>NC_057801.1:600817982-602045752 GCF_018294505.1 Triticum aestivum
AGAGGGAAACATTGCAGCCAGCAGGGGCTGTTGCGCCCCCCATATGGGCCAAACCGGAGGAGGAAGGAAAGAGGGGGGAAGAGAAGGAAGGGGAGGGATTCGGCCTCCCTCGTGTTTCCTCCTTCCTCCCCCCTCCGAAAAATATGGTAAGGGGAGGGGCCGAATTTGACTAGGCCGCCAAGTAGGATTCCTCCTACTTGGGGTGCCCCAAGGCTGTTCCCCTCCCCTTCCCACCTACATATATGTGGGGAGGGGGCGCCTAGAACACACATCAATAATTGTTAGCCATGTGCGGCGCCCCCTCCACAGTTTATGCCTCCGGTCATATTCTCGTAGTGCTTAGGCGAAGCCCTGCGCAGATCATTTCACCATCACCGTCACCATGTCGTCGTGCTGATGGAACTCATCTACTTCCTCGACACTCTGCTGGATCAAGAGTTTGAGGGACGTCATCGAGTTGAACGTGTGCAGAACTCGGAGGTGTCGTACGTTCGGTGCTTGATCGGTCGGAACGAGAAGAAGTTCGACTACATCAACCATGTTGTCAAACGCTTCCGTTTTCGGTCTACAAGGGTACGTAGACACACTCTCCCCCTCTCGTTGCTATGCATCTCCTAGATAAATCTTGCGTGAGCATAGGAAATATTTTGAAATTGCATGCTATGTTCCCCAACAATATTTGGCTGCGAACGAGTGCCTTGTTCTTTCCTTCAAAGATTCTTGCCAAAATTTTGGCCAACCCTGGGCGGTGGAATTCCACGCCAAATAATTGGCAAGCCAATATTGGCAGGGCATCTATAGGCAAGAACCAAACATACCCTTAGCCCTCTCTTGGTACGCCCCACCCACTATCACATAGCATGCTCGCCATTTTCACCATGGATGCAAAATGTCTGGAGCCCTTGGACAGGACTACCCAATAGAATGAGGACCAAACTGCCACATTTTTTTGAGGAAGGACTAAGCTGCCACTTCCCAGCTCTCGGCAAGCTTCACTCGAAGTGGAAATCTTCAGAACTTCAGGACACTCTCCGTGAAAAACCACCCGCATTTCCGCCTATAAAATCCCACAAGACCCCCATCTCCCGAACAGTGTGTTCACAAGAACAACAATTCGGTCCAAAAATAGTAGTCCCTAATGAGCCCCTGTCCCTGGCCCCCACCCGTTTGAAGCACCCTCCACTCTCCGCCGCTTTCCCGTTTCGCTATCGTCCACCGCCAGCCAGGTGAGAAGGCCATGAGTAGCTCTCTCTATCCGGCTGCTGTGGTGGACGAGGGTAATGCTAAGATGGCAGCCAGGGAGTGGGTCGGATGGGAGGAGGAGATCGCGCTGGAGGACAACGGCGGCGAGGAGCGCAAGGTGTGCTACTTCCTCCGCTGCGCGCCGCCCCAGGACGGCGGTAAGAGCGAGAGGGATCTGGCGGTGGTGGGTAAGTATTGGGGACCTGGGAACATAGCGTACTCAGCGGACTTGCAGTTCCTGCAATCCCTCCAGACGACGCTCGAGTCTGGGCCGGCGTCCGCTAGGGTGGCGACGGTAGCGTTGGAGGTCACCCAGATCAGGTGGAAGTCCAGGAAGGAGATCATGGCCTGGCTCACCTCACTCGTCTCAGGTACTACGTGCTCCTTTTTCCATGCCCTAGTGGTGAATTTTTCTGGTGGTTTTAGTACCATACATGATTAAGCTAATGGATCAGGCCACTAGAATTTTCACCATGCATCTCCAACGATCGATTTGAATGTTTGGTCAATGTTTAGTAGGGGTTTATGTCTTGAACACAAGATCCGATCTTCTTTTTTCTTGTGTTTCGAATGTTTGGATCTGAATGTTTAGGAGCTTTTTAGCATTAATACACACGCTGCTCCTATGTCCAGCCAGATCGGTTTCTACTCATGTTTCGTCACGTTTTTGTTCGGTGCCAAGATTCAATACAAGGGGATGATATCCATGACCATCTTGTAGTGCTCTCCTTATGTCCCCTTCCTTTATTAGCAGTACTTTGGGATATCTTTTGCCTAATCTAATAGATCTACTCCTTTTTGACATGACGACAAGTAATTTATTGTTAGATATCTTTTGTCTAATCTTCTAGATCTACTCCTTTTCTCATGCATCTCCCTATATGTGTTCTATCTTGGCTTGTTTAATTCCTGATATATGCGTTTGTTAATTTGCTAGATCTGGTTTATGCGTTTATTTCCTTTTGTGTTTGGTTTACTTTTTTTTAGATTAGTGTTTGGTTAACTTATGTGTTTCCTCTTGTGTTGGTCTTGTGAGGCCAATATGACGTTGATAGAAATCGCCTAACTTGCCTTCCATTGTTGTCGTCTTTGTAGATCCCCCATATGGAGCCTTTGTATTGACTTGTCCCGACCACCATGATGGTGCATCTAAGGTACATACGATCTCAAGCGTCTTCCTGAGAAATGCTTCCTCCCAACAAAATGAATGTCTGTTGTTCATCCAGGATACCCCCTCAACACTCTCTGCTGCCGGGGAAAATAAAGAAGGGTTCAGATGGATATGCCAATTGCCCCATCTTGATCAACGTCGCAGACACTACAAATCCTTTTGGCGAGAGGGAATGAGAATTTCGGTACGTGTTCATCGACGGTCCCCTTGTTTTCTTGGTTTGTTTTCACATATGGACGGATCTATATATCTTGGTTTGCATCTATTATTAATTGTGTCGCGCACTATATGTCTTGGTAGGTTCATGATTTTGTGTTCATCAAGAGTGGAGGGAGAGAGAACCCTGTTGCCTATGTGGAAGACATGTACGAAGATGGCAGTGCTAAGAACATGGTGCTGGTACGATGGTTTGAGGAACCCGACGGTGAGCATGGTGTTGCATTGCCCCCAGATCTTTATTGTAGGGAGATCTTCTTTGGATATGGGCTGCAAGATCTTAGGGTTGAATTTGTGGAGGGGATGGCAGCGGTCCTGAATCCACAACACTTTGAGATGTTCAAGAAAATAAGTGGAGGGCGCAGTAGCTGGCAGCCCTATGTATGCCGTCGGTGCATCGATGATGACACCGTCGGGCCCTTTGACATCGCGCAGCTGCAAGGATATGCAAACCAGGAGATAGTAAAGGAAATTGTTGCCGCATCCTCGCCGATGGTGGTGCAGGCCAAGCCACCTAATAACAACGGTAAAGCTGCCATTACTGGTCTGGCCGCCGAGAACCATGCTGGTTCTTCCAGCATTGTTACCGGTGACAAAACCATGCATAAGCAGAAGCAGAAGCCTCCTCCATGCAGCGCAACTACTTCCACTTCCAGCACTATTATCGATGACAACAAAACCATGAAGAAGCAGAAGGAGATGCCTCCTCCATGTTGCAGCACAACTCCTTCCAATTCCAGCTCTGTTATCAATGACAAAACCATGGAGAAGCATAAGCCTCCTCCATGCAGCGCAACTGCTTCCACTTCCAGCACTGTTATCGGTGACAACAAAACCATGGAGAAGCACAAGGAGATGCCCCCTCCATGTAGCGCGACTCCACAGAGCACCACCAATGGCCAGACCGTCGAAAGCAGTGTCGTTCCCCGTAGCGTGGTGAACTGTCAGACCATCGCGCATAATCAGCCGACCCCAAGTGGTACTAGTACGTGTAATGTAGCAGCCAATGATGCGTCAACCATGGTGAACCCTGAGAAGATGTTCCAGCCCGGCTGCCGTCTTGAAGCCCTGTGCCAAGACAGCAGCGTGAGGGGATGTTGGTTCAAATGTGTGGTACTCGGTAGGAGGGAGAAAGATAACAAGGTCAGGGTGCGGTACCAAGAGCTTCTGAATTCCGAGGGCAGGGGACATCTCAGGGTTGGTCCTTCCTCTTCTTTCTCTGGTATCCTGCATATGTTGACGATGAAGATGTATGTACTCAGAGCATCTCCAACAGCCGCGCTAAACTAGCGCCGCGCCGCAAAATAGATCGTTTTAGCGCGCGCACAACGCGTCAGGTTGCTCCAGCGGGCGCGCAAAAACGGCGCGCGCGCTAAAACGGGTTGGGCGCGCGGTCAAAAACACTTACCCGCGCGGCGTATTTCGGGCGCCCACTACAGCGCGCGGCACACTCGAGCGCTCGCGCCCGCACTTCCTCTCGCGCTTTCATCCCCGACCGGCCGCGCCGCCGCCGCCGCCCGCGCACCCTGGCGACCGTCTCAGGCTTCCCCGGCCTATCCCCGTGCTTCCGCCCATCCCCTCCTAGTACCGCCGGCGCTCGCGCGCCTCCGTCATCCGAGGAACAGCGCCCGAGCGCTCGCTGCCGCGCCGCGCCCGCAAGGTGTTTGACAAAACGCCTACAAGGTATGTATTGCTCAAACTTCATGAATTTGGTGCATGTTTTGAATTGTAGTTTTTATAGTATAGTATTGAACAGTGTAGATGAGTTCGTCGTATGATTCTTCCGAAGAAGAATTTGATATGGAAGAGGAGGAGGATCTTGCAATGATCGTAGCTATGCATATCAATAAAAAACCGAAGCACGGTGGTTCGGTTATGGGTCGGGAGAAAATTTGGAGAGATAGGATTGATGCCCATAACAGATTGATGAAGAACTATTTCGTGGAGAATCCCACATACCCGGAGTCGTATTTTCGTCGCCGATTTAGGATGAGCACCGACTTGTTCAGGCGCATTGCAGAGAAACTAGCGAGCCATGACCGGTTTTTCCAGCAAAGGAGGAATGCCGCCGGAGAGCTCGGGCATAGCACTTTTCTGAAGGTGACAGCCGCTTTGCGTATGTTGGCATACGGTATCCCGGCTGATCTAGTTGATGATCATTTGGCTATGGGTGAGAGCCAAGCCATCATGTGTGTCAAGCGCTTTGCAGTGGGAATTGTGCAAGTGTTTGGCGAGGAGTATTTGAGATCTCCCACTGCTGAAGACGCCGCAAGGCTATTGGCGATGAACAAAGCGCGCGGCTTTCCTGGCATGCTTGGCTCAATAGATTGCATGCATTGGAGTTGGAAGAATTGTCCAAAGGCATGACATGGGCAATTCCACGGCCAAAAAAGGGTTCCACTATAATCCTTGAAGCGGTGGCCGATCAGGAGACTTGGATTTGGCATGCATTCTTTGGAATGCCTGGATCTTTGAATGACATCAATGTTGTCAACCGGTCACCACTGATGAATAAGATTGCAAACGGTGAGTTGCCACCCGTGCAGTTTGTAGCAAATGGCCGTACGTACAACTATGGCTATTATCTAGCGGATGGCATCTATCCAAAGTGGCAAACCTTCGTGAAGCCGCTGAAAAAACCGGAAGGTAAGAAAAATCTTGATTTCCACAATGCTCAGGCGGCGGCTAGAAAAGATGTGGAGAGAGCATTTGGGATTTTGCAAGCCCAATTTGCTATTGTGAGAGGACCGGCAAGATTTTGGGATCAACAAATGCTTTGGTACATCATGCACGCTTGTGTGATCATGCACAACATGATCATCGAGAATGAGCGTGGCCAAGATTTAGACTACTCACAGTATGAGCTCTTGGGACATCCCGTGCGAGTGCGGCGGAGGGCTGAAAGGGTAGCCCATTTTGTTGCCTCCTATCATGCCATTCGGCGTCCCGCAACGCACAATGAACTTCAGAATGATCTAATTGAAGAGTGGTGGGCATGGCATGGACGGCAAAGAGCATGATGATATCTGCACTCGACATTGTATTGTTCATGAACTATTTGTTGTGTTGTAATAATTTATTTGAACTATTTGTTGTTGTACTGAACGATACACTATTTGTTTGAGTTGTAATGATTTATTTTGAACTATTTGTTGTTGATTTTTATTTTGTTTGTTTGATCATTTTTGCTCATCTTCTTTGAAATGTACATGTGGTTTGTGCGGCGCGCGCGCTGTATTTTTGCGCTCTGCTGGAGCGGCGCGCGCGCGCTGCATTATAGCGCCGCTGCTGGAGCCAGCGCAAGCGGGCGCGCAAAACCAGCCGCAGCGCGCGTGCTAAACAGTTTTTTTGCGCGCGGCGCTTTAGCGCGGCTGTTGGAGATGCTCTCAACAGGAGGTTTCTTGGTTTGTAGGAATGGCTCAAAGTTGCAAGGGCATACGCCTTACTAAAAGGCCCATGCTCCGCCCACACCTCCCAAGACGCTACAGGAAGATCGAGTCTCCGGTGGCTGTCGGGGTCATCATCGACGCGCGGCTGAATGGCGGATGGTGGGAGGGGATCGTGCTGCAGCAGACTGCTGGCCACGTCCAAGTTTATCTCCAAGGTGAACTGCCTGCCTACTCTCTCTGGCTCTCATCACCTAGCTAGCAGTTAATAGTACTCCCTCTGTCCCAGAATAAGTGTCTTAACTTTGGCAACATATCTTATGCATCCGCAGGAGTTGTGTATCCATGCATCCGTTTTGTCCTCGACCATTAGATCGAAATCGCATGGGCAGCATCAAAACAATGATTAATTTACGTTTACACGCCCGCATAGACACCCAAGTCGATGTAATTTGTCAGTAAACCCCCTAACGCCCGTAGATAGATCGAATTAATGAAACAGATCAGATCAGGCTGTGCGCCGGCGGCCACTACAAATCGCGGCCGGCGTGCGATCACAAACATGGAGACCATTCCGGTTTCCGCAACACAGGGCGGCGCGGCGACGAACAGAGGCAACACAACACAGCAGGGACCGGTGACGACCACACAACGCGGCAGGCACCGGCGGCGACCAAACAGCAGCGTCCAGTAGCGGTGGTGAACACACAACGCGGAGGCCAGCCACGATCGCCAACAGCTCCATAAGGATTCGTAACATGCATGCAACTGCACGTGCTATCCATAGCTAATCAGATCCAGCATTAGTTAAATTGTGATTCCAGCCAGTCGTGCCTGTTCACGAAAACTGTGTGAGTTCCCTTGCCTGTATGCCAGTATGGTTCTCAAGGGCATTGAATATGTGAGACTTAGTCGTCGTCTGGTTGTCTCTCGATCAGAACCAGAGATGAAGCTGCTGATGTCTATAAGTTAGAATCGAAGACTGCATCGACTGATCTGTCGCCGCCGAGGCCTGCCGTGTTGTGTCGTCGCCGCCCACATGTTCTCCACGTTTGTGATCGCACGCAAGCCCGCCGCGTTTTGTAGTCGCCACCGGCGCACATCCTGATCTGATCTGCATGCCTTCTATATCTATCAAGTGAGAATAAGCGTTAGGGGGGTTACTGATAAATTACATTGACTTAGGTGTGCAGGCGGGCGTGTAAACGCAAAATAATTGTAGTTTCGATGCTGCCCATGCGATTTGGATCAGATGGTCGAGGCCAAACGGATGCATGGATATACAACTCCCTCGGATGCACATGATATGTTGCCCTTAACTTTATACTAGCTCTAGTACAAATTTGTCCAAAGCTCAAGACACTTATTTAGGGACGGAGGGAGTAGTATATATTCGGTTGGTACTTAGAACACTGGACTGGAGCTTTTCCTGATGCATTGCATGCTTGCCAAAATTTCCAGGGGAGGGGAGACTTGTAGAGCTCCAAGTGGAGTGTCTGCGGAAGTCATTTGAGTGGCGTGAGGAGCAATGGCTGCCTCTAGATGCAAGAAAAGATGTTGCGGCCAAGATAACCCTTGACCTGAAGAAGCAGAAGGGCGTCGAGCAATCTGCAATGAAGAAGGGCGGTGGGAGCTCTTCGGAACACAAGGCTCAGGAGATGGGTGAGCAGTCTAGCCAGACGGCGGCCGCCGCAGAGCTGGCCGCGCCAACGGCAGGACTGGTGCAGCCTCTGGAGGAAGGTGACGATGAACCTGCAAATTCTGCTCCTCCACGGAAGAGGTTCCTGGCTCAGGGCTACTCTTTCGAGGAAAAAAGGCTGGAGGACCAGGCCAAAAAGATCAAGGGTCCTGCTGATGAAGCTGCAAAACCAGTCGCGGCGGAGGGAGATGGCATGTCCCACGGCGGCAGCTCAGCTGATGCCAAGCGGTGCCGGGTTGATCCTACAAACTTTGACGGCCTGAATGGCGCTGAACGCAAGGTCAAGGCTAGAAAATCTTCTGGCGCAAAAAAAATGGGGTCTTCGGAGGGCAGCAGCCAGGGAGGCACCAGTGGCTCTGCCTCCAGTGGAGGCGCTGCGCTGGTGAATCCAGTGCCCATGGAAGAGATATGCGTGACCAATGGCGAGGCTCCTGTCGTCGCTGTGGACGAATCGGAGGTGATCGACCTGACCATGGATGACTGAAGCTGGTTGCAGGATATGATGAAACCTGGCCTCAACTTTCCATTCATCAACCGCCGTTTTCTCAAACATTTCGCGCATTCGCCTATCAGGGTGTGCTCGATCTTTATTACCATTCTAGAAAGAGAGTTGTCTGTGCTTTCTGAACTTCAAATAAAAGGAGATACTCGTTGTCTGTTTTGCTCCTCATGTTTGGTGTCTGTCTACTTGTCAGAAATTCCCTTTTTTTTTCTATCTTCCTGGAATACACCAAGCGGTGTATCATCATGCATTCAAAGGAGAAAGCCATGCAGGTTGTTGGCTTGGTGGTTCAGCCCCCCCAAACTGGCCCAGGAATCTGATCCTGCCCAAACATTCTGCGGGTTGTGAGCAGTTCTCACTGTCTGGACACCAAATTCTAGTGTCACTTCAGTGGGTCGCTGCTTTCCTCACTGTATGATCTCCTGGTGAAAGGCAGGGTCAAACTCGCTGGCTAGATAATCGGTGGCCTGCAACTTTCCACCATCATCAGCGCATGATGATCCTCGTTTCCGTTTGTAAAGATGAACTCGGATTGTCAGCGCACACAAGGCTGGAAGAGTCAAGATTGATGCCATGGAAAACTAGAAAAAAGCTTGGACATGTTCACACAGATTTTGCCTAACCTTTCCCTAGGTTGTTCTCGCTGACAAATCTACCCGTCATCTTCGTTCGTCTTTTCACCATGATTTCTCCAGATTTTTCATCTCTTTTTTAACCTCTGGGACTGGTCTGAGGCGTAAAGGTGAAGTGTGATCAAGTAGTACAAGGTAGAGCCTGAAGGAATATATCTTCCACAAGCCTACAGGCTACAGGTATCTCGCATGCAGAACTTTTTGCCTCTCCAAACTTATAAAATAGATACCGAGAGCATGTTTGCAGGTCCTACCAGCAACTGATAAAAGATCCGAAGAACAGATAGCAAAGGAACAATCTGGGAAGCAGAATCTGATTCTGACAGCGCACGTCGAGCCCGCCCACGAGGAAACGAAGAAGCGAGTGGCCATAAAAAGAGGCTCTTCAGCAGCGCTAATTCCCCACTTTCTGCACCTAAGGTTCCTTGCTTTCCTCGCAACTTTGGTTCCCCGGAACCCGAAGCTTTTTCCGGTCAGTCGCCTCCACCGCCGCCGAGGAAGAGCAGCCTCGTTGTCTTCATGGACTACAGGGTATGTGCATATGAACATCTTGGGAGCCAGCAGCAGCAGCAGCAAGCAGTGATGTGGTGCACCTCTCTTACTCTGTCGCATGACCCTGAGGATGAGCATAGACTGCAACGGGTGCTACCAGAAGATCAGGAGGGCGCTGCTCCAGATGCAAGGTACGTAGTACGTCCTCCTCTTTCCACAGACCTCTCAAAGTTGCTGCGTGTGTTGCTCTGTGTTATCTGACACAAAATTGGCAGAACTGGAGAGCCACCTGATCGACCGGAAGCGTGAGCGTCTGGGGCGCCTTCAGCTGAGTATACAGAATTGTTCATGGCTTGCTGAATGTAAAGATCTTTTGCATTATTATTAACACCCCAAAGAGTAGAATTGTTCATGGCTTGCTGAATCAGGGCATCTACATCCAAAAAAGATGAGTATACAGAATTATCTGTGGCTATTCTACAATTTTAATGCCTTCGCGAATTCTCCATAACATTATTCCTATCATGTTCCAATTGGAACCAGATAAATCATGGGCACACTTCCGAGGAACTTCTCTTCTACAGTGTTAAGCTCTCAGGGTCCTCGACAATCTTTGCAAATGTTTGCACAAATACTGCCAAGTCAGCGCCATATATAATCCTGTGATCAGCAGTAACATTGACCTGAAAAGGTTATGAGCAACTTAGTTAGGCTAATGAGCTGCATTTTAATAGGATTTTGTTAATTCTATAAACGTGGTGTTGCAACTGAAGGATTAAAGGTCTAACGGCTGTATGGTATAATACTATGAAATATGATCATATGAAAATTTTAGAATAAACACACCATTTGTATGTTAGCACTTAGAATGTACAGTCTGGAAAGAATCAGGAGACAAACAGTATCAATTGATAACTGCCACAAAGCATTTCTACTGATATGATATCATACCAAAATTAAAATAGTTATGTCACAAACTAAAACGTATTTGCAGTTATAGAACCAAACCAAACTTTACCAGATTGTTTCAGAAACCAGCTCAGGTAAAAAGAACATCCTGCAGCCATACTTAGCTGTAGCATGAACCTGAAATTAGTCTACATCACTACGAACCTCTTATGTAATCAACCAAGTTTGCATGCTTATCGGCTCGCAAATTATATGATTATAGCATCAGGAGGACCTACGCAAACTATATATGATAGTATACTTCCGCAACATGTGCTAGGGGTTCACACGCATTAATATCTGTTGAATGCGTAAGGATATATTACTAAACAGTCAGCTTTGATATACCAAATTACACACTGAAAAGCAAACTAACCAGCATTTCGTTCTTGATACTGAAAAAACCATCCTTGTCAGCAATAACAGTAGGTCTCGATGCTCCAACAGCCATGATAGCCCCCTGCATCGAGCAGTTTACATTCAGTGGTTCTTAATTGTTACTTCTTCTTATGTTGCACAGATGCAATTCTATTTGCATTTCATATTCACTGAGCAGAGATCAGGAAAATAACTCACCTGACCAGGTGGAAGGATTGCATCAAATCGGTCTACCCCAAACATACCAAGATTGGACAGCGAAAACGTCCCTATACATCAGCAGATCTCCATGTAAGCACAGTTCCAGTGAAAATACATGTCAAACACGACACATGTTCCCTACCTGAGTTGTATTCATTTGGTTGGAGCTGCTTCATACGCGTCTTCTTGAGCAGGGCTCTCCATTTTTGCGCGAGCAGATAGATATATATATCCAACTGCCATGTTAATTTTTATTTTTGAGTTTTTCAGCTGATGTACTCACATGCTAAAATGTTGCATTTTGTAATAGAGAAGACAGCCATTGCAGTACCTTATCAACATCCTCTAATACAGGTGTAAGAAGGCCGCCCTCGATGGCAACCGCCACCGCAATGTTGATACTACTGTTGTAACTGAAGCTCTTTCCATCCCTGCAGCTGGCATTCACAACTGGGTGCTGAGCAAGTGCCATGCCTGCCGCTTTCACCAGCAACAATGTTTTTGTAACCCCTTTCAACTTAACCTGCACAACCCATTTTAATCAAATTGTCACTACACACATAAAAACCTGAGCAGTATCTCAAGAATCTAGCTATGCAATTCAATATTTTGTCCAAGATTCATCGCAACTATACCTTCTCATAAAGTGCATCAAGCTTATCAGTCTTGATGGCATACCCAACTCGGAACGTTGGCACTGACAAGCTCTCCACCATGTTCCTGCTCACCGCCGATTGCATCGATGTGAATGGCACCACAGTCGCACCAGGCACTGGAGGAAGCACTCCTGGTTGTCTGACTGCAGTTACTAATGGTGTGCCAGCCGGAGGCGCAGAGCGAGCTGCAGGAGGTGGAGGTGGAGCGGCCTTTGGCTTTGACTGGATACCAGCAGCTGCCTCAACGTCAGCCGCCGTGATGCGGCCGTTTAGCCCTGTGCCGACAACATTGGAGATGTCCACTCTGTGCTGCTTCGCGAGCTTCTTGGCATGAGGCGTAGCGATGCCATTCGTCGGCGCGGCCACTGGTGCCGGAGCAGGGGCCACGGTAGGTGGAGCCGTGGCGGCAGCATGGGGAGGAGGGGTTTCTTCGCCCTAGGCCTTGTATAGGGCCTGGGCACGGGCCTGAGCGAGGGCGACATCCTCCTCTGACTCGGCGAGGAGGGCGATGGGGGCGCCGACGAGGGCAGTCCCACCGGCCGGGACGAGGACGGCGGCGATGATGCCGTCGTGGAAGGTCTCCACATCCATGCCTGCCTTGTCGGACTCGACGACCACCACGGTGTCGCCCTTGGAGACGCGGTCTCCCTCGGCGGTCGTCCAGGAGACGATCTTGCCCTCCGTCATCGTCGAGCTCAGCGCAGGCATGAAGATCTCGCGCACCTTCGCCCGCACCACCGCCATACGCCGCCGGCGAGGGGTGTGAACGGATTCCGCACGGCCGGCGCGCCCCGGCACGGTGTAGATGGACAGAGAAGCCAGCGACGCCATGGCCCGCGGGTGGGGTCACTCGCCGATGTCAGCTCGTCGTGGCGAAATTTGGAACAAGAAGGAGCTTGCCGCAGCAGTGAGACTGTGGGAAGGGGCGAGGAGGGCTCGGGCGGGAAGAAAATGCAGCGGAATCCGGCGAGCGAGCGCGGCGGCGGCGGCGGTGGTGGCGTGAGGGGGGAGGAGGTGTTGTCATTCGGTGAAGGCAACCGCCAACCAACCAGACGTAGTTCCGTAATACGTGGGCTCTCTAGACGCCGTCCAATCGTGATCTCGCGGTCAAGATTTGGAAAAGTGGCACCCCTTTCAGCTATACGTGGGCTCTCCTGGCGCCGTCAGATCATGATCTCCCTGTCCAGGTTGGGACCGTGGCAGATAGAACTTTGCTCGGCTAAACTTCCACGGCTCAGATCGCAGTTTGATTGTCGCATTTCATAAGAATATCCGGTACAGGTTTCTCAACAACTGGCAAGTCATTTAAGAGCCGGTGAAGCCAATCTGCTTGACCGCTCCGCTGGAGAGGTCCTCGCTAGTCCCGGTGGACACCGCACCTGTGGGGTTCGTGCATGCAACAGCAGCTGCAGCCGCGGCTACTGGTGGCGTTTGCATGCTCCGTCGGACGCAGGAGATTGACGATCTTGAGATGCGGCTTCGCTTGGCAGTGGTGGCGTATGTGGGCGGCACCAGATCGGCGGTGTCGTGCTAGGAGGCGGCTGAGGCTATTTCCACGGAGCTGCGCATTCCCCGCCATAGGTTCTCGGTTCACAAGTTCCATCCGAAGGACTTCCTTGTGGTGTTCGCAACAGGGCACTTGCGGCAGGCACTGTCGAGCATGGCTTCTTCAAGCTATATGTCAAACCGTGGCTCAAGCAAGCGCAGGCTGTCACCAGGGTTATGCGGTCACAAGTTGATCTGATGATCGAGGGAGTTCCTTCTCATGCGTGGACGATTGAGACAACGGCGGAGCTGCTTGGCTCGGCTTGTTTGATAGAGAGTTTGGCGCCAGAAACAAAGAACATAGAAGATCTTTCCCTCTTCAAGTTGCGAGCTTGGTGTGTGGACCCGGAGGAGGTGCCGGTGGACAAGCGCCTATGGGTGTCGGAGCCGAAGATGAATGCAGGACCGGGCGCACGAATGCCTACGTCCCGGGCATTGCTGGAGTATAGAACCATCATCCACATTGGGAGAATTCGAGGCCATGAGGGTCCGGAGCGCTGGTTGAGACCGCCTAGCTCAGATGGGAGCGGACAAAGTGGATTGTAGGAGGACTCCAGAGGTTACTCCGGTCAGGGTTAGTGGCGTGTCCTGCTATGGACAAGGGGCGTCTGTGATCACCGTGGCGGGGCACCGGCTGGTGGTGCGCTGGGCCACTCGTACAAACAGGCTTTGCTCGGCCATATTGGGCCATCGGCTTGGAGGATCCCGCCGATGGATTCTGGCGCGGTGGCGACGACATGCGCGCTCGGGGCCAGCTCCATGGTGACTGCGGCGGGCTTGGGTCAGGAGGATGTGGCCACAGATGCTCGTGCTCCTGCAGTGCAGCAGCCGCAGCTGGCCACAGAAGATCCGGGGAGAAGTTTGGATGCTGGGCCAGGCCACACAGCTGTGGTGGCTGATCCGGTGCCAATCGTTGTGCCGGGGCAGGGGCAGACCGCTTTTGACCAGGAAGAGATAAGGACCGGAGCCAATAAGGTAGCTGATGTGGGTGCAGGAAACTCGGGGACGGCAGTCGAGAACGTGTTTCCTTCCGATCCCGAGGAAGCGGACAAATCTCTGGGCGAGGCAGTTGAGAAAGAGACATTGGGCGAGGCCAACCTGGTCGTGCCAGTGGTGGAGCTAATCCCGATCAATTCCAGCATGGATGACGGGACAGAGGAATCGGCGCGTCCGGCGATGGGATGTCCTGCGGGGGCCACCACCACCCAATACCATGCCGGAATAGAAGAGGAGGCTATGCAGCCTGATGCCTCACTGGTGCTTTTGCCAGACAAAGCCGCAGATGGGTGGACCCCAGTTTCGGATGTACTGCAGCTAGCGATAACAGAGGAGATGGCACGATCAGCAGAAGATACGCCAGAGCTGGGTCCCACTGTCCAGGAGCCCGAGGCGGATGTGGTGGAGGCTGATGTGACCACGAGAGCTACATGCATGCAGGAGCGGCTGCATAGCGGATGCGTACCGGAAGCTGGTGCAATGGCATATGTACACCAAGAGGAGCGCTTAACTGCCAAGGAGATGGCGGCCCTAGGTAATATCAAGGCGTTTTGCTGGGCTCCTCAAAAAGCTAGCACCGCCGCTTCTCAAGGAGTTTGAAGGGCTTCGTGGGGTCAAAACAGGGCAGTACCCATTCACGCCACGCCGTGCAACCCGATCCGTTTGTGTCGGTGGTACAAGGAAGACGAAAGCTTCAGCTGCTGAAACAGTTCTACTCAAAACCTTGGGATTTGATTGTGATGATCTGGCGGTCTCGGAGAATGCGCTAGGTCAGCTGCTAACGGTGTTTGACTCACCTCTTCAGGAGCCACAGTTGAGAGCCATAGCAGTGATCTTCGGGAAGGCGATTCCGCTCAATCTTGCGGAGAAGGCAGGGATGGCTGAGCCGATCTTGGCGCATTAGGTGCGATTGCACCGGTGGTGTTGGAGACGTCTTTTTAGATGTCGTTCAACACCCTGGAGTTAGTGTGCTGGAATGTTCGAGGGCTTAACAATCCGGCCAAAAGGAAGGCGCTTAGAGGGTTCATGGACTCTGTTCGTGCGGCAATTGTATGTATCTTAGAAACTAAGTTAGAGGTGGTGGACACTTTTGTAATCTTGCAATGCATGGGACCGACTTATGATGGTTTCACATATTTGCCGGCGTTGGATACTAGAGGGGGTATTTTTATGGCTTGGGACACCACGCGGGTACGCTTGACAAATTTTGTCAATGACTCCCATAGTATCACTGGGTATGTCTCGCCCATGGAGGGAGTGCCATGGTGGCTAACAGTAGTATACGGACCGCAGGAGGATGAGCACAAGATCAATTTCTTGAATGAGCTTTCGGAGCGTAGATCGCTATGCCCAGGGCCTTGGCTAGTTATGGGATACTTTAACCTTATCCTATACGCGGCAGACAAAAGCAACTCCAACTTGGACAGGAGAATGATGGGGAAGTTCAAGCGTTTCGTGGATGATAACGCGCTCAAGGAGCTCTTTCTGCATGGACGAAAGTACACGTGGTGCAACAAAACGGAAACGCCCACGCTCACAAAGGTCGACCGTGCCTTTGTTTCCGTCGACTGGGAGCTTGACCACCCGGATTGCTTGCTGCAAGCGCTATCTACTGAGTACTCTGATCACTGCCCGCTTCACCTTGCGCTACATGAGCGCATGCATGTCAGGAGGAGATTTCGTTTTGAGAAATTTTGGGTCAAGATGGACGGTTTCTTGGATGTTGTCAAGGAGGCTTGGGTCTGTGACCCGGATATCACAGATCCCTTCATGCGACTTGACATTATGCTCCATAATACAGCCCGAGCTCTTGCAACATGGGGACAAAAGGAGATAGGCAACATAAAACTGCAAATTGCTATCGCCAACATAGTCATCTTGCGGTTTGACTATGCTCAGGAAAGTCGAGTGCTAACAGAGGAGGAGAGATGGCTTAGAAGGATGCTTAAAAAGCTTGTGCTGGGGCTGGCCTCCCTTGAGAGGACCATTACGAGGCAGAGATCGAGAATCTCTTGGCTGCAAGAAGGAGACGCCAACACGCAGCTGTTTCACTTGGTCGCAAATGGAAGACAAATGAAAAACTACATACCCTCCTTGACCATGGACAGACACATCATCACGGATCAAAATGGCAAGGAGGAAGCGTTCTACAATGCATATAAAGAGTTGCTCGGTAAGGATAGTGCCCTAGACTTCACACTGGATCTGGAGGGACTGGGCGTCACGCGTATCGATCTTTCCAAGCAAGATCGTGTGTTCTCAAAAGACGAGATTTGGGGGGTAATCAAGGAGTTGCCTTCGGACAAGGCACCTGGGCCGGACGGATTCATTGGCCTATTCTTCCAAAAGGCTTGGGAGATAATCAAGGGGGATATTGTTGCGGCGGTCCATAAACTTTTCCTTGGCAACGGAGGGGGTTTGGAAGGCTTAACCAAGCTTTGATCACACTTATACCTAAGTCCCCGGAAGCGAGTGCTGTGTTTGACTTCAGTCCGATATGCCTTGTGCACAGTATGCCCAAGATAGCATCCAAACTGCTGACAGCTAGGCTAAGACCATGCATGGGAGATCTTGTTCAGACCAACCAGTCTGCGTTCATCAAGGGCAGATGCTTACACGACAATTTCCTCTTGCTTTGGCAAATGGCGCGTTCGATGCATAGGAGGAAAGCCAAGGGAGTGTTGCTCAACCTTGACATTTCGAAATCCTTTGACTCCCTGGCATGGCCGTTCTTGTTTGAGGTTTTAAGGGCTAAAGGCTTCTTGGAGCGTTGGATCTCTTGGATTGCGATTTTTCTTACTACTGCCAACTCGAGAGTTTTGGTGAATGGCTGCGCGGGTGAGAAATTCATGCATGCCAAAGGGCTTAGGCAAGGGGACTCAATATCCCCCTTGCTGTTTTTATTGCCATGGACGTTTTAACGGCTATCATCAGCAAGGCACATGAGGCTAGAGTGTTGAGTACTATCAATCGATGTAGCTCTATGCAGCGTTTGTCCCTGTACGCGGATGATGTGGTGCTCTTCATAAAGCCAACTTGGCCAGATCTCATGTTTGTCAAGGAAATTCTCACCATATTCGGAGTGGTGTCAGGGCTCAAAGTAAACTTTGCCAAGTCTGTGGCGATCATGATCAGGGCTGAGAGTGAGGATGAGGAGCTTGTCAAGTCTGCTCTACCATGGAAGATTGACAACTTCCCGTGCAAGTATCTAGGGCTCCAACTAAGCATAAAACAACTAAAAAGATCTGAGTGGCAGCCCATTGTAGATACAGCACTACACATTTTGCCAGGATGGCAAAGGGGACTGGTGACAAGGCCTGGGAGGCTCATACTTGTTAACCAAGTCATGAGGGCACGCGCTACACATCACCTAATGATCGCGGAGGTGCCAAAATGGGCTCTGGAAAGAGTGGACAAAGGTTGTAGGGCTTTCTTCTTGGCCGGGACGGAGGCGGTACATGGGGGCAAATGTGTTGTCTCATGGACTAAGGTGTGCAGGCCAAAGCACATGGGAGGGCTTGGAGTCATTGACCTGTCTAAACACGGCATCGCATTAAGATTGAGATGGGAATGGCTCTGACGCACTGATGAGTCTAGGCCTTGGCAAGGACTCAATTTGACCACGGACAAAAAAGTGGATCAAGCCTTTGGGAGCCTAGTTAAGTGGGAAGTTGGATCGGGAGACAAGATCTTGTTTTGGAAAGACTGATGGATACATGGTGCAACAATCAAAGAGATTGCCCCATTGGTGGTGGCAAAGGTGCAGACGCAAGTAGCAAACAGGAGACTCGTGCGAGATGCGATGCACATGCATTCATGGATGGACGATCTTGTAGGTGACCTATGTACGGAGGGTCTCACTCAGTTCATCGGGCTTTGGGAGATACTCATGGAGGTCCAGCTGGATGATCAGATTGAGGACCGTCCCATCTGGGCCTGGAGTGCATCGGGCGTATATAGTGCATCCTCAGCGTACAAGATGTTGTGTGAGGGAGGAACTAGATTCCATTCCTTCGGAGCAATATGGAAGTGTTGGGCACCTCTTGCGTGCAAGATTTTCATGTGGCTCGCAGTGCAATATCGTCTCTGGACATCAGACAGGAGAGCCAGGCATGGGTTGCAGGACCAAATCTCACAATGCTACATGTGTGATCAGGAGGAGGACATAGTTGATCATATATTGCTGCAATGCGTCTTCTCGCGGCAAGTGTGGTTCCGTTGCATCGCCAGGATGGGTCTGACGGCTGACTTATGCCCATCCAACAACTCGAGGCTGGTGCAGTGGTGGTCAGAAGGTAGAAAGCGAATACAGAAGCAATCCCGGAAAGGCTTCGACACTTTCGTGATGCTAATCTGTTGGACGTTATGGAAGCAAAGGAACGCGAGGGTTTTTGGCACCGGATTGATCAAGAATGAATGGGATATGGTGGACCTGATCTTCGATGATCTCAGGACTTGGGCAAGAGCAGGAGCGTTTGGAGGACGTATAGATATAGAGTAGTCGAGTAGCATTAGGGAGTGGCGTGGAGGGTTGGTTAGGGTCGACTTGTGACCTCTAACTAGCACATGTGTAATCTTTTGTACATATTTTTCTCCCTTCTATAAAGCTAAGGTACGCCTTTGGCGTACCCTCGAAAAAAGAAGCCAATCTGCTTCGACCGTAACTGTATCTAGTGTTGTGAGTTCTGCTTCCATTGTTGACCTCGTTAAGATGGTTTGCTTGCAAGACTTCCAAGAAACAACGCCACCTCCATGAATGGATACATATCAACTTGTGGCCTTTATCTCATCAGCATCTTGATGGGTAACACAGCAGAAAACAAAAAAATTCCTGACCTACGCACCAACCCAGGACCACTATGAAGACTGCATACAAGGTTTGATCGTTTCGTTACCGACTCGTAGTGCAGCGAAAGTAGAGTCGATGATGATCGACGGTGCAGATCCCGCAACTAGGATTTATAGCCTCCCAACCGTGAGGATGTATACCCTCATCTGCCCCTCGGACAGCCCTCCAGGACCCCTTCGGGAGGACCTTCGAAACTCGGACAGCCCTTCGGGAGGACCTTCGAAACTCAGACGGTCACACGAACAGCCCTTTGGGAGGCACTCTCGAACTAAGACTGAAACTACGATCTCTCTACAGAGTTGCACACTACGGTGTCATCTATTCGGCAGGGCTTCACCGTCCAGAACTAGTTCCTGCCGGAACTGAGACAACCTTTCAGCTCTACGAAACTATTTCGCTAGGAGGGAGAGAGAATGCTCGATCATGCATGGAATTTGTATGTGAGAAAGAGTGTGTGTGAAGAGTGCCTCTCCACATCTATTTATAGGAAAACCCAAGGGGTAGGGGGAAACATGAAAAACCCAAAATGCCCACACTTTATGTCACACATAAAGGGCATAAAGGGATGACAAGTGGAGCTCCCTGGAGGAGCTACGCCTTTGAATGTCCCGCCTTCATGGGGCCCCCAAAGGGGGTTCCTTGTGAAGGAAATATGCCCTAGAGGCAATAATAAAGTTATTATTTATTTCCTTATAATCATGATAAATGTTTATTATTCATGCTAGAATTGTATTTACCGGAAACATAATACATGTGTGAATACATAGACAAACAAAGTGTCACTAGTATGCCTCTACTAGACTAGCTCGTTAATCAAAGATGGTTATGTT
This sequence comes from Triticum aestivum, assembly GCF_018294505.1. NCBI lineage: Eukaryota > Viridiplantae > Streptophyta > Magnoliopsida > Poales > Poaceae > Triticum > Triticum aestivum. Next base: position 600,837,726 of record NC_057801.1, read on the forward strand.
TCCTAACCATGAACAATGAGTTGTTATTTGATTAACGAGGTCACATCATTAGTAGAATGATCTGATTGACATGACCCATTCCATTAGCTTAGCACCCGATCGTTTAGTATGTTGCTATTGCTTTCTTCATGACTTATACATGTTCCTATGACTATGAGATTATGCAACTCCCGTTTACCGGAGGAACACTTTGGGTACTACCAAACGTCACAACATAAATGGGTGATTATAAAGGAGTACTACAGGTGTCTCCAATGGTCGATGTTGGGTTGGCGTATTTCGAGATTAGGATTTGTCACTCCGATTGTCGGAGAGGTATCTCTGGGCCCTCTCGGTAATACACATCACATAAAGCCTTGCAAGCATTACAACTAATATGTTAGTTGTGAGATGATGTATTACGGAACGAGTAAAGAGACTTGCCAGTAACGAGATTGAACTAGGTATTGGATACCGACGATCGAATCTCGGGCAAGTAACATACCGATGACAAAGGGAACAACGTATGTTGTTATGCGGTCTGACCGATAAAGATCTTCGTAGAATATGTAGGAGCCAATATGGGCATCCAGGTCCCGCTATTGGTTATTGACCAGAGACGTGTCTCGGTCATGTCTACATTGTTCTCGAACCCGTAGGGTCCGCACGCTTAAGGTTACGATGACAGTTATATTATGAGTTTATGCATTTTGATGTACCGAAGGTTGTTCGGAGTCCCAGATGTGATCACGGACATGACGAGGAGTCTCTAAATGGTCGAGACGTAAAGATTGATATATTGGAAGCCTATATTTGGATATCGGAAGTGTTCCGGGTGAAATCGGGATTTTACCGGAATACCGGGAGGGTTACCGGAACCCCCCGGGAGCTATTTGGGCCATAGTGGGCCTTAGTGGAAAAGAGAAGGGGCTGCCCTAGTTGGGCTGCGCCCCCCCCTTCCCCTAGTCCTATTAGGACTAGGAGAGGTGGCCGGCCCCCTCCTCCTCTTTTCCCCTCCGAGGAATCCTAGTTGGACTAGGATTGGAGGGGGAATCCTACTCCCAGAGGGAGTAGGACTCTCCTGTGCCTCCCCCCTTTGGCCGGCCAGCCTCCCCTCCTCTCCTCCTTTATATACGGAGGCAGGGACACCTCTAAACACACAAGTTGACACAATTTGATCCACGTGATCGATTCCTTAGCCGTGTGCGGTGCCCCCTGCCACCATATTCCTCGATAATACTGTAGCGGAGTTTAGGCGAAGCCCTGCTGCTGTAGTTCATCAAGATCGTCACCACGCCGTCGTGCTGACGAAACTCTTCCCCGACACTTTGCTGGATCGAAGTCCGGGGATCGTCATCGAGCTGAACGTGTGCTCGAACTCGGAGGTGCCGTAGTTTCGGTGCTTGATCGGTTGGATCGAGAAGACGTACGGCTACTTCCTCTACGTCGTGTCATCGCTTCCGCAGTCGGTCTGCGTTGGGTACGTAGACAATACTCTCCCCTCGTTGCTATGCATCACATGATCTTGCGTGTGCGTAGGAAATTTTTTGAAATTACTACGAAACCCAACAGTGGTATCCGAGCCTAGGTTATTGATGTTGATGTTATATGCACGAGTAGAACACAAGTGAGTTGTGGACGATACAAGTCATACTGCCTACCAGCATGTCATATTTTGGTTCGGCGGTATTGTTGGACGAGACGACCCAGACCAACCTTACGCGTACGCTTACGCGAGACCGGTTCCCTCGACGTGCTTTGCACAGAGATGGCTTGCGGGCGACTGTCTCTCCAACTTTAGTTGAACCAAGTATGGCTACGCCCGGTCCTTGCGAAGGTTAAAACGGAGTCTATTTGACAAACTATCGTTGTGGTTTTGATGCGTAGGTGAGATTGGTTCTTACTTAAGCCCGTAGCAGCCACGTAAAACAAGCAACAACAAAGTAGAGGACGTCTAACTTGTTTTTGCAGGGCATGTTGTGATGTGATATGGTCAAAGCATGATGCTGAATTTTATTGTATGAGATGATCATGTTTTGTAACCGAGTTATCGGCAACTGGCAGGAGCCATATGGTTGTCGCTTTAGTGTATGCAATGCAATCGCGATGTAATGCTTTACTTTATTACTAAGCGGTAGTGATAGTCGTGGAAGCATAAGATTGGCGAGACGACAACGATGCTACGATGGAGATCAAGGTGTCGCGCCGGTGACGATGGTGATCATGACAGTGCTTCGGAGATGGAGATCACAAGCACAAGATGATGATGACCATATCATATCACTTATATTGATTGCATGTGATGTTTATCTTTTTATGCATCTTATCTTGCTTTGATTGACGGTAGCATTATAAGATGATCTCTCACTAAATTATCAAGAAGTGTTCTCCCTGAGTATGCACCGTTGCCAAAGTTCGTCGTGCCCAGACACCACGTGATGATCGGGTGTGATAAGCTCTACGTCCATCTACAACGGGTGCAAGCCAGTTTTGCACACGCAGAATACTCAGGTTAAACTTGACGAGCCTAGCATATGCAGATATGGCCTCGGAACACGGAGACCGAAAGGTCGAGCGTGAATCATATAGTAGATATGATCAACATAACGATGTTCACCATTGAAAACTACTCCATCTCACGTGATGATCGGTCATGGTTTAGTTGATTTGGATCACGTAATCACTTAGAGGATTAGAGGGATGTCTATCTAAGTGGGAGTTCTTAAATAATATGATTAATTGAACTTAAATTTATCATGAACTTAGTACCTGATAGTATCTTGCTTGTTTATGTTGATTGTAGATAGATGGCTCATGCTGTTGTTCCGTTGAATTTTAATGCGTTCCTTGAGAAAGCAAAGTTGAAAGATGATGGTAGCAATTACACGGACTGGGTCCGTAACTTGAGGATTATCCTCATTGCTGCACAGAAAAATTACGTCCTGGAAGCACCGCTGGGTGCCAGGCCTGCTGCTGGAGCAACACCAGATGTTATGAACGTCTGGCAGAGCAAAGCTGATGACTACTCGATAGTTCAGTGTGCCATGCTTTACGGCTTAGAATCAGGACTTCAACGACGTTTTGAACGTCATGGAGCATATGAGATGTTCCAGGAGTTGAAGTTAATATTTTAAGCAAATGCCCGAATTGAGAGATATGAAGTCTCCAATAAGTTCTATAGCTGCAAGATGGAGGAGAACAGTTCTGTCAGTGAGCATATACTCAAAATGTCTGGGTATAATAATCACTTGATTCAATTGGGAGTTAATCTTCCGGATGATTGCGTCATTGACAGAATTCTCCAATCACTGCCACCAAGCTACAAGAGCTTCGTGATGAACTATAATATGCAAGGGATGAACAAGACTATTCCCGAGCTCTTCGCAATGCTGAAAGCTGCGGAGGTAGAAATCAAGAAGGAGCATCAAGTGTTGATGGTTAACAAGACCACTAGTTTCAAGAAAAAGGGCAAAAGGAAGAAAAAGGGGAACTTCAAGAAGAACGGCAAGCAAGTTGCTGCTCAAGAGAAGAAACCCAAGTCTGGACCTAAGCCTGAAACTGAGTGCTTCTACTGCAAGCAGACTGGTCACTGGAAGCGGAACTGCCCCAAGTATTTGGCGGATAAGAAGGATGGCAAGGTGAACAAAGGTATATGTGATATACATGTTATTTATGTGTACCTTACTAGAGCTCGCAGTAGCACCTGGGTATTTGATACTGGTTCCGTTGCTAATATTTGCAACTCGAAACAGGGACTACGGAATAAGCGGGCACTAGCAAAGGACGAGGTGACGATGCGCGTGGGAAACGGTTCCAAAGTCGATGTAATCGTAGTCGGCACGCTACCTCTACATCTACCTTCGGGATTAATATTAGACCTAAATAATTGTTATTTGGTGCCAGCGTTGAGCATGAACATTATATCTGGATCTTGTTTAATGCGAGACGGTTATTCATTTAAATCAGAGAATAATGGTTGTTCTATTTATATGAGTAATATCTGTTATGGTCATGCACCCTTGAAGAGTGGTCTATTCTTATTGAATCTCGATAGTAGTAATACACATATTCATAATATTGAAGCCAAAAGATGCAGAGTTGATAATGATAGTGCAACTTATTTGTGGCACTGTCGTTTAGGTCATATCGGTATAAAGCGCATGAAGAAACTCCATGCTGATGGACTTTTGGAACCACTTGATTATGAATCACTTGGTACTTGCGAACCGTGCCTCATGGGCAAGATGACTAAAACACCGTTCTCCGGTACTATGGAGAGAGCAACAGATTTGTTGGAAATCATACATACCGATGTATGTGGCCCGATGAATATTGAGGCTCGTGGCGGATATCGTTATTTTCTCACCTTCACAGATGATTTAAGCAGATATGGGTATATCTACTTAATGAAACATAAGTCTGAAACATTTGAAAAGTTCAAAGAATTTCAGAGTGAAGTTGAAAATCATCGTAACAAGAAAATAAAGTTTCTACGATCTGATCGTGGAGGAGAATATTTGAGTTACGAGTTTGGTGTACATTTGAAAAACTGTGGAATAGTTTCGCAACTCACGCCACCCGGAACACCACAGCGTAATGGTGTGTCCGAACATCGTAATCGTACTTTACTAGATATGGTGCGATCTATGATGTCTCTTACTGATTTACCGCTATCTTTTTGGGGATATGCTATAGAGACGGCCGCATTCACGTTAAATAGGGCACCATCAAAATCCGTTGAGACGACGCCTTATGAACTGTGGTTTGGCAAGAAACCAAAGTTGTCGTTTCTTAAAGTTTGGGGCTGCGATGCTTATGTGAAAAAGCTTCAACCTGATAAGCTCGAACCCAAATCGGAGAAATGTGTCTTCATAGGATACCCAAAGGAAACTGTTGGGTACACCTTCTATCACAGATCCGAAGGCAAGACATTCGTTGCTAAGAATGGATCATTTCTAGAGAAGGAGTTTCTCTAGAAAGAAGTGAGTGGGAGGAAAGTAGAACTTGACGAGGTAACTGTACCCGCTCCCTTACTGGAAAGTATTTCATCACAGAAAACTGTTTCAGTGACACCTACACCAGTTAGTGAGGAAGCCAATGATAATGATCATGAAACTTCAGATCAAGATACTGCTGAACCTCGTAGATCAACCAGAGTAAGATCCGCACCAGAGTGGTACGGTAATCCTGTTCTGGAGGTCATGCTACTAGATCATGATGAACCTACGAACTATGAAGAAGCGATGGTGAGCCCAGATTCCGCAAAGTGGCTTGAAGCCATGAAATCTGAGATGGGATCCATGTATGAGAACAAAGTATGGACTTTGGTTGACTTGCCCGATGATCGGCAAGCAATTGAGAATAAATGGATCTTTAAGAAGAAGACTGACGCTGATGGTAATGTTACTGTCTACAAAGCTCGACTTGTCGCAAAAGGTTTTCGGCAAGTTCAAGGGATTGACTACGATGAGACCTTCTCACCCGTAGCGATGCTTAAGTCCGTCCGAATCATGTTAGCAATTGCCGCATTTTATGATTATGAAATTTGGCAAATGGATGTCAAAACTGCATTCCTGAATGGATTTCTGGAGGAAGAGTTGTATATGATGCAACCAGAAGGTTTTGTCGATCCAAAGGAAGCTAACAAAGTATGCAAGCTCCAGCGATCCATTTATGGACTGGTGCAAGCCTCTCGGAGTTGGAATAAACGTTTTGATAGTGTGATCAAAGCATTTGATTTTATACAGACTTTCGGAGAAGCCTGTATTTACAAGAAAGTGAGTGGGAGCTCTGTAGCATTTCTGATATTATATGTGGATGACATATTACTGATTGGAAATGATATAGAATTTCTGGATAGCATAAAGGGATACTTGAATAAAAGTTTTTCAATGAAAGACCTCGGTGAAGCTGCTTACATATTAGGCATTAAGATCTATAGAGATAGATCAAGACGCTTAATTGGATTTTCACAAAGCACATATCTTGACAAGATTTTGAAGAAATTCAAAATGGATCAAGCAAAGAAAGGATTCTTGCCTGTATTACAAGGTGTGAAATTGAGTAAGACTCAATGCCCGACCACTACAGAAGATAGAGAGAATATGAAAGATGTTCCCTATGCATCAGCCATAGGCTCTATCATGTATGCAATGCTGTGTACCAGACCTGATGTGTGCCTTGCTATAAGTTTAGCAGGGAGGTACCAAAGTAATCCAGGAGTGGATCACTGGACAGCGGTCAAGAACATCCTGAAATACCTGAAAAGGACTAAGGATATGTTTCTCGTATATGGAGGTGACAAAGAGCTCATCGTAAAAGGTTACGTTGATGCAAGCTTTGACACTGATCCGGACGATTCTAAATCACAAACCGGATACGTGTTTACATTAAACGGTGGAGCTGTCAGTTGGTGCAGTTCTAAACAAAGCGTCGTAGAGGGATCTACATGTGAAGCGGAATACATAGCTGCTTCGGAAGCAGCAAATGAAGGAGTCTGGATGAAGGAGTTCATATCCGATCTAGGTGTCATACCTAGTGCATCGGGACCAATGAAAATCTTTTGTGACAATACTGGTGCAATTGCCTTGGCAAAGGAATCCAGATTTCACAAAAGGACCAAACACATCAAGAGACGCTTCAACTCCATCCGGGATCTAGTCCAGGTGGGAGACATAGAGATTTGCAAGATACATACGGATCTGAATGTTGCAGACCCGTTGACTAAGCCTCTTCCACGAGTAAAACATGATCAACACCAAAGCTCCATGGGTGTTAGAATCATTATAGTGTAATCTAGATTATTGACTCTAGTGCAAGTGGGAGACTGAAGGAAATATGCCCTAGAGGCAATAATAAAGTTATTATTTATTTCCTTATAATCATGATAAATGTTTATTATTCATGCTAGAATTGTATTTACCGGAAACATAATACATGTGTGAATACATAGACAAACAAAGTGTCACTAGTATGCCTCTACTAGACTAGCTCGTTAATCAAAGATGGTTATGTTTCCTAACCATGAACAATGAGTTGTTATTTGATTAACGAGGTCACATCATTAGTAGAATGATCTGATTGACATGACCCATTCCATTAGCTTAGCACCCGATCGTTTAGTATGTTGCTATTGCTTTCTTCATGACTTATACATGTTCCTATGACTATGAGATTATGCAACTCCCGTTTACCGGAGGAACACTTTGGGTACTACCAAACGTCACAACGTAACTGGGTGAGTATAAAGGAGTACTACAGGTGTCTCCAATGGTCGATGTTGGGTTGGCGTATTTCGAGATTAGGATTTGTCACTCCGATTGTCGGAGAGGTATCTCTGGGCCCTCTCGGTAATACACATCACATAAGCCTTGCAAGCATTACAACTAATATGTTAGTTGTGAGATGATGTATTACGGAACGAGTAAAGAGACTTGCCGGTAACGAGATTGAACTAGGTATTGGATACCGACGATCGAATCTCGGGCAAGTAACATACCGATGACAAAGGGAACAACGTATGTTGTTATGCGGTCTGACCGATAAATATCTTCGTAGAATATGTAGGAGCCAATATGGGCATCCAGGTCCCGCTATTGGTTATTGACCAGAGACGTGTCTCGGTCATGTCTACATTGTTCTCGAACCCGTAGGGTCCGCACGCTTAAGGTTACGATGACAGTTATATTATGAGTTTATGCATTTTGATGTACCGAAGGTTGTTCGGAGTCCCGGATGTGATCATGGACATGACGAGGAGTCTCGAAATGGTCGAGACGTAAAGATTGATATATTGGAAGCCTATATTTGGATATCGGAAGTGTTCCGGGTGAAATCGGGATTTTACCGGAATACCGGGAGGGTTACCGGAACCCCCCGGGAGCTATTTGGGCCATAGTGGGCCTTAGTGGAAAAGAGAAGGGGCTGCCCTAGTTGGGCTGCGCCCCCCCTTCCCCTAGTCCTATTAGGACTAGGAGAGGTGGCCGCCTCCCTCCTCCTCTTTTCCCCTCCGAGGAATCCTAGTTGGACTAGGATTGGAGGGGGAATCCTACTCCCAGAGGGAGTAGGACTCTCCTGCGCCTCCCCCCCTTGGCCGGCCAGCCTCCCCTCCTCTCCTCCTTTATATACGGAGGCAGGGGCACCTCTAAACACACAAGTTGACACAAGTTGATGCACGTGATCGATTCCTTAGCCGTGTGCGGTGCCCCCTGCCACCATATTCCTCGATAATACTGTAGCGGAGTTTAGGCGAAGCCCTGCTGCTGTAGTTCATCAAGATCGTCACCACGCCATCGTGCTGACGAAACTCTTCCCTGACACTTTGCTGGATCGAAGTCCGGGGATCGTCATTGAGCTGAACGTGTGCTCGAACTCGGAGGTGCCGTAGTTTCGGTGCTTGATCGGTTGGATCGAGAAGACGTACGACTACTTCCTCTACGTCGTGTCATCGCTTCCGCAGTCGGTCTGTGTTGGGTACGTAGACAATACTCTCCCCTCGTTGCTATGCATCACATGATCTTGCGTGTGCGTAGGAAATTTTTTGAAATTACTACGAAACCCAACACCTTGATCCCCAAGTCCTTCTAGAAGCCTTTTGGGAAAAGCCCTAAAAGGTGGCTTTCCATAAACATATCCAAAACGTACTTTCACTATTCACAACAACATTTTTTAGCGTCCGTTCGAACTGAAAATATTTATGTTGGCTTAGAACATTCCAGTACCCACTAAAATAATTTTCAAAGCATTCCGGAACAATTCCGGATTAGTGATTTTCATCTGCGAAAAGCATCTGAAGTGGTTTCGGCAGCCCCGGAAAATTCCCAGAAGTTTCGAGAATTAATTCTGGCACCCTCCAAGAATTATCAGGCATGTCCCGAAACCAATTTGACTTAATGGAATACCTCGAAACAACTTTTTGGTTTTACCAAAACTATTCCGGTGTTCTCTCTCCGGAACCTTTTCGGTGCGTCCGAAACTTTTTTGGTGAATTTCTGTCAGACTCCCTGTCTAGTATTCAGCAGATAGATGACCCTTAAGCATGTGACCCTATAGGTTCGGTGAAGTATAGACATGGACGGAACTCTTTTCGATCAATGATGGAGCCGTGGACACCCATATTGACCCCTATACCTACACGAGTGAATATCGAGTGAACCTCCAGTTGTTGTGTGCTATTCCCGTTGCTTTGCGATATGTTACACATACCCAAGGTGAGATTTACTTGCATCCCCATGGATCAACAACTTGTCCACTATGCTAGTTACCTTGTTATCGGTTTTGTTCTCTTTTCTCGTTTTCGTGTTCTGTCAGTGGGAACACACCTATGGGATCAACGGGATCCCTACTGTGGTCGGCAGATGCGGGGTTGTGAGAAGAGCAGGTCTAAGAGCCAGCACAAAGGTAGTTTACCCAGGTTCGGGCCACAGAGACCGCATAATACCCTAGTCCTGCTTTGGTGTGTATATCAGTGTTCTTGAACTAGCTATCGAGCGTGATTTGCCCAAAGAGCCGAATCCCCCTCCAGTACGCCTCAGGCCTCCTTTTATAGTTGAAGGAGGTGCTACAGTGGCACACAGGAGGTGGAAAGGGTATAGTAGCTATGTTTATCTCTTGCCATTATGGGACAAGACGCATTAAATGCGCCCCTAAGGTGTCCCCTCACTTTATCGCCGCCTCGCCCTACTTCGACGCGCGTCTAGGCCAGCGAGGCGGGCGGCGCCATGTAGGCCGGCAAGCTGCTGAGGTGGCGCGGTGGCGGCGTCTTCACAAAGATCTGCATGACACCACGCAGGTGCTTGCTGAGTTGGCTTCAGGACCGCACGTTGCCACGCAGGTGCCCGCCTGGCTGGCTGGGCTGGCAGCTGCATGGGTTTGGCGGTGGGATCTTGGCGCGCGCGGGCCTGGCTGCGGCCTCACTGATGTCCTCGGCAAGGGCCTTGCCGGGGCCCCGGCAAGGTCTTGCCGCGGCACTGCGGTCGTCCCCGGCAAGGATGTTGCCGGAGTTCTCGTCTTCTGGTCCTCATCTGATATTGTGTATTAATGATCTTCACAAAGATCTGCATGCTACCACGGAGGTGTCTCCCGAGCCTTGGTTCCAATGTTGTTGACGGTGTCGGAAACCTCGGGCTCAAGGGTGCCATGCCTCGTTGGCATTGGGCAGGCTGCCCCGGCAAGGGTCTTGTCCGAGGAGCCTACCTCGCCCTCTTGCTCTTCGCGTCTCTGTCTTGGCGTTGCCTTGATCGCCTTGTGGCCTCGGCTCCCCTCACCTCCTGCTTAATGTGGCCGTGGGCGTGGCTCTGACTGCCCGTGCATAGGTAGAGGGGTGCAGAAGCAGAGCCCCTTCTTCTGTACACCGACAGGAACCCCTGGGCATAGGCCACACATAAGCGCGACGCGTTGTTGGGCTAGGCCCAGAACGGTGCGCAGGCAGGCGGGGCCGATTTTTACCGCGGTAGCTTTTCCGCCTGTTACGCTTCCCCACGACCCGCGTTGAATGCGCGACGTGGAGGTCCGTGCGTGACGTGGGAGGCATGCGTGGGGCGCCTGCTGTACGCATGCATCACGTCACAGTAAATGGTAAAGAGGAGGCCCGCGCCTTCCCCATAAAAAGGAATAACCGCGGGGGCACTGCTCATTTACCTCCTGCGTTTTCCCCAATCTTGACACTGCTGTCCCCATCTTCTTCCCCCTCGAGCTCGCCTCTATTTGTTGCTGCCGCGCCCCCCATTGATCCCGATCCTCTGCCTTCGCCCAGTCGCCATGGCACCCAAGACCGACAAAGGAAAGGGCAAAGGGGCGACCAAGGATGTCGTGGAGAAGGAGGTGCCGAAGAACGAGGCGGCGGTGCGGCGAGCGCAGTTCGCCTACTTCTCCCCGTCGTTGATCGACGTGTTCCACCTCAGGGATGTCTTCAAGCCTCTGTGGGCGGCGAAGACGACAGGGCATCCTGCCACGCGCATCATCCCTGCCGACTTCGGCGAGGCCGACCCCAATCGGTGCCCCTTCTTCATTGATTTCTTCTCATGCGGGCTTTGCCCCCTTTTTTTGATTTCTTCAACGACGTCATGCGCACCTTCGGCTTCTGCCTTCTAGACCTCATGCCGAACACCGTGGTGTACATATGGCGCTCTTTGCCCACCTCTGCGAGGGCTTCGTCGGAGTGCTTCCCAGTATGCGCTCTTTCACCACTACTTCTCCCCTCGCCTCCAGCCAGGGGGCGCCTTGTCCGGGAGCATCTCCTGGATCCCGAGGGCCCAAGGGAGGGGCATGTATCCGGAGGGTGCCCACAAGGAGAGGTGGGAAGAGTGGCGGGGCCGGTGGTGCTGGATCGAGGAGGAGAATCCCCCGAGTCCTGTCGGATTCGCCGGAGCCCGTCGCTTCGCGGCGATGACTGGAGCAACGTCGATCCCGACGACGCGAAGCTCTCGATTGCCATCGCCAGGATCCATCATCTCACCACGGCCGGGCTCACCCTTGAGATGATCGGGGCGGACTTCATTCGTCGCCGAATTGCCCCGCTGCACAAAAAGGGAAGGCCAGCCTTGGATTTCAGGAACGCAGCCAACATCATGAGGCTCCGCCCCGGCCTGAAGCACAACCTCACGGTGATGGGGCACGCCCATCACTGCCAGAGGCTCTTCCAGCTTGACGTGTTCGCCGACGGCAGGGTGGAGAGGACCGACAGGGCCGCGAAGGCCAATAAGACCATCAAGGGGCCCTTATTTGGGTTGTCGCCGGGCGTCTTCCCGCTGAGCAACAACACGGGCCAGGCCGCCATCCTTGAGATGATGACGATCTTCAACGTGCACGGCCTCGAGCCATCCTAGGTCGCGCCCCCGGTACATGAGGCGCAGGAGTTCTTTGACAACTTGTCAGAGGACTTCGAGCATGAGGATCCGCTGCTCATCGCGGAGACCACTCAGGTGGAGATCAACTACATCGCCGCCAGGGTGGCGGAGGCGCAGCTCGCCATGGAGGCCGGCAGCACCGGTGGCGTGGAGGATGAGGATGGCGTGGTCGCGGAGGAGATCTCGCCCAGTGGGCGAAGGCTGTCGGGAAGGCCAGTGGCGCCAACACCAGGGCTACTCTCATCGAGGAGGTGGGCGAGGAGTCGGCCGAGGGAGAGGCCGAGTCCGACAATCCTCCGGCCACAGGAAGAGGGCATGTCCTGCGGCGGGCCAGATCTAGCGAGCCGGTCTGTCCCAGGATAACCGAGCCACGACAAGAGGCCCAGGGGGAGCCCGTGCGCCAGACGAGGGCCGCAACGGCATAGAAGGCAGCAAAGACCGCGGTGGCGAAGAGGAAAGCCTCTGCTTCTTCTTCGCCTAAGCGCCACCGGACTCCATCCCCCTCTCCTCCTCCTGCAGACTTCGCCACGGGGGTCGTCTTTAATCTTGGGTCCCTCAGCCCAAAAAGGAAGAGGAAGGCAGCAGAAGAGGAGGCAGAGGACGAGTAAGTGTCGGCCCTTCTTCACCCTTGATTTCTTAGGCCACGCTACGGCTCATGTCTTGATTTTATCTTCGCGGGGACAGGAAGACGTTGGCCCAGAGGGTGGCGAAAAGGGCCAGGGCATCGGCAGGCGACCAGCCTCCGGCGAGCGCTTCGCACACGCCGGTGGTGGAGATCAGCTCAGACAGCAGCCCCTGGCTCAGCCCCCAGTGTACGTCCGACATCCATTCCTTATCAACGTGCGCCGGGGTATGATTTCCTGGCACTGACCTTGTCGTGGCTGCAGGCGGAGGATAGCAGCAGGAGAAGCCATCAAGGGCCTCCCCCAACATGCCACCCCCGTCAACCACACCGCCCCGAGGGGTGTCCCCAGCAAGGGCACCAAGCCCCGAGCCCATGCGCACGGAGGAGGAGTAGGACTTGGGCACTGGCGGCTCTGTCCTGGCAACAGATGTTGGCGGGGAGGGGGCCACTTCTACTCAGCCCAGCACGGGTAAGGCGCTCACCTCCCGTTCCTGCCTTTCCTTCTTCTTCTGTTTTTGATCCTTGATCTCAGCCTCACCTCATCCTTCCTTTCGGCACCCAGATCCCTCCCTGGTGGACCAGGAGGACACCGACACCATCATCACGAAGGTCGCCCAGGACGTCGTGGCTGAGGCCGACAAGGTTGCCACCGAGGAGGCCGCCGAGACCGCCGCCGAGGACACCACCAAGGGGCCTGCCGGAGGGACCGAGGAGGCTGCCGCCGAGGAGGCCGGCAAGGGTGCCACCGACGGGGTTGGCGAGGGCACCGCTGAGGGGACCGGTGAGGGGCCTGCCGGGTTTCACATCCCTAGCTTCTGGCAATGCACTAGGCCAGCCTCATGAGTGTCATCATGTTTAAGTTTCAAATGAACTTGAAATGGGGATTGCCTAAACCCTAGCATCAAAGGAATTCTCTAGGTTCACCTAAAATATTTTTGGTAAATCCAAATGGCTTTCAAAAATGTTCATCACTTAAGGAAAATGTTGTATACAGTAACCAGAGGTGATGCACATTTTTCTATGACATATTTGGGCTCTGGATTAAATCATACTCTACTTGCATTTGGGCATTTAAATACTATAAAATATTTTAAATGCTCAAATAATCATAAACTAAAATGTTTACTGTTGGATATATTCTAAACAGTAGCCATGATTAGTTTCATGATTTTTGGAAGTGTCTAAGTATTTTAAATAAAGCTACAAAGCTGCAGAATGATAGAAAACATGAAATAATAAAAATAAAGGAAACTTACCTAGCAAAGCCCACCTGGCCTGGCACTGTAGCAACCCAGCTGGGCAAAGCCAGCCCAGCCCACCAGGGGCTCCTCCCTGTCGTCTTCCACCTCCTACCAGTGGGCAGGAGGGCGTGTGGCCGCCGTGCGCGCACACGCGCCCCGGCCACCTCCTGCTTGCCCCCCCCCTCGACGCCCTGGCCATCTCTGTGGAGCTGTCGGTGTCAAAACCGGCGGATCTTGGGTAGGAGGTCCCGATCTGTGTGTCTTAGGCTGATGGTAATAGGAAGCAAGGGACACAATGTTTACCCAGGTTCGGGCCCTCTCGATGGAGATAAAACCCTACTTCCTGCTTGATTAATATTGACGATTTGAGTAGTACAAGAGTAGATCTACCACGAGATCGTAGAGGCTAAACCCTAGAAGCTAGCCTATGATGATTATGATTGTAATTGTGATTGGCCTTCTAAGGACCAACCTCTCCGGTTTATATAGACACCGGAGAGGGCTAGGGTTTACACGGAGTCGGTTACAAGGAAGGAAATACAATATCCGGATCGCCAAGCTTGCCTAAAAGGAGAGTCCCCTCCGGACACGGGACAAAGTCTTGAGTCTTGTATCTTCACGCTTCAATAGTCCGGACGATGTATATAGTCCGGCTGTCCGGATACCCCCTAATCCAGGAATCCCTCAGTAGCCCCTGAACCAGGCTTCAATGATGATGAGTCCAGCGCACAGTCTTGTCTTCGGCATTGCAAGGCGGGTTCCTTCTCCGAATACTCCAGAGTAATTATCAAACACGTAGGCCGTGTCCGGATCTACAAAATGATCTCCACATACCACCATAGAGAAAATGATATTTCACAAACGTGATCTGCTGACCACGTGACATGTCATTACGGTCGGGTCATTATTCGAACCATTTTCTCACAACCAGCCACAGTGCACATCGCGAGGCGGTTTCTTCTGCACATTTAGCCATAGCAGAGATCGTGTCCCCTTATTATGGGATTCTCATCAATACGGGTATGGATAGTCCAACCGCACTGCTAATCACGGCGAGTGGGGAGCGAGCAGGTTCCACCAGGCAAGTGGGGGCGCAAAAATCTTTTGCCGTCTCTATAAAGAGATAAGGTCTCTTCCTCTTTACCCACGCCTTCTCCTTCCGCTAGCCCATTCCCCTCTGTTCGAGGCCCAACGCCCAGGCATTCTCCTTTTTCCATCGAAGAGAGGTTTTCCAAAGATGCCCGGATCCGGAGCAGGAGGCAGATGGATGGCCTCTACCGTCCAGGAGAAGGATATCAAGAAGCTTCGGGAAGCCGGGTATCTGGCCAAGAAGATCGGCCACCGTCTCCCACCGGCGGACAGGTCGTCCCTACTCCGGAGCCTCACGAGAGAGTCGTGTTCCTTCCCCATTTTGTCCGCGGGCTCGGGTTTCCCCTTCACCCATTTGTTCGTGGAGTCATATATTACTATGGGATTGATTTTCATGACTTTCCCCCAATTCTTTCCTCAAAATCTCGACGTTCATCGTCATGTGCGAGGCCTTTCTCCGGATTTCACCTCACTTTGGCCTATGGCTGAAGATTTTCAATGTGAAGCCCAAGGTGGTGAGTGGCGAACACGCTGAGTGCGGCGGCACCATGGTGAGCAAGATGCCCAAGGCCGTTTGGCCGAAGGGTGCCTTCAACGACTCCGTCAAGGAGTGGCAGCAGCAGTGGTTCTATATCACCGAACCATGTGGCAAAAAGTGGGCTGCAGCTCCTGAGTTCAGATCCTGAGCCCCACTGCATCTCACGTCCTGGACCAAGAAGGGCCCGAACTGGTCCTTGTCTGATGAGCTGTCACTGCTCCAGACGCGCGTTCAGAGCGTGGTCGACAAGGATGTCAAACTCGTCGACGTAGTAAAAGTGATGCTAGTTCGCCTGGTTCTCCCTTGCCAGCGTCGAGCCTGCACTTTGTGGGAGTTCAACCCAACCGAGCACCAAACCCTTCGGGAGCTCTATGATTCCTCCCACAAGGATATCTGGAAGGTGCTCTTTAAGTCCGGAAAATCGTGGCCGGGCTCCGCCGAGGACCGTGGGTATCAATTATCCCATTCTGCAAGCCCGGTAAGTTACAGCCACGCTCTGTCCATCCATGCTTCAGTTGGCATGTCCTGAGGGAGACATTTTCATCGTGTTTCATCGTGACCCCAGGGATGGATAAAGAAGGTGGAGCGAATACGTTGTCCGGCCCCGCTGCCGGAGGAACCGGCCGGACCTCTTCTGACGAAGATGCTGGTCCCCGCGCCTTACGAGGCGCCAAAGAAAGAGGCCTCCAAGAAGGTCAAAAAGACCCGGAGTGGCCTCCATTGCCGCAAGGCTTCGGATGCAAAATCCGAAGACTCCAGCGATGCTCCTTCTTCCGAAGACGAAGAGGAGGAAGCAGAGGAGGACGAGCCTCACTCTGAAGGTGGGAAGAAGAGGGCGGCTTCCCCGTCCCTGGAGGCCGAATCGCCCAAGAGGGGGAGAGGTTCCCACCCAGAGGCATCCACCACGGCTGCCGATAACAGCCCTGAGTGGGATCCCAGGGCCCAGCCCCTGGAAAAATCGTAAGTATCCGAAATCCGAACACGCATATGCATCCAGGGTCATGTGGGTACTGTAGTTTTAATTGTCGCCATATTTCGTATAGCCCGGCGAGGTCTCGTGCCGGACAGTCCTCATCGGAGGATTCGCTGAGCTCAGATGATGTGGCGAGCGAGACGCCTCCAGAGGCTCCTTCCCCGAAGTCCAGGCGCGACACCGAGGTGTCGTCTCAAAGAGACCCGGACCAGGGGAGCATGTCTCTGGAGCCGGACACATGAGGGCGGCGGCCCCACGGCGTGTCGACAACGGGGGCGATCTCAGGTTCGGACCACAGCCGGATAAGGTCCGGGAGACCTCTAAGGCTCCAGGATCGCGCGAGCAGCCACCTTCGACGAAGGGAGGCTTGCCTACTCCGCCGGCAACCTCTGTCCATGCAGAGCTGCCGGGCGGTCTACCGACAGTGTTAAAGAGCGCGTCTATCGTCGATGAACATCGGACCCTCATGGGTGCGGTGGTTGAAAAGGTGCAGTCTGCCGAAAGCGGGCTGAATGAGTCCTACCTTGCCCTTATAAAGGCTTTTGAGGTGTGTTTTCTAAGAAACCTTTGAGGAATCATCATAATATGAGCAGTAGCCCCTGATACACTATCCAGCGAAAGAGAGAGCCAGGCGGGGGATCAAATCCTCTACTTTCGTGGGAACCTTTGTTAATGACGTATACCCCTTTGTGTGAAAACAGGCGTCTGCGGAAAATACGGCCGCTCATAATGCGGAAGTGTCCGAACTGAAGCAGAGCCTGGAACATGCCGAGGAGGAACTTTTCCGTGTGAAGAAGCAATTGGAGGACAAGCAAGGTATGTTGAAACATTGTCTTGCATTAGGCACGAATGAATAATTGTGCCTATTGAAAAGTATTTGTGTTGTATGCCCTAGGAGCGAGTGCCGAATATGAGGCACTGAAGAAGGCTGTGGCTGATGCCAACGAGAAGGCTGCCGCCGAACAAGCGATTCGTGAAAAACACGAGGCCAGGGTCATCACAGCTGAGCGAGAGCTCCAGGAGGCTGTGAAGAAAAGTGAGGGCTTGGAGCAGAGTCTAATAGGGAAAGAATCCGAACTCGCCCAAGCTCTCCAAGCCGCGGAAGATGCTCGGGAAGAAGCCCGAGGTGCTGTACGGGACATTCAAGAGGCTTGGAAAGTTGCGGCTGGTAAGGCCTTTTGTATTCGTGGCCATTTTTACATGGTAGTGGGGAGAACTCTAAGCGACAAGCTGAATTCTTGTTTTTATAGGGGCGTTTGTGGATCTGCCTTGCAGCATATCAGATGCCGCCCAATTCTATTGGACCGAGGAGAAGAAGTCTGCGGAGAGGAACTTCTGGTCGCAGTATTTTGCGTCGAACTATCCGGTGCCTTTTATCGATCAGCTGAAGCAGCTGGTCGAACTGCACCAGGCGGCCGAACTAGCCATGAAAGACTTGGTTGTCCGGTTGTGGCCCGCGGAGCCAATTCCAAGCAGTTACTTCAGACTCGTGAAGCGGATTGTGGGCGCCCGTCCTATCAAGTGATCAGTCTGTATAGAAGGTGCGCGCATGGCGTTCGCCCGTGCAAAAGTGCATTGGGGGAAGCTTGACGCGGGGAAGCTGATGACTGAGGGGCCGCCGAAGGGTAAGGAGCACCGCAAGCCCGACCTGTACTATGAAGGTGTACTGAAGGGGGCCCGCCTTGTGGCGGATAAGTGTACCAAAGACATTATATTTCCGTGAGGGCATTCGTGCCATTCTTTGTAATATGGGATAATGGCACTTTTATTATATATTGCCTGTTTTGTTTGAACATGTGTTCTTCCTGTGCGGCTGTTTATTGTATGTAAATCCTGAGAGTTGGCCAGTCGTCGGCTTATGCCCCCACGAAAAAAATACGGGGGTGTTCGGGACATATCTAAACACTCTTTATCCCATGGCTGGGTCCTTTTAAGGAGGTGTTCCTCACCACGAACCAGGCAATCGGACTATAGGGCTTTACCACTCTCACTTAGCCATAGGAATTCAAGTATGGTCGGCGCATCCCCTAGTGTTCGGAAGGCCGAACTAGGGGCTCTATTGGCGCCTGATCGGAAGACCAATCCGTCGCATTCTGCATTTATAATGGCGTTATGCGGAATAAATCTTTAATGATTTTACAACCTCTTGAACAGCTGACCAGCTCTCGCTGTATCATGACAGTCGGTTTTCGGTTTTCTCTACTGAGGTGCTCGTCCGGCAGATCCGGGACACGATCGCAGTAATTCTCCCAGCGCTACCTTAGCCGATGGAACGGAACGTAAGGTACCAAAACATGGGAGCCGAGCAAACCCAACCAATGACCCAAGACATGATTCGGAGCTGATGCATATAGTGCTATATGTTCGGGGTACCGAGCGACCGAAAAGGTGGTCAGACTTTATTGCCGTACTGTGAAGCCCCCGGCATAATCGGGCCTAACATGAGGCGTGGCTGCCATTTTTGGCAAAGAGGCGTCGATGATAAACGACGGCCGGTAAGTTTTTTTTAGGTCTATGCATTGTAGTAGGATGATATGTCTATGCATATGAGTACGATTTATGATTATGAAAAGAGGTGTTTTTGGCAAAATCTGTGATGGCCGGATTGGAGGGGGCTTTGAGTGGATCTGAAGTGAATCCGGACTGCCTTCTTTGTGGGGGTTCACATGCATGTTTCTGCCCTTGTGTGTCCAGGCCGATTCCACGTCGCCAATCCTGTTCTGCGTCAAAGTTAGTTTGTAAAGGCAGATGCCTGGAGGCAGCTGAATGTCCTCTTGTGGTTGATCCGAGGGTTCCTGATCGGACCCTGGTTAACCCAGCCGTTATACCGTGAAGTAGCGCGGACTCCTCAATGGGTGTCTGGATAGTTGGCTATCATATCAAAATTTTGATAGGCATGCACGACTCGCTGCTCCGGCAGCTGTATGGTTTCCGCTCTAAGGGCGGGGTTCGGCCTTGCCCATAAGTGTGATTATATCACATGGTGTTGGCCAAATGGTTTACCACATGGAATCTAGTCAACGTGGTTCATCCCATTAGCATACGGTAAATTACCGTATGAGGTGAAGGTGCCAAAGAATTATTCTTTGGCGTGGCATTTTTTGGTTATCCGAAAACAACCGTTAGAGTGGTGGGCCAATAAACTTGGCCTTTGCACCTGGCATCTTTTAGAAGATGTTATTTGTGGTTTCATACCCGCGAGGGCTTTATGTGTTATGGAGCCCCCGGACTACTAGGTCTAGGGGTACTACAATTGAATTGCTGTGGTTGGTGTGATCGGGGGCGATCGGCCGTATTTTTATGCTTTGGGGGGTCTCTTGACTAGACGCCTCCCCTCATTGTTTCCGGCACACGACCGGCCGCTTTGTTTTGAGGATCCGGCATTCTCTATTGGTATGCTTTGTCGTCCTTCTAGGAGTACCGTGAATTTCACATGATTGATCGAGTATGTGGCTCGGGACGGATGGGCTTGAGCTGTTCTTTGTCCGTTGACCGGACTGGGAGTTGCTGGACTTGGCAGCTTCCATGTCTTGACGTTTATGACCATTGCACTGAGGCTTGAGAGATGCCTCTTCGTGTATCCTTCTTATTGTTTTGGACCGTAGTGATGTGTTGATGTCGGGGTGTGTGCCTTGGGTTCTCTTGCTTAGGTTGAGGTAGCCAGTTGTGCCGCGTGTGCCCTTTGTCGGGGCGGTCGAGTCCGTATTTTTCTGTGGCCAGGATCTTGGTCCACCTATCCACGAGCAAATCTTGGTCAGCTTTAAGCTGCTCTTGCTTCCATTGCAGGCTCCTTGCCATGGCCATGAGCTGTCGCTTGAAGCGAACTTGTTCCACTGGATCTTCAGGCACGCCGAATTCGTCATTGCCGAGGCTTACCTCGTCCTCGGAGGGGGGTGTATAGTTGTCCCTCTCCAAGTATCCCACCGTGGCCAGTCCGGCCTGCTTGAAGGTAGGCTGATCAGGGTTGTATTCATCTTTAGTGCCATTCGGATTGTTTTCGTCTCCTGGGCCAGTATTGCTGTGGCGGGGCTTGGAGCGGTGCCAACAACGCCCATGCTTTGTTTTTCTCCCTGAGGGGTTATCCTCCGTTGCCTCATCGCCATTGGTTTCCTTCGGAGTGTCCACCATATATATATCGTATGAGGAGGTGGTTGTCCACCGCCCTGTGAGTGGTGGTTCATGTACTTCTCCTGCATCTCGTCCGTACCGTCGATGTCTTCGGAGTCGAATTCAAGCACGTTGGTTAAATCATCGATCGTGGCAATGAAGTGGGTGGTGGGTGGGCAACGAATTCCTCCGTCGCCTGCTTCCCACTCGAGCCGGACATAGTTCGGCCAAGAGCCTCCTAACAAAGAGAGAGACTTTGATGAGTTCAGCATGTCTCCAAAGGGCGATGCTAGAAGATATCTGCAGCGGTGAACTCCATCACCGGAGCCCACCCTGGCTTGGCTGGCTCGAGAGTGCGCGGACTGGAACCAACAACCGGATACGAGTCCGGGGGTCCGGAATCACAGGCTTCCATAGAGATGAGAGTTGTGTTTGGCTCCACCGCCGATGAGTGTGCGGCCTGGGGGGCGGGGTCCATCCCTCCGTCCTTAGGCAATGCAGCCTGCTCCGGATTTAGGTCCGGGGCACTGCAGGGGTGACATCCCGAGCATTCTCCGATAGCAGGTCTAAGCCGTGCTCATCGTGACTGTCCGGTGCTCCTGGCACAGGCCCGAATCCGTCGAAGATCAAGTCCTCGCGAATGTCGGCCGTGTAATTCAAGTTTCCGAACCTGACCTGGTGGCCAGGGGCGTAGCTGTCGATCTGCTCCAGTTGGCCAAGCGAATTGGCCCGCAGTGCGAAGCCGTCGAACACGAAGATCTGTCCGGGGAGAAAAGTCTTGCCCTGGACCGTGTTGTTGACGATCGAAGGCGCCATCCAGCCTTGTAGCAACGACACAGAGGAACTCTCAATGAAAGCACCAATGTCGGTGTCAAAACCGGCGGATCTCGGGTAGGGGGTCCCGATCTATGCTTCTTAGGCTGATGGTAACAGGAAGCAAGGGACACAATGTTTACCCAGGTTCGGGCCCTCTCGATGGAGGTAAAACCCTACTTCCTGCTTGATTAATATTGACGATATGAGTAGTACAAGAGTAGATCTACCACGAGATCGTAGAGGCTAAACCCTAGAAGCTAGCCTATGATGATTATGATTGTAATTGTGATCGGCCTTCTAAGGACCAACCTCTCCGGTTTATATAGACACCGGAGAGGGCTAGGGTTTACACGGAGTCGGTTACAAGGAAGGAAATACAATATCCGAATCGCCAAGCTTGCCTTCCACGCAAAGGAGAGTCCCCTCCGGACACGGGACAAAGTCTTGAGTCTTGTATCTTCACGCTTCAATAGTCCGAACAATGTATATAGTCCGGCTATCCGGATACCCCCTAATCCAGGACTCCCTCAGGCGCCACGCACTCCCTGGAACTCTCTCACTCTCTCCCGACCCCTTCCCCCTCCTCTGCTCCCTCACCTGCGCACACCCGAGTGCCGCTGTCGCTGCCGCTCGTCATCGTCGTAGCCACGGCCACTGCCTAGCCTCTTCGACGCGCCTGAGGGAGTCCTGGATTAAGGGGTCCTCGAACAGCCGGACTATATACTTTCACCGGACTGTTGGACTATGAAGATACAAGATTGAAGACTTCGTCCCGTGTCCGGATGGGACTCTCCTTTGCATGGAAGGCAAGCTTGGCAATTCGGATATGTAGATCTCCTTCTCTGTAACCGATCTGTGTAACCCTATCCCCCTCCGGTGTCTATATAAATCGGAGGGTTTAGTCCGTAGGACAACAACAATCATAATCATAGGCTAGCTTCTAGGGTTTAGCCTCTACAATCTCATGGTAGATCAACTCTTGTAATACTCATATCATCAAGATCAATCAAGCAGGAAGTAGGGTATTACCTCCATCGAGAGGGCCCGAACCTGGGTAAAACGTCGTATCCCCTACCTCCTGTTACCATTAGCCTTAGACGCACAGTTCGGGACCCCCTACCCGAGATCCGCCGGTTTTGACACCAACACTGGTGCTTTCATTGACTTCCACTATGTCGTCATGGTAAGGCTTGATGGCTCCTTCGATCATCTTCAACGATGCGGTCCAGGGGGAAGTTTTCCTTCCTGGACAAATCTTCGTATTCGGCGGCTTCGTACTACGGACCAACTCGCTTGGCCATCTGGAGCAGATCGATAGCTACGCCCCTGGCCATCAGGTCAGGTTTGGAACCTTGAACTATACTGCCGACATCCGCGGAGACTTGATCTTCGACGGGTTCCAGCCCATGTCAGGAGCGTCGAATGGTCACGACGGGCATGACTTTGATCTGCCATCGGACAGTGTTCGGGAGATCACGCATGCGGAGGTGCCGGGAATCAATCCAGAGTAGATCGTACCTTCCGAGGACAGGTGGACAGACCCCGCCACGGAGGCCGCACACTCATCGGCATCGGAGCTGAACACTGATCCCACCTCCTGTGAGGGTGGTGCCATCGGACCCTCGGACTCGCCTCCGGCTACAGGATCCGAACCGCGTACGTCCGTGCCTATCGAATCTGATTGGGCACCGGTCAGGGAGTTCACCTCCGCGGATATTTTTCAACACTCGCCCTTGGGTGACGTGCTAAATTTGTTAAAGTCTCTTTCCTTGTTAGGAGACTCCTGGCCAAACTATGTTCGGCCTGGGAGGGAAGCGGACGACGAAGAAATTTGTTCCCCACCCACCACCCACTTCATAGCCACTGTCGATGACCTAACCAACACACTCGATTTCGACTCTGAAGACATCGACGGTATTTACGACGATGCAGGAGAATAATAGGAACCACCGCCCATTGGGCACTAGACTGCCACCTCATCATATGATATATATATATATATATATATATATGGTGGACACACCAAAGAAGGCGATGGTGATGATACAATGAAGGATAATCTCCTCGATAAGCCACCAAAGCAGCGCCGTAGGCGCCGCTTTAAATCCCGCCACGGTAAAAACAGCGACAATAGCGTAAGAAATAATAATACCCTGGTTGACTCCAAAGGAAACGATGACCCCATGGACCCAGCGATGGAGCGGGATGAACCAGGGGACGGTGAACATAGTCCGGAGCCGACGTCAGATGATGCCGATCCCGAGGGTAAAATTCACCAGCCTGTCTCTAGAGAGGAGAACAGTCCGGACGATGACGCACTCATCATCCCAGAAAAACTCTTGGAACAAGAGAACCTCCATAGAAGGCTTATTGCCACCGCGAGGAGCCTAAAGAAGCAGAAGCAAAGGCTTAAGGCTGCACAGGATACGCTCAACCGCAGGTGGAACAAAGTGCTCGACACAGAAGAAAAATACAGCGGCGATCGTCACACAAAGAGCTATCCAAAGCACAAGCTGCTGCCCAAATTCGACGACGAGGCCATAGAGCCCAATCAGACGAAATGACCGATCAGCCGGACCGACCACCCCGTGGCCGTGACAAGACGGCTAATGATGCTGCACACAAGTCAGCACACGATTTACGTGAGCTCCTAGACAAAAAGTACGGTAAGGCCAGGTCCGTTTATGGATCTAGGAAGCGCACTTCGGCACAGGATCAGAGCTACCAAAACAATCACATTGATCGAATACCAGCTAGGAATCAGCACCAAACACAACAACCGTCGATAGCATGCCATGACACGTCCAAATACAGGGGTGTCGTGCACCCCCTATGCTTCACCGATGAGGTACTGGACCATGAATTTCAGAAGGATTTAAACCCATGAATATAGAAGCATACGACGGAACGACAGACCATGGGGTCTGGATTGAGGTCTTTATCCTCCATATCCACATGGCTCGCGGAGATGATCTCCACGCCATTAAATACCTACCCCTCAAACTGAAAGGACCATCTCGGCACTGGTTGAAAAGCCTTCCTGAAAACTCAATTGGAAGTTGGGAAGAACTTGAGGATGCTTTTAGGGCCAATTTTCAAGGGACCTATGTCCAACGTCCGGACGGAGACGACCTAAGTCACATAATTCAACAGCCCGGAGAGTCAGCCCGAAAACTCTGGAATAGATTTCTTACTAAGAAGAATCAAATAGTCAATTGCCCGGACGCCGAAGCCTTAGCCACCTTCAAACACAGTATCCGGGACGAATGGCTTGCCAGACACCTTGGGCAAGAAAAGCCGAGGACAATGTTAGCCTTAACAAGCCTTATGAGCCGCTTTTGCGCGGGCGAGGACAGCTGGCTGGCCCTTAGCGGCACCAGCGACCCAGGTACATCCGAAGTCAGTGATGGCAACAGGAAACCGCGACGCAACAAAAACAAGCGTTGAAACAATGGTGGCAGCCCAGAGAACACGACGGTCAACGCCGGATTCAGGGGCTCTCGACCTGGTCAACGAAAGAAGCCATTTAAAGGCAGCAGAGATGGACCGTCCAGCCTAAACAAGATTCTAGACAAATTATGTCAGATTCACGGCACCCCCGAAAAACCTGCAAATCACACCCACAGAGAATGTTGGGTTTTCAAGCAGGCCGGCAGGCTAAATGCCGAACACAAGGGGAGGGAGAGGCCAAGCGAAGACGAGGATGAGCCTCGCCAGCCGAACAGTGGAGGACAGAAAAAATTCCCACTAGAAGTCAAAAGAGTGAATATGATTTACGCAACTCACATTCCAAAGAGTAGGCGCAAACGCGCGCTCCGAGACGTATACGCTATGGAGCCCGTCGCCCCCAAATTCAATCCCTGGTCGGCCTGCCCTATCACCTTTGATCACAGGGATCATCCGAGTAGTATCCGGCACGGAGGATCGGCTGCCTTGGTGCTCGACCCAATAATTGATGGATACCATCGCACCCGAGTCCTTATGGACGGCGGCAGTAGTCTAAACTTTATATAGCAGGACACTGTCTGCAAAATGGGGATAGACCCGTCAAGAATCAACCTAAGCAACACTACCTTCAAAGGAGTGATACTAGGCGTCGAGGCCCACTATACTGGCTCTCTAGTACTAGACGTTGTATTCGGTTCTCCCAACAACTTCAGAAGTGAGGAACTAACCTTCGACATCGCTGCATTCCAGAGCGGCTATCACGCACTACTCGGAAGAACGGCCTTTGCTCGTTTTAATGTAGTACCGCACTACGCCTACCTTAAACTTAAGATGCCCGCGACATCATCACAGTTAGCAGAAATACAGAGTGTTCCTTACACGCGAAAGAATATGTGGCGGCTCTAGCAGCCGAGCACTGAGCGGTCCCTCCAACCAGAATAAATGGTCGGTCGTCAAGACCACTGACACGGTTAGACGAGTCCGACGCTCCACCCAATGTAACAACCCAATTGGGATTCCCCATAAAAGATGTTAGGGGCTGCTCGCAAAAAAACCCATAGTTTGGCTCGACCCTATCAATACAATAACATATTGCATTTTCATGGTTCATTCAGATTAACGAACTCCTCGCACGAAGTCTTTCACCTGGGTTTTTCCTTTTTACGGATGATCATCGTGCTACACCCTTCCAGGATACGGCACAACAGAGATAAAGGCGCAGATGTGCAGCAGGGCCCTGCTCAAAGGTTTCTTTTTAGATTAAGACCCTGCATAAACCTTTTTAACGTCTCTTGTTGCTTCTTCCCCTCCGGAAACTTTATACAACCGGGAGGGATACTGGCGTTTTCGGCATTTTTGTCACACCAGACTATTGCTCACACCTGGAAACTCAGGGCTTATTATCAAGGGCGTTATTCAGCCCAGTACACATTATAAAGTCCGAATACCTTAGGGAGTGTTCGGCGTCGTGAGTTTGGCCTTATATGCATCAGCTCCGAATCATGTCTTTGGTCAAATGTTGGGTTTGCCCGGCTCTCGTGTTTTGCTACCTTACGTTCTGCTCTATCGGCTAAGGCAGCACTAGGAGAACTACTGCGATTGTGCCCTGGTTCGTCTGGATGAGCACCTCAGTAGAGAAAGCCGAAAACTGACTGTCATGATACAGCACGAGACTAGTCAACCACTCAATGACCCAGCGGAATCTTCGCGATTCCTCCGCATTAACGAAGGACCGGTTTCCCGGTCACGTACATACGCGCACCATATCCGGATGAACGCGAAAGTACTAGGGGCTATATAGTAGCCCCACCGTCAAACTCCTATGGCTAAGTGAAAGTGTTAAAGCTATATAGTCTGATTGCCTGGTTCGCCACGCTATCACCTCCTTAACGGACCAAGACGTTGGATCAAGTGTGACTACGCGGTTTCTCGAACACCCCCGCATTATATGCGTGGGGGCTGAAGCCGACGACTGCAAACTTTCAGGTTATATACATACATAAACGGCCGCATAGGAGGCATTAACTTTTGGGCAAAAGTATAAACACAGCCTTTATAATCAAAATAGCATTGTCTTTACAATCGAGATACATGTCATTCGAACGTGGCACTCTTTGAGCATTGAGCCTCTATTAAACGGGCGCCTTCTAAGACTTCTTCAAAATAGTGCTCGGCCAGGTCCTAGCCTTCTGCCGCACCCCGGGTTGCAATAGCGGTGGTTTCCATCCCAGCCTCGTATGTTTTAACACGGGCAAGAGCCATCCGCGCACCCTCTATGCACGCCGACCTCTCCACAGCACGATGTGCGACACAGCACCAAGGAATTGTTGCACCAATCCAAAATAGTTGTCCGGCCTTGGTCCACATGGCCAAAGATGATCCACGACAGACCTCATAGCAAGCCCGGACAACCGGTGGAGTTAGGCCCAGGCGGCCATCTTTTCATTCAACGGCAGCGGACGCGTCGGGGCACTGAACTGCGACCAGAATAACCTTTCAGCCTTATGGTCTTTCCGATCTTTGAAAAACTCGGTCGCATCAGCAGCACTCTTTGCCAGGTCCGCATACGTGTCCGCAGCACTCCACAACTGATCCGGAGGGGCATACTTCGGATCTTCGAATTTCATCCGCAACAAATAGGGCTTCCCAGCCACGATATCTCCGGCTTCATGAAGCTCCTCCCTTATCCCTCTCATTTCAGAGCGGGTTTCCTTGGACGCCTCCAAGGCCTTCTTCAAGTCAGCTACTTTTGCTTGATTTTCCTTTTCAAGGAGCTCACGGCGGTTGGTGGCATCTTTCAGCTCGGTAGCCATCTGGGCTATCTTTTCTTCGCTTCGGTGATGAGCAGCCTGTTTGGGTCTTAACTCTTCGACCGCCTTCAGAGCGTCCGCATCACTTATTCGGGCTTTCTCCTTGGCTCGAGCAAGCTCCGCATGAAGGGTCTCCATGGCAGCAGCTCCATCTGCAGTCACAGCATATTATAGATACTAGCATCATGCTCCTCTTAAAACATTTGCTGACAAGCCGAATATACATACCCTGGGCCTCGTCAAGCCGCTTCTTAACCAGCGCGATGTCGGCGTCGGCCACGTAAAGCTGCCGCTTTAGTTCGGGAAAACCAGCAGATCGGTCAGCCGCCGGACCCTCAGCCACCTGCACATAAAGCAACACGCTTATTACCAGAGGTTATGATCCTCTGTTTGCCACGTTGATCGCAACCAGAGTCTCAGGGGCTACTATCTATACAGAGCACACCTAGCATGTGCGGTACCATCAAAAATACATTTTTTGCGTACCTCAAAGCCTCTCAGCAGACTCGTAAAAGCTTCATTCAAACCGCTTTTCACGGATGAAATCCTCTCAATCACCGTACCCATTAAGGCACAATGTGTCTCTGAGATGGCCGCTAGCTCCAGAAGGCCCATTAGTGTGTCCGGCTGTGTGCCAGACAATCCCGGACTCCTCCCGAAGCTCTCTTTGGGAGCCGGATATTCCAGACTCTGGGCAGCCGAAGTGTGAACTGCCTTGGTGGATCAGGAGTAATCCTCCGTGACGACACCTCGGGGTCGTCCGCCCCATGTGACGGGGAGGCAGGGGGAGGCATTTTGCTCTCCATCATCTCCGGAGGAAGATCCCCCGAGGACGAACTCTGTGGAGAAGGGCTACGAGCCGGACTGCAACAAATATGTTTCGGTTACTATCCTCGGAGACAAAACTAGATATATTTACCAAAGTACTCTTTTACTTACGGCTCGGTGGAGGGCTGGCCCCCTTGCAGGCGCTGCACGGTAAGGACACCCCCTGGGGCAGGGCCCCTTGGCGAGGGTTTCTTCCCTCGTTTGGAAGCCTCCATTTCCATGTCTTTAGAGGCAGCCCTTTTCTTACCTTGAGGAGAGGGGGTTTTAGATTCCCCTCCCCGATTATCCTCCTTCGTGGAGGCACTTACTCCCCCGATTTGGATGTGTAAAATATGAGGCCCACCTGTGGCTTCTCTATCCCTCCCCTCGTCTTCTCCTGATGGCACCTGATATGGCGCGCGCTCAAGCATCCTGGTCAACAAAGGATCCGGCGAGCCTTCAGGAAGCCGGACACCTAATCCTCTCCGCCTTCCTTAGCCAGTCCTGGCAGAGAGCAATCTTTCAGAATGATGTTATGATAAACATAAAGGATGGTGTGTTTAGTAGCAGAAGTACTTACCTGGGTATCCGGACGGTTGCAGTTGAGACCCGCGTCCTCGGTGGTGTCCGGACACTTTATTCGTGATCCGAAGAATGACCCATACATCTCTTTGAGCGTCATGCCGAAGAATTGTTGAACGGTTCGCGGTCCTTCTGGGTTGAACTCCCACATACAGAGAGGACGACGTTGGCAGGGCAGGACTCGATGAACCAGCATCACTTGAATTATCTTGACAAGACTGACATCCCTCTTGAGAAGGTCTCGGATGCGGCTTTGCAATGTCAGCACATCATTAATCGCCCCCCAGTACAGCCCCTTGTTGACCCATGATGCCAGTTGTGGTGGAGGGCTCAAGCGGAACGCTGGAGGAGCCACCCGCTTTGTACCTCGGGGGGCTGTGATATAAAACCACTCCCGCTGCCATAAATCAGAAGTTTCGTGAAAGAACCCTTTGGCCATGGGGCGTCGGCGCCTTTGCATATTATAGCGCCTCCACACTCTGCATGACACCCGTCAATCACCCTCGGCCTCACATTGAAGGTCTTGAGCCACATGCCGAAGTGGGGGCTAATGCGGAGAAAGGCTTCACACACGACGATAAACAACGAGATGTGAAGGATGGAATCCGGAGCTAGATCATGGAAATCTAGCCCGTAATAGAACATGAGCCCCCTCACGAAGGGATCAAGACTAAAACCTAGCCCTTGGAGGAAGTGGGAAATAAATACGACACTCTCGTTGCGTTCGGGAGTGGGGATGACCTGCCCTTGAGCAGGCAGCCTGTGCGGGATTTCGGCGGTGAGATACCTGGCCTCCCTAAGCTTCTTGATGTCCTCCTATGTGATGGAGGAGGCCATCCACCGGCCTTGAAGATTGGATCCGGACATGGTCGAGGGTCCGAAGTGCTTAAGTTTGAGCCTTGGGTGTTTGAACTCCAGGTGCGGGAGGGGAAGGATCAAGCGTGGGAAGAAAAGGACAAGCCTTGGCCCCCCTTATAAAGAGGACGAATATCAAGCGTCCCCCGCATGACCGTTTGGGACTTGCCTAAAATCGAGGAGTCATATTAAACAAACATGGTTGGGTTACCCACACCTGTATTGATGAGAATCCCGTGATAAGGGGGACATGATCTCTGCTTTGACAAGACGTGCCAATAGAACCGCCTCGCATCACGTGAAGTGGCTGGTTATGAAAAACGGTTCGAATAAAGATCGGGCCGTGGTGTGACATCACGCTATGAAAAGCCGTCAGCAGATTAGATTTGTGGAATATTGTGCTCTCTACGGTGGTATGTGGAGTTTGTTTTGCATAGCCGGACACGATCCTTGTGTTCGAGATCTTCTATGGAGTATTCGGAGAAGGAACCCGCCTTGCAATGTCGAAGACAATCTGCGCGCCGGACTCATCGTCATTGAAGCCTGGTTCAGGGGCTACTGAGGGAGTCCTGGATGATCACATCCGGGACTCCGAACAAACTTCGGTACATCAAAACTTGTAAACTCATAATAAAATTGTCATCGTAACGTTAAGCGTGCGGACCCTACGGGTTCGAGAACTATGTAGACATGACCTAGAACTATTCTTGGTCAATAACCAATAGCGGACCCTGGATGCCCATATTGGTTCCTACATATTCTACGAAGATCTTTATCGGTCAAACCGCATAACAACATACGTTGTTCCCTTTGTCATCGGTATGTTACTTGCCCGAGATTTGATCGTCGGTATCCAATACCTAGTTCAATCTCGTTACCGGCAAGTCTCTTTACTCGTTCTGTAACACATCATCTTATAACTAACTCATTAGTTACAATGCTTGCAAGGCTTAGGTGATGAGTATTACCGAGAGGGCCCAGAGATACCTCTCTGACAATCGGAGTGACAAAACCTAATCTCGAATTATGCCAACCCAACATGTACCTTCGAAAACACCTGTAGAGCACCTTTATAATTACCAGTTATGTTGTGACATTTAGTAGCACACAAAGTGTTCTTCTGGTAAACGTGAGTTGCACAATCTCATAGTTGCAGGAACATTGTATAAGTCATGAAGAAAGCAATAGCAACATACTAAACGATCAAGTGCTAGGCTAACGGAATGGGTCATGTCAATCACATCATTCTCCTAATGATGTGATCCCATTAATCAAATGACAACACATGTGTATGGTTAGGAAACATAACCATCTTTGATTAATGAGCTAGTCAAGTAGAGGCATACTAGTGACGTTATGTTGGTCTATGTATTCACACATGTATTATGTTTCCGGTTAATACAATTATAGCATGAATAATAAACATTTATCATGAAATAAGGAAATAAATAATAACTTTATTATTGCCTCTAGGGCATATTTCCTTCAGGCTCAGCACATAGCACAAAGCCTGGACTGAACAAGAAGGTTCCTGCCAAGAGGACACCTATGCCCAAGGTTAGAAGGTCCACTCAAGTGCCAGAACAGACTGAATCCAAAGAGGCACCTGCAAAGAGAGTCACAACTTCCAAACCCAAGAAGGTTCCCACTGGAGAAACTATGAAGTTTACCATTGAATCAGAGGATGAAGCTGCTCAGGACAAGAAGAAGAAGAGAGCAAGAACCACAACTGCCCAGGTTCTTGGAAAACCCTCAATGAGAAGGGACTCTGAAGAGGAAGAAGAGGTTGCTGCACCAGCACCCAAGGCAC
This sequence comes from Triticum aestivum, assembly GCF_018294505.1. Lineage (NCBI taxonomy): Eukaryota > Viridiplantae > Streptophyta > Magnoliopsida > Poales > Poaceae > Triticum > Triticum aestivum. Next base: position 600,869,251 of record NC_057801.1, read on the forward strand.
CAAAGCTTATGGGTGATGCTATTAGATCAGGGGCTGCAACATCTAAGCCCAAAGAAGCACCCAAAGCTGCCCCAAGGCCAAGCTTGCACCAAAGAGGAATACCAGGAGTATTCCAGCTGCTGAGAAGAACAAGGCCCCAGTGCCTGATGTTGCTAATGAGGAAGATGAAGAAGCACAGGTCCTAAGGAAGCTCAAGCCCAAGATACCAGACCATAATGATGCCCATCCTGTGGCTGAGGACATGAGGATCAAGAAGGACTCGGGGTTGAGGATATGGAGGATGGAAGATCCATATGCCTCAAGGAGAAGAACTGCTGTTGATTACAGGTTGCATACAAAGGAACAGCAGGACTTCTATGAGACAATCTTGTTGGATAAGAAGCCCATAGTTTGTGATATGAGGTGGGTCGACTGGACCTACATGAAGGACAATGAAGAGCACTATCCTGGAGTGCAAGATAGTTTTGTTGCTTGTGGAGTTGCTGATTTTGTTGGGCAAAAGCTCACCAACAGGAATGATGAACTTATCATGCAATTCTACTCCACAACACACTTCTATCCAGATGGGAGGATAGTTTGGATGTCTGAAGGTACAAGGTACCAGTCCACTGTTGAGGAATGGGCAAGACTGATCAATGCCTCGGAGGAAGATGAAGATGACCTGGACATTTATGCCAAGAAGAAGATGGACCACAATTCCATGGCACACATGTACAAGGAGATCCCAGACAAAGCTGTAGAGACACATATTTGGATCAGTCCACTATCTTCTGTTAGGGCTGCAAACTATCAATTGGATCCTAAGGCACACTCTGTTGCCTAAGTCTAGTGACCACAACATGATCAGAGGGCATGCCATCAACATGTTGCATTTGTTTGATGTGCCACAGAAGTTTAAGGTCATGAGCCTTATGATTGAAATCATTAAGAGGACCGCAGCAGATCAGAAGAGGAGCTGTGTATATGCCCCTCAGATTCAGGAGTTGATTAACTCAAAGATGGGCACAGGGAAATATCAATTGGATAAGGAACATTTTCCACTTTATCCAGACTTTGAGGACAATCAGGTTGTCATGAATGAGAATGATCCATCATCTGTACATGCTCAAGAGAAGAAGGAGAAGGCAAGGAAGGAGAAGGCTGCCAAGATGCCAACTCAAGAGGAGGCATCTGAGTATTTCCTGAAGAACAAGCAGGAGCAGCTTGGTTACTTAATAGCATCAACTCTGAGGATTGAGAAGGGATTGGCCACCCTCACTCGAAATCAGGAGAGCTTGGAAAGAATCATGGAACTCAAATTCCATGATCTAGATGTCAAAGTAACTGAGATTCAGTCAGTTGTGGAGCAGCTACAGGATGACATGTAGGAGAGGCAGGGCAAGACTACCACTAATGTGTTTGCCAGAGTGCCTAGAGCCCAGAGGTTAGTTGCAGTGCCTGTGACAGACACCAGAGCAACATCTTCTGCACCAGCTACAGCCCCTACAGCTCCAGTGCAACCAGCTCCAGCATCAACTCCAGCACCCTCTACTTCAACTAAAGCCTTCGTTCTTGGAGTTATCCGGACACCACCACCTAAAGATCAAGCCTGGGAGTCGATCTAGCACTATGCATTTTCTATGAACTTTTTGGTAACTTGTTGCCAAAGAGGGGGGAATGTATAGATCATAGGCTTCGAGAGAGAGTGTTGCTTTTATTCTCTCTTGATTTGATGGTTAAAACTTTTTTGCTTTTGATTGCATGAGATGCTATTCTTGTGAGACATTGATGATCATGTGTTTGATCATAATCTACACTTATGCATGTTTGATGATATTATCTTATCTATCCTATGTGATCATTCACTTTGCTTGGTGATGAGTGCATGTATTCAATCTTTATTATTTTGAGTGCTCCACCAAGATGTATGTGACATGGGAGAGTAACCCATGATCCTAATTCCTTGTGCATTTGCAGTCCAAAGAAAATTTTAAAATATGCACAAATTTAGGGGGAGCTCTTGCTTATCACATACTTCTCAAAGTGACGATGTTTTTCAATCTTATTATCATTTGTATAAGCTTTGATCTATATGAAGGAAATATGCCCTAGAGGCAATAATAAAGTTATTATTTATTTCCTCATATCATGATAAATGTTTATTATTCATGCTAGAATTGTATTAACCGTAAACATGATACATGTGTGAATACATAGACAAACATATAGTCACTAGTATGCCTCTACTAGACTAGCTCGTTAATCAAAGATGGTTATGTTTCCTAACCATAGACATGTGTTGTCATTTGATTAATGGGACCACATCATTAGGAGAATGATGTGATTGACATTACCCATTCCGTTAGCCTAGCACTTGATCGTTTAGTATATTGCTATTGCTTTCTTCATGACTTATACATGTTCCTGTAACTATGAGAATTATGCAACTCCCGTTTACTGGAGGAACACTTTGGGTACTACCAAACGTCACAACGTAACTGGGTGATTATAAAGGAGTACTACAGGTGTCTCCGAAGGTACATGTTGCGTTGGCGTATTTCGAGATTAGGTTTTGTCACTCCGATTGTCGGAGAGGTATCTCTGGGCCCTCTCGGTAATGCACATCACTATAAGCCTTGCAAGCAATGTGACCAAATGAGTTGGTTACGGGATGATGCATTATGGAACGAGTAAAGAGAATTGCCGGTAACGAGATTGAACTAGGTATTGGATACCGACAATCAAATCTCGGGCAAGTAACATACCGATGACAAAGGGAACAACATATGTTGTTATGCGGTTTGACCGATAAAGATCTTCGTAGAATATGTAGGAACCAATATGAGCATCTAGGTTCCGCTATTGGTTATTGACCGAGAATAGTTCTAGGTCATGTCTACATAGTTCTCGAACCCGTAGGGTCCGCACGCTTAACGTTACGATGACAGTTTTATTATGAGTTTATAAGTTTTGATGTACCGAAGTTTGTTCGGAGTCCCAGATGTGATCACGGACGTAACGAGGAGTCTTGAAATGGTCGAGACATAAAGATTGATATATTGGAAGCCTATATTTGGACATCGGAATCGTTCCGGGTGAAATCGGCATTTTACCGGAGCACCGGGAGGTTACCGGAACCCCCCCGGGGGGTTATTGGGCCTACATGGGCCTCGAGGGAGAAGAGGTAAGGAGGCAGGAGGGGGCCGCGCACCCCTCCCCTTCCTAGTCCGAATAGGACAAGGGAAGGGGGGCGGCGCCCCCCTTTCCTTCCCCTCTTCCTCCTCTTTCCCCCCTTCTCCTATTCCAACTAGGAAAGAAGGGAGTCCTACTCCCGGTGGGAGTAGGACTCCCCCCTTGGCGCGCCCTCCTTGGCCGGCCGCCTCCTCCCCCCTGGCTCCTTTATATATGGGGGCGGGGGGGGGGGGGGCACCCATAGACACACAAGTTGATCTACGGATCGTTCCTTAGCCGTGTGCGGTGCCCCCCTCCACCATATTCCACCTCGGTTATATCGTCGCGGAGTTTAGGCGAAGCCCTGCGCCGGTAGAACATCATCATCGTCACCATGCCGTCGTGCTGACGGAACTCATCCCCGAAGCTTTGCTGGATCGGAGCCCGGGGATCGTCATCGAGCTGAACGTGTGCTGAACTCGGAGGTGCCGTACGTTCGGTACTTGGATCGGTCGGATCGTGAAGACGTACGACTACATCAACCGCGTTGTGCTAACGCTTCCGCTTACGGTCTACGAGGGTACATGGACAACACTCTCCCCTCTTGTTGCTATGCCATCATCATGATCTTGCGTGTGCGTAGGAATTTTTTTGAAATTACTATGTTCCCCAACAGTGGCATCCGAGCCAGGTTTTATGCGTTGATGTTATATGCACGAGTAGAACAGAAGTGAGTTGTGGGTGATACAAGTCATACTGCTTACCAGCATGTCATACTTTGGTTCAACGGTATTGTGAGATGAAGCGGCCCGGACCGACATTCGCGTACGCTTATGCGAGACTGGTTTCACCGTTGCGAGCACTCGTGCTTAAAGGTGGCTGGCGGGTGTCTGTCTCTCTCACTTTAGCTGAATCGAGTGTGGCTACGCCCGGTCCTTGCTAAGGTTAAAACAGCACCAACTTGACGAACTATCGTTGTGGTTTTTATGCGTAGGTAAGAACGGTTCTTGCTAAAGCCCGTAGCAGCCACGTAAAATTTGCAACAACAAAGTAGAGGACGTCTAACTTGTTTTTGCAGGGCATGTTGTGATGTGATATGGTCAAGATGTGATGCTTTATTTTATTGTATGAGATGATCATGTTTTGTAACAGAAGTTATCGGCAACTGGCAGGAGCCATATGGTTGTCGCTTTATTGTATGAAATGCAAACGCCCTGTAATTGCTTTACTTTATCTCTAAGCGGTAGCGATAGTCGTAGAAACAATAGATGGCGTAACGACAACGATGCTACGATGAAGATCAAGGTGTCGCGCCGGTGATGATGGTGATCACGACGGTGCTTCGAAGATGGAGATCACAAGCACAAGATGATGATGGCCATATCATATCACTTATATTGATTGCATGTGATGTTTATCCTTTATGCATCTTATCTTGCTTTGATTGACGGTAGCATTTTAAGATGATCTCTCACTAATAATCAAGAAGTGTTCTCCCTGAGTATGCACCGTTGCGAAAGTTCTTCGTGCTGAGACACCACGTGATGATCGGGTGTGATAGGCTCTACGTTCAAATACAACGGGTGCAAAACAGTTGCACACACAGAATACTCAGGTCATACTTGACGAGCCTAGCATATACAGATATGGCCTCGGAACACGGAGACCGAAAGGTCGAGCATGAATCATATAGTAGATATGATCAACATAGTGATGTTCACCATTGAAACTACTCCATCTCACGTGATGATCGGACATGGTTTAGTTGATTTGGATCACGTGATCACTTAGATGACTAGAGAGATGTCTGTCTAAGTGGGAGTTCTTAAGTAATATGATTAATTGAACTTAAATTTATCATGAAACTTAGTACCTGCTAGTATTTTGCTTGTCTATGTTTGTTTGTAGATAGATGGCTCGTGCTGTTGTTCCGTTAAATTTTAATGCGTTCCTTGAGAAAGCAAAGTTGAAAGATGATGGTAGCAATTACACGGACTGGGTCCGTAACCTGAGGATTATCCTCATTGCTGCACAGAAAAGTTACGTCCTGGAAGCACCGCTGGGTGCCAGGCCTGCTGCTGATGCAACTGACGACGTTAAGAACGCCTGGCAGAGCAAAGCTGATGACTACTCGATAGTTCAGTGTGCCATGCTTTACGGCTTAGAACCGGGTCTTCAACGACGTTTTGAACGTCATGGTGCATATGAGATGTTCCAGGAGTTGAAGTTAATATTTCAAGCAAATGCCCGGATTGAGAGATATGAAGTCTCCAATAAGTTCTACAGCTGCAAGATGGAGGAGAATAGTTCTGTCAGTGAACACATACTCAAAATGTCTGGGTATAATAATCACTTGATTCAACTGGGAGTTAATCTTCCTGATGATAGTGTCATTGACAGAATTCTTCAATCACTGCCACCAAGCTACAAGAGCTTCGTGATGAACTATAATATGCAAGGGATGAACAAGACTATTCCCGAGCTCTTCGCAATGCTAAAAGCCGCGGAGGTAGAAATCAAGAAGGAGCATCAAGTGTTGATGGTTAACAAAACCACCAGTTTCAAGAAAAAGGGCAAAGGGAAGAAGAAGGGGAACTTCAAAAAGAACAGCAAGCAAGTTGCTGCTCAAGAGAAGAAACCCAAGTCTGGACCTAAGCCTGAAACTGAGTGCTTCTACTGCAAGCAGACTGGACACTGGAAGCGGAACTGCCCCAAGTATTTGGCGGATAAGAAGGATGGCAAAGTGAACAAAGGTATATGTGATATACATGTTATTGATGTGTACCTTACTAATGCTCGCAGTAGCACCTGGGTATTTGATACTTGTTCTGTTGCTAATATTTGCAACTCGAAACAGGGACTACGGATTAAGCGAAGATTGGCTAAGAACGAGGTGACGATGCGCGTGGGAAATGGTTCCAAAGTCGATGTGATCGCGGTCGGCACGCTACCTCTACATCTACCATCGGGATTAGTTTTAGACCTAAATAATTGTTATTTTGTGCCAGCGTTAAGCATGAACATTATATCTGGATCTTCTTTGATGCGAGACGGTTATTCATTTAAATCAGAGAATAATGGTTGTTCTATTTATATGAGTAATATCTTTTATGGTCATGCACCCTTGAAGAGTGGTCTATTTTTATTAAATCTCGATAGCAGTGATACACATATTCATAGTGTTGAAACCAAAAGATGCAGAGTTAATAATGATAGTGCAACTTATTTGTGGCACTACCGTTTAGGTCATATCGGTGTAAAGCGCATGAAGAAACTACATACTGATGGGATTTTGGAATCACTTGATTATGAATCACTTGGTACTTGCGAACCGTGCCTCATGGGCAAGATGACTAAAACGCCGTTCTCCGGAACTATGGAGCGAGCAACTGACTTGTTGGAAATCATACATACTGATGTTTGTGGTCCAATGAATGTTGAGGCCCGCGGCGGATATCGTTATTTTCTCACCTTCACAGATGATTTGAGCAGATATGGGTATATCTACTTGATGAAACACAAGTCTGAAACATTTGAAAAGTTCAAAGAATTTCAGAGTGAAGTAGAAAATCATCGTAACAGGAAAATAAAATTTCTACGATCTGATCGTGGAGGAGAATATTTGAGTTACGAGTTTGGTCTACACTTGAAACAACACGGAATAGTTTCGCAACTCACGCCACCTGGAACACCACAATGAAATGGTGTGTCCGAACGTCGTAATCGTACTTTACTAGATATGGTGCGATCTATGATGTCTCTTACTAATTTACCGCTATCGTTTTGGGGTTATGCTTTAGAGACGGCCGCATTCACGTTAAATAGGCACCATCAAAATCCGTTAAGACGACACCTTATGAACTATGGTTTGGCAAGAAACCAAAGTTGTCATTTCTTAAAGTTTGGGGCTGCGATGCTTATGTGAAGAAACTTCAACCAGATAAGCTCGAACCAAAATCGGAGAAATGTGTCTTCATAGGATACCCAAAAGAGACTATTGGGTACACCTTCTATCACAGATCTGAGGGCAAGATTTTTGTTGCTAAAATCGGATCCTTTCTAGAGAAGGAGTTTCTCTCGAAAGAAGTGAGTGGGAGGAAAGTAGAACTTGATGAGATAACTGTATCTACTCCCTTATTGGAAAGTAGTTCATCACAAGAACCGGTTCCTGTGACAACTACTCCAATTAGTGAGGAAGCTAATGATATTGATCATGAAACTTTAGATCAAGTTTCTACTGAACCTCGTAGGTCTACCAGAATAAGATCCGCACCAGAGTGGTACGGTAATCCAATTCTGGAAGTCATGTTTCTTGACCATGATGAACCTACGAACTATGAGGAAGCGATGATGAGCCCAGATTCCGCAAAATGGCTAGAGGCCATGAAATCTGAGATGGGATCCATGTATGAAAACAAAGTATGGACTTTGGTTGACTTGCCCGATGATCGGCAAGCCATTGAGAATAAATGGATTTTTAAGAAGAAGACTGACGCTGATGGAAATATAACTGTCTATAAAGCTCGACTTGTTGCGAAAGGTTTTCGACAAGTTCAAGGGGTTGACTATGATGAGACTTTCTCACCCGTAGCGATGCTTAAGTCTGTCCGAATCATGTTAGCTATTGCTGCATTTCATAATTATGAAATTTGGCAAATGGATGTCAAAACTGCATTCTTGAATGGATTTCTGGAAGAAGAGTTGTATATGATGCAGCCAGAAGGTTTTGTAGATCCAAAAGGTGCTAACAAAGTGTGCAAGCTCCAGCGTTCTATTTATGGACTGGTGCAAGCATCTCGGAGTTGGAATAAACGCTTTGATAGTGTGATCAAAGCATATGGTTTTATACAGACTTTTGGAGAAGCCTGTATTTACAAGAAAGTGAGTGGGAGCTCTGTAGCATTTCTGATATTATATGTAGATGACATATTATTAATTGGAAATGATATAGAATTTCTGGATAGCATAAAGGAATACTTGAATAAAAGTTTTTCAATGAAAGACGTCGGTGAAGCTGCTTATATATTGGGCATCAAGATCTATAGAGATAGATCAAGACGCTTAATAGGACTTTCACAAAGCACATACCTTGATAAAATTTTGAAAAAGTTCAAAATGGATCAGGCAAAGAAAGGGTTCTTGCCCGTACTACAAGGTGTGAAGTTGAGTCAAACTCAATGCCCGACCACATCAGAAGATAGAGAGAAAATGAAAGATGTTCCCTATGCTTCAGCTATAGGCTCTATCATGTATGCAATGGTGTGTACCAGACCTGACGTATGCTTAGCAATAAGCTTGGCAGGAAGGTACCAAAGTAATCCAGGAGTGGATCACCGGACAGCGGTCAAGAACATCCTGAAATACCTGAAAAGGACTAAGGATATGTTTCTCGTATATGGAGGTGACAAAGAGCTAGTCGTAAATGGTTACGTCGATGGACGCTTTGACACTGATCCGGACGATTCTAAATCGCAAACCGGATACGTGTTTTTATTAAACGGTGGAGCTGTAAGTTGGTGCAGTTCTAAACAAAGCATCGTGGTGGGATCTACATGTGAAGCGGAGTACATAGCTGCTTCAGAAGCAGCAAATGAAGGAGTCTGGATGAAGGAGTTCATTTCCGATCTAGGTGTCATACCTAGTGCATTGGGACCAATGAAAATCTTCTGTGACAATACTGGTGCAATTGCCTTGGCAAAGGAATCCAGATTTCACAAGAGGACCAAGCACATCAAGAGACGCTTCAATTCCATTCGGGACCAAGTCCAAGTGGGAGACATAGAGATTTGCAAGATACATACGGATCTGAATGTTGCAGACCCGTTGACTAAGCCACTCTCACGAGCAAAACATGATCAGCACCAAGACTCCATGGGTGTTAGAATCATTACTATGTAATCTAGATTATTGACTCTAGTGCAAGTGGGAGACTGAAGGAAATATGCCCTAGAGGCAATAATAAAGTTATTATTTATTTCCTCATATCATGATAAATGTTTATTATTCATGCTAGAATTGTATTAACCGGAAACATGATACATGTGTGAATACATAGACAAACATATAGTCACTAGTATGCCTCTACTAGACTAGCTCGTTAATCAAAGATGGTTATGTTTCCTAACCATAGACATGTGTTATCATTTGATTAATGGGATCACATCATTAGGAGAATGATGTGATTGACATGACCCATTCCGTTAGCCTAGCACTTGATCGTTTAGTATATTGCTATTGCTTTCTTCATGACTTATACATGTTCCTATAACTATGAGAATTATGCAACTCCCGTTTACCGGAGGAACACTTTGGGTACTACCAAACGTCACAACGTAACTGGGTGATTATAAAGGAGTACTACAGGTGTCTCCGAAGGTAATGTTGAGTTGGCGTATTTCGAGATTAGGTTTTGTCACTCCGATTGTCGGAGAGGTATCTCTGGGCCCTCTCGGTAATGCACATCACTATAAGCCTTGCAAGCAATGTGACCAAATGAGTTGGTTACGGGATGATGCATTACGGAACGAGTAAAGAGACTTGCCGGTAACGAGATTGAACTAGGTATTGGATACCGACGATCAAATCTCGGGCAAGTAACATACCGATGACAAAGGGAACAACGTATGTTGTTATGCGGTTTGACCGATAAAGATCTTCGTAGAATATGTAGGAACCAACATGAGCATCCAGGTTCCGCTATTGGTTATTGACCGAGAATAGTTCTAGGTCATGTCTACATAGTTCTCGAACCTATAGGGTCCGCACGCTTAACGTTACGATGACAGTTTTATTATGAGTTTATAAGTTTTGATGTACCGAAGTTTGTTCGGAGTCCCGGATGTGATCACGGATGTAATGAGGAGTCTTGAAATGGTCGAGACATAAAGATTGATATATTGGAAGCCTATATTTGGACATCGGAATCGTTCCGGGTGAAATCGGCATTTTACCGGAGCATCGGGAGGTTACCGGAACCCCCCCGGGGGGTTATTGGGCCTACATGGGCCTCGAGGGAGAAGAGGGAAGGAGGCAGGAGGGGGCCGCGCGCCCCTCCCCTTCCTAGTCCGAATAGGACAAGGGAAGGGGGGCGGCGCCCCCCCTTTCCTTCCCCTCTTCCTCCTCTTTCCCCCCTTCTCCTATTCCAACTAGGAAAGAAGGGAGTCCTACTCCCGGTGGGAGTAGGACTCCCCCCTTGGCGCGCCCTCCTTGGCCGGCCGCCTCCTCCCCCTGGCTCCTTTATATACGGGGGCGGGGGGCACCCATAGACACACAAGTTGATCTACGGATCGTTCCTTAGCCGTGTGCGGTGCCCCCCTCCACCATATTCCACCTCGGTTATATCGTCGCGGAGTTTAGGCGAAGCCCTGCGCCGGTAGAACATCATCATCGTCACCACGCCGTCGTGCTGATGGAACTCATCCCCGAAGCTTTGCTGGATCGGAGCCAGGGATCGTCATCGAGCTGAACGTGTGCTGAACTCGGAGGTGTCGTACGTTCGGTACTTGGATCGGTCGGATCATGAAGACGTACGACTACATCAACCGCGTTGTGCTAACGCTTCCACTTACGGTCTACGAGGGTACGTGGACAACACTCTCCCCTCTCGTTGCTATGCCGTCACCATGATCTTGCGTGTGCGTAGGAAATTTTTTTGAAATTACTACGTTCCCCAACACTATATGTTGTCATCAATTACCAAAAAGGGGGAGATTGAAAGTGCAACTATCCCTAGGTGGTTTTGGTAATTCATAACAACATATAGCTCATTGAGCTAATGCTATTCCAAGACTATTATTTCAGGAAAGCTCAATGAATGGCATGGCATGGATGATGAAAGTGGATCCCTCAAAATACTAAGGACAAAGGATTGGGTCAAGCTCAAAAGCTCAAGACTCTTCATTTTATATTTTAGTGATCCAAGATCACATTGAGTCTATAGGAAAAGCCAATACTATCAAGGAGGGATGAGGTGTTGCTTAATGAGCCTCTTGCTTCATGTGCTTAGTGATATGCTCCAAAACCCTCAGCTACTTTCCCACATCCACAAATGACCTAAACCCAAAGCCATAATGGGTCACACCGATTCTTCCTATCCGACGCCACCGATTTCAAAAGTCATAGCCACTGCCACAAACCATAAGCAAATCTGTTCTACCGATAGGGATCTCGGTCTCACAGAGATGGGATTGTAATCTCTCTGTTTCCCTTCGTAACGTTCGGTCTAACCGAAGTGAGCAATCGGTCCCACCGAGATTGCAATGTAAACTCACTTTTTCCCTTTTGTAAAATTTTGGTCTCTCCGAAAAGAGTAAATCGGTCCCACCGAGTTTACTTGACCAACTCTCTGGAAAGCTTATTACCAAAATCGGTCTCACCGAGTTTGTGTAATCGGTCTTACCGAGATTACGTTATGCCCTAACCCTAACCGAATCGGTCTCACTGAGTTGCATGTCAGTCCCACCGAAAATCACTAACGGTCACTAGGTTTACTAAATCGGTCCGACCGAGTCTGTTGAATCGGTCCCACCGAGTTTGGTAAATTGTGTGTAACGATTATATTTTGTGTGGAGGCTATATATACCCCTCCACCTCCTCTTCATTCGTGGAGAGAGCCATCAGACTAAATCTACACTTCCAACTTACCATTTCTGAGAGAGAACCACCTACTCATGTGTTGAGGCCAAGATATTCCATTCCTACCATATGAATCTTGATCTCTAGCCTTCCCCAAGTTGCTTTCCACTCAAATCTTCTTTCCACCAAATCCAAAACCTATGAGAGAGAGTTGAGTGTTGGGGAGACTATCATTTGAAGCACAAGAGCAAGGAGTTCATCATCAACGCACCATTTGTTACTTCTTGGAGAGTGGTGTCTCCTAGATTGGCTAGGTGTCACTTGGGAGCCTCTCACAAGATTGTGGAGTTGAACCAAGGAGTTTGTAAGGGCAAGGAGATCGCCTACTTCGTGAAGATCTACCGCTAGTGAGGCAAGTCCTTCGTGGGTGATGGCCATGGTGGGATAGACAAGGTTGCTTCTTCGTGGACCCTTCGTGGGTGGAGCCCTCCGTGGACTCGCGCAACCGTTGCCCTTCATGGGTTGAAGTCTCCATCAACGTGGATGTACGATAGCACCACCTATCGGAACCACGCCAAAAACATTCGTGTCTCCAATTGCGTTTGAATCCTCCAAACCCTTCCCTTTACCTTCTTGCAAGTTGCATGCTTTAATTTCCGCTGCTCATATACTCTTTGCATGCTTGCTTGAATTGTGTGATGATTGCTTGACTTGTCCTAAGATAGCTAAAATCTGCCAAACTCTAAAACTGGGAAAAGGTTAAGTTTTTAATTGGTCAAGTAGTCTAATCACCCCCCCCCCTCTAGACATACTTCAAGGTCCTACAACAAAGCATATTCATGTTCATAATTAGAGGAGTATTAATTATCATTAAGGATATAAACATATGATCTTCCATCGAATAAACCAACTAGCATCAACTTCAAGGAGTAATCAACACTACTAGCAACCCACAGGTACCAATCTGAGGTTTTGAGACAAAGATCGATACAAGAGATGAACTAGGGTTTGGAGAGGAGATGGTGCTGGTGAAGATGTTGATGGAGATTGACCCCCTCCTGATGAGAGGATCGATGATGATGACGATGGCGATGATTTTCCCCTCCCGGAGGGATGTTTCCCCAGCAGAACAGCTCCATCGGAGCCCTAGATTGGTTCTGCCCAGGTTCCGCCTCGAGACGGCGGCGCTTCGTCCCGAAAGCTTCCTTCTGATTTTTCCCAGGTCAAAACACACCATATAGCAGAAGATGGGCATCGGGGGCCTGCCAGGGGGCCCACAAGACCGGAGGGCGCGCCCTCCACCCTTGTGGATGGCAGGTGGCCCTCCTCTGGTGCTTTCCAATATTTTTTATATATTCCAAAAATATTTTGTGTGAACTTTCAGGACTTTTGGAGTTATGTAGAATAGGTCTCTAATATTTTCTCCTTTTCGAGTCCACAATTCCAGCTGTGGGCATACTCCCTCTTCATGTAAACCTTGTAAAATAAGAGAGAAAAGGCATAAGTATTGTAATATAATGTGTAATAACAGCCCATAATGCAATACATATCAATATAAAAGCATGATGCAAAATGGACGTGTCAACTCTCCCAAGCTTAGACCTCGCTTGTCCTCTAGCGAAAGCCGATATCAAAAAATATGTCCACATGTTTAGAGATAGAGGTGTCGATAAAATAAAATACGAACATGAGGGCATCATGATCATCTTTAGAACGACAATATATATTGTCATATACTTTCTTATGCTAAAGTAACAATTCATTCACAAGGTAAAGTATGAATCAGAAACTTCATTAAGAACTAACAAACTATGATCTCAGCCATTGAAGCAATTGCAATTTATCATAACATCGGAAAGAGTCAATATAAGAGCTTTTCAGCAAGTCCACATACTCAACTATCATTTAGTCTTTCACAATTGCTAACACTCACGCGATACTTATGGGTACAAAGTTTCAATCGGACACAGAGAAAGATAGGGGCTTATAGTTTCGCCTCCCAACCTTTTACTTCAAGGGCAATGTCATCAATAATACTTTATGAAAACCTACATCCGAGTGGATATATATATATACCCGGATCTCTCCAACACATAGTGCTTGCCAAAGGAAAAAGTGTAAAAAGGAAAAGTGAAGATCACCATGACTCTTGTATAAGGGTAGAAGGTAAAAATAAAAGACATGCCCTTCGCAGAGGGAAGCAGAGGTTGACATGCGCTTTTATGGTTGGATGCAGAAAATCTTAATGTAAAAGAACGTCACTTTATATTGGCGCTTGTGATAAAGAACTTTATTATGTAGTCCATCACTTTTATTTCTTCCACATCACAAGTTCGTATAAAGCTTATTTTCTTCACACTAATATATAGGTCATACATATTTAGAGAGCAATTTTTATTGCTTGCACTGATGACAACTTACTTGAAGGATCTTACTCAATCCATAGGTTGGTATGGTGGACTCTCATGGAAAAACATGTTTAAGGGGTGTTTGGAAGCACAAGTAGTATCTCTACTTGGTGCAAAGAATTTGGCTAGCATGAGAGGGAAGGGCAAGCTCAACATGTTGAATGATCCATGACAATATAACTTCCTTGTCCAACATCAACTTTTTAGCATGTCATATTTTAATGAGTGCTCACAATCACAAAAGATGTCCAAGATAGTATACTTATATATAAAGCCTCTCTTTCTTTATTACTTCCTATTAATTGCAGCAATGACCAAAACTATGTTTGTCAACTCTCAACAACTTTTATTCATCATACTCTTTATATGTGAAGTCATTACTCTCCATAAGATCAATATATGATCTTTTTATTCTTTCTTTAATTCCATCAAGATCATAGCGAGATAGCAAAGCCCTCAATTCAAAACTACTCTTTATTGTATAACTCACGGATTTGATTACATAGATAGAGATCAAAACAAAACTCAAAGCTAGATCATACTAAAACTTTATTCTACTAGATCAAGAGATAACCAAAAGGATCGAACTAAGAAAAACAATGAAAGTAAAGGCGTGATGGTGATACGATACCGGGGCACCTCCCCCAAGCTTGGCAGTTGCCAAGGGGAGTGCCCATACCCATGTATTTACGTCTCTTTCTTCGGAGGTGGTGGTGATGGAGTTGTTGATGAAGTAGTGCCACACATCGAGCGTAGGAGATGCTCCAATTTACGAATAATGCCCTGAAGTGCGGTGATATGCTCTTGCAACAGAATATTTTCACGAGTGAGATATTTATTTTGCACACGAACTATTTCAATGATCTTGAAAGCTTCAATTTCAGTAGGGGTAAGATGATTGTAGTAAGGTTGAGGGATGTCTTCTTCTTGTGCTTCTGCCAGAGCTTAATCTCCAGGGACCTTCTTGATCTTATCATCCTCATTAGTTTCCCCAAGTTCTTCTCTCTTCATCTCTATCTTCATCAGCCAAGCATCATTGCCCGCATTGTTGGAGGAGGGGGACGACATGATGCCTGGTCTTGAAAACTTTGGCAGAAAACAGCTCAAAATGAGAACAGGGGATTTTGTCGTGGTACGATGGTCAAAACCTTCGGGAGATTATATAATGAATTTTTTACCGACCAAAAGGAGTATTGTGCCAGAAAACGGAGTCTGGGTAGCACACGAGGTGGCCACAAGGCAGGGGGCATGCCCGGGCGGTAGGGCGCGTCCTCCACCCTTGTGGTTGCCTCGTGCACTCTTCGGACTACTTTTAGTTTTCCTAATTTTTTATATATTCCAGAACAGAGAAAAAAATGCTATTAGAACAGTTTTGGAGTCAATTTACTTACCATGCCACATACCTATTTCTTTTTGGAGTCTGAAACATTCTGGAAAGTGTCCCTTATGTACTCCTCCATTGTTATAGTGTCAATTATATTGGTCTCAACATTTATGGGATTACCTGAGATATAATGTTTGATTCTTTAACCGTTTACCACGTTCGGATTTGTGCCTTCAGCGTTGTTTTTTTATGGCACCGGAATGATAGACCTCCTCGATAATGTAAGGACCTTCCCATTTAGAGAGAAGTTTTTCTGCAAAAAATCTTGAACGAGAGTTGTATAGCAAAACATGATCGCCTACATTGAAGTCATGCTTTTGTATCCTCTTGTCATGCCATCTTTTAACCTTTTCTTTAAACAACTTGGCATTCTCATAGGCTTGGGTTCTCCATTCATCAAGTGAGCTAATGTCAAATAACCTCTTCTCATCGACAAGTTTGAACTCATAGTTGAGCTCTTTGATTGCCCAATAAGCTTTATGCTCTAGTTCAAGAGGTAAATGACAAGCCTTTCCATAAACCATTTTATACGGAGACATACCCATAGGGTTTTTATAAGCAGTTCTTTAAGCCCATAATGCATCATCAAGTTTCTTAGACCAATTCTTTCCAGGTCTATTAACAGTCTTTTGCAAAATCAATTTAATCTCTCTGTTGCTCAATTACACTTGACCACTAGACTGAGGATGATATGGAGATGCAATTCTATGGTTAACATCATATTTAGCAAGGAATTTACGAAAAGCACCATGAATAAAATGTGAACCACCATCAGTTATTAAATATCTAGGGACTCCAAACCTCAGAAAAATAACTTCTTTAAGCATTTTAATATATGTGTTGTGATCAGCACTACTAATTGGAATAGCTTCTACCCACTTAGTAACATAATCAATAGCAACTAGAATATGTGTATACCCATTGGAGGAAGGAAAAGGTCCTATATAATCAAAGCCCCAAACATCAAATAGTTCAATAACAAGTGAATAATTCATAGGCATTTCCTGACGTCTACTAATATTGCCAATTCTTTGACATTCATCACAAGACAAGACAAACTTATGAGCATCCTTGAAGAGAGTGGGCCAATGAAAACCGGTTTGCAATACCTTATGTGCATTTCTATCTCCAGTGTGGTGTCCTCCATAAGCCTCGGAGTGACCCTTGCATAGGATATGTTCATGTTCATGCTCAAGTACACAACGTCTAATAACACCATGTACTCCTTCTTTATAAAAGTGTGGGTCATCCAAAAGTAATGTCTTAAATCATAGAAAAACATTTTATTTTGCTGGTATGTGAAACTAGGTGGTATAAATTTAGCAATGATATAATTAGCATAATCAGCATGCCATGGAGTATTACGAGAAGCATTTATGGAGCTAATTGTTCATCAGGAAAGCTATCATCAATAGGCACTGGATCATCAAGAACATTTTCTAACCTAGACAAGTTGTCTGCAACGGGGTTCTCAGCTCCCTTTCTATCAATAATTCTTGTAACAAGAGAACCCATCTAATAAGTCTAGGTTTAGCATCTTTCTTTTCCATAAGATATTTAATAACAGCATGATCAGTGTGAACAGTTAATTTGGAATCAACAATATAAGATCTAAATTTATCACAAGCGAAAACAACTGCTAAAAATTCCTTTTTAGTAGTAGCATAATTTCGCTGGGCACTGTCTAGAGTTTTACTAGCATAAGGAATAACATTAAAAAAATTATCAACTCTTCACCCTAGAACAGCACCAACAGCATAATCAATAGCATCACACATAATTTCGAAGGGTAAATTCAAATCAAGCGGTTGAACAATAGGTGTAGAAATCAAGGCTTTCTTAAGTATTTCAAATGCTTATACACAATCATCATCAAAAACAAAAGGAACATCTTTTTGCAAGAGATCAGTGAGAGGCCTAGAAATTTTAGAGAAGTCTTTAATAAACCTCCTATAGAAACCAGCATGACCAAGGAAACTTCTTATACCTTTGATATCTTTAGGACAAGGCATCTTCTCAATAGCATCTACTTTAGCTTTATCAACTTCAATACCTCTTTCGAAAAAATTTATGCCCCAAGACAATACCTTCATTAACCATAAAGTGGCACTTCTCCCAATTCAAGACAAGATTAGTTTCTTTACATCTCTTCAAAACTCGATCAAGGTTGCTAAAGCAATCATCAAAAGAAGTTCCGTAAACAGAGAAATCATCCATGAAAACCTCAACAACCTTTTCACAAAAGTCAGAGAATATAGCAGTCATACATCTTTGAAAGGTAGCAGGTGCATTACATAAACCAAAAGGCATACGTCTATAAGGAAAGGTACCGAAAGGGTAAGTAAAAGTGGTCTTTTCCTGATCATCTTTTGACACAGGTATTTGAGAGAAACCAGAATAACCATCTAGAAAGCAAAAATGTGTATGTTTGGATAGGCTTTCTAGAATTTGATCAATAAAAGGCATAGGGTACTGATCTTTTCTAGTAGCTTTGTTTAATTTGCGAAAATCAATTACCATTCTATAACTTGTAACAATTCTTTAGGGGATCAATTCATTCTTACCATTAGGAACAACATTAATACATCCCTTCTTAGGGATACAATGAGCGGGACTTACCCACTTACTATCAGCAATAGGATAAATTATACATGCCTCCAGAAGCTTTAGTATTTCATTTCTTACCACTTCTATCATCTTAGGATTTAACCGTCTCTGATGATCAACAATTGGTTTAGCATCGGGCTCCAAATTAATTTTGTGCTGACATAGAGTGGGACTAATGCCCTTAAGATCATCAAGAGTATATCCAATAGCGGCACGGTGCTTTTTCAAAGTTTTCAATAATTTATTTTCTTCATGCTCTGAAAGGTTAGCACTAATAATAACAGGATATATCTTCTTTTTATCAAGATAAGCATATTTCAAGGTATCTGGCAATTGTTCAAGCTCAAATATGGGATCACCCTTGGGTGGAGGTGGATCCTCAAGGATTTCTATAGGCAAATTGTATTTCAAAATAGGCCCTTGATTAAAGAATATTTCATCTATTTCCCTTCTTTCATTCATAAACATATCATTTTCATGGCCTAGCAAATATTGTTCTAAAGGATTGGTAGGAGGCACGACAATAGAAGCAAGACCAATAATTTCATCCTTACTAGGCAATTCTTCATCATGGGGTTGTCTACAAAATTTAGAGAAATTAAAATCATGAGACATATCCCCTAAACCAACAGTAACAACATCTTTCTCACAGTCTATCTTGGCATTAACAGTATTCCATAAAGGTCTACCAAATATAATGGGACAAAATCATCTTGTGGGGAACCAAGAACAAGAAAATCAGTAGGGTATTTTATTTTCCCACACAAGACTTCAACATCTCTAACAATCCCAATTGGTGATATAGTATCTCTATTGGCACGCTTAATAGTAACATCAATATCTTCTATCTCAGCAGGTGTATCATTCATAATTTCTTGATATAAGGTAAAGGGAATCACACTCACACTAGCACCCACATCACACAAGCCATGATAACAATGATCTCCAATTTAACGGAAACAATAGGCATGCCGACAGTAGGTTTATGTCTATCTTTAGTATCGGGTTTAGCAATTCTAGCAGCTTCATCACAGAAATAATAACATGCCCAACAATAGTATCAACCAATAGATCATTAACCATAGCAATACTATATTCAACTTTAATTTGTTCAGGGGGTGTAGGTGTTCTAGTATAATTCTTATGAACCACAGTTGAAGCTTTAGCATGATCCTTTATTCTAACACGAAAAGGTGGTTTCTCAATATAAGCAATAGGAACAATAGGATCAACATTATAGGTAATAGTTTCTTCCTCAACTTTAATTGGTTCTACTATTTTAACTTCAATGGGAGGATGATATTTAAACCACTTCTCCTTTGGGAGATCAACATGAGTAGCAAATGATTCACAAAAAGAAGCTACTATCTCAGAGTCAAGTCCATATTTTGTGCTAAAATCGCAAAAGGCATCGGTATCCACAAAAGATTTAACACAATCAAACTTAAGGTTTATACTTGACTCTTTACCTTCGTCGAGTTCCCAATCTTCAGAGTTGCGTTTAATTCTTTCCAATAAATCCCATTTGAATTCAATAGTCTTCTTCATAAAAGAACTAGTACAAGAAGTATCGAGCATGGATCAATCATTATGAGAAAGCCGAGCATAAATTTTTTGAATAATAATTTCTCCTGAGAGCTCATGATTGGGGCATGAATATAACATTGACTTAAGCCTCCCCCAAGCTTGAGCGATACTTTCTCCTTCACGAGGCCCAAAATTATATATATAATTCTGATCACGATGAACCAGATGCATAGGATAAAACCTTTGATGAAATTCCAATTTCAATCGGTTGTATTCCATGATCCAATATCATCACATAGCCTATACCATGTCAATGCACTACAGAAAATACACTTCCATGATGATACGTGTTTGTCACAGTAGGTCACGTTTTCTGTCATGCATGTAAATCCATGACGATTTTATGACAGGATCAAGATAGTCATACTTGTGCTGTCGTAGAAGTGTTCCATGACATTACCAAAATTATCATAACGGAAGTGTCCACTTCCATGATGATAAATCACGCGTCATAGAAGTGCTTTCGTCAAGGGTGACCGACACGTGGCATCCATCATAACGGGTCGTTGTTAAGCTATTGGGTTCCACTTTGGATCCGATAACCCATTAACAGCCCGAACCAATGGGGATTTTCCACATGTAAAATTCTCATTCGCTAGCAGATCCACGTGTCGGCCCAGCGTTCGTGAAGTTGTCATCCAGCAAATGGACGGGACGCGCCTATGATACGTCGACATGTGTTTCGGCCCAACAGTGGCCCATTCAGGTTAAAAGGCCGGGCCTGTCAAAATAAGCGGGCCGACCCATTAGCAGCCTACTTGAGTTAGGCCCATTGACAACCACGGCCCATACAAGTTACACAGAATCGTCCCATCAAAGGTCCATTCTAGATTTGACAATTTCCAGCACATCGTCAGTTCTAGCACGTTAACAGCCTGCTACGTCTTTGGGCCCAATTACGGCCCGAGCTTCTTTCGGCCTGTTAGCAGCCCATCGTTAGTTCCAACCCGGCCCGTTAACGACCTGAAACATCTTTTGGCCATTTCTCGGCCCATTCTGTAGTTGGGCCAACTTCTAGCCCGTTGTGACTTTAGGCATGTCCTCGTCCCATTCTGCAAATGGGCCAATTCCAAGCCCATTTTGTCTTTGGGACTGTTAACGACCCACACAACAGTTGGGCCTATGACTGTGCAACCTAATTTTGGGTCCATTAGCGGCCCATGTTTCGCATGACAAAATTTTAGCCCGACGCGACTTTTGGCCTATTAAAAGCCTAGTTTGCCAATTGGGCCGCCTCTGGCCCAATACACTTTCGGCCTCTTACTGGCCTATAAAGTAAAAGGGCCGAGACAAAATTGACATTTATTTCGGCCTGCTAGAGGCCCGCTGGCCATTTCCATTTATACGGGCCTACCGAGCTTTCGGCCTGTTAACGGCCTGCTAAGAAACATTTTTATGGTGGGCCACATCATTTGGGATCCATTAAATATTATTTGGCCAGCCCAATTAAGGCCCATTTTGACTACACATGTTTTTCATTCGGATGGCATCCAGGAAATGCTTGGGCGTGCTAGCCCCCGTTTTAATGACATAGCATATTCAAAGAGTTATCCTACTCTATACTATCACCTCTAAGAAACATACACTATACAATAATGAGACTAAGGCCTAAAAACGTAGAATACTCCTACACTATACAATAAAGAAATTACAGCCGATTATACCCACTGGGCATTATAGTTCGGCACCAGTGATAATAAAGCGTACACAAACAGCAAATTACATACACTGGGCAAATAAAGCTCATACATCATGGACACGCATCAAAGATCTTACCATTTGAACTATAATCTCTTTAGAAAATAGGATTGGCCGGATTCAGATAGCACAATTTTCAGTCTGCAAAATCTCCAATTCCTTCGTGGTTAACTCAGTGTCTATTTCATTTTTTTGACTCATGCATCTGATACCTGCAAGTCCAATCTCAACTTGTTGATTGCACGTTGAGAATCATGTACACGTTGTCTTGCCACCTCTAGTTGATGCTTGAGAACATCAGCACATTCCAATTCCAATCCATAATCATTTGGTAACGGCCATGCCGCACTGCTCGCAGATCTTTGTGTTGATGTCACTTCATCCTAAAATATTTCTGTAAGTACAGATGACTAGGGCAAAAATATAGTTACAACAGTGAAGCGAGCAAGACAGACAATTTTGTACATGGCAAAACAGGACTAACAATAATGTTACACATCATGAAGCATAAGCAGGTGATATTTTAAAAATTATAAAAATGGTAGTCTATGCACCCTGCATACAGAAATCTCTCTTAGCTCACCAGAGGAGCATGATGTTGGGGCAAAATCAAAAACACAGATAGGTTACAAATTTAGATAGCATGTTGTGTATAAGCAAGCAGTTGGCCATTCTGTGGCTCAAAAGTTCTTAGGGAGCATAATGAACAACAAAGGGATTCATACAAACCTATCACAACTAGCAAAACCATGCAACCATTAGCCTAGTATAAACTACTCCCTCCATTCCTAAATGTAAGTCTTTCTAGAGATTTCACTGTGAACTACATACGGATGTATATAGACATAGTTTAGAGTGTAGATTCACTCAATTTGCTCCGTATGTAGTATCTTATTGAAATCTCTAAAAAGACTTATATTTAGGAATGGTGGGAGTAGATTGTAAGCCTCATGCAGTAATTGTTGGTTAATAGACTTCAAAGCTTCAGGCACACTTTGCCAGAGTAATTAAATGGTAAGGCCTTAAATTATGTCAACTAATAGTTATACAAGTACCCAACATCAAGCATCATTGTTTGGTCATCTCATTAACTTAGGACAAATAAAGCAACTGAAAAGAGCAATTTAACTATGCCTGAAACAAACAAGCAATTGAACTGTTGAGTTGGCAGCAAGCATACATGCACGCCTCAATAACATCCATGGCCTAGCTACATTTACTGTATAAAGGAACAAGAAATGTAATATTGCTTGCCCCCTATGAAGTATCTCGACTAGTATGTAATCAACAACCTAATAATGATAGTGAGGCTAATGATGTGAATATGCGTTTGGTTATGACATTTATGACATCGCCAACTCTACCATGGCAGGAAGCAGGTTCACACTGTTCACTGCTATAAGATGTTTTAGATATTTAAAAGTAGACTACATCCGCAATGAGTGAACAGGCACATTAAAATGTGTTTACATACATCTTATTTACAAAAAAGTTAGAACATCATATAGTAGTGAGTGGAGGGTTTTTTAATCAATGGACCAATGTCTGGGTTATAGGTGAATAACCCTATGCAAGCACAATGTCAGACAAATAGGATGTCCTGGTAATTGTAATACAGTGTGACTTACCTTAACTTGAACAGGCTCAGCGCTGCTCCTACTTCTCTTGCAAGGCTCCTTCCTAACATCTTGTACTTGGAAATCCTCAATCTTATCTTCATTGCACCCCCTCTGCAAGGTGACACAAACTAGTTACTGGTCTACTTGGAAGATAACTGTGCACACTTTCTAGTCTATGAACAACACAAAAGGATGATATTATAACAAAACAACACCACATAATGAAACATGCCACATCTCTTGGACACAATGAAATGGGCATTTACTATGTGTGCACTATGTAAAAACT
This sequence comes from Triticum aestivum, assembly GCF_018294505.1. NCBI lineage: Eukaryota > Viridiplantae > Streptophyta > Magnoliopsida > Poales > Poaceae > Triticum > Triticum aestivum. Next base: position 600,892,567 of record NC_057801.1, read on the forward strand.
AGGCATACCTTCGAACTGGATCTCTAGGTACTCTTGGAGAGCCTACTTTAGTGCCAAACCTTTATGTCACCTATGAGTTATACAAGCCCCCACTACATCAGCCCTTAGTGTTTAAATCGTTGACAAGCTCTGTTAGGTCAAGAACAACAAGTAATCAAAGCAAACAATCCTAGTATGACTGGCTGATATAAACAAGCAATTGAGAAGATGTGTGAGCAAATCTTACATGTCAAGAAAAGAAGCATAGAAGGAGGCTTAAAGACCATCACTTGACTGACCAGATTTAAGGGGCATTTAAACATCACGTGTCGATGTACAAAAGTAGGGGCTCTCTTTTGTACCCCTTTACTTGTGCGCGGGGCCGCGCCCGCGGCCACACTTAGCAGGGCAGAGGAGGGAAGCCAAAGGCGCAAGACAATAAAAGAAACGCCAAGAACAGAGACACAAAGAGCAAGAGGGCGAGGTAGACTCCCCCGGCAAGACCCTTGCCAGGGCAGCCTCCGCAGCCCCGGCAAGACCCTTGCCGGGGCAACTTGCCCAGCACCAATGGAGCGCGCCACCCTTGAGCCCGAGGGTTCCAACGCCATCGACCACATTGGAACCAAGGCTCGGGAGGCACCTCCATGGTGGCATGCAGATCTTCGTGAAGATCATAAGCTCACAAGATCAGATGAGGACCAGAAGACGACGATCCTCGGCAAGATCCCTGCCGAGGAAATCCACGAGACCTCCGGCAAGATCCTAGCCGAGGACGACCGCGATGTCACGGCAAGACCCTTGCCGGGCCCCCGGCAAGACCCTTGCCGAGGACATCTGCGGGGCCGCAGCCAGGGCCACATCTGCCAAGACTCCACCGCCGTTCCCATATAGCTGTCAGCCCACCAATTAGGCGAGCACCTGCGTGGTGACGTGCGGCCTCTAGGCCAACTCAGCAAGCACCTATGTGGTGGCATGCAGGTCTTCATGAAGACCCTGCCACCGCACCAGCTCAGCAGCCTGCCAGCTTACATGGCGTTGGACGCCTCATTGGCCTGGGCGCGTGTCGAAGCAAGGCAAAGCAGCGACAGCTGGGACGAGCTTCCTTGCCATCCCCGATAAAGCAAGAAGGGCACGTTGACAACATATTAAATGCATTTGTCCGACGGGGCCAGAGGATAGATTCAGCCACTGTACACCTTTCCACCTCCTGTGTGCCACTATGTCATCCCCTTTTTCTATAAAAGGAGGCCCGAGGCATACTGGAGAGGGATTCGACTCTTTTGGACTACGCACACGCCGTAGCTAGCTCAATAACACTCAAATATACACCAAAGCGGGACTAGGGTATTATGCATCCTCGCGGCCCGAACATGGGTAAACAATCTTTGTGCTGGCTCCTAGACCCGCTCTTTCCACAACCTCGCGCCTGCCGACTGTAGTAGGGATTCCAGTGATCCCATAGGTGTCGTTTTCCACCGACATCTTTGGCACGCCAGGTAGGGGGCGCAGCTGTGAAAATCTGGTCTAGCAGTTAGTTTAACAGTTCTTCATCGCCATGGCTTCCAAGGAAGAAGGTGACCGAATGAGTGGCATCATTTGCGGGTGCAGTGAACGCTCGCGCAGCAACAGGAAAGCTAAGTCACGCAAAACTTTGAGCAATTCTTTTTATATAAGATTATTCTCCTTGGAGATCTTTCCCTCTGTATGAGAAACTTGCACGCAATGGGGCCCTTCCACTATTGGCAACGCCCTTGTTCTGTTTTGAGTTTGCTCAACAGTTCGAGCGGCTGCGTCGAGAACGGCAGGGTGGCCTTCCGCTATTGGCAACGTTCTCGCTCTGTTTCGAGTCCGCTCAACAGTTCGAGCGGCCTGGCTGAGAATAGTAAGGTGTTTCGCCTAGCAGCAAGCACACCCGATAGGCTATTGGGGATCCGTCCTCGAGGCGTCGTGACTTGGGTTACGTGCCGGCAAGCCTACCCAATTAATGTAGGGTGGACATACAAACAGAGATCAAACTGGAAAATAAACATGCATCGTTTCAAAGTACTGCAGAGTTATATTACATCAATTGTTGTTGCGGTTCTAACTAAAGATAAAAATTGTCTTGGTCGTGAACCTGCAGGCGATGATAAACGGGGTGCCTAGTCCCGGCGCTGGCCTTCTACCCTCTGAATTCCGTCGACACGGCTGATGATGGGCTCGATACGCTCCTCGAGCACCACGAGGTCCACATCCTCTGGCAAGCTCTCCAGCGCGGCGTCGAAGTCGAGGTTGGGGTTCCAGTATGCTACCTTGGTGAGGACCTTGGTTAGGGCACCCCGGCAAAGCTGCCGGGCCTCATTGGCCAGAGAGCTCACTTTGTTAGAGCGAAATTGCTCCAAGGATCCAAGAACGCCCTCGAAGAACAGGGTCAGCTTGGCATTGGACTCATGTTCGGCTCCAGGGCGTACCTCACGTTTGGCATCCCCATGGCAGCCAGCTTCGTGGTGATCCTGCCGGCGACGTTGGCGAGGCGGCTGATCTAGAGGTTTTCGCCCTTCACAAAATCCTCGTGGTTGGTGGCGTCATTCCTCCGCAGCTACTGTCGTGGTACTAAGGCTGACAGTAGAATAGGGGTAGGTATGGAGAGGCAAGATCCTAGCTATGGAGTAGTTGTGTGCGCAAGGGATTTACGAGTTCAGGCCCTTCTCGGAGGAAGTAACAGCCCTACGTCTCGGAGCCCGGAGGCGGTCGACTGGATTGTATGCGTATGAATTACAGGGGTGCAAACCCTTCTGCCAGTGGAGGGGGGTGGCTTATATAGAGTCTGCCAGGACCCCAGCCAGCCCACGTAGCGGAGGGTTTAAAGTACATTAAGGCCTGACGTTACTGGTAACGCCTTACATAATGTGTCATCATGATCATAAAGACTACTTAATTACAGACCGTTTGGATACAGAGTGGCTCTTGAACTCCTAGTGGTCGAGTGAGTCTTCATGGTCGAGTGTCTTCGAGTCCGTCGATGGAATCCTTCCAGGTCGACTGGAAGGGAGTTTCTTCTAAAGATGTCCTTGGGGAGGGTACCTTGGACAGGTCCATGACCCTACCCTAGGTACATGACTTCATCATTAGCCCCCGAATGGATCGAGGTTTGAGTGAGGAAGGAGTTGATAATCTTTCTGACCTGCTTTTTGTGCTGCGAGTGTGTCTCACTCTGGATCAATGGCTCCTTAGTGAGGCCTCAACTTTTCTTTCAGTCGCCTTGATCCATTCTTTTCATCTGTCGAGTGAACTTTGTGAACTTGGAGATTTTCGAGCGACGGATCATAGGAAATCTGACGTCTGACAAGTTGCTCTACTGTTAACGGATTTAGCGGGATCCGGATTTCGGGAAGTGCGCGAAGCGGAGAAGACCGCGGTACTCGGATGGGATAAGGCAGAGACGCCTCGATATTCACATCGCCTTTTTCGCCACGTACCGTGCGCGCGACTGTTGCGGGATTTGGCAGGATCGCCCGGGCCTACCAGTCAGTCACTCGGAAGCGACTTCATATAAGGCGCCGGGCAGGGGGTTTTGAATAGTGCGCTCTCATTTTCCCCTCCCTCGTCTCCAGATTCATCTGTTGCGCTCACCACCTGCTCAGCGCTGCTGCTTCGTGCCTGCCTCGCCGGCGACAATGGTGAAGGAGAAGACGACAGCTTTGGAGCGGGCAAAGAAGGCGACGGCGAAGGCAAAGGGGAGAGCGACCAGTCGGGGCGGATCCTCGTCGCGGTCCAGCCTGCCGCAAGGTTGGATCCAGGGCGATTGGATCCGTTCGACCATCACTCAGAAGGACCTCGACGACCTGGTCAACGAAGGACTGATCCCCCACGAGTCAGCAAGGCTTCCGGGGTCGGAATGGCAGCCGCAGCCTCAGGAGGGTGAGTGTGTCCTGTTAGCTACCCATGTTGACTGCGGGTTTTCTCTGCCGCCAAATCTTTTCTTTCGGGGGTTTCTGAACTTCTTCGGGGCACAACTCCATCACTTCACACCCAACTCCATTGCCTATCTCACCGCTTTCGTGTCTTTGTGCAAAAACTTCTTGGGTTGTCGGCCGCACTGGGGCCTCTTCAAACACATATTCACTTGTCGCTCTCAGACGGTAAAAAAGGCTAGTCCGAATGAAGAGAAAAACCCAAGTAATCCAGATGTGCGGGGGTCTTGGGGTCCAGATGAGGAGTAAGAGTGCCTTTCCATCCATGACCCTTCCCGAGTCAGTTAGAGGGTGGCAGTCGACCTGGTTCTACTGCCAAGACCAGTCGACGCCAGGGTAGTTGACTGGGCTCCCTCCTTTCTCCATGAGTCGAGTGAACAAGCCGTCCTCTCTGAAGGTGCTTCCGGAGGAGAAGGCTCAGGTTAAAATGTTAATGGAGCGTGTAGTCCAGCTCATTCGCGACGGGGTCACTGGCATGGATCTTCTGGAGGTTTTCCTTCGACGGCGCATTCAGCCACTCCAATACCGAGGCCACCCGATGTGGTTGTACTCTGGTACCGAAGACACCACTCGGGTCCACCCAGAGGAGGTCGACGACGCCACACTATAGAGGTGGATGACTGCCATCATAGGGAACAAAGATAACCCTCGTGGAGCTAGGAGGATCCCGCCACTCGACCAGTCTTATGAACCAGAGAAGGTATGACCACTTATCTCTGACTGTAATCATGTTTCGTCCATTCTATTTTGCTGCAAATCAGTCGATTGACTTTTTTCTTGTTTTGTTGTCTTTCAGATCACTACTGAGTTGTATTCGATGCCCAACGGGGCGCAAGCACAGACCGAGGAGGAGGAAGGAAGTGGAGGCGAAAGTCAGGAGGAGTGGGAATCGGATGGCGATGAGGGTGATGAAGATGCTAGCTCCGATGAGGAAGAGGAGGAGGAAGGGGAGGAGGAAGTCGCACCTCCCCGTTCTGAAAGACGATCCAAGCTTGTCCATGACCCTGCAGTCGAGCGCGGCAAGGGGGTCGCGCCTGTTGTGCAGTCGACCAAGCGCCCTTGGACGACCTCTCCGGCGCCGACTGAGAAATCACCGAAGCAATCTTGAGTGGCGTCGTCAAAGCCGACTAAGGCCTTGCCGAAGATGAAGATGGTGATTCCCACTATTTCTGGGTAATGGCGTAACTTGTGTTTTCTTGTTTCACATGGATTTATTCTTGGTCGATTCGTTAGCTGACCGACTGATTTCTGAAACTTCAGTGCTGCTACTTCTGAGACCTCGACCAGACCTGAAGATCAAGAAATGGAGGATGTTGTCACTTCCAACCCTGGTATGACCTTTGTAGTTTCATTTTCAGTCGGTAGGATCTTCATTTGTAACTTTGAATCTGTTCTGCAGCTCCACCTAATATCATCATTGATCTTCCTGATGATGATGATGAGGAACCACTGAGCAAAGGAGGAATAGGAGGGCGCCTGCTGGCAAGACAGCTCAGGTCGTATCAGCACCCGAGACATTGGTTGCGGAGGGGGACAACGTCACTCGGGCTACCGTATCCTTTGCGGTGCCGTTGACGAGTGCTCGCCCTTCGTCGTCGAGTGCTGATCCGCCTTCACTTTTCTCCACCCACCACGTCCCAGAAGACCAAGCAAGCGCTGCTAAAGAAGCCATACGCCAGGCGGGGGTCACGATGGAGCAAGTGAAGGCGATCCGAGATGCCAGTCAAGCAGCTTATGACGCCAATTCAACCCTTCAGAGCAATGTTCAGGTTAGTCGATCACCGCCTGTTCTGTTAGGATATGATACCTGAAAACTTTTCTGAAAATCTTAGTATCTGTCATACACTCACTGGGTGTGTCGATTGAATATCTGGATTGGTGGGGGCACGCTGAGTGCACCCACTTGGTGTAGTCCCCAAGGCTATGGTGGACTGTTGGCAGTTGACCATAGTCTTTATGTCTCGAACTTTTTCTCATTACTTTCTTTACTCGATCTGGTCGAATGGAATCATAGAACCGGTGGGGACACGCTGAGTGCACCCACTGGGTGTAGTCCCCGAGACCGTGGTCGACTGCTGGCAGTCGACTACGGTCTGAAGAACACCTCTCTTTTTTTCGAAACTGTGGCTAACTGTTGGTGGTTAGCCTTTCTGTCTTTTTTGGTCGACTGATCGACTCTAGCTGATAGACTAGTGGGGGCATGCTGAGTGCACCCACTGGGTGTAGTCCCCGAGACTACAATTGAATGTTTAAATTCGACTGTAGTCTTAGAAATACTACGATTTTTTCTTCTTCTTAGTCACTCGGAAGTGACCTATCTTTGATGTCTGTCGATTGGTTCTTCACAAAAATCTTGCGAGCTTGCAGCTCGTTATACTGAGTTGGAGAACAAGCATATCCAGGTCGAACTTGATCTGAAGCTTGTCTAGGAGAACTTCATGAAGGCGAAGGAGGAGGCAAAAGGTATGTTTGGTGAGAACCTTGACGATTGCCTTTGTTTCTTGTCCATTCCCGAGTCTGATCTTACTGTGATTTTGCAGATAAACTGAGGGATTCTCTGAAGAAGAAGGATCTTGACCTCGCTGAGGCACAGAAAGCAGCTTCAGAGAAGACCAAGCTCGCAGAAGAAAAGCTGGCTTCAATCAGCAAACTTGAAGAGGAGAATACCAATTTGAAAGCTGCTCTTGATGCGGCCAACAAGGAGTTCAGTCGACTGAAGAATGACAAGATTGCCTTGAGTGACAAGGTCAGCGAATTGGTGGGAAAGAAGAATGATCTGGAGGCTTATCTGGGAGGGCTCGCCAAGAAGCTATTCCTCATGCTTGAAGGTAACCCTTTGTATCTGACAGGCTTTTAATTATGGTCTTACCACCAAACTGCTGCCTTAACTTCGGGTTGTGTCTACAGAGTTCTGCCAGAACTTTGAGGAGGAGACTGGTCGACTGGAGATGAACCTAGATCCTATCAACTCCCCTGTGAAGGATGAAGCCGCCATGAACGTGCTCCGACTCGAGTCTCGTGTTGCTGCTGTGGTTGACTATCTTGCAAGACTGAAGGTTGCAACGTCGCGCATTGACACGGCACTCTGGCCAGGAGAAACACTTCCGAATGACCTTGAGTCTCTGATGACTCGACTGAACGAAGTTCCAAGTCGAGTGCAAGAATGGAAGAAGTCTTCTGCCAAGTGTGGTGCCGATGTTGCTCTGTCTTTGGTCCGTGTTCACTACAAGGATGCGCGAGAGGACAAGCTGGCGGCTCTCAAGGTAGCCAATACCAAGAAGCATGACTTTCGATCCTTCATGGAGACCTTCATCGCTGCTGCCACTCGGATCGCGGATGGAATCGACTTGGACAAGTTTGTTGCGCCTTCCAGCCCTCCACAGGAGGGGGAAAAACTTCTATGCTTGATGCCTTAAATTTGCCTCGGTATGCCGAGTGGTTTTTGTAACCGATAAACTTTAACAGGCTTGGTGCCTGAGCACTTCTGGTTCCGTAGGACGTTATCTGAACTTGGATTTGACGTTGAATATGTTTGCATCTGCCTCAGAACGAACATTGTCTTTCGCTTGGTCTGTATGCTGGTGTTTGAGATGCTCTTTTGCAAGTAGGGATGAAGCACAGATTGCAATCGACTTGTACCTGGTCATACTTAGGCTAGCACCGGGCCGCAGCTAAGCCCCCGAGTGGAAAGCTTGCTCTCCACTCAGTAGGATTTTCAAAAACTTAGGCGAGCACTGGGCTGCAGCTAAGCCCCCGAGTGGGAGGTCTGCTCTACACTCGGTAGGATTTTCAAAAACTTAGGCGAGCACTGGGCTGCAGCTAAGCCCCCGAGTGGGAGGTCTGCTCTACACTCGGTAGGATTTTCAAAAACTTAGGCGAGCACTGGGCTGCAGCTAAGCCCCCGAGTGAGAGGTCTGCTCTCCACTCGGTAGGATTTTCAAAAACTTAGGCGAGCACTGGGCTGGAGCTAAGCCCCCGAGTGAGAGGTCTGCTCTCCACTCGGTAGGATTTTCAAAAACTTAGGCGAGCACTGGGCTGCAGCTAAGCCCCCGAGTGGGAGGCCTGCTCTCCACTCGGTAGGATTTTCAAAAACTTAGGCGAGCACTAGGCTGCAGCTAAGCCCCTGAGTGGGAGGTCTGTGTTGGAGAACGCGGTAATTTTAAAAAATTTCCTACGCACACGCAAGATCATGGTGATGGCATAGCAACGAGAGGGGAGAGTGTTCATCCACGTACCCTCGTAGACCGTAAGCGGAAGCGTTATGACAACGCGGTTGATGTAGTCGTACGTCTTCACGATCCGACCGATCCAAGCACCGAACGTACGGCACCTCCGAGTTCAGCACACGTTCAGCTCGATGACGATCCCCGGGCTCCGATCCAGCAAAGCTTCGGGGATGAGTTCCGTCAGCACGACGGCGTGGTGACGATGATGATGCTCTACCGGTGCAGGGCTTCGCCTAAACTCCGCAACGATATGACCGAGGTGGAATATGGTGGAGGGGGGCACCGCACACGGCTAAGGAACGATCCGTAGATCAACTTGTGTCTATGGGGTGCCCCCTGCCCCCGTATATAAAGGAGGGAGGGGGGAGGCCGGCCGGCCCTTGTTGGGCGCGCCAGGAGGAGGAGTCCTCCTCCTAGTAGGAGTAGGACTCCTCCTTTCCTACTCCTACTAGGAGGGGAAGGAAGGGGGAGTGGAGGGGAAGGAAAGAGGGGGGCGCCGCCCCCCCTCCTAGTCCAATTCGGACCAGAGGGAGAGGGGGCGCGCGGCCCTTCCTAGCCGCCCCTCTCTCTTCCCACCAAGGCCCATGTGGCCCATTAACTCTCCGGGGGGGTTCCGGTAACCCTCCGGCACTCCGGTTTTCTCCGAAATCACCCGGAACACTTCCGGTGTGCGAATATAGTCGTCCAATATATCAGTCTTTATGTCTCGACCATTTCGAGACTCCTCGTCATGTCCGTGATCATATCCGGGACTCCGAACAAACTTCGGTACATCAAAACTTGTAAACTCATAATAAAACTGTCATCGTAACGTTAAGCGTGCGGACCCTACGGGTTCGAGAATTATGTAGACATGACCTAGAACTATTCTCGGTCAATAACCAATAGCGGAACCTGGATGCCCATATTGGTTCCTACATATTCTACGAAGATCTTTATCGGTCAAACCGCATAACAACATACGTTGTTCCCTTTGTCATCGGTATGTTACTTGCCCGAGATTTGATCGTCGGTATCCAATACCTAGTTCAATCTCGTTACCGGCAAGTCTCTTTACTCATTCTGTAACACATCATCTTATAACTAACTCATTAGTTAGAATGCTTGCAAGGCTTAGGTGATGAGTATTACCGAGAGGGCCCAGAGATACCTCTCCGACAATCTGAGTGACAAAACCTAATCTCGAATTATGCCAACCCAACATGCACCTTCGGAAACACCTGTAGAGCACCTTTATAATCACCCAGTTACGTTGTGACGTTTGGTAGCACACAAAGTGTTCTTCCGGTAAAAGTGAGTTGCACAATCTCATAGTTGCAGGAACTTTGTATAAGTCATGAAGAAAGCAATAGCAACATACTAAACGATCAAGTGCTAGGCTAACAGAATGGGTCATGTCAATCACATCATTCTCCTAATGATGTGATCCCATCAATCAAATGACAACACATGTCTATGGTTAGGAAACATAACCATCTTTGATTAATGAGCTAGTCAAGTAGAGGCATACTAGTGACTTTATGTTTGTCTATGTATTCACACATGTATCATGTTTCCGGTTAATACAATTCTAGCATGAATAATAAACACTTATCATGATATGAGGAAATAAATAATAACTTTATTATTGCCTCTAGGGCATATTTCCTTCAGTCTCCCACTTGCACTAGAGTCAATAATCTAGTTCACATCACCATGTGATTTAACACCAATATTCACATCTGTATGTGATTAATACCCATAGTTCACATCGTCATGTGATCAACGCCCAAAGGGTTTAATAGAGTCAATGATCTAGTTCACATCGCTATGTGATTAACACCCAAAAGAGTACTAAGGTATGATCATGTTTTGCTCGTGAGAGAATTTTAGTCAACGGGTCTGTCATATTGAGAGCCGTATGTATTTCGCAAATATTCTATGTCCACAATGCTCTGTATGGAGCTACTCTAGCTAATTGCTCCCACTTCCAATATGTATCCAGATTGAGACTTAGAGTCATCTGGATTGGTGTAAAAGCTTGCATCGCTGTAACTTTAACGACGAACTCTTTTATCACCTCCATAATCGAGAAACATATCCTTATTCTACTAAGGATAATTTTGACCAATGTCCAGTGTACTCCTAGATCACTATTGTACTCCCTTGCCAAACCAGGGCAGAGTATACAATAGGTCTGGTCCATAGCATGGCATACTTTTATAGAACCTATGACTGATGCATAGGGAATGACTTTCATTCTCTTTCTATTTTCTGCCGTGGTCGGGTCTTGAGTCTTACTCAATTTTACACCTTTGCATCACAGGCAAGAACTCCTTCTTTGACTGTTCCATTTTGAACTATTTCAAAATCTTGCCAAGGTATGTACTCATTGAAAATCTTATCAAGCGTCTTGATCTATCTCAATAGATCTTGATGCTCAATATGTAAGTAGCTTTGTCGAGGTTTTTCTTTGAAAAAACTCCTTTCAAACACTCCTTTATGCTTTGCAGAATAATTCTACATTATTTTTGATCAACAATGTGTCATTCACATATACTTATCAGAAATGTTGTAGTGCTCCCACTCACTTTCTTGTAAATACAGGCTTCACCGTAAGTCTGTATAAAACTACATGCTTTGATCAACTTATCAAAGCGTATATTCCAACTCTAAGATGCTTGCACCAGTCCATAGATGGATCGCTGGAGCTTGCATATTTTGTTAGCACCTTTAGGATTGACAATACCTTCTGGTTGCATCATATACAACTCTTCTTTAGAAAATCCATTAAGGAATGTAGTTTTGACATTCATTTGCCAAATTTCATAAAATGTGGCAATTGCTAACATGATTCGGACAGACTTAAGCATCGATACGAGTGAGAAAATCTCATCGTATTCAACACCTTGAACTTGTCGAAAAACTTTTCGCAACAAGTCGAGCTTAGTAGATAGTAACACTACTATCAGTGTCCGTCTTCCTCTTGAAGATCCATTTATTTAACATGGCTTGCTGATCATCGAGCAAGTCAATCAAAGTCCATACTTTGTTCTCATACATGGATCATATCTCAGATTTTATGGTCTTAAGCCATTTCGCGGAATCTGGGCTCACCATCGCTTCTTCATAGTTCGTAGGTTCGTCATGGTCTAGTAACATAACTTCCAGAACAGGATTACCGTACCACTCTGGTGTGGATCTTACTCTGTAAGACCTACGAGGTTCTGTAGTAACTTAATATGAAGTTTCATGATCATCATCATTAACTTCCTCACTAATTGGTGTAGTTGTCACAGGAACAGATTTCTGTGATGAACTAATTTCCAATAAGGGAGCAGGTACAGTTACCTCATCAAGTTCTACTTTCCTCCCACTCACTTCTTTCGAGAGAAACTTCTTCTCTAGAAAGGATCCATTCTTGGCAACGAATGTTTTGCCTTCAGATCTGTGATAGAAGGTGTACCCAACAGTTTCCTTTGGGTATTCTATTAAGACGCACTTCTCCGATTTGGGCTTGAGCTTATCAGGATGAAACTTTTTCATATAAGCATCGTAGCCCTAAACTTTAAGAAACGACAACTTGGGCTTCTTGCTTAACCACAGTTCATATAGTGTCGTCTCAACGGATTTAGATGGTGCCCTTTTAACGTGAATGCAGCTGTCTCTAATGCATAACCCCAAAACGACAATGGTAAATGAATAAGTGACATCATAGATTGCACCATATCCAATAAAGTGCGGTTTACGACGTTCGGACACACCATAACGTTGTGGTGTTCCAGGTGGCGTGAGCTGTGAAACTATTCCACATTGTTTTAATTGAAGACCAAACTCGTAACTCAAATATTCATCTCCATGATCAGATCGCAGAAACTTTATTTTCTTGTTATGATGATTTTCCACTTCACTCTGAAATTCTTTGAACCTTTCAACTATTTCAGACTTATGTTTCATCAAGTAGATATACCCATATCTGCTTAAATCATCTGTGAAGGTCAGAAAATAACGATACTCGCCACGAGCCTTAATACTCATTGGTCTGCATACATCAGTATGTATTATTTCCAACAAGTTTGTTGCTCGTTCCATTGTTCCGAAGAACGGAGTTTTAGTCATCTTGCCCAAAAGGCACGGTTCGCAAGCATCAAATGATTCATAACCAAGTGATTTCAAAAATCCATCTTTATGGAGTTTCTTCATGCGCTTTACACCGATATGACCCAAACGGCAGTGCCACAAATAAGTTGCACTATCATTATTAACTTTGCATCTTTTGGCATCAATATTATGAATATGTGTATCACTACGATCGAGATCCAACAAACTATTTTCATTGGGTGTATAACCATCGAAGGTCTTATTCATGTAAACAGAATAACAATTATTCTTTAACTTCAAATGAATAACTGTATCGCAATAAACATGATCAAATCATATTCATGCTCAACGCAAATGCCAAATAACATTTATTTAGGTTTAACACTAATCCCGAAAGTATAGGGAGTGTGCGATGATGATCATATCAATCTTGGAACCACTTCCAACACTCATCGTCACTTCCTGTTCAACTAGTATCTGTTTATATAACTCCTGTTTCGAGTTACTAATGTTAGCAACTGAACAAGTATCAAATACTCACGGGCTACTATAAACACTAGTAAGGCACACATCAATAACCTATATATCAAATATACCCTTGTTCACTTTGCCATCCTTCTTATCCACCAAATATTCAAGGCATTTCCGCTTCTAGTGACCATTTCCTTTGCAGTATAATCACTCAGTTTCAGGTTTTGGTCCAGCTTTGGGCTTCTTCGCGGGAGTGACAACTTGCTTGCCATTCTGCTTGAAGTTCCCTTTCTTTCCCTTTGCCCTTTTCTTGAAACTAGTGGTCTTGTCAATCATCAACACTTGATGCTCTTTCTTGATTTCTACCTTCGTCGATTTCAGCATCACGAAGAGCTCGAGAATCGTTTTTGTCATCCCTTGCATTATAGTTCATCACGAAGTTCTACTAACTTGGTGGTGGTGACTAGAGAATTCTGTCAATCACTATCTTATCTGGAAGATTAACTCCCACTTGATTCAAGCGATTGTAGTACCCAGACAATCTGAGCACATGCTCACTAGTTGAGCGATTCTCCTCCATCTTTTAGCTATAGAACTTGTTGGAGACTTCATATCTCTCAACTCGGGTATTTGCTAGAAATATTAACTTCAACTCCTGGAACATCTCATATGGTCCATGACGTTTAAAACATTTTTGAAGTCCCGATTCTAAGCCATAAAGCATGGTGCACAAAACTATCAAGTAGTCATCATATTGAGCTAGCCAAACGTTCATAACGTCTGCATCTGCTACTGCAATAGGTCTGTCACCTAGCGGTGCATTAAGGACATAATTCTTCTGTGCAGCAATGAGGATAAACCTCAGATCACAGATCCAATCCGCATCATTGCTACTAACATCTTTCAACACAATTTTCTCTAGGAACACATTAAAATTCAACGGAACAACAGCACGAGCCATCTATCTACAAACAAACATAGACAAGCGAAATACTATCAGGTACTAAGTTCATGATAAATTTAAGTTCAATTAATCATATTACTTAAGAACTCCCACTTAGACAGACATCTCTCTAGTCATCTAAGTGATCACGTGATCCAAATCAACTAAACCATAACCGATCATCACGTGAGATGGAGTAGTTTTTAATGGTGAACATCACTATGTTGATCATATCTACTATATGATTCACGCTCAACCTTTCAGTCTCCGTGTTCCGAGGCCATATCTGCATATGCTAGGCTCGTCAAGTTTAACTTGAGTATTCCGCGTGTGCAAAACTGTCTTGCACCCGTTGTAGATGGACGTAGAGCTTATCACACCCGATCATCACGTGGTGTCCGGGCACGACGAACTTTGGCAATGGTGCATACTCAGGGAGAACACTTCTTGATAATTTTAGTGAGAGATCATCTTAAAATGCTACCGTCAATCAAAGCAAGATAATATGCATAAAGGATAAACATCACATGCAATCAATATAAGTGATATGATATGGCCATCATCATCTTGTGCTTGTGATCTCCATCTCCGAAGCACCGTCGTGATCACCATCGTCACCGGCGCGACACCTTGATCTCCATCGTAGCATCGGTGTCGTTACGCCATCTATTGCTTCTACGACTATCGCTACCGCTTAGTGATAAAGTAAAGCAATTACAGGGCGTTTGCATTTCATACAATAAAGCGACAACCATATGGCTCCTGCCAGTTACCGATAACTTCGGTTACAAAACATGATCATATCATACAATAAAATATAGCATCACGTCTTGACCATATCACATCACAACATGCCCTGCAAAAACAAGTTAGACGTCCTCTACTTTGTTGTTGCAAATTTTACGTGGCTGCTACGGGCTTAGCAAGAACCGTTCTTACCTACGCATCAAAAACCACAACGATAGTTTGTCAAGTTGGTGCTGTTTTAACCTTCGCAAGGACCGGGCGTAGCCACACTCGATTCAGCTAAAGTGAGAGAGACAGACACCCGCCAGCCACTTTAAGCACGAGTGCTCGTAACGGTGAAACCAGTCTCGCGTAAGCGTACACGTAATGTCGGTCCGGGCCGCTTCATCTCACAATACCGCCGAACCAAAGTATGACATGCTGGTAAGCAGTATGACTTGTATCGCCCACAACTCACTTGTGTTCTACTCGTGCATATAACATCAACGCATAAAACCTAGGCTCGGATGCCACTGTTGGAGAACACGGTAATTTCAAAAAAATTCCTACGCACACGCAAGATCATGGTGATGGCATAGCAACGAGAGGGGAGAGTGTTCATCCACGTACCCTCGTAGACCGTAAGCGGAAGCGTTATGACAACGCGGTTGATGTAGTCGTACGTCTTCACGATCCGACCGATCCAAGCACCAAACGTACGGCACCTTCGAGTTCAGCACACGTTCAGCTTGATGACGATCCCCGGGCTCCGATCCAGCAAAGCTTCGGGGATGAGTTCTATCAGCACGACAGCGTGGTGACGATGATGATGCTCTACCGGCGCAGGGCTTCGCCTAAACTCCGCGACGATATGACCGAGGTGGAATATGGTGGAGGGGGGCACCGCACACGGCTAAGGAACGATCCGTAGATCAACTTGTGTCTATGGGGTGCCCCTGCCCCCGTATATAAAGGAGGGAGGGGGAGGCTGGCCGGCCCTTGTTGGGCGCGCCAGGAGGAGGAGTCCTCCTCCTAGTAGGAGTAGGACTCCTCGTTTCCTACTCCTACTAGGAGGGGAAGGAAGGGGGAGTGGAGGGGAAGGAAAGAGGGGGGCGCCGCCCCCCCTCCTAGTCCAATTCGAACCAGAGGGAGAGAGGGCGCGCGGCCCTTCCTGGCCGCCCCTCTCTCTTCCCACCAAGGCCCATGTGGCCCATTAACTCTCCGGGGGGGTTCCGGTAACCCTCCGGCACTCTGGTTTTCTCCGAAATCACCCGGAACACTTCTGGTGTCCGAATATAGTCGTCCAATATATCAATCTTTATGTCTCGACCATTTCGAGACTCCTCGTCATGTCCATGATCATATCCGGGACTCCGAACAAACTTCGGTACATCAAAACTTGTAAACTCATAATAAATCTGTCATCGTTACGTTAAGCATGCGGACCCTACGGGTTCGAGAATTATGTAGACATGACCTAGAACTATTCTCGGTCAATAACCAATAGCGGAACCTGGATGCCCATATTGGTTCCTACATATTCTACGAAAATCTTTATCGGTCAAACCGCATAACAACATACGTTGTTCCCTTTGTCATCGATATGTTACTTGCCCGAGATTTGATCGTCGGTATCCAATACCTAGTTCAATCTCGTTACCGGCAAGTCTCTTTACTCGTTCTGTAACACATCATCTTATAATTAACTCATTAGTTACAATGCTTGCAAGGCTTAGGTGATGAGTATTACCGAGAGGGCCCAGAGATACCTCTCCGACAATCGGAGTGACAAAACCTAATCTCGAATTATGCCAACCCAACATGCACCTTCGGAAACACCTGTAGAGCACCTTTATAATCACCCAGTTACGTTGTGACGTTTGGTAGCACACAAAGTGTTCTTCTGATAAACGTGAGTTGCACAATCTCATAGTTGCAGGAACTTTGTATAAGTCATGAAGAAAGCAATAGCAACATACTAAACGATCAAGTGCTAGGCTAACGGAATGGGTCATGTCAATCACATCATTCTCCTAATGATGTGATCCCATCAATCAAATGACAACACATGTCTATGGTTAGGAAACATAACCATCTTTGATTAATGAGCTAGTCAAGTAGAGGCATACTAGTGGCTTTATGTTTGTCTATGTATTCACACATGTATCATGTTTCCGGTTAATACAATTCTAGCATGAATAATAAACACTTATCATGATATGAGGAAATAAATAATAACTTTATTATTGCCTCTAGGGCATATTTCCTTCAGTCTGCTCTCCACTCGGTAGGATTTTTGTGGCGTACCTCTGAAGGAGAAGGTAATAGTCGACCTGCACCTCGTCCTCCTTGCGGGTCGCACATTGTATTTGTGGCGTAGCTCGGAAGGAGAGGGTAGCAGTCGACCTGCGCCTCGTCCTCCTTGCGGAGCGCACGTTGTATTTGTGGCGTAGCTCGGAAGAAGAGGGTAGCAGTCGACCTGCGCCTCATCCTCCTTGCGGAGCGCATGTTGTATTTATGGCGTAGCTCGGAATGAGATGGTAGCAATCGACCTGCGCCTTGTCCTCCTTGCGGAGTGCACATTGTATTTGTGGCGTAGCTCGGAAGGAGAGGGTAGCAATCGACCTGCGCCTCGTCCTCCTTGCGGAGCGCACATTGTATTTGTGGCGTAGCTCGGAAGGAGAGGGTAGCAGTCGACCTGCGCCTCGTCCTCCTTGTGGAGCGCATGCTGTGTTTGTACTTAGGCGAGCGCTATGCTGCAGCTAAGCCCCCGAGTGGAAGGATGGCTCACCACTCGGCAGGATTTTGTTTAAACTTAGGCGAGTACTTGGACTGCATCTAAGCCTCCGAGTGGGAGGCTGGCTCACCACTCGGCAGGATTTTGTTGAACTTAGGCGAGTACTTGGACTGCAGCTAAGCCCCCGAGTGGGAGGCTGGCTCACCACTCGGCAGGATTTTGTTGAACTTAGGCGAGTACTTGGACTGCAGCTAAGCCACTGAGTGGGAGGCTGGCTCACCACTCGGTAGGATTTTGTTAAACTTAGGCGAAACGGATTCGCAGCTAAGCCCCCGAGTGGGAGGCTGGCTCACCACTTGGCAAGGATTTTTTTTACAAACTTAGGCGAAACGGATTTGCAGCTAAGCCACCCACTAGGGGACCTTTATGTGAACAAAAGTAACAACAATCACTGGGAAAATTATAACACTATTGTCTTTGAAAAATGAACTACAGAAGTACTTTTATTACATCTCATCCGAGTGCATACTTAAGTATAAAAGGGGCGGAGCAGCTCCACGTTCCAAGCTCGGGGCTCGTCAATCTGGTGCTCGACATTGTAAAGGCGGTATGCTTCATTGTGGAGAACCTTGGTGATGATGAAGGGACCTTCCCAAGTAGGACCAAGCTTGTGTGGCTTCTGCTGATCCACTCGGAGAACCAAATCTCCTTCTTGGAAGGCTCGACTCTTCACGTTTTTGGCATGGAAGCGACGCAAGTCCTGCTGATAAATGGTCGATCGGATCAAGGCCATCTCTCTTTCTTCTTCTAGAAGGTCGACTGCGTCCTGTCGGGCTTGCTCTGCTTCAGCTTCAGTGTAGAGTTTGACTCGGGGTGCGTTGTGAAGCAGGTCACTCGGCAAGACTGCTTCAGCTCCGTAGACCAAGAAGAACGGAGTTCTCCCAGTCGACCGGTTAGGTGTGGTCCTTAATCCCCAAAGTACTAATGGAAGTTCGTCGACCCATGCACCAGCTGCGTGCTTGAGATCGCGCATCAATCGGGGTTTCAACCCTTTGAGAATTAAGCCATTTGCTCGTTCTGCCTGTCCATTCGACTGGGGGTGAGCGACTGAAGCATAGTCGACTCGTGTGCCCTGAGATGTGCAGAAGGCTCTGAATTCCTCGGAATCGAAGTTTGACCCATTGTCAGTGATGATGTTGTGTGGAACTCCATATCTGAATATCAACTCCCTGATGAAGCTGACAGCAGTGCCGGCATCAAGATTCTTGATGGGTTTAGCCTCAATCCACTTGGTGAACTTGTCGACTGCTACCAGCACATGGGTGAAGCCGCTTCTGCCTGTTCTTAGTGGTCCAACCATATCCAATCCCCACACAGCGAAAGGCCAGACGAGTGGAATGGTCTTCAAGGTCGAGGCGGGCTTGTGTGACATATTGGAGTAAAATTGACATCCTTCACACTTGTCGACTATCTCCTTTGCCATTTCATTCGCTCTTGGCCAGTAAAATCCCGCTCAGTATGCTTTAGCCACAATGGTCCGAGAGGACGCATGATGGCCACAGGTCCCCGAGTGGATATCGTCAAGGATTATCCGACCTTCTTTTGGCGTTATACACTTCTGACCAACTCTAGTCGCGCTTTCTCTGTACAACTATCCCTTTATCACGGTAAAGGCCTTAGATCGGCGGACGATCTGTCGATCCGCTTCTTCATCCTTTGGGAGCTCTTTTCTTAAGATATACGCGATGTACGACACTGTCCAATTGGGAGTGATCACCAACGCTTCCATGATCAGGTCGACCACTGCTGGAACTTCAACTTCAGTCGGATCTGTGACACTTTTAGGCTGCGGAGCTTCTTCGGTAAAAGGATCTTCTTGAACTGATGGAGTATGGATATGCTCCAAGAACACATCACTGGGAATGGCTTCTCTCTTGGAACCTATCTTCGCCAAATCATCAGCCGCTTGATTCTTCAGTCGGGGTATATGATGGAGCTCTAACCCTTCAAATTTCTTTTCAAGCTTTCTCACTGCATTGCAGTATCCAGTCATGGCTGGGCTTCTAATGTCCCACTCCTTCATCACCTGATTGACCACCAAATCTGAGTCGCCATAAACCATAAGGCGACGGACGCCGAGTGAAATGGCCATGCGCAACCCATACAAAAGCGCCTCGTATTCCGCTTCATTGTTGGAGGAATCAAAGTGGATCTGGAGCACATATCTGAGCTTATCTCCTCGGGGGGAAACCAATACTACCCCAGCACCGGAACCATTCAACATCTTAGAACCATCAAAGAACCTTGGGACTTAATGTCTTTCTTTGCCTCGAACTTGATATCAAGGGGAAGAAGTTCAATCGCCCACTTTGCCACTCGACCAGTTGCATTTTTGTTGTGCAGAATCTCTGACAATGGGGCGTCGCTGACGACTGTAATAGAATGATCAGAGAAATAATGAGCAACTTTCTTCGCGGTCATGTAAATCCCATATACAAGCTTCTGATAATGAGGGTATCTTTGCTTCGATGGGGTCAATACTTCGGAAAGATAATATACTGGGCGCTGAACTTTGAAGGCTTTCCCTTCTTCTTCCCGCTCGACCGTAAGTACTGTACTGACGACTTGACATGTGGCTGCAATGTAAAGCAACAAAGGCTCTTTGCTGATTGGAGCAGCAAGCACCGGCTGGGTGGAGAGCAGAGCTTTTAGCTCGGCAAACGCTCCATCAGCTTCTGGTGTCCACTCGAACTTGTCTGACTTCTTCATCAGTCGGTAAAGAGGCAATGCCTTTTCACCGAAGCGAGAGATGAATCGACTTAACGCGGCCAAGCATCCAGTAAGCTTCTGGACATCGTGCACACGCACAGGGCGTTTCATTCGGACTATAGTGCCAACTTTTTCTGGGTTAGCGTTGATTCCTCGTTCGGAAATGAGAAAACCGAGTAACTTTCCACCCGGAACTCCGAATGTGCATTTTGATGGATTGAGCTTGATATCATACCTCCTGAGATTGGCAAATGTTTCAGCGAGGTCACTCAACAGGTCGGAACCCTTTCATGATTTGACCACAATATCATCCATCTACACTTCCACGTTCCAACTGATTTGAGTGAGTAAACACTTCTGAATCATCCTCATGAATGTGGCTCCGGCATTCTTGAGGCCGAATGGCATGGTGACATAGCAGAAGCACCCGAATGGAGTGATGAAAGCTGTTTTGATCTCGTCGGGTCCATACAGACGGATCTGATGGTACCCGAAATAGGCGTCTAAAAAAGACAATCTCTCACATCCCGCAGTCGAGTCGACAATTTGGTCGATGCGAGGGAGAGGAAAATGATCTTTCGGGCAGGCCCAATTGATATGTTTGAAATCAATGCACATGCGAAGTGACTTGTCCTTCTTGGGGACCATGACAACATTGGCGAGCCACTCGGAGTGGTAAATCTCTCGGATAAACTCTGTTGCCAGGAGCCGAGCCACCTCCTCACCAATGGCCTTTCTCTTCTGGACGGCGGACCGTCGAAGATGTTCTTTGACAGGTTTTGCTTTTCGGTCGACTCGTAAACGATGCTCAGCCAGCCCCCTGGGAACACCGAGCATGTCAGCAGGCTTCCATGCGAAGATGTCCCAGTTCTCACAGAGGAACTGGATGAGCGCTTCTTCCTATTTAGAGTCGAGTGTTGTGGAAATATGAGTCGGAGCAGCACTGGGGTCGGTCGGGTGAATGTGAACGGGTTTCGTCTCACCAGACGACTGGAACGCTGACTCTGTGGCGGGCTTCTTGGCCCGCAATAAATCACTCGGATCTGCATTTTTCTGATACTCTTGTAGCTCCACCACTGTTATCTGAGCATCGGCAATCTTTGAGCCCTTCTGA
This sequence comes from Triticum aestivum, assembly GCF_018294505.1. Classification (NCBI taxonomy): domain Eukaryota; kingdom Viridiplantae; phylum Streptophyta; class Magnoliopsida; order Poales; family Poaceae; genus Triticum; species Triticum aestivum. The sequence continues at coordinate 600,913,565 of NC_057801.1, forward strand.
AAGCACTCTTCTGCCTTTTTCCGATTGCCAGTGATGGTGATCACACCCTTGGGACCAGGCATCTTCAATTTGAGGTATACGTAACATGGTCGAGCCATGAACCGTGCATAAGCTGGCCTGCCCAAAATAGCGTGATAAGCACTCTGGAAATCCACGACTTCAAATGTTAGCTTTTCTTTACGGAAATGCTTCGAATCGCCGAAAACCACATCTAGAGCTATTTGACCGAGTGACTCAGCCTTCTTTCCAGGGATGACTCCATGGAAACTCATGTTGCTGGAACTGAGTCTGGACATCGGAGTGCCCATTCCCTTCAGCGTCTCCGCATACAATATATTCAGTCCACTACCACCATCCATCAAAACCTTACTCAGTTGAGTGCCTTCGACGACTGGGTCGACCACCAAAGCTTGCCTCCCAGGGGTGGCTATGTGTGTCGGATGATCAGACTGGTCGAAAGTAATGGCGGTCTGAGATCATTTCAAATAGCTAGGTGTCGCCGGAGCAACCATATTCACCTCACGGTTGATAACTTTCAATCGACTTTTGCTCTCCACATCAGCAAAAATCATCAGGGTGGAATTGACATGGGGGTATCCTTCATCACTGTCCTCTTTGTCCTCAGCCTTGTTCGACTCCTTTTCCTTATCCTTGGGCTGTTTCCCTTGAAACTGCTGGATTAAGAGCCGGCACTAGCGAGTGGTATGTTTCGGGTAAATGAAGTTACCCTCTTCGTCTTTCTTCGTGTGGATGTGACATGGCAAATCCATCACGTCATTTCCTTCCTTGCCCTTCACCTTCTTGGGGTTCCAGGATCCTTTGGGCTTCCCTTTAAACTTGCCCTGAATCACGGCCAAGGCTTCTCCAGGAGCAACTGGCTCGGCTTTCCGCTTCTGCTTCCGACTGAAATTTCCTTTTTCCGACTGGCTCGGCTTGTACTTGCCACTCCGGAGTCGATCCTTCTCCAGATTCTTGGTCATGGTCTCCTCCCGGGACCTGACCTCTGAAAGCGTCTCCTCAAGACCCTCCAGCTTCAGCTTCAGGTCTTTGATGGATCCGTTGGCTTGGGAGAGTAGCTCGGCCTTGTCAAGGACTGCGGCCTGCGCCTGCGTCAAGGCGCAGCTGATCGTGTCCTTCTCCTTCGCCAGCTCCAGGGCCTTCTTCTTCAGGCCGTCCCACTCCACTGCCAGCTCCTTCACCTTGTCACCGTGGACCAGGGCTTGAGCATCGAGTGCCTCCCTGTGCCTCTGCTCCAGCTCCCGGGTCTGCTGTGTGATGAGCTTCTCGACCTCCTCATCCTTGCCATGGAGTGTGGCGGCGAGCGCCTCCTCACGAGCGCTGAGGTCCTCCTCCTGGGAGTTCAACTCGGCCTGGTGTTGGTGCCGGGTGGCCTCGGCCCTGGCAGCCTATTCCCTCGCCGCCTCCTAGGACTTCTCAATGTCGGCTTGCTTCAAGATGAGCTCTTGCTTGCGCTCGTCCAGCAGATCTTGGGAAGCCTTCAGCTCTTTGTGGGCCTGGCGGAACCAGACCTATGTCTTAGCGACGCATTCCTCAAGGTCCGCCTCCGCCTTGTCCGCCGCCGCCACCCTGGACTTCACCTTGTCCAGACGGGCGGGGTGGAGCACCTGGAGCTTTTGGAAGTCGGCGCTCATGGCCTGAAGAAGCCACTCCTCTTGAGAACCGCCACCACCGATGCTCGGTTCGTCAACAACCCGGAGCTTGGCGGCAGCGAGCGCCTCGTTGTCAAACACCTCCCCCTCGGCCGGCACCCTGGTGCCCGTCGTCCCTGGAAGGTGGACAAATAGGTCGTCGCCCACCTGCAAGTACCTGCCCGAGCCAGAGGCGGCGGAGGAGGGTTGATCGTCGACTACCCCCTCCTCAGTAGCAGCCTTGCCGGCCTCCCCGACAGGCCCCTTGCCGGCCTCCTCGATGGTGCCCTTGCCAGCCTCCTCGGCGGCAGCCTTGCCGGTCTCTCCGGCAGGCCCCTTGGTGGCATCCTCAGCAACGGTCCTGGGGGCCTCCTCGGCGGCATCTTGTCGGCCTCGGCCTCAACGTCCCTGGCGACCTCCTTGATAACGGTGTCAATATCCTTCCGGTCCACCGAGGAAGGACCTGGATACCAAGAAGGAGATTGAGACGGAGCCAAGACCAAGGTTCAAAAAAGAAGAAGAAAGAACAGGGACAGAAAGCAAATGACTTACCCGTGTTGGGCTGGGAAGAAGTGGCCCCCTCCCCGCCAACATCCATCACAGGGACGGGGCCACCATCGCCCAAGTTCACCTCCTCCTCCTCCGTGCGCATGGGCTCGGTGCTTGGTGCCCTTGCCGGGGACGCCCCTCGGGGCGGCGTGGTCGATGGGGGTAGCGTGTTGGGGGTGCCCCTTAGTGGCTCCTCCTGCTGCCGTCCTCCTCCTGCAGCCACGGCAAGGTCAGTGCCAAGGGATCATACCACAACACATGTTGATGAGGAGTGAGTGGTGAACGCACACTGCGGACTGAGACGGGGGCTGCGCCGGGGGCTGCTGTCCGGGCTGATCTCCACCACCGGCGTGCGCGAAGCGCCCGCTAGGGGCTGGTCACCCGTCAAGGCCCTGGCCCTCTTCGCCATCCTCTGGGCCAGCGTCTCCTTGTCCGTGTGAAGATGAAAACAAGTCAAGAAAAGCGACGCGGTCTGAAAGGAAGGAGATGACAAAGGGCAAGATACTTACTCGTCCTCCACCTCCTTTTTCGCTGCCTTCCTCTTCCTCCTGGGGCTGAGAGACCCAAAATCAAAGACGACCTGCATGTCGACATCTGCAGGAGGAGGGGGAGGGGATGGAGTCCGGTAACGCTTGGACGAAGAAGAGGCGATCGCTTTCCTCTTCGCCACCGCGGCCTTCACCACCTTCTTCGCTGCCGCGGCCCTCGTCAGGCGCACGGACTCCCCCTGGACCTCTTGCCGCAGTTCGGTCCTGTCGGGCCGGACCAGCTCGCCAGAGCTGGCCCGCCGTAGGACACGCCTTTTTCCCGTGGCCAAAGGGTTGTCGTTCTCGGCCTCTTCCTCGGTCGACTCCTCGACCACATCCTCAACAAGGGGGGCCTCGGTGTTGACACTGTTGGCCTCCCCGGTAGACCCCGCCCACTGGGCAAGCTCCCTCTCCTCCACGGCCATGTCGGCCTCATCCTCCATGCCGCCAGCGCTTCCGGCCTCCCTGGCAAGCTCCGCCTCCGCCACCCTGGCGATGATGTAGTCCAGCTCCGCCTCGGTGGTGTCCTGGAAGAGCAGCGGCTCGTCGTGGTCGTAGCCCTCCGACAAGTTGTCGAAGAACTCCTGCACTTCATGTGCCAGGGGCCCGACATCATGGCAATAATGGCGGACTGGCAAGAGTTGTTGCTCAGCGGGAACACACCCACTGGCAACCCAAACATGGGCCCCTTGAAGGCCTTGCCGGCCTTCGCGACCCTGCCGGTCCTCTCCACCCTGCCGTCGATGTACACGTCGAGCTGAAAGAGCCTTTGACAGAAATGGGCGTGTCCCATCATTATGAAGTTATGCTTCAGGCCAGGGCAGAGCCTCATGACGTCGGCCGCATTCCTGAAGTCTAGGCCGACCTCCCCTTGTTATGCAGCAGGGCAATTCGGCGATGGATGAAGTCCGCCCCAATCATCTCAAGGGTGAGCCCGGCCATGGTGAGGCGATGAATCCTGGTGGTGGCGATCGAAAGCTTCTTGTCATTGGCGTCGAGGTCGCTCCAGTCCCCACGGCGGGTCGGCAGGCTCTGACGAACCCGGCAGAACTCCGGCGGGTCCTTCTCCTCGACCCAGCACCACCGGCCCCGCCACTCCTCCGTTGTCCCAACTTAGCCCATGACAATCTCACAATCCGCAGAGACAATCCTCCACCGCGGGACATCCGATCAGACTCAGGGTCCCGGTGCACAAGACATTTCGACAATGGTAAAACAAGTCTAGCAAGACCTCCCGGCGTGCCGACACCCTGATAGTAGCCGCGCGTATCTTGTCTCAGGCCACGATTGATGAGCTATGGTTAAAGAAACCAAATACCCCAAGTTGCCAAGGGGCGGTGCCGCAAGCTGCTCTAGTTTGGGACCAACACCATCAGCACTGGCCCCCCTGTATTATGTTGAATTAAGGAACCTCAGGGATGCGACCTCCTATGCCAATTTAATTAATTAATTCAATATTATTATGTTGGCAAATGTTAAAACCAATGTTGGGCCTTGCTGGAAGAGTTTTATTCAAAGCGAACTGTCAAGAGGGGCCCATAAACCCTCACCGTGTTAGGGACGCAAAAACAATGAACATAACACTGGTATGACGGAAACTAGGGCGGCAAGAGTGGAACAAAACACCAGACAAAAGGCCGAGCCTTCCACCCTTTACCAACATGTCCCAACATGGAACAACCTGCAACTGCACCTACAACTAGCAACGCTATAAGAGGGGCTGAGCAACGCGGTAACATAGCCAAACAACAGTTTGTTGGGACGGTGGAAAAGTTTAGAGGATTTCATGGCAATTTGGGAGGCTTGATAAACAAGTGGTAGGACGTGCAACATAGCGACAACATCGAGACAACTAGCATAGCAATGATAGTAGTGAGATCCAAGGTGACGGTCATCTTGCCTGAAATCCCGCTAGGAAGAAGACCGAATCCATGAAGTAGATGAACCAACATAGTCGAACAGATCCTCACAATCGCAACGTTACAAGAGCTATTGAGAAGAAGCACAACCGGAAAGAAGCAAACAACATGGTAAACACACAAGCATAAACATGGCATGATGATCAACCAAGTATGATGCATGTCCGATTTAAATATGCATGGCATGGCAAAGTGCAACAAACAATACTACAAATTAAGTGGAGCTCAATATGCAACGAGTTGCATATTGACGAAACACCACATTCAATTATTTAGTTACTCTTGTTTAAGTTATTCAACAATTATTAAATGTTAATTAACATGGCAAGAGGTGAAGCATAATGAAACTACCTAGCTAGGCAATCTAAATGAGGCTAGAAATAACAAACAACAATTCCGGAAAATCCCAATATGTTATTTAGCAAGTTAATGCAAACACCAATTTTAAACATTTTAAATGTTGTTATCATGATGCGGATGACATATACAAGTTTTATGCAATTTTATGAAAATGTTGACATGAACATGTTATGAAGCATTTGGTCACCATGGCGGAACGAAAGGGGTGCCACGGCAACGAATCCGAAAATGATGCCACGACAACATATCGGTTCCAGTAGCTCACGGAGATACCGGTGCAAAAGGAAGTGGGCATGAACGTGTCATGTAAGGATGGTGGGGTGATCCCGGATTCTGGGTTCCCATGGGCGGCGGCATGGCAAACGAGGAGGAACGTACAAAGACATCTCGGACACGACGATGTGGATCTAGCGGGGAACGGCGATGGACGACGAACTCGGGGCTGTGGGCGCCATGTCGCCGGAGTTCGTGGTGGTGGGCCGGAGGGGGACGAGAGCTCGGGAACGAGGAACTCCTCTCGATCCAGACAAGTGGGACTGCTGATGTTGTTGGGTGGCCGGTGACGACGAGCTCCGATAAGGGCCGGACGCGAGGGGAGGCACTGGTCGGGAGAGAGCTCGAGATCGAGCTCCTCTTGATCTGGAGTGGGTGGATCAAGGGAATCGGAAGCTGCTTGGGGGGATCAGGCACGGGAGATCCCGAGGGGGATTCAGTGGAGTGGCGGCGGCGAAGAGTGGATGGGACAAGGTCCGTAGGTTTTAGGGTTAGACTATTTATATAGGTAGGGGGTTAGGGTATGGGTTAATCCATCCCTCCGATCGAAATCGAACGGTTGAGAAAAATTAGGCTGGGAGAGTCAAAGACAAAACCAAAGATATTTTAGGGATGTTCGGGGATGATCTGAATCCGACGGTGATGACTGAGCAGGTCGGGTTCGGGTAAGTTTTGGACACATGCACGAGGGGGTCTGAGAGAGGTCAACGAGGACAAGGGGCTTGACAAAATGACAATGGAGGCAAAGAGAGAAGGGGCAACTGCGAACGGCTACGAGTTTTTCTGAAAACATGCGGATGCAATGCACATGATGCCATGATGAAATGCAACAAGCAAAAATAAAACACACGGCAAAACTCGGAATAGCTGGAAGTCTTCTGGAGCGTCGGTCTCGGGGCGTAACACCTACTCCCCTCCTTTGGTCGGCGCCCCAAGGGGGCTCTTTCCCCCCTTGGTGGCAGCCCCCTCTTCCCCCAATCCTATATATACTAGAGGATTTTCACCCTATGAGTACACAAGTTTTGGAGTTTCCTCTAGTTGATCTAGTGCACGTTCTAGTTGGTCCTAGTTGACGAATTAGAGCGAGCCCTAGCCATCTCTAATCCTCATAATTAGAAGCCCCCGTGTGGTTCTAATCTCCTCCCTCTAATTCTCCGGCGCCGATTAGTTCTGGACGACGAAGCGCTGCCGGATCGTGAAGACCGTACGCGTGCAACCAAGTAGAGAGGCCATGCTTTCGGTCTTCTATTCGAGGGATCGTTCATGGGAGGTTCACAGGATCATCTTCAATGTTGAGGGACTTCAAGTACGATCCACACCGACTCATCTACTTCCGTTGCACTCATGGAGTCGGAAACGATCGTTGATCATAACCCGTTATGCATCTTCATATTGTTCTTGGGTGTTCGTAGGGCGATTTTTTGTTTTCTTCTACGTTTCCCAATACCACCAAGGATAGAAGCGCATATTGAAGATGCTTTGCAAGGTGGATATCATTACATCATATCATGTACAACACAAATGGGGATACATACAAAGGCGTACAAACACCACATGGATACATCAAACTTCATACAGAAGAGCGGCATCTGACTACAAATTAAAAACAAACAAAAAATATAAACGACATCCACCCTACTAGCCCAGGCTGCCGACCAGGAACCTATCCCAAGATCGACGGAGAAGAAGAAACAGAAGAAGAGCTCCAAAACAAGCAAGCATCGCTCTCACGTCATATCATCACATTACCTGTACCTGTAACTGTTGTTGTAGTAATTCGTGAGTCACGAGGACTTAGCAATCCCATTACCATGGATATCAAGACTAGTAAAGCTTAATGAGCATTGAGGGAGTCCTGGACTAGGGGGTGTCCGGATAGCCGAACTATGATCATTGGCCGGACTCCAAGACTATGAAGATACAAGATTAAAGACTTCGTCCCGTGTCCGGATGGGACTTTCCTTGGCGTGGAAGGCAAGCTTGGCAATACGGATATGAAGATCTCCTACCATTGTAACCGACTCTGTGTAACCCTAGCCCTCTCCAATGTCTATATAAACCGGAGGGTTTTAGTCCATAGGACGAAAAACAATCATATCATAGGCTAGCTTCTAGGGTTTAGCCTCCTTGATCTCATGGTAGATCCACTCTTGTACTACCCATATCATCAATATCAATCAAGCAGGAGTAGGGTTTTACCTCCATCGAGAGGGCCCGAACCTGGGTAAAAACATCGTGTCCCTTGTCTCCTGTTACCATCCGCCTAGATGCACAGTTCAGGACCCCCTACCCGAGATCTGCCGGTTTTGACACCGACATTGGTGCTTTCATTGAGAGTTCCTCTGTGTCGTCGCAATCAGGAAGGATGCCTCTTCCCGTCTTTAAAGACGGCGCCGTTGCCAAGGGAGCTTTGGCCACCGGCCAAACTATCCGGCTAGGTGGTTTTCTTATGACCGCCTGTTCGGCCGCCGCTCCGGCAATGACCTCTCGGGTCATCAAAAGCGATCTTCACGTCAACTCGGAATTCGCCGAGCAGCTAGATCCGATGGAGATCTCCTCCGTAAACGAGCTCTTGGATCGCATCGCCGCCCTGGGAGTCGCTACAGACTATGATCAGATTGGGCTTAAAACCGATCTGAGAGAAATTAACTCTCCCCAGGCTACCCACCACGTTGTTGTGGTAGAGGAACAACGCGACGACTCTTCTTCTATATTAAAGACCAGTTATGTCCGGATTCCTGATCCCTCCGTGCCGGATTCCCGCGGAGGGACGGACGTCAATCAAGTACTGAACCTAAAGTCAGGCAGCGGACCAGATTCGTTGGACAACATCCAGCAATCCAAGCTTCCGAATTCGGAAACTTTTCGGCCCTTGAGCCTCAGATTGGGCGGTGTTCCGAACTTAATTCCACCCGCCCACCCAAACACAAGCGATCTATCTCAAATCCGGCAAGAGCCCGCTGAAACAGTACATCATTACTGGGCCAGATTCCTCCTGGTTATGGACAGGATAAAGGACTGCCGTGAGGAAAGCGCAATCTCAATTTTCTGCAATAATTGCACGGACAAGGGAATCATGAACGCCATAAGTCGTCGCGAAATCACACGCTTCGCCGACCTGGCGTCCACAGTATGAAAGTACTGTGCAATGGAGAGTGCCTGGAAAACCGAAACTAAGTTTTGGGACAATCCGGCTCCGAACACAACCCTAGTCCGAAATAAAAGGGTGCATCATGCTCAGGCACCTGGGACAAAAACCAAAAAGCAAAAACCCCCTAAAGGGCACAGAACCGTACTGGAGGGATGGCTCAGCGGACCCTGTAAAATCCATAGTACAGAGGACGCCACTCCAACACATAGCCTTCGAGCATGTTGGATACTACGGCAGGTGGCCAAAAGTGGCGAAGAGCTTCTAGCCCCGGAGAACCAGCCCAATAGTACCAGTACGGTATTAACAATCTTCGAGACTTTCGCATCAAATAATATGCGGAAACGAACAATCCGCAGCCTTGCCGAAGTCTACCAAGTAGCAACAACAAATCCATGGAGCGACACGGCTATCACCTTCAATGCCAGCGACGAACCTAAATTCTGAACAGCCCGAGCACCAGCCGCATTGGTCCTCAGTCCAATAGTGGACGGCTTTCGTCTTACCAAGGTACTCATGGATGGCGGCAGCGGATTAAACCTCATCTACAAGGAAACCCTTCAAAAAATGGAAATAGACTGGAGCTGCATTGAGCGAAGCAGCACAACCTTTAGAGGAATAATTCCTAGTCAGGAAGCACGCTGCACAGGAAAAATTACACTAGATGTAGTGTTCGGCTCGCCGGACAATTACAGGTCCGAGGAGGTCACGTTCCAAATGGCCCCGTTCAGCAGCGGATATCACGCTTTATTAGGGCGAGAGGCATTCATAATTTTTCAAGCTATACCCCATTACGGGTACATGAAGCTTAAAATGCCCGGGCCCAATGGAATCATCACTCTTGTCAGTGATCCGGACATAGCGCTCTGCGCCGAAAACAAGACAGCCGCACTAGCCCTAGAGGCACTATCCGAAGCCCTAGCGGCAGAGGAACTCACTGCGCCGCGCTCCACGGTGAACAGGGACAACGTGATACTCGATAAGAGATCCAAGTCCACCTCTTTTAAACCAGCGGACGAAATAGTCAAATTCCAAGTCCATCCAATGGACCCCACAAAGACGGCCTCCATTGGGGCACAATTAAACCCTGATGTAGACGCCGCACTACGAGAATTCCTTCGGGAAAATTGGGACATCTTTGCCTGGCACCCTTCAGATATGCCAGGAATCCCACGCAGGCTGGCAGAGCACAGCCTAAACATCCTAAAAGGATTCAAGCCAGTCAAACAGGCTCTTCGGTGATTTTCCGAACCCAAAAGACAGGCAATGGGAGAGGAGCTAGCCAAACTATTAGAAGCCGGATTCATCATAGACATAAAACATCCGGACTGGCTAGCGAACCTGGTAATGGTACCAAAAAAGGACAAATCCTGGCGCCTGTGTGTCGATTTTAAAGACCTTAACAAGGCTTGTCCAAAGGATCCTTTCCCCCTTCCCCGCATCGATCAAATCATAGATGCTACCGCAGGGCACGATTCATTGTGCTTCCTCGACGCATACTCCAGATACCATCAAATCAAGATGGCGGAGACAGACCAAGCCACAACGGCATTCATTACTCCATATGGACCATTCTGCTTCAACACAATGCCCTTCGGGCTCAAGAACGCCGGCGCAACATATCAACGCATGATTCAGACATGTCTGGCAACCCAGATCGGCAAGACAGTGGAAGCATACGTAGACGATGTGGTCGTCAAGACCAAACACGTCGAAACTCTAGTAGACGATTTGAGGCTCACATTCGACAACCTCCGAGCATATGACATTAAGCTCAACCCGGAAAAATGCGTTTTCGGCGTACCAGCCGGAAAGCTCTTGGGCTTCATTGTATCCGGTAGAGGAATTGAAGCAAACCCAACCAAGATCCGAGCTTTGTCACAGTTGGATATCCCAAAAGACCTCAAACAAATACAAAAATTGACTGGATGCGTGGCGGCTCTAAGCCGCTTCATCTCCCGCTTGGGAGAAAAGGCATTGCCCCTTTATCGCCTCCTCCGGCGCACCGAACACTTCGAATGGACGGATGCTGCCACGACCGGACTCGAAGAAATAAAGGCCATATTGGCAACAAATCCGGTCCTGGCCGCGCCCAACTTGGGCGAACCAATGTTATTATATATCGCGGCAACACATCAAGTTGTAAGCGCAGTGCTCGTCGTCGAACGAGAAACAGAAGGACACAAATTCCCTCTTCAAAAACCAGTGTACTACGTATCCACTGTCTTAACCCTAGCCCTCTCCGGTGTCTATATAAACCGGAGGGTTTTAGTCCATAGAACGAAAAACAATCATACCATAGGCTAGCTTCTAGGGTTTAGCCTCCTTGATATCGTGGTAGATCCACTCTTGTACTACCCATATCATCAATATCCATCAAGCAGGAGTAGGGTTTTACCTCCATCGAGAGGGCCCGAACCTGGGTAAAAACATCGTGTCCCTTGTCTCCTCTTACCATCCGCCTAGACGCACAGTTCGGGACCCCCTACCCGAGATCCGCCGGTTTTAACACCGACAAGCATGTAATGGTTAAGTGATGAGGTTGCATCAAGCACTAATCATTGTATGGTGGCTAACTTACGAGTATAGCATAACAGTCACAAACTATTAATGATCAAGAAGTGATCCTGAACTACTTACGAGTCAAGCATAACCACTGTGTTCTCTTTCGGAACTCCCTCGAAAAGAGACGGTCACGGTTACGCACGCGGTTGGTGTATTTTAACTTGAATCTGGTGTCAAATTCTCTACAACTAGATATAATAAATTTTCAAATCGCCACATAACTGCGAGCACGGCTCTCAAAAAAATTTAACCCTGCAATTGGATGTGACAGCCAGGGAGCTTTCCAAGCGCTGTATGCGCTGAATAGGAGTTCCGGATGAGTAGTATCAAGTTTTGCCCATGAAAGCCCCCGACCGAGCTTAACCCAGTCTACTAGTCTATTGCATTAGTGTAAAAACAAACTCGTCTCTTTCGTGACGAATTGGCCCAGTCCAGAAGGTGAAGAATGGACGTGGCTGATAGGTCAGGCCTACTGCTCGGGATGTATCCGGTGCACCCACGCTTGTGGTGCTACCGGTGCACCAGATATCGTAGGACATTTTAAAAAATGTTTAAAAAACTAACACATTGACACAACATCAATGCATGTTTCCATAAATTTTCATATCCAAATTTGATAAATTTTTGAGAAACAAAAATGACAAATTTGATATCATTGCGATAATGGCCAAATTTAAAACCCAACTTATTTTTATATACTATTCAGTGTTAGATTTTTTTTTCATTGAGCTATGTTTCAAATTTTGACTTCAACTTAAAATTTTATGACATCTTATATTGATGATGCATGAACGTGCTATTTTTACTAGTATATTTTTTAAATGTGCAACATGAGTTCGGTGCATCCGTGGCACCACCACAAGTCCGGATGTTCTCCCCTGTTGCTGGTTCCTGTTCGCGAAAACGTACAGCGGCACAGGAGGACCTACAGCCTACAGGTGACGTGGGAAAGCGAGGGAGTCCAGCCTTTGGGCGCATCGACGGGTCGTCGCTGGGTTTTCCGGCCCCCAGGACGCCGGGGCCGCAAGAGCGACCGACTGTTTTGTTCTTCCGCAGCGACCAACCCATGCGCGCGAGAACGACGCGAGTCCTTTCTTGACCCCCGGCGGCCGGCCAACCCCGACTGCCTAATTTCCGCCGCCCACGGCCAGCCACGCTTCTTTCCGTCCCGCACCCGCACCCGCACCCAGCATGTCGTTCAGCCCTATGGTTAGGTTAAAAAACTTGTCCCGTACCACGCTGTTTTCCACGCCGCACTGTCACGGAGAAAGCTTGCATGTACGTACCACCACAACCGGGTGGTCCTTTTTTTGTCTAAAAAAAGAACCGGGTGGTCCTTTCAAGGGATCGGACAGGTGGTCGGCTATTAGCGAGAAAGAACCCGGTTCTCCTTTCCCCCAGAAAAAAATACGAAATTTAAAACATTTATAAAACAGCATGGGAATTCGATTTTGAAAACGGCATCCGAAAAGAATATCCAACTCACGGCCTCGCGCTCACGCTCACGCACGCCGTCACGCCCGAGTTTTCAAAGGAAGAGAGAGGAGGCCTGCGATCTGACGTCGAGAGCCGAGGACTCGTGACGGCGTGACAGCCACATGTCTCCGCGACAGGCGGCCCCATCAGGACCGTCCAATACCAGGGGCCGCAATATAAAACTGCCGGATCCCATCTACCAAATCAGGCCAAGACAACTCAAAAAAGAAAAAAATCAGGCGAAGACACCAGTAACGTCCCTTCAGCCGTCCGATGGCCCGACTCGACCCCCCTAGAGCCGATCGGGCCGTCCGACGATCTTCTTGGCCAACACCCTAAAATTAATCGCACCCCACGGCTCCGTGGCCCATCCCTCCCCCTTATTAATACCGCGGCCGCCCCGCCTTGGCCCATTATCCTCCGCCACTCCGCTCTCCGAAAAGTTCTTCTTGTTCCGCAAACCACACGAAGAAAAAAAGCAAAGGTGAGAACGGCCTCTCTCGATCTCAACGACGCCCCTCCCCCGTTCGAAATCTCGTCCAAATTTCTTGTCTGGTTTCCTCCGATCAATCGCCAGATCTGGCCGGTCAGGCCTTGTTCACCGAATCTGAATTTTAGAAGAAGAAAAATACGGTGTTTGTCGTTTGATTAGTTATAGGGGGGTTGTTACGCTTTAATTCGTGCTCTTGGCGCTTTGATTCCTGCTAATGGAATCGATTTCGATTGAGATGCGCGTCGCGATCTGGTGATTTAGCGCGGGTTAATTAATGACGCCGTATGCTTGCCACTCTGTAGCGCAGATCTGCTTGGATTCGCTGCACGTGACCTGATTTTTTGCTTGATTGATTTTGCAAGAGATGGCGACCACGAATTGGACGCTCCCCGACCACCCCACGCTCCCCAAGGGGAAGACGGTGGCCGTCGTCGTGCTCGACGGATGGGGCGAGGCCAGCCCCGACCAGTACAACTGCATACATGTCGCCCAGACGCCCGTCACGGATTCGCTCAAGAATGTAGGTTACCCGCACCTGTATCGTTTTACCTTCGTCTGTTTAATATGATTATTATGATTGCCTGCATCCTTTTGTCGGATTTAATGTGATTCAGTCACATACTTCTGCTGTAGATGAAGCATCCTGATTGCAGTTGTTGCTTTGGTTTGAGCATGATGATGAATCTGATGCGAATGTTGGACCCTTTACTATAAAAAAACAGTCAATATTGTGCAATCGTAACTAGTGCACACTCGTGTAATTTTCGCTACAATGTTTGTTTACATTACTACTGTAATTCATATGTTGCATCCAACCTGAACTAATTTGGATGTACTGTAGTTTTTTGCATGCTAAATTTTTACCGCATAACTTTGCTTGAGATGTGCAATAACTAAGCTTAACTCTGTTTTAGGGTGCTCCTGAGAAGTGGAGGCTAGTGAAGGCTCATGGAACTGCCGTTGGTCTCCCAAGTGACGACGACATGGGCAACAGTGAAGTTGGCCACAATGCTCTTGGAGCTGGCCGAATCTTTGCTCAAGGGTATGCTGTTTTTTCCCCTTTGAAATATGTATTCTTTGCTGTTAGTACCGATCAGTGCAATTTTTTGTTACAAGTTCTGATACAGTTCTGACTTCAACGGGATTCTTGATAGTATCAATATGGTCTTCTAGTTTTGCATCGCCATCAATTATTTTAGTAACTCTGTAGGAACCATGTCTTGTGGATGCTTTTAGTTTTTTGCTTTGGTTATGTTACATACTTTGCTGTCTAACTGTTTGAGTCGTTTGCATAACCATGTGCTAGACTTTATCAATTACTATTGTCACACTATATTCTTTTTCACTTGTATGCTGCTTTCACATTTTCACTTTTGTATGCTATAACAATTAGCCATTTCAGATTGTTTTCAACAAAGCTAATTAAATTAAATTATATACTTAATTTCTATAGCGCGAAGCTTGTTGATGCTGCTCTTGCTTCCGGGAAGATTTGGGAAGACGAGGGGTTCAATTACATCAAGGAATCTTTTGATAAGGGTACTCTGCACCTTATTGGTTTGTTGAGTGATGGAGGCGTTCACTCCCGGCTAGACCAAGTGCAGGTTAGCTAAGCAATCATTGTGATGGACGCCAGACCTTGTTGTCTTGTGATGATTTGTCAAATATTAAAATTGCTCTGTTTTGTTTCACTTTATTTTCAGTTGATTGTGAAAGGTGCCAGTGAGAGGGGAGCAAAAAGAATTCGCCTTCACATTCTTACTGATGGGCGTGATGTTTTGGATGGCAGTAGTGTTGGTTTCGTAGAGACAATTGAGAAAGATCTTGCTCAGCTTCGTGAGCAGGGTGTTGATGCACGGATTGCATCTGGTGGTGGAAGGATGTATGTTACCATGGACCGCTACGAGGTATATACTCTCATTTTATTGTTTAGTTTTGTAAGGTGCAATTTTGTGTTATATTTTATAGTTGGAAAAATACATTTTCCTGGTGAAATTCAAGTCATGTTTTTTGATACATTGCAGAATGACTGGAGTGTGGTCAAGCGTGGGTGGGATGCCCAGGTACTTGGAGAAGCACCATACAAATTCCCAAATGCACTTGAAGCTGTGAAGACTCTAAGGGCAGAGCCCAAGGCCAATGATCAGTATTTGCCCCCCTTTGTGATAGTTGATGAGAGTGGCAAATCGGTTGGTCCTATAGTAGACGGTGATGCAGTCGTGACTTTCAATTTCAGAGCTGATCGCATGGTTATGCTTGCGAAAGCACTTGAGTTTCCTGATTTCGATAAATTTGACCGTGTTCGTGTACCAAAAATTAAGTACGCTGGGATGCTTCAGTATGATGGTGAGTTGAAGCTTCCAAGCAAGTACCTTGTTTCCCCACCTTTGATTGAGAGGACATCTGGTGAATACTTGGTGAAGAATGGTGTCCGCACCTTCGCTTGCAGGCAAGTACCTAGTTTTCCATTCTATTTGTTCCAATGCTAAGACACTTGGTTCTTCACGTTCATCTCTATACTATAATTCCTGGTCATTAGTTAGTCATGATTCGGGTGCTTGATTACGTGGAACATTACTTTATGTCAGGTTAGCATACTCCCATTGAAAACAAATATGGGTCAAGTACTGGGTAAAATGTGAATACGCAAGTCAGATGCTTATTGTATTTTGCCCTAAGCTTTATATTTGTTGCCAATCATATGTCAAATCACCAAAACAGAAAATTAATTTCATTGGTTTGTTGTACTTTCTGGAACCTATTAGTATAGTTGTCTGGGGGCAAAGCTTAACTACAGTGGCAGTAATTGAAATTATCTACATCTGAATACTTTTTTTCTGAAAGGCCATTCAGCGTTTATTGACCTGATGATTCCCCTATTCTTATAATTGCGAGGGAATCATTATTTTTGCAAACCGTTATTTCAGTTGTTTTGAGGTCTAAAGTTTGTTCTGTGCGTAGAAATTGATCCTATGTTTCTGCACATTTGTATTTATGATTTCTTTTTATTTGTTCATAACAGTGAGACAGTTAAGTTTGGCCATGTCACATTTTTCTGGAATGGAAACCGTTCGGGATACTTTGACGAGACCAGGGAAGAGTATGTAGAAATTCCCAGTGACAGTGGTATCACATTCAATGAGCAGCCCAAAATGAAGGCACTTGAAATTGCTGAGAAAACTCGGGATGCTATCCTCAGTGGGAAGTTTGACCAGGTAAGGAATTCGGAAAGGTGTAACAGGTGACATCCTTGGTTTGCCCCCATAAATTTACATAACATATTATATGCTTGTAGGTGCGTATTAACCTGCCAAACGGTGACATGGTTGGTCACACTGGTGATATTGAAGCCACAGTTGTTGCTTGCAAGGCTGCTGATGAAGCTGTCAAGGTGAGAACAAACAAGAAACTGCGTTTTATGCTGTCAATGTTTTGTTTTCATTATCTATATCCTGAAAGTTGAAATGGTGAATTTACTTGAAATTACACATGTTAGCACAGTTTCAGTGACAAATTCTCTGAAACACTTGTGTTCTGGGACACGCAGTTTCACCGAATGATGGTTCTACCTCATTTGCCTTTTACTTATCTGTATCATTGGTTTCCCTTTAAAACAGATGGTCTTGGATGCTGTGGAGCAAGTTGGTGGTATCTATCTTGTCACAGCTGATCATGGAAACGCAGAGGATATGGTTAAGAGGAACAAAGCTGGCGAGCCTATGCTTGACAAGAGTGGTAGCATCCAGATTCTTACCTCGCATACGCTTCAGCCAGTAAGTGCAATGGCCTTTGATGCTCTTCCTGCAAGACCAATTTTACGTGACAACATTTATCACTTGGTTTTGACCTGCCTGTAAAACTTTGCAGGTCCCTGTTGCTATCGGAGGCCCTGGTCTCCACCCAGGAGTGAGATTCCGCTCCGACATCCAGACACCCGGGCTCGCCAACGTCGCTGCCACCGTGATGAACCTCCACGGCTTCCAGGCCCCTGCTGATTACGAGACGACCCTCATCGAAGTCGTTGACAAGTAAAAAAAAAAACTGTGCTCTCTGAAGCCAAAATTGCTGTAGCCAATTTTGTCGCTATAGTTTTGGGGTGGGTCAAGGAATGATCGCATCATTGAATAATTTGAGATTTGACAGCACGCTTGCTCGAACTTATCATGTGTAACATTGAGAAAGGTGGATTTTACTTGCAGTTAGCTCTATTTTGTAATTTGGGGTATTGCCACGCGGGTTTGCTTAACAGACCGATAGCGATTTTTGCTCAGCTATATGTGCACTAACCCCAGGTTGTGCCTCAGCGGGCGACTGTCAGTGCAGTGGCGTTTTTTTTTTTTTGAGATAGGTGCAGTGGCGTCTTTTGACGTGCTCTTGTTAGTGTGTGTGACGGTGTGACCTTAGGGCTAGTGTTGGGTCGAGTGGTCAACAGGCCATCGCATGGTCCCATGGGCTGAGCGATTTCAATCATGGCGATTTCAATCATGGCAGTATAATGAACACCAGAAATGATAATAAAATACATCCAGATCCATATGTCAACTAGCGACGACTACAAACACTGAAACGAGTTAAAGGCGTGCCGCCGTCATCATCCTTCCCTCGCCGGAGTCGGGCATAACTTGTAGTAGACATCCGGGAAGTCGTCATGCTAAGACTTCATAGGACCAGCGCACAAGAACAACAACCGTCATCGATGAGAAATAACGTAGATCGAAAGAATCCAACCTGAAGACACATGAACATAGATGAACCACAACCAGATCCGAGCAAATCCACCGAGGATAGATCCACCGGAAACACACCTCCACACGCCCCATGGATGCTTCATGCACCACCGGAACGGGGACTAGGCGGGGAGACTTTTATTCTATCTTTAGGGAGCCGCCGCCGCTCGCCTTGCTGAGCAGGACACAGACCCTAACAAATCTCAAAAGAACGACTAACAACGGAGCCTCCCGCCGGACCTTGCCAGAATCCACTGCGCCCCATGGCCCTAAGGCCACCGAAGACGAGGCAGACCTGCGACGGAGCTGACGAAAGGCACAAACCCTAGCGTTTCTTGAAGGAGGAGGAGGAGACGGGCTGCATGGAAAGTGTCGTGAACTATTCAACACAACACACTCAAATACAGACGCAGCAAAAAGCGCCATAACGGTCGATACGGACCGAAGCTCGAATAATAAGCAACCACATAACAACACAACGTTTTTTTAATACAATCAGGAAAAACACAAACATATAACGACACTACGTTCATAGATCAGACACTTATTCGAGTTGATACAGAGCATATTAATCTGACTGACGATCATCCCTCTTGCTTGGATTAGTCTCCAAATCTTTTTTTTTTTGCATAGATTAGTCTCCAAATCCTGATGCTTCCCTAAATAATGGCCCCCACATGTATACGGGCCACCACATAGAGCGTTGCAACGCGGAGCTTCCTGTACACATCGCGACTATATAGAAATTTATTGCATACAAACTTGGGGTGATAAGTTGACCACCTACAAACGAAAAGGGAGTTTAAAATATCACAAAAAGCATCTAGAAATTAAATAGCGCATAAGAGAGTAGATGTTGTATATCACGGTACTGTAAAATCAATTTACGAGTCACCGTAAACTATTTTTGCGGTAGCAAATTGGCTGATACCCCTTTGCTCCCCTTGTGAAAACTCTCATCTCGAGTTTTCCTGCCTCTCGCCGGCACCGCCGCCCATCCGCCTAGTGTCGTATGGTCCTTAGACCATGGAGGTGCGATGGATCCTAGCCTTTGCCGGCCGGAGGGCTTCATTTTAGGTGTCTTTTTGAGTTTTGTTAGGGTTTGTGTCATGCTCAAGAAGACGAGGCGACGACGACTTATGAAGATGGAATAAGGTCCTCCCCGGCTAGCCCCGTTCTAACGATGCTTCTAGTGTTGTCGGAAGGGGTGTGGAGGTGTGTTTCCGGTGGATCTCGTGGGATCCGGTCGGCTTTTGTCTATTGTGGATCCGTCTTGATCCAGTCATCATTCGTCTACGTATGTGTATCTGCAGGTTGGATCATTCCGATTAAATTTTCTCTTCATCAGCGGCGGTTGCTGTTCTGGTGCACTGGTCCTATGGGGCCTTAGCACGACAACTTCACGACTATCTACTACAACAATGTTTGCCCGACTCCGATGAGGGAGGGGTGATGACAGCGGCGCGCCTTCAGCTCACTCCAGTGCTTGTAGTCGTTGTTAGGTGGTCTACGTATTTGGATGTATTTTACTTCTGGTGTTTTTTGTACTACCTTGACAATTGATGAATAGATCAAAATTTTAATCGAAGAAAAGGTACCAAATTGATTTTGATAGAACATGTACTACAAAACTGTACAATAAGTTTCTCTTAAATTATCCGGCAAGGCTCGTGCAGTCCGCCTACTCCGGCGACGCTCCGGCGGCCGCTACTAGGCTCCTCCGCCTGCACCGGCAACGCTCCGGCTGTCCGCCTACTCCGGTGACGCTCTGGCGGCCGCTGCCGAGCTTCTTCGCCTACTCCCATGATGCTTCGGCGGCCGCTGCCGAGCTCTTCCACCTGCTCTGGCGATGCTCCTGCTGCCGCTGCCAAGCTCTGAAGCGCCTGCTCCGGCGTTGACTCGTTTATGGTTCACCTCAAAATCGGCCTCAAAAACTGCATATATAGGGTATATGTATGATAATATGTGGTGACCTGCATTTTCTTTTTCGGGATATGCTATTTTACGAGATCTATTCAGTGTATTTTACGACATCAGTACAGTAAAGTTGCTCTAAGACAACAATTTACCATGGGGTGGATTCTGCATTCCATGCGAACAAAGGTGATTCCGGGGTGTAAAAATTTATTGAGTTGGGCAGCGGATCGGAGTCCTCCCTCACCTGATCTGTGAACTGGGATCTCATCCCAGTCGGGCACAAGTGGGTGATGGCCGTCCGAATTGCGCTCCGCCGCACCCGTGATAACCCATAAGTATAGGGGATCACAACAGTCTTTGAGGGTAGTATTTCATCCTAATTTATTGATTTGACACAAGGGAGCCAAAGAATATTTATGAGTCTTAGCAGTTGAGTTGTCAATTCAACCACACCTGGAAAATAATATCTCTATAGCAAAGTGTTTAGTAGCACAATAGTTTGATAGTTTTGTTGGTAGTAGTAACAGTAGCAATAGCAAGAGGAATAGTTTGTAGTGATTGTAACAACAACAATGGTAACTTAGCAAAGATTAATATGAGAAAAGTGTAGGCATTGGATCAGGGATGAATATTTGTGTTGGTTGATATTCATCATATAACAGTCACAATCTAGAGTGATACACAAGAGTTCCAATTCATCAATGTAATATTGGCATGTATTTTGTATATAGTCATACGTGCTTATAATAAGAATTTGCATGATATCTTTTGTGCTACCCTCCCGTGGCAGCAAGGTTCATAAGGAAATCTAAGGGATATTAAGCATTAGCAGATAGTGAATACATGAACTCATACTACAGTCATCATCGGAGTGAATCCCAACAGTTGTCACCTTGGGGTCTGCAGATCGTAACACATAGTAGGTGCATACATGTATGTATGCTTTATTATTACTCCAGTGTAAGTTGCCAATACATTCAATGTATTGACCTATACGGCTGCAACGTCTCATGTTGCAGGATATTCAGACAAAGAGTAAGGTACCGTTAGGGTCGGGAGTCTGCACTCAGCATCACCAGTGGGCTGTGATGGGACTCATCGTTATTTTCTACTACTTTTCCGCCATTTGATTGAATAAAGCTAGCTATGGGCTAAGCAGATTGTTTTACTTTATAAATTCTGGATCATACGCTGTAATAAATGATGCACTTGTTACTCTGGTAATCATCTATACCATGTGTGCTAGCGAGTCAATCCAGGACCAGCACGGTTAGCACAGAGATTCAAATCCTTTGAGGTTTGGCCGTTACATTAACGGTCAAGTTCAAAAGATATTGTATGTGAAACATGGTACATTTTTTACTCTACAAGGTTCTATTTGTATGTCCATCTAATAATATAATAATATAGTTAGACAGTATTGTTTAGAAACCTCCAACATGATATTTTAATGAAACTAAAATATAGACAACATTTGCGCATACATACAAGTATGCACTATATAATTTATGTAATTGTCAAAAAATATTGTTGAAAGATAATTTTTCGTTACTACTTAATTTTAATTTAGCTTAAATAAAAGGATTAGTGAAATACACTACTACTGGTAATAAATAACAATGATTAACGGTACCAACTAAATTATGTGGTTGGCATACTCAATTTTTTTATGTTGTTGACTATACCAACTCAAATAAAAATTATAGTCTGTAAACTGTAGCATGACATAAAATAACTTTAAATAAGTATAAATTTTTGGTATAAACTTGTTACTCTCGTAATCATATATACCATGTGTGCTAGCGAGTCGATCCAGGGACCAGCACGGTTAGCACAGAGATTCAAATCCTTCGAGGTTTGGCCATTACATTAATGGTCAAGTTCAAAAGATTATTGTATGTGAAACATGGTACATTTTTTACTCTACAAGGTTCTATTTGTATGTCCATCTAATAATATAATAATGTAGTTAGACAGTATTGTTTAGAAACCTCCAACATGATATTTTAATGAAACTAAAATATAGACAACATTTGCGCATACATACAAGTATGCACTATATAATTTATGTAATTGTCAAAAAATATTGTTGAAAGATAATTTTTCGTTACTACTTAATTTTAATTTAGCTTAAATAAAAGGATTAGTGAAATACACTACTACTGGTAATAAATAACAATGATTAACAGTACCAACTAAATTATGTGGTTGGCATACTCAATTTTTTTATGTTGTTGACTATACCAAGTCAAATAAAAATTATAGTCTGTAAACTATAGCATGACATAAAATAACTTTAAATAAGTACAAATTTTTGGTATAAAACTGTGGAGGAGGTGGCCAAGGATGACCGCAAATAGGTATCCTCGAGTTCCTGTGCTTACAGCCCTGAAGCCGATCATGTTCAGAGGAGGCGCTGAGACCCGACCATGCTTGTGGGGGTGATAACCCAAAGTATCACCTCTCCTCTTGTGGGGGTGAATACCCCAAAGCATCACCTCTCTGTGCGGGGGTGAATTCCCCAACGCCCCAAAATCCTTTACTCATGCAAGACTGATACCCCAAGCCCATGGAGATTCTACTCACGCGCGAGTGATAACCCCAAGCACCATGAATACTCTAATCATGCTTGGAGTGATACCCCCAAGCACCATGAAGACTCTAGTCACATACCCAGGAGATACCAAATCCTTGTTACTGTCCAAGACTTATGTTATGTTAGTTTTTGGTTAGTAAGTCTGAAATACCTTAATAGTCCGTGTTTTGATCCTAATGCTGTAAGTTTTGGTTAACAAGTTTGTTTTTGTATTCATGATCTGCCATGACTTGATAAATTATGTTCTAGCAAGTTTAATGCTGCAATTTATCTTCTGGGAATTGGTTAACAAGTTGTTTGCTACGTACATCGTATCAAATTGTTACCTAGTAAGTGATGTTTATGAATTACTTTTGGTTCCGATTGGTTGTTCCATTCATTTCTGTACATGCACATTTGGTGCAAATGTTAAAATCTTCACCCAACAAATAACATGACGTGGATACTGCTAACGGTATATGATACCTCTCCAACGTATCTATAATCTATGAAGTATTCATTCCATGTTTACAGTAATTCTATATGGTTTTGGTATGATTTGAATGGAACTAACCCGGACTGACGCAATTTTCAGTAGAACTACTGTGGTGTTGTTGTTTTTTGTGCAGAAATAAAAGTTCTCCAAATGCAGCGAAACTTTTTGACGATTTTTTTGGGAAAAAAGAGGCAATAGAAGCTTCGTGGGAGGTCCAGAAGGTGAAGGAGGTGGCCACTACCCACCAGGGCCCTGGTGCCTAGTGGGCCCCGTGAAGCCCATCTTGACGTGAGATCGATGCCAAAAAATCCTATAAATAGAGAAACCCCCAGAAATAACCCTAGAACTTGGACTCCGCCTCCGCACGCCTCTGTACCTTCGAAATACAATCTGGAGCCCTGTCGGAGGACGAAATCATCACTGGAGGCCATCTTCATCATCTCGGCGGTCTCGATGATGATGAGGGAGTAGTTCAGCCTCGGAGCTGAGGGTATGTACTAGTAGCCATGTGTTTGATCTCTCTCTCTCTCTCTCGTGTTCTTGATTTGGCATGATCTTGATGTACCGCAAGCTTTGTTAATATAGTTGGATCATATGGCGTTTCTCCCTCTCTATCTTGTTGCGATGAATTGTGTTTTTACCTTTGAGGTTTCATTATTATCGGATTGAATACTTTTATGGATTTGAGAACACTTGATGTATGTCTTGCATATGAATACCCGTGGTGACAATGGGGGTATTATATTGATTCACTTGATGTATATTTTGGCACTCAACTCACAGATTCCCGAGGTGACATTGGGGTAATCTATGCACAAGGGTTGATGCACGTTGTCGTCCTACTTTCTCCGATAGAAATCTTGAGGCACTCTTTGAAGTTCTTTATGTTGGATTGAATATTATGAATCTGAAGTTGTTTGATGCATATTGTATAATTGACTCACGGATGCTTGTGGTGACATTGGAGTATCTAGGTGACATTAGAGTTGGTTGATGTGTATCATATGATGTTATTTTAGTACGAACTCTAGGGTTGTTTGTGACACTTATAGGAATAGCTCAATAGCTTGATCGGAAAGGATAACTTTGAGGTGGTTTTGTACCCTACAAACAATTTCGTCTTATGTTCTCCTCTAGATAAGAACTTTGGAGTGATTCTTTATCGCACGTTGAGGGATTGTTATATGATTCAATCATGTTAGAATTGTTGAGAGATTGCACCAGTGAAAGTATGAACCCTAGGCCTTATTTCTAAGCATTGCAATATCGTTTGTGCTTTGTTTTATCACTTGCTACCTTTCTGTTTTTTTTATTTTCAGATTACAAAAACCTATATCTACTATCCATACTACAGTTGTATCACCATCTCTTCGCCGAACTAGTGCACCTATACAATTTACCATTGTAGTTGGTGTGTTGGGGACTGTATTTGATTGCAGGGTTTTTTGAGAGAGACCATATTCATCTATGCCTTCCACGGATTGATAAGCCTTAGGTCATCCACTTGAGGGAAAATTGCTACTGTTCTACAAAACTCTGCGCTTGGAGGCACAACACGGTCTACAAAAATAAGTTGTGTAGTAGACATTAGTATATCTCTTCCCCTATTGTTGTTACTGTCACTAAGATAATAAATAATAATCTAGTGCAATGTATCCTTGCATTCTCCCTCCACCCAGCAAACAAAAATTGCAGCCCTCCTTCCCCGGACAACTAATATTCTCGGGCAGCAAACATGTCGAAGCGCAAAGTCCCATGGTGGCGAAAAGCATGCATGAAATAAAAAGCTTATTTTGCAATCCATTATAAGGCTTTTGGTATTTTATATTTAGATCATTTACATACTCTGTATTTCACAAGTTTCATTAGTCTTCAATCAGAATAGCCTCTTCACTCGTTCTTTTGGAATTAATGTACTTCTGGAATCTCCACACAAAAAATAACATTTGTTTAGCACATAATAAACCTTAGTAGATTCCCTAAAAAAACCTCTGTAGAAAGTGAGCTTTTTTGCGTATAGCCACCTTAAACTCAACCCTGTTGAGTATGCAAACCATAATTCACAAATTACTGGAATGGAGCTCAAAAGCTGACTGCCAAATCACAATAAAATTTTCTCTATTTATTAAAAATGACCCTAGTGATGAGATAGGAAATGTTGCCTAAAACCATTTTCTGTGACGGTCATCATCACTAGCTGATTTTGTCCCGGCGTGGCTCTCTGCGGCAACTTTGGTGACCTTCTGGACCAATTTTAGGCGATGTTTTTTGTCATCACTAGGGAAGTGCATTTTTTGGGATGATTTTTAGGGTCACAGAAAATTTTCACTGTCACCAATAATCTTGAACTGTTTAGTAAAGGAAATATAAATAGAAAAAAACGAGTCCCTGAGATTTTAACCCATGAGCTTTCGCTTCCGTACATGTTATACTAAGTGGTTTACCACTGGTGAGGTAAAAAAAGAGGTTTACCGTTGGACTAGTGTTTTGATTGGTGATAATACTTTGTAGCTCAATTCTTCTGTAGTATGTTCTTTTTTGGAGAACTTTTGTAGTATGTTCAATAGCACTACATGTACATTTCGTTGAAATAAAAAAACGAAATTATGTTTACGTTGAAATTATTCTATTTAAAAAGCAGATACCACATGTCATGTTTTAGTTTCAGACAAAAGAAAGAAAAAATAGGTGCTACCCATGGGATTGGAACACTTGTCATGGGCCTCATGTGGAGTTCGGATTACCACTAGGCTAGTATTAGATTAGTGATACTTTGTAGTAAAAACCGCTTTCTAAGCTGGTTTATTATCTGGGACGATTATTAGTGTCACCACAATTATTGGAGCGACGCCTTTATGAGTTATTTCAGGAGATTAGCAAAAAACTAACATGTGTCGGTGTCTGTGCAGGTTATTCTCATGTGGAGGCCCGGTTGCGTGTGTGAAGACATTGTGGAGGCATGTTTGCTGGTGGCCTAGAGACATATTTGCAAGCGTCCTGGAGGCTGACGTTCAGGCGTGTGAGTAGGCCACGTCAGAGATTCTCACCAAAAAATATGCCTTTTACCACACGCCCCTCCGGCCGCCTGGTAGTCTGTGTGTACTGAAGGAGTAAGATCAGACCACGGCAGCTTTTGACCGCCCCGCCGGCCGCCTATCTAACCACCTATACTTAATGACGAGCTCGCCTGTGATGGGCTATAAGATAGCGGTCGTCCCTTCTCTCGCACCATTGCCATATCCAATCCAGCACAAAAACCTTATCCATGGCACACCCCCTAGTCGTCTATTTTGGCATCGTTGAGGAGGAGTGATGACCCACAAGTATGTGGGATCAATCATAGTCCTTTCGACAAGTAAGAGTGTCAAACCGAACGACGAGCAGAAGGAAACGATAAGTGGTTTTCAGTAAGCTATTCTCTGCAAGTACTGAAAGTATCGGTAACAGATAGTTTTTGTAATAGGGTAATTCGTAACAAGTAGCAAGTAACAATAGTAACAAGGCGCAACAAGGAGTTTTCTCTTATAACAAGGAAAGCATTCTCGAGGACACATTGGAATTCTCATCTAATCTCTTTCATCATGTTTCGTTGATTCACGTTCGCTACTTTGATAATTGATATGTGGGTAGACCGGTGCTAGGGTATTGTTCTTACTTGAACAAGCAACCCTCTTACGATTACCCCCTCTCGCAAGCATCCACAAAGAAGAATTAAGATAAATCCAACCATAGCATGATACATATGCATGGATCCAATTCAACCCCTTATGGAATAACATATAAACTAGAGTTTAAACTTCTGTCACTCTCGCAACCCATCATCTACTTATTATTGCATACAATGCCTTCCCTTAGGCCCAATTATGGCGAAGTGTCATGTAGTCGACGTTCACATGACACCACTAAAGAAAGAACAACATACATATCATCAAAATATTAAACGAATATGAACTTCACATGATTACTTGTAGCAAGACTTCTTCCATGTCCTCAAGAACAAACCTAACCACTCACAAATCATATTCATGTACAGGATTAGAGGTGTATCGAATATGCTTAAGGATCGGAACATATAATCTTCCACCAAATAAACCAACTAGCATCAACTACGAGATGTAATCAACACTACTAGCAACCCACAGGTATCAATCTGAGGTTTTGGGACAAAGATTGGATACAAGATATAAACTAGGGTTTGAGAGGAGATGGTAATGGTGAAGATGTTGATGAAGATTGGTCCTCCCATGATGAGAGGAACATTGATGATGTCGATGGCTTCGATTTTCCCTCGCAGAGGGAAGTGTCCCAGGCGGAATCGCTCCGCCAAAGAGCAAAAGTGCTCCTGCCCAGGTTCCGCCTCGAGACAGCAGCGCTTCATCCCGAAGGTCTTCCTCTGATTTTTTCTTGGGAAAATAGCATCATATAGGAGAAGATGGGCCCCAAAGGCCTGCTGGTGGGGTCATGAGCTCGCTCGGTACTTTTGTATGCTATAATAATTAGCCCCTTCAGATTGTTTTCAACAAAGATAATTACATTAAATTATGTAATTAATTTCTATAGTGCGAAGCTTGTTGATGTTGGTCTTGATTCCAGGAAGATTTGGCAAGACAAGGGGTTCAATTACATCAAGGAATCTTTTGATAAGGTACTCTGCACCTTATTGGTTTGTTCACTGATGGAGGCGTTCACTCGTGGCTAGACC
Organism: Triticum aestivum; assembly: GCF_018294505.1. Lineage (NCBI taxonomy): Eukaryota > Viridiplantae > Streptophyta > Magnoliopsida > Poales > Poaceae > Triticum > Triticum aestivum. The sequence goes on from NC_057801.1 coordinate 600,940,941, forward strand.
AAGTGCAGGTTAGCTTTTTCGATAAAGGGCGATTTTATTAACTCAAAATGTAGCATCAAGCACTATGGGAACCATGATGCACACATACAAACACTAAAAGTCTGACAACCAGAAGAAAAAACCCCGACAAATCGGCAGTAGAGTCCTATAGACTGACACTATGCCTACGTCGAAAGGTGAGGTGGACCGATCCGGAGGCTATGCTACCACCCATGTTGGGTAAAAACCTCCATAGCCACTTGCTCCAACCGCTTACACACCGTCTTGAACAATGGTTGGACCTCCGCTCGTTGTAGCATAGACCACGTATGAAGCGAGTGCGTACAACGGAGAATAACCTGCAGAGGAGAAGCATTTTTGTCACTAAAAACAAAATAATTTCTACATACCAAAGCGACCGTAGTAAGGCATATGCTCCCACCCTAAATAGCGTTTTGAACTTATTTAAAATACCTTCCAACCAATGACCAAAAATATTGGGAACACTTGTGGGCGGATATAAACTTGACGCTATTTGGATGACTGACCACGTAGAACTGTGAAGTTGCATTGAAAAAAGAGGTGTATGATTGTCTCATCATGAATAGAAAAAAACACTTCTTACTCCCTTGTCAATTGCGTCGTACGAGATTGTCTTTGGTTAGCACAACTCCTATATGAAGATACCACATGAAGGTTTTAATTTTTAGTGGAATCTTTGACCTCCAAATTTTCTTATTTTACTCACCGGTACCAATGCGTGAGCGTATAGTACATAAAGTCTATGCTAAAAGACCCTGATGTAGTAAGGTTCCAGTGAAACACATCCCGGCCTTGTGTCAGGCTGATCGCATCCAGACAGGACAAAAGATTATGCCATGACATGAGTCTGGGACTAGTGAAATCCTGCCTGAACAAAATATTCGGCGTGGATGAACAAAATATTCGCGATCAATGTTGTACAAGGATGGATATTGTTCTCGGAGACTCGCATCGCCAAGCCAGATTTCTTCCCGAAAATGAGTCTCCAACTCATCCTTTATCACGAAAGGCCCAAAGCAAAAGATATGTTTCTTTGCCCCCATTAGGGCAGCCCAAAAGTGTGAGTCATCAGGTTTCCAGTATGCCTGAGACACCGCCTTTTGGCCTAGATACGTGTTGCACAGTTGATAACCTACAAGTATAGGGGATCAGTTGTAGACTTTCTCGATAAATAAGAGTGTCGAACCCAACAAGAAGCTAAAGGTAGAACAAATAGTCCCTCAAGTTCTATCGACCACCGACACAATTCTACGCACACTTGACGTTTGCTTTACCTAGAACAAGTATGAAACTATTTTGCAAGAATAAAACTACGAATACTTTGCGGAATAAAACTAAGAATAAATTGCAAGGTAATAAAAGTAGATAGCTTTTGTCAACAAGAAAGTCATTTGTCCCTAGGCAATCGATAACTAGACCACTAATCATTCTTGTAATTTTATATGAGGGAGAGGCATGAGCTAACATACTTTCTCTACTTGTATCATACTACCAAAGATCATTAAGGTAAAACCCAACCATAGCATTAAGTATCAAGTCCTCTTTAATCCCATACGCAACAACCCACTTATCCGTGTTTATATTTCTGTCACTCCTGCAACCGACAATAAGCGAATCATGAACATATTGAAACACCCTACAACGAGGACCCCTCACGTTTGCATGACACGGAGGGCACTGTAGGACAGCACCATAAATAAAATATACACTCATACCAACCAAGATCACGATTAGCCCACATGACAAAAGGAATCTACTCAAACATCATAGGATAGCCAAATATCATTGGGAAATAATATATGGAGTTGAGCACCATGTTTAAGTAGAGATTACAGGGGGAGAAGGAAGGTTACACTGCTGCATAGACGGGGAGAGAGTTGGTGTTGACGGTAGCAAGATTGTTGATCTAGATCGCTGTCACAATCCTTGCCCCGGCGGCACTTCGGCGCCACCGGGAGAGAGGGGGAGAGAGCCCCCTCCTTCTTCTTCTTCCTTGGCTTCAACCCTAGATGGGAGGAGAGTTCCTCCTCTGGTCTATGGCCTCCATGGCGGTGGAGGGGCGGGAGCCCCTCCGAGATTGGATCTCCCTCTTTGTTCTCTTCTGTTTCACGTCCCTAGATCTGGCCGAAAACCATTTCTTATTTTTCTCGGAGATCCGTAACTCCGATTGCGCTGAGATTTTAACTTGATTTTTTCCGGATATAAGCTTCCTTGCGCCCGAAGTAGAGCTCCAACCAACGTACCAGGTGAGCACAACCCACCACCGTGCGCCTGGCCCCTAGGGTGCGCCCTGGTGTATCTTGGGGGTTGTGGGCCCCCGTTTACGTTGATTCCAAGTCCCAAAAATCACATATATTCCAAAATAATTCTCTGTAAATTTTTTATCGCGTTTGGACTTCGTTTGATATGGATATTCCGCGAAACAAAAAACATGCAAAAAACAATAACTGGCACTGGATCAATATGTTAGTCCCAAAAAATAATATAAAATGTTGTCAAAAGTATGTAAAAGTTGTATAATATTGGCATGAAACAATCAAAAATTATAGATACGAAGGAGATGTATCAGCAGTATGATTTGCCAAACACCATTCTCAGTAAGAATTTTGAACAACCATTTACTAAGAAGAGCCTCATTCTTGACTTGTAGGTCATGAATTCCGAGGCCACCTTGGTCTTTCGGCCTACAAACCACACTCCACTTGGCTAGTCTGTATTTTTTTCTTTTCCCCTCCTTGCCAAATAATATGGATCTAAAATAGTCCAGTCTTTGCAGGACCCCTTTTGGGAGTTGAAGAAAGAAATCATATAGAGAACCATATTTGTGAGGACAGAGTTAATCAGAACCAACCGTCCTCCAACGGAGAGCAACTTGCCTTTTCAGCTGCTCCTCTACATGCTTCCACACTGCAATGGTGAGAGGCCGATAAGGAATCGGTATTCCGAGATATTTAATTGGGAAATGGCCATGTGCACAACCAAATAGGTCAGCATAATCTCGGCCGCGCCTCAACGACTTCTCCAAAGTAGAAAAGTTCGATAAGCAATCATTGTGATGAATGCAAGACCTTGTTTTCTTGTGATGATTTGCCAAATATTAAATTTCTCCATTTTGTTTCACTTTATTTTCATTGATTGTGAAAGAAAAAAGTCCATTCTACTACCCCGAACAAACCTCGTGGTTCACATAACACCCTGATCTTTATTTCAGTTCCCTTAACCCCCTCAACAATTTCATACCGGTCAAAAAGTGTCCCTGGGTGGTTTTGCCCTGATTAAGTGTTGATGTGGACAAAGTCAAAAGCGGTATTTGACTAGCAGGTGGGGCCCCCCTCCTCATCTTCATGTCCTGATTAGGTGAAGAGTGTAGCCGGCGCTCAGTTCACGCCGACGGCACTGTCGTTCGTCGCTCGCGCGGCCAACGCCTCCTCCTCCGCTTGCTACATTGTCCGAGAGCTTCACCTCGCTCCGCTATACACTCCTAGCAAAGGAACTTGTCCGGGTCGCCGTGAATGGCCGTCAACATGTCTTCTTCCCTGCCTCCGGTATTGACCTCTACAGCCTCGATCTCTTCGTCCGGCGACCCCCGCTTCCCCTCATCTGCTTCCCGAGCACCATGGTGCTCCCCCGAAGCTGATAGTCTCGTCCATCTGGAGCCGCGCGTCCCGAGGACCTCTCCCGGTGTGGCCGAACTCTGGTGCCCGCTGTAGCTCTTCGTCAGGTGGCCAACACCTGTTCCTCGCCGTGAAGCCTTGTCCTAGAGCCTCACCTTGCTCTGCTATACATTCGTGCTAAAGGAATTTGTCTGGGATGCTGTGAATCGCCGTTGCCCATGTCTTCTTCTCCAACTCCGGCGTCGACCGCCGCCTCCTCGATCTCTTACTCTGGCGAAACCCCCTTCTCCTTCCATGCTTACCAAGCACCATGGTGCTCCCCTGAAGCGCGCGAGACCACAGCCGTCCTCGGAGCAAGGCTTTGCGAGCCGTGGCGTCGCCATCGACCTCACGAGCCCAAGGCTGTCCTCCGTCCATGAAAGGTGTGGCGCTGCTGCTGTTACTTGTCGACCGTGCGCTCGTGTGCGTGGTGTGGCATGGTGCAGGTGTAGCCCAGCGTGGTCGCAGCCGTAGGAGGAGCCTACCATCGTCGGTGCGGCGTGCTACTGTGCTTCCCATACTTTCTGTCACGTCCGCGCTCGAGATTTGGCGGTCGTAGCCATCCCCTGCCAACCGAGCCCTGCTGCGGCGTGTGGCGATGCGGAACTCCGGATGAGCCCCGCATTGCCAACAGCGACGGGGAGGCCGCCGTTCGCTGGCATGTGTCGCCGCTGCAATGCCTCCGCCTCCTCTGTTATCAGGAGCGAGGTGGCGAGAAGATTTAGGACGGCTCCAGCAGGTGGCACGATGGTAGCAGCGCGCTGGCGAGGTTGAGTGGCGGCGGGGCCGAGCTTGGGCAGGGGAGCGCCGGCAAGGGTGCGTCGGTGGGAGCAACGCCCTGGTGATGGTTTGCTTGATAAGGGGTCCACTGGTCAAATACCACTTTGACCTTGTCCACATCAGCAAACCACCTAAGCAAACCCACTTAAGACCATTTCTGAAGTGTATTGGATAGATCAAGGGGTTAAAAGAGCATAAAAATGATCAGGGGGTGTGTATTGGATAGATCAAGGGGTTAAAAGAGCATAAAAATGATCAGGGGGTTATGTGAACCACCAAGTTTATTCGGGGTAGTAAAATGAACTTTTTTCATTGTGAAAGGTGCCAGCGAGAGGGGAGCAAAAAGAATTCTCCTTCACATTCTTACTGATGCACATCATTGTTTTGGATGGCAGTAGTGTTGGTTTCATAGAGACAATTGAGAAAGATCTTGCTCAGCTTCATGAGCAGGTGTTGATGCACAAATTGCATCTGGTGGTGGAAGGATGTATGTTATCATGGACCGCTATGAGGTATACTCTCATTTTATTGTTTAGCTTTGTGATGTGCAATTTTGTGTTATACTTCAGTTAAAAAAACACATTTTCCTGGTGAAATTGGAGTCATGTTTTTTGATACATTGCAGAATGACTGGAGTGTGGTTAAGCATGGGTAGGATGCCCAGGTACTTGGAGAAGCACCATACAAATTCCAAAATGCGCTTGAAGCTGTGAAGACTCTAAGAGGAGAGCTTTACACTTGTTGCTGAGACTGACAAATCTGTTGGTCCTATAGTAGACGGTGATGTATTTGTTGCTAATCATCTCTTAATCACCAAATAGAGAAGTGATTTCTTTGGTTGATTGTACTTTCTGGAACATATTAGTATAGTTATCTGAGGGCAAAGCTTAACTATAGTGGCAGTAATTGAAATTATCTACATTTGAGTATTTTTTCTGAAAGGTCATTGAGCTTCTATTGACCTAATGATGCCCCTATTCAGGTAATTGTGAGGGAATTATTATGTTTGCAAACTGTTATTTTAGTTGTTTTGAGTTTGTTCCGTGCTTATACATTGATCCTATTAAAGACATGTACCTAGGTAGGGTCATAGGCCTGACCTAGACACCCTACCCAAGGACACTGCCCTAAAGTCAAAGACATTCAAAATACAACAGAAGAAATCGATTGTGTTCACCTAGGAGTGCAATCCACTCGACCATCTACCTCACTCGGATACCCCAATTCCATTCGACCAAGATAATAACCACTCGACTACACGAAGGATCACTCGGAGATAAAAGGCCTAAATCCACTCAGGATGGCAACGGTCAGGCGTTCACTCTGTAGTCTTTAAGATCATTTATAGCTCTTTATAGTTGGCGTTACCAGTAATGCCCTATCTTAATGTACATTGAACCCTGTGTAACGTGGGATGGCTGGGGTCCCGGCGCACTCTATATAAGCCACCCCCTCCACTGGCACAAGGGTTTCGCACCCCCTGTAACTCTCACGCATAATCCAGTGGACCAAGCCTCCGGGCACCAAGACGTAGGGTTGTTACTTCCTCCGAGAAGGGCCTGAACTCGTAAACCCTACGTGCACAACCTCCCCGTAGCTAAGATCTTGCCTCCTCCTATGTACCCCCTACTCTTACTGTCAGACTTACTCCCACGACAGTTGGCGCCCACTATGGGGCAGGTGTCTTAGCGACTTCCGGCGAGGTTGCAATTTTTCTGATCTCCATCAACATGGTTTCCGGCGGTGGTCTAGCTTTGGACCGCGAGATCCGACTTGGCGCGCTCGTCTTCATCAACGACGACTCTGCCTGGCTCCAGGAGGCCCCCCTCAACACCGAGGCCCTTCCCATCCGCGGAGCGGCGCACTTCCGTGCGAGTGCCTGCGGCGTCCTTCTGCGGCAGCCGTCGACTCAGTATCGATCGGCTCCCGCGTCGTCCGCCCATCAAGCTGTACGCCGTTGCAAGAGATCTGGTCGATCGTGGCTTCAGCGCTGGGTGAAGCATGCGGTGGCCCGCCAGTCGGCCACCCCTCAAGTCGCGGCAATCGATCCCGACAAATATCTCTATGGACTATTCGACCTGTCGACTGGTTCCGCTGAGACTCTGTCCAAGTGTGGGAGCAGCGACCCGGCGGCAGAGGTCCTGATGGTCGACGCGCCATGCAGCCCGCCTGGTTTCCGTCGTAGTGGTGGTGGCGGTCCGTCGCATGGTCATGACGAGTATCATCCCGAAGCCCTAACTTTGGAGCAGAGGGAAGAGCTGCATCGTCGCAACGTGGAGGCCCTCCACACCCCCATCATCGGGGAAACCTCTGAGGCTCGGGCCTTGGAGGCTGCTGATAGTCCCCAAGTGCAGGGAATCATCGTAGCAATTCCCAAAGGTGGAAGTGATAAGTATGGAGTGTCGAACCCACAAGGAGCTAAAGGTAAGATCAATATTCTCTGAAGTCCTATCTGCCACTAATACAACTCTACGTACACCAAACTTTTGCTTCCAACTAGAAACGAGAAATAAAACTACGTTGTGGGTATGAAGAGGATAACTTTGCATGATATTGGAGAGCTAAAATATAAAAGTAGCTGCTGTTATCATAAAGTTAGAATATATTACTAAATATTATAAATAGCGAGTGTGGAATAATGATGGATCGGTGTGCGGAATTGTCCTAGGCAATTGTTAACAAGACCGGTGGTCGTCATTGCAATTTTATATGAGGGAGAGGCATAAGCTAACATACTTTCTCTTCTTGGATCATATGCACTTATGATTGGAACTCTAGCAAGCATCCGCAACTACTAAAGATCATAAAGGTAAAACCCAACCATAGCATTAAAGCATCAAGTCCCCTTTATCCCATACGCAACAACCCCCTTACTCGGGTTTATGCTTCTGTCACTCAAGCAACCCACTATAAGCGAATCATAAACGTATTGCAACACCCTACAGCGGGAATCCCTCACGCTTGCGCAACACGGAGGGCACAATAGGACAGCACCAAAATAAAATATACAACTCGTACCAATCTAGATCATCAATCAACCCAAAGACAAAGGATATCTACTCAAAACATTATAGGATGGCAACACATCATTGGATCATAATATGTGGCATAAAGCACCATGTTCAAGTAGGGATTACAGCGGTGTGCGGGAGAGTGGACCGCGTAAAAGAGATGAGGATGGTGATGTTGATGAAGATGATCACCGTGACGATGATTCCCCTCTCGATGGTACTCCGGCGCCACCGAGAGAGAGGAGGAGAGGTTCTCCCCCTTGTGCTTCCTCCTCCATGGCCTCCCCCCTAGACGGGAAGAGGTTCTCCCTCTGGTCCTTGGCCTTCATGGCGATGATGGCCCCTCCGAGATCCTCCTCCATGGCCTCCGGTGATGATGGCCCCTCCGGTAGGGTGCCAGAGAGGTCCCAGATTGATTTCTCGTGGCTACAGAGGCTTGCGGCGGAGGAACTTCCGATCTAGGTTATATTCTGGAGGTTTCTGTATTTATAGGAATTTTTGGCGTAGGTCTCACTTCAGGGGGGGTCTCCGAGTTGTCCACAAGATAGGGGCCCACGCCCAGGGGGGGGGGGGGACGCGCCCCCCACCCTTGTGGACAGCCCGGGACTCTTCTGGCCCAACTCTTTTACTCCGGGGGCTTCTTTCGGTCCATAAAAAATCATCAAAAATTGGCACGTCAATTGGACTCCGTTTGGTATTCCTTTTCTGCCATACTAAAAAACAAGGAAAAAACAGAAACTGACACTGGGCTCTAGGTTAATAGGTTAGTCCCAAAAATCATATAAAATATCATATAAATGCATATAAAACATCTAAGATGGATAATATAATAGCATGAATACTTCATAAATTATAGATACGTTGGAGACGTATCAGCTGCGTGCCTGGCCACCTTGGCTGAGTGCGCGCGTCTGAAAAATCTCCAACATTCACTCGACGAACGCGCTCGTCAGCAGATCCCCAAATCCGGTCGACAGCGCCGACAGTTGTTTCCACCTTAACCTCAGGTATATCGCACACCAGTCCAGAATCTTGCAGCCGCAACTCGTATAGCAGAGTTGTTTCAGCCATCCCGTTCAGAGGCTGGTAGAGGTTTGATGCAAATTCGAGCGTTGCTTCGGGTGGCTGGAGAACAAAATTCAGCTGTTTCTTAGTTGCGCAATAGGATCCACTGCAGGTCTATAGTGGCGGACACAATCCAGTCGGCTCACAACCCAAGATCGCCTCCGCGGCATGAGGCTCGTGGACACCGCCAGGAGCAGTACCTGGGTCGGAACCACGAGCAGTATGATCATCGACTCGGTCATGATGACCGCCGTCGAGTGCCTACGCCCCCTCCGAGGGGTGGATCGTATGTGCCCCGGCAGTACGATGACAGGCGCCCGTATGGCGACGAGCGAAGGATCCCAGTCGACCCAAGAGAGCCCGGTTTTGATGCAAGATCAATTCTTGTGCAAAGTCTGGTCGATAGGAACCGGGCACACAGAGAAGGACTAGACAGGGATCGTCTGATTGGTAGCAGAGTGCATGTTTCAGGGCCTGAATATTTTAGCAGAGCCATCAAAGCTGCTGAGATCCCTCCCAACTTCAGGTTGGCGACGGGAGTGAGTAAGTTCACCGGTGAATCGAAGCCAGACACTTGGTTAAAGGATTACCGAGTGGCTGTGCAGATTGGTGGCAGCAATGATGATGTGGCCAAGAAGCACCTCCCCCTGATGCTGGAGGGTTCAGCCAGAGCTTGGTTGAATCAGTTGACTCCTGGTAGTATCTTCAGTTGGGAAGAGTTGGCCCGAGCGTTTGTCAGGACATTTGAGGGCACTTGCAAATGACCTACAGGGCTGACTGAATTACATCATTGTGTCCAAAAACCGAATGAAACTTTGAGAAATTACATCCAGAGATGGACCACTCTTCATCATACCGTGGAGAATGTGTCAGAGCATCAGGCATTTTGCGCCTTTAAGAAGGGCGTTCGGTACAGAGAGCTTAAACTGAAATTCGGTCGAATAGGGACATGTCCCTGGCTCGGATGATGGAAATAGCCACTCGATACGCTAACGGCGAGGAACAAAACCGACTCCGAAGTGGCAAGAACAAACCAGTCGCCCAGGACACCGGAGGAGGAAATTCCAGTTGGAAGCAGAAGTGCAAAGTCGAACCCGTAGGTCCTGGTGAGGCCGCAGTTTTAAACCAAGGGAAATTCAAAGGAAAGCCTAAGGGGCCATGGATCCCCAAGAAAGTGAAAAATCAAGTGGGAAATGATGTGCTTGATTTGCCGTGTCACATACACACCAAGAAAGATGAAGAGGGAAACCTGATTTACCCCAAGCATACCACTCGACAATGCCGACTCCTAATTCAGAGCTTCTGAGAGGGTCTGCCCAATGAAAAGGAAAAGGAATCTGATAAGGACAAGGACAAAGAGGAGGATGATGGTTACCCCAATGTCAATGCCACTTTAGTGATTTTTGCTGACATCAAGAGCAGAAGTCGACTGAAAGTTATCAACAGAGAAGTAAACATGGTTGCTCCGGCAACAACGATGTATCTGAAGTGGTCGAAAACTCCCATTACATTCGACCAGTCCAATCACCTAGCGCACGTTGCTACCCCCGGGCGGCAAGCATTGGTGGTCGACCCAGTCGTTGGGGGCACTCGACTAACCAAGGTCTTGATGGACGGTGGCAGTGGTTTGAACATTTTGTACGCTGAGACCCTCCGAGGGATGGGCATTCTGATGTCCAAGCTCAGTGAAAGCAACGTGCGATTCCACGGAGTCATCCCAGGGAAGAAAGCTGATTCACTCGGTTAGATCACTCTTGATGTGGTTTTTGGTGATTCAAAGAATTACCGCAAGGGAAAGTTGACATTTGAGGTTGTGGATTTTCACAGTGCCTACCATGCTATTCTGGGCAGGCCTGCATATGCTCGTTTCATGGCTCGACCGTGTTACGTGTACCTCAAGCTAAAGATGCCTGACCCCAGAGGCGTGATCACAGTCACTGGAAATCGGCAGAGAGAAGAAGAGTGCCTCCAGAAGGGCTCAAAGATCGCCGATGAATAGATGGCAGCAGTAGAGATGCAAGAGTACCATAAGAATGCAGATCCGAGTGATTTGTTGCATGCTAAGAAGCCTGCTTCAGAGTCCGCATTTCAGTCGTCCAGTGAAACAAAGCCAGTTCACATTCACCCGACAGATCCCAATGCTGCTCCGACTCATATCTCAACAACAGTCGACAGCAAATAGGAAGAAGCGCTCATCCAGTTCCTCCGTGAGAACTGGGACATCTTCGCATGGAAACCATCTGACATGCCCAGGGGACTGGCTGAGCATCGTTTGTGAGTCGACCCAAAAGCAAAACCCGTTAAAGAGCATCTCCGTCGGTCCGCCGTGGAGAAGAGGAAGGCAATTGGCGAAGAGGTGGCTCAGCTTCTGGCAGCTGAGTTCATCTGCGAGATATACCACTCCGAGTGGCTCGCCAATGTTGTCATGGTCCCCAAGAAAGATGATTCACTTTGTATGTGTATCAATTTCAAACACATCAATCGGGCCTGCCCAAAAGATCATTTCCCTCTCCCTCGCATCGACCAAATTGTTGACTCGACTGCGGGATGTGAGCGTTTGTCCTTTTTGGACACATATTCTGGGTACCATCAGATCCGACTGTACGGGCCTGATGAAATAAAAACAGCCTTCATCACCCCATTCGGGTGTTTTTGCTATGTTACCATGCCTTTTGCTCTCAAGAATGCTGGCGCCACATTCATGCGCATGATTCAGAAGTGCCTGCTCACTCAAATTAGTCGGAATGTGGAAGCATACATGGATGACATCATGGTCAGGTCACATAAAGGTTCCGACCTACTGACTGACCTCGCTGAAACCTTTGCCAACTTGAGAAGATATGATATCAAGCTTAACCCGTCAAAGTGCACATTCGGAGTCCCAGGTGGAAAGTTACTCGGTTTCCTTGTTTACAAACGAGGGATCGACGCAAACCCGGAAAAAGTTGGAGCAATCCTCCGAATGAAACGCCCCGTGCGCGTGCACGACGTTCAGAAGCTTACTGGTTGTTTGGCTGCATTGAGCCGATTCATCTCTCGCCTCAGTAAAAAGGCATTGCCTCTTTACCGACTGATGAAGAAGTCTGACAAATTCGAGTGGACTCCTGAAGCCGAAGCAGCGTTTGTAGAGCTCAAAGCCCTGCTTTCCACCCAGCCGGTGCTTGCTGCTCCAATCAGCAAAGAGCCTCTACTACTGTACATTGCAACCACTGGACAAGTTGCAGCATAGTGCTCACGATCGAGCGGGAAGAAGAAGGCAAATCCTACAAAGTTCAGCGCCCAGTGTATTATATTTCTGAAGTCTTGACCCCGTCCAAGCAGAGATATCCACATTATCAAAAGCTTGTTTACGAAATTTACTTGACCACGAAGAAAGTTGCACACTACTTCTCAGACCACTCGATTTCAGTCGTCAGCGACGCTCCATTATCAGAAATTCTGAACAATAGGGATGCAACTAGTCGAGTGGCAAAGTGGGCAATTGAACTCCTTTCGCTGGATATCAAGTTTGAGGCAAAGAAAGCAATCAAGTCCCAAGCAATAGCAGATTTCCTCGTTGAATGGATTGAATAGCAGCAACCGACTCAGATTCACTCGGAACATTGTACTATGTTCTTTGATGGGTCCAAGATGCTGAATGACTCTGGTGCTAGAGTAGTCCTTGTGTCCCCCAGAGGTGACAAGCTCAGCTACGTACTCCAGATTCACTTTGATTCTTCAAACAATGAAGCCAAGTATGAGGCACTTTTGTATGGGTTGCGTATGGCCATATCACTCGGCGTCCGTCGCCTGATGGTCTACGGCAACTCAGACTTGGTGGTCAATCAAGTGATGAAGGAATGGGATATCAAGAGTCCAGCAATGACTGGTTATTGCAATGCAGTAAGAAAGCTATAGAAGAAGTTTGAGGGGTTGGAGCTCCACCACATACCCCGAATCAAGAATCAAGCAGCAGATGACCTGGCGAAGATAGGTTCCACTTGGAAGCCCATCCCCAGTAATGTGTTTTTGGAGCATCTCCATGCCCCATCAGTTCAACAAGATCCCTTCAAAGAGGAGCCCTCGCAACCAATAAGTTCAACCAATCTGACTGAAACCGAAGTCCCAGCTGTAGTCGACTTGATCATGGAGGTTTTCGTGATCACCCCCGACTGGACGGTGCCATATATCGCATACCTGCTCAGGCAGGAGCTCCCAGAGGATGAAGATGAGGCCCGCCAGATCGTCTGTCGATCCAAAGCATTCACCGTGATCAGCGGACAGCTTTACAGGGAAAGCATTACCGGAGTCGCTCAGCGTTGTATTTCTCCAGAAGAAGGTCGAATGATTTTAAATGAGATCAACTCGGGGACCTGTGGTCACCATGTGTCCTCTTGGACCATCGTTGCCAAAGCATACCGAGCAGGGTTCTACTGGCCACGTGCGAATGAGATGGCTAAGGATATAGTCGACAAGTGTGAAGGGTGCCAGTTCTACTCGAACTTGTCTCACAAACCTCATCTGCCTTGAAGACTATGTGATACGTCTCCGACGTATCTATAATTTTTGATTGTTCCATGCTATTATATTATCTGTTTTGGATGTTTAATGGGATTTATTATACACTTTTATATTATTTTTGGGACTAACCTATTAACCAAAGGCCCAGTGCAAATTGCTGTTTTTTCCTATTTCAGTGTTTCGCAGAAAAGGAATATCAAACGGAATCCAAACGGAATGAAACCTTCGGGAGAATTATTTTTCGAACAAACTTGATCCAGGAGACTTGGAGTGGACGTCAAGGAAGCAACGAGGCGGCCACGAGGCAGGGAGGCGCGCCTAGGGGGTAGGCACCCCCCACCCTCGTGGGCCCCTCGTGACTCCACCGACCTACTTCTTTCACCTATATATACTCATATACCCCGAAAACATCCGAGAGCACCACGAAACCCGATTTCCACCACCGCAACCTTCTGTACCTGTGAGATCCCATCTTGGGGCCTTTTCTAGGGCTCTGCCGGATGGGGAATCGGTCATGGAGGGCTTCTACATCAACACCATAGCCTCTCCCATGATGTGTGAGTAGTTTACCACAGACCTTCGGGTCCATAGTTATTAGCTAGATGGCTTCTTCTCTCTCTTTGGATCTCAATACAGAGTTCTCCTCGATTCTCTTAGAGAACTATTCGATGTAATTCTTTTTGCGATGTGTTTGTCGAGATCCAATGAATTCTGGGTTTATGATCAAGATTATCTATGAACAATATTTGGTTCTTCTCTGATTTCTTATATGTATGATTTGATATCTTTGCAAGTCTCTTTGAATTATCAGTTTGGTTTGGCCTACTAGATTGATCTTTCTTGCAATGGGAGAAGTGCTTAGCTTTGGGTTCAATCTTGCGGTGTCCTTTCCCAGTGACAGCAGGGGCAACAAGGCATGTATTGTATTGTTGCCATCGAGGATAAAAAGATGGGGTTTATATCATATTGATTGAGTTTATCCCTCTACATCATGTCATCTTACCTAATGCGTTACTCTGTTCTTATGAACTTAATACTCTAGATGCATGCTGGATAGCGGTCGATGTGTGGAGTAATAGTAGTAGATGCAGAATCGTTTTGGTCTACTTGACACGGACGTGATGCCTATATACATGATCATGCCTAGATATTCTTATAACTATGCGCTTTTCTATCAATTGCTCGACAGTAATTTGTTCACCCACCGTAGATTATGCTATCTTGAGAGAAGCCACTAGTGAAACCTATGGCCCCCGGGTCTATTTTCCATCATATAAGTTTCTGATCTATTTTATTTTGCAATCTTTACTTTCTAATCTATATCATAGAAATACCAAAAATATTTACCTTATTATCTCTATCAGATCTCACTTTTACAGGTGGTCGTGAAGGGATTGACAACCCCTTTATCGCGTTGGTTGCAAGGTTCTTATTTGTTTGTGTAGGTACGAGGTGATTTGCGTGTATCCTCCTACTGGATTGATACCTTGGTTCTCAAAAACTGAGGGAAATACTTACGCTACTTTGCTGCATCACCCTTTCCTCTTCAAGGGAAAACCAACGCATGCTCAAGAGGTAGCAAGAAGGATTTCTAGCGCCGTTGCCGGGGAGGTGTACACCAAGTCAAGTCGAGACATACCAAGTACCATCACAAACTCTTATCCCTCGCATTACATTATTTGCCATTTGCCTCTCGTTTTCCTCTCCCCCACTTCACCTTTGCCGTTTTAATCGCCCTCTTTTTCCGTTCGTCTCTTTTCGCTTGCCCCTTGCGTGTCCATGTGTTAGACCGTTTGTTTCACCGTCATGGCCAGTCCCTTATCAGCTCCTTTGTCTCCTGAGTTTGAAGTTCTACACTTCAAACAAAACTTAAAGATGCTTGGTTTAGGATGATGGAATCTTATGGTAATTGCACCTTAGAGGTGAATTTTAGAATTTTACGTCGCAATTTTTATGTTGGACTAAATATGTCCCATAGACAACTCTTGGATTGCGTTGCCAAAGGAAATTTTATCGAAATTGATCCTAGTATTGCACATGAAATTATAGATGGAATATTGGGAACACTACCTCAACAAAAGGGGACACATCATACCCAGGAAAAGACAAAAGTTTTCGAGAAGATTTGCATAGTAACGAAAATTTTACAAAAGTCTCTTGAACCTCTTAAGAGTGTTAGCGGAAATCTTCACCGCATGAATATGTTGATCACCCTTTGCAATAAGCGGTTGGATTCTTTAGATCTAAAAATTACCGAATATGAAGGGAAACGCAAAGAACCTCCCGGATTCGAGCATGACTCTGCTAAAAGAATAAAAACCAAAGATGACAATACTTAGATCTATCCTTTTTTTATGCCTAGCTAGGGGCGTTAAACGATAGCGCTTGTTGGGAGGCAACCCAATTTTATTTTTGTTCTTTGCTTTTTGTTCCTGTTTAGTAATAAATAATTCATGTAGCCTCTGTTTAGATTTTGTTTTATGTTTTAATTAGTGTTTGTGCCAACCTATAGCATCTTCTTGGATGATAGTTATTTGATCTTGCCGAAAAAGTCAGAAACTTTCTACTCATGAAAACAATTGTTAAAAATCACCAGAACGTGATAAAATACTGATTCCAATTGCAGTAGATCAATAAACAAATTATTTAGGTCTTCCTATTTTGGTAGAAATTTTGAGTTACAGAAAGTTTGCGTTTGATACAGATTACTACAGACTGTTCTGTTTTTGACAGATTTTGTTTTTCATGTGTTGTTTGTTTATTTTGATGAATCTATGGCTGGTATCCGGGGGTATGAACCATAGAGAAGTTGGAATACAGTAGGTTTAACACCAATATAAATAAAGAATGATTTCATTATAGTACCTTGAAGTGGTGGTTTGTTTTATTTCGCTAACGGGGCTCATGAGATTTTCTGTTGAGTTTTATGTTGTGAAGTTTTCAAGTTTTGGGTAAAGATTTGATGGATTACGGAATAAGGAGTGGCAAGAGCCTAAGCTTGGGGATGCCCAAGGCACCCCAAGGTAAAATTCAAGGACAACCAAAAGCCTAAGCTTGGGGATGCCCCGGCAGGCATCCCCTCTTTCGTCTTCGTCCATCAGTAACTTTACTTGATGCTATATTTTTATTCACCACATGATATGTGTTTTGCTTGGAGCGACTTGTATGATTTGAGTCTTTGCTTTTTAGTTTACCACAATCATCCTTGTTGTCCACACCTTTTGGGAGAGACACACATGAATCGGAATTTATTAGAATACTCTATGTGCTTCACTTATATCTTTTGAGCTAGATAATTTTGCTCTAGTGCTTCACTTATATCTTTTTAGAGCATGGTGGTGGTTCTACTTTATAGAAATTATTGATCTCTCATGCTTCACTTAAATTATTTTGAGAGTCCTTTAGAACAGCATGGTAATTTTCTTTGGCTATAAAATTAGTCCTAACATGATAGGCATCCAAGATGGATATAATATAACTTTCATATAGAGTGCATTGAATACTATGAGAAGTTTGATACTTGATGATTTTTTTGAGATATGAAGTTGGTGCTATTAAAGTTGTGCTAGTTGAGTAATTGTGAATTTGAGAAATACTTGTATTGAAGATTGCAAGTCCCGTAGCATGCACGTATGGTAACCGTTGTGTAACAAATTTGAAACATGAGGTGTTCTTTGATTGTCATCCTTATGAGTGGCGGTCAGGGACGAGCGATGGTATTTTCCTACCAATCTATCCCCCTAGGAGCATGCACATAGTGCTTGGTTTTTGATGACATGTAGACTTTTGCAATAAGTAGGTGAGTTCTTTATGACTAATGTTGAGTCCATGGATCATACACACTCTCACCCTTCCATCATTGCTAGCCTCTTCGGTACCGTGCATTGCCCTTTCTCACCTTGAGAGTTGGTGCCAACTTCACCGGTGCATCCAACCCCCGTGATATGATACGCTCTATCACACATAAACCTCCTTATATCTTCCTCAAAACAGCCACCGTACCTACCTATTATGGCATTTCCATAGCCATTCCGAGATATATTGCCATGCAACTTTCCACCGTTTCATCTATTATGACACGCTTCATCATTGTCATATTGCCTTGCATGATCATGTAGTTGACATCGTATTTGTGGCAAAGCCACCATGCATAATTCATCATACATGTCACTCTTGATTCATTGCCCATCCTGGTACACCGCCCGAGGCATCCATGTAGAGTCATATTTTGTTCTAAGTATCAAGTTGTAATCTTTGAGTTGTAAATAAATAGAAGTGTGGTGATCATCATTATTAGAGCATTGTCCCAAAAAAAAGAGAAAGGCCAAATAAAAAAAGAAAGGCCCAAAAAAAGGGACAATGTTACTATCCTTTTCCACACTTGTGCTTCAAAGTAGCACCATGATCTTCATGATAGAGAGTCTCTTATTTTGTCACTTCTATATACTAGTGGGAATTTTGTTGGGGAACGTAGTAATTTCAAAAAATATCCTACGCACACACAGGATCAAGGTGATGCATAGCAAGGAGAGGGGAGAGTGTGTCCACGTACCCTCGTAGACCAAAAGCGGAAGCGCTAGCACAACGTGGTTGATGTAGTCGTACGTCTTCACGATCCGACCGATCCAAGTATCGAACGCACGGCACCTCCGAGTTCAGCATACGTTCAACTCGATGACGTCCCGCGAGCTTCGATCCAGCAAAGCTTCGCAGGAGAGTTTCGTCAGCACAATAGCGTGATGACGGTGATGATGATATTACCGACGTAGGGCTTCGCCTAAGCACCGCTACGATATTGTAACGCCCTT
The DNA here is from genome assembly GCF_018294505.1 of Triticum aestivum. NCBI lineage: Eukaryota > Viridiplantae > Streptophyta > Magnoliopsida > Poales > Poaceae > Triticum > Triticum aestivum. Next base: position 600,958,779 of record NC_057801.1, read on the forward strand.
GATGCGGCTATATCTCCCACGTGTCAAAGCACGACTTAGAGGCATAACCGCATAGAAAGCAATGTCGCAAGCGAGGTAATCTTCACACAACCCATGTAATTCAAAAGGGAAAGAGATACATAGTTGGCTTACAATCGCCACTTCACGCAATACATGAGTAAAGCACTACATCATACAGATACAATCAAGGTCCGACTACGGAACCAAAATAAAAGAAGACTACCCCAAATGTGACGCACGTTCTCTGTTCAAAAGACAGAGAGCTTCAGATTGAGAGAGAGAAATGACGGGAGGAGGAGAACAAAGGGAGAGAGAGAGGGTCGAGGCCGGTCCTGGTCGACGGGGAAGACGGGGCGCGGTCCAGGTGGCTGGGTGCGCCGGCGGCAACGGCGCCATGGAGTGAGAGCAAACGGGAGGAGCTCGGGCAGGTGGTTGGATGGGGAATCGGTAGTGGATCGATGGATTGGATCGATGGGGAAAACGAGGAAGGTGGCGGCGGCATGGGGACTGATGGATGGGACAGCTCCCCTAGGTTTTAGGGTTTGGTCTTTATATAACAAGTGAATTTTTGGGTAGGGGTATTTGGTCCCTCCGATTAAATCGGACGGTCCCAGATAAATAGGCTAGGGAGACCAAACAAAGAAAACAGAGATATTTTAGGAATGGTGGGGGATGATCCAGACCCATCGGTCATGACCGTGCGGGTCGGGTTCGGGAGAGGTTTCGGACGAGCAAGCGAGGGGGTCTGAGAGAGGTTAGGTTGGACATGGCGGTGAGCGGTGGTGGGCTGTGCAGAAAGCATTGGGCTGAGAGAAGAGAAGAGAGAGACCCGGCGACTGTTTCCGGAGACCGAAAATGTCCGACGTTAGACTGGCTATATTGCCACTATAGTTATCCGTTGGGGCATCAAACGGACTCCGAATGCGATGAAACTTGGCAGGCGGTCTACTGACAACAAAACAACACCGCACGCCAACTTTCATCCCATTCTGAGAACATTTTCCGGCCACTTATAAAATAATATTTCGGAGGTGCCGCGAGCGCGTGCAAGTGTGTCTCGGCTCAGAACGGACAACGGACGAAACTGGGCGAACCCGGACGAATGCAAGTTTTGAAAACATGATGATGCAATGCACATGATGACATGGCAAGATGGAACACGCAAGCAAATGACATGGCAAAGACAGCGAATAACTGGAAGACACCTGGCGCAACGGCCTCAGGGCGTTACAACACTCCACCACTACAAGAGGATCTCGTCCGGAGATCTAAGAATGGCACCGGAGAGAAACGGAAGAACAAGAGGTAAAACAATGTTGCTTCTTTGACAAATGAGTGAAACCAATGGACCTCGAGAGGTTGTAAACTTGAAAGAATAACACAATAGAGTTGAACGAAATTGAGAGCATTCCAGTAGAAAAGAGAAACAAGGAACACCATGTTAACGTTGGAGGTTGCAAAGCTATGAATGACGAGCACAATGGACAAGAAGGAATTGAAACCACTCTGGTTGAAACGAGATGAGAATGAATAAGAACGATATAATTTGACAGCACTCCGACTGTAAATGGAAAGAATTGAACATGAACTTGACAAGATGAGAGGATACTTGATGAAATCAACAACACACTACCTCCGGAACTATTGAAAAATAGCACAAGGGGTAAGAAAGATTTCAGACCGCACTCTTGTTGAGGAAGGAGGCAAAACTTGATAAGATGAGAGAGCTCGAATGAAAACACGACACTCCGGTTAAATGGATAAGCAAGGAAAAGAGCATGATCTCCAAAATGAGATGATGGGCCGAAGAAAACATCACAATGCCTTCGGGACAAATGAAAGAGTGGAATCAAGAGAACAGAGAAGAGAACAACAACTACTATCACAATTGAATTTGAAAGAGCCTCCTTAAAAGAAGGATTGAACTGAGTTGTTGGAAAACCCACAACGAAAAGAATAAGCTTGTAGTGGAATTATGGAAACATCTCAACATTATGAGGTGACAAACGGCCACTAAAGGAAGCCATTGATTTGAGTGAGAGCACCAAGGCGATGAAAAACTTCTTTCACTGAGAGGATAGGAGAAAACTTGGATCATTGATAAGCACCATAATAGCAACATTCCCTAGGGAAGGCTTTAGGTGAAACATGACACAAGATAACTCCAACTAAGAGATTGGTGGATTTAAAATATCTCATTCTTGACAACATGTGAATCGTGAAACGCGAACTCAAATTGTCAAAAATTACATAACACCACCTCAAAAGATAAGGTAGAACGAATTGCACTTTGGAATGCAGGAAGAAGAATATTTGAGCTCTCTCAACAAGAATCTTGAGAACACTTCGAGAATGAATTAAATCCTTGATGAACCACCATGAAGAAACTCCATAAAGAACTCCGGTAATACAAGGATGATAGAAAGAAAGAGAAGTCGAAAACACAAGCTGAAGCCTTGCAGTGATAAGATGAAGCTTTGAAATGATATAACCGAGAAAACTTGGAACTCTGGAAGGAAAGATGAACAAATGAAATCAAGAATTTTGATGAACCTCCGGAATAAGGAATAGAATTTACTCGATGAAAGAAGAATAAGAATTACATTATGCTCATCCTTCATCAATTTAATTGATGACAAGCAATGGATTTGGCATACTACTTATTTCTCGTAGAAAGGATTAAGAGATATATAGCACAAACTTGGGAAAAACTTGAACAACCACCGGTAGGATTCGGAAAGAACGAATTAATTGATATGATAACAAAGGAAGAGGAATGTTGAATGAACCACCGTAAAAATTGAAAATGAACAGAGAAAGGACAAAGAATCACCGGGAAGAATTATAAAAAGAACAAAGGTACTTTAGAGAATTTAGATACATGAGAATGAAGAGATCATGAACTGATTAGAGGATATTTGAACGATGCACCGGTAAGATTTGGAGAACGAGAGATGAAAGCTTGAATGAATAATTCTGAGATGATGGGCTCCGGAGAATCAAACTGAAAAGACTCCTGAATTACTCCGGATGGGTGAAAAGAATTCTCACAATCGAAAACAATGATGATAGGACGGCATCAAGCTTTGAATTACGCATCTTTGCAAGAACGGGTAAGGATTTAAGAGGAACTCCTCTTCGGTCTTCAAACTCCGAGAATGACGACGAGAAACACGAGCATGATTTGTTGAGGCACTCCGAAACAATGAAGAATAGAAAGGTTGAATTAACGACGAAAGAATTTGAAAGATCTTGGAGAAAGACATCTGACTGATGAAAATTCATTCTTATGTCAAACTTTTAAATGAATTTGAGAATAGCTCCGGGAAAAATTAGAAGAGTCAGGTAAGATCCTGGAAAAAGACCTGTGGGTTAGGGCCCACTCAAAAGAAACACCTTCGAATGATTTCTTGAAAGGGAGATTGCACCGGTTGATTTAAATGGCTTGAATGAGATAACAATCTTGAAATAACTTGAACGGATTAAGAATGGAAACATGAATCTTCTGAGATATCTTCGGCACTCCGGACCAATTGAATAGCGAGAAGTGGATGATTAAGAGGTGCACCGGCATAAGAAAGCATTTGAAACGAGGAAAAGAATGTGATCAACACTGAAGGCTTGAATTGAATCAACCGGAGAAGAAAAGAATGACGAATGATGAGCTTGAAGCTCCGTTAGAATCTTCATGAGAATCACCAGATAAGAAACATTGGCAGAAAAAAATGAAGAGACTTCTCACAAATAAAAGGATACATGATTAAGAAATCTGAATCCTTGAAGGAATCAGGGTGGGAGGGTGGGAAAATAAAGGCAACTTGTGACAGATGAAACAAAAACACCGTTGCAAAGAACTGAGAATTGATCTCGCGAATGTTGAAATGATCGGATCCACTTGAAGAGAGACACACTGACATGACACTCTCAGTTATCATGAAGGATTGGTATTCACATCAAAGTATGAGAACACCGTTTAGGAAAAGGTATGGAATCAACACTTGACTTCGAAGCAACTCGAATACCACAAAACAAAACAAAAACAAAGGATTTGGCTTGCAGAATAAGCCGGAACAAACACATGATAGAGATTTCGCCCAAAGTGTTCGTGATGAGGCCCCACGGGCACGACGTACAGCAGACGTCACGAATGAAAAACAAGACGTCCCCAAATCTGCATAGCCAAGGATTCTTTAAGACGCCTCGCGACCATTGTAAATCGACTGTGAAAAGCGAAACCACTAGACGTTGGACCCCAATCTCAAATCATACATCTGTTGGAAAGATATCCTATAAGCTACTAGAATTCCCACTTATAAACTCCCGAAACTTTCCGGTTATGCAATCAGGTGTTGGGGATACAGGGGAAGCATAATATGTCACCCAAACTAAAAAATCCTACATCCAGCTGTATCCATCCTTCAACACATAACCAAGAAACCTTCGGAAATCGTTTACCTCAACCTTCGAAAAGCATCCGTTATACGAGTTATGGAAATACTCTCGAGCTCGCCCCAGTACTGGGTTATCGAGGTTATCTCACCAACAACTGCATAAAAAAGATTTTCGATGTCGGCGAAACTAAACTCAGGTATTCCAGAACTGCAATGATAAAATTGTGACGACAACACCTCGGAGCTCAACTCCCCGGGACACTGCCACAAATCCTAAATGTCAGGAGGCACCAAGAACAATGTTCTCGTCACAAAACCATCGGAACGATTCCAAGATACCCGCGTGCTCCTAAATTTTTTTTAGTGAAATTTGAGGAAAGGAGAGTCAAAACTTCTACGTCAGGAGGCCTCACCAGAGCGACGAAGGGACTGAGGAGTAAAAAGAATCCTACTCTCCGATATATATAATCCTAAGACTCAAAACATTTTTTTCTAGACTCAACAACGCTAGCGATTCGATCAAGCAGGGGGCTCCTAAGTCAGGGATGGCTCTGATTACCAACTTGTAACGCCCTCGATGCGGCTATATCTCCCACGTGTCGAAGCACGACTTAGAGGCATAACCACATTGAAAGCAATGTCGCAAGCGAGCAATCTTCACACAACCCATGTAATTCAAAAGGGAAAGAGATACATAGTTGGCTTACAATCGCCACTTCACGCAATACATGAGTAAAGCATTACATCATACAGATACAATCAAGGTCTGACTACGGAACCAAAATAAAAGAAGACTACCCCAAATGCTACACTACTGATCAACTGAAACGAAACAACACAATGAACAAGATCTTCATCGAGCTCCTCCTTGAGCTCGGATGCGTCACCTGCACGGTTACATCGGCACCTGCAAACTGGTTTTGGAAGTATCTGTGAGTCACGGGGATTCAGCAATCTCACACCCGCGAGATCAAGACTATTTAAGCTTATGGGTAGGATAGGGTAAGGATGTGGAACTGCAGCAAGCACTAAGCATATATGGTGGCTACCATACGCAAAAGAGAGCGAGAAGAGGAGGCAAAAGCACGGTCGAACAACTATGATCAAGAAGTGATCCTAGAACAACCTACGTCAAGCATAACTCCAACACCGTGTTCACTTCCTGGACTCCGCCGAGAAGAGACCATCACGGTTACACACGCGGTTGATGTATTTTAATTAAGATCAACTTCGGGTTTTCTACAACCGGACATTAAAAAATTCACATCTGCCTCATAACCGCGGGCACGGCTTTCGAAAGATTATACCCTGCAGGGGTGTCCCAACTTAGCCCATGATAAGCTCTCGCGATCAACGAAGGATATTCCTTCTCCCCGAGAAGACCCAATCAGTCTCGGAATCCCGGCTACAAGACATTTCAACAATGGTAAAACAAGACCAGCAAGACCTCCCAGCGTGCCGACATCCTGATAGTAGCCGCGCGTATCTCGTCTCAGGCCACGACCGGATGAGCACTACGTACAACTAGAACCAGCCCTCAAGTTTCCCCGAGGTGGCGCTGCAAGTGGCTCTAGTTTGGACCAACACTTAGACAAGCATTGGCCCGGGGGGGCTAAAATAAAGATGACCCTTGGGATGTGCGACTCCCAAGGGAAAAAGGTAATAGGTGAGGCAAATGGTAAAACCAATGTTGGGCCTTGCTGGAAGAGTTTTATTCAAAGCAAACTGTCAAGGGGGTCCCATAAATCACCCAACCGCGTTAGAGACGCAAAATCCGGGAAAATAACACCGATATGACGGAAACTAGGGCGGCAAGAGTGGAACAAAACACTAGGCATAAGGCCGAGCCTTCCACCCTTTACCAAGTACATAGATGCATTAATTAAATAAGAGATATTGTGATATCGCTATAAGAGGGGCTGAGCAAAAGCGGTAACATAGCCAAACAACGGTTTGTTAGGAAAGGATGGTTAGAGGTTTGACATGGCAATATGGGAGGCATGATATAGCAAGTGGTAGGTATCATAGCATAGGCATAGCAAAAGAGCGAACATCTAGCAAGCAAAGATAGAAGTGATTTCGAGGGTATGGTCATCTTGCCTGAAATCCCGCAAGGAAAAAGAATGAGTCCATGAAGAAGATAAACGGACGAAGTCGAACGGTTCCTCACAAACGCGACGTTACCGGAACCAACCCGAAGAAGCAACACCGGAAAGAAGCAAACAACATAGTAAACAACCACCACATAATCATGGCATGATGCACAATCAAGTATGATGCATGTACAGTTTAAAGAGGCATGGCATGGCAAAGTGCACAAACAACCCTACAAATTAAGTGGAGCTCAATATGCATCGGGATGCATATTGACAAAACACCACATTCCATTATTTAGTTCTCTCTCGTTTATGTACTCAACAATATTAAATGTTGTTAAACATGGCAAGAGGGTGAAGCAAATGAATACTACATATCTAGGCAAGTTTAAATGAGGCCGGAACAACAAAACAACAAGTCCGGGAACTCCTCATATGCATATATTAGGTTTGGTGCTGTTCTGCCCTAAATCAAATTTTATAGATGTTAAACATGCAAAGTGATGCCACCATGTTAAACTAGGCAAAATTCTACCCCATTTACATATAAAGTTTATTAGAAACCGAGCTACGGTTATTTAGTTATGATTTAAAGCATTTTTGCCTGACAATAGAGCAAAATTAATCAAACAACATTTTAAACATGTTAAACATGGATGAAAGTAGCATATTATGAAACTAGACACAATTTTAAGCATTTTTCATATTTAAATCACTTTAAACCAATGCACCAATTGTGACTTATTATATGCATGTTGCTTGGGGGGTTTTCTGCAAAACAGGTAAAACACTGGAATAATAGCTAAATTCGTTCAGAGGAAAAAAACTGTTCTGGGCCAAAACTGTGGGCGCAAGATAGCAACAGGGCGCACCGTGCTCAGGGTAAGGTGGGGCGCTCACATCGGGCCAAAACTGGAGGAGTTGGGCTGCCCACCATGGGCCAAACCCAGTCGGTGCAGAGGCTGGAGGAGGCCGGAAGGGGGGCGCTGGGCCTTGCCAGCAGTAGGCCGGTCAACGCAGGGACGAGGCGAGCGAGCTGCTGCTGCTCGTTCTCTGCTCAGAGGAGGACGAGGCAGAAGGCAGGGGCGATGCAGGGGAAGCAGAGGCGCGGCGGTCTCGAGCGGCAGCGGGCTCCAGGGAAGGCCGGCGAGGTGCAGACGGGGTGGATCCGGCTGGTCGGCGCCGGATCCGGGCAACGACGGCGCGGGTGGAGCTCAGGGGCGGCGTCAGTTCCCGGCTGGACTTCGGCCGACGGTGGAGCTCCTCCCGCGAGGCACAAGGAGGAGAAGCAGAGGAGGCCGCGGGCTCCTGGAGGTCTTGGGCGCTGGCTTGGCGACTCCTTCCTTGAGCCGCTGCCTGGGGGCACGGTCAGAGGAGGAACATGACACAGGGGCTCGGGTGCTCGACGGTGAGGGAGCGGGACAATGACGACGCAGCAGCGACGGAACTTGGGGAGGCGTCTGAGACGAGCGGATCCGGGTGCGTGGGGGCGTTCTCCGGCGAGGTGGTGCGTGAGCGGAGCTGAAGGAGGTGACGCACGTTCTCTGTTCAAAAGACAGAGAGCTTCAGATTGAGAGAGAGAAACGACGGGAGAGAGAGAGGGTCGAGGCCGGTCCTGGTCGACGGGGAAGACGGGGCGCGGTCCAGGTGGCTGGGTGCGCCGGCGGCAACGGCGCCATGGAGTGAGAGCAAACGGGAGGAGCTCGGGCAGGTGGTTGGATGGGGAAAAATTGGTAGTGGATCGATGGGGAAAGCGAGGAAGGTGGCGGCAACATGGGGATTGATGGATGGGACAGCTCCCCTAGGTTTTAGGGTTTGGTCTTTATATAACAAGTGAATTTTTGGGTAGGGGTATTTGGTCCCTTCGATTAAATCGGACGTCTCAGATAAATAGGCTAGGGAGACCAAACAAAGAAAACAAAGATATTTTAGGAATGGTGGGGGATGATCCGGACCCATCGGTCATGACCGTGCGGGTCGGGTTCGGGAGAGGTTTCGGACGAGCAAGCGAGGGGGTCTGAGAGAGGTTAGGTTGGACCTGGCGGTGAGTGGGGGTGGGCTGTGCAGAAAGCCTTGGGCTGAGAAAAGAGAAGAGAGAGACCCGGCGACTGTTTCCGGAGACCGAAAACATCTGACGTTAGACTAGCTATATTGCCGCTATAGTTATCCATTGGGGCATCAAACGGTCTCCGAATGCGATGAAACTTGGCAGACGGTCTACTGACAACAAAACAACACCGCACGCCAACTTTCATCCCATTCTAAGAACATTTTCCGGCCACTTATAAAATAATATTTCGGAGGTGCCGCGAGCGTGTGCAAGTGTGTCTCGGCTCAGAACGGACAACGGACGAAACTGGGCGAACCCGGGCGAATGCAAGTTTTGAAAACATGATGATGCAATGCACATGATGACATGGCAAGATGCAACACGCAAGCAAATGACATGGCAAAGATAGCGAATAACTGGAAGACACCTGGCGCAACGGCCTCGAGGCATTACAGATATGATCGAGGTGGATTATGGTGGAGGGGGGGGCACCGCACATGGTTTGGAACAATCAAATTGTGTGTCTAAAGGTGCCCCCTGCCCCTGTATATAAAGGAGCAAGGGGGGAGGCCGCCGGCCTTGGTGTGCCGCAAGGAGAGGAGGAATCCTCTTCCTACTAGGAAGAGGATTCATCCTTTCCTAGTCCAACTAGGAAGAGGGAAGGGGGGAAGAAAAGAGAGGGAGAGGGAGAGGGAAAGAGGGGCCGCGCCCCCCTCCCCTAGTCCAATTCGGACTCCCCATGGGAGGGGGCACACCACCTCCTGGGCTGCTGCCCTCTCTCTCCCCTCAGGCCCACTAAGGCCCAATACTTCCCCGGGGGGTTCCGGTAGCCCCTCCGACACTCTGGTTTTCTCCGAAACCATCTGGAACACTTCTGGTGTCCGAATATAGTCGTCCAATATATCAATCTTTACGTCTCGACCATTTCGAGACTCCTCATCATGTCCATGATCACATCCGGGACTCTGAACTACCTTCGGTACATCAAAACACAAAAAACTCATAATACCGATCGTCACTGAACTTTAAGCGTGCGGACCCTACGGGTTCAAGAAGTATGTAGACATGACCGAGACACGTCTCCGGTCAATAACCAATAGCGGAACCTGGATGCTCATATCGGCTCCCACATATTTTATGAAGATCTTTATCAGTCAAACCGCATAACAACATATATTGTTCCCTTTGTCATTGGTATGTTACTTGCCCGAGATTCGATCGTCGGTATTTTAATACCTAGTTCAATCTCGTTACCGGCAAGTCTCTTTACTCGTTCCGTAACACATCATCCTGCAACTAACTCATTAGTTACAATGCTTGCAAGGCTTATAGTGATGTGTATTACCGGGTGGGCCCAGAGATACCTCTCCGACAATCGGAGTGACAAATCCTAATCTCAAAATACGCCAACCCAACAAGTACCTTTGGAGACACCTGTAGAGTACCTTTATAATCACCCAGTTACATTGTGACATTTGGTAGCACACAAAGTGTTCCTCCGGTAAACGGGAGTTGCATAATCTCATAGTCATAGGAACATGTATAAGTCATGAAGAAAGCAATAGCAACATACTAAATGATCAAGTGCTAAGCTAACAGAATGGGTCAAGTCAATCACATCATTCTCCTAATGATGTGATCCCGTTAATCAAATGACAACTCATGTCTATGGCTAGGAAACATAACCATCTTTGATCAACGAGCTAGTCAAGTAGAGGCATACTAGTGACACTCTGTTTGTCTATGTATTCACACATGTATCATGTCTCCGGTTAATACAATTCTAGCATGAATAATAAACATTTATCATGATATAAGGAAATAAATAATACCTTTATTATTGCCTCTAGGGCATATTTCCTTCAGTCTCCCACTTGCACTAGACTCAATAATCTAGATTACACGGTAATGATTCTAACACCCATGGAGTCTTGCTGCTGATCATGTTTTGCTCGTGAGAGAGGCTTAGTCAACGGGTCTGCAGCGTTCAGATCCGTATTTATCTTGCAAATCTCTATGTCTCCCACCTGGACTTGATCCCAGATGGAGTTGAAGCGTCTCTTGATGTGCTTGGTTCTCTTGTGAAATCCGGATTCCATTGCCAAGGCAATTGCACCAGTATTGTCCCAAAAGATTTTCATTGGACCCGATGCACTAGGTATGACACCTAGATCAGATATGAACTCCTTCATCTAGACTCCTTCATTTGCTGCTTCGGAAGTAGCAATGTACTCCGCTTCACACGTAGATCCCGCCATGACGCTTTGTTTAGAACTGCTCCAACTGACAGCACCACCGTTCAATATAAACACGTATCCGTTTTGCGATTTAGAATCGTCCGGATCAGTGTCAAAGCTTGCATCAACGTAACCATTTACGATGAGCTCTTTGTCACCTCCATAAACGAGAAACATATCCTTGGTCCTTTTCAGGTATTTCAGGATGTTCTTGACCGCTGTCCAATGATCCACTCCTGGATTACTTTGGTACCTCCCTGCTAAACTAATAGCAAGGCACACATCAGGTCTGGTACACAACATTGCATACATGATAGAGCCTATGGCTGAAGCATAGGGAACATCTTTCATTTTCTCTCTATCTTCTGCAGCGGTCGGGCATTGAGTCTTATTCAACTTCACACCTTGTAACACAGGCAAGAACCCTTTCTTTGCCTGATCCATTTTGAACTTCTTCAAAACTTTGTCAAGGTATGTGCTTTGTGAAAGTCCAATTAAGCGTCTTGATCTATCTCTATAGATCTTGATGCCCAATATGTAAGAAGCTTCACCGAGGTCTTTCATTGAAAAACTCTTATTCAAGTATCCTTTTATGCTATCTAGACATTCTACATCATTTCCAATCAACAATATGTCATCCACATATAATATTAGAAATGCTATAGAGCTCCCACTCACTTTCTTGTAAATACAGGCTTCTCCAAAAGTCTGTATAAAACCATATGCTTTGATCACACTATCAAAGCGTTTATTCCAACTCCGAGAGGCTTGCACCAGTCCATAAATGGATCGTTGGAGCTTGCACACTTTGTTAGCACCTTTTGGATCTATAAAACCTTCAGGTTGCATCATATACAACTCTTCTTCTAGAAATCCATTCAGGAATGCAGTCTTTACATCCATTTGCCAAATTTCATAATCATAAAATGTGGCAATAGCTAACATGATTCGGACGGACTTAGGCATCGCTACGGGTGAGAAGGTCTCATCGTAGTCAACTCCTTGAACTTGTCAAAAACCTTCCGCAACAAGTTGAGCTTTGTAGATAGTAACATTACCGTTAGCGTCTGTCTTCTTCTTGAAGATCCATTTATTCTTGATGGCTTGCCGATCATTCGTCAAGTTAACCGAAGTCCATACTTTGTGCTCATACATGGATCCCATCTCAGATTTCATGGCCTCAAGCCATTTTGCGGAATCTGGGCTCATCATCGCTTCCTCATAGTTCGTAGGTTCGTCATGGTCTAGTAACATGACCTCCAGAACAGGATTACCGTACCAGTCTGGTGCGGATCTTACTCTGGTTGACCTACGAGGTTTGGTAGTAACTTGATCTGAAGTTTCATGATCATCATCATTAACTTCCTCACTAATTGGTGTAGATGTCACATGAGCCGGTTTATGTGATGAACTACTTTCCAATAAGGGAGCAGGTACAGTTACCTCATCAAGTTCTACTTTCCTCCCACTCACTTCTTTCGAGAGAAACTCCTTCTCTAGAAAGGATCCAAATTTAGCAACAAAAGTCTTGCCTTCAGATCTGTGATAGAAGGTGTACCCAACAGTCTCCTTTGGGTATCCTATGAAGACACATTTCTCCGATTTGGGTTTGAGCTTATCAGGTTGAAGCTTTTTCACATAAGCATCACAGCCCCAAACTTTAAGAAACGACAACTTTGGTTTCTTGCCAAACCATAGTTCATAAGGTGTCGTCTCAACGGATTTAGATGGTGCCCTATTTAACGTGAATGTAGCCGTCTCTAAAGCATATACCCAAAATGATAGCGGTAAATCAGTAAGAGACATCATAGATCGCACCATATCTAGTAAAGTACGATTATGACGTTCGGACACACCATTACGTTGTGGTGTTTCGGGTGGCGTGAGTTGCGAAACTATTCCGCATTGTTTCAAATGAGCACCAAACTCGTAACTCAAATATTCTCCTCCACGATCAGATCGTACAAACTTTATTTTCTTGTTACGATGATTTTCTACTTCACTCTGAAATTCTTTGAACTTTTCATATGTTTCAGACTTATGTTTCATGAAGTAGATATACCCATATCTGCTCAAATCATCTATGAAGGTGAGAAAATAACGACACCCGCCGCGAGCCTCAACATTCATTGGACCACATACATCAGTATGTATGATTTCCAACAAATCTGTTGCTCGCTCCATAGTTCCGGAGAACGGCGTTTTAGTCATCTTGCCCATGACGCATGGTTCGCAAGTACCAAGTGATTCATAATAAAGTAATTCCAAAAGTCCATCGGAATGGAGTTTCTTCATGCGCTTTACACCAATATTGTAACGCCCATGATGCGGCTATATCTCCCACGTGTCGAGGCACGACTTGGAGCCATAACCGCATGGTGGCTTTGTCGCAAGAAGGGTCATCTTCACACAATCCCATGTAATGAACAAGAATGGGATAAAGAGTTGGCTTACAATCGCCACTTCACACAATACATAAATTAAACATACATCATTCAAAGTACAATCAAGGTCCGAGTACGGAACCAAAATAAAAGAAGACAACCCCAAATGCTAGATCCCCGATCGTCCCAACTGGGCTCCACTACTGATCATTAGGGAATGAAACATAGTAACGACCAACTTCCTCGTCGAACTCCCACTTGAGCTCGGTTGCGTCACCTGCACTGGTATCATCGGGACCTGCAACTGTTTTGGTAGAATCTGTGAGTCACGAGGACTCAGCAATCTCACACCCACGAGATCAAGACTATTTAAGCTTATAGGAAGGATGGGGTAATGAGGTGGAGCTGCAGCAAGCACTAAGCAAATATGGTGGCTAACATACGCAAACAAGAGCGAGAAGAGGAGCAACGCAAGGGTCGCGAAGCTAGAAGTGATCAAGAAGTGATCCTGAAACTACTTACGTTCATACATAACCCAAATCGTGTTCACTTCCCGGGCTCCGCCGAAAAGAGACCATCATGGCTACACACGCAGTTGATGTATTTTAATTAAGTCAAGTGTCAAGTTCTCTACTACCGGATATTAACAAATTCCCATCTGCCACATAACCGCGGGCACGGCTCTTGAATGTTTATACCCTGCAGGGGAAGACCCGATCAGACTCGAAATCCCGGTTACAAGACATTTCGACAATGGTAAAACAAGACCAGCAAGACCACCTGACTGTGCCGACAAATCCCGATAGGAGCTGCACATATCTCATTCTCAGGGCACACCGGATGAGACAGGCTACGAGTAAAACCAGACTTCGAGTTTCCCCGAGGTGGCCCCGCAGGCGGCTCGGTTCGGACCAACACTCGGAGGAGCACTGGCCCGGGGGGGGATAAAATAAAAATGACCCTCGGGCTCGCGAAAACCCAAGGGAAAGGTATAGGTGGTAGGCAAATGTAAAACCAAGGTTGGGCCTTGCTGGAGGAGTTTTATTCAAAGCGAACCGTCAAGGGGGTCCCATAAATCACCCAACCGCGTAAGGAACGCAAAATCAAGGAATATAACACCGGTCTGACAGAACTAGGGCGGCAAGATTGAAACAAAACACCGGGCATAAGGCCGAGCCTTCCACCCTTTACCAAGTATATAGATGCATTGATTAAATAAGAGATATTGTGATATCCCAAAATATCCATGTTCCAACGTGGAACCAACTTCAACTTCACCTGCAACTAACAACGCTATAAGAGGGGCTGAGCAAAAGCGGTAACTTAGCTAAACAACGGTTTGCTAGGAAAGGATGGTTAGAGGCTTGACATGGCAATATGGAGGCATGATATAGCAAGTGGTAGGTAGCGTGACATAGTAATAGAGCGAACAACTAGCAAGCAAAGATAGAAGTGATTTCGAGGGTATGGTCATCTTGCTTGAGATCCCGCAAGGAAGAAGAACGAGTCCATGAAGAAGACCAACGGACGAAGTCGAACGAATCCTCACAAACGCGACGTTATCGGAACTAACCTGAAGAGCAACACCGGAAAGAAGCAAACAACATGGTAAACAAGCATCACATGAATATGGCATGATGCACAATCAAGTATGATGCATGTCCGGTTTAATGAGGCATGGCATGACAAAGTGCACAAACAACACTACAAATTAAGTGGAGCTCAATATGCAATGACTTGCATATTGACGAAACACCACATGACTCATTTAGTTCTCTCTCGGTTATGTACCCAAAAATATTAAATGTTATTAAACATGGCAAGGGGTGAAGCATATGAAAACTACCTATCTAGGCAAGTTTAAATGAGGCCGGAACAACAAACAACAATTCCGGAAAATCCCCATGTCCATTTTCCGAATTAGCTACTGTTCTTCCCTAAAACATATTTTAATGTTATTAAACAGTAAAACAAAGTGCAACATGTTAATCTATGCATTTTTCTACCCCATTTGCATATAAAGTCTATTAAATTCCGAGTTACGGTTAATTAGTTATGAAATAAATCACTTTAACATGGCATTTATGCAAATTTAAACAAACAACATTTTAAACATTTTAAACATGGATGAAAGTAGCATATTATGAAACTAGATAAAATTCTAAGCACTTTTATATTTGGAGTTTTTACATATGATGCATAGTCCATGAGTTATTATATGCATGAAGCTCGGGGTCCAAACTGTAAATATGCAGTTTTCTGGATAAATGCGAAAATCACAGCGCAGGAAAAAAAATACTATCGGCCGAAATAGATGGATCTGGGCTGCTCGCATTGGGCTCCAGGGAGCTGGCAGATCTGGGCCCGATGCGGTGCGGGAGTGGCTGGAGCTGGGCCAGTGGCTGGATAGGCCAACGCGGGCGGCACACGGTCAACAGGCAGAACGAGCGGGCGTCCTCTGCTCGACTGGAAACAGAGATGCGGCAGTGCGGGAAAGTCAGCGGGAGGACAGAGCGACGAGAACGGGGGAAGGTCGCCGGATCTGGGCAGCGGCGGCCCATCTCCGAAGATGGTGGCGCCGGCTAATGCTCCTGTTTGAGGCAAAGGATAGAGACAGAGATTATAGGGGAAGAAGCTGAACATGAAGAAGAGGAGGCTGGGTACGGCGACATGACCTGGGTGGTCGCCGGCGACGGCGTCCATGGCGAGGTTTGCGGTAGCGGCAGCAGGTCGAGCTCCTGCTCGAGGAAGAAGGCGCGCAAGGGGCTCGGCGGTTAGGGTCTCGAAGGGAACCAGAGGATCGAGCAGCAGAAGGAGACATTGGCGCTCGCTCGAACTGGATGAAGCAGAAGCGAGGTCGGGCATGGCAACGCGGGACTTGGTGAAGGGCGGCACGACGAGGGATTTAGGGACGAGGTTCCGGCGATGAGGCGTTAGCAGGGGAGGCAGACGAGGCGCTGGCATTGCGCCTCCTTCGTGCAGAGAACGAGCGGGCTAGGCAGGGGACCAGGCGCCCGATGGCTTGAAGGTGGCGTGGCGGCGGACTTGGTACAAGGGCCTTGGGGCTCCGGTAGAGCCGGGAACAGCGAAAACGGACGAATCCGGTCGTCGACGCTGGATCCGTACCACGGCGGCACGGACGGAGCTCGAGGACGGTGCTGCAGCTTTGGTTGGCGGCGAGCTCCTGGTGAAGATAAGAGAGAGAGATGAGAGACCGGAGGGAGAGAGGGACATAAAGAGAAGATGGGGGGGGAGGAAGGCGCGGCGGTGCTCATCTTGCTAGCTGCTGGTGGCCGGCGTGAGGGAGACGAGGTAAGGACGAAGCGCTCAGTTGGAGGGTTCGAGCGACGGGAGGAGCGGGCGGTGGTGCAGTTGGATGGATGGATCGATGGAATTGGCTGGTGTGTGAAAACGAGGAGGGGATGGATCCCTAGATAGAGTAGGTAGGTGGCGGCGGCAGGAGGATGGATGGGACAACTCCCTAGAAATCAGGGTTCGGTCTGATTATATACGTAGGGGACTGGGTAGGGACTAATCCAGTCCGTCCGATTATAATCAAGCGGTCGTAAATAAATAGGCTAGGTAGCCCGAATAATAAAACGGGGATGTTTTATAGATGTTTGGGGATGATCCGGACCCACTGGTAGTGACAGCCCGGTTCGGGTCCGGGGCAATTTCGGACACGAGTGAGGGGTCGATGCACTGTGCAAAGAGACTCCTCTTTAGGCAAGAGGGAAAACAAAGAAAAAGGTTGGTCTCGGAACAGTCAACGAAAAGGGGGAACGCGGCAACTACGAGGGGATGCATGTTTGAAAACAATGACGGCAACAGAGTGCCGATGCAATGCAAATGATGCGATGAAGAATGAAACAAGCAAATAAAACATAGCGCAACAACGAAATAACTGGAAGGCTTTTGAAGCATCGGTCTCGGGGCGTCACAACACTCCACTTACAAGAGATCTCGTCCCGAGATCTAATGATGGCACCGAAGAGAAGCGGAAGACGTAAAACAAAGTTGCTTCTTTGACAAAAGAGTGAAACCAACGAACCTTGAGAGGTTGGCAAAATTGAAAGAAAAAATACCATGGAGATGAACGAAATGAAAACACTCTGTTGGACAAGGAGCAAGGAATACAGCGAGAGAGAAGAGCTTAAGTGAAAAGATAGACATTGAAACCACTCCGGTTGAAACAAGATGTACAAGGAACGATAAAGAACAATTACTACAACACTCCGGTTAAAAATGGAAGGGATAGAATATGAACTTGGCAAAATGAAAGCACTTGGACAAGACTCCAGTTAAAAGAGGAATGATAGACACAACACTCCTATTGAATTGAAAGGCAAGGAAAAGAACATGATCTCCAAAATGAGATGATGGGTCGAAGAAAACATCACAATGCCTTGGGACAAATGAAAGAATGGAATCAAGAGAACAGAGAAGAGAACAACAACTTCTATCACAATTGAATTTGAAAGAGCCTCCTTAAAAGAGGGATTGAACGGAGTTGTTAAAAACCAACAACGAAACGAATAAGCTTGTAGTGGGCTTATGGGAAAGCTTCTCAAAATAGAGGAGAAATTCTGCCACTACGGAAACAACTAATATAATTGATAACACCAACGAGATGAAAAACTTCTTTCACCAAGAGGATAGGAGAAACCTTGGATCATTGATAAGCACCATAATAGCAACATTCCTTAGGGAAGGCTTTAGGTGAAATATGACACAAGATAACTCCAACAAAAAAATTGATGGATTTAAAATACCTCATTCTTGACAACAAGTGAATCATGGAACATGAATGGAAATTGTCAAGAAGGACATAACACCACCTCAAAAGATATTGTAGAAAGAATTGCACTTCGGAATGCAAGATGAAGAATACTTGAACTCCTCAAAACAAAACATGTGTTGAACACCATGTTTATCTTTGAGTATAGCTTGGCGGATCATAACTTAAAGAGAAATCTTGAAGAACAATTGAAGAATAAAAGAATCCTTGACGAATCACCATGTAGAGCCTCCATGAAGAACTTCAGTAATAAAAGGATGGTAGAAATAAAGAGAAGTTGAAAAACACAAGGTGAAGCCTTGCGATGATTTAGATGGGGCTTCGCGATGAGATAATGCGAAAAAAACTTGGACTCCGGAAAAGAAAAGATGAAGCATCTCGAACCGAGAAATGTGACATGATGGGCAACTCTGGAACGGAGAAACTAGATAACTTGGATGAAACAATAATAAGAATTATGTTATGCGTATCCTTCACCAATTTAGATTGATGTCAAGCAACGGATTTGGCATACTACTTATTCTCGTAGAAAGAATTAAGAGAGATATAGCGCAAACTTGAGAAAAGTCTTCAACGATCCGCCGGTAGGATTGGAAAGAACGAATGAATTGATATGATAACCAAGGAAGAGAACTCTTGAACGAACCATGTAAGAATTGAAAATGAACGAAGAAAACATAAAGAAACACCGGGAAGAATTATAAAAAGAACGAAGATACTTGGGGAAATTTAGATACAAGAGAATGAAGAGATCACGAGCTGACTAAGGAATACTTAAGCGATGCACTGGTAAGATTTGGACGAGAGCTGAAAGCTGGCATGAATAATTATGGGATTATGGGCTCCAGAGAATCAAACTGAAAAAACTCCTGAACTGCTTTGGATGGATGAAAAGAATTCTCGCAATCGAAAACAATTATGAGAGGATGGCATCAAGCTAGAACCATGAATCTTCAAGAGAATGGACAAGATTTAGGAGAAATCCTTCTTCGGTCTTCAAATGTTGAGAATG
Source organism: Triticum aestivum (assembly GCF_018294505.1). Lineage (NCBI taxonomy): Eukaryota > Viridiplantae > Streptophyta > Magnoliopsida > Poales > Poaceae > Triticum > Triticum aestivum. The sequence goes on from NC_057801.1 coordinate 600,977,747, forward strand.
ATGATGAGAACCACCATGAATTATTGAGGCACTCTAGAACAATTTAGAATGGAAAGGTTGAATCAATGATGAAAGAATTTGAAAGATCTTGGAGGAAGACATATGACGGATGAAAATTCATTCTTACGTCACACTTTGAAAAGAATTTGGGAATAGCTCTGGGAAAATTAGAAGAGTCAGGTAAGATCCTGGGAAAAGACCTGCGGGTTAGGGTCCACTCAAAAGATACACCATTGAGCGATTTTGAAGAGAAATTGCACCGGTTGAATTGAATGACTTGAATGAGATAATAATCTCCAAATAGCTTGAACAGATTAAGAATGGAAACATGAATCTTCTGAGATATCTTCAACACTCGGGAACAAGTGAATAGCGAGAGGTGAATGATTAATTGGTGCACCAGAATGGGAAAGCATTGTGAAAAGAGGAAAAGAGATAAGATCAACACCGGAAGCTTGAATTGGATCCACCGGAGAATAAAAGAGAACAAAGAATGATAAACTTGTCACTTCCTTAGCATCTTTATGGGAAATCACCGGATAAGAACATTGAAAGAAAAGAACGAAAAGACTTCCCATCAATAAAAACAAAGGATACTTGATTAAGAAATCCGAGTCCTTGTATAAAAGGGTGGGAGGGAGGAAAAAAAACAAAGGCAACTTGGGGATGGAACAAAACAGACACCGTTGAGAAAGCTTAAAATTGATCTCGCGAATGTTGAAATGATCGGATCCACTTGAAGAGAAGCACGTCGGTTGGAAGAGAATTGACATGACAACCTCAGTGATCAAGAAGGATTATTATTCACAGAGAAATATGAGAACACCCTTTAGAATAAGGTATGGAATCAACACTTGTCATTGAAGCAACTCGAATACCACAAAATAAAACAAAAGCAAAGGATTTGGCTTGCAGAATAAGCCGGAAACAAACATATGATAGAGACTTCATCCGAAGTTTTCGTGGTGGGGTCCACACAGGCTCGATCGTAGAGCACCATCATGTACAGGGCAGTGCAAATGACATACGAAGCGCCCCCGAGTCAGCATAGCCAAGGACTCTTTAGGACACAACGAGACCACTGTAAAACCAACCATGGATAGGCGGACCACTAGACATCGAACCCCAATCTCATATCATGCATCTGTCGGAAAGATATCCTAGGAGCTACTTGAATTACCACTTATAAACTCCTGAAACTTTCTGGTTATGCAATCAGGTGTCGGGGATACAGGGGAAGCATAATATCTCACCCAAAACTAGCAAATCCTACATCCAGCTGTATCCATCCTTCAACACATAACCAAGAAATCTTCGGAAATCATTTACATCAACCTTCGAAAAGCATCCGTTATATGAGTTATGGCAATACTCCCGAACTCCCACCCCAGTACTGGGTGGCGTCGAGGTTATCTCACCAACAACTGCATAAAAGAGATTTTCGATGTCGGCGAAACTCAGGTATTCCAGGACCGCAACGATAAAATTGTGACGACAACACCTCGGAGCTCAACTCCTCGGGACACTGCCACAACCCCTAAATGTCAAGAGGCACCAAGAACAATGTTCTTGTCACAAAACCATTGGAACGATTCCAAAATACCCGCGTGATCCTAAAAAAAATTCATGAAATTTGAGGAGAGGAGAGTCAAAACTTCTACGTCAGGGGGCCTCACCAGAGTGACGATGGGACTGAGGAGTAAAAAGAATCCTACTCTCTGATATATATAATCCTAAGACTCAAAACATTTTTCTAGACTCAACAACGCCAACGATTCGATCAAGCAGGTGGGTCCAAAGTCGGGGATGGCTCTGATAACCAACTTGTAACGCCCACGATGCGACTATATCTCCCACGTGTCGAGGCACGACTTGGAGGCATAACTGCATGGTGGTTTTGTCGCAAGAAGGGTCATCTTCACAAAATCCCATGTAATGAACAAGAATGGGATAAAGAGTGGGCTTACAATCGCCACTTCACACAATACATAAATTAAACATACATCATTTAGAGTACAATCAAGGTCCGAGTACGGAACCAAAATAAAAGAAGACAACCCCAAATGTTAGATCCCCGATCGTCCCAACTGGGCTCCACTACTAATCATCAGGGAATGAAACATAGTAACGACAAAGTTCCTCGTGGAACTCCCACTTGAGCTCAGTTGTGTCACCTGCACTGGTATCGTCGGTGCCAGTAACTGTTTCGGTAGAATCTATGAGTCACGAGGACTCAGCAATCTCACACCCGCGAGATCAAGACTATTTAAGCTTATAGGAAGGATGGGGTAATGAGGTGGAGCTGCAGCAAGCACTAAGCAAATATGGTGGCTAACATACGCAAATAAGAGCAAGAAGAGGAGCAACGCAATGGTCGCGAAGCTAGAAGTGATCAAGAAGTGATCCTGAAACTACTTACGTTCATACATAACCCAAACCGTGTTCACTTCCCGGGCTCCGCCGAAACGAGACCATCACGGCTACACACGCGGTTGATGTATTTTAATTAAGTCAAGTGTCAAGTTCTCTACAGCCGGATATTAACAAATTCCCATCTTCCACATAACCACGGGCACGGCTCTCGAAATTTTATACCCTGCAGGGATGTCCCAACTTAGCCCATCACAAGCTCTCACGGTCAACGAAGGATATTCCTTCTCCCAGGAAGACCCGATCAGACTCGAAATCCTGGTTACAAGACATTTCGACAATGGTAAAACAAGACCAGCAAGACCACCCGACTGTGCCAACAAATCCTGATAGGAGCTGCACATATCTCATTCTCAGGGCACACCGGATGAGACAGGCTACGAGTAAAACCAGACTTCGAGTTTCCCCGAGGTGGCCCCGTAGGCGGCTCGGTTCGGACCAACACTCGGAGGAGCACTGGCCCGGGGGGGATAAAATAAAAATGACCCTCGGGCTCGCGAAAACCCAAGGGAAAGGTATAGGTGGTAGGCAAATGTAAAACCAAGGTTGGGCCTTGCTGGAGGAGTTTTATTCAAAGCGAACCGTCAAGGGGGTCCCATAAATCACCCAACCGCGTAAGGAACACAAAATCAAGGAACATAACACCGGTCTTACAGAACTAGGGCGGCAAGATTGAAACAAAACACCGGGCATAAGGCCGAGCCTTCCACCCTTTACCAAGTATATAGATGCATTGATTAAATAAGAGATATTGTGATATCCCAAAATATCCATGTTCCAACGTGGAACCAACTTCAACTTCACCTGCAACTAACAACGCTATAAGAGGGGCTGAGCAAAAGCGGTAACTTAGCTAAACAACGATTTGCTAGGAAAGGATGGTTAGAGGCTTGACATGGCAATATGGAGGCATGATATAGCAAGTGGTAGGTAGTGTGACATAGTAATAGAGCGAACAACTAGCAAGCAAAGATAGAAGTGATTTCGAGGGTATGGTCATCTTGCTTGAGATCCCGCAAGGAAGAAGAACGAGTCCATGAAGAAGACCAACGGACGAAGTCGAACGAATCCTCACAAACGCGACGTTATCGGAACTAACCTGAAGAGCAACACCGGAAAGAAGCAAACAACATGGTAAACAAGCATCACATGAATATCGCATGATGCACAATCAAGTATGATGCATGTCCGGTTTAATGAGGCATGGCATGGCAAAGTGCACAAACAACACTACAAATTAAGTGGAGCTCAATATGCAATGACTTGCATATTGACGAAACACCACATGACTCATTTAGTTCTCTCTCGGTTATGTACCCAAAAATATTAAATGTTATTAAACATGGCAAGGGGTGAAGCATATGAAAACTACCTATCTAGGCAAGTTTAAATGAGGCCGGAACAACAAACAACAATTCTGGAAAATCCCCATGTCCATTTTCCGAATTAGCTACTGTTCTGCCCTAAAACATATTTTAATGTTATTAAACAGTAAAACAAAGTGCAACATGTTAATATATGCATTTTTCTACCCCATTTACATATAAAGTCTATTAAATTCTGAGTTACGGTTAATTAGTTATGAAATAAATCACTTTAACATGGCATTTATGCAAATTTAAACAAACAACATTTTAAACATGGATGAAAGTAGCATATTATGAAACTATATGAAATTCTAAGCACTTTTCATATTTGGAGTTTTTACATATGATGCATAGTTCATGAGTTATTATATGCATGAAGCTCGGGGTCCAAACTGTAAATATGCAGTTTTCTGGATAAATGCGAAAATCACAGTGCAGGGAAAAAATACTACGGGCCGAAATAGATGGATCTGGGCTGCTCACACTGGGCTCCAGGGAGCTGGCAGATCTGGGCCCGATGCAGTGCGGGAGTGGCTGGATAGGCCAACGCGGGCGACACACGGTCAACGGGCAAAACGAGCGGGCGTCCTCTGCTCGACTGGAAACGGAGCTGCGGCGGTGCGGGCAAGTCAGCGGGAGGACGGAGCGACGGGAACGGGGGAATATCGCCGGATCTGGGCGGCGGGAGCCCATCTTCGAAGATGGTGGCGCCGGCTGGTGCTCCTGTTCGAGGCAAAGGATAGATACAGAGATTAGAGGGGAAGAAGCAGAACATGAAGAAGAGGCGGCAGGGTACAACGACATGACCTGGGTGGTCGCCGGCGACGGCGTCCATGGCGGGGTTTGCGGTAGCGGCAGCAGGTCGAGCTCCTGCTCGAGGAAGAAGGCGCGCAAGGGGCTCGGCGGTTAGGGTCTCGAAGGGAACCAGAGGATCGAGCAGCGGAAGGAGACATCGGCGCTCGCTCGAACCGGATGAAGCAGAAGCGAGGTCAGGCATGGCAACGCGGGACTTGGTGAAGGGCGGCACGACGAGGGATTTAGGGACGAGGTTCCGGCGACGAGGCGTTAGCAGGGGAGGCAGACGAGGCGCTGGCATTGCGCCTCCTTCGTGCAGAGAACGAGCGGGCTAGGCAGGGGACCAGGCGCCCGATGGCTTGAAGGTGGCGTGGCGGCGGACTTGGTACAAGGGCCTTGGGGCTTCGGTAGAGCCGGGAACAGCGAAAACGGACGAATCCGGTCGTCGACGCTGGATCCGTACCACGGCGGCACGGACGGAGCTCGAGGACGGTGCTGCAGCTTTGGTTGGCGGCGAGCTCCTGGTGAAGATAAGAGAGAGAGATGAGAGACCGGAGGGAGAGAGGGACATAAAGAGAAGATGGGGGGGGGAGGAAGGCGCGGCGGTGCTCATCTTGCTAGCTGCTGGTGGCCGGCGTGAGGGAGACGAGGTAAGGACGAAGCGCTCAGTTGGAGGGTTCGAGCGACGGGAGGAGCGGGCGGTGGTGCAGTTGGATGGATGGATCGATGGAATTGGCTGGTGTGTGAAAACGAGGAGGGGATGGATCCCTAGATAGAGTAGGTAGGTGGCGGCGGCAGGAGGATGGATGGGACAACTCCCTAGAAATCAGGGTTCGGTCTGATTATATACGTAGGGGACTGGGTAGGGACTAATCCAGTCCGTCCGATTATAATCAAGCGGTCGTAAATAAATAGGCTAGGTAGCCCGAATAATAAAACGGGGATGTTTTATAGATGTTTGGGGATGATCCGGACCCACTGGTAGTGACAGCCCGGTTCGGGTCCGGGGCAGTTTCGGACACGAGTGAGGGGTCGATGCACTGTGCAAAGAGACTCCTCTTTAGGCAAGAGGGAAAACGAAGAAAAAGGTTGGTCTCGGAACAGTCAACAAAAAGGGGGAACGCGGCAACTACGAGGGGATGCAAGTTTGAAAACAATGACGGCAACAGAGTGCCGATGCAATGCGAATGATGCGATGAAGAATGCAACAAGCAAATAAAACACACCGCAACAACGTAATAACTGGAAGGCTTCTGAAGCGTCGGTCTTGGGGCGTCACAAATATGACCTAAACGACAGTGCCACAAATAAGTTGCACTATCATTATCAACTCTGCATCTTTTGGCTTCAATAATATGAATATGTGTATCACTACTATCGAGATTTAATATAAATAGACCACTCTTCAAGGGTGCATGACCATAAAATATATAACTCATATAAATAGAACAACCATTGTTCTCTGATTTAAATGAATAACCGTCTTGCATCAAACAAGATCCAGATATAATGTTCATGCTCAATGATGGCACCAAATAACAATTATTTAGGTCTAAAACTAATCCCGAAGGTAGATGTAGAGGTAGCGTGCCGGCCGCGATCACATCGACTTTGGAACCATTTCCCACGCGCGTCGTCACCTCGTCCTTAGCCAATCTTGGCTTAATCCATAGCCCCTGTTTCGAGTTGCAAATATTAGCAATAGAACCAGTATCAAATACCCAGGTGCTACTGCGAGCATTAGTAAGGTACACATCAATAACATGTATATCACATATACCTTTGTTCACATTTCCATCCTTCTTATCCGCCAAATACTTGGGGCAGTTCCGCTTCCAGTGACCAGTCTGCTTGCAGTAGAAGCACTCAGTCTCAGGCTTAGGTCCAGACTTGGTTTTTTTCTCTTGAGCAGCAACTTGTTTGCTGTTCTTCTTGAACTTCCCCTTCTTCTTGACTTTGCCCTTTTTCTTGAAACTAGTGGTCTTGTTGACCATCAACACTTGATGCTCCTTCTTGATTTCTACCTCCGCAGCTTTTAACATTGCGAAGAGCTCGGGAATTGTCTTATCCATCCCTTGCATATTATAGTTCATCACGAAGCTCTTGTAGCTTGGTGGTAGTGATTGAAGAATTCTGTCAATGACACTATCATCCGGAAGATTAACTCCCAGTTGAATCAAGTGATTGTTATACCCAGACATTCCGAGTGTATGCTCACTGACAGAACTATCATCCGGAGACTTCATATCTCTCAATTCGGACATTTTCTTGAAATATTAACTTCAGCTCCTGGAACATCTCATATGCTCCATGACGTTCAAAACGTCATTGTAGTCCTGGTTCTAAGCCGTAAAGCATGGCACACTGAACTATCGAGTAGTCATCAGCTTTGCTCTGCCAAACATTCATAACATCTGGTGTTGCTCCTGCAGCAGGTTTGGCACCTAGCGGTGCTTCCAGGACGTAATTCTTCTGTGCAGCAATGAGGATAATCCTCAAGTTACAGACCCAGTCCGTGTAATTGCTACCATCATCTTTCAACTTTGCTTTCTCAAGGAACGCATTAAAATTCAACGGAACAACAGCACGGGCCGTCTATCTACAACAACATAGACATGCAAAATACTATCAGGTACTAAGTTCATGATAAATTAAAGTTCAGTTAATCAAATTATTAAAGAACTCCCACTTAGATAGACATCCCTGTAATCATCTAAGTGATCACGTGATCCATATACCCTAAACCATGTTCGATCATCACGTGAGATGGAGTAGTTTTCAATGGTGAACATCACTATGTTGATCATATCTACTATATGATTCACGCTCGACCTTTCGGTCTTAGTGTTCCGAGGCCATGTCTGCATATGCTAGGCTCGTCAAGTTTAACCTGAGTATTCCGCATGTGCAAAACTGTCTTGCACCCATTGTATTTCAACGTAGAGCTTATCACACCCGATCATCACGTGGTGTCTCGGCACGAAGAACTTTCGCAATGGTGCATACTCAGGGAGAACACTTATACCTTGAAATTTAGTGAGAGATCATCTTATAATGCTACCGTCAATCTAAGCAAAATAAGATGCATAAAAGATAAACATCACATGCAATCAATATAAGTGATATGATATGGCCATCATCATCTTGTGCTTGTGATCTCCATCTCCGAAGCACCATCATGATCACCATCATCACTGGCGTGACACCTTGATCTCCATCATAGCATCGTTGTCGTCTCGCCAACTATTGCTTCTACGACTATCGCTACCGCTTAGTGATAAAGTAAAGCAATTACAGGGCGATTGCATTGCATACAATAAAGCGACAACCATATGGCTCCTGCTAGTTGCCGATAACTCAGTTACAAAATATGATCATCTCATACAATAAATTTAGCATCATGTCTTGACCATATCACATCACAACATGCCCTGCAAAAACAAGTTAGACGTCCTTTACTTTGTTGTTGCAAGTTTTACGTGGCTGCTACGGGCTGAGCAAGAACCGTCCTTACCTATGCATCAAAACCACAACGATAGTTCGTCAAGTTAGTGTTGTTTTAACCTTATCAAGGACCGAGCGTAGCCACACTCGATTCAACTAAAGTTGGAGAAACTGACACCCGCTAGTCACCTGTGTGTAAAGTACGGCGGTAAAACCAATCTCACGTAAGTGTACACGTAATGTCGGTTCGGGCCGGTTCATCCAACAATACCGCCGAACCAGAGTGTGACATGCTGGTAAGCAGTATGACTTGTATCGCCCACAACTCACTTGTGTTCTAGTCGTGCATATAACATCAACGCATAAAACCAGGCTCGGATGCCACTGTTGGGGAACATAGTAATTTCAAAAAAATTCCTACGCACACACAGGATCAAGGTGATGCATAGCAACGAGAGGGGAGAGTGTGTCCACGTAACCTCGTAGACCAGAAGCGGAAGCGTTAGCACAATGCGGTTGATGTAGTCGTACGTCTTCACGATCCAACCGATCCAAGTACCGAACGCATGGCACTTCCGAGTTCAGCACATGTTCAACTCGATGACCACCCGCGAGCTCCGATCCAGCAAAGCTTCGCAGGAGAGTTTCGTCAGCATGACGGCGTGATGACGGTGATCATGATGATACCGACGCAGGGCTTCGCCTAAGCATCGCTACGATATGATCGAGGTGGATTATGGTGGAGGGGGGCACCGCACACGGCTTCGAACAATCAACTTGTGTGTCTAGAGGTGCCCTCCTACCCCCGTATATAAAGGAGCAAGGGGGGAGGCCGCCGGCCTTGGTGCGCCCCAAGGAGAGGAGGAATCCTCTTCCTACTAGGAAGAGGATTCATCCTGTCCTAGTCCAACTAGGAAGAGGGAAGTGGGGAAGGAAAGAGGGGGAGAGGGAGAGGGAAAGAGGGGCTGCGCCCCCTCCCCTAATCCAATTCGGACTCCCCATGGGAGGGGGCGCGCCACCTCCTGGGCTGCTGCCCTCTCTCTCCCCTCAGGCCCACTAAGGCCCAATACTTCCCCGGGGGGTTCCGGTAACCCCTCCGGCACTCCGATTTCTCCGAAACCATCCGGAACACTTTCGGTGTCCGAATATAGTCGTCCAATATATCAATATTTACATCTCAACCATTTTGAGACTCCTTGTCATGTCCGTGATCACATCCGGGACTCCGAACTACCTTCGGTACATCAAAACACAAAAACTCATAATACCGATCGTCACCGAACTTTAAGCATGCGAACCCTACGTGTTCGAGAACTATGTAGACATGACCGAGACACGTCTCCGGTCAATAACCAATAGCGGAACCTGGATGATCATATTGGCTCCCACATATTCTACGAAGATCTTTATCAGTCAAACCGCATAACAACATACGTTGTTCCCTTTGTCATCGGTATGTTACTTGCCCGAGATTCGGTCGTCGGTATCTTAATACCTAGTTCAATCTCGTTACCGGCACGTCTCTTTACTCGTTCAGTAATACATCATCCCGCAACTAACTCATTAGTCACAATGCTTGCAAGGCTTATAGTGATGTGTATTACCGAGTGGGCCCAGAGATACCTCTCCGACAGTCGGAGTGACAAATCCTAATCTCGAAATACGCCAACCCAACAAGTACCTGTGGAGACACCTGTAGAGCACCTTTATAATCACCCAGTTATGTTGGGACGTTTGGTAGCACACAAAGTGTTCCTCCGGTAAACGGGAGTTGCATAATCTCATAGTCATAGGAACATGTATAAGTCATGAAGAAAGCAATAGCAACATACTAAACGATCAAGTGCTAATCTAACAGGATGGGTCAAGTCAATCACATCATTCTCCTAATGATATGATCCCGTTAATCAAATGACAACTCATGTCTATGGCTAGGAAACATAACCATCTTTGATCAACGAGCTAGTCAAGTAGAGGCATACTAGTGACACTCTGTTTGTCTATGTATTCACACATGTATCATGTCTCCGGTTAATACAATTCTAGCATGAATAATAAAAATTTATCATGATATAAGGAAGTAAATAATAACTTTATTATTGCCTCTAGGGCATATTTCCTTCAAAATTTTCATTATAAGAACTTGGCTTGTATATTCCAACAATGGGCTTCCTCAAATTCCCTAGGTCTTCATGAGCAAGCAAGTCGGATGCACACCCACTTAGTTTCTTTTGTTGAGCTTTCATACATTTATAGCTCTAGTGCATCCGTTGCATGGCAATCCCTACTCCTTGCATTGACATCAATTGATGGGCATCTCCCTAGCCCGTTGATTAGCCGCGTCAATGTGAGACTTTCTCCTTTTTGTCTTCTCCACATGACCCACATCTCCCTAGCCCGTTGATTAGTGCTATACCCATGGCTCATGCTCATGTATTGCATGAAGGTTGAAAAAGTTTGAGATTACTAAAGTATGAAACAATTGCTTGGCTTGTCATCGGGGTTGTGCATGATGAGAGCATTCTTGTGTGACGAAAATGGAGCATGACCAAACTATATGATTTTGCAGGGATGAACTTTCTTTGGCCATGTTATTTTGAGAAGACATAATTGCTTAGTTAGTATGCCTGAAGTATTATCATTTTTATGTCAATATTAAACTTTTATCTTGAATATTTCAGATCTATCCGATGTAATTCTTTTTGCGGTGTGTTTGTCGAGATCCGATGAATTGTGGGTTTATGATCAAGATTATCTATGAACAATATTTGGTTCTTCTCTGAATTCTTATATGTATGATTTGATATCTTTGCAAGTCTCTTCGAATTATCAGTTTGGTTTGGCCTACTAGATTGATCTTTCTTGCAATGGGAGAAGTGCTTAGCTTTGGGTTCATTCTTGCGGTGTCCTTTCCCAGTGATAGCAGGGGCAACAAGGCACATATTGTATTGTTGCCATCGAGGATAAAAGATGGGGTTTATATCATATTGCTTGAGTTTATCCCTCTACATCATGTCATCTTGCCTAATGCGTTACTCTGTTCTTATGAACTTAATACTCTAGATGCATGCTGGATAGCGGTCGATGTGTGGAGTAATAGTAGTAGATGCAGAATCGTTTTGGTCTACTTGACACGGACGTGATGCCTATATACATGATCATGCCTAGATATTCTCATAACTATGCGCTTTTCTATCAATTGCTTGACAGTAATTTGTTCGCCCACCGTAGATTATGCTATCTTGAGAGAAGCCACTAGTGAAACCTATGGCCCCCGGGTCTATTTTCCATCGTATAAGTTTCCGATCTATTTTATTTTGCAATCTTTACTTTCCAATCCATATCATAAAAATACCAAAAATATTTACCTTATTATCTCTATCAGATCTCACTTTTGCAAGTTGCCATGATGGGATTGACAACCCCTTTTATCACATTGCAAGGTTCTTATTTGTTTGTGTAGGTACGAGGCGATTTGCGTGTATCCTCCTACTGGATTGATACCTTGGTTCTAAAAAACTGAGGGAAATACTTACACTACTTTGCTGCATCACCCTTTCCTCTTCAAGGGAAAACTAACGCATTCTCAAGAGGTAGCACTATCCCACTCGTTTGACCTTTTGCAGTTTGGGGTTCAGACATGATTGGATCTTTCAAGATCGGCAGAAGTGGTTTCACTCATTTGCTCGTAGCAGTCGTCAAATTCACCAAATGGATCGAAGCCAAGCCTATCAAGAACCTTGATTCAAGCACTGCCATCAGTTTCATCAGGGAGCTAATATTCAGATATGGAGTCCCTCACAACATTATCACAGATAACGGCTCCAACTTTGATTCGAATGAGTTCAGAGCATTTTGTGCTTCCCTAGGCACTCAGGTCGATTACGCATCTGTTGCGCACCTGCAGTGAAATGGGCAAGCAGAAAGGGTGAATTGTTTGATCCTTCAAGGGCTAAAACCCCGACTGATGCGCGATCTCAAGCATGCTGCTGGGGCCTGGGTGACTGAATTGCCATCCATCCTATGGGGACTGAGAACAACTCCCAACCGATCGACTGACCGAACTCCTTTCTTCATGGTGTATGGTGCTGAAGCTGTGCTTCCGAGTGACTTGCTACATAATGCCCCCCGGGGTGGAACTCTTCTCAGAAGCTGAAGCGGAACAAGCACGCCAAGATGCAGTTGATCTCCTAGAGGAAGAACGTGAGATGGCTTTGATCTGGTCGACCATATATCAACAAGACATGCGTCGATTCCATGCCCGCAATGTCAGAGGTCGAGCATTCCAAGAAGGAGACCTTGTGCTCCGAGTGCATCAGAAACGACCTCACCTGCTCGCTCCGACCTGGGAAGGTCCCTTCATCATCACCAAGGTGCTCCACAATGGAGCGTATCACCTCTACAACATAGCCAAGAAAGAAGATGAGCCACGCTCGTGGAATGCGGAGCTGCTCCACCGTTTCTATACCTAAACACTCGGATCGACAAGTTGTAATAAGAATCCTTCAGTTTGCTTATCAAAGACAAGATTTTTTGTAGTATCTTAATGATTGTTATCCCATAAACACATGTGTTCAAATCCCCTAGTGGGTGGCTTAGCCGCGAATAGGATTTGCCTAAGTTTTAAAAACACTCCAAGTGAAGAGCAATCCTCTCACTCGGGGCTTAGCTGCGAATCAGATTCGCCTAAGTTAAAAAACCACTCCGAGTGGAGAGCAACCCTCTCACTCGGGGGCTTAGCTGCGACCCTGTACTCGCCTAAGTTTCAAAAACACTCCAAGTGAAGAGCAACCCTCTCACTCGGGGGCTTAGCTGCGACCCCGTACTCGCCTAAGTTTCAAAAACACTTTGAGTGAAGAGCAATCCTCGCACTTGGGGGCTTAGCTGCGATCCCGTACTCGCCTAAGTTTCAAAAACACTCCGAGCAAGAGCAACCCTCTCACCCGGGGGCTTAGCTGCGACCCCGTACTCGCCTAAGTTTCAAAAATACTCCAAGCGAAGAGCAACCCTCTCACTCAGGGGCTTAGCTGCGACCCCGTACTTGCCTAAGTTACATAATACTCCGAGTGGAGAGCAATCTTCTCACTTGAGGGCTTAGCTGCGACCCGTATTCACTTAAGTTACAAACTACTCCGAGTGGAGAGCAATCCTCTCACTCGAGGGCTTAGCTGCGACCCCGTACTCGCCTAAGTTACAAAATACTTTGAGTGGAGAGCAATCCTCTCACTCGGGGGCTTAGCTGCGACCCCGTACTCACCTAAGTTATAGAATACTCCGAGTGGAGAGAAATCCTCCCACTAGGGGGCTTTGCTGTGATCCCGTACCTCGCCTAAGTTAAAAAACCACTCCGAGTGAAGAGCAACCCTCTCACTCGGGGACTTAGCTGCGACCCTGTTCTCGCCTAAGTTTTAAATTACTCCGAGTGATGAGCGATTCTCCTGAGGGAGTCCTAGATTAGGGGTTCCTCGGACAGCCGGACTATATACTTTGGCCGGACTGGTGGACTATGAAGATACAAGATTGAAGACTTCGTCCCGTGTCTGGATGGGACTCTCCTTTGCGTGGAAGGAAAGCTTGGCAGTTCAGATCTGTAGATCTCCTCCCTTGTAACCGACTCTATGTAACCCTAGCCCCCTCTCGTCTATATAAACCGGAGGGTTTAGTCCGTAGGACAACAACAATCATAATCATAGGCTAGCTTCTAGGGTTTAGCCTCTACGATCTCGTGGTAGATCAACTCTTCTAATACTCATATAATCAAGATCAATCAAGCAGGAAGTAGGGTGTTACCTCCATCGAGAGGGCCCGAACCTGGGTAAACATTGTGTCCCCCGCCTCCTGTTACCATCCGCCTTAGACGCACAGTTCAGGACCCCCTACCCGAGATCTGCCGGTTTTGACACCGACATTGGTGCTTTCATTGAGAGTTCCACTATGCCGTCACGATAAAGGCTTGATGGCCCCTTCGATCATCGGCAACGAAGCAATCAGGGTGAGGTTTTCCTCCCCGGATAGATCTTCATATTCGGCGGCTTCGTACTGCGGGCCAACTCGCTTGGCCATCTGGAGCAGACCGAGAGCTACGCCCCTGGCCATCAGGTCAGATTTGGAAGCTTGAACTATACTGCCGACATCCACGGAGACTTGATCTTCAACGGATTCGAGCCCACGTCAGGTGCGCCGCACAGTCACGATGAGCATGACTTAGCTCTGCCATCGGACGGTGTTCGGGAGATCACACATGTGGCCACTCCAGCCCTCAGTCCGGAGCAGATCGCGTCGTCCGAGGATGGGGGGATGGACCCCGCCATGGAGGCCGCACACTCAGCAGCGTTAGAGCCGAATACTGACTTCACCTCTTATGCGACCTGTGTTGCCGGACACTTGGATTCCTCCCCGGCCACAGGCTCCGAACTGCCTGCGTTTGTGCCTATCGAATCTGATTGGGCACCGATCATGGACTTTTCCTCCACAGATATCTTTCAGCACTCGCCCCTGGGCGACGTGCTAAATTCATTACGGTCTCTCTCCTTGTCAGGAGACCCCTGGGCGAACTATGTTCGACTTGAGTGCGAAGCGGACGACGAAGAAATTCGTTCCCCATCCACCACCCACTTAATAGCCACTGTCGACGACTTAACCGACATGCTCGATTTCGGCTCCGAAGACATCGACGGTATGGACGATGATGCAGGAGACGAACAGGAACCACCGCCCACAGGACGCTGGACTTCCACCTCATCATATGATATATATATATATATATATATATATATATATATATATATATATATATATATATATATATATATATATATGGTGGACACCCCCAAAGAAAGCGATGGCAATAAGGCAACGAAGGATAATCCCTCCGAGAAGTGATGAACCACAAGTATAGGGGATCTATCGTAGTCCTTTCAATAAGTAAGAGTGTCGAACCCAACGAGGAGCAGAAGGAAATGATAAGCGGTTTTCAGCAAGGTATTCTCTGCAAGTACTGAAATAAGTGGTAACAGATAGTTTTGTGATAGGATAAATTGTAACGAGCAACAAGTAACATAAGTAAATAAAGTGCAGCAAGGTGGCCCAATCCTTTTTGTAGCAAAGGACAAGCCTGTACAAACTCTTATAGTAGGAAAAGCGCTCCCGAGGACACATGGGAATATCATCAAGCTAGTTTTCATCACGTTCATATGATTCGCGTTCGGTACTTTGATAATTTGATATGTGGGTGGACCGGTGCTTGGGTGCTGTTCTTACTTGAACAAGCATCCCACTTATGATTAACCTCTATTGCAAGCATCCGCAAATACAACAAAAGTATTAAGGTAAACCTAACCATAGCATGAAACATGTGGATCCAAATCAGCCCCTCACGAAGCAACACATAAACTAGGGTTTAAGCTTCTGTCACTCTAGCAACCCATCATCTACTTATTACTTCCCAATGCCTTCCTCTAGGCCCAAATAATGGTGAAGTGTTATGTAGTCGACATTCACATAACACCACAAGAGGCTAGACAACATATATCTCATAAAAATATCGAACGAATACCAAATTCACATGAATACTAATAGCAAGACTTCTCCCTTGTCCTTAGGAACAAACTTAACTACTCACAAAGCATATTCATGTTCATAATCAGAGGGGTAATAATATGCATAAAGGATTTGAACATATGATCTTCCACCAAATAAACCAACTAGCATCAACTACAATGAGTAATCAACACTACTAGCAACCTACTAGTACCAATCCCGGACTTGGAGACAAGAATTGGATACAAGAGATGAACTAGGGTTTTGAGATGAGATGCTGCTGGTGAAGATGTTGATGGAGATTGCCCTCTCCCGATGAGAGGAGCGTTGGTGATGACGATGGCGATGATTTCCCCCTCCCGGAGGGAAGTGTCCCCGGCAGAACAGCTCTGCCGGAGCCCTAGATTGGTTCCGCCAAGGTTCCGCCTCGTGGCGGTGGAGTCTCGTCCCAAAAGGTTGCTTCTGATTTTTTTCTCGACGAAAGACTTCATATAGCAGAAGATGGTCATCAGAGAGCCACCAGGGGGCCCACGAGGTAGGGGGCGCGCCCTAGGGGGGGCGCCCCCCACCCTCGTGGACAGGGTGTGGGCCCCCTGGCCTTCATCTTTGGCGAGGATTTTTTATTATTTAATATAAGATATTCCATGGAGTTTCAGGACTTTTGGAGTTGTGCAGAATAGGTCTCTAATATTTGCTCCTTTTCGAGCCCAGAATTCCAGCTGCCGGCATTCTCCCTCCTTATGTAAACCTTGTAAAATAAGAGAGAATAGCCATAAGTATTGTGACATAATGTGAAGTAATAGCCCATAATGCAATAAATATCGATATAAAAGCATGATGCAAAATGGACGTATCAACTCCCCCAAGCTTAGACCTCGCTTGTCCTCAAGCGAAAAGCCGATAACAATAAATATGTCCCCATGTTTAGAGGAAGAGGCGTCGATAAAAATAAAATACGGAGATGAAGGCATCATGATTGTTCTCATAACAACAACATATATAGATTTTGTCATATGATTACTTATATTCAAGTGATGATCTATTCACAATGCAAAAGTATGAATCAGAAACCTTATTGAGAACCAACAAACTATAACCTCAGTCAATGAAGCAATTGCAATTTATCATAACATCAGAAAGATTCTATGTCAAAGATTAAAAAGCAAGTCCACATACTCAACTATCATCTAGTCCTTCATAATTGCTAACACTCACGCAATACTTGTGGTTATGAAGTTTTAATCGGACACAGAGAAAGATAGGGGCTTATAGTTTCGCCCCACAACCTTTTACCTAAAGGGTAATGTCAACAATAATAACTCACGCTCCCCTACATCCAATTATATATATATATATATATATATATATATATCAAGTTCTTTCCAACATGCTGGGCTTGCCAAAGGATAAAACGAAAAAGGAAAGGTGAAGATCACCGTGACTCTTGCATAAGGTAGAAGATAATAATAAAAGATAGGCTCTTGGCAGAGGGAAGCAGAGGTTGCCATGCGCTTTTATGGTTGGATGCACAAAATTTTAATGCGAAAAAACATCACTTAATATTGCCCCTTGTGATATGAACCTTTATTATGCAGTCCGTCGCTTTTATTACTTCCACATCACAAGATCGTATAAAGCTTATTTCTCCCACACCAATCAATGATACATATTTAGAGCAATTTTTATTGCTTTGCACCAATGACAACTTACTTGAAGGATCTTACTAAATCCATAGGTAGATATGGTGGACTCTCATGGCAAAACTGGTTTAAGGGTATTTGGAAGCACAAGTAGTATCTCTACTTGGTGCTGAGAATTTGGCTAGCATGAGGGGGAAAGGCAAGCTCAACATGTTAGAGGATCCATGACAACATACTTTATCTCAGATATAAGAAAACATAACTCATTACGTTGTCTTCCTTGTCCAACATCAACTCTTTAGCATGTCATATTTTAATGAGTGCTCCCAATCATAAAAGATGTCAATGATAACATATTTATATGTGAAACCTCTCTTTCCTTATTACTTCCTATTAATTGCAACGATGACCAAAACTATGTCTGCCAACTCCCAACAACTTTTAATCATCATACTCTTTCTATGTGAAGTCATTACTCTCAATAAGATCAATATGAACTCTTTGCTTCTTTTTATTAATTTTCTCTTTTCTTTTATTCACTCAAGATCATGGCAAAATAATCAAGCCCTTGACTCAACACTAATCTTTATTATATATAGCTCACGGACTCGATTACATAGAGAGATCATAAAGCAAAACTCAAAACTAGATCATGCCATAAACTTTATTCTACTAGATCAAGATACTACTAATAGGATCGAACTAAGAAAAACGGTAAAGATAGGAGATGTGTTTGTGATACGATACCGGGGCACCTCCCCCAAGCTTGGCGGTTGCCAAGGGGAGTGCCCATACCCATGTGATTATGTCTCCCTCTTTATCGGTGAAGAAGGTGGAGGTGTTGTCGATGATGCGGGCTTGGCGTCCATCTTCCAAGGCATAGGCTCACCATCATAGAAGGATGATCAAGTCTCCAGGATCCTCAAATCTGCAGCCAAACTCATCCTTTTGAATCTATATTCATACTCACAGTTTTGGTTTTGCAGGTCATAGATTTGGGCTTGGAGGTGCTCGATCTTCTCATGAAGCTTGAAGATGGCCTCCCCGATGTTGTCAGCATCCAGCTTATGGTTGCTAGTGAACTCCGCGATCATCATGTGGTTGGAGTTGAGTCCATGTTCCACCATCCCTTGACACTTGAAAACTTGTTGCTCCACTGCTTTGAGCCTCGTCTCCATGCTTCCGGTCCCCTTGGGTCCCTCTTCATCGCGGATGTGCAGCAAAACATCACGCAACTCAATGGTTTGAGGGTGTCGCAGCACCTCCACGAGGTAAGGGTTGATAACCTTCTCGAAGAACTTGTCCTTGGAAGCACTTGGGGCCGTCATGATAATCTAGATCTGTCAGAAAAACAGCTCGAAACAAGAACAGAGGAGATTTGCGTGATATGGGAGTCAAAACCTTCGGGAGAATATACGATGAATTTTTACCGACCAAAATACGTATCGTGCAAGAAAACGGAGTCCGGAAGGCACACAAGGTGCTCACGAGGTAGGGGGGTAGGGCGTGCCCACCACCCTCGTGGGGCCCTCGTGTCCTTCCCGGACTGCTACTTATTTTTCTATTTTTCGAAATATTCCAAAATGGAGAAATATTGCCTTAAAAATTGTTTTGGAGTCGGTTTACTTACCGTACCACATACCTATTTCTTTTCGGAGTCTGAAACGGTCTGGAAAGTGTCTCTTATGTATTCCTCCGGGGTTACGGTTTCAATAATATTGGTTTCAACATTTATGGGATTACCTGAGATATAATGTTTAATTCTTTGACCGTTTACCACCTTCGGGTTTGTGCCTTCGAAGTTGTTGATTTTTATGGCACCGGAACGATAGACCTCCTCGATGACGTAGGGGCCTTCCCATTTAGAGAGAAGTTTTCCTGCAAAAAATCTTAAATGGGAGTTGTATAGCAATACATAATCAGCTACGTTAAACTCACGCTTTTGTATCGTTTTGTCATGCCATCTTTTAACTTTTTGTTTAAACAACTTGGCATCTTCATAAGCTTGGGTTCTCCATTCATCAAGTGAGCTAATATCAAATAACCTCTTCTCACTGGTAAGTTTGAAATCATAATTGAGCTCTTTAATAGCCCAATATGCCTTATGTTCTAGTTCGAGAGGTAAATGACATGCTTTTCCATATACCATTTTATACGGAGACATACCCATAGGATTTTTATATGCAGTTCTATAGGCCCATAATGCATCATCAAGTTTCTTGGACCAATTCTTTCTAGACCTATTGAAAGTCTTTTGCAAAATTAATTTGAGCTCTCTATTACTCAATTCTACTTGACCACTAGACTGTGGGTGATAAGGAGATGCAATTCTATGATTGACGTCATATTTAGCAAGCATTTTTCGGAAAGCACCATGAATAAAGTGTGAACCACCATCAGTCATTAAATATCTAGGGACTCCAAACCTCAGAAAAATAACTTCTTTAAGAATTTTAATAGAAGTGTTATGATCAGCACTACTAGTTGGAATAGCTTCTACCCACTTAGTAACGTAATCAGCAGCAACTAAAATATGGGTATACCCATTAGAGGCAGGAAAAGGACCCATATAATCAAAGCCCCAAACATCAAATGGTTCAATAACAAGTGAATAATTCATAGGCATTTCTTGACGTCTACTAATATTACCAATTCTTTGACATTCATCACATGACAAGACAAACTTACGGGCATCCTTGAAGAGAGTAGGCCAATAAAAACTGGATTGCAATACCTTATGTGCAGTTCTATCTCCCGCGTGGTGTCCTCCATAATCTTCGGAGTGGCACTTGCGTAGGATCTGTTCTTGTTCATGCTCAGGTACACAACGTCTAATAATACCATCTAGTCCTTCTTTATAAAGATGTGGGTCATCCCAAAAGTAATGCCTTAAATCATAGAAAAACTTTTTCTTTTGTTGGTATGTGAAACTAGGTGGTATGAATTTAGCAACAATGTAATTAGCATAATCAGCATACCATGGAGTACTACGAGAAGTACTTATAACATTTAATTGCTCATCAAGAAAGCTATCATCAATAGGCAGTGGGTCATCAAGAACATTTTCTAACATAGACAAGTTGTCTGCTACGGGATTCTCAGCTCCTTTTCTATCAACAATATGCAAATCGAATTCTTGTAGCAAGAGAACCCATCTAATAAGTCTAGGTTTAGCATCTTTCTTTTCCATAAGGTATTTAATAGCAGCATGATCAGTGTGAATAGTTACTTTAGAATCAACAATATAAGGTCTGAACTTATCACAAGCAAATACAACTGCTAAGAATTCCTTTTCAGTAGTAGCATAATTTCTTTGAGCATTGTCTAGAGTCTTACTAGCATAATGGATAACATTTAATTTCTTATCAACTCTCTGCCCTAGAACAACACCTACAGCATAATCACTAGCATCACACATAATTTCAAAGGGTAAATTCCAATCAGGTGGCTGAACAACAGGTGCAGAGACTAATGCTTTTTTTAAGTATTTCAAATGCTTCTACACAATCATCATCAAAGACAAATGGTATATCTTTTTGTAATAAATTAGTCAGAGGCCGAGAAATTTTTGAGAAGTCCTTAATGAACCTTCTATAAAATCCGGCGTGACCAAGGAAACTTCTTATACCTTCGATGTCCTTGGGGCATGGCATCTTTTCAATAGCACCAACCTTGGCTTTATCAACTTCAATACCTCTTTCAGAAACTTTATGCCCCAAGACAATACCTTCATTAACCATAAAGTGGCACTTTTCCCAATTCAAGACAAGATTAGTTTCTTCACATCTCTACAAAACTCGATCAAGATTGCTCAAGCAGTCATCAAAAGGAGATCCATAGACGGAAAAGTCATCCATGAAAACCTCACAAATCTTTTCACAAAAGTCAGAGAATATAGCCATCATGCATCTTTGAAAGGTAGCAGGTGCATTACATAAACCAAAAGGCATACGCCTATAAGCAAAAGTACCAAAAGGGCAAGTAGAAGTAGTATTTGATTGATCTTTAGCTGACACGGGTATTTGAGAGAAACCAGAATAACCATCTAGAAAGCAGTAATGTGTTTGTTTGCATAATCTTTCTAGCATTTGATCAATAAAATATAAGGGGTAATGATCTTTCTTAGTAGCCTTATTTAATTTACGGAAATCAATTACCATCCTATAACCTGTGATAATTCTTTGTGGGATCAATTCATCTTTATCATTAGGAACAACAGTAATACCTCCCTTTTTAGGGACACAATGGACATGACTTACCCACTGACTATCAGCAATGGGATAAATTATACCTGCCTCCAGAAGCTTTAGTATTTCTTTTCTTACCACTTCTTTCATTTTAGTATTCAAACGTCGTTGAGGATCATGAACTGGTTTGGCATATGCTTCCAAATTTATTTTATGTTGACATAGAGTGGGACTAATGCCCTTAAGATCATCAAGAGTATATCCAATTGCAGCATGGTGCTTCTTCAGAGTTTTCAATAGTCTCTCTTCTTCATGCTCTGAAAGGTTAGCACTAATAATAACAGGATGTATCTTCTTTTCATCAAGATAAGCATATTTAAGATTATCAGGCAACGGTTTAAGCTCAAACATGGGAGCACCCTTGGGTGGAGGAGGATCCCCTAAAATTTCAACATGCAAATTGTGTTTCAGAATAGGTTCCTGCTTAAAGAATATTTCATCTATTTCCCTTCTTTCATTCATGAACATATCATTTTCATGGTCTAGCAAATAATGTTCTAAAGGATCACTAGGAGGTACGGCAATAGAAGCAAGACCAATAATTTCATCCTCACTAGGCAATTCTTCCTCACGATGTTGTTTACTAAATTTAGAGAAATTAAACTCATGAATCATATCATCCAAGCCAATAGTAACAACATTCTTTTCGCAGTCTATCTTAGCATTAACAATGTTCAAGAAGGGTCTACGAAATATAATGGGACAAAAGCTATCTTGTGGGGAACCAAGAACAAGAAAATCAGCGGGATATTTAGTTTTCCCGCACAAGACTTCAACATCTCTAACAATCCCAACTGGTGAAATAGTATCTCTATTGGCAAGCTTAATTATGACATCAATTTCTTCTAACTCAATAGGTGCAATATCATGCATAATTTCTTTGTATAAGTCAATGGGTATTGCACTAGCACTAGCACCCATATAACATAAGCCATGATAACAATGATCTCCTATTTTAACAGAAATAACAGGCACGCCTACCACAGGTCCATGTTTATCTTTAGCACAAGGTTTAGCAATTCTAGTAGTTTCACCGCAGAACTGAATAACATGCCCATCAATATTATCAGACAAGAGATCTTTAACAATAGCAATATTAGGTTCTACTTTAACTTGCTTAGGAGGTGTATAATTTTTAATATTGCTTTTACGAACCACAGTTGAAGCTTTAGCATGATACTTTATTCTAACAGGGAAAGGTGGTTTCTCAACATAAGAAGTGGGAATAATGGGATCATTATAAGTGACAGTCTTTTCTTCAACTTCAATAGGTGCAGCTACTTTTACTTCTATGGGAGGATGATATTTAAACAACTTCTCCTTAGGGAGATCAACATAAGTAGTAAAAGATTCACAGAAAGAATCTACTATCTCAGAGTCAAGTCCATATTTAGTGCTAAACTTACGAAAAATATCGGTATCCATAAAAGATTTAACACAATCAAACTTAGGTGTCATACCTGACTCCTTACCTTCGTCGAGGTCCCAATCTTCAGAGTTGCATTTAATTTTATCCAATAAGTCCCATTTAAATTCAATAGTCTTCATCAGAAAAGAGGCAGCACAAGAAGTATCGAGCATGGTGCGATTATTTTCAGAAAGCCGAGCATAAAGATTTTGAATAATTGTTTCTCTTGGGAGCTCATGATTGGGGCATGAATATAACATTGATTTAAGCCTCCCCCAAGCTTGAGCGATGCTTTCTCCTTCACGAGGCCAAAAATTATATATATAATTGCGATCACGATGAACAAGATGCATAGGGTAATACTTTTGATGAAATTCCAATTTCAATCTTCTATAGTTCCATGATCTCGTATCATCACATAGCCTATACCACGTCAATGCGTATCCCTTCAAAGATAAAGGGGAGACCTTCCTCTTAGCAACATCATCGGGTATACCTTCAAGCTTAAACAATCCACGAACTTCATCCACATATATTAAGTGCTCATCAGGATGCTTTGTTCCATCTCCTGTAAAAGGATTAGCTAGCAGTTTTTCTATCATACCCGAAGGAAATTCAAAAGGAGTTTCATTTTCAATAGGTTCAGTAGGTTGAGGAGCAACTCTTTGCTCTACTGGACGGGGTGAAGATATCCCGAACAAGCCCCTCAGAGGATTACTTTCCATAGTAATAAGTGACAGTAAATTTCAGCACACTATATAAATTTTTTCTTACCAAATTCCACCTACCAAAGGCGCTTCACTCCCCGGCAATGGCGACAGAAAAGAGTCGATGACCCACAAGTATAGGGGATCTATCGTAGTCTTTTCAATAAGTAAGAGTGTCGAACCCAACGAGGAGCAGAAGGAAATGATAAGCGGTTTTCAACAAGGTATTCTCTGCAAGTACTGAAATAAGTGGTAACAGATAGTTTTGTGATAGGATAAAGTGTAACGAGCAACAAGTAACAAAAGTAAATAAAGTGCAGCAAGATGGCCCAATCCTTTTTGTAGCAAAGGACAAGCCTGGACAAACTCTTATAATAGGAAAAGCGCTCCCGAGGACACATGGGAATATCGTCAAGCTAGTTTTCATCACGTTCATATGATTCGCGTTCGGTACTTTGATAATTTGGTATGTGGGTGGACCGGTGCTTGGGTGCTGTTCTTACTTGAACAAGCATCCCACTTATGATTAACCTCTATTGCAAGCATCCGCAACTACAACAAAAGTATTAAGGTAAACCTAACCATAGCATGAAACATGTGGATCCAAATCAGCCCCTCACGAAGCAACGCATAAACTAGGGTTTAAGCTTCTGTCACTCTAGCAACCCATCATCTACTTATTACTTCCCAATGCCTTCCTCTAGGCCCAAATAATGGTGAAGTGTTATGTAGTCGATGTTCACATAACGCTACTAGAGGCTAGACAACATACATCTCATCAAAATATCGAACGAATACCAAATTCACATGACTACTAATAGCAAGACTTCTCCCTTGTCCTCAGGAACAAACATAACTACTCACAAAGCATATTCATGTTCATAATCAGAGGGGTAATAATATGCATAAAGGATCTAAACATATGATCTTCCACCAAATAAACCAACTAGCATCAACTACAAGGAGTAATCAACACTACTAGCAACCTACTAGTACGTACCAATCCCGGACATGGAGACAAGAATTGGATACAAGAGATGAACTAGGGCTTTGAGATGAGATGGTGCTGGTGAAGATGTTGATGGAGATTGCCCTCTCCTGATGAGAGGAGCGTTGGTGATGACGATGGCGATGATTTCCCCCTCTCGGAGGGAAGTGTCCCCGGCAGAACAGCTATGCCGGAGCCCTAGATTGGTTCCGCCAAGGTTCCGCCTCGTGGCGGCGGAGTCTCGTCCCGAAAGGTTGCTTCTGATTTTTTTCTCGACGAAAGACTTCATATAGCAGAAGATGGTCATCGAAGAGCCACCAGGGGGCCCACAAGGTAGGGGGCGCGCCCCCACCCTCATGGACAGGGTGTGGGCCCCCTGGCCTTCATCTTTGGCAAGGATTTTTTATTATTTAATATAAGATATTCTGTGGAATTTCAGGACTTTTGGAGTTGTGCAGAATAGGTCTCTAATATTTGCTCCTTTTCCAGCCCAGAATTCTAGCTGCCGGCATTCTCCCTCCTTATGTAAACCTTGTAAAATAAGAGAGAATAGCCATAAGTATTGTGACATAATGTGAAGTAACAGCCCATAATGCAATAAATATCGATATAAAAGCATGATGCAAAATGGACATATCAAGAAGCAATCCAAGCACCGGCGTCAGCGGCGCCGCTCTAAGCCCTGCCATAGCAAAAGCAACGATACCGGCACAAGAGACAATAATGATGCAGATAATGCCGAAGACGAAGACAATCCCCTCCAGCCAGGCTTCGAGCATGAGGATGGGCAAGCTAGCCCTAAGGAACAGGCATCAGACGACGAATCAGAGGATGACAATTACATGCCTCTCTCCGAAGACGAGGTGAGCCTCGGCGACGAAGAATTTATCGTGCCTGAGGATCTTGTCGAGCAGGAGCGCTTCAAGCATCGACTTATAGCCACAGCAAAAAGCCTGAAGAAAAAGCAACAGCAGCTTCAAGCTGACCAAGATCTGCTAGCGGATAGATGGACTGAGGTTCCGGCGGCCGAGGAATATGAACTGTAGTGCCCAACCAAGAGTTACCCAAAGCGCAGGTTGCTACCCCAACTCGAGGAGGAAGCATTAAAACCTACACTACTAGTGTATGATGCGGCTGATCGGCCACCTCGTGACCGAGACAGAGCAACATATCAGCTCAAAGTCCAGCCCGCACCCCGTCGCCAGTCAAACAAAAACATCAAGGCCCGGGGCAACACGCAGGACCTGCGAGACGTATTGGAAAACAAGGAAGGACATACAAGATCGATCTATGGATCAAGGGGACGCGCCCCAACGCGCGACGACGATCGTCACGCAGGATACACTAAAAGCAAATCCGGCCGGGCCGAATACAGCAGACAAGACTCGTATGAACTGTGTCGTGACATAGCCCGGCACAGAGGCGCCGCACACCCCCTGTGCTTCACTGATGAAGTGATGGACCACGAATTCCCAGAAGGATTTAAACCCGTGAACATTGAGTCATATGATGGTACAACAGACCCCGCGGTATGGATCGAAGATTTCCTCCTCCACATCCACATGGCCCGTAGTGACGATCTACATGCCATCAAGTACCTCCCACTAAAACTCAAAGGATCGGCTCGGCATTGGCTGAATAGCCTGCCAGCAAACTCCATTGGCAGTTGGGAGAATTTGCAATACGCATTCCTTGACAACTTCCAGGGCACTTATGTGCGACCACCGGATGCCGATGACTTGAGTCACATAACCCAACAACCAGGGGAATCAGCCAGGAAATTCTGGACTCGGTTTCTAACTAAAAAGAACCAAATTGTCGACTGTCCGGATGCCGAGGCCTTAGCGGCATTTAAGCATTACATCCGCGACGAGTGGCTCGCCCAACACATCGGCCATGAGAAGCCGAAGTCCATGGCAGCCCTCATGACACTCATGACCAGCTTTTGCGCGGGCGAGGACAGCTGGCTGGCTTGCAGCAACAACACATCAAGAAATCCTGGCAATTCAGAAGCCAAAAATAGCAATGGCATACCACGTCGCGACAGACACAAGCGCTGCAACAACGGTGACAACGCCGAAGACACGACAGTCAATGACGGATTCAGTGGCTCTAAATCTGTTCAGCGGAAAAATCCGTTCAAAAGAAGCAATACCGTCCAGTTTGGACCGCATACTCGATCGCTCGTGTCAAATTCACGGCACCCCCGATAAGCCAGCCAACCACACCAACAGAGAATGCTGGGTGTTCAAATAGGCCGGCAAGTTGAATGCCGAAAACAAGGAAAAGGGGCTGCATAGCGACGACGAGGAGGAGCCCCGGCCATCGAACATAGGAGGACAGAAGAAATTTCCTCCCCAAGTGAAAACGGTGAACATGATATATGCAACCCATATTCCCAAGCGGGAACGGAAGCGTGCACTAAGGGACGTCTATGCGATGGAGCCAGTCGCCCCAAAGTTCAACCCATTGTCTTCTTGTCCGATCACTTTCGATTGCAGGGACCACCCCACTAGTATCCGTCATGGCGGTTCTGCCGCATTGGTCCTTGATCCCATCATTGACGGATTTCACCTCACTCGAGTCCTTATGGACGGTGGTAGCAGCCTGAACCTGCTCTATCAGGATACAGTGCGCAAAATGGGTATAGACCCATCGAGGATCAAACCCACAAAAACCACCTTCAAAGGTGTCATACCAGGTGTAGAGGCCTATTGCACGGGCTCAATCACACTAGAAGTGGTCTTCGGATCTCCGGACAACTTCCGAAGCGAGGAATTAATCTTCGATATCGTCCTCTTCCGCAGTGGCTATCACGCACTACTCGGATGAACCGCATTTGCTAGATTCAATGCGTTACCGCATTATGCATACCTCAAGCTCATAATGCCAGGACCTCGCGGGGTTATAACAGTTAATGGAAACACAGAACGCTCGCTCCGTACGAAGGAGCACACTGCGGCCCTCGCGGCAGAAGTGCAAAGCAGCCTTCTGAGACAAACCGCCAATTCGGTGACAAAGCCCCCGGACATCTTCAAGCGAGTCCGAAGTACCCTGCAACAGGATCGCCCGACACGTTCAGAGCTCGCCTAGCAATTCGGCCTCCGTCATAGTCCCAGTAAAGCGGTGAAATTTGCGCCGCGCGTACATAATTACGCACTCAAGATACCATGGGCGCAGGCGGAGGCACGACTATGGCACGACCCACAATGCGGCTCAACCGCCTCAGGGCCCGTATATCTTTATCATTTTCTCTCTTTCAGGACCCTACTCTCTGGAAGCCCTTTCTGACAGCATGATTATTGGACCCATTATGGGAAGGAAATACCAAGGAAGCAAGACGCTCTGACGTACAAGGGAATCCCCAGGTGGTCTCTGATAACGATCGATATACCTGTCTTACATTCCCGTACGCAGCTTGCCCTTGGATAGGACATGTCAAATAGTCCTATTTTTGCTTATTGCACTACTTGTATACATACGCTTTGACGTATCATTTAAATAACAATGTACATCCTTAGCTTGTTATTGCATTTTTTCATCTTTTTTCCCTTGTCTGCTTATTTACGACAAATTGCACCCGTACATTCTGGTATGTCCAGTACGCCAGCGGCTTCATTGTACCCCATAACACGTCAAGAAAAGTCCGAACACTTTCGACAGTGCAGCACCCCGAACTTATAGCATTGTATGCATCAGCTCCGAATCATGTCTTGGGTCAATAGTTGGGTTTGCCCGGCTCCCATGTTTTGGTACCTTACATTCCGCTATATCGGCTAAGGTAGCACTGGGAGAACTACTGCGATTGTGTCCCGGTTCTTCCGGACGAGCACCTCAGTAGACAAAGCCGAAAACTGACTGTCATGATGCTGCGAGAGCTCGTCGCTGTTCGAGAGGTCTCAAATCCTTAAAGATATTTTCTGCTTCGGGCGAGGAGTCGGCCTTGTCCGGCTTAGGCGTACATAGTGCCCCAAGTTCGGCCTTCCGAATACTAGGGGCTTCGCCAAAATTTAAAATTGTAGACTTCTATGGCTAAGTAAGAGTGATAAAGCTTTATAGTCCGATTGCCTGGTTCGTTGTGCTGAACATCTCCTTCGAAGGACCCAAAACTGGGATAAAGAGTGATCAGGTTTATCCCGAACACCTCAGTACTAGTTACATGGGGATAGAAGCCGGCGACTAGCCAACTCTCAGATTTTCTAAACGGTCGCACAGAAGGTAATATTTTAAATCAACAAGCGTTATATAGCGCACACGAACTCGTTTTCATATTGTAGGATCACATGAGTACATTCATTCAAATATTATATCCTTAGCACATTCCTCCGCCACAAGGCGAGCACCCTTCAGAACACGGTCATAATACTTTTCGGGGTGGCGATGCTCCTTGCCCTCCGGTGGCCCTTCCTTCACCAACTTTTCGGCATCCATCTTTACCCAATGCATTTTCGCCCGGGCAAAGGCCCTGCGTGCATCTTCAATGCAGACGGACCGCTTTATGACTTCAAACCGTGGGCAGGCATTCACAAGCTGCTTTACCAGGCCGAAGTAGCTGCCAGGCAGGGGCTCGCCAGGCTACATCTGGACTATGAGACCCTTCATGGCTAATCCGACCGCCTTGTGAATCTCGACCAGTTGCTTCAACTGGTCGCTCAAGGGCATCGGATGTTCGGTCCCACTATACTGAGACCAGAACAACTTCTCTGTCGAGCTCCCTTCCTCGGCCTGGTAGAACTCTGCGGCATGCGATACGCAGCGAGGCAGATCTGCGAACGCTCCTGGAGAGCTCCAAATTCGGGTAAGTAAAAGGAACATTTCCGTCACATGCTTGCTTTGCATAATGAATGCCTTACCCGCTGCTATCTTCTTGACCTCCTGAATCTCCTGGAGGGCCTTTTGGGCTCCGGGCTTGGCAATTTGTGCGTTCTCGAGGGCCTTCGCAAGCTCGGACCCTTGCGTCTCAGAGTCACGCTCCAAGGACTCGCATTTCTTGACGAAATCCTGGAGCTCTTGCTGAACCTCGCCGACTCGGTCCCCATGCTTCTCGCGCTCGGCGCGCTCCTTGGCCGTGTCAGGACCCCGATTCCAAGTCACATCGACCCAGCCGGTAACACCTCATATCACTTTGCGGCCTCACGCACGGTAATCCCACGGTTGTCGCCTTACCATGGCCCGGGACCGTTTGCGCCTTTTGGCTCACATATATGATAGTGTCGCTAGCATCCATATGACAGAGAACCTGGGCCGACATGGCTAGTCGTGAACCCAAAGCGGCACTAACCCATGGGGACAGGCATACATGAATCACATCGAGCATGTCGGTCACTAACGTGTGAATCCGGGCTGTAGCACTAGGCTAACAGGACTCTGGTAACCCGGGCTGTAGCAGGCTAGGCAGGACTCCAGATGTCACCGTGTGACATTTCCCCGAAGGTACAGACACAGGAACGAAGTGAAACACATGCCGGCTAGTCAAGTGTCTAGAGCAGTGGTGCTGGGCTAGCAGGACTCCGGTGAACCGGGCTGTGGCGGACTACTATCGCTCAGGAAACACTAGACTACATTTCCCCATATGAGAGGCTGCCAAGGACAAACAACTAGATTGTCGGATCCCACTCATACCAAGCATTTCAATCATACACACAATATGCCCGATATGAGTACATACAACATGGCATCACAACAAAACTCTACAACTCAAAGTACTTTATTCAGAGGCTCCAAGGAGCCATACATAACATGTTCATACAGATAGGGGTCACACGACCCGACACTCAAGTCATACAAACATACAAGCACATGCGGAAGCAAACTAGTTTGAGTACAGACACTAAAAAGAAAGAAGGCTTGACGAAGCCTGTCTATCTACATAGGTCCTTCACAAGTCTTGGACCACCACCTGGGTGGCTAGTCACTCGTCAACGTCGAGGTCTACATAGAACCCATCGGAGGGGGCAGTGTTGTCGTCTGAAAACATTAATTAAAGCAAACGTGAGTACAAAGGTACTCAGCAAGTCTTACAACAGAATCCTACTATACATGCACATTCTCAAGAAGGTAGTGGAGTTATTGCAGCAAGCCAGCATTGACTCTTGGCTAAGCTATCCTATGATAGACACAACTTGTAAAGCATTTGTCGCACACGAGTCCACTAATCACCAACACAATACTCCACCGTGGATCCTCTCTCGTCAACCTACGAGAGGGCCATCCGCGGTACTCACACTTATCTTGAGGCTTTTAGTAGTATCCATTTACTTGTCTATGAACTGCATAGGTGACCAAGTAGTCCTTTACCGCGGACGCATCTATTCGAATAGTTTTATACCCTGCAGGGGTGTACTTCTTCACACACGCTCTCACCACTTATCGCTGCTACACGACTTGTACTCGGCAACCTTCAAACGGAAGCCCAGCGAGGGTGTCGGCCACGACCTGACTAAACACACGAGTCCCTAGTCCAGGTTTATCGCCTATTCGGGTTCCATCCGCAGGGAGTCCGGCCGAGGTTTCCACTAACGGCCCCGAACGATGTGTGCAGGGTTCCCGAGACACCAAACGGGTGACTCGGTACACCGTGCCACGTGCCTACTGCAACACAGCCCACCCCTAAGTACAACGCTGCGTGCGGCCCCAGCATACTACAAACACCAGAAACTACTTTGCAACTCCCGGATAGAGGACAAGAGTGGTTAATAAGTCGAGGGAGTCCATTGGTTTCGGGCCCAATGCGTGGTAGTAGCTGAATTTAAATCACACACACAGATCTCAGTTCTTAAGGACGGCCTCAATGAAACAACCCACCATGTACTCCTACATGGCCTCTCATCGATTCCTTTACCAAATCATATTCAACACTTCACTCTCCTTACCGACACATCCTTTCACGATAGTTCATCATACCGATGAGCCAGACCTGACACAACTCTAGGCATAGCAAGCATAGCATGGTAGGAAACACAATATGGCTCAATCAACTCCTACACATGCTAGTGGGTTTCATCTAGTTACTGTGGCAATGACAGGTCATGCAAAGGAAGTGGGTTCAACTACCGCAACACACAACAGTTTGAATCGCGTTGTCTTAATGCAGTAAACAAGAGCAGAAGCGAGAACATGGGTTTGTATCAGAATTATCAATGGGTTGCTTGCCTGATGTAGTGGTAGTAGTGTACTACTCTTCAGAAGGATATTCGGGGTTATCCTCGGAGGTAGAACCTACCTCGAAAGACACACCGAACATAATCAACACATGACAATATGAAACAATATGATGCATGCTATGACATGGCAATATGAATGTGGCTTGGCCTAATGCAAGCTAAAACAGAAAGGAATGAACTCATTTGAATCAAAGATTCAAATGTTAGTTCATTTAACATAGCCAAATTAATGCATTATCTTATTTTGCTTAAACAGCAAGGTTAACTTGTTTGTCATGCATGAAACCATTACCAATGGATATATTGGATTTTTCTGATCATTTTTCATATATAAAACTTTTCATTCTGAGCTACAGATTAATTTCTATGAATTTTTGAAGTTTGCAACAATTTCTGGAATTTCCTATATAAAAATAAATCCAGAAATTAGTTATTGCGTCAGTAGTGCGTCAGGGTGACGTCAGTGGTCAACGGGGCTGGTCCAGTCAAACTGACCTATGGGCCCTGCGCGTCACTAGTTAGTTAACCTAACTAAATTTAGTTAAAACTAATCTGGGTTAATTAGCAGAGGGGGCCCACTTGTCATAGACTCAGGGAAGTCAACCTAGGTCCACCTAGTCAAAGTCAAAGGTCAAACACGCCGGTGTTTAGCCACCGGCGAGGCCAGACGCGGCGGTGAGAGTGCATTAGCGCGTTCCGGCGACCAAAAGAGCGGCGGAGGGCATCTACGCGTAGCTGGGAGCAAGCCGCGGCGTTTGGTGGTGGTGGTTGAGCTCGGGGTGGCCGGAAACGTCGCCGGCGACGAGCTTGGCGGTCGCCGGAGTCGGGTGAAGATGAACCCGAAGCTACGGGGCAGGACGAGGCGCGTGGAGTGGTGCTACGAGTTCCTGCGAGTGCGGTGAGTGCGTTGGACATGGTGGTGTGGCCAGTGGGTGGCCGGAGCATCGTCAGCAACGAGCTCCGCGGTGGCGTGTGCGGTGAAGGCTCGTGCAATCGCTACGGTGCTCGAGGGAGAGAACGGAGTGGATGGGGAGGTGCAGCAGCTCACGGCGGTCACGTAGGAGTAGACGGCGCGGTCAGGGACTGCTGATGCGGCGGCGACGGCGGAGGGGATCTGCGGCGGTGCTCGGTGAAGATGAGCTTGAAGAACACGAAGCAGGGCTTGCGAGCGTTCGGGGCTCGGGCTGCTCGACAGAGTCGACGACAGCAGAGTTGTTGGACACGGTGGCTCGGTACGGGGACGATGGTGGACGCGGTTTCAAGGTGGCGCGGGCGTAGCAGCGTCGGCCATGGTGGAGGGAGAGCACGAGAGAGAGGTAGGTGAGAATGCGAGATGTCCAGGCGGTCGGGGCGGCGACGTGGAGCCTGCCCAAGTGTCCAGGGGCGCGGCGGCAAGCAGCTGACGCCGTGGCAAGCTCGTGCTCACCGGCGTCACCTTTGTGCCTGCCTGGCGAGGACGAAGCAGCTGGCTGGTGTGGGCCAGCACAGTGCTGGGCCTGCCAGGTGGGCTGCAGCCAGGTAAGTCCCTCCTTCTCTTTTATTTCTGTTTTTCTATTTTTCTGTAAGTTTGTGGCTTTATTAAAAATAGCTAGGCACTTCTAAAAATCCTGAAAATAATCAGAGGCTCTGTTTAGAATATCTCCAACAGCCCACACTTATTTTCAGAATTATTTGAGCATTCAAAATATTTACTAGCATTCAAATGCCCAAATGCAATTTACATATGATTTAATTCAATGACCTTCTGTTGACCTAGAAAATTGTGCACCAATTTTGCCAGAGGTTCTAACCCAAGACAAAGAGGGTGAACTTTTTAGAAGGCATTTCAGGTTCATTGAAAATATTTTTAGTAAACGTTAGTTGATTTCAGAGGGGGTGTCGGGGGTTCTGTCTTCCCCAATTCAAGTTTCTGATGAAAGATAGACATGAAGCAACACTCTAATGCATGGTCTAGCTAGGATGTGACAACTCACCCCCATTCAAAAGAATCTCATCCCGAGATTTAGGATCCATCGGGAAGAAGGTGGGGTACTCGAACCGAAGACGATCCTCCCTTTCCCAAGTAGCTTCTTGTTCGGAATGGTGTGACCATTGAACCTTGAGAAACTTGATATTCTGGCATCGAGTGGTATGCTCGGCTTGATCAAGGATACGGACGGGATATTCCCGATATGTGAGATTATCTTGGAGGTCAAGCGTTTCGTGGTCCACTCCATGGATAGGATCCGAGAAGCAACGCCTCAGTTGAGAAACGTGGAAGACATCATGAACTCTGGAAAGATGCGGAGGTAGTTCCAACTGGTAGGCAACTTCCCCTTGTTTGGCAAGAATGCGAAAGGGTCCAATGTAACGAGGAGCTAATTTGCCTTTGATACCGAATCGATGGGTTCCCTTCAAAGGAGTAACCTGAAGGTAGGCCTTCTCGTCAACTTCATAAGTCATAGGCTTATGTTTGCGGTCATATTGGCTCTTTTGACGAGATTGGGCTGTTTTCAATTTCTCACGAATAATGCGAACTTGCTCTTCTGCTTCCTGAATCATGTCTGGGCCAAAGAGTTGTCTTTCCCCGGTTTCTGACCAGTTAAGAGGCGTTCGACATTTTCGTCCATAGAGAACTTCAAAAGGAGCTTTGCCCAAGCTAGCTTGATAACTATTGTTATAAGCGAACTTGGCAAATGGAAGGCACTTCTCCCAATCCATACCAAAAGAGATGACAGAAGCTCGGAGCATATCCTCCAGAATTTGATTGACTCGTTCTACTTGACCACTTGATTGAGGATGGAAGCCGTGCTAAAGGAGAGATGAGTTCCCATAGCATTTTGGAAACTTTCCCAAAATCGAGAGGTGAAGAGACTTCCACGGTCTGAGTTAATCTCCAATGGAACACCATGAAGAGATACTATTCGGGAGATGTACAAGTCAGCTAGCTGGCTAGCGATTATACTCTCACGAACGGGTAGGAAATGGGCTACTTTGGAAAGATGATCGACAACGACGAATATAGCATTATTCCCTCCCTTG
Organism: Triticum aestivum; assembly: GCF_018294505.1. Lineage (NCBI taxonomy): Eukaryota > Viridiplantae > Streptophyta > Magnoliopsida > Poales > Poaceae > Triticum > Triticum aestivum. Next base: position 601,012,496 of record NC_057801.1, read on the forward strand.
GTCCTGGGAAACCCGGTAATGAAATCCATACCAATTTTATCCCATTTCCTTTCAGGAATAGCCAAAGGTTGAAGGGTGCTAGCAGGCCGTTGATGCTCTGCTTTAACACGACGACAGATGTCGCAATTAGCAATGTATTGAGCGATTTCTCTCTTCATCCTAGTCCACCAAAACCTCTGGCGTAGGTCTTGATACATTTTAGTACTACCGGGATGAATGGTGAGAGGGGATTCATGAGCTTCCTTAAGGATCAATCACCTCAGGTTGCGTACCTTGGGAACCACTAGACGGTCTCCAAAGAACACGACACCTTGATCATCAATGCAGAAACAATCTGCGACTCCTTTCTTGATGTTTCTCTTGATACGGGAGATTCCCGGATCTACCTTCTGTGCCTTGATGATCTGATCCGTAAGGGTAGGTTTCGCCACCAGGGTGGAAAGAAATCCTTGAGGAACAACATGAAGGTTAAGCTTACGAAATTCCTTGTGGAGAAGTGGTTGACTTTGTTGTAACATCAGATTGTTACAATAAGATTTACGACTTAGTGCATCAGCCATGACATTGGCTTTGCCCGGGGTGTAAGTTATTCCTAAGTCGTAATCCATAATCAACTCGACCCAACATCTTTGCCTGAGATTCAAATCCAGTTGGGTGAAGATGTATTTCAGACTTTGGTGATCGGTGTAAATCTCGCAACGATTACCGAGGAGGTAATGTTGCCAGGTTTTGAGTGCATGGACTACAGCTGCAAGCTCTAGATCATGTGTGGGATAGTTATCCTCATGTGGACGCAACTGTCGAGAAGCGTAGGCAATCACATGACGATCTTGCATGAGTATGCAACCTAGTCCTTGTCGCGAGGCATCGCAATAGATAACAAAGTCCTTAGAAAAATCTGGTGGTACGAGTACGGGAGTAGATGTCAGGCGTCTTTTCAGTTCCTGGAAACTGAACTCGCACTATGGGGTCCACTCGAACTTTTTATCTTTCTTGAGGAGTTCCGTTAGAGGTTTAGCAACCTTGGAGAAATTCTCAACGAAGCGGCGGCAATAGCTCGCTAAACCAAGGAAACTCCGAACTTGCTTGACCGTTTCAGGTGGAGTCCAGTCAAGGACGGCTTGAACTCGCTCGGGATTGACAACAATGCCCTTACCAGAGATTACATGGCCTAGATAAGTCACTTCTGGCAACCAAACTTCGCACTTAGAGAATTTGGCATAAAGGCAATGCTCTCGAAGTTTCATCAATACTAGCCTTAGATGTTCGGTATGTTCTTCCTCATTCTTAGAGTAGATGAGTGTATCATCGAGGTATACCATGACAAATTTATCCAAATACTCCATGAAGATCGAGTTCATTAGCCGAGAAAAGGTGGCTGGAGCATTGGTTAACCCGAAGGACATGACGGTGTACTCGTATTAGCCATAACGAGTAACAAAGGCGTTTTAGGAATGTCCCCGTTCTTGATTTTGATTTGATGGTAGCCCAACCTCAAATCCATTTTGGAAAAGACCGAGGATCCAGCGAGCTGATCATACAGATCGTTGATCCTGGGGAGCGGATACTTGTTCTTGACAGTGACCAAGTTGACAGGTCGGTAATCTACAACCATCCGATCCATTCCATCCTTCTTCTTGACGAAGAGGATGGGGCAAGCCCATGGAGAAGAACTAGGACGGATGAAACCCTTTTGCAAGGACTCATCGAGTTGTTTCTTAAGCTCGTCTAGTTCTAGGGGTGCCATCTTATAAGGTCTTCTAGAGATTGGGACGGTTCCTGGAACAAGGTCTATCACGAACTCGACATCTCTGTCAGGTGGAACACCTGGCAGTTCCTCTGGAAAGACATCCAGAAAGTCATGGACTATCGGAATATCTTCAAGGTCTGGAAGGGGGTTGGCATTTAAGGAGTAAAGCTGACGCTCAGACACTCAGGTCAAAACATTGGCTGTCTTGCCTGATGGATGGGTGAGTTGAACAGTTCTAGTAGAGCAATCAATCCTAGCATAATGGGCTGACATCCAGTCCATACCCAAGATGATGTTTATGTCCGAGGACTTGAGAGCTATTAGCGATGCAAGGAAGACCAATCTATTGACAAGGATTTCATTTCCATGGCTGATCCTAGAGGTTTGCCACTTAGAACCAGGGGTTTGAATTACCATGGAGGTGGGCATGTCACAAAATGTGGTGTTGTGCAATCGAGCATAGCTCTCAGAAATAAATGAATGAGATGCTCCAGTATCAAAGAGAACAGTTGCCGGATGGCAATTAACAAGGAGCGTACTGAGAACAACGTTGGGATCCTCATGAGTTTCTTCAGCTGAGACGTAGTTGACATGGCCACTAGCAGTGGTGGCTGGCTTGGCGTAGAGCACCTTTCCTACTGGCTTGCTACGACCAACAGACTTCCCAGGGTGTATGGGGTTATTTTGGGGACACTCATGGATGTAGTGACCCGTCTCCCCACACTTGAAATAAGTTATCACATTGGGGCGTGGAGCGGCATTAGCAGCGGGGCCACCATAGGTCTTGGGCAGTGCATACTGCTGGTTGGGGCGAGGCGCCTCAAAGAATGGCCTCGGAGTGAACCTGGGTGGCAGAGCAGTGTTTGGAATCCACACCCGATGCTTCTGAGATCCAGAGCCGGATGAAGATCCAAAGTCACGAGAGTGCTTGCGTGAAGCTTCAAAGTCAGTCTGTCCTGTATCAGCACTGATGGCCTTGTTGACTAACTTCTGAAAGGAGGTGCACTCATGCAGTCGAAGGTCACGGCGAAGCTCGGGGCTAAGTCCCTTGCGGAACCTTGCCTGCTTCTTGGCGTTGGTGGATACCTCTTCAGGAGCATATCGTGCTAGATTTCCAAACTCACGACTGTATGCATCCACAGTCAATCTACCCTGGGTGAAATTGCAGAACTCTTCCCTCTTGTGATCCATGAGACCTTCCGGGATGTGATGTTCACGGAATGCCTCACTGAATTCAGCCCAAGTAGTGATTTGGCCGACCGGGCGCATAGCCTCAAAGTTCTCCCACCAAAGGCTAGCAGGGCCTTCGAGGTAATAGGCAACAAAGATAACCTTATCAGCTTCGGCTACATTGGCAGAACGTAGCTTGTGGGTGATGCTGCGAAGCCAGTCATACGCATCGAGAGGCTCGACGAAATGATTAAACTTCGGTGGATACAACTTGACAAAGTCATTGATTGACACCAGATCGTTCCTCGGCTGGCGTGCAATATTCTGCTCAATCCGCTCCAGCAAGCGGTTAGTCTCACGCTTGTTTCGTTCTGCCTCCAGCATAACTTCGGCCAGAGAAGGAGGTTGAGGCATATTTTCATCCCTAGCTGCGCTGGCTTCACCCTGCGCCGGGGCAGCAGGGTTGTTGCGGGTGTTGACCATCCTAGGAAAACAAGACAACGGTTTAGACAAGGATGGCAAAATCTTGGCAAGGAAGTGCGGAATGTAATGGATAACACGGAATGCAGAGATGTTCATCTGTATGACATGGTAATATAGAAACTGCCATATATATACCAATGGTCATACACACCATACATAGCTTAGTACAAGCCCAGGCTATAGTACAACTATGATGAAAGACATTACATCTCATCGGAGGCATTCCAAGCTCCTAAACATTATTTTTCTACACCTCCGGAACATGATACACACCAAGTCATATTCCACAAATCATGCAGGACGGTGGAAATACAACTATTACAATACTAGTGATACTACTACTAAATCAGACAGCTTCATAGTAGTCCTCATAGAAGTCACCACCATAGCCTGGAAGCTCAACGTGATCATCCGGGAACATACGGTCCTGAGGAGCTTGTGGACCATAGGGGCTAGGATGAGGTCTTGGACCAACAAACAGTGGCCTGCAGAGACCACGAGGTGGGGTGATGCCTCCCGCATCACGCCAATCCACCATGTCTGGCAGAGCAGATCTCACAAGATACAGATCCCTCGTATCCATACATCCAGCATGCACATCCGGTGCAAACCGAGTCAAAGTGGCCCAATGATCAGCACAGGTGTTGAAAAGCTCCAGTCTCAAGGCCCGATTCTCTCGGTCCTTATCCTCGAGCATCTCGGCAGTGGTGTGAGTGAGTGAGTCCTCATGTGTGGAGTCAGCATAGATAGCCTGGAGATACCCTTGCGCTCCTGGGAGTGAAGCTGGCATATAACGAAAGTCGGTGTTTCGAAGCAGGCCAGTCCTGACTCGCATGATGGTCATCATAGAATAGGCAGCATCCTGCACAACCATCTCAATAGTGACCCCAAGTCCATAGGAACAGTGGAGGGGCTCGGTAGATCCAGGATAAGAAGGAAATATCTTGACAATGCAGAAATATTGGCTTTGATTAAAGTCTCGGAATTGCTCTTCGACGGTGTATTCGGGATACCATCGGTAACCCGTCTTGATCATTACCCCGACTAACATAGCCGTATGACCGGGCGCATTGATGCACCGGGTTAGGCGAACCACTTGGTTTTGAGCACCAGTGGCCATCTGAAAGCACAACCACAATGCAAAGACATTAGAATTTCTAGGGAAAATTGGACAACATAACAACTATAATTGCTCAAGACAGATTTGAGACATTCACAACAGTTTGCAAAACCACTCAACAACATCATATCAAGGTTCTGGTCCAACTGATAACATACCAAAAGTAGTAGAAACTATACTGAGGCTGGTAACCAACAATCCAATAAGTTACTACGAATTAGTAACGCGTGAACCTGATAGAGAGAAGAGAGCCTAGTCCTTAACCCATGTAGAATGAGAAGAGAATGACACGGATCAGAGGGCATAAGGTAAAGGAGTAAAAGAGCCTTACGTTACCTCCCACAATCAATTCCCCTACATATAACTAAAGCATTTCTAGACTCGACATCGACCAGTTTGGCTTAGCGAACCTACAGGCAGTCCGGCTCTGATGCCAACGCTGTCAGGACCCTGATTCCATGTCACATCGACCCAGCCGGTAACACCTCATATCACTTTGCGGCCTCACGCACGGTAATCCCATGGGTGTCGCCTTACCATGGCCCGGGACCGTTTGCGCCTTTTGGCTCACGTATATGATAGTGTCGCTAGCATCCATATGACAGAGAACCCGGGCCGACATGGCTAGTCGTGAACCCAAAGCGGCACTAACCCATGGGGACAGGCATACATGAATCACATCGAGCATGTCGGTCATCAACGTGTGAATCCGGGCTGTAGCACTGGGCTAACAGGATTCCGGTAACCCGGGCTGTAGCAGGCTAGGCAGGACTCCGGGATGTTACCGTGTGACATTTCCGCGAAGGTACAGACACAGGAACGAAGTGAAACAGATGCCGGCCAGTCAAGTGTCTAGAGCAGTGGTGCTGGGCTAGCAGGACTCCGGTGAACCGAGCTGTAGCGGACTACTATCGCTCAGGAAGCACTAGACTACATTTCCCCATATGAGAGGCTACCAAGGACAAACAACTAGATAGTTGGATCCCACTCATACCAAGCATTTCAATCATACACACAATATGCCCGATATGAGTACATACAACATGGCATCACAACAGAACTCTACAACTCAAAGTACTTTATTTAGAGGCTCCAAGGAGCCATACATAACATGTTCATACAGATACGGGTCACACGACTCGACACTCAAGTCATACAAACATACAAGCACATGCGGAAGCAAACTAGTCTGAGTACAGACACTAAAAAGAAAGAAGGCTTGACGAAGCTTGTCTATCTACATAGGTCCTTCACAAGTCTTGGACCACCACCTGGGTGGCTAGTCACTCGTCAATGTCGAGGTCTACATAGAGCCCATCGAAGGGTGCAGTTTCGTCGTCTGAAAACATTAATTAAAGCAAATGTGAGTACAAAGGTACTCAGCAAGTCTTACAATAGAATCCTACTATGCATGCACTCAAGAAGGTAGTGGAGTTATTGCAGCAAGCCAGCATTGACTCTTGGCTAAGCTATCCTACGATAGACACAACTTGTAAAGCATTTGTCGCACACGAGTCCACTAATCACCAACATAATACTCCACCGTGGATCCTCTCTTGTCAACCTACGAGAGGGCCATCCGCGGTACTCACACTTATCTTGAGGCTTTTAGTAGTATCCATTTACTTGTCTATGAACTGCATAGGTAACCAAGTAGTCCTTTACCGCGGACGTGGCTATTCGAATAGTTTTATACCCTGCAGGGGTGTACTTCTTCACACACGCTCTCACCACTTATCACGTGTACTCGGCAATCTTCAAGCGGAAGCCCAGCGAGGGTGTCGGGCACGACCTGACTAAATGCACGAGTCCCTAGTCCAGGTTTATCGCCTATTCGGGTTCCATCCGCAGGGAGTCCGACCGAGGTTTCCATTAACAGCCCCGAACGATGTGTGCAGGGTTCCCGAGACACCAAACGGGCGACTCGGTACACCATGCCACGTGCGTACCGCAACACATCCCACCCCTAAGGTCAGCGCTGCGTGCGGCTCCCAGCATACTACAAACACCAGAAACTACTTTGCAACTCCTGGACAGAGGACAAGAGTGGTTAATAAGTCGAGGGGGTCCATTGGTTTCGGGCCCAATGCGTGGTAGTAGCTGAATCTTAAATCACACACACAGATCTCAGTTCTTAAGGACGGCCTCAATGAAACAACCCACCATGTACTCCTACATGGCCTCTCGTTGATTCCTTTACCAAATCATATTCAACACTTCACACTCATTACCGACACATCCTTTCACTCTAGTTCATCATCCCGATGAGCCAGACCTGACACAACTCTAGGCATAGCAAGCATAGCATGGTAGGAAACACAATATGGCTCAATCAACTCCTATACATGCTAGTGGGTTTCATCTAGTTACTGTGGCAATGACAAGTCATGCAAAGGAAGTGGGTTCAACTACCGCAACACACAGCAGTTTGAATCGGGTTGTCTTAATGCAGTAAACAAGAGCAGAAGCGAGAACATGGGTTTGTATCGGAATGATCAATGGGTTGCTTGCCTGATGTAGTGGTAGTAGGGTACTGCCCTTCAGACGGATATTCGGGGTTATCCTCGGAGGTAGAACCTACCACGAAAGACACACCAAACATAATCAATACATGACAATATGCAACAATATGATGCATGCTATGGCATGGCAATATGAATGTGTCTTGGCCTAATGCAAGCTAAAACAGAAAGGAATGAACTCATTTGAATCAAAGATTTAAATGTTAGTTCATTTAACATAGCCAAATTAATGCATTATCTTATTTTGCTTAAACAGAAAGGTTAACTTGTTCTGTCATGCATGAAACCATTACCAATGTATAGATTGGATTTTTTGATCATTTTTCATATATAAATCTTTTCATTCTGAGCTACAGATTAATTTCTATGAATTTTTGAAGTTTGCAACAATTTCTGGAATTTCCTATATAAAAATAAATCCAGAAATTAGTTATTGCGTCAGCAGTGCGTCAGGGTGACATTAGTGGTTAAAGGGGCTGGTCTAGGTCAAACTGACCTGTGGGCCCTGCGTATCAGTAGTTAGGCCCTATTCGGAGAGACTCCACTCCACAACTCCACTCCTGGAGTTGGTGGAGTTGTAGTTGAAAACTGCGGAGCAGCTATTTCCTGACTTCACATCTACTGGAATTTTGTGGAGCTGGTGGAATTCCGAACATGGCCTTAGTTAACCTAACTAAATTTAGTTAAAACTAATCTGGGTTAATTAGCAGAGGGGGCCCACTTGTCATAGACTCAGGGAAGTCAACCTGGGTCCACCTAGTCAAAGTCAAAGGTCAAACACGCCGGTGTTTAGCCGCCAGCGAGGCCAGACGCGGCGGTGAGAGTGCATTAGCGCGTTCCGGCGACCAAAAGAGCGGCGGAGGGCATCTACGCGTAGCTGGGAGCAAGCCGCGGTGTTTGGTGGTGGTGGTTGAGCTCGGGGTGGCCGGAAACGTCGCCGGCGACGAGCTTGGCGGTCGCCGGAGTCGGGTGAAGACGAACCCGAAGCTACGGGGCACGGCGAGGCGCGTGGAGTGGTGCTACGGGTTCCTGCGAGTGCGGTGAGTGCGTTGGACATGGTGGTGTGGCCAGTGGGTGGCCGGAGCATCGTCGGCGACGAGCTCCGCGGCGGCGCGTGCGGTGAAGCCTCGTGCAATCGCTACGGTGCTCGAGGGAGAGAACAGTGAGGATGGGGAGGTGCAGCAGCTCACGGCGGTCACGTAGGAGCAGACGGTGCGGTCGGGGACAAGCTGATGCGGCGGCGACGGCGGAGGGGATCTGTGGCGGTGCTCGGTGAATATGAGCTTGAAGAAGACGAAGCAAGGCTCGCAAGCGCTCGGGGCTCGGGCTGCTCGACAGAGTCGACGACGGCGGAGTTGTTGGACACGGTGGCTCAGTACGGGGACGACGGTGGACGCGGTTTCACGGTGGCGCGGGCGCAACAGCGTCGGCCATGGCGGAGGGAGAGCGAGAGAGAGAGGTAGGGGAGAATGCGAGATGTCCAGATGGTCGGGGCGGTGACGTGGAGCCTGCCCAGGTGTCCAGGGGCGCGGGCGGCAAGCAGTTGACGTCATGGCGAGCTCGTGCTCGCCGGCTACACCTCTGTGCCTGCCTGGCGAGGATGAAGCAGCTGGCTGGCGTGGGCCAGCACAGTGCTGGGCCGGCCAGGTGGGCTACGGCCAGGTAAGTCCCTCCTTCTCTTTTATTTCTGTTTTTCTATTTTTCTGTAAGTTTGTGGCTTTATTAAAAATAGCTAGGCACTTCTAAAAACCCTGAAAATAATCAAAGGCTCTGTTTAGAATATCTCCAACAGCCCACACTTATTTTCAGAATTATTTGAGCATTTAAAATATTTACTAGCATTTAAATGCCCAAATGCAATTTACATATGATTTAATTCAATGACCTTCTGTTGACCTAGAAAATTGTGCACCAATTTTGCGAGAGGTTCTAACCCAAGACAAAGAGGGTGAACTTTTTAGAAGGCATTTCAGGTTCATTGAAAATATTTTTAGTAAATCTTAGTTGATTTCAGAGGGGGTGCTGGGGGTTCTGTCTTCCCCAATTCAAGTGTCTGATGAAAGATAGACATGAAGCAACACTCTAATGCATGGTCTAGCTAGGATGTGACAGGCCGCTTTGTCTTCGGCCTCGGACAGCCCCTTCTTCAGGGCTGCCATTTTGGTCGTGGCCCCTAGCAAAATTCATGACGATCCTATGATTTAACAACCACCTTCTTTTTTATCGATATACAGACGGGGTATCACTTACCTTTGTTCTCTTCGAGCTGCCTCTTGGTAAGGCCGAGCTCTTCCTTGGACCGCTCAAGGTCCCGCTTCAGTGCGGAGACCTCCGCTGTACAAGCGGCAGCGGCCAATAGCGAAGCCTGCTTATTCACACAGACACATTCTGATTAGACTCCTGCGATTATTATTTGATCCTCTGTTTGGCTTTCTTTTGCGAATACCAAACAGAGCATCAGGGGCTAGTGTCTATGCTGTAAAATTTTCTCATAATTCGATTACTTACCTCAAAGCCTGTTAGGAGGCTGGCGCAGGCTTCAGTCAGTCCACTTTAGGCGGACCGAACTTTCTCGACCACCGCACTCATGATAGTGCGGTGCTCGTCGTCAATGGAAGCGCCGCGAAGCGCTTCCAGCAAGTTGTCCGATGCCTCTGGATGGACAGAGGCCATCGGCATAGACGGCTTGCCCCCCTTAGCGAGGGGTCGCCTGACAGAGTCCGGAGCCACTAGAGGTTCCGACGCAGTATTCGGCTGGGGGCCAAACTTGCTGCCCCCGTCACTAGAGCTCATCGGAGTCTTGCTCCCCATGCGCTCAGTGTCCGGGATGTCGCCTTGGGGCGCCTCCAGGACTATCTCCCCTTGGTTCAGTACCCTTTGAGACAACACCTCGACGTCGTCCGTAGGGCGGGGGGAGGTGGCGGTCGGGAGTGAATCGCTGTTCATCGCCGACGGGCCCAAAGACCCATCCGAAGAGGATACGTTGATATGGGCTTTGGAGGGACTGCATGATCATGTTCGGCATGATGAGAAGCAATAAAACAGAACATACCAGGACTATTATGGTATCCGAATACTTACGACTTCACCAGGGGCTTGTCCCTAGGAAACCACTCCTCGTCGCTGTAAGCGGCTATTGTGGAGTAGTTCGGAAGGAAGGTCCTTCCCTTCTTGGACCCTTCGGCCTCCCCAGATGGGGTGGCCTTCCTTTTCCTGTCTCCCCCGGCTGGGGGGGGGGAGAACTTTCCTCTTCCTCCTCCTCGTTTTCGTGGAAGGAGGGTGCTTCAGTATTATCGGACGATGAGTCCAATACAACCTTGCGCAGGAGACCTTTCCTGGTCCCCGCGACCTTCTTCTTGGCCTTCTTCTCCGGCGCCTCATAAGGCGCTGGAACCAGCATCTCCGTTAAGAGCGCATCTACTGGATCTTCAGGCAGGGGGGCCAGACAATCGATCTGCTCCGCTGTTGCTACCCAGTCCTGTTACAATGACATGGAGGCTCAGACCCCTCACACGGTTATGCTGGGCAAAGGAACATTTTGTGAGATATAAAAGACTTACTCGATTGGTAGGGCGCTTTGCGCTGAGTCCGCGATCCTCGGTAAGGGGAGGAGGTACCTCGGCGCCCTTGAACAGCACCTTCCAGACGTCTTTGTGCATCGTGTCGAAAAGCTCTCGTAGCATCTGGTGCTCGGCCGGGTCAAACTCCCACATATTGAATGCCCGTCTTTGACACGGGAGGATTCGGCGAAAGAGCATGACCTGGACGACGCTGAAAAGCTTGATTTTCTTGCTTATCATATTCTTGACACATTTTTGTAGTCCGGTCAGCTCCACCGACGAACCCTAGGACAGGCCCTTCTCTTTCCACGAGGTGAGCCGCATGGGGATGCCGGATCGAAATTCGGGGGCCGCCACCTAGTTGGTGCCGCGCGACTCGGTGATGTAGAACCACCCCGATTGCCACCCCTTCACGGTCTCCACATAGGAGCCTTCGAGCCAGGTGACATTGGGCATTCTGCCCACCATGGCGCCTCCGCACTCCGCCTGCTGACCGACCACCACCTTTGGTTTCACATTGAAGGTCTTCAGCCATAGGCCGAAGTGGGGCTTGATGTGAAGGAAGGCCTCGCACACGATGATAAACGCCGAGATATTGAGGATGAAATTAGGGGCTAGATCATGGAAGTCCAGCCCATAGTAAAACATGAGCCCGCGGATAAATGGGTGAAGGGGAAATCCCAGCCCGCGAACGAAGTGGGTAAGGAATACAACCCTCTCATGGGGTTCTGGAGTAGGGACGATCTGCCCCGCGTCTCGGAGCCGATGCATGATGTCTGCGGCTAGGTATCCGGCTTCCCGGAGCTTCGTAATGTCCCCCTCCGTAATGGAGGAGACCATCCACTTGCCTCCCGCTCCGGATATGGCTTTGCGGAGAAGCTGAGAACTTGGGCGCTGGAGCTCGAGTGTGTGTGAATGAGTGGGCAGGGGAAGAAGAAGGCATGGGTGAAAAAGAGGAGTCCTTGTCCCTTTATAAGGGCGATAGAAACTGTGCGCCTCCCCACTTGCCTGGTAAACTCGCTTATTCCCCAAGCGCCGTGATTGATGGCGCGGTTAGGTTACCCACACCCGTATTGATGAGAAACCCGTGATAAGGGGACACGATCTCTGCTTCGACAAGACGTGCCAAGAAAACCGCCTCACAATATGTGCAGTAGCTGGTTGAGAAAAACGGTTCGAATAATGACCGGGCCGTGGCGTGATGTCACGCTATAAAAGTTGTCAGCAGATTAGATTTGTGGAATATTATACTCTCTACGGTGGTATGTGGAATTTGTTTTGCAGAGCCGGACACGATCCTCGTGTTCAAAATCTTCTATGAAGTATTCGGAGGAGGAACCCGCATTGCAATGCCGAAGACAATCTGCGTGCCGGACTCATCGTCATTGAAGCCTGGTTCAGGGGCTACTGAGGGAGTCCTGGATTAGGGGGTCCTCGGACAGCCGGACTATATACTTTGGCTGGACTGATGGACTATGAAGATACAAGATTGAAGACTTCGTCCCGTGTCCGGATGGGACTCTCCTTTGCGTGGAAGGCAAGCTTGGCAGTTCGGATATGTAGATCTCCTCCCTTGTAACCGACTCTGTGTAACCCTAGCCCCCTCCGGTGTCTATATAAACCGGAGGGTTTAGTCCGTAGGACAACAACAATCATAATCATAGGCCAGCTTCTAGGGTTTAGACTCTACGATCTCGTGGTAGATCAACTCTTGTAATACTCATATCATCAAGATCAATCAAGCAGGAAGTAGGGTATTACCTCCATCGAGAGGGTCCAAACCTAGGTAAACATTGTGTTCCCCGCCTCCTGTTACCATCCGCCTTAGACGCACAGTTCGGGACCCCCTACCTGAGATCCACCGGTTTTGACACCGACACCTCACACTTGGGGACTTAGCCGCGAATCTGATTCGCCTAAGTTACAAAGATACTCGAAGTTTCGTCACAAGTACAACGTCCGCTCTATCCTGATCCGCAAAGACGACGAGGTGCAGGTTGTGTGCGGCACCTAGTGCTCATACCCGCGGACCTCTCGTTGGAGCTGCGTCACAAGTACAATGTCCGCTCTATCCCGATCGGCAAGGACGATGGTGCAGGTCATGCGCGACACCTAGCGCTCATGTCTGTGGCCCTCTTGTCGGAGCTGCGCCACAAGTACAACATCTATTCTGAGTGAATAATCAAGCTTCACTCGGAGTTAAGAGATCTGAAAGTGGTAAATAAAAAGCAACAATATTCAAAGAAAAACCAAGTTTGGATAAATCCAACAAGGTTCGGAACCGCGAACAGAAGTACTCAGGCGTCAGGCCCGGAAGAGTTTAACGGTTACAAAATCACTCAGCATTCCGAGGAAAATAAAAGTGAGGCATTAAGTTTGTTCACTTGGCGATTGGAGGGCTAGCTGGCTCGACAAACTCATCCAGGTCGATTCCATTAGCAATACGAGTGGCAGCGTCAATGAAGCACTACAAAAAAAGACACATCCGTGACATTTTGGGCCGAACAATTTTTTTTCTGTCATACATATGACACTTCTATGACGATAATTGTGACAAAACTCGGTAGCATCATAGATGTGGTGGGCTCCTACTTCTATGAAAAAAATCATGACCGAAAATGGGCTTTTCGTCCTGGGCGGGCCGGAGACGCAGCTGCATGACATTCTTTGGGCCGTCCATGATGGAAAAAACCGTGGTAGAAGCTAGGGCGAGGAAAATTTTGGGGAGTTCTCAGTTACGGTGGGAGGTCGGGGGACGAGCGATGCGCGTTTCTCTCGTACACGTACGCGTGTGTGTGCGAGGTGTTGGCTCTAACTGAACCCGAGCGAGGCGTTGGGCTCTAACTGAACCCGAGCGATTGCACTGCAGGCTACGCGTTACTGAACCCGAGTGATCGATCGATGGCTGTTAACTGAACCCGATCAAGCGATTCCTTCGCTACCCCTGCTAACTGAAGCCGATCGATGCTGCCTCTGGGATGAACAGTGAGCGTTGCGGGAGGGGGGGGGTTGGATGAACAGTGAGCGGTGGCATTGCCTCTGGATGAACAGGACCCCGTGGTGTGGTGGAGGTCTGGATGAACAGTAGACGGTGGAGGGATGCCCGTGCAGGGGTGGATGAACAGGACCCCGTGGTGTGGAGGGCTGGATGAACAGTAGATGGTGGAGGGGTGCATGTGGAGGGGTGGTTGAACAGGACCCCGTGGTGTGGAGGGCTGGATGAACAGTAGACGGTGGAGGGGTGGTTGAACAGTAGCCGGTGGAGTAGCCCGCGGTGGAGGCTAGATGAACAAGAGCCCGTGGAGGCTGGAGGAGGTCGACGGTGGAGATGAACAGTATCCCGTGGAGTCCCGTTTTGCGGTAGCCACACCCCTCCTGATGAACAGAACCCCCGTTTCGACTGTAGCGCTCCAACACAAGTCTGTTTCGTCCGTTTTGTGGTATGCCACACCCCTCCCGATCAACAGGACCCCTGTTTCGACCGTAGGAGGTCCGTTTCGTCCGTTTTGCGGTACGCCAGACCCCTCCCGATGAACAGGATCCCGTTTCGAACGTGGCCGGTCGAACACAAGGTTGTTTCCTCCGTTTTGTGGTATGCCAGGCCTCGTTTCCATCGCCTGTTCCGTCCAAGCCCTCCCGATGAACACGACCACGCATTCCGTTCTGACCCAGCCGGTTAGCTCCCACGCGTTCTGTTGCCTCCCGATGAACACGACACATTCCGTTGCCTCCCCATGAACACGAGGCATTCTGTTGCCTCCCCATGAACACGACGATGACACTGTTTCTCCATTCCGACCCAGCCATGTACACGAGCCCTCGCCGTACGTATGCGTGAGTAGGCGTTCGAGACCCTCCCATATGTACGTACGTGGCCGTATTTTCTTTCTTGCACCCTGGCCACTGTACGTACGTGTACATGCTACGTGCACGCCACTACTACGACACGTACGCGCCTCTACTATGACACGTGTGCGCCTCTACATCGACCAGTATACATGTACGTACACGTTCGCGACCAGAATGACAACGCTACGTACACTTCGACCAGGTGGGTCCCGACTATCAGGCACTTCCTTTCCCGCGAAGATGTAGCTGGTGGGTCCCAGCAGTCAGGGGGGCGAATCGTTTTGCTTTTTTTTCCCGGACGCACTTCCTTGCGTGCGAAGATGTAGCTGGTGGGTTCCAGCAGTCAGGGGGGCGAATCGTTTTTTTTGCCCGGACGCACTTCCTTGCATGCGAAGGTGTAGCTGGTGGGTCCCAGCAGTCAGGGGGGAAATGTTTTTTTCGTGAAATACGGTGGCCCTCCGGTGGGTCCCTGCTGTCAGGTGGAGGAATCATTATTTTCCGCGTAATAAGGAGGCACTTCCTTGCTGCCGCCGTGGCCCTAGCTGTCAGCCTCTCCACGTACAGTCCACGTCCAATGGAAGTCGTTCCTTGACCACGTTGACCACGCCGCGCTGAGAGCACCAGGGCGGTGGACGACGGCGAGGCCTAGGAAGGGGACGACGCGGAGCCGGTGAAGACGCGGCAGTGGACACCCACGCGGAGAGGAGTTTGAGGGTTCACTTGTTCGGCTGCGGTGTGAGGCTGCCGTTGCCGCAGGGCCTGGCCAGCGGTGGGAATAGTAGGGGGCGGTGAGGCCTCCGCGGCAGCACAGCCGGCCACGGGAGGCAGGAGCAGGCGGCATGACCGGCGCTACTTTGGGCGGCTGGAGCAAGAAGACCAGAGGTTGAAGAAGCACTACGGCTGTTGGATGGACATCGTACGGTCACTTGAGCTAGAATCGTTCATATTGACTAAGTTGACAAAGCCCTCCGTCCCCATGAACTTAGTAGGCCCACAAGTCAGCCTCCCAGCAAGGTGGGTCCGAGCTAGCAGGGGGAGTATTCATTTTTTGTGCGTAATAAGGAGGCACTTCCGGTGGGTCTGAGCTGACAGCGGGGGGAATGTTTTTTTAGCAAAATACGGTGGCCCATCCGGTGGGTCGCAGCAGTCAGGGGGAAAACGTTTTTTTTGCAAAATAAGGTGGCCCGTCCGGTGGGTCCCCGCTGTCAGGTGGATGAATAATTATTTTGCACGTAATAAGGAGGCACTTCATTGCGGCCGCCGTGGACCTAGCTGTCAGCCTCTCCACGTACAGTACTCTTCCGATGGAAGTCGGTCGTTGACCACGTTGACCAGGCCGAGCCGAGAGCACCAGGGTGGTGGACGACGGCGAGGCCTAGGAAGGGGATGATGCAGAGTCGGGGAAGACGCAGCAACGGAAGCCCACGCGGAGAGGAGTACGAGGGTTCACTGGTTCGGCTGCGGTGTGAGGCTGCCATCACCGCAGAATAACAGGGGGTGTGGGTGAGTGGAGGGATGGCCTGGCCAGCGGTGGGAGTAGTATGGGGGCGCTGAGGCCTTCGCGGCAGCACAGTCGGCCACGGGAGGCAGGAGCAGGCGGCACGACCGGCACTGCTTTGGGCGGCTGAACCAAGAAGACCAGAGGTTGAAGAAGCACTACGGCCGTTGGATGGACATCGTACGGTCATTGAAGCTAGAATCGTTTATATTGACTAAGTTGACAAAGCCCTTGGTACGCTCCAACTTAGTAGGCCCACAGGTCAGCCTCCGAAATGGTGCGCCCCAGATGTCAGGGGGAGGAATCATTTTTTGGGCGGCCGAAGCTAAGAATATCCAAGATTGAAGAGGAAGCACGACATCCGTTGGATAGACATCCAACGACCACTGCTGCTAGAACCATGTGTTGACTATAATAAGTTGACAAAGCCTTGCATACGCGTCAACTTATTTTTTTAGGGGACGCGTCACTTAGTAGGCCCACAAGTGTGTGGCAGAGAACTTATAGCCCATTTTCGTTTTGTAAGAACGTACAACCCATTTTTGAATTCTAATGGAATTTACAACAGACCATTTATAGTTTGTTAAAAGTACAACCCATTTTCTAGCTAGGACAACGATTAATAATTTCAACCAACCGTTGAAGACAGAATTCTATAAAATTTCCCACACTTTGATGGGCTCCGAAATATTTTTATCCTGAAATTTCTAGTCAGATTAAATATAAATTTGTATTACATAAAAATCAAACGGAACATTACGCGCGCAACAATGAAAATTTAAGATTTTCAAAATCCATAAATAATATTTTATAAACTAATTTCGTGTTTGGTGCATTTTTTTATAGTTACTGCCCAGTTTTTATAATTACAACCCATTTATTATTTTTTAAAGCCCATTTTCCTGTTAAGCCTAATGCATCCCTCCTAGGAAAGATTTGCAGCCCAGCGGGGCGGAGAATAACAAGTTGACCTTGCCTGGGTATTCCTCAAAAAGACGTATAGCTGGGCTAGCCATTTTCATCTTGAAAAAATTAGTATCTGGGCTGGATATCTGGCCTGGGCTAGATGGGCCACAGCCCGCCCAGTTAATACCCTGCTCTCCTCTGAACAACAATGAAATCATCGCCAAGAAAAACTCTGCAGTGCTCACGCCTCAAAAACACAAATACTGCTCGAGCTGCTTGGTCCCAGCTGTCGGCCGCACCTTGTGCAATTCTCTCGTTTATATTGACTACATAGGTTGACAATGGTGTGGGACCGTGATGTCAGGAAACCAGGAGAAAGCAAAAAAATATATAGTTGTACATAATAAGGAGGCAGTTGCGTACATACGGCTATGGCCCTAGTGGGTCCCTAGTGTCATCCAGTCAAAATAAAGTCATCTCCTAAATCCTCATGTTCATTGACGATGTTAACAATGCTCGGCACCACGGCGAGCGCAACAACTTGAAGGACAATGGAGAGGTCCTCGCGGGCCCTACGGATGGTCTGATATAGCGCCCGCTGCTCATTCAGGAAGCCAGGATCATCAGACACCTATGAGCACCTTCGAGAAACTGAGACGACATGAAATGATAAGGCCGCGCTTGGGAGCTCTGGTTTATTTCAAACCTGTATTAACATACAAGTGTAATTTACTCATCATCAGAAACAACGCGTAAAATACAGGCGTAATGAAACCGAGGGCCCGAGGTCTGTAAGTAAAACCGGCGGGTTACGCGTGTAATTTGAGAGACCGGTGTATATTTTACGAGCACTGCTATATGGACGACATTTCCAGACGATACATGCACGACATGCGTATCATGCCATCCATGGGCAAGGTTGAAATAGCAGCTAACGGCTGGATTAGCAATCGTCCGAGTGTCGTCAGCGTTTTATCGTGTGTGAAGTACTTCCGATATTTTACTAGTCGAAATCGACCAACCAAGCGCCTTTGCCCAAGACCATCTGCTTTAATTTACAAGCGTCATTTTTACAAGCGGTTTTGGTTGGAAAACGACGATCCAATCACGGCCTAATATCATGAGTTGGTCGGAAGATCATATGGTTTCACGTCTAACGTACCCGACTTGTCGTATAGGCTATGAATGAAACATCAGACGATGAACTTCTTAACCACGGAAACAACAGAAGAGGATGATCTTCTTAACAAGCAAATCACTGGCATTAGATCGACATGCAAAACAATACGAAGCATTATTCTCAGGAGGCACGGTGAACAGCTCATGATGGCGCATGCCACAACATTCCAAGCTCAACTTTGCAATCAAACACAAGGCCTGGCATTACATCGACAATATTCAGAACAAACTCTTAACACAGGAATATCTCAGCAGAGTAACTATTTACTTCTAAACTGAACACAGGAATAGAAAAAAACACTCGACGCTGCTCACAGCAAGGGCGTCCCACTCAAAAATATCAAATGCATGTCTTCTGGCTAACATCAATGAGCAAATTTTGACAAGGTTTTCCAATTCCAATATATTAAACTAACGTCTTCTTGCTAACATCAATGATTAAACTTTGACAAGCTTTTCCCATTCAAAATATGTAATGCCTACGATCATGGAGTCCTGTCGCTTCTTGTACTTGTTTGGGAACTTTTTGCCCAGGGCACTCCACGTGTTGTTAAATTGCCAATGGTCTCTGCAGACTAGTCATGTCACCAATGTCTAATATTTATGGCACCGGCTGAGGCAATGGAGGGATTCGGTGCCAAACTAAGAAAAGGTGAATTTGGCACCTCTTTTGGCCTACATAGTGGAAGGCCTAATACTCTGTAAAGCTTCTCGGTCATTCCTTCTGTAATGTAGCGCAAACAGTGATTGCTTCTTTCTGCAAAGTGGAACGACCAACTGGACCCAGTAATGCAGCAGTTTGCCTTGGACACATTGGCTCCTTTTGTGCAGTTCAACTAAAATCGAAGTCGGAATAAAAACAAGCTTTAATTTTGATATCCCTGTAAGCAACAAAAGGTATAAGGGAAACAATTACTGAGAAATAACGGTTGATGACTTGTACTCCCAGAAGAAAAACATCTACTGATCTACCTTATCTTAATGGGAAACAAAGCAGGAGAGTATCAATTCTCAATCAGTGTGATTCATTCATATTAACTGAGACATTATCTTAACAATGCCTTGTTTCAACATGTATAAAGAATGAAAAAGCAGAAAAGTATCATTCCTAAAACAATGCGACTGATCCATTTTAACAGAGACATTATCTTAACAATACCTTGGTTAAACATGTAGAAAGAACTACAAAGCAGGATAGTACCATTTGTAAAACACTGTAAGTATCTAACTGATATATAATAACAGAGACATTATCTGAACAATACATTTCTTAAACATGTACTCCGGCCGATCCCTAACAGAAATGGTACTCCTGCCGATCCCTAACAAGTGTTTGCAGTTTTGAACTAAGATTCAGTAGTTAATTCTGAGGAAGGTCGGTACTGACCTTTCAAGACCAAGATTTGAAACAACTCGTGAGGAAGATCTCAAAGAGATCTCAACACATATATGGAAATCCGGTCTCATTTTGTGTAGTTCCACCAAAATTAAGCGAAGCAAAATGTCGCAATAGCAACAAGGTGAATAGATATCCCTGTTTTAACAGAGGCAAAAAAGGAATCAATTGCTGGCCAATAAAGGAGGATGAAACATGCGGCCACAAAAATGGTA
Organism: Triticum aestivum; assembly: GCF_018294505.1. NCBI lineage: Eukaryota > Viridiplantae > Streptophyta > Magnoliopsida > Poales > Poaceae > Triticum > Triticum aestivum. Next base: position 601,032,144 of record NC_057801.1, read on the forward strand.
ATCCCGCCAATCCCTAACAAGTGTTGCAGTTTTGAAATAAGATTCAGTAGTTAATTATGAGAGTGGCATTGCTTAATTTTACCAGCGGCATTAGATTAAAAAAAAGCGTAAACAGTTCCAGGGGAGAGTGGGTGCAACAACAACATGTCCTTCCATCTACTTATAAAGGGGGTGATGCAGAGTTTGTTGTAACAAAGCAACAAGCATAATGTCTGGGTTGGTCCCATTTTTGTTCACTACTTAATGGGAAAAGACAGCAATACAACAGCTTCAATTTAACATTTATTTAAAACAGTACCAAAACAAGTAGCACACAATCTCAAAGCACACTGCACATCATGTGGTTGAGACCAAGATTTGAAACAACTCGCCACGAAGACTGGAAACAAATCTCGATCTCCTTTTGTGCAGTTCCACCAAAATTAAGCAAAGTCACCGCTGTGAGATTCAAGTTGAACTGCACAAAACACTCTTAAAACATAAGTGTTTCGAGTAGCAAAGCAAAATGTTGCAATAGCAGAGTATGTAGCCAAGCAACATATATGCGCTGGTCCCATATTTGTTCTCTTTGAACCTTTTTCCTATGTGAGGGCAACAAATCTAGTCCTGCACAAACTATCCGACCCCCCAGTTTCTTTCCCTTTTCAACAAAGAGATCGGTTCCTTACAGATGTGTGTACTGGATTACCCCCTTTTTCCCTTTTCGACCTACAAAGCGGCTGGATAGCTAGTCTATACTACTTTCCGCCCCTCCTTTCCTCATTGAACCACATCCTAGATTCTTGCTCCAGCCCACCGCACCCTTCTTTCCTCTTTGAACCAAGACCTAGATTCGACTACAGATCGAAAAAGATCCACATGCAGCTAGAGCAACGACGGTTTCAAAGAAACTTATACCTTAGGGTCATCGGGATGTGGCAAGGCGTGCGGCGGGAGGCCGGATCTGCCCACACTACATACGGCAGCGAGGAAGAAGGGGTCGGTGTCCCTCCCGCATAGGCGCTGGGTGAAAGAGAACAGTGCAGCCGGCAGTGCATTGCCTCCCTCGCCGAAGGCAACAGAGTGAACACTGCACCTCCTCCCCTTCCCGGTGCGACGGGATATGGATGCCTCCTTCACCAGCTGTGAGGGGGAGAGAGAGACAAGAGGCCAACATAGTCTTCTTTAGATCTGGTGAAGAGAGGGTGAGAGACTATGAATATAGCAAACCCTAGCAAATGAACGCTGAGCCTCCAGCGTGTAACATATATCTAGTGCGGCGAGTGTGTGGAGAGTGCAAACCCTAGCGAACAAGCGCTGAGGCTCCCGCTTATATATATACTACTGTAGTACGGACTGAGCTTCGGTGCCTTCACTGCACTTGCTTTTGGCTGTATGACAGGTGAGCCAGCCACATTTTAGGCCCACCTATCATAAATCCAAAGGCAGGTGCACTAAGTCAATGAAGCTGCATCCATGTAGTACTCTCGTGTATGCGACTAATATATAGTGGAGTGGTTTTCTTATTCTCTCCATAACAATCGTTTTAAATTGTGTAAGTACGAAACGAAACTCTTTATTTAATGTACAGTGAAGAAAACTAGTACTACTTCCGATGAACTAACGATCCACGCCCACACGTCCTGGTCGCACTTCCTGTCCTTCACGTGTGGTACACTACCCTCCCTTAAGTGAACAACCACACATGCGCCAAATTATCCAACGTGCGAAACATTTGGTTCATAACCAATTGTGTGATAAAATTGCACCAACGTGAAAGACGACTGCGTCTCCAACGCAGCCAAGGTGAACTGACGAAGGATATCATCTTTGTGCGTAACAAGCAAAGAGCACTGACGGAAGAAATCTTGTTTTTCATTGAAAATCGATCAGCTTCACCTGCCGATGCAACCATGAGGCGCAACCATGAGCATCGACAGGTCATCGTGGTGATGCATCAAACATTTGGCATCAAGTTTGGGTGAGGCACCTATGAAGTTCAACAAATCCTCACTGTGGTCTGTTTCTTCTCAGTAATCAAGCTCGGGGAAGGAAGAACCACGTGGCAGAGGACAGTGAGGCAGAACAACAATGGCCATCGAATTTTGTGCAGTTCCACTAAAATTGAGGAAGACATGCCCGGGTATGGAGACACGCATCGCTGTTTCCAAAAATATAAAAAAGGGTTAGCAACGACATCTCAGTTGTCAATAAGAATTAATGAAAAGTACACCAACAAACAGAAGCATCATAATTATCTTGATGGGAACTAAACCAGGATACCTGAGAAAAAAAGCATTTCTTCATTTAACCAGTGATAGTACTACCACCATATGGACATTGACCGCACAACCATCATGTACTTTTTGTCGAAAAAACATGTATACCTCCACCGAGGCATAAATTAGGACAACTTTTCGAGTGGCATTTCCTCTATAATAGTACTAGTAGGTGATGTTGGACCAGCCGACGAACCCTAGCTACTATGCATGGGGAGCTGGGGAGTAGTCGCATAGAAGAAAACCCGCACGCAGCGACCTGGGGAGCTGGACCAGTACAAGAAGTTATACCTCAGGTGGGCGAGATGTCGTTTAGGCGGGTGGGCGGGATCTGCCCACACGACGGCAGCGAACAAGGGCGCGGAGGATCTTTGTTTGCGCCAGCGCCGGCTCCGAGAGGACGGTGCGCATCGGCTTCCTCCATCGCCGACGGCGACAACGTCAATGCTGCACCTCCTCATCTCCCGCAGCGGACGGTATTCAACCGGATCTGTGACCACCGGTGAGGAGAGAGATAGGGTGGACACTGTCATCTTGTTTTGATATGGAGAGGGTGAGAGAGCGAGACGCGAGAAACTCTATCAAACAAGAGGCTATAATGGAGTAAAAAATCTCTCCATAGTAGTGGTTTTAAATAGAATACGCGCATTCCCGGAAAAAAGAAACGAAAACTGGCGGATAATTTTTTAAGGGTCTGTCTAGGACACATCTAGATGTGACATAGTTATGTCACATCTAAGTTGATGTCCACTGTGTTTGTGGTCTATTTTTTCCCTAGTTTTTTTGTTTCTTGTTGCTACATTATATACTTGTGGGAGCTTAGATGTGATATCCTTAAATAACATCTAGATGTGAATTAGACAAACTGATTTTCTAATGTACCAAGAAAGAAAACTCGATCAAAAACACGCCCCCGCTTCTAGGTCGCGAGAGTCGTCGCGCACACGCACATAGACATAGACATGCATATCTGTGTTTACGTAAAATTCCATTTCCATCTCCATCTCCAATCATATTTCTCCAACTGGCACATTATTTACGTTGTTAATTATATACGCGGCACTATTAACGTACAACATCTCTTGTTTGCGCACGTCCGGACCGCTGCCACGACCGGTCCTAACCAACCCAAACCCTCTTCATCACCCGCGCGTGCTTCCCGCCCGAAACGGTCAGTGCCGCATTCATGCCCAGCCAGAGCGGACGCGACCTCTCACTGGTGTCGGCATTGAAGCGGCACGCCGGCCGAGAGAGCGTCGCCCGTGCCGCTTCCGGGTGCACGCGGCTGCTCCACCTTCAAAGGTTACAATAGTCGGCTACAACATGCATGTAAAAAGTTCTTGGGAGTCCGTGCTATAGCTAGCTGTCCTCCCCCAACTCGTCAATCTCTTCCAGTAGTCCTAGTACTCCATGGCGCGATCCATCGACAAGCAGGCGGGAAAGTTATCGTATACTCAGTTTGCGGTGAGTGGCATGCCGAGCGACCATGTGGGGTCGAGCCGTGGAGGAGGGTGAGACACGAACATGACATATGTGATTTAAACGTTGGTTTTGCTCGATGGCGTGATCCAATGAAACAAAATGTTGTTTTCTCTCCATTTCCATTTTTTCTCCGGAAAAATGGAAACTTTTCGACTCCATTTTCATTCCTATTCCAAGGTTGCCCTATTACAACATTCCATCAAATACAAAGGAAAACTAACACGCATGCTGATGCATCTCAATGATTCACAAATCATAGCCAATATTTACTTCACAACTAAAGAAAAAAGTTGTGAGAGCATGTACGAAAGAAAAACTACTGATGGGGTCACTACGACTTAAACCCTAAACCCTAAACATGATTTAGTTTCCTGGCCAGGTAGAACCTGTCGAAGGAAAGACGGCTGGCACCCTCAGATCATATGATGCTTTTGTGCAGTTCCACTAAAATCGACCTGAGCATCCCTGATGGCAAAGATATTGAAGAAGTGTGATTAGAATAATAGTACCGGCACTAGTTCATGGGACATAAACTCATCACAAGTAGAAGCCGGTAGAAGTAGAGAAAGATCGACATGGAGATGGAGCTACGGCAGTGGAGCAAGCCGACTCCAAAAGGAAGATGGACTACCTGGGACGTCGGGCTGTAGCTAGAAGGGTGGTTGGGACGCGACATCGGCCCATACCGCGGTGACCCCCGATTGGGACGCACCGACTGTGGGTTTTCTCCCTCGCCGATGTCGACCGCCTCTACGCAGAACATTGTTCCCTTCCCCCAGCTGCGGGATCAGGCCCGTCGTTCTATGCTTGTGAAGAGAGCAACCTAAGCAAGCAGCCTTGCAGCTTAGGCTCCTGCTAGTGTATATATAGTGGTTTTCTTTTTCTCTCCATATCAACCATTTTATATTGCATACGTGTCATTCAAGAGCGAAATGATGGTTGCTTCTTCCGACTAACTTACTGTGTGATTTGACTGCTCCTTAGTGGCCCCTACACGTACTCCCCCTACGTGTATGCAATAGTCACACATACACATGGACGCAAAAACGCGCGCGACGCCCTAATGCATGCATGTCCGAGCACATGACGGAACACACACGGTCAGCTCAAGTGCTCAACCTACACGTGCATGCACACACATACTCAGTCAGGGTGAGCTAGTGACCGTATGAACACCGGAAAATATATATATTGAGCGCAATGAGCGTATTGTGAAGTCCACTGACCGTATTTTTACAAATATACAGTGACAGACAGTGTATTTATCTCGTTTGAAATTAAGCCATATTAAACAGAGAGGAGGCACTATGGACTAGCATTACTTTGCTGTGTCCCGTCAACTTGCCGAACACGGAGAAGGTTGCAGGATGGGAGAAGCTTGCGTGCGGTGGCTCGCAGGACAAGGAGAAACTTTTGACTAATGCAAGCTCTCCCTCGCTCAGGCGGTGGACGTGCAACAGTTAATTTGGTGTCAGATTGCCAGAAGCATACACTATACTACAAGTGCTATTATTGTTCGACTTTCCGAATAGGCGAACAACCAAGCGCAAAGTTTACTAGTACTACTACTATAGTCTATAAAGGTACGTACTATACTAGTACTAGGAACTAGATGGAGGAGTGTCTGCACTCTTATTATAATTTTAAAATGTGATAAAGCAATCTTTAACACATTTGGTTCTCTTCGAGGGTTCTCACATGTGATAATGGAAGTTGATTGCATGGAACACTCGCCACAATTTTCGCTTAATTCTGGCTCATATCCTGTTACAAATAGTAGCGCTCGGTAATATTTCCTCTTTTTTGTTATCAGCATGTAAACAGGCCAGCAAACCTTGCGGCTCATCTTCGTGCGAACCTTGCGGCTCATCTTCGTGCTGCACTTTGAATGTGGCCGAGAGCTGGCATGATGAAACACCTCGCTTCCTACTTCTTTTTTGCGGGGTACCTCGCTTCCTAGTGACCAGTGTCTTGGCTAATCATCCTAAGAATGCTTATATATGAATAAAGCTCTCTCATTTACCCGCAAAAAAGATTAAGCCATATTAACCGGAAAGGAGGGAGTATGGACTAGCACTACTTTTTGGTGTGTCCCATCAACTCACAGAACGAGGAGAAGCTTGCAGGACAAGGTGAAGCTCGCTTATGCCTTTTGACTAATGCAACCTACCCTCGGTGGACATGCATCAGTCCATTCGGTGTCAGATTGTCAGAGGCATACACTATAGCACCCAACATGCGGAGTACCATCATTGTTCGACTTCACGAAGAGGCGAAGAGCCAAGCGTAGTAGTATGAGTGGTACTACTACTAGAACCGCATGGTGGAGCGTCTGTACTCTTATTTTTTCTCTCTGATAAAGTACACGTTTATTCCGGAGAAAGGCGGAAAACGGCAGCCCAACATGTAATGAATGATATCGATCAACCAGCCATGCTCGAATATATCTTGGCCTCCGTGCGAGCCCGTCTATGTGTTCTCGCTCCTTCTCTCTCTCAAGGAATGGCGGGTTGGCTCTTTTCTGTCAATTGTGATCGGTTTGCTCACACTCATGTCCCACATGTCAGTGATATGCCAAGAGGAGGTGAGTTGACCGACTGGCCATACACATACTTGGTTTTGCACCTTCATACTACTCCTCCCTCTGTCACAGTTTACAGGGCGCGCTTCATTATGATGCATTTCTCTCAATGCATTTCCACCACCAGAGAGACTTTAGACGCGTTTGGTTTAATGCTCAATTAATTAGGGCGTGGTAACCGCAATCAAGTCCACAATTTTCTCTCCATGTACTGTACTACTACGGAGTGGGGTAAGTGCATACATGTGTGTACCCGGGGTGGAAGCACTGCATGCATGTGTGTACGCATTATTCCCTCTAGTAATAGACGCCGTGCGATAACTACCAATGTTATATTTCAGGCCGATCGCTAGTCGCCTTGGTCCCACAGATTTTTTTCTTTTTTCTGAAGCGCGCTGTACAAATAGTGACGGATGGAGTAGTATGAGCGGATTCAAAGAAGAGTGTATTGATGGTTGCTTCTTCAGAGCAACTTACAATGGGAAAGGTGGGGCTTATGAGTTGACTGCTCATTACTCACTATTAATGCGGCGCAACAACCGGGCAGAGTCTCCCATGCGGTTGTGCACTACCCCCTCGGTTCTTAAATATACTCCAGAGTATTTGTCTTTCTAGAGATTTCAACGAGTGACTACTCAAATATTTGTCTTTTTAGAGATTTCAAATGGACTGGCACATATGAATGTATATAGACATATTTTAGAGTGTAGATTCACTCATTTTGCTCCGTATGTAGTCACTTGGTGAAATCTCTAGAAAGACGAATAGAATATTTAGGAACGGAGGGAGTACACATACGAAGCAAAATGAGTGAATCTACACTCTAAAATATGCCCGTTTGAAATATGTAAAAAGACAAATATTTAGGAACGAAGGAGTATAATTTTGTGCATGGCACATGGACCCGGATAATAAAGAGGCTTCTGGCAATGCTTTCAAGCTTCCATCATTTGTTTACGTAATTGACATACTATACAAATAATTTTCCAGCGACATGAAATTGTACAATGGTGTGAGCTTTCAGCTTTTGTTTCGCGTGTCTTGCCATCGATGCTCTTTCGGAAACAATAAAAAACTAACTTCCTTGCTAATGCATGTCAATTATTAGCAGATCAGAGCTAATAATTACATCACAACTGAAGACAAAGTTGTGAGAAGGTGTTAAATTAATATTGATCCATGCTTTCATTGGCAGCAACGTCCCCCCAGCTCTGTCTAAATCAACAAGGCATGTTGGGAAAAAAAGTAGCTGTCTGGAGCATGCAACATTCCGATCATTTTGTGCAGTTCCACTAAAATAGAGTTGAGCGTCCCTGTTCCAAAGATATTAAGTGTGATTATGATAATAGAGGACTGCTGATGAAACAATAAACACACAAATAGAAGCCGGTCACCTTTGTAGTCTCTCTTAAGACTAACTAGTTGGAGAAGATTAGGCTCGGAGTTGGACGAGGAGGATAGAGCAAAACCAATCTCCCTTTGTGCAGTCGCACTGAAATGTAGAGACGTTGCCCGTGTGACATTTTAGTACAACTGCACAAAGCACTCTTAAGAAAAAAGTGATTTGTGCAGTTCACCAAAAGGTCGCAATAGCAACGAGGTGAAATGGATAGCCCTGTTTGCAAAAAAGAGGTAGAAAGGAAACAATTACTGGCCAATAACAGTTGATGACACATGCGACGACAAAAAAGAAGCATATTCCTTGTCCCAAGGGAAGATAAAAACACGGTTGTGTTTGTCTAAAATGGTGTGAGGATGAGAATGCAATATGGAAAGTACGCCAGACGAGCTACGTTTTGGGCAAAGAACTATGGAAGATCCACATGCAGCGACATGGGAAGACGGGCAGTGGAGCAAGGCCGGAGGGGATACCTGGAGGTCGTTGGGATGTAACTAGGTGAGCGCAGCGGGCGGAATCTACGAGCAGGTGACGTAGGCTCTGCCGTGCCGGAGCTTGGTCAGAGAGAACGGCGTGTACCGCAGATCGGGACGTGCTGCCTTAGCGTCGTCGAACAGAGAAATGATGCACTTCCTCCATTTCCCCTGGCGGACGGGATGCGGCTGGATCAGTGACCAAGGGTGAGAGAGAGAGGCCACCGCACTCCCTTTCCACCGGCGGACGGGATGCGGCCGGATCAGTGACCAACGTGAGAGAGAGAGAGGCCACCGCAGCCTTGTGTGAGATACTCTGAAGAGCGACAAACCAGGCTGGCATGCTCCATTGTATATAGTGAGCGGACTACCTTTTTCTCCATAAAAATCATTTTATATTCTGTGTACATGCCATTGAGCTCTATAACTTTATTTAAAAATAACGCGGCAATGCGTCAAGTCAAACTTTGTTTCGTGCACGCGTGGTACACGACCTCCCTAGGCAAACAACCGCTACAGGCGTTCAAATTAGCACGTGGGCTACCATTTCGTAAACAAATGAGCTCCACCGTGTACCCGTGCAGGTGTGGCTGGGAACGAAGCGTGAGTACATGCACGGTGCACCTATTCTCTTCTTGTATACGTACACCACCTACGTGGGGTTGTGTGAGAGAGATACAAACCTAGAGAGATATAGTGTGTGGGTTCTTGAGAGTTTTTTTGGGGGGGGGGGGTCAATCAAAAAATGTAACATATGCAATGTGTGTGAAATAGAGTCCTGGATAAAACATATATATAGAGGGGGCGATCCACGAGAAGAGAGTGGAGGTATCATCGGCTTGAGGTGTCCATAGAATTGAAGAGAGGGATGATGTGTGTGTGTGCGCGCGCGCGATCGATAAAGAGTGCCATCGAATTTGTGTGTGCCCACGTCAAAGATATAGAGTGGATGGCCTACTGGAACGTGAGATGGGACATGTGCGTCCCTAAGTCATGCTTCACCCTACATTTTGGACAAGCGCGTCCCTAAGTCATGCTTCACCCCCTCCCATCGCCCCCTTTTCGCCATTCGAAATCCCAGGCCGCCATAACCTCTCCGCTCCAGCCGCGAAACCCCACCCTCCTTTGTCCGCCACGTCACCGCTGCCCAGCCAGAGCCTTTTCCCCGACGACGTCGTCCACCGCAACAGCTCGACGTCCCTCGTCCACCTCCTCGGATGAGGATCCGTCGTCCATCTCGCCGTCCCGCCGGTTCAACCGCCCCGTCCTCCACCTCCAAGGAGCTGCTCCGACGATCGCCTCGTCTATCGCGGCTGCTCCACCCCCACAACGCCGCCTTAACCTGCTCCACTGGAACCGCAGCATCCTCACCGACTCCTCGGACAAAGCCGAGGCCTACTCGGCGCCACCAAAGAGGTTGTACACTCATCGCATCGCACCTTCTCCTTAACTCGACCTCCCGGCGTCGATGGTGCTCCATCCCACACCCCCATGGAGTGGCTACCTTGAAGCCGGCGCCGCGGGCGACATCTCCATGGCGGCTCTCCCCCAATGCGAGGCCCCTTCGGCGGCAGCGTCCATACCAGCCGGATCTGCTGCTGCTGCTCCAGTTCTCGCTCGCTCGCTTGCGCTGCTGCTGCTCCGGCTCTCGCTCGCTCGTGCTGCTGCTGCTGCTCCGGCTCTCGCTCGATCGCTCGCTCGCCCAGCTGCTGCTGCTACTCTCCCCCTCGCTCGTGCTACTGCTCTGCTCCGATTAAACCACACTTCAGTCGACTGAATCGACTTTTGGGTCAGTCAATTTTTAGGGGTTGGGGGGGGGGGCTCGCCGGAGTTAAGGAAGAACCACCCGTAGCGGGGACGGGGGCTCGCCGGAGAGGTACCCCACTATCTATCTTAGGGTTCAGGGTGGGGGGCCGGGGGCCTAGAGGGCTGGCCGGGGCGGCGGTGGCTAGTTGTTTCGGGGCAGCGAGGCGGCGCTGGGGCCGGCAGTTCGGCCGGTGGTGGCTGGCGGCTCAGGGGGGTGCAGGTTGAAGATGAATTGCAGGCCCACTCTAAACTACATGTCAAGTGCCTCTCTGCTACCATTGCGTTCAGTTTCGATAGTAGCTTTCATATTCCACAGTAAATTTCAGTTTCAACAGTTAAGTTCAGAGTCAACAGTTTTTACCTCATCTGTTGTAGTCAGGTGGTTTTTGGTGATGTTAATTTTACATCCATTTTACATCATCTATTGGAGATGCTATTATAATCCCACTTGAGATTGAGGATGTCTGTCTTGTGCTGCTTCAGCCTTGACGTCTTACGGCTCACCGGAGCTGCTCCAACGACAGAACGATCCATCACAATAGAGCAGTGCCCTGGAAGCCGTCTAAAGATTCATCAGATCTTCCTCCACACCTCCGACAGCCACCTTTGCCTCAACTACTTCAGCGACCAACCCGATGATGCTGAGGTCGACACAGCTACGGAAAAGAGGTTGTACACTTGTTGCATCACTTATTACTATACATTCACGTCGATCTATTAGGGCTATTTTGGTTCAACGGAAAAACGTCTATCCACTGGTTGTTACCATCACTCTAAATTTCTGCATGCTCTACTTACATAATCTCACCATATTTTTTTCGTATGCATGTCAGATATTGTACACAGTCATGCTGAACATGTAGAGAAAAAGAGAAGAGTTTTGCGCGGCAATACAATGTCATGCAGACATCGCTCCATGGTGGGTTCAATGGCAAACCCTCCCCACCCCTCTCCAGATTGTAATCCAGAGGAAGATATCTGTTCTGAGGCGGATTCAGACGCTGCTGACCAGTCCTATTTACCCCCAAGGTGTTTGCTCTACCTTGGCATGATGATGTTAGTCATATCATGCATATGTTGCCTTGCAGTGCCTACTTTTGACATCATATATGTCATCTGCTTAGTTTAGACATGTTCTGTAATGCCACCTGTTTAGTTTCTATATCATATATGGGAATTATGCAGCCTCATGTCTTTTAGTCAGCCATAATGTATGTGAAATGTGCAATGCCATCCTGTTTAACCAAGCATCATATATTTGAATGATATGTTGCCCATCCTTTTATTCATTACATTTCCATTTGTCGACAATGTTTGTACATTAAACTACTCTTCCTGTGAATCAGCCATTTGGGTGGGAGATGGAAAAATCTGGAGTCAAAACAAGGCCTTCAGAGCAGATAGTGCTATCTGTCGAAGCAGATCTCTTGTTGGGTCCCGATAGCTCCTCAGAGATGGGTTCAGAGACAAATGACCAGTCCTATTCCCTCATTGAGGTGTATGTTCTAACTTGGGCATGGTTATACTGCTCATATCATGCATATGGTGTCTTGCATTGCATAGTTTAGACATCATATACACAATATTCAACACCATGTTCTTAGTTCAGACATCATATCGAATGCCCTCTGTTTAGCATATAAATCACATATGTGAATAAAATGATGCGATCCTGATTACTTAGATAACATGTAGGTGAATTATGTCATGTGATCTTGTTTAGTTATTCATCATATCTTTGAATTATGTTATGCTATGCTATCCAGTTTAGATAGACATCATATATGTGAAATTATGTCATGCTATCCGTTTTAGTTAAACAATATACATGTCAACTATTTCATGCCCTCTTTTTCCACACTATCTATTGCATCTGTCTCTCATACAATGTCTGTACATTCAACTATGTTTCCTGTTTATGAGCCATTTGAATTGGAGCGGGTGATGCCAGAATCTAGCGGACTGAAAACACAGTCTTCAAATAAAACAATGCTACCTCTTGGTGGAGATAGCACCCCGGTTGTACATGCACAAGAACCAGCCCTACCACACATAACCCAAACTCTCGTAGATTGTACCCCTACTGCGATGGACAGAGAACCAGCTTCACCCAATCTAACCCTAACCCCAGCCGATAGTAACCCAGTTCCTGTTGACACAGCACCATCTCCACCATAGAGCTCCCAAACAAGAGCAGTTAGTAAGGCAGCTCCAGTGCCCAAAGGGCTAGTACTATCACGGCGAACCCCAACTCCACCAGTTAGTACGCCTATTCCTGTGGAGGAAGCACAACCAGCTAGTCGTAGTTTAGCATCTATCACATTTGATGTTGTTAAATCGTATATGCGTATCTTCCCATCTTGGAAATATTATACTGAAGATGAAGGAAAATGCCAGTTGCAGGTATTTGTCCAGGAGTTATGTGTAAGTAATGTTATTCATGGCAATTACTTTGCTTCGTCCCATACATCCTACCTCCATGATGGTTATAATACAACAAATTTTCCTATTTTTCTCTATAGAGAAGGACCGATTTGGAAACTCAGGATGAGGTAACCTGTGCTAATACCTCTGCTATCTTCAAGAATGCTTGGTGGCAGTATCGGAATTACATGAAGAAAATGTACTTCACCGGCAAAGAAACTCATCAAATTCCCTTACGTTCTCCTGAGACACATTTACTAGACGATGACTGGGAACGCCTTGTTCTGTACTGGTCCCAAACCAAGAATGTGGTAAGGTCTATGAGCTCATTTTCTATTTTTAAGTATTATATTCTTGTGTCTTACTATACTCTGTTCATGTAGAACAAGTGCCTAAACCTGAAGAACAAATGTTCTAATTTAAGATTCCATTGCTATCATAGTTCAAAAAAGCGATAGGCGTTAATTGTGCGTTTTGCCACCGCCTTGCGCATTACTGACCAAAGCGCATGCTTATGCGCAGTTATGCATAGATTATGCATAGTTATGCGCAATGTGTTTTGCCAACGCCTAGAGCCTAGGCGCGCTTAAGCGCACGCTTAGGCGCGCCTTTTAACTATGATTGCTTTGCTCTTGTATCACTGTATTTACTCATACAAACTTATTTTTAAATTGAAGGATCCAATCGAAACTCCAATGGCACAGCAGGTACGTTCACGCATGTTTCTTTAACATGTTTGCTCTTATCAATAGCTCTGTTGATTTCACTTTCAATTGTGTATACAGTTGACTTTCATATCATGCACATTACTAGCATCACAACAGAGCCAATAGTGTTGTTGTACATGTAGACCCGTGGTACCCATCTGAAATCTTGTTGTGCGGTGTAGTTTCCCACGCTTTGTATTCTTTCACTGCTGCTTTGTCTTGAACTGATATGATTTGAACCATGTCTCTATTTTGATTTGGCAAGACAATGCAGTGACCATATGACATAGATATATGTTTGTTTGATGCTTTTATTATGTACCAGTACTTGGCAATAGAAGACTTGGTAGTTTAATCATGTCCACCTTACTAATGAACTGGTTCACAAAAATGAGTTTCATATACTAGTACATGCTAAGCTTGTTATGTGTCTGCTTGTCTCTTCTTTTAGAATGCTAACAGAATATTGGGGAAGAGTGCCTTATTAAGCAATGGTAAAGGAAGTAATGCAGATAAGGTTCAGGATAGTGACACATTGTAACGCCCTCGATGCGGCTATATCTCCCATGTGTCGAAGCACGACTTAGAGGCATAACCGCATTGAAAGCAATGTCGCAAGTGAGGTAATCTTCTCACAACCCATGTAATACACAAGGGAAAGAGATACATAGTTGGCTTACAACCGCCACTTCACACAATACATGAATAAAGCATTACATCATCCAGATACAATCAAGGTCCGACTACGGAACCAAAATAAAGAAGACTACCCCAAAAGCTACACAGATCCCCGATCGTCCCAACTGGGCTCCACTACTGATCAACTGAAACGAAACAATGCAAGAACAAGATCTTCATCGAGCTCCTCCTTGAGCTCGGATGCGTCACCTGCACAGTTTCATCGGCACCTGCAAACTGGTTTAGGAAGTATCTGTGAGTCACGGGGACTCAGCAATCTCACACCCGCGAGATCAAGACTATTTAAGCTTATAGGAAGGGGAAAGGTATGAGGTGGAGCTACAGCAAGCGACTAGCATATAAGGTGGCTACCATACGCAAAAGAGAGAGAGAAGAGAAGGCAAAAGCACGATCGAACAACTATGATCAAGAAGTGATCCTACAACAACCTACGTCAAGCATAACTCCAACACCGTGTTCACTTCCCGGACTCCGCCGAGAAGAGACCATCACGGTTACACACGCGGTTGATGTATTTTAATTAAGATCAACTTCGGGTTTTCTACAACCGGACATTAACAAATTCCCATCTGCCCATAACCGCGGGCACGGCTTTCGAAAGTTTATACCCTGCAGGGGTGTCCCAACTTAGCCCATGATAAGCTCTCGCGATCAACGAAGGATATTCCTTCTCCTCGGGAAGACCCGATCAGTCTCGGAATCCCGGCTACAAGACATTTCGACAATAATAAAACAAGACCAGCAACACCGCCCGGTGCGCCGACAATCCCGATAGGAGCTGCACATATCTCGTTCTCAGGGCAACACCGGATGAGCACACCGTACAACTAAAACCAGCCCTCGAGTTTCCTCGAGGTGGCGCTGCAAAGGACTCTAGTTTGGACCAACACTTAGACAAGCATTGGCCCGGGAGGCTAAAATAAAGATGACCCTTGGGATGCGTGACACCCAAGGGGAAAAAGGTAATAGGTGAGGCAAATGGTAAAACCAATGTTGGGCCTTGCTGGAAGAGTTTTATTCAAAGCGAACTGTCAAGGGGGTCCCATAAATCACCCAACCGTGTTAGGGACGCAAAATCCGGGAACATAACACCGATATGACGGAAACGAGGGCGACAAGAGTGGAACAAAACACCATGCATAAGGCCGAGCCTTCCACCCTTTACCAAGTGTATAGATGCATTAATAATATAAGAGATATTGTGATATCCCAAAATATCCATGTTCCGACATGGAACAAACTTCATCTTCACCTGCAACTAGCAACGCTATAAGAGGGGCTGAGCAAAGCGGTAACATAGCCAAACAACGGTTTGCTAGGAATGGATGGTTAGAGGCTTGATATGCCAACATGGGAGGCATGATAAGCAAGTGGTAGGCATCATAGCATAGGCATAGCAAAAGAGCGAGCATCTAGCAAGCAAAGATATAAGTGATTTCGAGGGTATGGTCATCTTGCCTGAGATTCCGCAAGGAAGAAGAACAAGTCCATGAAGAAGACAAACGGAAGTAGTTGAGCGAATCCTCACAACTCCGGAACGAAACCGAAGCTAACGAGAGAGGCAACCCAGAAAGAAACAAACAACATAGTAAACAACCAACACATGAACATAGCATGATGCACAATCAAGTATGATGCATGTCCGATTTAAAGAGTCATGGCATGGCAAAGTGCAACCAACAATTATACAACTTAAGTGGAGCTCAATATGCAACGAGTTGCATATTGACAAAACACCACATACGATTATTTAGTTCTCTCTCGTTTATGTACCCAACAATGTTAAATGTTGATTAACAAGGCAAGAGGTGAAGCATATGAAAACTAACTATTTAGGCAAGTTTAAATGAGGCCGGAAACAACAAACAACAAATCCGGAAAATCCTCATGAGCATATATTAGATTTGGTACTGTTCTGCCCTAAACACAATTTTAGAGTTGTTAGACATGCCAATCAAGTACACCATGTTAAACTAGGCATTTTTCTACCCCATTTACATATAAAGTTTATTAAATTCGGAGATACGGTTATTTAGTTATGAATTAAATCATTTTAACTTGTCATTATGAAAATTAATGTAAACAGCAGTTTAAACATTTTAAACATAGATGAAAGATGCAGATTATGAAACTAGGTGGAATTTTAAGCACTTTTCATATATGAAGTATTTACATATGATGCACAGTTCATGATTTGTTAAATGCATGAAGAACAGGGTTTTTTCTGTAAAACAGTAAATCTCTGGATAATACACAAATTCGCAGAACGAGAAAAAACAACACTGGGCCGAAACTGCTGGGCGCTGGGGCGCTCACCATGGGCCAGGCCCAGTTCGGTGGTGACGTGAGGCCGACAGGGAGGGTGGATGCAGGCCTAGGCGAGGCCCACAAGGGAGCGCACTGGGCCGGCCTGGCGCTGGAGCTGGGCCAGGGGCGATCTGGTGCTGGGCCTCGTAGGCAGATCGAAGCGGAGGCAGGGCGATCTGGCGCTGGGCGCGTGCGTCCTCTCCTGCTCGATGCAGAAGCAGGGGAGGTCGATGCGGGCGCCGGCAGGCACGGGAAGTGGCGGGTCGGCGTGGCGCTGAGGATTCCGGCGGCGAGGAACCCGAGGCAGCGGCGGGACTTGGCGCGGGCTCGTCGGGGTCCGATGCAGAGACGGGCAGAGCAGGCGGCGACTCGGCGTCCATGGCGGGACTTCTTGTCCAGAACAAGAGAGAGAGATGAGAGAAACGGGAGAGGAAACGAGGGGAAGGAAAGGAGCAGAGGAGGAGCGGCGACGGGGTCGGTCTTGGTTGGCGGCGAGGCAAACGGTGGCGGGGACGGAGCTGCATCTGGCTCCGGCGGGGCGCTCGCCGACGCGGTCGAGCGGGAGGGGCTCTCTGGTTCGTGCGGGAGCTGGGAGGCACTGGAGCTCGAGGCGAGGGGCAGAAGGCGGCGGGGGATGGCTTGCGGGAGCTCCAGGACGG
Organism: Triticum aestivum; assembly: GCF_018294505.1. NCBI lineage: Eukaryota > Viridiplantae > Streptophyta > Magnoliopsida > Poales > Poaceae > Triticum > Triticum aestivum. Next base: position 601,048,939 of record NC_057801.1, read on the forward strand.
CGAGGCGAGGAGGGCCAGGGACGAGGCATGGCTCGGGCAGGAGAAGGAGGGGCGCTGGTTGCTCGAGAAGGAGGTGGCCATGGATCGAGAGGAGGAGGTGGTTGACCCGGTAGAATTTTGGATCGGGATGGATCCCGAGGAAGATGGAGGCTGGTCGGGGAAGGATCCCGAGGGAGTGGGTGGCGGCGCCAGGAGGGGAATGGATGGGACAAGCCCCTTTGTCCATATTTAGACTAGGGAGTTTTTTATATAAGGAAAAGAGGGGAAGTTTAGGGTAGATTCGGACCCTCCGATCAAAATCGAACGGTCAGGAATAAACAGGTTATGGAGTCCAATTAACAAAATGGAGATGTTTTATAGACATTTGGGGATGATTCGGATCCAACGGTGACGACAGTTCGGGTCGGGTTCGGGACGACTTTCGGACGCGCGCGCGAGGAGGGTCGCGGGCATAACCGAGATTGGTTAGGTTGGGTCTGGCGGATTGTGAAGAGCGGGTTGGTCTGAGAGAAGAGGGGAGAGATGCAGCCCGGCACGGTTTCCTGAGACCGAAAACGTCTGACGTTAGACTGGCTATATTGCCGCTATAGTTATCCGTTGGGGCATCAAACAGACTCCGAATGCGATGAAACTTGGCAGGCGGTCTACTGACAACAAAACAACACCGCATGCCAACATTCATCCCATTCCGAGAAAATTTTCTGGCCACATATAAAATAATATTTCGGACATGCCGCGGGCGCGTGCAAGTGTGTCTGGGCTCAGAACGGACAACGGACGGAACTAGAAAACCCGGATGGATGCAAGTTTTGAAAACATGATGATGCAATGCGGATGATGACATGGCAAGATGCAACACGCAAGCGAATGACATGGCAACGACAACGAATAACTGGAAGACATCTGGCGCATCGGTCTCGGGGCGTCACAACACTCCACCACTACGAGAGGATCTTGTCCCGAGATCTAAGGATGGCGCCGGAGAGAAACGGAAGAGGAAGAAAAGAGGTAAAACTAAGTTGCTTCTTCGAAGAATGAGTGCAACCAAAGAACCTTCAGAGGTTAAACAATTTTTGAAAAGAATACAACGGAGATGAACGAAGTAGAAAAGCTCTGTTAGAAAAGAGGAACAAGGAACATTATGAGAACCTTGTAGGTTGAAAGACATGAAACCAGAGTTTGACGAACCAAAGAGAACATGAACGATATAACGTGATAGCCAAGGAACAAGAATGATAGAATTTGGACAACACTCCGGTAGAAAAGAGAAGAAAACTAGATAAAATGAAAAGTTATTGAAGAGATGATACAACACTCCGGTTGGAAATGGAAGGAATAGAATCTGAACTTGGCAAAATGAAAGCACTTTGATGAGACTCCGGTTAGAAGAGGAATGATAGGCCTACTGTCCGGTTAAACAAGGTAGAGAAGGAATAAGAATGATATAATTTGGGCAACACTCCGACTGTAAATGGAAAGTAAACAGCATGAACTTGACAAGATGAGAGGATACTCGATGAGATTACCAACACACAACCTCCGGAACTATTGAATGAATGGAACAAGCGGTACGAAAGATCTCAGACAGCACTCCGGTTGAAAAGAGATGCAAGGCTTGATAAGGCGGAAAAAAAACTTGAGCAAAAGGGCACAACACTCCGGTTAAATGGATAAGCACGAAAAGAACATGGTCTTTGACAAAAACGAGATGGTGGGTTGAAATGCGTAACAAGACAATGCCTCCGGAACAAAAGAATAGAAGATAGATAATTGAAATAGGGGAATGGAGAAGAAAAATGTCAACTTCTGCCACAATTTATCTTGGAAAGCACCCTTCCAAGAAGGTTAGAACAGAGTGGTTGGAAAACCAACAACGAAAGGAATAAGTTTGTAGTGGGCTTATGGAAACATCTCAAAATTATGAGGTGACAACCTGCCACTCACGGAAGAGATTGGATTGATAAAAACAAGGAGACGAGAAACTATTTCACCGGGAGGATAAAAGAAGAACTTGGCTCATTTATGATCACCCTAAATAGCAACAATCTTTAGGAAATGCTTTAGGTGAAACATGACACAAGATAACTCCAACGAAGAGGTCGATGGATTTAAAATAGCTCATTCTTAACAACATGTGAATCATGAAACATGAACTCGAATTATCAAGAATGACATAATACCACCTACAATGATACGGTAGAAAGAATTGCACTCCGGATTGCAAGATGATGAATGCTTGAGCTCCTCTGAAAATAATCTTGATGAGCACTTCGAGAAGGAAATTAAATTCTTGATGAACCACCATGTAGAACCTTGATGAAGAACTCCGGTAACAAAAAGGATAACGAAAAGAAAGAGAAGTTGAAAACATAAAGTGAAACCTTGCAGTGATAAGATGAAGCTTTGAAATGATACAACCGAGAAAACTTGGAACTCCGGAAAGAAAGATGAACAAATGAAAACAAGAATTTTGATGAACCTCCGGAATAAGGAATTTAATCACTTGGATGAAACAATAATAAGAATTACGTTATGCGCATCCTTCACCAATTTAAATTAATGACAAGCAACAGATTTGACATACTACTTATTCTTCTAGAAAGGATTAAGATAGATATAGCGCAAACTTGAGAAGGACTTCAACGAACCACCGGTAGGATTGGAAAGAACAAATGAATCTATATGATAACGAAGGGATAGTACTTTTGAACGAACCACCGTAAGAATTGAAAATGAACGAGGAAAAGATAAAGAAACACCGGGAAGAATTGTAAAAAGAATGAAGATACTTTAGAGAATTTACATACATGAGAACGAAGAGATCATGAACTGATTAGAGGGTACTGAACTATGCACCGGTAAGATTTGGAGAACGAGAGCTGAAAGCTGAGAATAAATAATTCTGAGATGATGGTCTCCGAAGAATCAAACTGAAAAGAGTCATGAAATGCTCCGGATGGGTGAAAAGAATTCTCGCAATCAAAAACAATTATGAGAGGATGGTATGAAGCTAGAACCATGAATCTTCAATAGAACGGACACGATTTAGAGGAAGCACTTCTTCGGTCTTCAAAATCCGAGAATGACGACGAGAAACACCACCATGAATTGTTGAGTACTCCGGTATGAAAATTAGAAAGGTTGAACCAACAGTGAAAAGAATTTGGAAGATCTTGGAGAAAGACATGACTGATGAAAAATTCATTCTTACGTCAAAATTGGAAAAGAATTTGAGAATAACTCCGGAAAAATAGAAGAGTCAGGTAGGATCCTGGGAAAAGACCTGTGGGTTAGGGCCCACTCAAAAGAAACACCGATGAATGATTTACAAGATAGATTGCGCCGGTTGAATTAAATGGCTGAATAAGGTAAGACCTCGAAATAGCTAGAATTGATGCAGAGTGGAAATACGAATCTCCTGAGATATCTTCATCACTCTGGAACAATTGAATAGCGAGAAGTGGATGATTAAGAGGTGCACCGGCATAAGAAAGCATTTGAAACGAGGAAAAGAATACGATCAACACTGCAAGCTTGACTTGAGTCCACCGGGGAAGAAAAAAAAATGAAGAATGATAAACTTGAAGCTCCGTTAGTATCTTCATGGGAAATCACCGGATGAAACATTAAAGGAAAAGAATGAAGAAACTTCACTCAATAAAATGGATACTTGGTTAAGAAATCTGAGTCCTTGAAGAAAAAGGATGGGAGGGTGGGAAAAACAAATGCAACTTGGGACAGATGAAATGAACACCATTGAGAAAAAACTTAGAATTGATCTTGCGAATGTTGGAATGATCGGATCCACTTGAAGAGAGACACACCGGTTGAAAAGGATTGACATGACACTCTCAGTTATCATGAAGGATTGGTATTCACATCAGAGTATGAGAACACCGTTTAGGAAAAGGTATGGAATCACCACTTGACTTCGAAGCAACTCGAATACCACAACTCAAAACAAAACAAAGGATTGGCTCGCAGAATAAGCCGGAACAAACATATGATAGAGATTTCGTCCGAAGTTTTCGTGGTGGGGCCTACACGGGCTCGATCGTACAGCACCATCATGTATAAGGCAGTGCACATGACATACGAAGCGTCCCCGAGTCAGCATAGCCAAGGACTCTTTAAGACGCAACGAGATCACTGTAAAACCAACCGTGGATAGGCGGACCACTAGACGTCGAACCCCAATTTCATATCATACATCTGTCGGAAAGATATCCTAAGAGCCACTTGAATTCCCACTTATAAACTTCCAAAACTTTCCGGTTATGCAATCAGGTGTTGGGGATACAGGGGAAGCATAATATCTCACCCAAAACTAGCAAATCCTACATCCAGCTGTATCCATCCTTCAACACATAACCAAGAAACCTTCGGAAATTGTTTACCTCAACCTTCGAAAAAGCATCCGTTATACGAGTTATGGCAATACTCTCGAGCTCGCCCCACTACTAGGTTATCGAGGTTATCTCACCAACAACTGCACAAAAGAGATTTTCGATGTCGGTGAAAGTCAGGTATTCCAGAACTGCAACGATAAAATTGTGACGACAACACCTCGGAGCTCAAATCCCCGGGACACTGCCACAACCCCTAAATGTCAGGAGGCACCAAGAACAATGTTCTCGTCACAAAACCATCAGAACGATTCCAAGATACCCGCGTGATCCTAAATTTTTTTTTGTGAAATTTGAGGAGAGGAAAGACAAAACATCTACGTCAGGAGGCCTCACCAAAGCGACGAAGGGACTGAGGAGTAAAAAGAATCCTACTCTCCAATATATATAAACCTAAGAGTCAAAACATTTTTTCTAGACTCAACAACGCCAGCGATTCGATCAAGCAGGGGGCTCCTAAGTCGGGGATGGCTCTGATTACCAACTTGTTACGCCCTCGATGCAGCTATATCTCCCACGTGTCGAAGCACGACTTAGAGGCATAACCGCATTGAAAGCAATGTCGCAAGTGAGGTAATCTTCTCACAACCCATGTAATACATAAGGGAAAGAGATACATAGTTGGCTTACAATCACCACTTCACACAATACATGAATAAAGCATTACATCATCTAGATACAATCAAGGTCCGACTACGGAACCAAAATAAAGAAGACTACCCCAAAAGCTACACAGATCCCCGATCGTCCCAACTGGGATCCACTACTGATCAACTGAAATGAAACAACGCAAGAACAAGATCTTCATCGAGCTCCTCCTTGAGCTCGGATGCGTCACCTGCACAGTTTCATCGGCACCTGCAAACTGGTTTTGGAAGTATCTGTGAGTCACGGGGACTCAGCAATCTCACACCCGCGAGATCAAGACTACTTAAGCTTATAGGAAGGGTAAAGGTATGAGGTGGAGCTGCAGCAAGCGACTAGCATATAAGGTGGCTACCATACGCAAAAGAGAGCGAGAAGAGAAGGCAAAAGCACGGTCGAACAACTATGATCAAGAAGTGATCCTAGAACAACCTACGTCAAGCATAACTCCAACACCGTGTTCACTTCCCGGACTCCGCCGAGAAGAGACCATCACGGTTACACACGCGGTTGATGTATTTTAATTAAGATCAACTTCGGGTTTTCTACAACCGGACATTAACAAATTCCCATCTACCCATAACCGCGGGCACGACTTTCAAAAGTTTATACCCTGCAGGGGTGTCCCAACTTAGCCCATGATAAGCTCTCGCGATCAACGAAGGATATTCCTTCTCCCCGGGAAGACCCGATCAGTCTCGGAATCCCGGCTACAAGACATTTCGACAATAATAAAACAAGAATAGCAACACCGCCTGATGCGCCGACAATCCCGATAGGAGCTGCACATATCTCGTTCTCAGGGCAACACCGGATGAGCACACCGTACAACTAAAACCAGCCCTCGAGTTTCCCCGAGGTGGCGCTGCAAAGGACTCTAGTTTGGACCAACACTTAGACAAGCATTGGCCCGGGGGGCTAAAATAAAGATGACCCTTGGGATGCGCAACTCCCAAGGGAAAAAAGGTAATGGGTGAGGCAAATGGTAAAATCAATGTTGGGCCTTGCTGGAAGAGTTTTATTCAAAGCGAACTGTCAAGTGGGTCCCATAAATCACCCAACCGCGTTAGGGACGCAAAATCTGGGAACATAACACCGATATGACAGAAACTAGGGCGGAAAGAGTGGAACAAAACACCAGGCATAAGGCCGAGCCTTCCACCCTTTTCCAAGTACTAGTTAAATGCTCGTGCGTTGCTACGGGCGATAGATGATTCAAATACAATGTCCATGTTACATAATTATTATGTTATAAGCAATGTCATGAGCAAACAGTGAATAATTATCTTATATCTTAATTTTGTCGACCACCCAGTGATTGAAGCACAAACTTCACTTAGCAAACGTATTATCGTATGACAATCAAGTTAAGCAATTTCTATGACCAATTATTGCACAATTATTTGAAATCGCAGTTGGTTCAGTTTCTCTCAATAACACACAATACCAAGCTTTGTGTTAAACATGAATGACTCCCCATGACGGAGGTGACCTGCACAAAATAAACCTCTCATAATTAAAAATTTGGGAATATCTAGTTTAATTCAATAATATATGTACACATAATTACTGAAAGTATAAGTGACAGATGTCTCACCTATGATGTAAGTACCTCCCTATAGACGGTGTTCCTTGTGTAATTACCAACAGGACAGTTGGAGGTCTTGTTCTTGCGGAAATCTGAGCTATTCCTGCTGCTATCGTCTGAGATCTTTTTCTTATTGTTGGAGCTCTTGTTTTTGCTGTAATTTGAGCTATTCCTTCTACTATCGTCTGAGACATTTTTCTCATTGTCTGTAGCCGGGGTGGTAAGGATCTTGATGTTCTTTCTAGCAGTGGATCTAGATAGCGCGACATACAACTGCCCATGAGAGAACACTGGCTCGGGCAAGTATATACCCGCGTTCGGGATAGTCTGCCCCTGTGCCTTGTTGATCGTCATGGCAAAGCTGAGCCTAATAGGAAACTGCTTCCTCTTGAATTGGAAAGGGAACATCTCGTCATCACTGTGACAAAGGGGGATCCTTGGCAAGAAGATCCTCTTTCCAGCATGTTGCCCTAGCACAATTTCTGCATCGATGACATTCCTTTGGAATCCTCGAACCACCAGCCTCGTGCCATTGCAAAGTCCATTCGCGGGGTCAATATTTCTGAGCAATATAATAGGGCTGTTTATCTTGAGCTTCAACACATGTGGAGGCAACCCATTAGGGGTCAAAGTGTTAAGGAACTCAGATGGATAATAGTTATGAGGGTCATCGACTGCTGAATCAAAGCTATGATACACCATCTCATCTCCGTGGAATCGGTTGATCATCTTTATATTTATCCTATCCACACAATCATTTCGCGTCGATAAGATTGCTCTGGAGGTGATGTAGTTTGGATCAGTCATATTAGCACCGAGACTGGGAAAAACATTATCTATCAGTGTATCAAGATCAGTGCCCTTCCCAGTACAGGGCAGACATATCTCGTCCGGAAGGCGTACACAACCATCATTATTGGTCTCCTCCTTGCCATCACCAATGCGCAACAACTATTCAGCAAACCAAGGGTCGCTATGTGCCCTCATATTGCGTACCAACTTTAGGTGGCGCATGCAATCCCAAAGGTAAGACCTACGCAGTGAAGAATCAATTATCTGAGCCATTGACCCCTTACGGACAACAGGGAGAACTTGCCTGAAATCTCCACCGAATACAACTGTCTTTCCACCAAATGGTCGGTCTGGTCGGCTCATTATATCGCGCATACTATTGTCTAGCGCCTCCACTGCCTGCCTCTTTGTCATCGAAGCCTCATCCCATATAATGAGGGAAGCTGACTGTAAGAGCTTGGCAGTTCCACTCTGTTTAGTGAAGCTACAAAACCCACCATCGTCAATGCTTAGCGGTATCTTGAACCGTGAATGAGATGTTCTCCCTCCGGGCATTATGGTAGGTGCAACGCCGGACGTAGCTGTTGCTACTGCAATCTTTTTCTGTCCACGGACTTTTGCAAGAAGTGCCCTATATAGATAAGTCTTCTCGGTGCCTCCAGGCCCATCCACAAAGAATACGCCACCCTCATCACAATCAACAACATACATAATTTCATCGTAGGCTTTCCTCTGATCTGAATTAAGTGAGTCTGATAGATTTGTGTCCTCAACATTGAGCTCAATGGTGGATTCCTCGAAGATCTCCCTTGGCATGCCGGAAGCAGTGTCATATTCTTCATTGATACCAGGAAGAGGGAATGACTCTATGTCCTTTCCCATTGATTGTAGCATATTCCTGATATCTATCAGAACCATTTGCTCAACCGCAACTTTGGATGTATTGTTGCGGCGATAGTATTCTGACATTGCCTCCAGGTGCTTCTCCTAGAGTTCACGCACATTACTTGGCTCACAGAATACCAATATTGTTGCAAAGAGCCTTCGTAGGGATGATGGCATCTCATATAACGTAGATTCAGTAAGGGACTCATCAAGTGTGTTGTCTCCTTCGATCAATCCCCTTCTCTCTGCAGCTTCACGAAATGTTGGTAGGATCTCACCATTAACTGTCCTTAGGTCCTCATAGGATGTGGCGCCAGTGACATGGTTTAAGAGGACCCGTAGGTAATAGCGTTCACCCTCCGCGGGATGAGCTGCCACAATTCTTCCAACTTGTCCACCCGTATCTCGTTCCCTTCTTCTCCAGTATTTATTTTTATTACTTTTCTGCCAGGTATACCACTCAGGGAAGTCCCTATACAAGATAGACCGAGCCTCCTCATGTAACCTATTTGCCTCAAAGTACTCTGTAAGCATTGACTTCTCAGCACCTTTCTGGTTAACCACTCGTTCGATATCTTGGCCCTTTCTGAATGACACCATGTGCATGTTGGGAAGATGGAGTTGCAACTGCATCACAGGTGGTGAGTTCTTGCTCAATTCAAAGCCATATATCCTCCATAATGCTTCCGGAGGAGTCACCCACCTAGCATCCGTATACTGTTTGATCTCATCTATACCTCCATTTTTGTTAGCCTTGTCAGACTCACTCAGAGAAATAGATGCTCGATCATGACCCTTGTATATGTACTTGAACAGGTATTTAACAGCCTTTATGCTTCCACATGCCTCAACATTGATGTGACAATTGAAGTAACGCAGGAGGTGCGGGTTGTATGGGACGACCCACCTATTATCCAGCCATTCCTTTCGGACCATTGCTTTAGAACCGTCATCACGTCGTTTGTATAACGGGTAGGAATCCTTGCCCTGCAACGTAGCCGCATTGAAAGGTCGAGGATAGTGATTCTTGCAAGCAGGACGGCCTTTTGTGCATGGGCAGTGACGATTCAAAGCACCACAAGGTCCATGCATCATATGCTTCACGACCATCTTGTACAATTCTGGGTACTTCTTCTTGTTTGGGAGCTCGGCTGAGATAAGATGGTCATATTGCTCGAGGCATGTGAGCTTGTACCGCCCCTCCATGATGAGAAGGAAGTGTGCGTGAGGCAGACCCCTCTTCTGGAATTCCACCACATAAACATAAGCCCTCACCTTGCCCAGGATGCCCTTCTGAAGCAACTTATTCTTGAGTTCCTCCAACTTTGCCCTAAAAGCACGAACAACGAGATCGGGACGATCCTGAGGTGTCTGACCGGGGTAGAGTTCCTGCCTAATCCCATCCCAGTTTGGGTTGCATGTCATTGTGAGGAAGATGTCCGGCTTGCCATACTTTCGAACTAAGGCCATGGCATCCATGTAGCGACGCCTCTTGTCCCATGGACCACCGATAAAAGATGTAGTTAACACTTTTCCAATAGCATATGCTACCCTCACCAACATGTAAGATGTCCACCAAGCCCTGGTATAGGTCCGCCCTTATCGTATCTTGATGGCCCCATATATAGTCCAACAGGGAGTTCTCTATCTTGATGTATGTGTCTACCGCAAACTATTGGAAAAGACGCTTACCATAGAGGATTGGGTTGAATATCCCGGGACGCATCTGAAATTTGTAGCAGTAGTAGTCCCGCACAGACACACATAGTCTCCCTCCGGAACCTGCATAGAAAATTGAAAAAATATGGTGTTGTAAACTGGAGAGTATAGTGCGAACTATGAACTGCGCATGTAATAACTAAGCGCAACACTAACCTGCATTATCATCCTCGTCCTCATCATCTTTATCACCAGGATTAGAGGACTCATCACTATGACCACGAGCTAGACGGGCTGCACGAGCTGCCATCACAGTTTCATAGGACACACCTTCCTTCGGGATATCAGTATGCCACCCAAGTTCGCCTCTAGGGAAGAATAGAGGGTACGACAACGCATCATAGCATCCATGATAGGACTTGATTCCATATATATCTCTATTCTTCCCATGCAGGATGACACTATTACCGAACTGTCTTCGACGTTCACTGCCCTCCACCCACACAGCTGCTACTTCTGAAGTGGTCGGCGCATTATATCTTCTCTGATCCATCCTTTGGTCAAGGTTAAGTGTTATGTGATAGTCATCCACATCATCAACATGCCCCATACTACGGAGGTGTTCAGAGTATGGGTTGCCACGAAGTATGTCGACCAGTTGTGTGATTACTTCTTTGTCTTTCTGGCACTGCTCTTTGCGACAACTGCGATACCTATGCTCTAAACTGGGATCATCATCATAGAAGTAGAGCTCCAGATGACTACGATCCAAACCATCTTGTTTGCCAAATGACCGTATGTTGTGGTACATTTGGCCATGGGCACGGAATGTGTAGATAGGATGCTTTAATGTGTTAGTGGTATCACTATCAAGGTGACAATATAGTGAGGTGAATGAGAAATGGCTATTGAAAAACCTGATGTTGTCACGAAAATGCCTAGCAGCAGGGTCATCACTCGTCCATAGCTTCATGAGCTCAGGAGGCGTATCCGGGTTGGCTAGTTTGATCTTCCCCTTACGGCAGCAAAACCCCATGGTCTCACGCTCAAACTTCTTTGCATAGCAGTGCTTGCAGTCTTCCACTGGCTTCAGCTTGTGTGTGTCTGTTGGGATCTTGCTATACACCATGTCATAGGGATCTGGAATGCTTGCAACTGAGGCAGACTCGTTGTCAGACTCGTCCATTTCAACATCGTCATCGGTGTCATCCTCTGAAATGATAGTGAACATATGAGTACTAAAATCATGCACATGATGTGCACGCTACAACGTGGAACATGTCTAAAGTACCAATCCCAGCGAACATGTAGCCTTCCTCGTCTTCTGAGTCTTCCTCCAAGATGACGCCCTCTTCACCACCTATTGTATAGTTATATATGAGCCCCATGCCTCAAATAGGTTGTGCAATGTTTTTTGTTTTAAAATTCTAAAAAAACTTACCATAATCATTGCCTTGTGAGTGTGTTGGGTGTTTTTGGGCAGTCTCGCGCGTTGGAGATGTGTTTTCTATTAATATACAACATAAAGTTATGGTCATTACAACTATCAATGAATTCCATTAGAGAATTATAATAACAAAGGAAGAACATTACCATTATTAACAATGATCGATTGGGTTTGGTGTTCTGAACCATTTACGCCTTCCAAATTCATCGACGAGGTTTCATCCATCGATGCAGTCTCATTCTTCTTAGTACTTTCATAGAATGCTTCGTTTCGACGACACATCAATGCGTGTCGTTCTCCATGTGTTATATGTTTTCTCCGTGATATTTCACTCACATCCATATCATGGGTCTCCCCATCTGACATCTGCTCCGAAGCAGACTGAATATAAACAGGGGTTCCGCTGACTTCAGGAATAGACCAATCACATGTGGGTATGGAGCCATCACGAACAATCTTAGGGATATACAATGGGTTCTCCATGGCTATGGAATCCTTGCTTAGAGTATTGCGCGCTGACGCACGCAATGCCATCTTTGTGTGCTTTTGATTGGGAGTCATATTGGCATAACGTGCCCTATCCTTCGCACGTATTGATTCAAGTTTCTCTAATGAAATCACATGACAACGCTAAAGTAAGAGTTGTGGTTGACATGGAAATATGATGATCAATCTGTGTTAAATGATATTACTGACACATTCTCTAATGAAATCACATGATAACCTAAAGTAAGAGTTGTGGTTGACATGGAATTATTGTGATCAATCTGTGTTAAATTATATTACTGACATATTTGTCCAGTGTTAGGCAACCTTTACCTGACGATGATTTCCTTGCTTCACGCTGTCTTTTTAGAAGTTCACCTTTTCTCTTGCTATCCATCAATGCATATCGTTCCCTATCCCGTAGCCTCTTCCGCTCTTTGGAATCTATGGGTTGTGGTTGAATCATCGATGATGTGGGCCCATCATTACTGCAATTGTTGATGGCAATAATATCTAGAAATGAAAAAAAAGCACATATTTAGTACAATACAGAATGAATTATTAACAAAGTTGCTTCCATTTTAACCACTAATTAGTGGCCTTCATACCAGTCATGAGGTTTTCTTGCCCCTGGGATGGCAAATCAATTGATGCTCTTTGGTATGTGTCATTTCTATTTAACCACTCACTATCTTCATTAGGCACCACATTTTCCTTGTTCAATGCAATGTCCCCTTGTTAAACAAATTATCAGATGTATTAGCTAAAGTAGAGAACCAGCAAATGATATAACTGCGAATAATAAGCCGACACTCGATGGTGAAGCACACCTTGACCAATTGTCGTTATCTGCACTTGGGAGAGCACAGATGGACTTGCCCCCACTTTCGCCTCTTCAGAACTAACTAATGGTCGAGCTCTTTTTTGTTGATAGGCTTCACGGCGCTTCCGTAGTAATTCATCTTTTTTCTGTTTATCCATTTGCGCATATCGCTCCCTAGCACGTTGCCTCTTGCGTTCTTTCATATCTGTAGGTTGCCCTCCATTACTAATGTCGACAACACCTAAAAAGCACACAATTTAGCTAGTTGATGTGCATCAGATGGTACATTTACACGTAATCCAATCAATATTACTTGCGTTGACGGAGTTGGACAGGTCTTTAAAGGGAGTGCGTTCACTGGAACGTTTAGGAGACTCCATCTGCAAAGAAAATAAATAAGGAAATTAATAAAATAGTTCTTGTACGTTTCAGAAAATTCATCACAATATCTTCGCACTAACAGCTATAATATAAACTGCTGTATGGACAAGGTGGATTATTCATAGGATTTTACGCTAACACTCTCTCATGCAACTGTGTTCTGCATAGTCCGAGATGCCCCTAACTGTTTAACTCATGTGCAAGTAAATCATCTATGCCGGACATAAAATAGTTCACTGCCTAATTTTGCATAGCCGGGCAAACACATAATTCTGAAGCACATTTTCTGGCAAAAAGAGCATGCAGGCAATTCTGTACATGCGAGAAAACAAACAAACAAATACTTCCGAAGGATACTACTGTGAATTAGGAACATATAAGCATCTCTCAAGTCTCACCACAAATGGTAGATTTCGGCTCATAATCAAACTTCTGGCTCATGCAACAACAGTTCAAGCGTACAGAGATTTTTTTTTCAATAACAAAACACAGGCGAGGAGCTATGGTAAAACTTCAGTACACACAATATCTTCAGTATTAGCATGTGCAACAATATCTTCAGTATTAGCAAAAAACTTATGGCCGTTTGAGGTTCTAGGCTTATATAGAACTAAAACACCAGCAATACTGCCTACAGAATCTACTATTAGGAGTTTGAACCGGCAGCTTTCATTGTACTACGTCCGCGCATCCATTCATACATTTAGCCAGCTTGTTAAATGGGACGGATAGAGTATATGGATTGTGAGACCAATAAGTCCAACAAGTGGTGCAGGTTTATCAATGAAATTGCAAGCCACTGCATTTGGCAAATTATTGTATCTTTTTTATTCACATAGATCAGTAGTAAGTTGCACAGGTTCATGGATCCCTTAGCCCAGGGGCACTATGCACTCAACATGAAAACACTTGTTGGTAGCAGATTACCAAAATGAAGAAAAGGTTGATAGATGAATTTCTGAAGATTTATTCATGATGCGAGATCCGAGAATATAAAACTGCAAGAAATAAGAATAACATGATGCAATTAGGCACACGTGATCTATGGAGATATACGTGGGCGTATGTGCTCGAGCCCAAGCACAGGTTGGACATGAGCAGCCGGCGGCAATGGGCAGCGCGTGCTAGATAGGGAGAGGCGGCTGGACGTGCTGGTCGGGGCGATGTACGAGCAGGGGAGGCGCGACTATGGAGAAGCTCACCGACATGGCCGTGGGAGACAGTTGGGCGACACAAATACCTGGTGCAGGCGGAGCTTATCCGTCGTGCCGTTCCCGCGGCAAGGTGTAGGCCTGCCGGGCGTGGCGTTGTCGTAGTCAATGAGGCGAGGTGCAGCCGCCGGCGACGGACGGGAGGACGTGGTGATGCCAAGCGCGGCGTTGTTGTAGGCGAAAAGGCGCGATGCAGTCGCCCCCGGCGGACGGCAGGGCGTCGATGCGGTGTTGTTGTAGGTGGGCAGCACGGTGCGGTCGCAGACGACGGACGGTGAGACGAGGGCGAGCACGGGGCAGCATGCACGGAGGCGGCGGTTTCCTTGTACCAATCGTGGAAAGAACACAGATTAAGGAGGGGATTCGGGAGGCAAGTTAATGTTAATAAAGGCTCTTTTAATTATGTGTACTAAGAAAAAAAACCCTGGAGGGAGGGAGTCATTACGTGGGGAGGGGATGTGGAGGTTAGACGAAGGGAGCGAGCGAAATGGGAACGTTGCTCTTTTGTTAAGTAGTAGAGATATAGATGCATTAATAATATAAGAGATATTGTGATATCCCAAAATATCCATGTTCCAACATGGAACAAACTTCATCTTCACCTGCAACTAGCAATGCTATAAGAGGGGCTGAGCAAAGCGGTAACATAGCCAAACAACGGTTTGCTAGGAAAGGATGGTTAGAGGCTTGACATGGCAACATGGGAGGCATGATAAGCAAGTGGTAGGCATCATAGCATAGGCATAGCAAAAGAGCGAGCATCTAGCAAGCAAAGATAGAAGTGATTTCGAGGGTATGGTCATCTTGCCTGAGATCCCGCAAGGAAGAAGAACGAGTCCATGAAGAAGACAAACGGAAGTAGTTGAACGAATCCTCACAACTCCGGAACAAAAACGAAGCTAACGAGAGAGGCAACCCGGAAAGAAACAAACAACATAGTACCAACACATGAACATGGCATGATGCACAATCAAGTATGATGCATGTCCGGTTTAAAGAGTCATGGCATGGCAAAGTGCAACAAACAATTCTACAACTTAAGTGGAGCTCAATATGCAACGAGTTGCATATTGACGAAACACCACATACGATTATTTAGTTCTCTCTCGTTTATGTACCCAACAATGTTAAATGTTGATTAACAAGGCAAGAGGTGAAGCATATGAAAACTAACTATTTAGGCAAGTTTAAATGAGGCAGGAAACAACAAACAACAAATCCGGAAAATCCTCATGAGCATATATTAGATTTGGTATTGTTCTGCCCTAAACACAATTTTAGATTTGTTAGACATGCCAATCAAGTACACCATGTTAAACTAGGCATTTTTCTACCCCATTTACATATAAAGTTTATTAAATTTAGAGATACGGTTATTTAGTTATGAATTAAATCATTTTAACATGTCATTATGCAAATTAATGTAAATAGCAGTTTAAACATTTTAAACATAGATGAAAGATGCAGATTATGAAACTAGGTGAAATTTTAAGCACTTTTCATATATGAAGTATTTACATATGAAGCACAGTTCATGATTTATTAAATGCATGAAGAACAGGGGTTTTTCTGTAAAACAGTAAATCTCTGGATAATACACAAATTCGTAGAACGAGAAAAAACAACACTGGGCCGAAACTGCTGGGCGCTGGGGCGCTCACCCTGGGCCAGGCCCAGTTCGGTGGTGAGGTGAGGCCGGCAGGGGGATGCAGGCCGACGCGAGGCCCACAAGGGAGCGCACTGGGCCGGCCTGGCGCTGGAGCTGGGCCAGGGGCGATCTGGCGCTGGGCCTCGTAGGCAGATCAAAGCGGAGGCAGGGCGATCTGGTGCTGGGCACGTGCGTCCTCTCCTGCTCGATGCAGAAGCAGGGGAGGTCGATGCGGGCGCCGGCAGGCACGGGAAGCGGCGGGTCGACGTGGCGCTGAGGATTCCGGCGGCGAGGAACCCGAGGCAGCGGCGGGACTTGGCGCGGGCTCGTCGGGGTCCGATGCAGAGACGGGCAGAGCAGGCGGCGACTCGGCGTCCATGGCGGGACTTCCTATCCAGAACAAGAGAGAGAGATGAGAGAAACGGGAGAGGAAACGAGGGGAAGGAAAGGAGTAGAGGAGGAGCGGCGACGGGGTCGGTCCTGGTCGGCCGCGAGGCAAACGGCGGCGGGGACGGAGCTACATCTGGCTCCGGCGGGGCGCTAGCCGACGCGGACGAGCGGGAGGGGCTCTCGGGCTCGTGCGGGAGCTGGGAGGCACTGGAGCTCGAGGCGAGGGGCAGAAGGCGGCGGGGGATGGCTTGCGGGAGCTCCAGGACGGCGAGGCGAGGAGGGCCAGGGACGAGGCATGGCTCGGGCAGGAGAAGGAGGGGCGCTGGTTGCTCGAGAAGGAGGTGGCCATGGATCGAGAGGAGGAGGTGGTTGACCCGGTGGAATTTTGGATCGGGATGGATCCCGAGGAAGATGTAGGCTGGTCAGGGAAGGATCCTGAGGAGTGGGTGGCGGCGCCAGGAGGGGAATGGATGGGACAAGCCCCTGGGATCTAGGGTTTGTCCAGATTTAGACTAGGGAGTTTTTTATATAAGGAAAAGAGGGGAAGTTTAGGGTAGATTCGGACCCTCTGATCAAAATCGAAAGGTCGGGAATAAACAGGTTATGGAGTCCAATTAACAAATGGAGATGTTTTATAGACGTTTGGGGATGATCCGGATCCAACGGTGATGACAGTCCGGGTCGGGTTCGGGACGACTTTCGGACGCGCGCGCGAGGAGGGCCGCGGGCATAACCGAGAGAGGTTAGGTTGGGTCTGGCGGATTATGAAGAGCGGGTTGGTCTGACAGAAGAGGGGAGAGATGCAGCCCGGCACGGTTTCCGGAGACCAAAAACGTCCGATGTTAGACTGGCTATATTGCCGCTATAGTTATCCGTTGGGGCATCAAACGGACTCCGAATGTGATGAAACTTGGCAGGCGGTCTACTGACAACAAAACAACACCGCACGCCAACTTTCATCCCATTCCGAGAACATTTTCCGGCCACTTATAAAATAATATTTCGGACATGTCGCGGGCGCATGCAAGTGTGTCTGGGCTCAGAACGGACAACGGACGGAACTGGAAAACCCGAACGGATGCAAGTTTTGAAAACATGATGATGCAATGCGGATGATGACATTGCAATATGCAACACGCAAGCGAATGACATGGCAATGACAGCGAATAACTGGAAGACATCTGGCGCATCGGTCTCGGGGCATCACACACATCCTTGTTGGTCTCCAACAAAGCTGATAAAATAGCTAAGGAAGACTATCTTGAAGACAACGAGACAACCCCAAAGTCCTGTCTTGGTTTAGTGTTCGAGTTACTAGCCACTACCGCTTGCACAAGCTATTCAAACTCACTGTCTGAATCAGTTCGGTTTCTTGAGTCTCAACTACAAAATGAAAGACATCGATTAGCTGTGCTGCGACAAGAAGCGGAAGGACTGCGGAAGTCCCTGGAGCATTTAGATGCATACTTTCTGGTGCAACAGCAAGCGTTGGAGGATTTTTGCGCCAAACAGTACAAAGCTAATCAACTTGATAAGCTTATTGCCAACATGGTGGATACCCAGGATAATGTTTCTTGAGCTCTTCTGAAGTTGTTTCAGTTATGCTCTTGTTTTGCTGCCGTGTTTATTTGCATTGGTGGCCAATTTTGACGGCCAGTGTATGTAATGTGCTGCTTTGTTCCCTATATTTGCACTGGTGGCGAACTTTGATGCCCAGTGGATGTAATATTTGTAATAGCGGTAATAGGCTAGCGTTAATTGCTTGCTTATTTATTTCCTTATTGTCTTGTTTAGTTGTTCGCTTGTAGTCACTGCAGTTCTTTTTTTGTTTTTTTCTAGTGGCCACAATAGCCTATTTTTGGTAACTAGGCCAAAATAATCATGGCAACACACGGACTGTTGTAACCATGGGCCTCCTGCAGGCCATATGATCCATGGGCCTTCGTCCGGCCGTAGGATCCATCGGCCTTCTATATGGGCCTTCTATACGGGCCTTAGGGTCCATGGGCCTTCTACGGGCCGTAGGGTCCATGGGCCTTCTACGGGCCGTACGATCCATGGGCCTTCTACGCGCCGTAATATCCATGGGCCTCATACGGGCCGTAGGATCCATGGGCCTTCTACGGGGCATATCATCATTTCGCCAATCATGGGCCATACTATTCGTGGACCATAACGGGCCGTTAATAGGCCGTATTTGATAACTCTATGAAAACAGCCCAACGGGTTTTTTTTACATGAAAACGGCCCAACGTATTAACGGTCCGCAAACGGGCCGACTGTAACGACGGGCTGAATTTGGCCCACAAGCAGAAAATGACAGTAACGGGCCTTATGTAACCGAATGCTGCAAATGAGCCCAAGAATCAATGGGCCCTGAGAAGGCCGAAAGATAACTTGGGCTGGAAACGGCCCAATGGAATAACAGGCCGTTAATGGGTATAAAGTGATACACTGTTCATTACGGGTCAGATTCACCATGGGCCGTTAATGGTCCAAGAGTTACAAAGGTCCTCATATGGTCCAAAAGAAGTCATGGGCCACACATGGGCCGGAAGTTAAAACGGGCTGAATCATATTGGACGGCCCAGATGACGCTACTGGGCCTAATTCGGATAGGGAGTAACGGGCCCTAGGTTAGCAGGCTATAAATGGGCTATATGCGAACATGCCATTAACAGGCTTTCCGTGGGCCGGCCCGCCACCTTTTGACCAAGTCAAACGGGTCGACCTTTTCACAGGAATGGGCCTCTGTTGGGCCATGCCACGTGTCGCCGTATCGAAGGCGCCTTCGGTCCAATGAGCGGATGACATCTATCCCAACGGTGAGCCGACACGTGTTTCCTCCAGCCAATGATGATTTTACACATGGAAAATCCCCATTGGTCGGGGCTGTTAATGGGTTATCGGATCCAAAACCCGACCCGATAGCTTAACCGCGTTCCGTTACGGTGGATGCCACATGTCGGTCACCCTTGACGAAAGCACTTCTGTGACGCGCGATTTATCATCATGGAAGTGGACACTTCCGCGATGATAATTTTGGTAATGTCATGGAACACTTCTACGACAGCACATGTATGACTATCTTGATTCTGTCATAAATTTGTCATGGATGTACATGCATGACACAAAACATGACCTACTGTGACAAACACGTATCATCACGGAAGTGTATTTTTTTTGTAGTGAAGGTCTCCATGAAGGACTGGAATTGAAGCTTCTTGGTATTGGCGACCTTGAGTGCCACCAGCTTCTCTTCTCTAACTTCCTTGTAATGGACTTGGACCAGAGACAGGGCCACGTCAGCACCGCATCGAGCAGATGACTTCTTCCATGCCTGCACTCGACCAAGGATTTCATTGAGTCGAGTCATCAGAGACTCGAGGTTATTCTGGAATGTCACACCTGGCCAGAGCTTCGTGTCAATCTGTGATACCGCCACTTTCAGTCGAGCAAGATAGTCCGTGATGCTGGCGAGGCGGGATTCTAGTCGCAACACATTCATCGCAGCTTCGTCCTTGACGGGGGAGTTAATGGGGTCCAGATTCGTCTCAATCCGCCCAGTCTCTTCCTCGAAGTTTTGACAGAATTCTGCACACACAGAAAAATGGTGAGTCGACAGTTATATGATGAGTAAACAGTTGCAAGTTAGTCGGACAAGGGAAAGTACCTTCAAGCATAAGTAACATCTTCTTGGCGAGTCCTCCTAGATAAGATTCCAGTTCGTCCCTCTTCCGAGTAAGATCTCTGACCTTGTCAGTCAGGGCCACCTTGTCCTTCTTCAGCTGCACGACTTCTTTGTTGGCTTCATTAATGGCAGTCTTCAGCTTGGCATTTTCTTCTTCTAACTTGCCGACTGAAGCCAGCTTCTTGTCAGCAAGTTTAGTTTTCTCTCGCGTCGTCTTCTGCGTTGCTGCAAGGTCGAGGTCCTTCTGCTCTAGAGCCTACTTCATTTTGTCTAAAGAAATAACATTCTTCAGACGAGCTTGGAGTTGTCTATTTTCACTACGCACATCTGTTCGAGTGGAGTCACTCGGTTCAAAAGATGAAAAGAAAAAGATGACAAGGCGAACAGTCGATCAGTTATTACCTCCCATGGCAGCTGCTTCATCCTTAGCCTTCTGCAAGTTCTCCTTGGCCAACTCCAGGTCGAGATTGAGCTGGATCTGTTTCTTCTCCAATTCAGAAAAATGAGCCCCGAGCTCACAAGATTTCTGCAATCAACAAGACATGTCAGTCGACAAGAACAAAGATCAATTGCTTCTGAGCGATAAGATACAAGCTCAAGTCATTACGGCAAAAAGAGTTCTAAGACTACTACCGAATCAAACATTCAACAGTAGTCTCGGGGACTACACCCAATGGGTGCACTTGGCGTGCCCCCACTAGTTTGACTTCCCACTCGACATGGTCCATCCAGTCGAGGAAAAAACCCGCAACACTTATTCTCAGACCACCGCCGACTGCCCGCAGTCGACCATGGTCTCGGGGACTACACCCAGTGGGTGCACTTGGCGTGCCCCCACTGGTCCGGACCCCACTCAGCACAACCTGTCTGGACTGAGTGGAAGAACTTTTAGGAGACATTTGACAAAGACCCCCCTGCCAAATCAAACATTCAATGACGGTCTCGGGGACTACACCCAATGGGTGCACTCTGCATGCCCCCACTGATTCAAGGATACACTCGACGCGACCTAGTCGACTCAAGTGGAAGAACTATTTAGCAAAAGTTAAAGCACCTAGTGGGTGAATGGATGCAAGGTGCAGACTCATGATAGATGCACATTAAAGGTTTCAAAACGCTCATCCACGGACATCTTACGAATAATAAAGCAGCAGTTTTTAAGTACCATATCCTAACAGGGCAAAGATCAAGCTGAAAGATCAGTCGGAAATCAACTCGCCTGGACATTGGTTTGAAGAGCGGAGCTGGCATCATAGGCAGCCTTGCTAGCTTTGTGCACCACCTTCATTTGCTCCATCATAAGGCCTGCTTGGCGTATGGCTTCATTAGTAGCGCTCACTTGGTCCTCTGGGACATGATGGGTAACAAAGAGTGGAGTTGGTGGAACAGTCGAAGCAGCCAGGGGATCTGAGGCATGGAGTTGCACCGACGGAGCAAGGACTTAGGCGGTCGACGCCGAAGGACGATCAGTTGACACAGGATTGGCAAAAGAAACAGAAGCCCGAATTGGATCTCCGGATTGCCGAATCACTGGTTCTAGCGCTAATGTCGACTGAGATACCTTGCTGGCATGCGCCCTCCTGCTCGAAGTCCTGCCCTTTCTTCCCGTGGTCTTCTGGGGCACATCTTTGTCGTCGTATGGAAGTTCAATGACATTTGGTGGCACTGCAAAAGACTCGACCGTAAGAGTTCAGTCGACTGACAGTAAAATTGACAAAATGAGGGCAAGAATGTAGAGTTGTACCCGCTTTGGAAGTGGCCGCCTCTTTAGTTTCCTCATCATCTTGATCCTTGTAAATGTCCATGGAGGTCCCAGAAGTAGCAGCACTGAAAGTTTCAGAATTCACTCGGTCAAGCAAGAGAATGAGTTGACGATTACATAGAAGTTCCCAAACGAACCAAAAGCAAAGAGGGAAAGCAAAACACTTTCACAGAAGCGACGGGAACATCCACCTTGATCTTGGGCAAGGACTTCCAAGGCTTTGAGAGGGCGATCTTGGGCTGCTTGGCGGCCTTTTCAGATGGTTCCGGAGTCGAAGTCCAAGTGCGATTTTGCACTTGTGTGCTTGAAGGGGCTGCCTTGCCACGACCGCCTGCAGGGTCTTGAGACTATTTGGATCGCCGTTCTGAGCGAGGTGGTGAGTCGACTTCCTCACTGTCGTCTGAGTCGTCGCTGTCATCTTCATTGTCATCCGGGGATTGCCAGTCTGTGCTCTCCGTTCCCTCCTGGACTTGCTCCCCATTTGGCATTGAGTACATCTCAGTATAAATCTGCAAGGCAAAGAGTTAAACAAGCATCAATCAGATCCAATGATAGTTGCAAATCAGAATAAAAAGGCACTCGATAACAAAGGTCAGACCTTGTCCGGCTCATTGTTCGCGTCGAATGGTGCAACTCTTCTGGACCCCCTGGGGTTGTCTTTGTTTCCAGTGATGCTCCGCAGCCACTGTGCCACCGTCTCCATGGTGACCTCCTCTGGGTGACCCCGAGCGGTGTCGTTAGCGCCCGAGTACATCCACATCGGACGATCGCGGGCTTGGAGAGGCTGGATGCATCGACTGAGAAGCACCTCCAACAAATCCATGCCAGTCATGCCATCATGGACTAATTGGACTATCTGGTCGACTAATGTTGACACCTCTCCTTTCTCTGCTGGAGTCACGGTCAATGAAGAGGGTTGGTGGACTCGATCCATGGTGAAGGGTGGAAGACCAGTGGACTGACCAGGAGTCGGAACATCTTGGCAATAGAACCAGGTCGACTGCCACCCCCTAACCGACTCGGTAAGAGTCATAGAAGGGAAAGTACTCCTACACCTTGTCTAGATCCCTAAACCCCCGCACATTTGGATCACGTGCGTCTTTTCATCAGTCGGATTTGCCTTGTTCACAATTTGAGAATGGTAGGTAAAGATGTGTTTGAATAAACCCCAATGCGGTCGACAGCCCAAGAAGTTTTCACACAAAGAGACATACGCAGCGAGATATGTGATTGTGTTGGGAGAGAAATGATGAAGTTGGGCACCAAAAAAGTTCAAGAAACCCCGAAAAAATGGATGCGGAGGCAGAGTGAAACCATGGTGACATGAGTTGCGAGGAGGACACACTCACCCTCCAGTGGTTGAGGCTCGGTCTCATTCCCCTGCAACCTCCAAGATCTGTGGGAGCCCGCCTCAGCCAGGTCTTCCAAGTCTTCCTTCTGGATCGTAGATCGAATCCATTCTCCCTGGATCCAACCAGGCGGCAGATCGGACCTCGACAACGACCCCCGACTTGTCTTCTTGCCCTTTGCCATCGCCGTCGCTTTCTTCGCGCGCTCTTGGGCCGCCGTCTTGTCCTTTCCCATTGCGGCGGACAGCGTACGGGTAGAGCGGCGATATCAAGAGCAGAGGGGGATGCGGTGGAGAAGCAGAGGAAGAAGAGAGAGAATGAGGTGCACAGTGCAAACGCATCAGCCTCGACGAGCTTATATGGGCCTATTTCTGAGTGACTAACTCATGGGCCCAAGCAATCCTATCAAATCCCACAACAGTCGCTCGCCCAATGCGTGGCGAAAAAGGCGGCGCAAAATCAAGGCATCCCTATCTAACCACTTCGATTACTGCGGCACGCTCCTTCCCACGCGCTTCCCTGAAATTTCAGATCCCGTGAGATTTGGAGACTACAGAACAATCAATCGCGCCAAAGATTTTGTTCCATATCAACACTCGAACATTGTCAGTATAGTTCACTCGACGACGGCCTCTGAATGAATCAAGGCGACTGAAACAAGATTGAAGCTTCAACATGATTTGCAGACTCAGATGAAATACCTCCGAAGTATGGAATCGAGTCGGAGTCAACTTCAGCTCTTTCTTCACTTGGACCTCAATCCATTCGGGGGCTAATGACGATGACATGTACCTAGGGCAGGGTCATAGGCCTGACCTAGACACCCTACCCAAGGGCACTGCCCTAAGGTCAAAGACATTCAAAATACACTAGAAGAAACCGACTGTGTTCACCTAGGAGTGCAATCCACTCGACCATCTACCTCACTCGGATACCCCAATTCCATTCGACCAAGATAATAACCACTCAACTACACGAAGGATCACTCGGAGACAGAAGGCCTAAAGCCACTCAGAATGGCAACGGTTAGGCGTTCACTCTATAGTCTTTAAGATCATATATAACTCTTTATAGCTGGTGTTACCAGTAACACCCTGTCTTAATTAACATTGAACCCTGTGTAACGTGGGATGGCTGGGGTCCTGACGCACTCTATATAAGCCACCCCCTCCACTGGCACAAGGGTTCGCACCCCCTGTAACTCTCACACATAATCCAGTCGACCAAGCCTCCGGGCACCGAGACGTAGGGCTGTTACTTCCTCTTAGAAGGGCCTGAACTCATAAACCTTGCGTGCACAACCTCACCATAGCTAAGATCTTGCCTCCTCCTATGTACCCCCTACTCTTACTGTTAGATTTACTCCCACGACACCTATGTTTCCGCACATTTATATTAATTATATTTTTTATTTGTTCATAATAGTAAAGTAGTTAAGTTTGGCCATGTCACATTTTTCTAGAATGGAAACCATTCGGGAAACTTAGACAAGACCACAGAAGAGTACATAGAAATTACTAGTGACAGTGGTATCACGTTTAATGAGCATCCCAAAATAAAGGCACTTGTAATTGCTGAGAGAACTCGAGATGCTATCCCCAATGGGAAGTTTGATCAGGGAATTTGGAAAGGTGTCACATATGAGTTCCTTGGTTTGCCCGTGTAAATTTTCTCAACATATTATACGTGTAGGTACATGACCAACAAACACAAACTGTGATCCCCCCGAGAAGGTCGCCATCTCATGCGAACCTACCCCCGCTCCCATGTGGCCTCGCCGCACCGCACCATGTGTTGGTGTCAAAACTGGTAGATCCCGGGTAGGGGGTCCCGAACTGTGGACCCTGGATCGATGGGGAACAGTAGACATGGGACATAATGTTTACCTATGTCCGGGCCCTCTCTAAGAGATAAAACCCTATGTCATGCTTGATTATATTGCTTGTGTATAAGGGGGTTAAAGAGTAGATCTACCATGAGATCGGATGAACTAAACCCTAACTAGTAGGATGGTGATTGTTCTCCTAGCCTCTACAGACTAAACCCTCTGATTTTTATAGACACCAGGGGTACTAGGGTTTACATATAGTCGGTTACATTGAGGGGAACACCAGATCTTCCATATTGACTTGGAGCACACACCATGGCAGAAAGGTCTTCAGACCGGACACACTACGGCCCAACAATTTGGTCCATGAGAAATAGGCAGGCCACCAGAGGACCCCTTAGTCCAGGACTCCCTCAGTAGCCCCCGAACTAGCCTTCAACGCTGGCTTCCAGCTACTCCCATGACTGCAGACTCCAGAAAGGTCTTCAGACCGGACACACTACGGCCCAACAATTTGGTCCATGAGAAATAGGCAGGCCACCAGAGGACCCCTTAGTCCAGGACTCCCTCAGTAGCCCCCGAACTAGCCTTCAACGCTGGCTTCCAGCTACTCCCATGACTGTAGACTCCGGCTTGCAGGCGAGTTCCCCTTCTTCTATGTATTCGAAATGATTCCCTCTAGCCAAGCCTTTAAACAATGCTCGACCCAACTCGGCCACGTACCAGGCCATATCCGGATTTCGGACTATCGATTTTACTAAGCCTTGAAGGCTAACTGCTGTAATGTGAACAATGTTTTTGTCTGGCAATTTTCGGTGAAGGGTCAGGACCAATTGAGCCATTATGAGGACCCGATGCATGGCTCGAGGCACCCCCTCCGTCGACACATTCCATCTAGGTGGAGACCGTGTCCCATTTTTAAGGGATTTGATCAATGATCCCCACATCTACCTGCGCGTGACGCTTCATATATATTGAGAGATGGCGAGGCCAGCGGCGCGTTTAAACGACTCCTGGTATCCTGACTCCTTATAAAAGGAAACAACCATAGTTATCCCATATGCATTTCCCCTCCCTCTCGCCACAACCTTTCCCAACCTTCAGAGCTTGAGCGCCCCAATCCAACTTCCCGCAAAGTCGAGCTCAACAATGGCCGGATCTGGAGCGAAGGGAAATTGGGAGGCCTTGTGTGTTACCAACAACGACATTGAGGATCTGAAATGAGCGGGCTTCCTTTCCGCCAACATCTCTCGTCGGACCCTCGAGGAGGGCCTGGTCGTGCCGACACCTCGCACCGGCGAACGGGTGGTTTCCCCACTTCGTTCGGCGACTAGGTATCCAACTCCACCTATTCATTCGAGGGTTGATGTACTACTACGAGCTCGACTTCCACGATCTTGCTCTAAACTCTTTTCTTCACATTTCAACCTTCATCATCGTATGTGAGGTATTTCTTCGGGTTCAGCCGCACTTCGGCCTGTGGCTGAAGATTTTTAATGTCAAGCCGAAGATTGTCGACGGCCAGCACGCGGATTGCGGGGGTGCCATGGTGAGCAGGCTCACCCGTCTTGGCTGGCCGGAGGGCGTGTTTGTGGAGATAGTCAAGATTTGGCAAAAATAATGGTTCTACATCACAGAACCCCGCGAGGCGACATAGGCAGCTGCTCCAGAATTCAGATCCAGACCCCCCGCACGGCTAACCTCATGGACCAAGAAAGCCCTTGACTGGGGATCAAATTCGGAGGTGAAGGTGTTGCAAAAACACGTCTCTGATATGATAGGGGTGGGGGCACATTGACCAATGTGGTCCAGATCATGCTCCATCGTAGTCTGCTGCCCTGCCAACTTCGGGCCACCTCAATGTGGGACTGGAAGCCCGAAGACCCCCGCCCCATGCAATATTTCTACAGCATGACCCAGGAGAAGTTGTGGAAGGCATTGTTCAAGCCGCAGAAGACATGGCCGGCCGAGAAGGAAGACATTGGTCTCGACGCTGGTGTCGGTGTCAAAACCGGCGGATCTCAGGTAGGGGGTCCCGAACTGTGCGTCTAAGGCGGATGGTAACAGGAGGCGGGGGACACAATGTTTACCCAGGTTCGGGCCCTCTCGATGGAGGTAATACCCTACTTCCTGCTTGATTGATCTTGATGATATGAGTATTACAAGAGTTGATCTACCACGAGATCATAGAGGCTAAACCCTAGAAGCTAGCCTATGATTATGATTGTTGTTGTCCTACGGACTAAACCCTCTGGTTTATATAGACACCGGAGGGGGCTAGGGTTACACAGAGTCGGTTACAAGGGAGGAGATCTACATATCCGAATTGCCAAGCTTGCCTTTCACGCCAAGGAGAGTCCCATCCGGACACGGGACGAAGTCTTCAATCTTGTATCTTCATAGTCCAACAGTCCGGCCAAAGTATATAGTCCGGCTGTCCGAGGACCCCCTAATCCAGGACTCCCTCAGCTGGGAACCCCCTAGGGAGGTAATGTAATACCACACTCTTTATGTTCAGATATTTGCGTTCCCATTATAATCCTCCATTCCTCCTTCCTTTTCCCAGGGCTAGCTCAAGAAGGCTGTGAAGATAGACAGTCCGGGCCCACTGCCTGAAGACCCCGTGTCAGCTCTGATAGAAGAGATGTTGACAGTGGCGCCCTACAAGGCGCCAGACAAAAAGGAGAAGACAAAGAAGAAGACCGCAGGGGAGGCCAGAGAGGGCCTCCGTCCATGAGTCTCTTCGGACACCAGGTCCGGTGACACCCACGCCCCACCCACGCCCCCTCCGCTCAGGAGGGGGATCAAGAAGAAGAGAAGGGGAGCGATTCCTCCCGCTCCAGGAAGAGAGTGGTGCCGGCCGAAGCCGAAGGGGATAACCCATCCCCAGCCCCAAAAAAGAAGAGCAAGGGTAAACTGGCCCTGCTTGATGATAGCTCGGACTCCGACGAAGAGTCTGCAACCTCCTCCGAGGTGCCAGAGAAGGTTCCAAGGGTCAAACACCACGCCGAGAGGTAAGATTTCGAAGATTACCTGGGTGCCGGTCTAGCCAACCTGTTGCTAAAAAGTGTATCACTTCTCGCGTTGCAGCCCGTCGAGCGACCTCCCCACACTACAAAAAAGAGACACATCCATGACATTTTGGGCCAAACGATTTTTTTCTGTCATGCTTATGACACTTCTATGACAATAATTGTGACAAAACCCGGTATCATCATAGATGTGGTGGGCTCCTACTTCTGTGACAAAAATCATGACAGGAAATGGACTTTTCGTCCTGGGCGGGCCAGAGACGCAACTGCATGACATTCTTTGGGCCGTCCATGACGGAAAATGTGGCACCCCGGCTCAGAGCAACCGATTTACCTTGCATTGACAGCCCAGAGATCAAGTCTTTAGCAACACACAACAACATGGTACAGAAACAACCACCTTATTGATGCTGGCGGATTACATAGGTCTGATATTACATTGAGATACGAGGCCAAGCGGCACACCCGGTGCTGCTCGATGGCAAAACAAGCATAACTTCAAAACTTTAAGCACATAGAGATGAAACTTGATATTATTGCAATTCCTACAAGCATATATTCCTCCCTCATAATAATTTTCAGTAGCATCATGAATGAATTCAACAATATAACCAGCACCTAAAGCATTCTTTTCATGATCTACAAGCATAGAATTTTTACTACTCTCCACATAAGCAAATCTATTCTCATCAATAGTAGTGGGAGCAAACTCAACAAAATAACTATCATGTGATTGAAAATTAAGATCAAGATGACAAGTTTCATGGTTACCATTATTCTTTATAGCATACGTGTCATCACAATTATCATCATAGATAGGAGGCATGCTTTCATCATAGTAAATTTGCTCATCAAAGCTTGGGGGACAAAAAAATATCATCTTCATCAAACATAGCATCCCCAAGCTTGTGGCTTTGCATATCATTAGCATCATGGGTATTCAAAGAAGTCATACTAACAACATTGCAATCATGCTCATCATTCAAATATTTAGTGCCAAACATTTTAATGCATTCTTCCTCTAGCAATTGAGCACAATTATCGGAATCCTTATTTTCGCGGAAGACATTAAAAAGATGAAGCATATGAGGCACCCTTAATTCCATTTTTTGTAGTTTTCTTTTATATACTAAACTAGTGATAAAACAAGAAACTAAAAGATTCGATTGCAAGATCTAAAGATATACCTTCAAACACTCACCTCCCCGGCAACGGCGCCAGAAAAGAGCTTGATGTCTACTACACAACCTTCTTCTTGTAGATGTTGTTGGGCCTCCAAGTGCAGAGGTTTGTAGGACAGTAGCAAGTTTCCCTCAAGTGGATGACCTAAGGTTTATCAATCCGTGGGAGGCGTAGGATGAATATGGTCTCTCTCAAACAACCCTGCAACCAAATAACAAAGAGTCTCTTGTGTCCCCAACACACCCAATACAATGGTAAATTGTATAGGTGCACTAGTTCGGCGAAGAGATGGCGATACAAGTGCAATATGGATGGTAGATATAGGTTTTTGTAATCTAAAAATATAAAAAACAGCAAGGTAGCAAGCAATAAAAGTACGCGTAAACGGTATTGCAATGTGTTGAAACAAGGCCTAGGGTTCATACTTTCCCTAGTGCAAGTTCTCTCAACAATAATAACATAATTGGATCATATAACTATCCCTCAACATGCAACAAAGAGTCACTCCAAAGACACTAATAGCGGAGAACAAACGAAGAGATTATGGTAGGGTAGGAAACCACCTCAAAGTTATTCTTTCCAATCAATCCGTTGGGCTATTCCTATAAGTGTCACAAACAGCCCTAGAGTTCGTACTAGAATAACACCTTAAGATACAAATCAACCAAAACCCTAATGTCACCTAGATACTCCAATGTCACCTCAAGTATCCGTGGGTATGATTATATGATATGCATCACATAATCTCAGATTCATCTATTCAACCAACACATAGAACCTCAAAGAGTGCCCCAAAGTTTCTAACGGAGAATCACGACGAAAACGTGTGCCAACCCCTATGCATAGGTTCATGGGCGGAACCCGCAAGTTGATCACCAAAACATACATCAAGTGAATCACATGATATCCCATTGTCACCACAAATACGCACGGCAAGACATACATCAAGTGTTCTCAAATCTTTAAAGACTCAATCCGATAAGATTACTTCAAAGGGAAAACTCAGTCCATTACAAGACAGTAGAGGGGGAGAAGCAACATAAGATCCAACTATAATAGCAAAGCTTGCGATACATCAAGATCGTGCCAAATCAAGAATACAAGAGAGACAGAGAGATCAAACACATAGCTACTGGTACATACCCTCAGCCCCGAGGGTGAACTACTCCCTCCTCGTCATGCTGAGCGCCGGGATGATGAAGATGACCACCAGTGAGGGTTCCCCCCTCCGGCAGGGTGCCGGAACAGGGTCCCGAGAGGTTTTTGGTGGCTACAGAGGCTTGTGGCGGCGGAACTCCCGATCTATTCTATTCCCCAAAGTTTTTAGGGTATATGGATATATATAGGCAGAAGAAGTACGTCAGGGGAGCCACGAGGGGCCCACGAGGGTGGAGGGCGCGCCCAAGGGGGTGGGCGCGCCCCTTGCCTCGTGGCTCCCTCGTTCCTTTCCTGATGTGCACTCCAAGTTTTTCCGGTAGCTTTCCTTCCAAAAATAACTTCTCCAGTTGGTTTCATTCCGTTTCGACTCCGTTTGACATTCCTATTCTTCGAAACACTGAAATAGGCAAAGAAAAAGCAATTCTGGGATGGGCCTCCGGTTAATAGGTTAGTCCCAAAAAATAATATAGAAGTGGAAAATAAAGCCCAATATGGTCCAAAACAGTAGATAATATAGCATGGAGCAATCAAAAATTATAGATACGTTGGAGACGTATAAAACACCTCAAGAGTTCATGATTTACCACGAACCGATGCATCACAACAATCACTTAGTTTGCAAGATTTATTTTTAAAGTTGATCCATGGTGTGACTTACTCATGAGTTATGCCCATAACCAAGGACGCGGCTATCGATAGATTAAATACACTCTGCAGAGGTAGCACACTTTACCCACACTACGGAACACCTGGCCTCGCAATCCCTTTCGGGTAGACCAAAGCATTTCGACGAAACCCTCCCTTTGTCATGCACTCTCCCCGGCCACTCCGACCAACTCCCTCTCAGGGCTAGGTATTGGGTATCCCCGTGTCTTTCAAAGACACTAACGGCCACCGTCGTGGCAAAACGGTCCCAAACGGGGACAAGGTACCATAAAAACAAAAACGAGCACACAAGGTTATGTCTGCCTACCGGGCCAGGGTATGCATGCCCATAACCTTCCCTCGCGGGAGGCACCGGTGAGAGCCACAACAAAGGATTGAATCAAGACCTTCCCACAAGGTAAATGTGGTCGCACTGAATTAAAAACCTGATTCAGTGGCACCATGATGTGATCAACATCATATTCAAGTTGAACTTAACCAAGTTTAGCTTTCATAAAAACTTTTTATCGCAAACATTATATAATGCAACAATTATGCAACTGCTCAACATGCAAAGCAAACAACTCATAGTCATGGATCAAACTTAACAACATAAACATCTTGCAATACTCAGAATCAAAACTTCTCTAGTTCTAACTCATTTTTATTATCCAGCAATATTTTTATTAGTTCATCATTTAATTGAAAATTTCACTAATAAAATAACTACCATTATTTCCATAACAATATGCCTAGTGCAAATCTTACTGTACTTAGCCAAGCAAGTTCATGCATACAACTAGTAACTAAAACAAGCATATCAAGCATGATGAAATAACTAGTAATTAACCAAATTTATTTATCAAATTTTAAAGGCAAATAAGAACTCATATTCAAGTAGAAAATCACAGATATTGAAATAACACCATCCAAATGCTGGTGTGGCTTGCCTTAGTGTAGAGGAGGATCACACCCTCTTAGCTTGCTTCAAGACAAGCTTCTCCTTCTGAAAAGAATTTAAAACCACAAAAATAATTGTCAAAACACATTCTGAAAATCACCAAAAATTCTAGACATCAAGGAAAAATCCACTCTTTGGTGTGCTACTAGAGTTTTCTGAAACAAAGACAATGCAAACAGAATCAAATCATTTGGACTTATGGTTTAGAAATGGTGGCTGGTCAAAGTTTAGTCAAATTTCTGAATAATATTTGAATTAAACAAAAATCCCGGGGGGTGACGTTGAAGGCGTAAAGCGGGAGTGCGCCTCCACTTGTACCGCTTTGGGCGCGAGTGGTGAGGCTGACACTGGGCCCCGCGCGTCAGGAGAGAGAGAGGGGGATCGAGATCAGAGAGGGGTGACGCTTTGCCGGAGCTCACGCCAGTGACGAGGGGGTTTGGGGCTAGGCTAGAGGGATATGATTGAAGCTGGGCTCATGGCGCACCTGCCCATACCCGTGGCTTGGCGTGGGGTGGACGGAGCTGCTCGCGTGTTGAGCTCGCAAGCCTCGGTGGCGGACAAGTTTCGCCGGAGAGGTTGAAGACAACGACTAGGGCGGCTCCGAGGGCTCGGCGGCATCCAGGCAGCACCAACAGGCCACCAATGCCCCGCCCAAGCAGTTGCTTGAGCTCGAGAGGCACTGGAGAGCACCGACTGGCCTGCGGGGATTGCCGGAGTCCTCTGGTCGGGGCGACGGCCAGAGGCCTGCCCGACCGAGCTAGGGTCGTTCTACGTGTTCGTGGAGGTGGTGTGGAGTGGTGCTTGGCTAGTATTCAAGGCGGGGTTGCTTTATATAGCCAGAGCGAGGGGGACGTGTCGCCGCTGGAGCTCTCTGGACACGCGACAAATGGCGACGAGAAGCTCCAAGGTGAGGGGGAAAATGCTCAGCGTCAACGCAGGAGCTTGCCCACGCTCGCGGATGAGCACATGAGGCGGTGGAGGAAGTGGACAAGCACACACATGCACTATGGCTTTTTGGCCATGACGCGCCCGTGCTTGCTGCGGCGGCTCCAGCGTCGGCGAGCGCCAGGGAGCGGTCAAGGGTGATGGGTTGGGGTCGGTGGCGTGGCATGGCAGGCGTCGACGAGCGCTGGAACGAGCACGTGCGAAACAGAAGGGAAGACGTTAGCCAGAGCGCGTCGAGACGCTTCTAGGCGTCGTGTCCTCGCGTGGTCACCAAGCTGGCATGGTCAAGACGACGCCCAGGCGCGGCCAAACCTTGTCTATGCGTTCGTCTAGGCAATGTTTAGTCTAGGAGTGGTGATAGCTCATGCTCAGGCCGACCAAATTTGACTAAACCAAGCGGGCAAGTTTCTTTCCAGAAACTTGGTCGCCATGTTTGGCCACCTTCTAGAAGGCCATTAGGGATGATCTCCTGGGGTTCAGGGTTTCTTAGGAGGGTGTTTAAGCTCAAGAAAGATCAAGGCTAAAAGCTAAAGGAAAAATGTACTTGCTATACAAACTGGAAGTTTGGGCCAGAATAGAAATGATTTTCTACAATAAAAATATTCCAAAAAGTGATGTAATATTTTTGCATGGGAAGGTGTGCCAAGGTTCTAAGAATATTCAGGAATTATCTCAGATTTTTCTGAGCAAGAAAAATTGGGGTTGCTTTGGAGCACAAGTTTTTGAAGTGAATTTCAGAGAGAAAAATGAGTATTTTTCTTTTGGAGGAATAAAGTAGATAGGTCACTTGGGTGAAAGTCAAGGATATGTCCAAGTGACAAGTCCATTTGAAATGATTCCAAAATCCAAATCAAGTCAGGGCAAAAACCACGATAAAAACCAAGTCCGGAGAAAGAGAGAAGGCAAGTCCGGAAAAAGAGAGAAGGTAAAATCCACGCTGTCACAAACCTCCCCCACTTAAGATGAATCTCTTCCTTGAGATTCGGTTGCTTGGGAAATCAATTCTGGGTATGATGTCCTTAAAAATTCCTCTCTTTCCCAGGTCGCTTCCTCTTCGGTGTGATTCTCCCACTGAACCTTGTAAAACCTTATTTCTTTGCTGCGAGTGACCCTTTCTGTCTGATCCAATATTCTGATTGGCTTTTCCTCATAAGTCAAATCCTTAGCCAATTATATCTCTGCCATATCAGTCCTTTTCTCCGGTGGCGAGATACATCTTCTTAGCTGTGAGATGTGAAACACGCTGTGTAGTTCTGATAGTTCTGGTGGCAATTCCAACTGATATGCAACGGTTCCGACTCTAGCCATAACGGGGAATGGAGCAATATATCTGGGTGCCAATTTTCCTCGGGTCTGGAACCTCTTAACCCCTTTCATAGGGGTGATGTGACGCCCCCGATTCAATCGTATACTAATCATACACGCAAACATGTAAGATCAAGATCAGGGACTCACGGTAAGATATCACAACACAACTCTAAAAATAAAATAAGTCATACAAGCATCTTAATACAAGCCAGAGACCTCGAGGGCTCGAATACAATTGCTCGATCATAGACGAGTCAGCGGAAGCAACAATATCTGAGTACAGACATAAGTTAACAAGTTTGCCTTAAGAAGGCTAGCACAAACTGGGATACAGATCGAAAGAGGCGCAGGCCTCCTGCCTGGGATCCTCCTAAACTACTCCTGGTCGTCGTCAGCAGCCTGCACGTAGTAGTAGGCACCTCCGGTGTAGTAGGAGTCGTCATCGATGGTGGCGTCAAGCTCCTGGGCTCCAGCATCTGGTTGCGACAACCGACAAGAAATGAAAGGGGGAAAAGAGGGAGAAAAGTAACCATGAGTACTCATCCAAAGTACTCGCAAGCAAGGATCTACACTACATATGCATGGGTATCTATGTAAAGGGCAATGTCGGTGGACTGAACTGCAGAATGCCAGAATAAGAGGGGGATAGCTAGTCATGTCGAAGACTATGCTTCTGGCAGCGTCCATCTTGCAGCAAGTAGAAGAGAGTAGATGGTAAGTTCACCAAGTAGCACCGCATAGCATAATCCTACCCGGCGATCCTCTCCTTGTCGCCCTGTGTGAGAGCGATCACTGGGTTATATCTGGCACTTGGAAGGGTGTGTTTTATTAAGTATCCAGTTCTAGTTGTCATAAGGTCAAGGTACAACTCCAAGTCGTCCTGTTACCGAAGATCACGGCTATTCAAATAGATAAACTTCCCTGCAAGGGTGCACCACATAACCCAACACGCTCGATCCCATTTGGCCGGACACACGTTCCTGGGTCATGCCTGGCCTCGGAAGATCAACACGTCGCAGCCCCACCTAGGCACAACAGAGAGGTCAGCACGCTGGTCTAAATCCTATGGCGCAGGGGTCTGGGCCCATCGCCCATTGCACACCTGCACGTTGAGAACTTGGCCGGAAGCAGACCTAGCCTAGCAGGCCTTCCAGTCCAATCCGGCGTGCGCCGCTCAGTCGCTGACGTCACGAAGGCTTCGGCTGATACCACGACGCCGAGTGCCCATAACTGTTCCCGCATAGTTGGTTAGTGCGTATAGGTCAGTGGCCAGACTGAGATCAAATACCAAGATCTCGTTAAGCATGTTATTATGAAGTAACCGCGAACGCCGACCAGAGCCAGGCCCACCTCTCTCCTAGGTGGTCTCAACCTGCCCCTGTCGCTCCGCCACAAAGTAATAGTCGGGGGCTGTCGGGAACCCAGGCCCACCTCTACCGAGATGGAGCCACTTGCCCCTTCAGCCCCCATCTCCGAGCAGTATCATAAGTAATGTAGCAGTATAAAGTATATAGCATATGCCCGTGATCACCTCCCGAGGTGATCACGGCCCAGTAGTATAGCATGGCAGACGGACAAGAGTGTAGGGCCACTGATGGAACACTAGCATCCTATACTAAGCATTAGGATTGCAGGTAAGGGTGACAACTGTAGCAACAATGACAGGCTATGTAGCAGAATAGGATTAACCGAAAGCAGTAACATGCTAAACTACTCTAATGCAAGCAGTATAGAGAAGAATAGGCGATATCTGGTGATAAAGGGGGGGCGGCTTGCCTGGTTGCTCTGGCAAGAAGAAGGGGTCATCGTCGATGTAGTCGATCACAGGGGTATCGACAACGGTCTCAGAGCTTACCAGAAAGAAGTAACGGAGGGGGAGCGCAGTAAATAACAGAGCAATCAAATGTAATCCAAAGAAAGACGCGGCAATATGTTGTGCTATGGGTGACCTAACGCAGGGATAGGTGATACCGACGAAGGGGGAAACATCCGGGAAAGTATTCCCAGTGTTTGGCATTTTCGGACAGACGGACTGGAGGGGGAAAGTTCCATGTTCGCTATGCTAGGGACATGTGGCTCACAGATGGACTACGTATTTGGATTCGTATCGTCGTTCTGAGCAACTTTCATGTAGAAAGTATTTCGATCCGAGTTACGGTTTATTTTATATTAATTTTAAAAGATTTTAATCATTTTTAGGATTTATCTAATTAATTTAATTCAACATTATCCAGAACAGTACATGCTAGCGTCATCATGACGTCAGCATGATGTCAGCAGTCAACATGACGTTGACAGGGTCAAACTGACGTGTGGGTCCCACTAGTCATTGACTTAGTTAACTAAACAGGATTAGTTAATTTAATTTAAGTGATTAGGTTAATTAATCAGGCTTAATTAGATTATTTAACATGATTAATTAAGTAAATTAATTATCTTAATTAATTATATTGTTATTATTTATTTTTATTCTTCTTTTTTTCCTTTTTGTTCTGGGGCTGGGCACCACATGTCATAGGCCCCAAGGGGCTGGCGGATCGGGCGTTCGGGTGCGGGTGTGCGCCCGAGCGGGCGCAGCGCGTGACGGGCGCCGTGTGCAGGGGGTGCGGGCGCAACCCAAGCGGGCGCAATCCCGAGGGCGCTGGGCGCGCGCGGCGCACGCCGGCGCCGGCGGCCAGGCCAAGGGAGGCGACGGAGGGACGACTGCGGTGGCGGGCGCTGGCCGCGGGGCAAGCGACGGTGCGAGGGGAGGTAGTGGCTGGCGGGGTAGCAGTGGAAGGGGAAGCGGGCGCGACGGTAGCAGCAGTGCGGTGGCCGGAGCAGCGAGGCGCGGCGGCAGCAGAAGTGCGGTGGCCGGAGAAGCGAGGCGCAGTGGGACGGCGTGCGGCGATGGTGTGGGGGATGCGGTGGCCAGCTGCGGTGCGAGGTAGGGCGAGCGGTGGCCGGCGAGGTGGCGGGCAGTCGGAGCGGGCGCGGGCGTCGCCAGGGGCCGAGCGGGAGCACGACGAGGCCGACGGGTGACTACGGGCGGCAGGCCACGCGGGCACAGGCAAGGGGCGCGGGCGCAGATGTGACGCGGGGCGACAGCGCAGGGCAGAGAGGGGA
Source organism: Triticum aestivum (assembly GCF_018294505.1). Lineage (NCBI taxonomy): Eukaryota > Viridiplantae > Streptophyta > Magnoliopsida > Poales > Poaceae > Triticum > Triticum aestivum. The sequence continues at coordinate 601,086,266 of NC_057801.1, forward strand.
AGAGGGGCTCACGACGGGGTGCAGGGATCAGGACAATGGTGCTCGTGGTGGGGGACGGGGACGACGGTGTCGACGTAGACGGGGAGGAAGACCGACGACGGCGGCCTCCTGCGAGGTAGCGATCCGGCCGGCGTCGGACGGCTCAAGGGTCGAGCCCTCGATCTCGATCCAGATCGAGGGGGGAGTGGGCGACGTGAGGGGGGGGGAGTGTGCAGTCTGGGTGGGGGTTAGGGTTACGGGGTCCAGGGGATAAGGGGAGTGGGCGAGGCCGGCTGGGCCGGCCTGCCTAACAGCTGGGCCGACTGGCCCAGTGGGGGGGGGGCTTCTCTTTTCTCTGGTTTGACTTTATTTCTTTGTTTAGTCTTTTCCCTTTTTTATCTTTCTTTTCTGTTTTAATCTCATTTCCCAAATTGTTTTAGTTTTGTAAAACATTCAAATAGCACCTAAAATAATATCATTAATTATACCACTGCCACAATAACTTTGGCACCTAGTTAAAATAGTTTAGTATTTTATAACATATAATAGGAGTATAATTAATTGTTTTTGCTGTTGTTTTAATTACTTTAGGGTATTTATTTATTTTATAAAGATGTTGTTTCTCCACCAATATAATCCATGATTTATTCGTCACGTTAAGAACATTATGGTTTTGACTTTTGAAAACTTTAATTGTTTGACTTGACTTTGAATTTGAAATTTGATTCGGTTTTGAACTAATGCGAGATTAACAACAATAACCGAGCTAACGTGGCATAAATAACAAAGGTTTACTGTAGCTTAATTACCCAGGCGTTACAATTCTCCTCCACTACAAGAAATCTCGTCCCGAGATTTAGGAGGGGAGCGAGGGGTGCAGGATTGGGTTACGAAAAATCTAATGGATCTTCTCGATCTTGGCTGCTCTTCTCAAAGAGGTCGATCCATTACGTTGATGTCTTCATTTCTCTTCTTCGGGTCATCATGATCAAGTAGGCATTCTTTCTTCGAGAATTCCATCGTACTTATGAAAGAATAAAGGGCGGGTATTCCGGGAGAACGGACCTGTAGGGTTGACTATCTGGTAGCTAACATCGGGGAAGGTGGCGAAAAGTAACTCTCGAACTAAAACTTAAGAAAATGCCGAGAGCAAGTAAGAAAGTACCATGAGAAGTTTCAAACGGGTAGGCAATCGTTCGAAGCCTGAAACAAAGTGTAAAAGAGGGTGCAGAGCAATGGTAATAAGTTTTGTGTTTGATCCAGAATAGATCACTAGGCAGGTGGCCCGTGAATTACATATGAAGTCAAGCGTGAGGAATAACTTTGGCAACATGGTGTAGAAGAGAGTCAGGTTTCGATCCTGTGGAACTGTGGGTTATGGGCCCACCATGTGGGTTAAAAGTAGAAAGGGTGCATACATCTTGCACGGTCACGATAGTAAGGTATGTTAGAGGGTAGCCTGCCATTTATGTTGGCAACAACATTGGTACCAAGGGCGAGGGACAAAGAGAACCATTTTCCTGCTCGTTGAACGAGGTGGACCAATAGGCAAAGTTCTCATCCATCGGTGGTTACCGGAATGTCATCAACAATAGTAACAGGGTCTTACTGACTAGGTTGTACGACGAGGTGTTTACATAAGCAGGACAATATTACTGCTTAGATCATATAGACCACAAGAAAGGTTAAACAAGACAATGGAATGGAAAATGTGATTATCAGATTAAACAGAACAATGTAAAGGAAAATGTGTTTAAACACGTATTTCAGGGGTATATCCTTCCCAAGGACAAGCAGAGCATGATATCCATGACAGGATATAACATAGAAAACCATTTAGGTAACGGGAGAGGAAGTTCATGACATTACCCAATCAACAGTGTTTGAATAATTGATAAAGGAAATTTAGCATGGTGCTTAAAATGTTCTTATCGATGATCAGAGTACCACAGACATGCTTCGAGATAGCATTGACATGGTCATCATGTAAGGTTCAGAATTTGGATGCACGAAGGATCTATCAGGAACAACTTGTAGAATAAGTTTTACAATTTCCTCAAGGAAGAATGGATATCCTTGCTAAAAAGGAAGCTATAACAATAGAGCCTCCGGCCAGGTGTGCTAGGCACGACATCACCTTACCGGGTCACATAAATACCATTGTTATAACTCTTGGAAATATGTTCCAACCATCATATCTGACCGAGATTCAGATCTGACTGGTGTCTAGATACCTCAGACTCAGGATGTCTGAGAACAGAAGGTGCAACACAAATTGATGAGATGACATAGTAAGATTCTCAGAAAATGAACTATGGAAGCAAGTTCCGAAACAATAGTTCATCATTAACCAAGGAGAAGATGAGGATGTGGATAATGGACTCTGCGACCATTCATCGAGAATTCCAAAAAGATGGATTTCCACAATTATGTGAACAAGGAAATAATCATTTGTCCGATCGAATGATATAATGATGTATGCTCAGGAAAACATACACAATTAATTATTGGTTGACAGGTGCACTCAAAATATGGGCTTAGGTAGCATGATCAGTGTTAGAATGGTGATTCAATAACCAAAAGACTTAGATTGAAGCTATCGACCATTCACTTCAAAGCAATGGAGTTGCTAGAAGTTTTGAATTCACACATCATAGTTCAATTGTTGGTATTCCAGTTAGAAACAATACGGGGACCAAGAAATGAACGGAGATGGCAAGAAGTATTACTATATCAAGAATTCTTAAGAGGTGGAGCAATTCTCACAACATTCTTGACATCAAAGATGGTAATACTCCACGGTAGAACATCATACAAGATGGATAGCAAGGAACTCAAGGTACAACACAAAACAAGAACAAGTTTCGTGTTGGAGGGAATGCAATAATGTCGTCGAGGATAACCCAAGTTATCGAGGGGTAAGGATGATATCTCTCATCATGAATTCGATTGACATCTTGGAAAATCTCAGAATGTAGATGATGATCATGACACATTTGTTAAGAGGTTTCATGAAGATGTAATCGAACAGCGATGACATCAAGTCAAAGCACTGATGAAGCGAAAGGTTATTGGAACCAAGGGTACGACACGAACTCGAAATCAAGCTTGATGTTCAAGGCGAAATGATATGACGAGGAAGATCGACGTAAGTTTAGCTCATCATCGAAAGTTGTGCTCCAGGATTAAGGACTAGGTAGCATAGTTAAAATTGGCACGATAATGATGTAGCCGATCAGGCTAGGAGTGACGTGATGGAGTATTAAACTTCTCAACAGCAAAGTACTGGGAGTACTGAATCTCAGTGTTGATTCGATTCACAAATCGTGTTCTTGGTTGACGACAACCTAGAACCCGTGGAATGACTATGACAGGGAAAGGTATTACTCCAGTAGCAATTCATAAGATGTAGTGCAATGGCATGATATCCTCGAGATACCAGGGGGTATACTCAAAGGTAGAGCAGAATAGAGGTTGGGTAGGTATATTGATCTACAGAGGACAAGTACTTCAACTTGTCCGGAAATGGGATAAAAGAAGAACAATCATGGTCGGAACCACGTTTGCAAAGGACCAAATCCCAAATATAAGATAAACTTATACCAAAGGGGTAAATAATTTTAAGAGGAGCTTTAATAATAAGATCTACATTGTTTCCATGGGCATGAACACAAGTTCAAGGTCGACTCCCACTTCTCCAATGCATGACCATTCATTCACTTCTCATTATCGAAGTTGTAGTGTTGAAAAGTTATCTGACGAAGCGGCACTAGTGTATAACCCGTATAACTTTTATGTTCACACAGATTAGGGAAGGCATAGGTTCAACCCAACGGGTCTTCTTAGGAACATATACCACAAATTTCAAGAATAAATAACACAAACTCGATAGTAGAGCATGCTTGAGAACGCAGAGGATACAATTTACTAAAGGCATTATGTATCCGAGGAAAGGCTCACAAGCTTATTGAATATGAAGGACATTGTCGGATAAAATCTGACAAAGGGTCTGGTGGTCCACAAGGGATCTGATGTGAGCATCGGCACACAATCGGAGGAAGAAAGAATGCAAGGAGATCCGATTATAGAACAACTGACAAATTCAAAGCTCAATTGCAAAGGAATTTATGATTTCCAAATCAAGGGATCAAAAGTAAAGGTTCTGATCAAAAATGAATAAGCTCAATAGACTTATAAGCATAACCGATCAAGGCATTGATTAGTCAAGAACCAGCTCATGTCCAAATGACGTCTGAGCCAGAAGGATGAATTCTAGGATCTAACTGAGGATTGCGAGCATTTGCAACACATTGAATCAACAGACTCAAAATGATAATGACAAGGGATGCCAATAAGATTACGATACTTATGGGATTAACCATAATGCAAGAAAGCAAGAATTTCAAGAGTAATAGGTTGCTCAGGATTTTCAGAAGATCGAATATTATTTCGAAGACCTTAGTGAAACACATAAACAACTGGGGATGGGCAGATACTCGATAAGTGCGAGAATTATCCGTAGGGGTATTCAGGTGACAAAGAACAGCAAGGCAGTAAGCTCAAAGGATTCTCGGAATAACACAGAGAATTTCAGGGTATCTTGTAATAACAAGATCAACTGGGAAACATTGTATGAATGGCGAGTATACGTGGTTATCCATAGGGTTTATCGATGGAAGGGAATTGCAAAAGCGACGCCATAAAGTCCCGAGAGAAGGTCGGAGAGTAACTTCGGATTCTTCTGGTGCAATAGATGATCATCTGGCCTGAAGGGCTTTCTAGTAGAAAGTATTTTCGAGAACCTAAAGTTAGATTTTAGCAAAATCATTTACCCGAATAGAAGAGAGATTAGAGTCCCAGAGTATAGGTGAGGAGTAAAAGATCCTAATATCACCCAATGGCAACATGGGCCGTAAGCCACACAGCCATGTTAGTAAAAGTTTTGCAATGACTAGACTCAACTCCGGCCAAGGAGTTTGAAGGGGGATTCCTACAGGCAGTTAGCTCTGATACCAACTTGTGACGCCCCCGATTCAATCGTACACTAATCATACACGCAAACATGTACGATCAAGATCAGGGACTGATGGGAAGATGTCACAACACAACTCTAAAAATAAAATAAGTCATACAAGCATCATAATACAAGCCAGGGGCCTCGAGGGCTCAAATACAATTGCTCGATCATAGACGAGTCAGCGGAAGCAACAATATCTGAGTATAGGCATAAGTTAACAAGTTTGCCTTAAGAAGGCTAGCACAAACTGGGATAAAGATCGAAAGAGGCGCAGGCCTCCTGCCTGGGATCCTCCTAAACAACTCCTGGTCGTCGTCAGCGGCCTGCACGTAGTAGTAGGCACCTCCGGTGTAGTAGGAGTCGTCTTCGATAGTGGCGTCAAGCTCCTGGGCTCCAGCATCTGGTTGCGACAACCGAGAAGAAAGGAAAGGGAGAAAAGAGGGAGAAAAGCAACCATGAGTACTCATCCAAAGTACTCACAAGCAAGGATCTACACTACATATGCATGGGTATCTGTGTAAAGGGGCGATGTCGGTGGACTAAACTACAGAATGCCAGAATAAGAGGGGGATAGCTAGTCCGGTCAAAGACTACACTTCTGGCAGCCTCCATCTTGCAGCAAGTAGAAGAGAGTAGATGGTAAGTTCACCAAGTAGCACCGCATAGCATAATCCTACCCAGTGATCCTCTCCTCGTCGCCCTGTGTGAGAGCGATCATCGGGTTATATCTGGCACTTGGAAGGGTGTGTTTTATTAAGTATCTGGTTCTAGTTGTCATAAGGTCAAGGTACAACTCCAAGTCATCCTGATACCGAAGATCATGGCTATTCGAATAGATAAACTTCCCTGCAGGGGTGGTCCACATAACCCAACACGCTCGATCCCATTTGGTCGGACACACTTTCTTGGGTCATGCTCGTCCTCAAAAGATCAACACGTCGCAGCCCCACCTAGGCACAACAGAGAGGTCAGCACGCCGGTCTAAATTCTATGGTGCAGGGGTCTGGGCCCATCGCCCATTGCACACCTGCACGTTGCGAACTTGGCCGGAAGCAGACCTAGCCTAGTAGGCCTTCCAGTCCAATCCGGCGCGCGCCGCTCAGTCGCTGACGTCATGAAGGCTTCGGCTGATACCACGACGCCGAGTGCCCATAATTGTTCCCGCGTAGTTGGTTAGTGCGTATAGGCCAGCGGCCAGACTGAGATCAAATACCAAGATCTCGTTAAGCATGTTATTATGAAGTAACCGCGAACGCCGACCAGAGCCAGGCCCACCTCTCCTAGGTGGTCTCAACCTTCCCCTGTCGTTCCGCCACAAAGTAACAATCAGGGGCCGTCGGGAACTGTAACGCCCCGGATCCGGTGCGCCAGATGTCTGCTAGTTATTCGCCATCGTTGCCATGTCATTTGCTTGCATGTTGCATTTTATCATGTCATCATGTGCATTTCATTTTGCATACGTGTTCATCTCATGCATCCGAGCATTTTCCCCGTTGTCCGTTTTGCGATCCGGCACTCCTATGTCATCCGGCGTTCCCCTTTTGTCTTCTGTTGTGAGCGGGTATTAAACTTTCTCGGAATGGCCCGAGGTTTGCCAAGCGGCCTTGGTATAGCACCGGTAGACCGCCTGTCAAGTTTTGTGCCATTTGGAGTTCGTTTGGTACTCCAACGGTTAACCGGTAACCGTAAAATCCCCCTTCTCTTTGCAGCCCAACACCCCTTCCAAATTGGCCCAAAACCCATCTAACTCCCCTCCATGCTCTAGGTCGTTCGATCACGATCGTGTGGGAGAAAGCCGCTCCTCATTTGGACACTCCTAGCTCCCTCTACCTATAAATATGTGACCCTCCCCGAATTTTCGGATCATTCCACCCCTAACCCTAGCTTTCTTCCTCCTCCGCCCGCCGGACATGTCCGTCCCGGACCGGACGAAAACGCGCCGCCGCCCACGCCCACTCCCGCGCCGCCACGTGGCCCCGGCCACCGCGCGCCGCCGCCGGCCCGCGCGGCCTGGATCGGGCCCGCGGGGCCCATCCCGTCCGGTCGTCCGCTCGCACGCGGGACGCCGGCACCCACGCCCGCTCCTCCGCCCGCTCGCCGCCGCGGGACGCCGCCGCCGTCTACCTCGTCGGTGAGCGCCGCCCCGCCTCCCGCGCCGGCCGCCGCCAACGCCGCCCGGCGCCCCGCCTCGCCGAACCCCGCCGCCGGGCGCCCTGGATCCGAGGCCGCCCGTCCCCGCCGTCCTCCGCGCGCCTCGCCTGCGCCGCCTCCCTCCGGCCTGCCCGCGCCCTCCTCCGCTGCCCCGGCCTACTCCGGTGTCCTTCCCTGACGAACCTCGGGCTCCGTGCCCGACCCCAGATCCAGATCCAGCTGGAGAGGTTGACCCCGGATTTTCTCAGTCATGTAACTTTTACATTATCATGCCATGTTCGTCATGTTGTATCTCTGCATCCGTAGCTCCGTTTTGTGCGTGTAATATGCCAAATTGTTCGAATCGACGAGTACATCATTTCATTCCATTTCATGATTTTCATTTGAGCTCATCTTGATGCCCGAAATGCTGTTGGAAGAGTGCTATGTGATGTTAATCTGCTGAAACTGTTATAACATGCTCATTTGTCATTTTTGCCACGATTGATGTGTGCATCCTATGAGGTTGATGTCTTCATGTGTTTTGATCTATGCCATGCTATCTTTCCAGAGGTGCTTACCATGTATTTTGGTGATCAATGTGGTGACTATCACAAGCATGCAAACTAGGCATCGTGATGTTGCTGATTTCAGTCCCTGTTCTGCTGTTATTTTTATGCCATGTAAACTTGATGCTACAGAGAGATCCATGCTTATTTTGAGATACTTCAGTAAGGCTGTTTTGAACATGTGGTTATTGTCTATCCATTCATGCCCTTTGTTGCAATTATGGAGTAGTCTAGCATGTCATTTTCGTGCTCTACTTTTGCTTCAAAATGTTTCCTGGCAGATTGTTTACATGTTATTCAATTTGGCCAAGGTTGCTATAGTTGATCCTTGCATGCTATGGACTTGTTATTGACTTGGTTTGTTTCACAAACATGTCTTATTGATGATGCTATGCTTATCTTGTCATGCAATGACTTGTGGTGAGTGATTCGAGCTTGTTAAGTAGTGTACTTGCTGTTGCTGTTTTGCTAGGCTGAATCTGTTATTTGGTGATGCTATATAAACATGTTGCTACTAGTCATTCTATGCATAATCAGGAGATGTTCACTAAGAGTGTTTTGTTCTACATGTCATGCTATATCCATCCATGCCCCTGGTTGCATTTATAGCTTGCTGTAGCTTATTGTTTTCATGATCTAAAGTTACTAAATAATGTTGCTGTCAGCCTGTTAACATTAAGTTCAGTTGTTTCCATGTGTTTTCCTAGTGATCCATGCACCCTATGACCTTGCTCTTGCCATGCTTAACTTCACAAACATGTCTTCTTACTGTTGGTTGCCTTGCCATGCCATGTATTGCTCTGTGGTGAGTGGTTCAAGCTCACCAACATGCCTACTTATCGTTGTTCCTGCCATGTTTGCATCTGTAATATAACTTGCCATGTTTACATGGGTGCCATCATATCTTCTGATCCTTTTTGGATCATGGTCAGTAAGGGACTTTTGTTCTATGCAATTAGTAGATTCATGCCATGCCTTTCTTTGCACTGATAAGTTCTTGTAACATGTTGTTTGATAGCTCTAAACATTGCAACCTGATGTTATTTTCTGCAAAGTCTGAACTGTTATTATTTGCAATCTTACCATGTGTGTTTGAGCATGTTCTAGTGATTTCTGGAGATAGCTCAGTGTACATGTTTTGTTATGCTTTACCTGTACATCATGCCCATGCCTTTTGTTCTTATGTTGAGATGTTGTAGCATGTTGTTTTGATGCTTGCAATATGCCTAGTTGCTGTTTTGGACAGATTGTTGCTATGACTTGTATAGAGTGTATGTGTTGCACCATTGCCCCGTTTTGAGTGTGATCTATATGAAACTTACTTGATTTTGCATGTAGTTTCATATTATCATGTTGCATCCTTGTTTTGAGGTGTTTGCTTGATGTTTGGGTGCATTTTGCATCAATGCCATGTTTAACTTGTTTTGCTCATATCTTCTAGACCGTAGCTCCGAACTTAATGAACTTTATATGTAACTTGACTAGAATCTCGTGTAGATCATATTGGTGCATCTTTAACTTGCTGTTTAACAACTTGAACATAAGGTTTATTCAGTTCGGGACCAATTTCGAAATTTGCATATGAGGACTTACCGGAATTGTTATATGTTGTTCCCGGCCTCATTTAAACTTGCTTTGAGGTGTTGCTCTTGTATGCATCATCTCTTGCCATGAGTAGCTTCATGTAGCTTTTCCATGCATCATGCTTGTTGTGCATCATGTCTTGTCTATGTGTGGTGTGTTTACCATGTTGTGTGCTTCTTTTCGATAGTTCCTGTTTCGTTGCGTTTGTGAGGATTCGTTCGTCTACATGTGGTTCGTCTTCGTGGCTTCGTCTTCTTCATGGACTCGTTCTTCTTCCTTGCGGGATTTTAGGCAAGATGACCGCTACCCTGGATCTCACTACTATCATTGCTATGCTAGTTGCTTCATTCTATCGCTTTGCTGCGTTACCTATCTTTTGCTCATCAAGCCTCCCATATTGCCATGAACCTCTAACCTTTGACACCTTTCCTATGCAAACCGTTGATTGGCTATGTTACCGCTTTTGCTCAGCCCCTCTTATAGCGTTGCTAGTTGCAGGTGAAGTTGAAGATTTCTCCATGGTGGACAGGTTTTCGATTGGGATATCACAATATCTCTTATATTATTAATGCATCTATATACTTGGTAAAGGGTGGAAGACTCGGCCTTTTGCCTGGTGTTTTGTTCCACTCTTGCCGCCCTAGTTTCCGTCATACCGGTGTTATGTTCCCGGATTTTGCGTTCCTTACGCGGTCGAATGATTTATGGGACCCCCTTGACAGTTCGCTTTGAATAAAACTCCTCTAGCAAGGCCCAACCTTGGTTTTACAATTTGCCTCACCACCACCTATCCCTTTCCATTGGGTCGGCCAACCCGAGGGTCATCTTTATTTTAGCCCCCCCGGGCCAGTGCTTGTCTAAGTGTTGGTCCGAACCGAGTAGACTGCGGGGGCCCCTCGGGGAAACTCGAGATTTGGTTTTACTCGTAGGATGTCTCATCCGGTGTTGCCCTGAGAACGAGATATGTGCAGCTCCTATCGGGATTGTCGGCGCATCGGGCGGCTTTGCTGGTCTTGTTTTACCATTGTCGAAATGTCTTGTAAACCGGGATTCCGAGTCTGATCGGGTCTTCCTGGGAGAAGGTTTATCCTTCGTTTATCGCGAGAGCTTATCATGGGCTAAGTTGGGACACCCCTGCAGGGTATAATCTTTCGAAAGCCGTGCCTGCGGTTATAGGCAGATGGGAATTTGTTAATGTCCGGTTGTAGATAACTTGACACCAGATCCAAATTAAAACACATCAACCGTGTGTGTAGCCGTGATGGTCTATTTTCGGCGGAGTCCGGGAAGTGAACACGGTTCTTGGGTTATGTTTGACGTAAGTAGGAGTTCAGGATCACTTCTTGATCATTACTAGTTGACGACCGTTCCGCTTGTTCTCTTCTCGCTCTTATTTGCGTATGTTAGCCACCATACATTGCTTAGTCGCCGCTGCAACCTCACCACTTTACCCCTTGCTTTCCCTTTAAGCTTTGCTAGTCTTGATACCCATGGTAATGGGATTGCTGAGTCCTCGTGGCTCACAGATTACTACAACAACAGTTGCAGGTACATGTTTTGCGATGATCATGACGCGAGAGCGATGCTTGCTTGCGTTGAGTTCTTCTTCTGCTTCTTCTTCGATCAGGGGATAGGTTCCAGGTCGGTAGCCTGGGCTAGCAGGGTGGATGTTGTTTGAGTTTCTGTTTGTGTTTCATCTGTAGCTGGATGATGCTCTGATGTATTGTGATGTTGTATTCGTGTGGCTTTTATGCCTTACGTATGTATCCCCATCTATTATGTAATGTCGATGTAATGATATCCACCTTGCAAAAGCATTCCAATATGCGGGTCTATCCTTGGTGGGACCTTCGAGTTCCTTTTGGATAGGGTCGCATATTGGGCGTGGCAAGTTGGTATCAGAGCCTCGACCGACCTTAGGAGCCCCCTTGATTGATCGTGTAGCTTGGCCGTTGTTGAGTCTAGAAGAAAACTATTTTTGGAGTCTAGTTATATCGGAGAGTAGGAATTCTTTTTACTCCTCAGTCCCTTCGTCGCTCTGGTGAGGAATCTTGACGTAGGTGTTTTGAATTACTCCTCTTCCTCTTCAAATTTTTCTTTAGGATCACGCAGTTGGTTTTCCGGTAGTTGTTCCTCAGCTCTTTGCATCCGGTGCATTTCTCATCAAGTTGACTCGAGCCTCTTCATCGTTGTCTAGTTCAATCCTCAGTTGTTTTTCTTTTCCCACCCACCCACCCTTCTTCCTCTCGGAGCCGGAGTCCGTAATCGAGTATTCTTCCTACTCGGGTGAAGTTTTTGCTTTCTTTCCTCAATGATTTCAACCGGTGTTTTCTCTTCGAGATACTCGTTGATTTCCCCTTCTAAGTTGCCTTTGTTTTCCCGCCCTCCCACCCTCTTCTTCCCAGAGCCTGAGTCTCTTTCGACCATCTATTTCATTCGTGCGGAACCTCTTCAGTCCTTCATAAATTAATTCAATCGGTGAATTCTCGTCTTGGTGGACATTCTTCATCTCTTTTTTGTCTTCGGTGGATTCAATTCAAGTTTTTTTTGTTGTCGATCGTATTTTTTCCCTCAGCTCAAATATTTCCCTTTGCTCGTTTTCCGCTCGCCAGTTTATCCTTCTGGAGTATTCAAGACATCTCAGGAGATTCGTCTGTGTTTGAATTAATTCGAGGTTGTCACCTCATTCAAATATTTCAATTGTTCCGGTGCTTCATCTATCTGTTCATCAATCCTTTCCAACGGTGTTTTCTCTTTAGTGGGCCCTAACCCATAGGTCTTTTTCCAGGATCTTACCTGACTCTTCTAATTCCCCCGGAGTTATTCTCAAATTCTTTTCGAAGTGTGACATAAGAATGGATTTCATCAGTCACATGCCTTCTCCAAGATCGCTTTCAAATTTTTTTCATCTTTGATTCAACCCTTCTTCTCTTTCATTCTTTCGGAGTATGTCAGAAGTTGTTTTTCCGTTTCTTTCACCGGAGGCCATCTTTCTAGCTATCGTTACCCAATTATCCCGGCGCATCTGTCAAGTATCCTTTATCAGCTCATGATCTCTTTGTTCTTTTGCATCTAAATCCCCTCTAGCATAGTTGTTCCTCTAATTCTTCCTGGTGATTCATTCTCTTTCGTCAGTCTTTTCCGAATTCTTACGGTGGTTCGTTCAAGATTCTTTTCCTTGTTTATCATATTAATTCATTCGTTCTTTTCAATCCTACCGGTGGCTCAGGAAGACCTTCTCAAGTTTGCGATATGTCACTTCTAAATCCTTTTTCAAGAAGAATAAGTAGTATGCAAAAATCCACTGCTTGTCATCAATTTAATTTGATGAAGGATAAGCATACAATAAATCTTATTCTTATTTCCTCAAAGTGACAAAGGTTTACTGTAGCTTAATTACCCGGGTGTCACAGGTGACTCAGAGGTATATGTGTTCTCCGGGTTCGAAACTAATCTGATGATGTTTGGCATCATAGTAGCTCTTCTGTCGGGATTTGGCCAGTTGCAGTCTATCTCGGATTTCCTTGACTTGCTTCTCCGCTTCGAGCATTAAATCAGTCCTGAAAATGTGGTTGTCTCCGGTTTGAGACCAGTTCAATGGAGTGCGGCATTTCCGGCCATACAGGGCTTCATAGGGTGACATATTTAAGCTGGCCTGGAAACTGTTGTTGTAGGAAAACTCGGCGTAGGGCAGACAGTCTTCCCACTTGGTCCCTTGGGCCAATGTACATGCCCAGAGCATATCTTCGAGTATTTGATTTACTCGCTAAGTCTGTCCATCTGTCTGAGGATGATAAGCCATGCTGTATTTTGAAGCGGTCCCCAAGGCTTGATGTAGTCGGGACCAAAATGCGGAGGTGATGAGAGATCCCCTAACGGAGGTGATAGTCTTGGGTACTCCATGCAGTCTGACGATTCTTGACACATACAGCTATGCGTGTTGATTTGCACGGTATGTGGTCCGGATAGGAAGGAAATGTGCCACCTTTGTTAAGGTGTCCACTATGACCCATATTGCGTCGTTTCCTCGATGAGACTTGGGTGGTCCGGTGATGAAATCCATGCAGATATCATCCCATTTCCATTGGGATACTGGCAGAGGTTGGAGGAGTCCGGCGGGTTTTTGTTGTTCCACCTTTACCTTGTTGCATATGTCGCAACAGGCCACAAAGTATGTGATGTCTTTCTTCATTCCATTCCACCAAAATACCTGGCGAAGTTCCTCATACATTTTGGTACCACCAGGGTGAATTGAGTATGGTGCTTCATGTGCTTCTGCCAATATTTTCTTCTTCGGACTTGCTTGATTGGGTACACAAAGTCTTCCTCAGAACCTTAGCGAACCTCGCTGATCCGTAGAGAAATCTGATGCATGCCCTTGGTGCATCTTCTGGACATACGTTTTCAACCTCTTATCATCTGCCTGAGCACTGCGGATTTCTTCTTCAAGAGTAGGGGCAACTTCCAATATGTTGGCAAGGAGGGCGTCGGTGATTACCAAATTGAGCTGCATGATTTCTTCATAAAGCTCAGGAGGCAAGGAATCCCTTAGAGCATTCAGGTTGGCCGGCTTACGGCTGAGGGCGTCAGTCACCACATTAGCTTTGCCCGGTTGATAATTTATTTCGAGGTCGTAGTCCTTAACCAACTCGATCCATCTTCGTTGTCGGAGGTTCAAATCGGGCTGAGTTAATATATACTTGAGACTCTTATGGTCGGTGAATATCTGGCACTTCTTTCCAATCAGATAGTGTCTCCAGATCTTCAAAGCATGCACCACCGCGACCAATTTCAAATCATGAGTAGGATAGTTTCCTTCGCGTTGCCATAGGTGGCGAGATGCATAGGACACCACTTTGCCATCTTGCATGAGCACACACCCAAGTCCTCTTCTGGATGCGTCGCAGTAGACATCAAAACTGCGGTAGATGTCTGGAAGAGTTAATACTGGTGTCGATGTCAGCCTAATTTTTAACTCATTGAAACTCCGTTCGCAGTCCTCAATCCATAGGAACTTCTTATCCTTCTTAAGAAGCTCAGTCATTGGCTTGGCGATCTTGGAGAATCCTTCGATAAAACGACGATAATATCCGGCTAGTCCAAGGAAACTCCGGATTTCTGAAACTGTTGAGGGTGAGGACCAATCAAGCACATCCTTTACCTTGCTTGGGTCTACTGAGATTCCTTCTGCCGAGAGGACATGCCTGAGAAATTCCACTTGCTGGAGCTAGAACTCACATTTGCTGAATTTGGCATAAAGTTGATGGTCGCGAAGCCTTTGCAAAATTGCTCGAAGATGTTCCTTGTGTTCATCCTTGCTCTTGGAGTAAATGAGGATGTCATCAATGAACACCACCACAAATTTGTCCAAGAAGTCCATAAACACCTTGTTCATCATATGCATAAAGAAGGCAGGGTCGTTGGTGAGGCCGAAGGACATAACGGTATATTCACAAAGACCGTACCGAGTGGTGAATGCAGTCTTAGGAATATCTTCCTTCTTTATCTTGAGCTGATGATATCCAGTCCTCAAATCAATTTTGGAGAATACTTTGGCCCCACTAAGTTGATCAAACAGATCAAACAGTTTTTAAGGGTGACGTCATTCAGCTGTCGGTAGTCTAAGCACATTCATAGACTTCCATCCTTTTTGTCCATGAAGATTGCTGGTGATCCCCATGGTGAAGAGCTTGGACGGATGTATCCTTTTTGCAGCATCTCATCCAGTTGTTTCTTCAATTCCACCAATTTTGAAGAAGGCATCAGATAATATTTCTTATGTATCGGGGTGGTTCCAGGCACCAAATCAATTGCAAACTCAAATTCTTGGTCCGGTGGCATGCCTGGTAATTCTTCAGGAAATACATCTGGATACTCACTGACCACTGGAATTAATTCCACCTCTTCTGCCACGGTTGCGAAAACCATATCTTTCGTGGGTATGCGCTTGTGAGCATAAAAACTTGTGGTGCCACCTTCCATGTTTTTCAGGGTAACTTCTCTGGTTGCACAGCTGATGCATACTTGGTATTGGGTTAACCAATTCATGCCCAGAATGATCCAATTTGTTGGAGTCAATCATTATCAATGATGTTGGAAACTTGACGCCTTTGATGTCAATTTCCAAATTTTGCCAGACGAGATTGCTTCTGAGTAGGGATCCCGGGGATTGTACCAGCATGTGTTTTCCCAAAATCGAGCAAGGAAAATTGTTTTGGGAAGCAAAACCCCGCGAAATAAAAGAGTGGGAAGCCCCCGAGTCAAATAAAATTACGGCTGGTATGTCATTAACAGGAAACATACCAATGACTACTTCCGGGTCCTCTTGGGCTTCGTCTATGGAGATATGATGGATTTGCCCTTGGATCATATCTGGGGCGGAATACGGCTCCATGTAGTTGACTTGCGGATGAAATGGAGCTGCTTGTTTGTTGTTCTTGGGACACTGTCTGGCGTAGTGTCCGGTTTGACCAGAGCTGAAGCATGAGTTGCTGCGCTGACAATCTTCACGCACCGGGCTGGTCACGACATTCTTGACTTGCGTGGTAGTCTTGTTGACATTTTGCTGCCAGTTGGGTTTGTACTCCACCTGAGTCTGTTGCCAAGTACGAGCCTTCTGCACTCGTTGCATATCCTTCTTTGGCTTGAATTTGCGCTTGTGGTTGTTAACAGCTGGCTTGTTGCCGTGCAGGAGCTTGTGTTCCCTTTCTATGATGAGGGCCTTGTTCACCAGAGTGAGGAAGTCTGGGAAAACAAACATGTTGAGAGTGCACCTAAGATGCTGGTTCATGCCTCCAAGAAACCGGTCGATCTTCCGCTCTTCTGTGGCAACATCATGGAGAGAATAGCAGGCCAAATGGTTGAATTTATTCAGATACTCATTGACAGTCATGCTACCTTGAGTGAGAGTGAGGAATTCACGTTGCTTGATTTTCATAACTCCGGTGGGAATATGATACTTGCAAAATTGATCCTTGAATTTTGTCCAAGTAATTTCCTCGTCTGCAGGCCATATTGTCTTGGCATTATCCCACCATATAGTGGCAGCTCCTTCGAGATAATGCATTGCGAAGGGAACCTTGTCTCCTTCTTTAGTGCCAGCAATCTCCAGTTTCCTCTCAATAGTCCTCAGCCAGTCGTCGGCGTCCAATGGATCAATAGCGTGGGTAAAACTGGGAGGCTTGGTTCGCTAAAAATCGGACAGCTTGGAGTGATGGCCATTCTGGTTTCCATTCTGCCCAATCATAACTTGCACACTTTTCAGTATTCCAACAGATCGTTGCTCCTTCTTTCTTCAAACATTCGCAGGATTTGCTCGGTGGAAGGTGGATTTGGCGGTGGAGATGGAGGTGGCGGGTATGGCTCAGGGGAATGTCCTGCCTGTCTTGCGGAGCGACGGACAGGGACATCCTCACAAGCTTGGCTACTGGTACCTCCATGCATCATCCTATTTTTCATTTTCCCAATACATAGCAACCATGATGAGAAAATTCCAAAATGGGGGAAAAAGCCAATGACAAATCCCGGAAGAAAGCAGCGAATAAAAACCAAGGCGAAAAAAAGAGTCCAACATAATTATACATAGTCCCAACATGAAAGTAATCATCACAACGGTTCTACTACCCTCGTACATGAAACAACGCATCATGACAAGTGCGAATACAACCATACATCTTGCTCATGACTACAATGATACTCTAACGGTCTATTGCTTAGACGGTCTACTATAGGCCCGTCTCCTGAGCCGGACCCAGATCCTGAACTGATAGTAGAGACCTCCTGGGTAAGAGAGACATGCTAGCGCTACCTTGAGGGCTCTCCCTCAGGGGCAGGCGGGGGATGGGATCTAAGCATAGGAGCGGTAGGAGTAGCGACAAGGGAAGACTGTGCAACAGGAGCACTACGAGGGTTCACCATCAGAGGGTTAAGGGTACCCTGCGCGGTCGCCGGGGGAACAGCGGCGGAAGGAACTGGAGCAGAAGTATAGATGACAGCTAGAAGATGGTTCCTGATACGAGCAGTCGTGAGAGCTGCGCGAGCGCGTGAAATCTCCCGAGCTAACTCATAGTTCAGGAGATAACTAGCGGTGATGTAGCGAGAAAGGTGGCTAGTGGGACGATCGCACGCCGGATTAATCAAAGGAAAGCGGATACGCCCATTCTCGTGCAGAGATGGGTAGTAGAAAAGACCAGGGTGGGTGTGCATGCGAACCTCGTTGTAGCGCAAGTCTACAAGAGCCTCGATAGCAGCAAACTGAACCGCCTGAGATGGCGTAGAAGCAAGACCACCCTTAGAAGAACGAGTGTAAGCGCCGGAAGGGTAACTGTGGTGTAGAGTGACCACAGCATAATACTCATACAATGCACCGGCCAAATGCTCGCGATACACCCGATACTTTGGATCAGCACCCTCTGGGTAGAGTTGTCGCTGAACGTTCTGAAGCAGGTGTGGTGATGTGCACGGAGCTGGCTCAGGATGGTACAAGATCGGTACTGGTGCCATCTTCACTCATAAACCATACGGTTAGTAATAACAACAATAAAACATGCATGCAATGCAACAACCAATTTCTATGGCTACCGGCACTCAAACGAAGCTATCTATCGTTTCACTAACACACTAACGGTCTAGCCTATCCTACAATCAGCGCGGCTCTGATACCAAGCATTATGGCACCCCGGCTCAGAGCAACCAGTTTACCTTGCATTGCCAGCCCAGAGATCAAGTCTTCTAGCAACACACAACAACATGGTACAGAAACAACCGCTTTATTGATGCTAGCGGATTACATAGGTCTGATATTACATTGAGATACGAGGCCAAGCGGCACACCCGGTGCTACTGGATAGTATGTACATTATTTAATGAACATGACGGGGCCTCGATCACACGAACTACGCGGCAGCGGAAGAACGATGAAGTGGAACACCATAGCACAGGGACACCGATGTGGACACGGCCTAGACACGAGATGCGCTCCGATGCGAACCGACTTGCCTGAAAGCTGACATAACACGCCAGGTCAATACATTGAATGTACTTGCAAGCTCACAACAAACATAAGCACGATGACAGACAACATCATGATAGTTTATCAGATTAATTTAATGCAAGAAACACTACAGATGCAATGCAAACAACACTTGCTCCAAGTCTCACGGACTCGCTTACCAGACGGTTACCTCGTAACCAAATGGTGACCGTGCCGGGGTCACACCTGAGATCAATCACTCATGAACACATCAAGAGTTCATGATTCACCACGAACCAATGCATCACAACAATCACTTAGTTTGCAAGATTTATTTCAAAAGTTGATCCATGGTGTGACTTACTCATGAGTTATGCCCATAACCGAGGACGCGGCTATTGATAGATTAAATACACTCTGCAGAGGTAGCACACTTTACCCACACTACAGAACACCTGGCCTCGCAATCCCATTTGGGTAGACCAAAGCATTCCGACGAAACCCTCCCTTTGTCATGAACTATCCCCGGCCACTCCGGCCAACTCCCTCTCAGGGATAGGTCTTGGGTGGCCCCGTGTCTACCAAAGACACCAATGGCCACCGTCATGGCAAAACGGTCCCAAACGGGGACAAGGTACCATAAAAACAAAAACGAGCACACAAGGTTATGTCTGCCTATCGGGCCAGGCTATGCACGACCATAACCTTCCCTCGCGGGAGGCACCAGTGAGAGCCACAACACAGGACCGAATCAAGACCTTCCCACAAGGTAAATGTGGTTGCACTGAATTAAAACCCCAATTCAGTGGCACCATGATGTGATCAACATCATATTCAAGTTGAACTTAATCAAGTTTAGCTTTGATAAAAACTTTTTATTGCAAACATTATATAATGCAATAATTATGCAACTACTCGACATGCAAAGCAAACAACTCATAGTCATGGATCAAACTTAACAACATAAACATCTTGCAATACTCAGAATCAAAACTTCTCTAGTTCTAACTCATTTTTATTATCCAGCAATATTTTTATTAGTTCATCATTTAATTGAAAATGCCAGTCATAAAATAACTATCATTATTCCATAGCAATATGCCTAGTGCAAATCTTACTGTACTTAGCCAAACAAGTTCATGCATACAACCAGTAAATAAAACAAGCATATCAAGCATGATGAAATAACTAGTAATTAACCAAATTTATTTATCAAATTTTAAAGTCAAATAAGAACTCATATTCCAGTAGAAAATCACAGATATTGAAATAACACCATCCAAATGGTGGTGTGGCTTGCCTTAGTGTAGAGGAGGGTCACGCCCCTCTTGGTTTGCTTCAAGACAAGTTTCTCCTTCTGAAAAGAATTTAAAACCACAGAAATGATTGTCAAAACACATTCTGAAAATCACCAAAAATTCTAGATAGCAAGGAAAAATCCACTCTTTGGTGTCCTGCTAGAGTTTTCTGAAACAAAGACAATGCAAAAAGAATCAAATCATTTGGACTTATGGTTTAGAAATGGTGGCTGGTCAAAGTTTAGTAAAAAATTTGAATAATATTTGAATTAAACAGAAATCCTGGGGGGTGACGTCAAAGGCGTAAAGCGGGAGTGCGCCTCCACTCGTACTGCTTCGGGCGCGAGTGGTGAGGCTGACACTGGCCCCCGCACGTGAGGATAGAGAGAGGGGGATCAAGATCAGAGAGGGGCGGCACTTCACCGGAGCTCACGTCGGTGACGAGGGGGTTTGGGGCTAGGCTAGAGGGATATGATTGAAGTTGGGCTCGTGGCTCACCTGCCCGTACCCGTGGCTTGGCATGGGTGGACGGAGCTGCTTGCGGTTGAGCTCGCAAGCCTCGGTGGCAGACGGGTTTCGCCGGAGAGGTTGAAGACGATGGCTAGGGGCGGCTCCGAGAGCTCGGCCGCGTCCAGGCAGCACCAACAGTCCACCAATGCACCGCCCAAGCAGTTGCTTGAGCTCGAGAGGCACCAAAGAGCGGCGACTGGCCTGCGGGGATCGACGTAGTCCTCTGGTCGGGGCGACGGCCAGAGGCCTGCCCGACCAAGCTTGGGTCGTTCTACGTGTTCGTGGAGGTGGTGTGGAGTGGTGCTTGCCTAGGATTCGAGGCGGGGTTGCTATATATAGCCAGAGCAAGGGGGGACGTGTCGCCGCCGGAGCTCTTTGGACAAGCGGTGAACGGCGGCGAGAAGCTCCAAGGTAAGGGGGCAAACGCTCAGCGTCAACGCAGGAGCTTGCCCACGCTCACGGACGAGCACAGGAGGCAGTGGAGGAAGTGGACAAGCGCACGCGCGCACTGTGGCATTTTGGCCACGACGTGCCCGTGCTTGCTGTGGCGGCTCCAGCATCGGCGAGCGCCAAGGAGCGGTCAAGGGTGATGGGTCGGGGTCGGTGGCGCGGCACGGCAGGCGTCGGCGAGCGCTGGAACGAGCACGCGCGAAATAGAAGGGAAAACGCCAACCAGAGCGCGTCGAGACGCTGCCAGGCTTCGTGTCCTCGTGTGGTCACCAAGCTGGCATGGTCAAGATGATGCCCAGGCGCGAACAAACCTTGTCTACGCGTTCGTCCGTGCAGTGTTTAGTCTAGAAGTGGTGATAGCTCATGCTCAGGCCGACCAGATTTGACTAAACCAAGTTGGCAAGTTTCTGTCCAGAAACTTGGTTGCCAAGTTTGGCCACCTTCTAGAAGGCCATTAGGGCTGATCTCCTGGGGTTTAGAGTTTCTTAGGAGGGTGTTTAAGCTCAAGAAAGGCTAAAAGCTCAAGGAAAAATGTACTTGCTGTACAAACTAGAAGTTTGGGCCAGAATAAAAATGATTTTCTACAGCAAAAATATTCCAAAAAATTATGTAATTTTTTTGCATGGGAAGGTGTGCCAAGGTTCTAAGAATATTCAGGAATTATCTCAGATTTTTCTGAGCAAGAAAAATTGGGGTTGCTTTGGAGCACAAGTTTCTGAAGTGAATTTCAGAGAGGAAATGAGTATTTTTATTTTATGAAAAATATTCATTTGATTATTTTGGACATTTATCGGAGGAATAAAGTAGATAGGTCACTTGGGTGAAAGTCAATGATATGCCCAAGTGACAAGTCCATTTGAAATGATTCCAAAATCCAAATCAAGTCAGGGCAAAAACCACGATAAAAACCAAGTCCAGAAAAAGAGAGAAGGCAAGTCCGGAAAAATAGAGAAGGCAAAATCCAGGTTGTCACGGAAAAATCGTGGTAGAAGTGAGGGCGAGGAAATATCGGGGAGTTCCCGGTTACGGTGGGTGGTCGGGGGCCGAGCAATGCGCGTTTCTCTCGTACACGTACGCGCGTGTGCGAGGCGTTGCGCTCTAACTGAACCCGAGCGAGGCGTTAGGCTCTAACTGAACCCAAGGGATTGCACTGCAGGCTACGTGTTACTGAACCCGATCGAACGATTGATGGCTGTTAACTGAACCCGATCGACTGATTCCTTCGTTACTGCTGCTAACTGAAGCCGATCGATGCTGCCTCTTGATGAACAGTGAGCGTTGTTGGAGGTTTGGATGAACAGTTCCCGGTGGGGGTGGATGAACATGACCCAGATCGATCCAGCCCGTGGATGAACAGGACCCCGTGGAGGGCTGGATGAACAGGACGACCCCGTGGAGAGTTGGTTGAACAGTAGCCGGTGGAGGGCTGGATGAACAGTAGCCCATGGAGGGGTGGTTGAACAGGACCCCGTGGAGAGGGCTGGTTGAATAGTAGCCGGTGGAGGAGCGCGTGGTGGAGGCTGGATGAACAGGAGCCTATGGATGAACAGTCGCAGGTGGAGGCTGGAGGAGGTCGACGGTGGATGAACAGTAGCCCGTGGAGGCTGGAGGAGGTCGACGGTGGAGATGAACAGTATCCCGTGGAGTCCCGTTTTGTGGTATGCCACACCCCTCCCGATGAACAGGAACCCCGTTTCTACCGTTGCGCTCCAACACAAGTCTGTTTCCTCCATTTTGCGGTATGCCAGACCCCTCCCGCTAAACAGGATCCCATTTTGACCGTGCTAGTCGAACACAAGGCCGTTTCCTCCGTTCTGCGGTACGCTAGGCCTTGTTTCCATCAGTTGTTCCATCCAAGCCGGTTGGCTCCCTATGAACAGCACGTGTTCCGTTGCCTCCCAATGAACACGACGCATTCCGTTGCCTCCCCATGAACACGACGATGACGCGGTTACTCTGTTCCGACCTAGCCATGTACACGAGCCCTAGCCGTATTATGCGCGAGCAGGCGTTCGAGACCCTGCCCGTATGTATGTACATGGCCGTATTTACTTTCTTGCACCCTGGCTGTACGTACGTGTACATGCTATGTGCGCGCTTCTACTACGACACATGCGCGCCTCTACTACGACACGTGCCCTTCCTTACACGGCCATGGTTCATCGCTGCAGCTTGCAGACAGACCGGTCGACCAGTATGTACGTACACGTTCACGACCAGAATGACAACGCTACGTACGCTTTGACCAGGTGGGTCCCGACTGTCAGGCACTTCCTTGTGTGCGAAGATGTTGCTGGTGGGTCCCAGCAGTCAGGGGGAACTTTTTTTTGTGAAATACGATGGCCCATCCGATGGGTCCCTGCTGTCAGGCTTCGGGCCGTAAATGGGCCTTATCAAACATGTCCTTATTGGGTTGGCCCACTAGTACCTGAGTAAGTACTACGGGCCTTTGACTGGGCCGGCCTTTTTAATCTATATGGGCCTTTGTTGGGCCCTGCCACGTGTCGATGTATCATAGTCATGTCTCCTCCAATGGACGGACGACATCTGGCCTAACAAGGAGGAAACACGTGTTTCCTCCGACCAATGAGAATTTTACACGTGGAAAATCCCCATTGGTCCGGGCTGTTAATGGGTTATCGGATCCAAAACCAGACCCGATAGCTTAACGGCGACCCGTTACGCACGTGTCGGTCACCCTTGACCGAAGCGCTTCTATGACACGTGATTTATCGTCATGGAAGTGGACACTTCCGTGATGATAATTTTGGTAACGTCATGGAACACTTCTACGACAGCACAGGTATGACTATCTTGATTATGTCATAAAATCGTCATGGATGTACATGCATGGCAGAAAACGTGACCTACTGTGACGAATACGTATCATCAGGGAAGTGTATTTTTTTTGTAGTGCCACCGAACAAATCTCGGAAGGTACTTCTCCGCCAACTGATCTGGCAGAGAGCGGGGGCCCATCGCACTCTACATCTCCCCTAGTCATCGAGGAGACCGGGGAGGTATTGTCCCAGAGGGCCACACCCATGCCGAACACGGGGGGCGATGGTGACATCAACATGGTTCCTACCCACGGGTTTTCCCCTTACTTTTCAAGCTTGCTCAGTTTTGCCCTTACTTTTCAAGCTTGTTTATACCTTTTTATTTTTAATAATGTTAATAACATTAATTACCTCAGGTAGTTTAAAGGGTGTTTTTTTCCTGAATGCAAATGATATGAACATAAAGGTAATGTTTATCTTTACATTTTGATATCTTATTTGCATTTTTCTGAGTTTATATGAATTAGTTATGAATTTTCAAAGTTTGGGTCAAACGTTCAAAGGGCATTCGAGGGACCTCGACGGAAAACGTAAGGGCAAAACTGAGCAAGCTCGAAAAGTAAGGGCAAAAACCGTGGGTAGGAACCAACTAGGGGTAAAAATGCAATTGTCCAATATTTTATAGGCAGGACATTGATGACCCTTATACATAGCAGCCCCCGAGACTCTGGCAAGTTTTGAAAGAAAACCTGGCTGAGGATCCAGATTGTGACAATGATAGGCTAACCAAGGTGCCTGTTACGTAAATGGAGGCTTCAACATTAGCGGCGGCAGCTAATGTTTCCGAACTGGCAGAGATGAATCGAAGGCTGAAGCGTTTAGATGAAGAGCTCGACCTTGTCAACAAACAGTTCGACGAGGCATGATACGTCCATTTTGCATCATGCTTTTATATCGATATTTATTGCATTATGGGTTGTTATTACACGTTATGACACAATACTTATGCCTATTCTCTCTTATTTTACAATGTTTACATAAGGAGGGAGAATACCGGCAGCTAGAATTCTGGGCTGGAAAACGAGCAAATATTAGAGACCTATTCTGCACAACTCCAAAAGTCCTGAAACTCCACAAAAGTTATTTTTGGAAATAAAAAAATACTGAGCGGAAGAAATACGCCAGGGGGGCCACCACCTGTCCACGAGGGTGGGGGGCGCGCCCTACCCCCTAGGCGCGCCCCCCTGGCTCGTGGGCTCCCTGTTGGCTCTCCGGTGGCCATCTTCTGTTATATGAAGTCTTTCATTCAGGGAAAATCATAACCAACCTTTCGGGACGAGACTCCGCCTCCACGAGGCGGAACCTTGGCCGAACCAATCTAGGGCTCCGGCAGAGCTGTTCTGCCGGTGACACTTCCCTCCGGGAGGGGGAAATCATCGCCACCGTCATCACCAATGCTCCTCTCATCGGGAGAGGGCAATCTCCATAAACATCTTCACCAGCACCTTCTCCTCTCAAACCCTAGTTCATCTCTTATATCCAATTCTTGTCTCCAAGTCCGAGATTGGTACCTGTAGGTTGCTAGTAGTGTTGATTACTCCTTGTAGTTGATGCTAGTTGGTTTATTTGGTGGAAGATCATATGTTCAGATCCTTTATGCATATTAATACCCCTCTAATTATGAACATGAATATGCTTTGTGAGTAGTTACATTTGTTCCTGAGGACATGGGAGAAGTCTCGCTATTAGTAGTCATGTGAATTTGGTATTTGTTCGATATTTTGATGAGATTTATGTTGTCTATCCTCCAGTGGTGTTATGTGAACGTCGACTACATAACACTTAACCATTATTTGGGCCTAGAGGAAGGCATTGGGAAGTAATAAGTAGATGATGGGTTGCTAGAGTGACAGAAGCTTAAACCCTAGTTTATGCGTTGCTTCGTAAGGGGCTGATTTGGATCCATATGTTTCATGCTATGGTTAGGTTTACCTTAACACTTTTGTTATAGTTGCAGATGCTTGCAATAGAGGTTAATCATAAGTGGGATGCTTGTTCAAGTAAGAACAGCACCCGAGCACCGGTCCACCCACATATCAAATTATCAAAGTACCGAACGCGAATCATATGAACGTGATGAAAACTAGCTTGATGATAATTCCCATGTGTTCTCTGGAGTGCTTTTCTCTATATAAGAGTTTGTCCAGGCTTGTCCTTTGCTACAAAAAGGATTGGGCCACCTTGCTGCACTTTATTTACTTTTGTTACTTGTTGCTCGTTACAAATTATCCTATCACAAAACTATCTGTTACCACTTATTTCAGTACTTGCAGAGATTACCTTGCTGAAAACCTCTTATCATTTCCTTCTGCTCCTTGTTGGGTTCGACACTCTTACTTATCGAAAGGACTACGATAGATCCCCTATACTTGAGGGTCATCAAGGCATAAGGTTAGTATGAGTGAAATGCGGTTCTTTAAGATTCTTTGTGGAATAAAGTATCCGGAATTATCTCTAAGCGAGAGACCATTGTGCAGCTGCCACCGCGGAGGTCAAAAGTCTCAAGGTTGAACTGCTGCGGGCCAGAAAGGAAGCGGCCGAACAGGCGGCATCCGATTTCACATTGGTGAAAACCGAATGCGAGAAGCATGAGGCCAGAGTGGCCGAGGTGCAACAAGAGCTCAAGGATGCCGTCACAAAATGTGAGGACCTTGAGAAAAAGAATAAGGAGCACGCCACCGCACTGGCGAATGTGAAGATAGAGATCCAAGAGGCGCGGTCAGAGGCACAGAGTGCCCGGGAGGATCTCCGGCAAGTTCAGCAAATTGCCAATGGTAAGCAGTACTGATACGTCTCCAAGTATCTATAATTTATGAAGTATTCATGTTGTTATATTATCATTCTTGGATGTTTTACAATCATTTTATAGCAAATTTATATCATTTTTTCGGGACTAACCTATTGACATAGTGCCCAGTGCTAGTTGTTGTTTTTTGCTTCTTTTTTACATCGCAGAAAATCAATACCAAACGGAGTCCAAACGCAGCGAAACTTTTTGGAGATTTTTTGTGGACCAGAACACCCAGGATGGGCCATAGAAGTACCATATGGGTGCCCCGAGGAGGGCACAACCCACCTGGGCGCCTGGGGGCCCAGGCGCGCCCTAGTGGGTTGTGCCCGCCTCGGTGGCCTCCCGTACCCCATCTTCGCCCTATAAATTGTCAAATATTTCAAAAACCCTGGGGGGACCCTAGATTAGAAATTCTGTCGCCGCAAGCCTTTGTAGCCATGAGAAACCAATCTAGACCCCGTTCCGGCACCCTGCCGGAGGGGGAAATCATCACCAGTGGCCATCTTCATCATCCGGGCGACCACCACGATGAGGAGGGAGTAGTCCACCCTCGGGGCTGAGGGTTTGTACCAGTAGCTATGTGTTTAATCTCTCTCTCTCTCTTGTGTTCTTGATATGGCACGATCTTGATGTATCGCGGGCTTTGTTAATATAGTTGGATCATATGGTGTTTTCCCCTCTCTATCTTGTTGTGATGAATTGAGTTTTCCCTTTGAGATTTCGTTTTATCGGATTGAATAATTTTATGGATTTGAGAGCACTTGATATATGTCTTGCATATGAATACCCGTGGTGACAATGGGGTATTATATTGATTCACTTGAGATATGTTTTGGCATTCAACTCGCGGATTCCCGAGGTGACATTAGCGTAATCTATGCATAGGGGTTGATGCATGTTCTCGTCTTTTGTTTCTCCGGTAGAAATCTTGGGGCACTCTTTGAGGTTCTTTGTGTTGGATTGAGTATTATGAATCTGAATTTGCTTTGGTGTTATTTTAGTATGAACTCTTGATAGATTGATCGGAAAGAATAACTTGGTGTTATTTTAGTACGAACTCTTAATAGATCGACCAGAAAGAATAACTTGGTGTTATTTTAGAATGAAATCTTGGATAGATTGATCGAAATAATAGATACAAACAATTTATTTTATGTTCTCCGCTAGATAGGAACTTTGGAATGATTCTTCATCGCACTTTGAGGGATGATTATATGATCCAATTATATTAGCATTGTTGAGAGATTGCATTAGCGAAAGTACGGACCCTAGGCCTCATTTTCAAGCATTGCAATACCGTTTGTGCTCTGTTTCATCAATTACTACCTTGTTATTTTTTATTGTTACTATTACAAAAATCAATATCTATTGTCCATATTACACTTGTATCACCATCTCTTCGCCGAACTAGTGCACCTATACAAATTACCATTGTATTTGGTGTGTTGGGGACACAAGAGACTTTTTATTATTTGGTTGCAGGGTTGTTTGAGAGAGACCATCTTCATCCTACAACTCCCACGGATTGATAAACCTTAGGTCATTCACTTGAGGGAAAATTGCTACTGTCCTACAAAACTCTGTGCTTGGAGGCCCAACACGAGTCTACAAGAATAAAGTTGCGTAGTAGACATCAAGTACTTACTGCAAAGTATATTTGGTGGCCAAAGCTTCAAGTTGCTCACCTAGGTTTAGCGTTCTGTAGGCACCTTTGCGGAACTCTCGAGGAGTGTGGCTGACGCGGCAAGGCACTATGCGGCTCGGGAGGGTGATGCTGATTTGAGGCTATTCTGGGCATAGTTCCGGGCGCCCGAGCACCCTCCGCTCCTTGTTAATCAAATGAAGCAAATGATGGAGCAGCACCGCATGGCAGAGCCGGCCATGAAAGATCTTTGTGTCTGACTAAGGCCTTCCGATCCCATACCGACCAGCTATTTTGGTCTGGTCGCCAAGCTGTGTGACGCTTCTGCCCGTATTGGGGCCATTAAGCATTCTGTATGCATAGGGGGGACTCGGATGAAGTTCTCGAAGACGATGGTACACTGGCCTAAGATCAAGCCCGTCGAAATGGACACCGGTCCGCCGCCAACCGGGAAGGATCACAGGCGCCCAGAGCAGTACTTCGCCCCCGTGATGGATGAGGCTCGGGCAGTGGAGGCACATTGTTCAAAGGATGTGCTCCTTGAGTAGTTGCGTTGTTGATGCATGAAATTGTAATGAAACCTTATGATTTATGAGCCAATGGTATTTTGTATGGTTTATCATGCTTATGTGAATTTCTGTGTTTAATTTTGACTCCTATGCGTCCGATTTTATGCTGAAAGTTACCAGTCGTCGGCTTCAGCCCCCACGTAGATGCTAAGAGGGGTGTTCCATCCTCCGCACTATAACCCTTAGCCGATGTCTCGGTGCCCGGAGGCGGTAGTGTAGGAGGGGAACGAGGCAATCAGACTATGCGGCTTTATTACCTTCACTTAGCCATAGGAGTTTGACTGTGGGGGCTAGCGTGTGGTGAGATGTTTAGACGAACCCTAGGGCTGACATCAATCACCCGATTTGTTCAAAGACGAATCCTTCATTGTACACAGGACAATCGCTAACAATTTTTGGTTTGAAGACCAGTCATCAGATCGCCGACCAGTTCTCGCGTATTATGCCAATTAGTTTTCGACTTTCTCCACTGAGGAACTTGCCCGAGCAAGGCGGAAGTACAATCACAGCGGTTCTCCCTTTACCTTCCTAGGAGAACGTGTGAAACGTAAGGAGGTAAGCACAGGAGCAGGGCAACCCAACAATTGACCCCAGACATAATTCGGAACCAGTGCATATAATGCAATATCCGAGACGCCGAACACAATAGAAAGAAAGGTGACGGTCTTTGATGTATAGGGCAAGTGTTTAGGTCAAGCCCCCGGTCTAGTAACCAGTGCATATGCAAGATCTGAAGGGCATAATGCTTGATTGAGGCTGATTTGAAGAGCAAAAAGGAACAAACAGGGAAAATGTACAACATAAATAACTGTAGAAGATCTATAAAAAGGTTTGCCTTATTGCCAGTGAGCTCATGAAGTCTAGCCGTACAATTCAAACTGTCGAACAATACCTCGGATAGGAGTATGCTTGTAAAAGAAAAAAGATAAATGTAGAGTTGAAAGGTTTATGTAGGGCCTTGATGTGTGGGTTAACACCCGACCCGTGCCCTACTACACGTGTGTGCCTTTGCTTCTGCCTGTAGAAAACAGCTTTGCTAGACGGGTGACCGATAACGGGTCCTTAACAGGGAGTCCTTGAGAGGTTACTGCGTTGGTGGGGCTTGATGCCGGATAGGTCCTATATGGTACTTATACGTCGTCCAAAGACGCAGTGCTCCTTAGTGTGGTCGAACCAAACTATAGGTTGGGGACCCATAGCTGCCCATGGTGCTTTAAGCACAAAGATAATATCTAGGCACGCGGCATGCTTCTGTGGTGGGCCTGCCATGGGGGTCGCATCCCTTGGTTGGGGATGGATCCCGCACTTGCTTGTTTGGTGCTCGTGCCATGACGGCGAGTGGACCGTTCGATCCTTCGTATTCGGCCGCCAGGGCCGCAGTGCGTTCTTCAGTCCAGAGAGAGCGCTTCATGTTTCCATTAACTATGATGACGCCCTAAGGTCCGAGCATCTTTAATTTGAGGTAGGCATAGTGCGGGACAGCGTTAAAATGAGCGAACGTTGTTTGGACTAGCAGGGTGTGATAGCCACTAGGGAAAAGGGGCAATATCAAAGATCAATTCTTCACTTCGGAACTTATCCGGGGAGCCGAACACTACTTCCAAGGTGAGAGTGCCGGAACAACGGGCTTCAATGCCGGGGATGACCCCCTGTTACTTCTTGAGCTTGCGTTGGTTATTTCCTTGAAGAGGAAAGGGTGATGCAGCAAGTAGAGATAAGTATTTCCCTCAGTTAAGAACCAAGGTATCAATCCAGTAGGAGACAACATACAAATCACCAATACCTGCACAAACAATCAAACACTTGGACCCAACGCGATAAAGGGATTGTCAATCCCTTCATGGTCACTTGCAAAGGTGAGATCTCATAGAGATAGATAAATAAAACTAAACAAAAGATAAAATATTTTTGGGTTTTTTTTATAGATTTGAAAAAAAAAGATTGCAAAATAGTAGATCAAAAACTAATATGATGGAAAATAGACCCGGGGGCATAGGTTTCACTAGAGGCTTCTCTCATGATAGCAAATAATACAGTGGGTGAACAAATTACCATCGAGCAATTGATAGAAAAGCGCAAAGTTATGACAATATCCAAGGCAATGATTATGCAATATAGGCATCACGTCCGTGTCAAGTAGACCGACTCCTACCTGCATCTACTACTATTACTCCACACATTGACCGCTATCTAGCATGCATCTAGAGTATTAAGTTCATAAGAACAGAGTAACGCATTGGGCAAGATGACATGATGTAGAGGGATAAACTCAAGCAATATGTTATAAACCCCATCTTTTATCCTCAATGGCAACAATACAATACGTGCCTCACTACCCCTACTTTGTCACTGGGTGAGGACACCGCAAGACTGAACTCAAAGCTAAGTACCTCTCCCATTGCAAGAAGAACCAATCTAGTTTGCCAAACCAAATCAATAATTCGAAGAGAAATACAAAGATACCAAATCATGCATAAAAGAATTCAGAGAAGATTCAAATAATATTCATAGATAAGTTGATCATAAATCCACAATTCATCGGATCTAGACAAACAAACCGCAAAAGAAGATTACATCGGATAGATCTCCAAGAACATCGAGGAGAACATGGTATTGAGAATCAAAGAGAGAGAATAAGCCATTGAGCTACTAGCTATGGGAACATACGTCTGAAGTAAACTACTCACGCTTCATCGAAGGGCAATAGAGTTGATGTAGAAGCCCTCTGTGATCGAATCCCCCTCCGACGGGATGCCGGAAAAGGCCCCAAGATAGGATCTCATGGGAACAAAAGGTTGCGGTAGTGGAAAAGTGTTTTCGTGGATGCTTCTGGTGGTTTGGGAATATATGTGAATATATAGGAGGCAGAACTAGGTCAGGGTAGTCATGAGGGTCCCACAAGGCAGGGGGCGCACCCTCCCCCTTGTTGCCGCCGCGTGGCTCTTCCGACTTGAACTCCATGTCTCCTGGGTGTCTTCTGGTCCAAGAAAAATCATCGCGAAGGTTTTATTCCGTTTGGACTCCGTTTGGTATTCCTTTTCTGCGAAGCTCAAAAACAAGGAAAAAACAGGAACTAACACTAGGCTCTAGGTTAATAAGTTAGTCCCAAAAATAATATAAAATAGCATATTAATGCATATAAAACATCCAAAACAGATAATATAATAGCATGGAACAATACAAAATTATAGATATGTTGGAGACGTATCAAGCATCGCCAAGCTTAATTCCTGCTCGTCCTCGAGTAGGTAAATGATAAAAACAGAATTTTTGATGTGGAATGCTACCTAACATATTTATCCATGTAATTTTCTTTATTGTGGCATGAATGTTCAGATCCATAAGATTCAAAACAAAAGTTTAATATTGACATAAAAACAATAATACTTCAAGCATACTAACAAGGCAATTATGTCTTCTCAAAATAACATGGCCAAAGAAAGTTATCCCTACAAAATCATATAGTTTGGTTGTGCTCCATCTTCATCACACAAAATATTCAAATCATGCACAACCCCTATGAGAAGCCAAGCAATTGTTTCATACTTTTGATGTTCTCAGAACTATTCAACTTTCACGCAATACATGAGCGTGAGCCATGGACAAGCACTATAGGTGGAATAGAATATGGTGGTTGTGGAGAAGACAAAAAAGAAGGAGATAGTCTCACATCAACTAGGCGTATCTACGGGCTATGGAGATGCCAATCAATAGACATCAATGTGAGTGAGTAGGGATTGCCATGCAACGGATGCACAAGAGCTATAAGTTTATGAAAGCTCAAAAGAAAATTAAGATGGTGTGCATCCAACTTGCTTGCTCATGAAGACCTAGGGCAATTTGAGGAAGCCTATCGTTGGAATATACAAGCCAAGTTCTATAATGAAAAATCCTCACTAGTATATGAAAGTGACTACATAGGAGACTCTCTATCATGAAGATCATGGTGCTACTTTGAAGCACAAGTGTGGAAAAAGGATAGTAACATTACCCCTTCTCTCTTTTCTCTCATTTGTTTTGGGCTTCTTTGGCCTTTTTTTGTTGTCTTCTTTGGCCTCTTTTATTTTTTTCCTCACATGGGACAATGCTCTAATAATGATGATCATCACACTTTTATTTACTTACAACTCAAGAATTACAACTCGATACTTAGAAAAAAATATGACTCTATATGAATGCCTCCGGCGGTGTACCGGGATGTGCAATGACTCAAGAGTGACATGTATGATTTTTTTTATGAAAGGTGGCTTCGCCACAAATACGATGCCAACTACATGATCATGAAAAGCAATATGACAATGATGGTATGTGTCACAATAAACGGAACGGTGGAAGTTGCATGGCAATATATCTCAAAATGGCTATGGAAATGCCATAATAGGTAGGTATGGTGGCTGTTTTGAGGAAGGTAGTAGGTGGGTGTATGGCACTGGCGAAAGTTGCACGATACTAGAGAGGCTAGCAATGGTGGAAGGGTGAGAGTGCGTATAATCCATGGACTCAACATTAGTCATAAAAAACTCACATACTTATTGCAAAAATCTATTGGTCATCGAAACAAATTACTACATGCATGCTCCTAAGGGGATAGATTGGTTGGAAAAGACCATTGCTCGTCCCCGACCACCACTCATAAGGAAGACAATCAATAAATAAATCATGCTCCAACTTCGTTACATAACAGTTCACCATACGTGCATGCTACGGGAAACACAAACCTTAACACAAGTATTTCTACAATTCACAATTACTTACTAGCATGACTCTAATATCACCATCTCTATATCTCAAAACAATCATAAAGAATCAAACTTCTCATAGTATTCAATGCACTTTATATTAAAGTTTTTATTATATCCCTCTTGGACGCCGATCATATTAGGACTAAATTTCTAACCAAAGCAAATTACCATGATGTTTAGAGAATCTCAAAATAATATAAGTGAAGCATGAGAGCTCAATAATTTCTACAAAATAAAACTACCACCGTGCTCTAAAAAGATATAAGTGAAGCACTAGAGTAAAATTGCCTAGCTCAAAAGATATAAGTGGAGCACATAGAGTATTCTTATAAATAACGATTCATGTGTGTCCCTCTCAAAAGGTGTGTACAGTAAGGATGATTGTGGAAAACTAAAAAGTAAACACTCATATCATACAAGACGCTCCAAGCAAAACACATATCATGTGGTGAATAAAAATATAGCCCTAAGTAAATTTACCGATAGACGAAGACAAAAGAGGGGATGCCATCCGGGGTATACCCAAGCTTAGGCTCTTGGTTGTACTTGAATATTACCTTGGGGTGCCTTGGGCATCCCCAAGCTTAGGCTCTTGCCACTCCTTATTCCATAGTCCATCAAATCTTTACCCAAAACTTGAAAACTTCACAACACAAAACTCAACAGAAAATCTCATAAGCTCCATTAGTATAAGAAAATAAATCACCACTTTTGGTACTGTTGTGAACTCATTCTTTATTTATGTTGGTGTTAAACCTACTGTATTCCAACTTTTCCATGGTTCATACCCCCTGACACTAGCCATAGATTCATCAAAATAAGCAAACAACACATAGAAAACAGAATCTATCAAAAACAGAATAGTCTGCGAAGATCCGAATTGTTCTAATACTTATGTAACTCCAAAAATTCTTAACAAATGGGAAAACAGAGTTAATTTGTATATCAATCCTGTGTAAAACTTTCAGGGTTTTTCCACGCTCCAGTGAATTTAAACAATTCTGTGACTGGACGCCAAAGTTTCTATTTTTCAGCAGGATCAAATCAACTATCATCGTAAGCCATCCCAAAGGTCTTACTTGGCACAAACACTAATTAAAACACAAAAACACATCTAACTAGACGCTAGATGAATTATTTATTGCAAAAAATAACCAAAAAGTAAGAACAAAAATGTAATTGGGTTGCCTCCCAACAAGCGCTATTGCTTAACGCCCTTAGCTAGGCATAAAAATATAGATCTAGGTACTGTCATATTTGGTATGCAATCCATAAGTAGCTCTCAAAGTAGATTCATATGGCAACTTAATTTTCTTTCTAGGAAAGTGTTCCATGCCTTTCCTTAATGGAAATTGAAATCTAATGTTTCCTTCTTTCATACCAATAATTGCGTCAATCGTTCTAAGGAAAGGTCTACCAAGAATAATAGGACATGTAGGATTGCAATATATATCAAGAACAATGAAATCTACGGGCACATAATTCCTATTTTCAACAATAAGAACGTCATTAATTCTTCCCATAAGTTTCTCAATAGTGGAATCCGCAATATGCAAATTCAAAGAACAATCATCAAATTCACGAAAACATATCACATCACATAAAGTTTTTGGAATCATGGAAACGCTAGCACCCAAATCACACAAAGCATGTTACTCATAATGTTTCATCTTAATCTTAATTGTAGGTTACCATTCACCATAAAGTTTTCTAGGGATAGAAACTTCCAATTCAAGCTTTTCTTCAAAAGATTGCATCATAGCATCAACGATATGTTTAGTAAAAGCTTTGTTTTGATTATAAGCATGAGGAGAATTCAACATGGATTGCAACAAGGAAATACAATCTATTAAAGAACAATTATCATAATTAAATTCCTTGAAATAAGAGAGTGGGTTCATCGCTACTTAAAGTTTTGACCTCTCCAATCCCACTTTTATCAATTTTTGCATCTAGATCTAAAAACTCCGAATCATTGGGACGCCTTTTAACTAAAGTTGACTCATCTCCAGTCCCATCTTTATCAAGATTTATATTGGAAAACAAATATTCAATAGGAGTCACACCAATCACTTTAAGATCTTCATCATTATTTTCACAAAAATTAGAAGAACACACTTTTACAAACCAATCTCGCTTAGCGGTTGTTTCTTTGCAC
The DNA here is from genome assembly GCF_018294505.1 of Triticum aestivum. Taxonomy (NCBI): domain Eukaryota; kingdom Viridiplantae; phylum Streptophyta; class Magnoliopsida; order Poales; family Poaceae; genus Triticum; species Triticum aestivum. Next base: position 601,121,516 of record NC_057801.1, read on the forward strand.
TCATCAATGGAGATTCTCATAGCATTTAGAGATTCATTGATAGCATGCTTGGGTGGAATAGATCTAGTTTTCAAAGAATCAACCTCAAGAGAAATTCTATTCATGTTCCTAGCCAAATCATCAATCTTGAGCAATTTTTCTTGAACCAAAGCATTGAAATTCGTTTGCGAACTCATAAAATATTTGACACTACTCTCAAAATCAGAGGGCATATTATTATAATTTCCATAAGAATTGTTGTAGGAATTGCCATAATTATTAGAGGAATTACTAGGAAACGGCCTAGGATTAAAATTACCTCTATACGCGTTATTACCAAAATTATTCCTACCAACAAAATTCACATCCATAGATTCATTATTATTCTCAATCAAAGTAGACAAAGGCATATCATCAGGATCAATAGAAGCACTCTTGCTATCAAATAATTTCATCAGCTCATCATCTTTCCACATAAAATATTAATCTCTTCAATCACATGCACTTTTTTACTAGTGGAAGATCTCTCGGTATGCCATTGAGAATAATTAACCATAATATTATCTAGGAGTTTAGTAGCTTCTCCTAAAGTAATTTCCATAAAAGTACCTCCCGCGGCCTAATCTAAAAGATTTCTAGAAGTAAAATTCAATCCGGCATAATTTTTTTGTATAATCATCCACAAATTCAAATCATGAGTAGGGCAATCTCGTATCATCAATTTCATCCTCTCCCAAGATTGTGCAACATGTTCATGATCAAGTTGCTTAAAATTCATAATATTGTTGCTAAGGGAGATCATCTTAGCGGGAGGAAAATACTTGTAAATAAAAGCATCTTTACACTTATTCCATGAATCAATACTATTTTTAGGCAAAGATGAAAACCAAGTTTTAACACGATCTCAAAGTGAGAACGGAAATAGCTTCAATTTAACAATATCATTATCCACATCTTTCTTCTTTTGCATATCACACAACTCAACGAAATTATTTAGATGGGATGTGGCATCTTCACTAGGAAGGCCGGAAAATTGATCTTTCATAACAAGATTCAGCAAAGCGGCATTAATTTCATAAGATTCCTCACTAGTGCGGGAGCAATCGGAGTACTAATAAAATCATTATTATAAGTATTGGAAAAGTCACATAATTTGGAATTCTCTTGAGCCATCGTGACAAAGCAAGCAATCTAACACACGAGCAAACCAAAAGCAAACGAAAAAGATGAACGGAAGAAGGGCGAAGAAAAGACAAATCTTTTCGAAAATCATTTTAGAAGTGGGGGAGAGGAAAACGAGGGGAAAATGGCAAATAATGTAAAGCAAGAGATGATAGTTTATGGTGGGTACTTGGTAGGCTTGATGTAGACCTTGACTTGGCGTAGATCTCCCCGGCAACGGCGCCAGAAATTCTTCCTGCTACTTCTTGAGCTTGCGTTGGTTTTTCCCTTGAAGAGGAAAGGGTGATGCAGCAAAGTAGAGATAAGTACTTCCCTCAGCTAAGAACTAAGGTATCAATCCAGTAGGAGACAACACACAAATCACCAATACCTACACAAACAATCAAACACTTGCACCCAATGTGATAAAGGGGTTGTCAATCCCTTCAAGGTCACTTGCAAAGGTGAGATCTCATAGAGATAGATAAATAAAACTAAACAAAAGACAAAATATTTTTGGGGTTTTTGGTTTATAGATCTGGAAATAAAAGATCGCAAAATAGTACATCAGAAACTAATATGATGGAAAATAGACCTGGGGGCCATAGGTTTCACTAGAGGCTTCTATCATGATAGCAAATAATACGGTGGGTTAACAAATTACTATCTAGCAATTGATAGAAAGGTCCAAAGTTATGACGATATCCAAGGCAATGATTATGCAATATAGGCATCACGTCCGTGTCAAGTAGACCGACTCCTGCCTGCATCTACTGCTATTACTCCACAGATCGACCTCTATCTAGCATGCATCTAGAGTATTAAGTTCATAAAGAACGGAGTAACGCCTTAAGTAAGATGACATGGTGTAGAGGAATAAACTCAAGCAATATGATGTAAACCCCATCTTTTTATCCTCGATGGCAACAATACGATACGTGCCTCACTACCCCTACTTTGTCACTGTGTGAGGACACCGCAAGATGGAACCCAAAGCTAAGTACCTCTCCCATTGCAAGAAAACCCAATCTAGTCTGCCAAACTAAACCGATAATTCGAAGAGAAATACAAAGATACCAAATCCTGCATAAAAGAATTCAGAGAAGATCAAATAATATTCATAGATAAGCTGATCATAAATCGACAATTCATCGGATCTCAACAAACACACCGCAAAAGAAGATTACATCGGATAGATCTCCAAGAACATCAAGGTGAACATGGTATTGAGAATCAAAGAGAGAGAGAAGAAGGCATCTAGCTACTAGCTATGGACCCGTAGGTCTGAGGTAAACTACTCACGCTTCATCGGAAGGGCAATAGAGTTGATGTAGAAGCCCTCCGTGCTTGAATCCCCCTCCGGCAGGATGCCGGAAAAGCCCCCAAGATGGGATCTCACGGGAATAGAAGGTTGCAGCAGTGGAAAAGTGTTTTTGTGGATGCTTCTGGTGGTTTGGGAATATATGTGAATATATAGGAGCCATAACTAGGTCAGGGGAGTCATGAGGGGCCCACAAGGTAGGGGGCACGCCCTCCACCCTTATCGCCACCTCATGGCTCTTCCGACTTGAACTCGAAGTCTCCTGGGTGTCTTCTGGTCCAAGAAAAATCATCTGAATGTTTTATTCCATTTGGACTCCGTTTGGTATTCCTTTTCTGCGAAGCTCAAAAAATAAGGAAAAAATAGAAACTGGCTCTAGGCTCTAGGTTAATAAGTTAGTCCCAAAAATAATATAAAATAGCATATTAATACATCCAAAACAGATAATATAATAGCACGGAACAATAAAAAATTATAGATACGTTCGAGACATATCACCCCCTTGAAGGTGGTGCTACTGGGCTTGATCCTTGACGGGTCAATTCCCATTTTCCTTACTATATCTTCATAGATCATGTTGAGGTTTCTACCACCGTCCATAAGGACTCTGATAAGGTGGTATCCATCGATAATGGGGTCGAGGAACAAAGTTGTCGATCCTCCATGACGGATAATGGTCGGGTGGTCCTTGCGGTCAAAGGTGGTCGGGGATGCCGACCATGGGTTGAATTTCGGGGCTACAGGCTCTATGGTGTAGACATCCTGAAGCGAACGCTTCCTCTTCTTCTTGGGTATATGAGTGGCATAAATCATGTTCACTGTTTTAACCTCAGGAGGGAATTGCTTCTAGCCTCCATTATTCAACCTGCGAGGTTCCTCGTCGTCCTCACTGCGGTGGCTTTTGCCCCTATCTTTGGTTGTGAGTTTGCCGGCTTGCTTAATAACCCAACAATTACAGTTGGTGTGGTTGGCACGCTTATCTGAGGTGCCATGGATCTGGCAAGGCCTGACCAGGATGACATCTAACTTGGTGGGTCCATCCTGGTTTCCTTTAGATGGCTTCTTCCGCGGTCCCGACTTGGAGTTGTGGAATCCAGCATTTACTGCCGAGTCATCGGCTTCGGGGCCATTCTGTCGGCGCTTATTTTTATTGCGTCTGGGCTTTCCGTTGTCGTCCTAGACTTCTGATGTGCCGGGGTCTTCTGGGTTGGTGCTTCTATGAGCCAACCAGCTATCCTCGCTCGCACAAAAATGAGTCATAAGGGAGGTAAGGGCCGCCATTGTCCTTGTCTTGTCCTGGCCGAGCTGGCGGGCGAGCCATTCGTCTCGGATACCATGCTTGAATGCAGCTATGGCTTCGGCATCTGGGCAATCCACTATCTGATTTTCTTGGTCAAAAACGGATTCCAAAACTGCCGAGCTAACTCGTCGGGCTGCTGGGCCATGTGGCTTAGGTCATCGGCGTCCGGAAGCCAGACATAGGTGCCTTGAAAGTTGGCTCAAAAAGCATCTTTGAGATCTTCCCAGCTCCCTATGGAGTCTTCGGGGAGGTTGTTCAACCAGTGTTGGGCTGGTCCTTTGATCTTTAATGGCAGATATTTGATGGCGTGGAGGTCATATCCTCGAGCCATGTGGATATGGAGAAGAAAGTCTTCAATCCATACAGCTGGGTCTGTAGTTCTATCATATGGCTCAATGTTCACGGGCTTAAACCCCTCTGGGAATTGGTGTTGCATCACCTCATCGGTGAAGCACATAGGGTAGGCTCCACCTCTTATTCGGGCCACGTCGCGTCGAACTTCGGACTCCATCCTGGCCCGACGTTGATCTCGAACTCTATCGTTCCGGTCAAGCCATGCTTGGTATCCGTCTCTTCTATTCGGAGGGTAATCTATTGGTCCGTCGATGGATCTTGACTGGCCCGCTCTAGAGGTCGTGCCGAAGATCATATTGGTATGTTGGTTGTGCCACCTCTCTGCCTTTATGGCGAGGAGGGGCAGGTGGGTATTCAGCCTCACCAGCCGGCCTGTCCCTTCCTCGAGGGGGGCGGTCAGGCTGGTCGCCTTGAATTCGTTTGGGTGGTACGGGCTCGAGAGCCTCGTCATCGAAATGTGGCAACAACTTCCTCTTTGGTTAAGCTTTGTGTTGCTGCTCGTAGCCGTACCCCTCTTCGACTTCAAGGACCTTTGTCCATCTGTCGTTGAGGGTATCCAATTGGCTTTGAGCTACTGCGGCTTCTTCTAGAGGCTATGAGCGGGTCTTCTAGGACTATGAAGTCTTCAGCTCCAAGGCTGGCCCCCTCCTCGGAAAGAGGGAGGTAATTACTGTCCTTGGAGTCGTTGAGGTCCTCGGGGTCGACTTCATCCTCATGCTCCTCCAAACCGTCCGCCTGCCGATCGAGGGCGGGGTCGCCGAGGTTTCCGATGTTGTCTGGGGTGTGCTTCTCCCCGGTATCTGTATGGGTTTCCCTGCTTCTTCGTCCCTTGGACCTATGGCGCTGTCATTGGAGTTTAGGCGGCTCCTCGCCCGGCTTGTTATTGTGTCTGGGGAAGCCGTTCCCGGTGTTGGCTCCGTCGCCGCTGTCCTTCGGGTGTCCACCATGTACACATCGTAGGTCGAGGTGGCCATCCATCGGCCGGTGGCAGGGGTGTTGGTGTGGACTAGTGTAAGGGCATATTTATCCCCTAGTGGTTTTGGTGGTTGATGACAATGCTTTTGCGGACTAATCGTGTGCGTTAAGCTCTTTCAGAGAATCATCCATTGGCACGAGACAATTTCCTCCCCTCGGTGTTTTATTCAAGACGGTGTAGCTCCTTCGTTTCGTTTTTGGTGGACTAGTTTCGTAGGAGTCACCGTACTATTAAGAGGGGATCCGCTTTGGTATGACTAGGGTGGAATCAACACGTACACATCCTTATCACACCCGTCGTCTTCCTTTCGCAACTTCTCTTCCGTACCTGCTTCGCCCTGTGCCAGCGGTAGTACCGCGGTCTCCAGCGGTAGTACCGCCGAAGCCCTCCAGCGGTAGTACCGCTCCACGAAGCGGTAGTACCACTCTCAGTGGTAGTACCGCTCCGTAGAGCGGTAGTACCGCTCGCGGGCTTCAGTCGTAGTACCGCAGCTGTACCGCGCTACTGCCGCCTCGATTCGAGACGGTGTCTTCTCGTGTCGGGTTTTGCGGCACTAAAAGCGGTAGTAGAAGCAGTAGTACCGCGCCGAGCGGTAGTACCGCTCCTACTCCCGCGGTAGTACCGCTCTGGGGCTAGTGGCCTGACTTCCTCGCCAGCACGGTAGTACCGCTGGGTAGGAAGCGGTAGTACCACTCTCAGCGGTAGTACCGCTCTCAGCGGTAGTACCGCTCTCAGTGGTAGTACCGCCCTTCCCTAGCGGTAGTACCGCTCTGTGCGGGGCTGCTCAGTGGGGTAATGGTTGGAATTGTTCCCCCACTATATAAAGGTGTCTTCTTCCTCCAAGTTGACCTACCTCTTTCCCCCAAAGCTCCATTGTTGCTGAAAGCTCCATTTTCGCCCGATCTCTCTCCCTAGCCAATCAAACTTGTTGATTTGCTTGGGATTGGTTGAGAAGGCCCAGATCTACACTTCCACCAAGAGAAATTTGATTCCCCCCACTTATCCCTTACGGATCTTGTTACTCTTGGGTGTTGAGCACCCTAGACGGTTGAGGTCACCTCGAAGCCATACTCCATTTTGGTGAAGCTTCGTGGTGTTGTTGTTGTTGTTGGGAGCCTCCGATTGTTGTGGAGATTGCCCCAACCTTGCTTGTAAAGGTTCGGTCGCCACCTTCAAGGGCACCAATAGTGGAATCACAGCATCTCGCATTGTGTGAGGGCATGAGGAGAATACGAAGGCCCTAGTGGCTTCTTGGGGAGCATTGTGCCTCCACACCGCTCTAACGGAGACGTACTTCCCCTTAAAAGGAAGGAACTCCGGTAACACATCCTCGTCTCCACCGGCTCCACTCTTGGTTATTTCATGCCTTTACTTTTGCAAGCCTACATGTCTTACATCCTTTGCTTGCTTGTGTGCTAGTTGTTATTGCATCATATAGGTTGCTCACCTAGTTGCACATCTAGACAACCTATTTTGTTGCAAAGTTTAATTTGGTAAAGAAAATCTTAAAAATTGTTAGTTGCCTATTCACCCCCCCCCTCTAGTCAACCATATCGATCCTTTCAATTGGTATCAGAGCCTCGTCTCTTTATAAGGACTTTACCGTCCACGGAGTATGGTTGATGTCGTAGATGAGGTGGGAGAGCACTCCGGTGCGAATCCGATCTCATCTACGGGAGATGGGGGTAACTCGATCTCACGTGAGGAATTCAATGTTGCTTTGGAAACATTGAAAACCTCCATGACGACCGAGGTCAAGGACATGTTTAAGGAATTCCTAGAAGGACTTAAACAATCTACCTCGCCGATGAAAGTGGGTGATCCCACCAACAAGGTGACGGATGCTCCCTCCGACAAGGGGGAAGCTAACATTGATAAGAGTCCTTCTATTAGTGGTAGAAATGGTATCGGCATCTTTGCCCATGTGGAACCCCCGGTTTATGGAGGGCCAATCCCCTCCACTCATTTGAATCATGCCGGTCCTCCTCCTAAATATGAGAAACATGAAGATTTTGATTCTTGGGTCTATCGCTTTAAGCGTCATTTGAAACATGTGAACACTAACCTTTGGAGAATCATTGAAGAAGGTTTTTATCCTCATGACCCAAGCAACTTCACCCCTCGAGAAGCCGTGGACAATCAATTCAATGAGAGTGCTCTCTTCATCATCCAAGATGCAATCCTTCCCGAAGATCTCCCTCATCTTCGACCCCATGTCATGGCTAAAGAAGCATGGAAATGTGTCGAGGGTCTCTATCGTGGAAGTGCTAGCATTCAACGCTCCAACTATGAAGTGGTGCAAGATGAAGCCGATGAGTTTGCAATGAAAGAAGATGAAGAACCTCGTGAGCTCTTTCGAAGAGTGACCAAACTCGCGGTCGCACTTCGAGATCATGGAAGCAAGGACACGGATGACAATTGGATCAAGCGGAAGTTCCTCAAGGCCATGATGCCCTACAACAAGGCCATGTCCTCCGTCATTCGTCAACGACCGGACTTCCACTCCATGACCTCAAGTGAAGTGTTGGATGAGTTCGTTGCAATGAGCATCTTGGACAAGACCGCCGACAATGCGGTGCTCCGTTCTCAAAGAGCAAAGAAGCCTAACCTTGCTTTGAAGGCCAAGGTTACTATGGAAGAAGAGGAAGAAGTGGAAGATGAGGAAAGCAACCCCGAAGACACCAAGTTTGACTACCATGAGCACATGGCCCTTGCTTCAAGACAATTTTGGAGCAAGAAGAGTTCAAGACCCAACTTCAACAAGAACAACTCAAGTGGCGTCAAGGGCAAGCAACGAGTTAGAACTTGCTTCAACTGTGGCAATGTGAGCCATTTCGTTGCGGATTGTCCTTACGAGAAGCGGGAAGACAATGGTGGCAAGTTCATTCGAAAAGACAAAGCCAAGTCCTTCCCCAACAAGAACAACTTCGCCAAGAAGACTCCCACTCGTGGGTTGGTGGTTCAAGAAGAATACCAAGAGGATGACGATGATGATGAAAATGAAGAAGCAATGGCCATGGCGTCCGTTGCCATTGCTACTACTCCCCGGGTGTCTCTCTTCGAATCACCCAACGAAAACATCACCGCTAGATGCCTCATGGCTAAAGCTTCAAACAAGGTAACCCCCAACATCACAACCACCATCATTACTAATCCCTCCTTGGAGGATTGCATTGATGGACATGTTGAGTCTAATGAGGAAGTGAATGAATTTGAGTCTTTTATGAGTAAGCTCAAGGGAAAGTCCAAGAAGCACTTTGTTGCTCTCTTGGAACAACTTGGTGAGGCCAATGACATGATCGAGGCTCACGAAGAAACCATCTCCAAGATGGAAGGTCATAGTCGTGACTATGCCGATGAGATATCGGATCTCTCTAATGCTCTTGAGGAAGAGCGTGTGCATCGTTTGACTCTTGAGGAGTCACACAATGATGACCATGCTAAGTTAAAGAAAGATCTTGATCATGCTCTTGTCATGTCTCGTGTGCTAACCTCCGAGAAGGCTAAACTTGGGGTTGATCATGCTAGACTCAAAGAGGAGTTTGAGATACTTGACAAGGCCCACAAGGTCTTGAAGGGTACTCATGCTAGCCTCAAAGAGTCTCATGCTCAACTCCAAGTTAAGCTAATCAAGGAAAAGGCCACCTTTCCTCATATGGTATTAATTGATAATGCATGTGCTACTAACCCATGTTGTGAGCATGTGCATCTTGTGGAGGAAAATGCCAAGTTGAAGGATCAACTTGAGAAAGGCCTTGTGTCTTGCATTCAAGGTGAGAAAAACCTCAACGACCTTTTGAGCAATCAAAAGGAAGTTGTGGCCAAAGAAGGAATTGGGTTTGCACCCAAGTCCAAGAGCAAGAAGAAGAAGAACAACAAGACCAATCGTCCTCCTCCTCTCAAACAAACGTTTGTGAAAGAGGGAGAGGGTGCTCCTAAGAAGAAGAAGGAGAAAGTGAAGGAGTTGATGTCCAAAAGGGCAAAAGCATTTCCTCAAACAAAGCCGGCGACTTTAACCCGTCATATGTGTTGTGCCGTGCTAGTGATGGACATGTTTATGCTAGATTTGTTGGTTCTTCTTATGAGTACATTGAATGGTCTATTTGGGTTCCCAAGACCCTTGTTACTAACATCAAAGGACCCATTACTAAATGGGTACCTAAAACCAAGCATTGATCTCGTGTAGGTGTTTGCTTCCGGTGGGGGATCATGGTTGCTCGATAGTGGAGCAACAAATCATATGACCGGGAGCAAGGACTTGGTGGTGGACGTGCAAGAGATTCCATCTATGCCCACCAATGTCGAGTGGGGTGATGCATCACATTCTAAGGTATTGGGTCTCGGCAAGGTTGTCATTTCTCATGATCTAACGATCGAGAAAGTCATGCTTGTTGAGTCCCTTGCATTCAATTTACTTTCCGTTCGTCAACTTGCACTCATGGGCTTTGCTACATTCTTTGATATTGATACCGTGGCCCTCTTGTGGAGCAAGACTCTTAAAGTAGCCTTTGTTGGGCATGTCGAGAACGGTCTCTATGTGATTAACTTTTCGGAGCGACCCACTAAGACCGCGACATGCCTAATGGCTAAAGTTGACGTGGGATGGCTTTGGCATCGCCGTTTATCCCACGTCAATATGAGATCTTTGCAAAGTCTTCTCAAGGGGGACCATGTTCGTGGACTAACAAATGTTAGTTTTGCCAAAGATCGTGCTTGCAGTGCTTGTATCGAAGGAAAGCTTCATGAAAAGGCTCACCCTCCTTCAACCATCATCTACTCGAAGAGACCCTTGGAGCTCCTTCACATGGATCTCTTCGGGCCTCCATCTTTTGATAGTCATGGAGGGAGAAAGTATTGTTTGGTGATTGTGGATGATTATTCAAGGTACACTTGGGTATACTTCTTCAAGAGGAAGAGTGAGACTCAACAAACCGTCATCGACTTTGCAAATGAAGCTCAACGTCAACATGATGCAAAGATCTTGACAATAAGAAGTGACAACGGCACCGAGTTCAAGAACTACACCTTGGATGAGTTTCTTAGTGATGAGGGGATCAAGCATCAATATTCTGCACCATATACCCCTCAACAAAATGGTGTTGCGGAGAGGAAGAACCGGACGTTGATGGATGCGGCAAGGACCATGATGGCGGAGTTCAAGTCTCCGTACAACTTTTGGGCCGAAGCCATCAACACCGCATGTCATGCATCCAATCGGCTCTATCTTCGCAAAGGCTTGAACAAGACTCCTTATGAGATACTCACCGGCAACAAGCCCAACCTCAAGTACTTCCGGGTGTTCGGTTGTAAGTGTTTCATTCTCAAGAAAGGTGTTCGTTTGTCTAAATTTGAGGCTAGAGCTCATGAGGGCATATTTGTTGGTTATGCTACAAACTCTCATGCTTACCGTGTCCTCAACAAGTCCACCGGACTCATTGAGGAGACGTGTAACATGGAGTTTGACGAAAATAACGGCTCCCAAGTGGAGCAAAGTGGTACTTGTGATGTAGGTGATGAAATTCCTCCCCAAGCCATAAGAAGAATGGGTATTGGTCAAATTCTACCCATTGAGGAACCCCTTGTGGCCGAAGGAGAAGGACAATGCTCTACTCAAGTAGAGCCATCACCTCATCAAGACCCACACGCTTCCGAAGAACAAAGTGAAGGCCCTCAATCTTGTGAACAAGACCAAGGGCAAGATTAACCTCAAGATGGTGGTGAACCTCTAAATGATGCCCAAGGTCAAGTTCTCCCCCTCGAGCAAGTTCAAGATCAAGAGCAAGCTCAAGCTCAAGAGCAAGCTCAAGATCAAGAACAAGCTCAAGACGGCGCTCAAGATGATCAAGTCAACCCTCCTCCCTCCACATCCGAGGAGGAATTAGAGCGTCGTGCCGTGAAGATTGCTTCCAAGCTCACCACTCAAGGCCATCTCATGGAAAATGTGGTTGGAAGCCTAAGAAAGGGGGTAAGCACTCGTAGACAATTAGCAAACTATTGTGAACATCACGCGTTTGTCTCTTGTGTTGAACCCCAAAAGGTCTATGAGGCGCTCGAAGACTCCGATTGGCTCAATGCCATGCATGAAGAACTCAACAACTTCGAGTACAACAAAGTATGGAGATTGGTGCCAAGGCCATCGGGGGACCACAATGTCATTGGAACCAAGTGGATCTTCAAGAACAAGCAAGATGCTCATGGGAACATCGTTCGCAACAAGGCAAGATTGGTAGCACAAGGCTACTCCCAAGTCGAGGGTATCGACTACGGTGAAACCTTTGCTCCCGTTGCTCGTCTTGAATCCATACGTTTGTTGATTGCCTATGCTTCTCATCACAACTTTAAGTTGCAACAAATGGATGTGAAAAGTGCTTTTCTTAATGGTCCTATTAATGAGTTGGTTTATGTCAAGCAACCCCCCGGGTTCGAGGACCCCTACTTCCCGGATCATGTGTATCAACTCGATAAGGCACTCTATGGCCTTAAACAAGCCCCACGTGCGTGGTATGACCACCTTACCGAGTTGCTACAAGATCGTGGATTTGAAGTAGGACAAATCGATCCCACTCTTTTTACTAAGAAGGTCAACGGGGAGTTGTTTGTATGCCAACTATATGTTGATGATATTATCTTTGGTTCTCCTAACAAAGCTTTCAATGAGGAATTTGCCGCTCTCATGACCTCCAAGTTTAAGATGTCTTCGATGGGAGAGTTGAAGTTCTTCCTTGGTTTTGACATCAAACAAAGAAGAGAAGGAACCTTCATCAACCAAGCCAAATACACTCAAGACATGCTTAAAAGATTCAAGCTAAGTGATGTCAAGCCGGCTTCTACACCAATGCCTACCAAGTGCCAACTTGACATCGATCCCAATGGTAAAGCGGTGGATCAAAAGGTATATCGCTCCATGATTGGCTCCTTGCTTTACCTTTGTGCATCTAGACCGGATATCATGTTGAGTGTGGGGATGTGTGCACGTTTTCAAGCCGCACCAAAGGAAAGTCACTTTGTGGCGGTCAAGCGAATCTTTCGATATTTGGCTCATACCCCAAACTTTGGCTTATGGTACCCAAGAGGAGCAAACTTCAAGCTTGAAGGTTTCACGGATTCCGATTGGGCGGGAGACAAAGTGGATAGGAAGTCCACTTCCGGAGGGTGCCAATTTCTTGGTTGCTCTTTGGTAAGTTGGTCTTCCAAGAAGCAAAGTTGTGTGTCTCTCTCGTCCACCGAAGCGGAGTATGTGGCGGCCGGTAGTTGTTGTGCTCAACTCCTATGGATGAGGCAAACTTTAAAGGAGTACGGTGTCATTTGTGACAAAGTGCCTCTTTGGTGTGATAATGAAAGTGCCATCAAGATTTCTCTCAACCCGGTGCAACACTTCAAGACGAAGCACATTGAGATTCGGTATCACTTCATCCGGGATCACATTAGGCGAGGGGAGATCGAGCTCAAGTATGTCAACACTCATGATAACCTTGCAGATATTTTCACGAAGCCCTTGGATGAAGCAAGATTTCACGAGTTAAGGCATGAGCTAAATATCATTGATTTGAGCAATGTGACTTGAACCCGTGCACCCCCCACCACACTCAACTTGTTGTCTAGTTTAGGTGTAGGCATGGACATAGGGGGAGTGGTGTTCTCTCAATGAACTCTCCCTCCCCCCATTATGCATAAAATGATCAACTCTTTCACATTAGCCATTTTTGATGGTACTTGTGCTTCAAAGACGAGTTTTGGTCATGGGCCCAAGGATAATTCTTCGTGGTGCCATACCAATTGACTCAAACATAGGTGGCTCCGGTCACCGCCCTCTCTTGAGTGAGGCCAGAGCACACTCTTCTTTCGTTTGGTTGCTTTGAAGGAGTGGGCTCCGGTTCGTTCGTCGTGTGTGTGTTGTCTTGTTGGTCTTTTTTCTTGTCTTTGCCTTCCCGTTTTTCTCGGTGTGGTTGAGTTTTTAGTCTAGAAGCATTTTTTTGGTTGCTGGCAGTACTACCGCCCCCAGCGCGGTACTACCGCTGAGAGGCGCAGGCGGGGGTTATATCGGGGGCAGGGGGAGTTTCTTCTCCCCCATACCCATTCGCACGCCCCCTCGCCTGTTCCTCTCTCTCTAGCAACCGGCGCCGCGGGAGGGCTCCAGCGGATCTCCCTCTCCGGGACATTCCTCTCCATTCCCTTCGGTGGAGACGATCCCCACCTTGTCCTCTTGCCATGGATGCCGGTATTGCCCCCGTTCTCTCATTCTTTTTGTCTAGATTTCCAATCTAGCATCTTAGGGGCAGTAGCAGTTGCATCTCTAGATTTTTGGCCAAATCTAGGCTTGAGTAGGATGGAGAATGCTTCTAGGCAGTTTAGATTGATGTTTGGTTGGAGTATTTTTGAATTTGGTAGGACGGTAGTGCCGGATCTGTCCACGGTAGTAGGAAACGGCTGTTTCCCCGTCTCGAGCGGTACTACCGCCCTCTCCAGGGTGGTACTACCGCTTGGAGCGGTACTACCGCTCCCTGTGGAGCGGTACTACTGCTCGGGGTGGTACTACCGCTCCCTACCAACTTCCACTGTACTTCTACCTTTCAGTGATCTTTTTGCTCGTGTTTTGTGCCTTATGCTCGTGCTTTCTGGTTGTTTGCATATTCTTGTGTGTGGTTCCAGGTGATGAGGTCCCTGAGCATCAGGATCGTCATGTCAATCCCGGACGTGCCACGTCCAAGCGCTACCGCACCACCGAGCCTGCCGGAGGATCTTCAAGTGCTCCTCCTCCACCTCCACCTCCACCTCAACCTCAACTCCAGAAGAAGTCTGGGGTCAAGCCAAAGCCCGGCAAAACAGTGCTAGAAATGCCGCCAAAGGAGTTCTGGGCAAGGCGCCGCCGCAACCCGTATGAAGCTGAACAAGATCCCACTTTGGTCAACCGTCCGTTCTGGAACAGGTTCCATTTTGCCATCTTCTTCGATGTTCTCAAAGCCAAGAAGAATTTCTATGTCAACGTGCACTCCATCGACATCGACCATATGGAGCAAGATCCTGACTACTTTGGTGAAGCTCTTCAGATGTGCACCCAACTGAACATTCTTGGGATCATGAAATTCAACAAGGACTTTGATGCTGATATGGTGGCCCAATTCTATGCCACGGTTCACCTTGGGACTGATGAGGATAGGACACTCACCTGGATGACCAATGGCAAGTTGCTTTCCGTCAAGTGGAAAGCGTTCATGCAGTTGATTGGGGTGCAAGATCTTGGTCTTGAGTCTCCTGTTGGCTTTCGCCCTCACGCCCGCGCCCATTGCACTCACAAGCAAGCTCTCTGGCCATACTGCACTCTGAAGGATCAACCAGGAGACAAAGAAGGAAACCTATGAGCTGCCTGCCTATCTGGATATCCTTCACCGCATCTTCAGAGAGACTCTTTTCCCTCGCATTGGGAATCTGGACCAGGTTCACTCTTATCTCGTGGACATGCTTCTTTTCTGCCAGCGTGAGAAGGAAAATCCCACCAGAGAGTCTTTGGATATCTCTCATGTTATGTGGTCTGAGCTGCTGTCTGCTATCTCCGAGCGCAAGTGCCCGATCTATGGTCCATTCATCATGCTGCTCATTCAGAAGGCATGGGATCATGTATATCCTAAGGTGCCACTGGAGTCTGGAGAGTTGATCTCTCATGATGTCAAGCGTCTGAGAAAGAAGGATAACTGGGGCACTCAGGCCCCTAAGACTGGAGTTCCTTCGTCTGCTGCTGCCATGGAGACAGAGGAGGAGCCTGCAGCTGATGATGATGAGGATGATAACTACATGCCTTCTGAGGCAGAGCCCTCTTGGGCTAAGAAGCTCAAGTCTAAGATGAAGAAGTTGTTCTGCATGGAGGCTCATGGTCAGTACATGACTCATGTGGCTGAGAAGAAGGCTCGAGGTCGTCACAAGGAGCTCATGCGTCAGTTGGGTGCTACAGTCAAGAGTGGATCTGAGGACCAGCTTACTGAGGAGGAGGAGTGGATTCAGCAGCACTGCCCGTGGACCGATTCTGAGGCCGAGCACTTCCAGACTGACGACGGTGGTGCCGATGATTCCGCTGGGCTCTGATGCGTGTGTCCCTCATTTGCTCTCACCTGGAGCCATAGCAACACTCCCTCTCCTTTTTGGTGTCTCGATGCCAAAGGGGGAGAGAGTTTAGGGATTTGCGAGTTGTGTCTTTCGTCTCTTTCGTGTCTTGTTCGTGTTTTCCTCGCATTTGCTTTGGTTGGTTTGTCTGTGAGACCTAAGTTCGAGTGAGACTTAAGTTCGAGTCATATGGTGTGAGACATATGCTACCTTATCTTTCCAGTATCATTATCTATGTCACTATCTAGCTTATGAGTTGCGTGCTTTTCTTGTTATATCATCTATGCTGCTCTCATACACCATGCTTAGATTGTTGGTCTCTAAAATGTAGGGGGAGCCTTGATCCTAGTATGTGTGCTGTGCAGTCCAAAGCACTTATCTAAATAGCACACATCTAGGGGGAGCCCATCTACATGTTAGGACCGTGGGGTTTGTATGCTTACTCTATATCGTGTTTATGCAAATCCTGTATTGTCATCAATCCACCAAAAAGGGGGAGATTGTAAGGGCATATTTATCCCCTAGTGGTTTTGGTGATTGATGACAATGCTTTTGCGGACTAATCGTGTGCGTTAAGTTCTTTCAGAGAATCATCCATTGGCACGAGACGATTTCCTCCCCTCGGTGTTTTATTCAAGACGGTGTAGCTCCTGCGTTTCGTTGTTGGTGGACTAGTTTCGTAGGAGTCACCGTACTATTAAGAGGGGATCCGCTTTGGTAAGACTAGGGTGGAATCAACACGTACACATCCTTATCACACCCGTCGTCTTCCCTTCGCATCTTTGGAGCTGCACTTCTCTTCCGTACCTGCTTCGCCCTGTGCCAGTGGTAGTACCGCGATCTCCAGCGGTAGTACCGCCGAAGCCCTCCAGCGGTAGTACCGCTCCACGAAGCGGTAGTACCGCTCTCAGCGGTAGTACCGCTCCGTAGAGCGGTAGTACCGCTCGTGGGCTTCGGCCGTAGTACCGCAGCTGTACCGCGCTACTGCCGCCTCGATTCGAGACGGTGTTTTCTCGTGTCGGGTTTTGTAGCACTAAAAGCGATAGTAGAAGCGGTAGTACCGCGCCGAGCGGTAGTACCGCTCCTACTCCCACGGTAGTACCGCTCTGGGGCCAGTGGCCTGACTTCCTCGCCAGCACGGTAGTACCGCTGGGTAGGAAGCGGTAGTACCGCTCTCAGCGGTAGTACCGCCCTTCCCTAGCGGTAGTACCGCTCTGTGCGGGGCTGCTCAGTGGGGTAACGGTTGGAATTGTTCCCCCACTATATAAAGGTGTCTTCTTCCTCCAAGTTGACCTACCTCTTTCCCCCAAAGCTCCATTGTTGCTCAAAGCTCCATTTTCGCCCGATCTCTCTCCCTAGCCAATCAAACTTGTTGATTTGCTCGGGATTGGTTGAGAAGGCCCAGATCTACACTTCCACCAAGAGAAATTTGATTGCCCCCACTTATCCCTTGCGGATCTTGTTACTCTTGGGTGTTGAGCACCCTAGACGGTTGAGGTCACCTCGAAGCCATACTCCATTGTGGTGAAGCTTCGTGGTGTTGTTGTTGTTGTTGGGAGCCTCCGATTGTTGTGGAGATTGCCCCAACCTTGCTTGTAAAGGTTCGGTCGCCGCCTTCAAGGGCACCAATAGTGGAATCACGGCATCTCGCATTGTGTGAGGGCATGAGGAGAATACGGTGGCCCTAGTGGCTTCTTCGGGAGCATTGTGCCTCCACACCGCTCTAACGGAGACGTACTTCCCCTTAAAAGGAAGGAACTCCGGTAACACATCCTCGTCTCCACCGGCTCCACTCTTGGTTATTTCGTGCCTTTACTTTTGCAAGCCTACTTGTTGTTACATCCCTTGCTTGCTTGTGTACTAGTTGTTATTGCATCATATAGGTTGCTCACCTAGTTGCACATCTAGACAACCTATTTTGTTGCAAAGTTTAATTTGGTAAAGAAAAGCTTAAAAATTGTTAGTTGCCTATTCACCCCCCCCTCTAGTCAACCATATCGATCCTTTCAACTAGTGGTTCAATGTCGTCGTCCATGTCCTCGGCCTCCTCAGAGGTGTAGTCCAGCATATCGGGTAAGTCTTCGATAGTGGCTACTAAGTGGGTGGTGGGTGGGACATAAAATTCCCTATGATCCATCTCATGAACCGAAGATAGGTCATCTAGGATGCTCATCTCTTGGATCCAATCTAGCGCCTCGTTTATCAGAGCGAGGCTACTCGGGTCAATGTGTGGGATTCCTTCAGAGTAGACTTCTGGAGTGCTAGTAGGTGGTGGGGGGTCTAGTGATATGGGCTCTTGCTCTTGGGATGCCGAACTGGTGCCCGAGCTCGGGGCTGGACCAGTGGTCATGCAGGAGAGTTCGGCCAGGACTGTCCCCTGGTTTACGGGTACCAGGGCGGCATTAAGGCTCGAAGCCTAACACGGGGGAGTGAGCGCGGCCAGAGCTAACTCTGGGCCTTCAGGGGCAGCTGCATCTGTGTTCAAATCCTGGTGCACGTTGATGGCCGATTTGATGATCGGGCCGAGGGTGGATTCGGGAGTCCCAGGCAAAGCTGAGAAGCCCATGAAGATTACATCACCCGAGCATCGACGACATAGTCCAGATTACCGAACCTGATGCGATGCTCGAGGGCGAAGTTGTCAACCGAGTCAAGGCGACCGGTCGAATCGGCATGCAGAACAATGCTGCCGAACGCAAACAGTTGACCGGGGACGAAGATGTCTCTGGAGTTGATGCCATCTCCGATGATTAGGCGAGCCATCGATCCTTCGGCGATGCGACAGTGGAACTCTCAATGAAAGCACCAATGTTGGTGTCAAAACTGGCAGATCTTGGGTAGGGGGTCCCGAACTATGGACCTTGGATTGATGGGGAACAGTAGACGTGGGACACGATGTTTACCTAGGTTCGGGCCCTCTCTAATAGGTACAACCCTACGTCCTACTTGATTATATTGCTTGTGTATAAGAGGGTTACAGAGTATATCTACCACGAGATCAGATGAACTAAACCCTAACTAGTAGGATGGTGATTGTTCTTCTAGACCCTATGGACTAAACCCTTTAGTTTAAAAATACACCTGGAGTACTAGAGTTTACATATAGTCGGTTAAACTGAGGGGAACACCGGATCTTCCATCTTGACTTGGAGCACACATCAAGGCAGAAAGGTCTTCGGACCAGACACAGTACGACCCAACAATCCGGCCCATGAGAAATAGGCGGGCCACCCGAGGACCCCTTAGTCCAGGACTCCCTCGCCAGGGCTTCCACGTCTCCCTCCTCTGGTCCCCTGCCACCACTCTTGTAACGCCCCGAGACCGACGCTTCAGAAGACTTCCATATTTTCGTGATCAACTGTATGTTTCATTTATGCTTGCTCTTTTATTTTTGCATTGCATCACGTCATCATGCAACCCTTTTTAAAACTCAACTAATAAATTGCATAGATGGTTGATCTATTTAAATCGAGGGAAGGGTGACTTCTCTTTATAACATATCTTCCCAATATTAGGGAGCTATATTTAAATATTTCATTAATTTGGAATTCACCATAACACACTTGCAAAATATTCCAATGCCTTTGTTATCTTAACTCTTGGTCTCCAACCTTGCCATATATTCTTTCTTCATCTATCGAAGCTCCACAAAAATTCTCAACATTTTTGGACCTTCCCAACCCTCACTTCCTATTCAAACCATTTGAATTTAAATCAAATGAGTTTGAATTTAAACTTCCATTCATGCCCACTTCTATTTTACCTGGATCAATCTCATTTTTATGAGTCCAGGAAAATTATCCCCATGCGCAAATCCTTTCCCTAACCCTCTCTTTCTTTTTCTCCTCTATTTCTTTTCTGCTAAAGAATATGTGTGTGTGTGAGAGAGAGAAGAGAGCCCAGCCAGTCCAGCTAGGCCCAACCATCTCCACAGCCCATCTAATCCCTATAACCCTAGCCCGATCGAATCCCCCTCTCGCTCCCTTGCCCGATCCCTCCAGCGCCGCCAGGAGCCCGATCCCCATCTCCCTCCACTAGATGCCTTCTCTCCCTCTCGATCTCCCACGCGCGCCGTCCTCCTTCCTCTTCTGCACCGGCGCCGTCCATCCCCGTAGCCCGCTGCATCGCCCGAAGCCGCCCTGCATCTCGCCTCCTCTGTCTGCTTCCCCTGCTTCGAGCAGCAGCTCGGGAACGAGCAACCCCGCCGGCCTGCCAGGCCACCGGGGCTCCCTCCACCGTCGAGCAGCCCAGCAGTTGAGCCCTGCACCTCCCCCGCCTTGGATCCGGTCATCCCCGCGCCTAGTCCCTCTGCTGCTCCTCTGCTTCGCGCCTGCAGTCGTTGTCCTCCACGCCCGCAGGAGCGCCAATGCCACCAGGACGCCGTCCCGCGCCCAAGCTCCTCCGCCTTCCTTCGCGCCTCCATGCGGTTTCTCTCGCCGTACCTCTCCGAGCAGGAGCCGCCTCCCCTGCTGCGCGCCAAGGCCGACGCCGACCACTTAGTCCTTCACCGCCCTGCTACCGCTGCAGTCCATCCGCGCATCTTCTGCGCGTCTGTGACCTTCTGTCGTCGTCCCCATCGACCCAAGCGCGCCCCATACGTGGCCTCAGCCTCGAGCTGTTGTCACGGTGCCTACCCTGAATAGGAGCAATTTTGGATCGCCAAGTCCCCTTCGGTTTCATCAAGACCCTCATGTACGACTACAGCCGGTGATGCGTCAAGTACCTCTAGCGAAGACCCGAACGTCTACGACCTGTGTACCGCTACCCTTGCCGTGTACAACTACCGTCGACCCCAAGTTACTCGGATTCGTCAAGTTCCTATCCAAAATGAACGTGTACCACTACCATCGCCGTGTACCACTGTGCCCAAGTTCCACTACAAGATGTACCACTACCGTTGCCGAAGACCGTCAAGTGTACAACTACCACCGCCGTTGATTCGACAAGACAACGTGTACCACTACTTCCACGATGTCCCGTGAATGCCTACTTCCTCTACACCACTCCAAACTCGAACTGCTCCAAAAAGGCACGCTTCAAAGGTATAGCCTCGACACGACCGACGTGGACCGAATGCATGTGTTGTATGAGATGTACCGTTTGCACCGTGTCCGAATTGTCACTCGTTTCCATGCCACTAACCCATGGGAACCCGGTAGTCGGGAGCACCCCACCATCTCTAGCATGTTCCGCACATCCGCACGCTTCCTTTTGCACCGCTATCTCCATGAGCTACCGGAACCGATATGTTGCCGTGGCATCATTTTCGGATTCGTCGCCGTGGCACCCTTTTCCTTCTGCCATAGCGACAAATGCCTCGTATCATGCTCATGTCAACATTTTTATAAAATTGCATAAAACTTGCATATGTCATCCGCATCATGATAACAACAATTAAAATGTTTAAAATTGTTGGTGCATTAAATTGCTAAATAACATGGGGATTTTCCGGAATTGTTGTTTGTGTTTCCGGCCTCATTTAAACTTGCCTAAATAGTTAGTTTAATTATGCTTCACCTCTTGCCATGCTAACCAACATTTAATCTTGTCTTGTTCATAACCGAGAGAGAAACTAAATAATTGATGTGGTGTTTCGTCAATATGCAATAAACTGGACATGCATCATACTTGTTTGTGCATCATGACATGTTTATGCTTTTGTGTTTACCATGTTGTTTGCTTCTTTCCGGTTTGCTTCTCTCGTTAGCTTTGGTTTCGTTCCGGAGTTGTGAGGATTCGTTCGACTACGTCCGTTTGTCTTCTTCATGGACTCGTACTTCTTCCTTGCGGGATCTCAGGCAAGATGACAGCTACCCTGGATCTCACTACTATCATTGCTATGCTAGTTGCTTCATTCTATTGCTATGCTGCGCTTCCTATCACTTGTTCCTTAAGCCTCCCAAATTGCCATGAACCTCTAACCTTTGACACCCTTCCTAGCAAACCGTTGTTTGGCTATGTTACCGCTTTGCTCAGCCCCTCTTATAGCGTTGTTAGTTGCAGGTGAAGTTGAAGATTGCTCCATGGTGGACAGGGTTATGTTGGGATATCACAATATCTCTTATATTATTAATGCATCTATATACTTGGTAAAGGGTGGAAGGCTCGGCCTTATGCCTGGTGTTTTGTTCCACTCTTGCCGCCCTATTTTCCGTCATATCGGTATTATGTTCCCGGATTTTGCGTTCCTTACGCGGTCGGGTGATTTATGGGACCCCCTTGACAGTTCACTTCGAATAAAACTCCTCCAGCAAGGCCCAACCTTGGTTTTACCATTTGCCTCACCACCACCTATTTTTCCTCTGGGAGTCGCTCTCTCGAGGGTCATCTTTATTTAGCCCCCCCGGGCCAATGCTTGTCTAAGTGTTGGTCTGAACTAGAGTCCTTTGCAGCGCCCCCTCAGGGAAACTTGAGGTCTGGTTTTAGTTGTACGGAGTGCTCATCCGGTGTTGCCCTGAGAACGAGATATGTGCAGCTCCTATCGGGATGTCGGCGCATCGGGCGGCTTTGCTGGTCTTGTTTTACCATTGTTGAAATGTCTTGTAAACCGGGATTCCGAGACTGATCGGGTCTTCCCGGGAGAAGGTATATCCTTCGTTCATCGCGAGAGCTTATTATGGGCTAAGTTGGGACACCCCTGCAGGGTATTATCTTTCGAAAGCCGTGCCCGCGGTTATGTGGCAGATGGGAATTTGTTAATGTCCGGTTGTAGATAACTTGACACCAGATCCGAATTAAAACGCATCAACTATGTGTGTAGCCGTGATGGTCTCTTCTCGGCGGAGTCCGGGAAGTGAACACGGTTCCTGTGTTATGTTTGACGCAAGTAGGAGTTCAGGATCATCTCTTGATCATTGCTAGTTGACGACCGTTCCTTTGTTTCTCTTCTCGCTCTCATTTGCCTATGTCAGCCACCATATATGCTTAGCCGCTGCTGCAACCTCACCACTTTACCCCTTCCTTTCCCATTAAGCTTTGCTAGTCTTGATACCCATGGTAATGGGATTGCTGAGTCCTCGTGGCTCACAGATTACTACACCAACAGTTGCAGGTACAGATTATGCGATGATCATGATGCGAGAGCGATGTTGCTTGTTTTGGAGTTTCTTCTTCTGCTTCTTCGATCAGGGGATAGGTTCCAGGTCGGCAGCCTGGGCTAGCAGGGTGGATATTGTTTGAGTTTCTGTTTATGATTCATCCGTAGTCGGATGTTGTTCTTGTATGTTGTATTGTCGTATTCATGTGACATTGTATGTATCGGATGTATCCCCACTATTATGTAATGTTGATGTAATGATATCCACCTTGCAAAAGCGTCTTCAAGATGCGCTTCTATCCTTGGTGGGACCTTCGAGTTCCTTTAGGATAGGGTCGCATCTTGGGCGTGACAACTCTCCTCTCCGCCACCACCGACGACATCGCCCTGGCAAAGCCCGAGTGGCTCGGAGGCGGCGGCCTTCTTCTCGCGTGTCAGCTGCTCGAGATCGTGTTGGCAGTTCTGATCTTGATCTCCTCAACGGTGATGGCGAACAAAGACGGCTGGAGTGTGGCGGCGAGTTTGTAGCCACAACAGCAGGTGGTGGCGGCCATGTTGCAGCCGCTCAACCTCGGGTTCGGCTTCGGATCACGGCGGCGCTCCTGGTATTGATCTGCATCACGCGGGGCGGTAACCCTGGGCTTGGCGGTGGTGGTCATCTCCTTCGTTTGTGGTGGTCGTCCTGAGGCTCAGTGGTCAGATCTCGAGATCCGTCATCTAGTCCTGGCTGCGAGTCGGGGAGACATAGTTGCTGGTGAAAACCAAGACAACGGTGGGTGATGGCGGCATTATGCACCGTTACCTTGATCAAGGCATCATCGTGTAACTACCGTCGACCCACTTGAGCTGCTCCAGCGGAAACCCTAGGACCTGGTCTTCCAGATCGAACGATGACAGCACTACGGTGTCGTTTCTCTCCTGGGAGAATCATTTGTGGAGCAGCGCTGGAAGACAGAGGCACGAGGTGGAGCGGCTTCGTCTTGCGCGGAGCTTCGGTGGAGATGTCAAGTCATGCCTGACCGATAGGTGCTACGTTGTGTCATGCCTGTTCGGCAGGTGCTACGCACGGCAAATCTTCAAGAGACTTCAAGCCGTCTCGGCTGGTGGTACTTGGCGACATGGTGTTGCGGTGTACTAGTAGCGACCGTGACGTGCTCAGCAGTTTGTGTGCAAGGAGGTGGTGTTGTTGGGCATTGTGGTAGCGTCGACGGATGGCCGGACTAGCACGGATGATGCAGGTCTCTTTCCTGAAGAGGGTCAGCGGTTCGATGATGATGACGGCTTCTAAAACATGTGGATGTGGTATATGCTTTAGGTTTGCTGCACTGGCTGTAGGTTCCGATACGTTATGCGGATGGATCGGCGACAACACCAGTTTTCGATATGGGGAGTGAGAGAACTCCACATTATCGAGTTTGTAGGTGTCAGTGGTGGCTTCGGGTGCCTTGATTTATATTCTTGTCAGACTTTTGTTAGATAATTAATAAAGATGGTTGTATGCATCAATTGATGCAGGGGCCGGAGTTTTAACCTCCTTCTAAAAAAACATGTAGGTGCATATTAACCTGCCAAACGGTGACATGGTTGGTCATACTGGTGATATTGAAGCCACAATTTTTGCTTGCAAGGCTGCTGATGAAGCCGTCAAGGTGAGAACAAACAAGAAAAAACGTTTTGTCATGTCAATGTTTTGTTTTCATTATCTATATCCTGAAAGTTGAAATTGTGCATTTACTTGAAATTACACATGCTAGCACAGTTTCAGTGAAAAATTCTCTGAAATACTTGTGTTTTGGGACACACAGTTTCACCAAATGATGGTTCTACCTCATTTGCCTTTTCTTATTTGTATCATTGGTTCCCCTTCAAAACAGATGGTCCTGGATGCTGTGGACCAAGTTGGTGGTATCTATCTTGTCACAGCTGATCATGGAAATGCAGAGGATATGGTTAAGAGGAACAAAGTTGGGCAACCGATGCTCGACAAGAGCGGTGGCATCCAGATTCTTACATCGCATATGCTTCAGCCAGTAAGTGCAATGGCCTTTGATGCTCTTCCTATAAGACGAGTTTTAAGTGACGATATTTATGGCTTGGTTTTGACCTGCCTGCAAGCTTTGCAAGTCCTTGTTGCTATTGGAGGCCCTGGTCTCCACCCAGGAGTGAGATTCTGCTCCGACATCCACGCGCGTGGGCTCGTCAACGTTGCCGCCACCATCATGAGCTTCTAGGCTCCTGCTGATTATGGGATGACTCGCATCGAGGTTGCCGACAAGTAGAAACACTGCACCCTCAGAAGCCAAAAATGTGGGTGACCAATTTTGTTGCTATAGTTTTGGGGTGGATCAAGGCTGAAATGGAGGTCTATTACCGAAAAAGGCTTCTGCCCCGTTATATATATAAAGCAAAGTCCAACAACAATCTGATACAAATGCACGCCACCATCGCATACGCACACACCCAAGGCATCTCTACTCCTAATGTCTTAGTTGGTAGTCTCCATTCCCAATTAAATTTCGTCCTATCATTTTCGTCCGGCTTTTTTCGTTGGTTTTTTTTTCGTCAGGTTTTTTTTCGTCCGGTGCTCCCTGTTGGTTTTCCCCCTCAGCATCGCTCGAGCAAACTCCTCCCTCTTCCTCGGTCTCGCCTCTCCTATCGCTCGATGACGCTCGGTCCTCTCTAGGGTTCCTCGCCCGCCGCCGTCCCCCGCCTCCCTGCTCCGCTGTTGCCCCTCCCTCCGCCTGCCTCGCCCCTGCTCTAGGGTTTGCCGCCCGCCGCCCTGCTCCACTGTTGCCCGTCCCTCTGCCTGCCTCACCCCCCTCCCCTACACTAACCCCTGCCCGATCTGGATCTGGATGATGGAGCTCGCACTGGACCACGCTGGTCTACCTGCTGGCATGCTCCATGGAGGCCGTGGCAAGCAGCCGCGACTGGAGTGTGCCCGTCGAGGCGCCGTCGCAGATGTGGTGGCTGCACGTCGGAAACACTTTCCAGGAGGACAACAGCCGCGGCGGCCTGGACCTGCACCTGCACACGTCAGCCTGCTCCTACGACTGGTTCGATTTCCACAGAATGTTTGATAACGTCATCGGCATGGCACGAAACATACAGTAGTTGCACTTCGTTTGCACTTTTACTACTGCGGGTAACATGACAATCCAATGACTAACTGACATATCCATGCTCCGATGATGCAATTCTCACAGGCTACAACTGGAAGAAGAAGTTGGACCTTTCGTTCAAACTTATTGTCAAGTTTCAGCAGGTTTCAACTAAATTTGAGTCCAGTTCAAACTGCTTGTTCGGCCCTATGACAATTTTACTACCCAACATCTCTGAACAGTGAAACTAATTTCAGTGGTTTTATTTGTCCAATGCAGATGGCAATTGAACTCGACATGAGAGGAGTAGCATGCCGGAGATGCTCCGTGAAGAGACTGTCCGATCAGTGGAACAGACCTGCAGACTTCCTTGAGAAAAATTCAAGCTATACCAACAAGAGGAATAGCTTCGAAGGGGCACAAGTACGGCCATATTTTCTGTTTGACAGCGTGGTGAAGGTCGATGCCTTGAATGGATCAGCGATGCGGTGATCTTGCGAGGGGCACAAGTTCATTGGGGAGCCGATCTTCATCCCCACTAGCGGTGGGGAGGATCGTGGCTATGTTCTTCTTGTAGAGGTAAATAGTAAATACATATGTCTGCCAGTATATACAAAACTCTAAGAAACTGATTCTTGACGTCTGAATTTGCATCATTTGACGCCCTTGTCTCCTTTTGCAGTATACAGTCTCTGAGGATAAATGACCTGGTGGTGTTGGATGCAAGAAAGATAGGGAAAAGAGGTGCACTTGTGGAAAAACTTGAATTGCCAAAGCACCTCATCTTTCCGATGGGATTCCATGGGTTGTGGGCTGATGAATGAATGGTGTGTGCAGGAGCTGAAGTATCTTCTCAAGGAACTCCTTGATCTTGGCCTAGGTGTTCTCCAGGACCAATGGCATCATTCCAAGAGGAGCACCAAATCTCCTGTCGGGGGTTGGGTGCGACATATGCCAATGGATGGCTTATCATGGTGGGAGCGAGTAGAACGTCGCCGGTGTCTGGAAGCGGGATAAGGCATAGACACGAACGCCGGTGCACTTTACCCAGGTTCGGGGCTCTCCTAGGAGATAATACCCCTAGTCCTGCTCTGCGGGGTCTCCGCATGATCACTAAGGCACAAGTGGTACAATGGTGATTCTCGAGTTGTTTGCTAGAGGTAGGAGAAGGCAAGGCTAGCTCTCTCCTTTCTCTATGGGTTGGTCTAGTTCTAACTGTTGGGGAACGTTGCAGAAAATTAAAATTTTTCCTACGGTTTCACCAAGATCCATCTATGAGTTCATCTAAGCAACGAGTCGAGGGAGAGAGATTACATCTACATACCACTTGTAGATCGCGTGCGGAAGCGTTCAAGGGAAGGGTGATGATGGAGTCGTACTCGTCGTGATTCGAATCACCGATGACCAAGTGCCGAACGGACAGCACCTCCGCGTTCAACACACGTACGGGACGGGAGACTTCTCCTCCTTCTTAATCCAGCAAGGGGGAAGGAGAGGTTGATGATGATCCAGCAGCACGACGGCGTGGTGGTGGATGCAGCAGAACTCCGGCAGGGCTTCGCCAAGCTGCTGCGGGAGGAGGACGAGGTGTAGCAGGGGGAGGGAGGCGCCAATACACAGGGTGCGGCTGCCCTCCCCCTTGCCCTCCTTTATATAGGCCCCTAGGGGGGGCGCCGGCCCTGGGAGATCCAATCTCCCAAGGGGGGCGGCGGCT
Organism: Triticum aestivum; assembly: GCF_018294505.1. Lineage (NCBI taxonomy): Eukaryota > Viridiplantae > Streptophyta > Magnoliopsida > Poales > Poaceae > Triticum > Triticum aestivum. Next base: position 601,148,553 of record NC_057801.1, read on the forward strand.
AGGGGGGTGGAGTGCCCCCCAAGGCAAGTGGGGCGCCCCCCCCCCCCACCCTAGGGTTTCAACCCTAGGCGCAGGGGGTGGGCCAAGGGGGGTGCACCAGCCCACTATGGGCTGGTTCCCCTCCCCACTTCAGCCCTTGGGGCCCTCCGGGATGGGTGGCCCCACCCGGTGGACCCCCGGGACCCTTCCGGTGGTCCCGGTACAATACCGGGTGACCCCGAAACTTTCCCGATGGCCGAAACAACACTTCCTATATATAATTCTTTACCTCCGGACCATTCCGGAACTCCTCGTGATGTCCGGGATCTCATCCGGGACTCCGAACAACATTCGGTATGCTGCATACTCATATTCATACAACCCTAGCGTCACTGAACCTTAAGTGTGTAGACCCTACGGGTTCGGGAGACACGTAGATATGACCGAGACGACTCTCGGGCAATAACCAACAACGGGATCTGGATACCCATGTTGGCTCCCACATGCTCCTCGATGATCTCATCGGATGAACCACGATGTCGAGGATTAAACAACCCCGTATTCAATTCCCTTTGTCAATCGGTAGGTTACTTGCCCGAGACTCGATCGTCGGTATCCCAATACCTCGTTCAGTCTCGTTACCGGCAAGTCACTTTACTCGTATCGTAATGCATGATCCCGTGACCAAACACTTGGTCACTTTGAGCTCATTATGATGATGCATTACCGAGTGGGCCCAAAGATACCTCTCCGTCATACGGAGTGACAAATCCCAGTCTCGATCCGTGTCAACCCAACAGACACTTTCAGAGATACCTGTAGTGCACATTTATAGTCACCCAGTTACGTTGTGACGTTTGATACACCCAAAGCACTCCTACGGTATCCGGGAGTTACACGATCTCATGGTCTAAGGAAAAGATACTTGACATTGGAAAAGCTCTAGCAAAACGAACTACACGATCTTGTGCTATGCTTAGGATTGGGTCTTGTCCATCACATCATTCTCCTAATGATGTGATCCCGTTATCAACGACATCCAATGTCCATAGCCAGGAAACCATGACTATCTGTTGATCAACGAGCTAGTCAACTAGAGGCTTACTAGGGACATGTTATGGTCTATGTATTCACACGTGTATTACGATTTCCGGATAATACAGTTATAGCATGAATATAGACAATTATCATGAACAAGGAAATATAATAATAATACTTTTATTATTGCCTCTAGGGCATATTTCCAACAGTCTCCCACTTGCACTAGAGTCAATAATCTAGTTACATTGTGATGAATCGAACACCCATAGAGTTCTGGTGTTGATCATGTTTTGCTTGCGAGAGAGGTTTAGTCAACGGATCTGCGACATTCAGATCCGTATGTACTTTGCAAATATCTATGTCTCCATCTTGAACATTTTCACGGATGGAGTTGAAACGACACTTGATGTGCCTGGTCTTCTTGTGAAACCTGGGCTCCTTGGCAAGTGCAATAGCTCCAGTGTTGTCACAGAAGAGTTTGATCGGCCTCGACGCATTGGGTATGACTCCTAGGTCGGTGATGAACTCCTTCACCCAAATTGCTTCATGTGCCGCCTCCGAGGCTGCCATGTACTCCGCTTCACATGTAGATCCCGCCACGACGCTCTGCTTGCAGCTGCACCAGCTCACTGCTCCACCATTCAACATATACACGTATCCAGTTTGTGACTTAGAGTCATCCAGATCTGTGTCAAAGCTAGCGTCAACGTAACCCTTTACGACGAGCTCTTCGTCACCTCCATAAACGAGAAACATGTCATTTGTCCTTTTTCAGGTACTTCAGGATATTCTTGACCGCTGTCTAGTGTTCCTTGTCGGGATTACTTCGGTACCTTCCTACCAAACTTACGGCAAGGTTTACATTAGGTCTGGTACACAGCATGGCATACATAATAGATCCTATGGATGAAGCATAGGGGATGACACTCATCTCTTCTTTATCTTTTGCCGTGGTCGGGCATTGAGCCGAGCTCAATCTCACACCTTGCAATACAGGCAAGAACCCTTTCTTGGACTGATCCATTTTGAACTTCTTCAAAATCTTATCAAGGTATGTGCTTTGTGAAAGACCTATGAGGCGTCTCGATCTATCTCTATAGATCTTGATGCCTAATATATAAGCAGCTTCTCCAAGGTCCTTCATTGAAAAACACTTATTCAAGTAGGCCTTAATGCTGTCCAAAAGTTCTATATCATTTCCCATCAAGAGTATGTCATCTACATATAAAATGAGAAATGCTACAGAGCTCCCACTCACTTTCTTGTAAACGCAGGCTTCTCCATAAGTCTGCATAAACCCAAACGCTTTGATCATCTCATCAAAGCGAATGTTCCAACTCCGAGATGCTTGCACCAGCCCATAAATGGATCGCTGGAGCTTGCATACTTTGTTAGCATTCTTAGGGTCGACAAAACCTTCCGGCTGCATCATATACAGCTCTTCCTTAAGATGTCCGTAAAGGAATGCTGTTTTGACGTCCATCTGCCATATCTCATAATCATAGTATGCGGCAATTGCTAACATCATTCGGACGGACTTCAGCTTCGCTACGGGAGAGAAAGTCTCATCGTAGTCAACCCCTTGAACTTGTCGATTGTTGGAAATATGCCCTAGAGGCAATAATAAAAGTATTATTATTATATTTCCTTGTTCATGATAATTGTCTTTTATTCATGCTATAACTGTATTATCCGGAAATCGTAATACACGTGTGAAGACATAGACCACAATATGTCCCTAGTGAGCCTCTAGTTGACTAGCTCGTTGTGATCAACAGATAGTCATGGTTTCCTGGCTATGGACATTGGATGTCGTTGATAACGGGATCACATCATTAGGAGAATGATGTGATGGACAAGACCCAATCCTAAGACTAGCACAAAAAGATCGTGTAGTTCATTTGCTAGAGCTTTGCCAATGTCAAGTATCTCTTCCTTCGACCATGAGAGCGTGTAACTCCTGGATACCGTAGGAGTGCTTTGGGTGTATCAAACGTCACAACGTAACAGGGTGACTATAAAGGTGCACTACAGGTATCTCCGAAAGTATCTATTGTTTTATGCGGATCGAGACTGGGATTTGTCACTCCGTGTAAACGGAGAGGTATCTCTGGGCCCACTCGGTAGGACATCATCATATGCGCAATGTGACCAAGGAGTTGATCACGGGATGATGTGTTGCGGAACGAGTAAAGTGACTTGCCGGTAATGAGATTGAACAAGGTATTGGATACCGACGATCGAATCTCGGGCAAGTAACATACCGATAGACAAAGGGAATTGAATACGGGATTGATTAAGTCCTTGACATCGTGGTTCATCCGATGAGATCATCGTGGAACATGTGGGAGCCATCATGGGTATCCAGATCCCGCTGTTGGTTATTGACCGGAGAACGTCTCGGTCATGTCTACATGTCTCCCGAACCCGTAGGGTCTACACACTTAAGGTTCGATGACGCTAGGGTTATAAAGGAAGTTTGTATGTGGTTACCGAATGTTGTTCGGAGTCCCGGATGAGATCCCGGACGTCACGAGGAGTTCCGGAATGGTCCGGAGGTAAAGATTTATATATGGGAAGTCCTATTTTGGCCACCGGAAAATGTTCGGGATTTTTCGGTATTGTACCGGGAAGGTTCTAGAAGGTTCCGGAGTGGGGCCCACCTGCATGGGGGGACCCACATGGACGTGGGTAGTGGGGGCAAGGCCCCACACCCCTGGTCAAGGCGCACCAAGATCCCCCCTTAGAAGGAATAAGATCATATCCCGAAGGGATAAGATCAAGATCCCTAAAAAGGGGGGATAACAATCGGTGGGGAAGGAAATAATGAGATTTCTTTCCTCCCACCTTGGCCAACGCCCCAATGGACTTGGAGGGCAAGAAACCAGCCCCTCCACCCCTATATATAGTGGGGAGGCGCATGGGAGCTATACACGAAGTTCTGGCACAGCCCTACCTCTCTCCCTACTCCTCCTCTCCCATGGTGCTTGGCGAAGCCCTGCTGGATTGCCACGCTCCTCCACCACCACCACGCCGTTGTGCTGCTGTTGGATGGAGTCTTCCTCAACCTCTCCCTCTCTCCTTGCTGGATCAAGGCGTGGGAGACGTCACCGGGCTGTACGTGTGTTGAACGCGGAGGTGCCGTCCGTTCGGCACTAGGATCATCGGTGATTTGAATCACGACGAGTACGACTCCATCAACCCCGTTCACTTGAACGCTTCCGCTTAGCGATCTACAAGGGTATGTAGATGCACTCTCTTTCTACTCGTTGCTGGTCTCTCCATAGATAGATCTTGGTGACACGTAGGAAAATTTTGAATTTCTGCTACGTTCCCCAACAGTGGCATCATGAGCTAGGTCTATTGCGTAGATTCTTTGCACGAGTAGAACACAAAGTAGTTGTGGGCGTTGATGTTGTTCAATATGCTTACCGTTACTAGTCCAATCTTGTTTCGACGGTATTGTGGGATGAAGCGGCCCGGACCGACCTTACACGTACTCTTACGTGAGACAGGTTCCACCGATTGACATGCACTTGGTGCATAAGGTGGCTAGCGGGTGCCAGTCTCTCCCACTTTAGTCGGAACGGATTCGATGAAAAGGGTCCTTATGAAGGGTAAATAGCAATTGGCATATCACGTTGTGGTCTTGCGTAGGTAAGAAACGTTCTTGCTAGAAACCCATAGCAGCCACGTAAAACATGCAACAACAATTAGAGGACGTCTAACTTGTTTTTGCAGGGTATGCTATGTGATGTGATATGGCCAAGAAGAATGTGATGAATGATATGTGATGTATGAGATTGATCATGTTCTTGTAATAGGATTCACGACTTGCATGTCGATGAGTATGACAACCGGCAGGAGCCATAGGAGTTGTCTTTATTTATTGTATGACCTGCGTGTCATTGAAGAACGCCATGTAAACTACTTTACTTTATTGCTAAACGCGTTAGTCATAGAAGTAGAAGTAGTCGTTGGCGTGACAACTTCATGAAGACACGATGATGGAGATCATGATGATGGAGATCATGGTGTCGTGCCGGTGACGATGATGATCATGGAGCCCCGAAGATGAAGATCAAAAGGAGCAAAATGATATTGGCCATATCATGTCACTATTTGATTGCATGTGATGTTTATCATGTTTATGCATCTTGTTTGCTTAGGACGACGGTAGTAAATAAGATGATCCCTTACAAAATTTCAAGAAGTGTTCTCCCCTAACTGTGCACCGTTGCTACAGTTCGTCGCTTCTAAGCACCACGTGATGATCGGGTGTGATGGATTCTTACGTTCACATACAACGGGTGTAAGACAGTTTTACACAGCGAAAACACTTAGGGTTAACTTGACGAGCCTAGCATGTGCAGACATGGCCTCGGAACACGGAGACCGAAAGGTCGAGCATGAGTCGTATGGTAGATACGATCAACATGAAGATGTTCACCGATGATGACTAGTCCGTCTCACGTGATGATCGGACACGGCCTAGTTGACTCGGATCATGTGATCACTTAGATGACCAGAGGGATGTCTATCTAAGTGGGAGTTCATAAGATGAACTTAATTATCCTGAACATAGTCAAAAGACCTTTTGCAAATTATGTCGTAAGCTCGCGCTTTAGTTCCACTGTTTAGATATGTTCCTAGAGAAAATATAGTTGAAAGTTGATAGTAGCGATTATGCGATCAGTAGAAAGCTTATGTCCTTAATGCACCGCTCAGTGTGCTGAACCCCAACGTCGTTTGTCGATGTTGCGAACATCGGACATACACGTTTTGATAACTACGTGATAGTTCAATTAAATGGTTTAAGTAGAGGCACCAAAGACGTTTTCGAAACGTCGCGGAACATATGAGATGTTTCGAGGGCTGAAATTGGGATTTCAGGCTCGTGCCCACGTCAAGAGGTATAAGACCTCCGACGATTTTCTTAGCCTGCAAACTAAGGGAGAAAAGCTCAATCGTTGAGCTTGTGCTCAGATTGTCTGAGCACAACAATCACTTGAATCGAGTGGGAGTTGATCCTCCAGATGAGATAGTGATGTTTCCCCAAAGTCATTGCCACCAAGCTGCTAGAGCTTCGTGATTAACTATAACATATCAGGGATAGATATGATGATCCTTGAAATATTCATGATGTTTGACACCGCGAAAGTAGAAATCAAGAAGGAGCATCAATTGTTGATGGTTGGTGAAACCACTAGTTTCAAGAAGGGCAAGGGAACAAAGGGATACTTCATGAAACGGCAATTCAGCTGCTGCTCTAGTGAAGAAACCCAAGGTTGAACCCAAACCCGAGACTAAGTGCTTCTGTAATAAGGGGAACAACCACTGGAGCAGCATTACCCTAGATACTTGGTAGATGAGAAGGCTGGCAAGGTCGATAGAAGTATATTGGATATACATTATGTTAATGTGTACTTTACTAGTACTCCTAGTAGCACCAGGGTATTGGATACCGGTTCGGTTGCTAAGTGTTAGTAACTCGAAATAAAAGCTACGGAATAAACGGAGACTAGCTAAAGGTGAGCTGACGATATATGTTGGAAGTGTTTCCAAGGTTGATATGATCAAGCATCGCACGCTCCCTCTACCACCGAGATTGGTGTTTGCGTTGAGCATAGACATGATTGGATTATGTCTATCGCAATACGGTTATTCATTTAAGGAGAATAATGGTTACTCTATTTTTGAATAATACCTTCAATGGTCTTGCACCTAAAGGAATGGTTTATTGAATCTCGGTCGTAGTGATACACATTTTCATGCCAAAAGATATAAGATAGTAATGATAGTACCACTTACTTGTGGCACTGCCATGTAAGTCATAATGGTATAAAACGCATGAAGAAGCTCCATGTTGATGGATCTTTGGACTCACTCGTTTTTGAAAAGTTTGAGACATGCGAACCATGTCTATTGGTGTATATGCATGAAGAAACTCCATGCAAATGGATCGTTCGGACTCACTTGATTTTGAATCACTTGAGATATGCAAATCATACCACATGGGCAAGATGACTGAAAAGCCTCATTTTCAGTAAGATGGAACAAGATAGCAACTTGTTGGAAGTAACACATTTTGATGTGTGCAGTCGAATGAGTGCTGAGGCATGCAGTGAATATCATTATGTTCTTACTTCACAGATGATTCGAGTAAATGTTGAGTATATTTACTTGATGAAACACAAGTCTGAATTATTGAATGGTTCAAGTAATTTCAGAGTGAAGTAGCAGATCATTGTGACAAGAGGATAAAATGTCTATGATATGATCATAGAGATGAATATCTGAGTTACGAGTTTTGGCACACAATTAAGACATTGTGGAAATTGTTTCGCAATTAATACCGCCTGGAACACCATAATGTGATGGTGTGTCCGAACATCATAGTTGCACCCTATTGGATATGGTGCGTACCATGATGTCTCTTATCGAATTACCACTATCGTTCATGGGTTAGGCATTAGAGACAACCACATTCACTTTAAATAGGGCACCACGTAATTCCGATGAGATGACACCGTATGAATTATGGTTTAGAGAAACCTAAGTTGTCGTTTCTTAAAAGTTTGGGGCTGCGACGCTTATATGAAAAAGTTTCAGGTTGATAAGCTCGAACCCAAAGCGGATAAAATGCATCTTCATAGGAAACCCAAAACAGTTGGGTATACCTCCTAATTCAGATCCGAAAGCAATATGGATTGTTTCTAGAATCGGGTCCTTTCTCGAGGAAAAGTTTCTCTCGAAAGAATTGAGTGGGAGGATGGTGGAGACTTGATGAGGTTATTGAACCGTCTCTTCAACTAGTGTGTGACAGGGCACAGGGAGTTGTTCCTGTGGCACCTACACCAATTGAAGTGGAAGCTTATGATATTGATCATGAAACTTCGGATCAAGTCACTCCCAAACCTCGTAGGATGACAAGGATGCGTACTACTTCAGAGTGGTACGTAATCCTGTCTTGAAGGTCATGTTGCTAGACAACAATGAACCTACGAGCTATGGAGAAGCGATGGTGGGCCCGGATTCCGATAAATGGCTTGAGGCCATAAAATCCGAGAGAGGATCCATGTATGAAAACAAAGTGTAGACTTTGGCAGAACGGCTCGATGGTCGTAAGGCTAATGAGTACAGATGGATTTCAAAAGGAAGACGGACAATGATGGTAAATGTCACCATTAAGAAAGCTCGACTTGTCGTTAAGATGTTTTCCGACAAGTTCAAGGAGTTGACTACGATGAGATTTTCTCACTCGTAGCGATGCTAAGAGTCTGTTGGAATTATATTAGCGATTACTGCATTATTTATGAAATCTTGCAGATAGGATGTCAAAACATTGTTTCCTCGACGATTTTAATGAGGAAAGGTTGTATGTGATACAACCGGAAGGTTTTGTCAATCCCGAAAGATGCTAATAAGTATGCAAAGCTCCAGCAATCCTTCTAAGGACTGGAGTGAGCATCTCGGAGTTGGAATGTATGCTTTGATGATGATCAAAAATTTTGGGTTTGTACAAAGTTTATGAGAAACTTGTATTTCCAAAGAAGTGAGTGGGAGCACTATAGAATTTCTGATGAGTATATGTTGTTGACATATTGTTGATCAGAAATGACGTAGAATTTCTGGAAAGCATATAGGGTTATTTTGAAAGTGTTTTTCAATGGAAAGCCTGGATTAAGCTACTTGAACATTGAGCATCAAGATCTATAAGGATAGATCAAAATGCTTAATAATACTTTCAAATGAGCACATACCTTGACATGATCTTGAAGGTGTTCAAGATGGACCAGTCAAAGAAGGAGTTCTTGCCTGAGTTGTAAGGTACGAAGTTAAGACTTAAAGCTCGACCACGGCAGAATAGAGAGAAAGGACGAAGGTCGTCCCCTATGCTTAAGACGTAGGCTCTTCAGTATGCTATGCTGTGTACCGCACCTGAAGTGTGCCTTGCCATGAGTCAGTCAAGGGGTACAAGAGTGATCCAAGAATGGCTCACAGGACAGCGGTCAAAGTTATCCTTAGTAACTAGTGGACTAAGGAATTTTCTCGATTATGGAGGTGGTAAAAGAGTTCGTCGTAAAGGTTACGACGATGCAAGCTTGACACCTATCCGGATAGCTCTGAGTAGAGAGACCGGATACATATAATGGAGCAATAATTTAGAATAGCTCCAAGTAGAACAGTTGTTTGGAATAGCTCCAAATAGAGCGTGGTAGCTGCATCTAGGAGATGACATAGAGATTTGTAAAGCACACACGGATCTGAAAGGTTCAGACCCGTTGACTAAAACCTCTCTCACAAGCAACATGATCAAACATAAAACTCATTGAGTGTTAATCACATAGTGATGTGAACTAGACTACTGACTCTAGTAAACTCTTGGGTATTAGTCACATGGCGATGTGACCTGTGAGTGTTAATCACATGGCGATGTGAACTAGATTATTGACTCTAGTGCAAGTGGGAGACTGTTGGAAATATGCCCTAGAGGCAATAATAAAAGTATTATTATTATATTTCCTTGTTCATGATAATTGTCTTTTATTCATGCTATAACTGTATTATCCGGAAATCGTAATACACGTGTGAATACATAGACCACAATATGTCCCTAGTGAGCCTCTAGTTGACTAGCTCGTTGTGATCAACAGATAGTCATGGTTTCCTGGCTATGGACATTGGATGTCGTTGATAACGGGATCACATCATTAGGAGAATGATGTGATGGACAAGACCCAATCCTAAGACTAGCACAAAAGATCGTGTAGTTCATTTGCTAGAGCTTTGCCAATGTCAAGTATCTCTTCCTTCGACCATGAGAGCGTGTAACTCCTGGATACCGTAGGAGTGCTTTGGGTGTATCAAACGTCACAACGTAACTGGGTGACTATAAAGGTGCACTACAGGTATCTCCGAAAGTATCTATTGTTTTATGCGGATCGAGACTGGGATTTGTCACTCCGTGTAAACGGAGAGGTATCTCTGGGCCCACTCGGTAGGACATCATCATATGCGCAATGTGACCAAGGAGTTGATCACGGGATGATGTGTTACGGAACGAGTAAAGTGACTTGCCGGTAACGAGATTGAACAAGGTATTGGATACCGACGATCGAATCTCGGGCAAGTAACATACCGATAGACAAAGGGAATTGAATACGGGATTGATTAAGTCCTTGACATCGTGGTTCATCCGATGAGATCATCGTGGAACATGTGGGAGCCATCATGGGTATCCAGATCCCGCTGTTGGTTATTGACCGGAGAACGTCTCGGTCATGTCTACATGTCTCCCGAACCCGTAGGGTCTACACACTTAAGGTTCGATGACGCTAGGGTTATAAAGGAAGTTTGTATGTGGTTACCGAATGTTGTTCGGAGTCCCGGATGAGATCCCGGACGTCACGAGGAGTTCCGGAATGGTCCGGAGGTAAAGATTTATATATGGGAAGTCCTATTTTGGCCACCGGAAAATGTTCGGGATTTTTCGGTATTGTACCGGGAAGGTTCTAGAAGGTTCCGGAGTGGGGCCCACCTGCATGGGGGGACCCACATGGACGTGGGTAGTGGGGGCAAGGCCCCACACCCCTGGTCAAGGCGCACCAAGATCCCCCCTTAGAAGGAATAAGATCATATCCCGAAGGGATAAGATCAAGATCCCTAAAAAGGGGGGATAACAATCGGTGGGGAAGGAAATAATGAGATTTCTTTCCTCCCACCTTGGCCAACGCCCCAATGGACTTGGAGGGCAAGAAACCAGCCCCTCCACCCCTATATATAGTGGGGAGGCGCATGGGATCTATACACGAAGTTCTGGCACAGCCCTACCTCTCTCCCTACTCCTCCTCTCCCATGGTGCTTGGCGAAGCCCTGCTGGATTGCCACGCTCCTCCACCACCACCACGCCGTTGTACTGCTGTTGGATGGAGTCTTCCTCAACCTCTCCCTCTCTCCTTGCTGGATCAAGGCGTGGGAGACGTCACCGGGCTGTACGTGTGTTGAACGCGGAGGTGCCGTCCGTTCGGCACTAGGATCATCGGTGATTTGAATCACGACGAGTACGACTCCATCAACCCCGTTCACTTGAACGCTTCCGCTTAGTGATCTACAAGGGTATGTAGATGCACTCTCTTTCTACTCGTTGCTGGTCTCTCCATAGATAGATCTTGGTGACACGTAGGAAAATTTTGAATTTCTGCTACGTTCCCCAACATCGATAACCCTTAGCGACAAGTCGAGCTTTATAGATGGTAACATTACTATCCGCGTCCGTCTTCTTCTTAAAGATCCATTTGTTTTCTATCGCTCGCCGATCATCGGGCAAGTCTGTCAAAGTCCATACTTTGTTTTCATACATGGATTCTATCTCGGATTTCATGGCTTCAAGCCATTTGTTGGAATCTGGGCCCGCCATCGCTTCTTCATAGTTCGAAGGTTCACCATTGTCTAACAACATGATTTCCAGGACAGGGTTGCCGTACCACTCTGGTGCAGAACGTGTCCTTGTGGACCTACGAAGTTCAGTAGCAACTTGATCCGAAGTACCTTAATCATCGTCATTATTTTCCTCTTCAGTTGGTGCAGGCATCACAGGAACATTTTCCTGAGCTGCACTACTTTCCCGTTCAAGAGGTAGTACTTCATCGAGTTCTACTTTCCTCCCACTTACTTCTTTCGAGAGAAACTCTTTTTCCAGAAAGGATCCGTTCTTTGCAACAAAGATCTTGCCCTCGGATCTTAAGTAGAAGGTATACCCAATGGTTTCCTTAGGGTATCCTATGAAGACGCATTTTTCCGACTTGGGTTCGAGCTTTTCAGGTTGAAGTTTCTTGACATAAGCATCGCATCCCCAAACTTTTAGAAACGACAGCTTAGGTTTCTTCCCAAACCATAATTCATACGGTGTCGTCTCAACGGATTTAGACGGTGCCCTATTTAAAGTGAATGTAGCTGTCTCTAGAGCGTATCCCCAAAATGATAGCGGTAAATCGGTAAGAGACATCATAGACCGCACCATATCCAATAGAGTGCGATTACGACGTTCGGACACACCGTTACGCTGAGGTGTTCCAGGCGGCGTGAGTTGTGAAATGATTCCACATTTCCTTAAGTGTGTACCAAATTCGTGACTTAAATATTCTCCTCCACGATCTGATCGTAGGAACTTTATCTTTCGGTCACGTTGATTCTCTACCTCATTCTGAAATTCCTTGAACTTTTCAAAGGTCTCAGACTTGTGTTTCATTAAGTAGACATACCCATATCTACTCAAGTCATCAGTGAGAGTGAGAACATAACGATATCCTCCGCGAGCCTCAACGCTCATTGGACCGCACACATCGGTATGTATGATTTCCAATAAGTTGGTTGCTCGCTCCATTGTTCCGGAGAACGGAGTCTTGGTCATTTTGCCCATGAGGCATGGTTCGCATGTGTCAAATGATTCATAATCGAGAGACTCTAAAAGTCCATCAGCATGGAGCTTCTTCATGCGCTTGACACCAATGTGACCAAGGCGGCAGTGCCACAAGTATGTGGGACTATCGTTATCAACTTTACATCTTTTGGTATTCACACTATGAATATGTGTAACATTACGCTCGAGATTCATTAAGAATAAACCATTGACCATCGGGGCATGACCATAAAACATATCTCTCATATAAATAGAACAACCATTATTCTCGGATTTAAATGAGTAGCCATCTCGTATCAAACGAGATCCAGATACAATGTTCATGCTCAAACTTGGCACTAAATAACAATTATTGAGGTTTAAAACTAATCCGTAGGTAAATGTAGAGGTAGCGTGCCGACGGCGATCACATCGACCTTGGAACCATTCCCGACGCGCATCGTCACCTCGTCCTTCGCCAGTCTCCGCTTATTCCGCAGCTCCTGCTGTGAGTTACAAATATGAGCAACGGCACCGGTATCAAATACCCAGGAGTTACTACGAGTACTGGTAAGGTACACATCAATTACATGTATATCAATATACCTTTAGTGTTGCCGGCCTTCTTGTCCGCTAAGTATTTGGGGCAGTTCCGCTTCCAGTGACCCTTCCCCTTGCAATAAAAGCACTCAGTCTCAGGCTTGGGTCCATTCTTTGACTTCTTCCCGGCAACTGGCTTACCGGGCGCGGCAACATCCTTGCCGTCCTTCTTGAAGTTCTTCTTGCCCTTGCCCTTCTTGAACTTAGTGGTCTTATTGACCATCAACACTTGATGTTCTTTCTTGATTTCAACCTCTGCTGACTTCAGCATTGAAAATACTTCAGGAATGGTCTTCACCATCCCCTGCATATTGTAGTTCATCACAAAGCTCTTGTAGCTTGGTGGGAGCGACTAAAGGATTCTGTCAATGACCGCCTCGTCCGGGAGGTTAATGTCCAGCTGGGACAGGCGGTTGTGCAACCCAGACATTTTGAGTATGTGCTCACTGACAGAACTGTTTTCCTCCATCTTACAACTATAGAACTTGTCAGAGACTTCATATCTCTCGACCCGGGCATGAGCTTGGAAAACTAGTTTTCAGCTCCTCGAACATCTCATATGCTCCGTGTTGCTCAAAACGCTTTTGGAGCCCCGGTTCTAAGCTGTAAAGCATGCCGCACTAAACGAGGGAGTAATCATCAGCGCGAGACTGCAAAGCGTTCATAACGTCTTGGTTCTCTGGGATGGGAGAGTCACCTAGCGGTCCTTCTAGGACATATTGTTTCCTCGCAGCTATGAGGATGATCCTCAGGTTCCAGACCCAGTCCGTGTAGTTGCTGCCATCATCTTTCAGCTTGGTTTTCTCTAGGAACGCGTTGAAGTTCATGTTGACATGAGCGTTGGCCATTTGATCTACAAGACATATTTGCAAAGGTTTTAGACTAAGTTCATGATAATTAAGTTCATCTAATCAAATTACTTTAATGAACTCCCACTCAGATTAGACATCCCTCTAGTCATCTAAGTGTTACACGATCCGAGTCGACTAGGCCGTGTCCGGTCATCACGTGAGACGGACTAGTCATCGTCGGTGAACATCTCCATGTTGATCGTATCTTCTATACGACTCGTGTTCGACCTTTCGGTCTCTGTGTTCCGAGGCCATGTCTGTACATGCTAGGCTCGTCAAGTTAACCCTAAGTGTTTTGCATGTGTAAAACTGTCTTACACCCGTTGTATGTGAACGTAAGGATCTATCACACCCGATCATCACGTGGTGCTTCGAAACGACGAACTTTAGCAACGGTGCACAGTTAGGGGAGAACACTTCTTGAAATTGTTGTAAGGGATCATCTTATTTACTACCGTCGTTCTAAGTAAACAAGATGCATAAACATAATAAACATCACATGCAATTATATAGTAGTGACATGATATGGCCAATATCATATAGCTCCATTGATCTCCATCTTCGGGGCTCCATGATCATCTTGTCACCGGCATGACACCATGATCTTCCTCATCATGATCTCCATCATTGTGTCTTCATGAAGTTGTCACGCCAACGACTACTTCTACTTCTATGGCTAACGCGTTTAGCAATAAAGTAAAGTAATTTACATGGCATTCTTCAATGACACGCAGGTCATACAAAAATAAAGACAACTCCTATGGCTCCTGCCGGTTGTCATACTCATCGACATGCAAGTCGTGATTCCTATTACAAGAACATGATCTCATACATCACAATATATCATTCATCATTCATCACAACTTCTGGCCATATCACATCACATGACAATTGCTGCAAAAACAAGTTAGACGTCCTCTAATTGTTGTTGCATCTTTTACGTGGCTGCAATTGGGTTCTAGCAAGAACGTTTTCTTACCTACGAATAACCACAACGTGATTTTTTGTCAACTTCTATTTACCCTTCATAAGGACCCTTTTCATCGAATCCGCTCCAACTAAAGTGGGAGAGACAGACACCCGCCAGCCACCTTATGCAACTAGTGCATGTCAGTCGGTGGAACCGGTCTCACGTAAGCGTACGTGTAAGGTTGGTCCGGGCCGCTTCATCCCACAATACCGCTGAAGTTAGAAAAGACTAGTAGTGGCAAGCAAGTTGACAAGATCTACGCCCACAACAAAATTGTCTTCTACTCGTGCAATAGAGAACATGCATAGACCTAGCTCTGATACCACTGTTGGGGAACGTTGCAGAAAATTAAAAAATTTCCTACGGTTTCACCAAGATCCATCTATGAGTTCATCTAAGCAACGAGTCGAGGGAGAGAGATTGCATCTACATACCACTTGTAGACCGCATGCGGAAGCGTTCAAGGGAAGGGTGATGATGGAGTCGTACTCGCCGTGATTCAAATCACCGATGACCAAGTGCCGAACGGACAGCACCTCCGCGTTCAACACACGTATGGGACGAGAGACGTCTCCTTCTTGATCCAGCAAGGGGGAAGCAGAGGTTGATGATGATCCAGCAGCACGACAGCGTGGTGGTGGATGCAGCAGAACTCCGGTAGGGCTTCGCCAAGCTGCCGCGGGAGGAGGACGAGGTGTAGCAGGGGGAGGGAGGCGCCAATACACAGGGTGCGGCTGCCCTCCCCCTTGCCCTCCTTTATATAGGCCCCCAGAGGGTCGTCGGCCCTGGGAGATCCAATCTCCCAAGGGGGCGGCGGCTAGGGGGGTGGAGTGCCCCCCAAGGCAAGTGGGGCGCCCCCCCCCCCCCCACCCTAGGGTTTCAACCCTAGGCGCAGGGGGTGGGCCAAGGGGGGTGCACCAGCCCACTATGGGCTGGTTCCCCTCCCCACTTCAGCCCTTGGGGCCCTCCGGGATGGGTGGCCCCACCCGGTGGACCCCCGGGACCCTTCCGGTGGTCCCGGTACAATACCGGGTGACCCCGAAACTTTCCCGATGGCCGAAACAACACTTCCTATATATAATTCTTTACCTCCGGACCATTCCGGAACTCCTCGTGATGTCCGGGATCTCATCCGGGACTCCGAACAACATTCGGTATGCTGCATACTCATATTCATACAACCCTAGCGTCACTGAACCTTAAGTGTGTAGACCCTACGGGTTCGGGAGACACGTAGATATGACCGAGACGACTCTCGGGCAATAACCAACAGCGGGATCTGGATACCCATGTTGGCTCCCACATGCTCCTCGATGATCTCATCGGATGAACCACGATGTCGAGGATTAAACAACCCCGTATTCAATTCCCTTTGTCAATCGGTACGTTACTTGCCCGAGACTCGATCGTCGGTATCCCAATACCTCGTTCAGTCTCGTTACCGGCAAGTCACTTTACTCGTACCGTAATGCATGATCCCGTGACCAACACTTGGTCACTTTGAGCTCATTATGATGATGCATTACCGAGTGGGCCAGAGATACCTCTCCGTCATACGGAGTGACAAATCCCAGTCTCGATCCGTGTCAACCCAACAGACACTTTCAGAGATACCTATAGTGCACCTTTATAGTCACCCAGTTACGTTGTGACGTTTGATACAACCAAAGCACTCCTACGGTATCCGGGAGTTACACGATATCATGGTCTAAGGAAAAGATACTTGACATTGGAAAAGCTCTAGCAAAACGAACTACACGATCTTGTGCTATGCTTAGGATTGGGTCTTGTCCATCACATCATTCTCCTAATGATGTGATCCCGTTATCAACGACATCCAATGTCCATAGCCAGGAAACCATGACTATCTGTTGATCAACGAGCTAGTCAACTAGAGGCTTACTAGGGACATGTTATGGTCTATGTATTCACACGTGTATTACGATTTCCGGATAATACAGTTATAGCATGAATAAAGATAATTATCATGAACAAGCAAATATAATAATAATAATTTTATTATTGCCTCTAGGGCATATTTCCAACACTAACAGGTTGGGAACCCTTTGCATGGGTGCCCTGGGGGGTTTATGTAGGCCTACCCCCCAGGGGTACAATGGTAATCTGGCCGGGTGTAGGGCCCGGCTGTCAGTTTCTTTGGCCGCCGGCTTCTCCGTCGGCTGCTGGCGCCCGCCGCCTGGTGGGCCCCGCCGACTAGTCTGGTACGGGGCCGACAGGCCGCCTCCGCCGCTCTCGGGTCTGTTCGGCTGCTGATCACTGTAGCCGTGATACTAATGACGCAGGCTTAGTCAGGGGATCATGGCAACAGCTCCGCCGCCTGGCGGGCGATTACTATAGCCACTATGCGTCTCGTCTGGTTAATGGCGTGTGGGTCCCGAGGAAGGGGCGGGCCGACTGCTGGGGGCCGACCTCCCTCGGGTCCGACTGGTGGGGCTCTAGCCGTCTTCCGAGCTCTCGCTGATTGGTGGGGGTCGTCGTCCTTGGGCCGTACCGGCAGGCCGTCGTGGGATCAGGGCTCCGCCTGCTTGTGGTGATGTCAGGAGTGGTGTGGCCACAGTGCCGCACCGGGCGGAGATCTCCGCCGGTATGGTGCACTGTGGCCACGCTCGTCCCTGGATCGGGGGGTGGGATGGGCTATACTGTAGCCACTCCCTGTCTTGTATTTCTTGATGAGGGCGCGGGCTTCGTTGGCGCCACGGGCCGACTGCTAGGGGCCGGCTTCTCTAGAAGCCGCCAACTAGGAGTCGGCTTGTCTTGAAGTTGGTCTCTAGGACTCGGCCATTTACGGGCAGCCGGCTATTCCTCCAGCCGACCACCAGAAGGCAGCACTTCATCTTGGTGCCTTGAGGGGGCGCAGCCAGCCCCGATGTTTTGAATGGTTCTGGGCCTCGGGTTACCCTACCCGTGGCCCATTACTCCGACAGTAGTCCCCGAAGCTGGTGAGGTGCCGCAGCTGAGCAGCCGAGGAACCTCAGCAGTTTCTTTCTCCGAGTGCTTGAGGTGGAGCTTCGTCCGACTTCTGCCAGGCCGACTGGCGGGAGTCGGCCTCGCCCAGTCTGACTTATCCAAACTTCGAACGAGTCGGCGGGAACCAAGTGGCGTGCTAGCTAAGCCTCCAGGCCGCCGCCCGTTGTGGGCATGTCACATGGCGCCGAGCGGCCGGGCCAGTCTGCTAACCCACGTTCGCGATGGGACAAGCCTGCGGGCGGGGCCCGCCACTACCACGCCTCGACACACGAGCGAATCCGCTGCGGCCGAGGTGGGCGATAAACGTGGGGGCGTGGAGTCGTGGGCGCAGTAAATCCCACGATCGCCCCCTCGGCTTCGCAGCCCGTAGGCCTATAAGTAGGGGGAGGAGGGGGGAGGGGCGGAGCACGCGCGTCCATCCTCCCCATTCTTTCCTCCTCCTTCTTCCTCTCGCCGTAGGGCCTCCAAGCCACGTTGAGCGCCGCGGTGGTTCGTCTCCGATGAGCTCATCTTCCAACCCCCACGCCCCCATGGCACGCTCTGGAGCATGGGACGGCTTCGAGGTTCATGATGACTACATCGATTTCCTCCTCCAGACGCGGCGGCTGCCCAGCAAGGACCACGTGAAGGTCCGCCTCGCGCCAAAGAGGGAAATTTCGCTGGCGCCGGAGGAGGGCGAGCGGGTCGTCTTCCGCTTGCACTGCCTGCGCGGCCTCGGCCTGCTGGCGAGCAGCTTCTTCCGATCCTTCCTCAAGTTCTACGGTCTCCAGCCGCACCACCTCACCCCGAACATGGTGGTGCTGCTGTCCGCCTTCGTCACCCCATGCGAAGGCTTCCTCGGTGTCCTCCCCGCCATCAAGCTCTTGGGAGGGTTCTTCTACATCAAGCTCGGCACCCTCATCGCGGGCGTGCCGGCTCAATGCGACGCGTTCATCGTGGTGCGGAGGCCGCCGGCCGAAAATCCGTTTCCTCCCATCTGGCTGATAAAGTCGGTGAAGATGTGGCGGCGGTCGTACTTCTACGTGAAGAGCGTCTTCGCAGAGGGCAACTGGGTCAACCTGCCGGCTTATGAAGCCGGCCTGTCGGCTGGGAGGCGGCCCAACTGGTCGTACTGGGCAAGGACATTGTCGCCCTCTAGAGCCGCTTCTATCGCGCGGCTTCGAGTGCTGACACAGTCGGGGGGCCTGACCGAGCCCGACTTGCTATCCGCCTTCGTGGCACGCCGAGTGCTCCCGCTCCAGAGCCGCCCTCATATGATCTATCAGATGAGTGGACATCAGGACCCGAGTCGGCTGTGCACCAAGGAGATGCCTCACGCAGAGGTAGCTCACATGGTGAACTATCTTGCGAACTGCGAGCTCACAGAAGAGTGGCAGTTTGGCAAGGAACCGTATTCACGCGCCAACCCCCTGCCTATGGTAAGTCATCTGTCTTTTTTCTCTGTCTCTTTGTTGCCAAGTTCGTCCTGTCCAACCTGACCAATCAGCCTTTGAACAGAGTCCCCTCCTCCAGCCGGCAGCCGGCGCCGCGGGGCCAGAGCGCCAATTCCTCCCTGACCGAGCGGAGAGCAACGTCGACGACCCCGATTTGGGGGCGGC
Source organism: Triticum aestivum (assembly GCF_018294505.1). NCBI lineage: Eukaryota > Viridiplantae > Streptophyta > Magnoliopsida > Poales > Poaceae > Triticum > Triticum aestivum. Next base: position 601,167,981 of record NC_057801.1, read on the forward strand.
GGCCTTGGAGGACGACACCGAGGGAGGAGGCGGCGAAGCAGGCGGCTTGAGGCTCGGAGCCAGCCTTGAGGACTGGCCTGACGTTGACGCGGGGGAAGTCGCCCCGCACCACCAGCCAGGAGCCGGCCAGCCGGGCGCGAGCTCGTCTGCCGCACGAGATGCCCAAGGCAGCGCAAAGAAGCGCAGGGCCACACCGAGCTTGTTCGGCAGCCGGCCGAAGAAGCCCAAGGGCTCGGCCGTGGCGACCAAGCGGGATGAAGCAGCCGCAAAGGCCATCCGCTTCTGCAAGGAGGTGAAGAAGCCGCAGCTGGTTTCCGCATACATACCGCCTTTATCTCGTACCTTCATTTTTTCCTTGTTGATTCTGTCTGAGTTTCTTTACTTTGTTTCCATTGATCTAGGGCTCCACTCTCTCTCTCGAGAAATCGGCCGCCACCTACATCGTGGGGTCGGCGGAGACTTCCACCACCACTCGGCGGATCGATCTGGCCGCCGACCTCTTGCAGGCGAGGGAGCGGAACGCGTGAGAAGTGCACGAAGAGCAGGAAGCCGCCCGCCTGGAGAAGGCGGAGGCGAAGAAGGCGGAGGCCGCCGCCCTGAAGAAACTGGCGAAGGCCATGGCCGCCGACGCGGTGAAGAAGCAGGCTGAAGAAACCACGCACCACCAGTCGGCGATTTTCATCACTCCCCTGAACTCCGCGCCGCCACCTCGGAAGTTCATGGCGCAGACTGGTGAGGCCGGCGATGAACACCCGGTCATGGAGAGGGACGGCGGCGACGTCGCCATACTGGACGTGATTGTGCCTCCACCGCCGCCGTCCGGGAGCGCGCAAGGCGAGCAGCCAGCGGACCCGCCGGTGCCGCCGACTGAAAACAAGGTGGCGATGGGCCTGACTCTTGAGGTCGGCACACCGACGCGTCACCGGCTTGCAAAGACGGCTTCGGCGCCACGCCCGCTGGAGACTGGCACTGCGATCTCCTCGATTTTGGACACCGAGGCGACCAGCGCCGCGCCCACTTGGTTGGTGCAGGTTGGCGGTACGGGCCCTCTGAACAAGGCGATGCTGGATGTTCAAGCCAAACTCCACGCTGAAGCCGACGCCATCAAGAACTGCAACAAGGCGTATCTGGCATCGCGAGAGGCCATCCGGGTATGCTTCTTGCTTCTTCGTTTTTAACTCTTGTATTGCTTCATGGGGGCGTGTCAGCGCACCCACTAGGTGTAGTCCCCGAGTTCCGGGCCGGCTGCTGAGCAGGCGGCGCGGAACTTTAACTAGCAGGCTCTGAGACCTTATATGCTTGCTGCAGGATTATCATAACCTTCGTGCTACTGCCTTCAACTCCAAGGTCCTGAAGTTGGATCAACGTGTTGTTGACTTGTCAGAGAGCCAGAGTAAGTCTTCTTCCTTTTTCTGTGGGGGCGCGCTGGCGCACCCGCGGGCTGTAGTCCCCGAGATTCGGGCCGACTGCTGAGCAGTCGGGCCGGATCTCCTCGGCGACTGTTCTTCTTTCTGTTGATTTTGATGACTCCTTTCTCCGTGGGGGCGCGCTGGCGCACCCGCGGGCTGTAGTCCCTGAGATTCGAGCCGACTGCTGAACAGTCGGGCCGGATCTCCCCGGCGACTCTGCCTCTTCTCTGTTGGCAACTGATGCCTTCCCTTCTTCTTTTCTTCCACAGAGGCCAACGCCACCTTGCAATAGCAGTTGGGCGAAGCCAACACTGTGCTGCGTGCTAAGGAGGAGGAGCGCGACCGGCTTGTCGCGCAACTGGCGGAACAGGCGGAGCTTCTCAAGAAGGCCTAGAAGGAGGCGGAGGACAAGGAGACCGGCCTCCTTGTTGAGTTCGCGACCAAACGCTCCGCCTGGACCGACAAGGAGGCGATGCTGACTTCTGGCTTTCACGAGATCGAGGACATAGTCGATGGTGAGCTTCCCTCTTTTTCCTTCTTTAGCTGCCGGCTATTGGTCGAGCCGGCTTCTCGTCTCTAACTTTGGCTCTTTGCTTTCTGTCTTGGCAGATTCTTCCCAGGTCACTCGGATGCCGCCAATCAGGCCATTGAAGCCGATCGTGAAGGACGGAGGGCGGACGGCGCACAGATCGCCGCCGACGCCCCCCCGAACCCTTAGCGAGCAGATCCTAAGCATCGAGGCCCGTCTTCAGCCGGCTCACCGGATGCTGCGCCGGCTTCAGCGTGTTGGTGCCCAGGCGATCGCCACCCTGTGGCCGGACATGCCGGCACCTTGCACTCCTAGTCGGACTGTCGACTGGCTGGAGGTGGCGGCCGACCGTCTTGAGGCCTGGAAAGACTCCTCAGCCCGGGCTGGAGCGCTCCAGGCCTTGGAATTCCTCAAGGCGTGGTACCCTGGGCTGAGTCTAGCCCAGCTAGCCACGTTCCGGCTGGAGGCTCAGGAGGAGTTAGCGGTCGTGGAAGATGACCTCGTCAAGCGTGTGGCGTCAATCGCCGAGTACACCGACACCAGCATCTTCGTCCTGGAGCGGGTTGAGAACGGCGACGAGGCGCCAACAGAATGTTCGGGCTGAACCCGGAAGACGGCGAGGACTCGGCGGAGGTGATCGACTACAGCGGCAAGGAAGAAGGTGAGGCGGAGGAGGAAGACGAAGAGGAGGCGCCAGAGGTCGGAGCGGACGGCCAGCCTCAGCTTGATCGCGCCTCCAGCAACGAGCCACGCCCAACCAAGCCGACTACCTCTGGAGGCGACCTGTCACGCCCAAGATGCGACCCTATCCTAAAGGAACTCGAAGGTCCCACTAAGGATAGAAGCGCATCTTGAAGACACTTTTGCAAGGTGGATATCATTACATCAACATTACATAATAGTGGGGATACAACCAAGACATACAATGTCACAAGAATACAACAATACATCAAGTACAAGATCAACATCCGACTACGGATGAAACATAAATAGAAACTTAAACGACATCCACCCTGCTAGCCCAGGCTGCCGTCCAGGAACCTAACCCAAGATCGACGAAGAAGAAGAACTCCAACACAAGTAAACATCGCTCTCGCGTCATGATCATCGCATAACCTATACCTGCAACTGGTGTTGTAGCAATCTGTGAGCCACGAGGACTCAGCAATCCCATTACCATGGGTATCAAGACTAGCAAAGCTTAATGGGTACGGAAGGGGTAAAGTGGTGAGGTGGCACGTGCTGGTTGGTCCGGGCGCAGTGGCGGCGGCGCCAAGTGGCGGGGAGGGGTTTAGCCGGTGCAGAATGCGAGGTGGAGGTGGGAGGAGGCTGGCGGCGCGCTGATTTTGAGGAAGGAGTTGTCTGCTGCCAAAAATGGAAGGGGAGGGGGTTTAAATAGGAAAGGGGGGCTAGGATTAGGGTTAGGAGGGGGTTTCTGGACCCTCCGATCGTGATCGGACGGTTTCGGACGCGAGGAGGGGTAGGCTGGGCCTAGCTGGGTTGCGGGGAGAGAAGAGAGGGCAGTCTGGCACGGGTTTCCGGAGACCGAAAACGTCCGACGAATAAACCGACAACGGTGCCGCTACAGGATTGACGGTTGGGCTATTAAACGAGCTCCGAATGCGACGAAACTTGACAAGCGCTCTGTCTACACTATAATAAGACTGCACGCCAAGTTTCAACGCATTCCGAGAACATTTTTCAGCCACTCATGAAACGAGGTAAAAGGGGGCCGGAGGACATAGGAGTGTCGGATTGCAAAACGGACAACGGGGAAAATGCTCGGATGCATGAGACGAACACGTATGCAATGCAATACACATGAGGACATGGCAAAATGCATCACGCAAGCAAACGACATGGCAACAACGGCGAATAACTGGCAGACACCTGCCGCATCGAATCCGGGGCGTTACAACTCTCCTCTACTAACAAGAGATCTCGTCCCGAAATCTTAGGACCAAGATGGGGAGGAAAAGGGATGAGGTGAAATAAGAACAAAAGAGAGAGGATGAACAAAGTCGAGAACACCCAGGTAGAAAAAGAGGAATTACGGTTATGACAAGAACCAAAAGCTCAAGGGACAAGATAGATTCTGAAACCACTCCGGTTAGAACAAGATAGACAAGGAATAAGGAGACCGAATTTAGGCAGAACTCTGGGTGAACAAGGAAAGAATATGATCTTGAGAAGATGGAATGATACTTGACGAGAGGGACAACACAATGCCTCCGGAATACTTGAAAAAATTGGAATGAGAAGAACGGGGAATAAGATGACAACTTCTACCACGAATGAAATAGAAAGCAACCTTAGAAGGAAGGATTGAACGGAGTTGTTGGAAATTCAACAACAAAAGAATAAGCTTGTCGTGGACTTACGGATAACATTTCAAAAATTATGAGGTGATCGCCGACCACAAGCGGAAAAGATTGAATAGCTAAGAAAAAATGAAGAACTGCAAAACTCCACTTCAAAAGAATGCGGAGAATTAATTGCACTTCGAGATGCAAGAAGAAAAGATGCTTGAGCTTCACCTAAAAGAATCTTGATGAACACTTGAGGAATGAATTAAATCATGACGAAACACCGTGAAGAGCTCCGGTAACGAAAAGGACGACGAGATAAAATTGAAGGATGAAAAGAAATAAGATTAACGCCTTGCGATGATTCGGATGGAGCTTCGCGACGAGACAAGCGAGAAGACTTGGAACTCCGGAAAAGAAAAGATGAACAACTTGGAATCAAGAGATTATTCATCAAGAACAATCTTCGAAAGAAGAGATAAATCAACTTGACGAAAGAAGAATAAGAATTATGTTATGCTCATCCTTCATAAATTAAATTGATGAGAATTAATGGATTGCATACCACTTATTCACATTGGGAAAAGATTAAGGGGAGATATAGCGCCAAATTTGAGAAGGTCTCCATGAGCCACCGGTAGGGTTGAAAAGAACGAATGAATTGATATGACGAGAACGGAAAAGGAATCTTCAACGAACCACCATGAAAATGTAAACGAACGAAGAGAAGAGAACGAATCGCCAGAAAGAATTAGAAACTGAACGAAGATACTTGAGTAAATCAAGATGCACAAGAACGAAGAGTTCGCGAACTGATTAAAGAACGCTTGAACGAAGCACCGGTACAACTATGGAACGAACGAAGCTGAAAACTTGGAACGAAGAAATATTCCGAAAAGATGGCCTCCAGGTGATCGAGACCAAAAACAACTCCTGAAATACTCCGGATGGATGAAAAGAATTTGCATGACTTGAAACAATTTGATAGGATAACATCGAGCTAGCACCACGAATCTCCGGGATAGTGGGGATACAACCAAGACATACAATGTCACAAGAATACAACAATACATCAAGTACAAGATCAACATCTGACTACAGATGAAACATAAACAGAAACTCAAACGACATCCACCCTGCTAGCCCAGGCTGCCGACCAGGAACCTAACCCAAGATCGACGAAGAAGAAGAAGAACTCCAACACAAGTAAACATCGCTCTCGCGTCATGATCATCGCATAACCTGTACCTGCAACTGGTGTTGTAGTAATCTGTGAGCCACGAGGACTCAACAATCCCATTACCATGGGTATCAAGACTAGTAAAGCTTAATGGGTAAGGAAGGGGTAAAGTGGTGAGGTGGCGCATGCTGGTTGGTCCGGGCGCGGTGGCGGCGGTGCCAGGTGGCGGGGAGGGGTTTGGCCGGCGCAGAATGCGAGGTGGAGGTGGGAGGAGGCTGGCGGTGCGCTGATTTTGAGGAGGGAGTTGTCTGCTGCCAAAAATGGAAGGGGAGGGGGTTTAAATAGGAAAGGGGGCTAGGATTAGGGTTAGGAGGGGGTTTCTGGACCCTCCGGTCGTGATCGGACAGTTTCGGACGGTTTCGGATGCAAGGAGGGGTAGGCTGGGCCTAGGTGGGTTGCGGGGAGAGAAGAGAGGACAGTTCGGCACGGGTTTCCGGAGACCGAAAACATCTGGCGAATAAACCGACAACGGTGCCGCTACAGGATTGACGGTTGGGCTATTAAACGAGCTCCTAATGTGACGAAACTTGGCAGGCGCTCTGTCTACACTATAATGAGACCGCACGCCAAGTTTCAACCCATTCCGAGAACATTTTTCGGCCACTCATGAAACAAGGTAAAAGGGGGCGCCGGAGGACATAGGCGTGTCGGATTGCAAAACGGACAATGGGGAAAATGCTCGGATGCATGAGACGAACACGTATGCAATGCAATACACATGATGACATGCCAAAATGCAACACGCAAGCAAACGACATGGCAACAATGGTGAATAACTGGCAGACACCTGACGCATCGAATCCGGGGCGTTACACGACCAATCGGAGACTGATCAGCCGACTGCTCCACCAACCGGCGCCACCGACTCCTCCGATCCACCGAACCCGTCTGCCACTCCCTAGGCCACTAGTTTATCTTTGCTTTACCTGTCTATCGGTCTCGACGAACTTGATAATTTTGCACATTTCCACCCGTGGGGTGTATCTCAAACTTCTGTTGAATATCAGCCAAGGGCCTTTGCTATGTAAATATTTTTCCGAGTTCTATCTTTTCTTGCTTGCTGCTCTTTGGCTTTTTACTTTGCCGCCTTCCCTTGGTTGTCGTCTTGCCAGCCGAACAGCCGCTCTGCGGACTGCGGCTGGGTCAAGCACTTAGCTACTTCTAGGGTGGCAAGTACTTAGCTGTTTTTAGAACATTTTAGCAAGTTAAGTAGAAGCCGGTCGGCTAGCTGCTCAACAGCCGGTCGTAGAAGGCGGGAAGCCGGCTTAAACTATGCACATGCTTTGTGTCCTTAGCCATTTTTCATGTGGGCACCCTTTCTACCTTGCTCCTGCCCACCAGATAGTCGCTCTGCGAGCTGCGGCTTCTGGCAGGAAACGGCTTAAGTGCCAACACATTACTTGTCCGGCTGCAGGAAGCATTTCATAGTACATGGTGGCAAGTCCCCGGGCCGACTAGTCGGACCCAGTACCAAGCGGCATGAAGAAAATGACACATTCATTGGCATAATTCTTATCATGTAGATAAAAGAGGGCAGTCCCCGAGCTCTTCTCGGGGGACCCGGAGTCTTCGTACTTTAATACAAAAGGTAGCGTGGTACATACTGCATCAACTATAAAATCTTCGGAGGAGATTTGCATTCCATGGCCGCTCCGTCTCCTTGCCGGAGTCGTCCCTCTTGCGCGCTCGAGGATTCTGAGCATCGATCAGGTAGTAGGAGTCGTTGCCCAACACTTTGCTGATGATCAAGGGGCCTTCCCAAGGCACTAAGAGCTTTTGCTAGCCGGTTGTTTGCTGGATCAGCCGGAGCACAAGGTCTCCTTCTTGGAAAGATCTCGGCTTGACCTTCCGGTTGTAGTATCGACGTAGGCTCTGCTGGTAGATGTTGGACCGGCTGAGTGCCAATAGCCGGCCCTCTTCTAGTAGATCGACGCTGTCTTGACGTGCTTCTTCTGCCTCCTCTTCGGTGTACATGGTGACTCAAGGTGAGTCGAATTCTATGTCCGTTGGGATGACGGCTTCGGCACCGTAGACGAGGAAGAAAGGCGTGAAGCCGGTTGACTTGTTCGGAGTTGTGCGCAGGCTCCAAAGGACGAGTGGCAGCTCGTCGAGCCAGCAGCCAGCCGAACACTCTAGAGGCTCGACCAGTCGGGGCTTGATGCCGGACAAGATGAGGCCGTTTGCTCGCTCTACTTGGCCATTTGACTGTGGATGGGCAACGGACGCTAGGTCCAGTCGGATGCCCTGCGTCACGCAGAAACAGGCCAAGGCGCCTTTGGCAAAGTCTGTGCCATTGTCGGTGATAATGTTGTGTGGTATGCCATACCGGATGGTGATGTCGGAAACGAAAGTCACAGCAGTCGGACCGTTCAGCTTCTTGATTGGCTTTGCTTCTATCCACTTGGTGAACTTGTCTACTGCGACAAGCAGATGAGTCATGCCACCTCGTGCAGTCTTGAATGGTCCCACCATGTCCAGGCCCTAGACAACAAAGGGCCAGGCAATGGGGATAGTCTTGAGTGCATAAGCCGGCTAATGTGGCTTGGAACGGAACTTCTGGCACCCTTTGCATTTCTGGACCAAGTCTTTGGCGTCTTCTAGAGCAGTCGGCCAGAAAAAACCATGGCGGAAAGCTTTGGCGACAAGTGCTCTTGAAGCCGCATGGTGGCCACATTCGCCTTGATGGATGTCTTCGAGGATTGCTTGGCCTTGCTCCGGCTCCACGCAGCACTGGTAGACATCAGTGACACTGCGCCTCACAAGCTCTCTATTGACTATGGTGTATGCTGCTGCCCGGCGTTGCACTTGTCGGGCCGAGATCTCCTCAGTCGACAGCTCTTTGTGCACCAGGAAGTTGAGGATGGGCTGGGCCCATGAAGGTGCTGCGATTTCTTCGACTGCTAGGACTGCTACTTGCACAAGGGCGGTTGGGCCGGGAGGTGGCGGGTTGGAGTCAGCTGCCGCTGCCGCTTGCTGAGTTGATGAAGTCCCCGAGCCGATTGCTGCAGTCCCCGGGCTGGGTGCAACTGCTGCGGCCCCCGGGCCGCCTGCCTGAATTCTCGTGCCGGCTGCTGGAGTTCTTAAGTCGGATCTGACTGCTTCAGGAGGAGCCGACACGAAGATAGAATCCGACTCTGGCGATGGCTTGACAGATGGCTTGAGGAGGCGTTGTACGGCGACGCCGGTCGGTATTGCTTGACGGGTGGAGCCGATTCGTGCCAAGGCATCTGCTTGCTCATTGTCATTTCTTGACACATGGAGAAACTCGCACACTTCAAAATATCCACTGAGTTGTTGTACGAGGAAGCGGTAGCTCGCCATGTTTGCATCTTTGGCGTCCCAGTCGCCGGACGACTGCTGGACCACCAAGTCAGAGTCACCATAGCACAGGATCCGGCAAATGCCGAGCTCTTTGGCAAGCCGAAGCCCGTGAATGAGTGCCTCGTATTCAACGGCATTGTTGGAGGCAGCAAAATGGATTTGCAGCACATATCTGAGCTTGTCGCCTTTGGGAGAGGTGAGGATGATGCCGGCTCCCAAACCGGTGCGCATTTTGGAACCATCAAAATGCATCCGCCAATGGGTGGAGTCGGGCGCTGGCGGCAGGTACTGGGTCTTGGCCCAGTCGACGAGGAAGTCGGCCAGCGCTTGTGACTTGATGGTGGTGCGAGGCTGGTAGTAGATAGTGTAGGGGGCCAAATCGATGGCCCATTTGGCCACTCGGCCTGAAGCATCCCGGCTTCCAATGATCTCGGCCAGTGGAGCTGTGCAGACCACAGTGATTGGGTGCTCTTGAAAATACGGCTTCAATTTCTTGGCGGCAAAGTGCACGCGCGTAGCACATCTTCTGGTAGTGGGGGTAGTTTTGCTTGGAAGCTGACAGCACTTCACTCAGGTAATACACCGGTCTCTGGACTGGTAGTGCCTTGCCTTCCTCCTTGCGCTCTACCACTATGATTGTGCTGACCACTCGGCTGGTGGCGATGATGTAGAGGAGCATGGGCTCCTTACGAGTCGGAGCCGCCAGGACAGGTGGAGTAGTCAACATCTTTTTGAGATGGAGAAAAGTTTCATCCGCCTTGTTGTTCCACTGGAAAAAAGTGGTCTTCTTCATGAGCTGGTACAGGGGAAGAGCCTTCTCTCCCAGCTGACTGATGAAACGGCTGATGGACGCCAAACAGCCGGTGAACTTCTGCACATCCAGCAGTTGGGCGGGCACTTCCATACTCTCGATGGCCTTGATCTTCACAGGGTTGCACTCTATGCCGCACTCTGAGACCAGGAATCCAAGAAGCTGTCGGCTGGTACTCCGAAGACGCATTTCTCCGGGTTGAGCGTGATTTGAAATCGGCGCAAGTTCTCAAAGGTCTCCTTGAGGTCTTCTAGCAGCGTTCCACGCTTCTCCGTCTTCACCAAAACATCGTCCACATAAACGTGGGCGTTTCTGCCGAGTTGTTTGAGGAGGCATTTCTGCATGCAACGTTGAAACGTGGCGCTGGCATTCCTCAAGCCGAACGTCATGGTCAAGTAGCAGAAGGCTCCAGATGGTGTGATGAAGGCGGTCTTCAGTCTGTCGGCCTGGTTCAGCTTGATCTGATGATACCCTGAGTATGCATCCAAGAAACTCAACAACTCACATCCGGCCGTGGAATCTATCACTTGGTCAATTCTCGGCAAGGCAAACGGGTCTATGGGGCAGACTTTGTTGAGGCTGGTGTAATCAATACACATGCGCCACTGCTTGTTTTTCTTTAGCACAAGGACTGGGTTGGCCAGCCACTCTGGAAAGAACACTTCCATGATGATGCCGGCTGCCAGCAGCCGGGCTATCTCTTCTCCAACGACTCTTCTCTTCTCTTCTGACAGGCAGCGCAAGGGCGGCCTGACTGGCTTGGCATCAGACCGGACATGTAACTTGTGCTCGGCGAAATCCGTCGGGACACCCGGCATGTCCTTAGGTGACCATGCAAAGATGTCCCGATTCTCACGGAGGAAATCGATGAGCTCGCCTTCCTATTTGCTATCGAGGTTTGCACCTATGACAGCGTACCTCTCCAGGTGCTCTGGGTCCAAGGGTATTTTCTTTGTCTCTTTGGCCGGCTTGAACGAGCCCTCGACTTCCGACTCCTTGGGGTTGGGTGACATCTCCGGCTGCTTGCCTGCCATCGCCACAACTCGGTCAAGGAGCCGCTTCTCGGCCACGATCACAAGGGACTCGGCCAGCCGGCTGCTATCTGATGTGCAAGCGGACGACTTCTTGTAATCCCCTGCTATGGTCAAAATTTCCTTGGAACTCGGCATCTTCATCTTGAGGTAAGCATAGTGGGGGACCGCCATGAACTTTGCCAGAGCAGGCCGGCCAAGCAGTGCATGGTATGGGCTCTCAAGGTCCACCACCTCAAACCAGTCTGGCTCTCGGCGGAAGTGATCTTTGTCTCCAAAGAGGACATCTATCTGGATCTTGCCGATTGGTGAGCAGGAAAGGTCAGGAACTATGCCATGGAAAATGGTCTGGCTGGGCTGAAGCTGCCTTTGTTTGATTCCTAACTTCTCCATGGTATCCTTGTACAGGATGTTGATGCTGCTGCCGCCATCTATCAGAACTTGGGAAAAGCGAGCAGCTCGCCTATTAGTGGCAAAGGTGGCATCCAGAACCAGGGCGTAGGAACCGGGATTGGGCATCACTTCCGGGTGGTCGGCTCTGCTCCACCTGATGGGCTTCTCGGACCAATGCATGAACTCGGGGGTCTCTGATGCTACCGCATTCACTTCTTGCTGTCGTCGCCGTCTGCTGTGCTTGTCGTCGGCCACGCTGGTGAACACGACATAAGCTCCGTGCTCTTCAGGATACTCGTCTTGTATGGCTCCAACTGGTCGAACCGCCGGCTGCTAGGGGGAGGAGGTGGCGGCTGCCCGGCAGGTGGAGGAGGCAGAAGGCCGTCTCCCTTGGCGATCCTGGTGAGCCAATGGCACTTCCGAGTGGTGTGGTTGGACGGCTTCGCGCCACTGTGGAACTTGCAGGGTGCGTCAAGAGTCTGCTCATACGAGAAAGCAGGTAGCCAATTGGGCTTGCCGCCCTTCTGGCGCTTGGATGGAGGCTGCCCTTCCGGTTGCTGGTCTTCGACTGTCGCCACCTGCCAGCTTGTGGAAGCCGGCTGCATGGCCTTGCGCTTGTTGTCGCTTGGTTGTTGGCGCCGACTGGTGTCGCCAGCCGGGGTCCGAGAATCCTGAGGGGCCACTTTGCCAGATGCATCAACTTGGATTTCTTCCTTCATGGAGGAGTCGGCCGTGGCATATTTATCTGCTATGATCAGCAGCTCATCGAGGGTCGCCGGCTCATCACAGAGAAGTCGGTGCTTGAGGAGGGTGCCCTCTCGGCACCCAGCGATGAAGTATTCGATGGCCTGCACCTCATGCACGCCTTTGCAAGAGTTGCGGAGCTCAGCCCAGCGCGTGAGGTAGTCGCGAGTCGACTCGCTGGGGCCTTGTACGCACAAGGAGAGCTGGCGAGGTTTGGGGGCGCTTGTACGTGCTGGTGAAGTTGCGGATGAAGGCTTCGGTGAAGTCGACCCAGCTGTTGATGCTGCGGGGCTTCAGGCTGTTCAGCCATGTCTGGGCCATGCCCTGGAGCATGAGCGGAACGTACTTCACAGCAACGCGCTTGTTGTCGTTCGCGATGCTGACGGCTGTGGAGTAGTCTACCAGCCAGTCCTCCGGCTTCACGGAGCCGGTGTACTTGGGCGTATCTCTTGGGAGCGTGAACCCTTTGGGGAAGGGCTCGTCTCGAATGAGGGGGCCAAAACAAGGCGGACCCAGCTCATCTTCTTCTTCTAGCGCCAGGGTTCGGTGGAGATGGTCGATCCGGTGGCGGGCATCGTTCTCTCCGGCTCCCTCTCGGCGGCCAAGGCAGTCGCTGAGTGTCGGGTGGCCAACAGGCGGTGGGGAGATGCGCCTTTCCCTGCGAGGGGGGGGAGGCGGACAGTGTTGGAAATATGCCCTAGAGGCAATAATAAAATGATTATTATTATATTTCCTCGTTCATGATAATTGTCTATTGTTCATGCTATAATTGTGTTATCTGGAAATCGTAATACATGTGTGAATACATAGACCACAACATGTCCCTAGTGAACCTCTAGTTGACTAGCTCGTTGATCAACAAATGGTCATGGTTTCCTGACTATGGACATTAGATGTCATTGATAACGGGATCACATCATTAGGAGAATGGTGTGATGGACAAGACCCAATCCTAAGCATAGCACAAGATCGTGTAGTTCGTCTGCTAGAGCTTTTCTAATGTCAAGTATCATTTCCTTAGACCATGAGATTGTGCAACTCCCGGATACTGTAGGAATACTTTGGGTGTGCCAAACGTCACAACGTAACTAGGTGACTATAAAGGTGCACTACGGGTATCCCCGAAAGTGTCTGTTGGGTTGGCACGAATCGAGACTGGGATTTGTCACTCCGTATGACGGAGAGGTATCTCTGGGCCCACTCGGTAATGCATCATCATAATGAGCTCAATGTGACCAAGTGGTTGATCATGGGATCATGCATTATGGTACGAGTAAAGTGACTTGCCGGTAACGAGATTGAACGAGGTATTGGGATACCAACGATCGAATCTCGGGCAAGTAACATACCGATTGACAAAGGGAACTGTATACGGGATTGCTTGAATCCTCGACACCGTGGTTCATCTGATGAGATCATCGTGAAACATGTGGGAGCCAACATGGGTATCCAGATCCCGCTGTTGGTTATTGGCCGGAGAGTTGTCTCGGTTATGTCTGCATGGTTCCCGAACCCGTAGGGTCTACACACTTAAGGTTCGATGACGCTAGGGTTATTAGGAAGACTTGTATGTGATTACCGAATGTTGCTCGGAGTCCCGGATGAGATCCCGGACGTCACGAAGAGTTCCGGAATGGTACGAAGGTATAGATTTATATATGGGAAGTTGTCATACAGTCACCGGAAAGGTTCGGGGGCATATCGGTATTGTACCAGGGCCACCGGAGGGGTTCCGGGGGTCCACCGGGAGGGGCCACCTCTCTCGGAGGGCCTTATGGGCTGTAGGATGAAGGGAACCAGCCCCAAGTGGGCTGGGCGCATCCCCCCTTGGGCCCATGCACCTAGGGTTGGGGGGGAACCCTAGAGGGGGCGCCCCCTTGCTTGGGGGCAAGCCCCCCTCCCCTTGGCCGCCGCCCCCTCCCTCTAGATCTCATCTAGAGGGGGCCGGCCCCCTTCCCCTATAAATAGAGGGGCGAGGGGAGAGCTGCACACCACATCCAAGGCGCAGCCCCTCCCCTCCCCAACACCTCTCCTCCTCCGTTAAGAGCTTGGCGAAGCCCTGCCGGAGTACTGCTGCTCCACCACCACCACGCCGTCGTGCTGTTGTTGGAGCTCTCTTCCTCAACCTCTCCCTCCTCCTTGCTGGATCAAGGTGCTGGAGACGTCCTTGCTCCGTACGTGTGTTGAACGCGGAGGTGCCGTCCGTTCGGCGCTAGGATCATCGGTGATTTGGATCACGACGAGTACGACTCCATCATCCCCGTTCTCTTGAACGCTTCCGCTCGCGATCTACAAAGGTATGTAGATGCACTCCTCTCTCTCATTGCTAGTTACACCATAGATTGATCTTGGTGATGCGTAGAAAATTTTAAATTTCTGCTATGATCCTCAATAGTGGTATCAGAGCTAGGTCTATGCGTAGTTTCTATGCACGAGTAGAACACAAGATGTTGTGGGCGTCGATTTTGTCAATTTACTTGCCGTTACTAATCTTATCTTGATTCGGCGGCATCATGGGATGAAGCGACCCGGACCAACCTTACACGTACACTTATGTGAGACAGGTTCCACCGACTGACATGCACTAGTTGCATAAGGTGGCTAGCGGGTGTCTGTCTCTCCCACTTTAGTCGGATCGGATTCGATGAAAAGGGTCCTTATGAAGGGTAAATAGAAATTGGCATATCACGTTGTGGTTTTGGCGTAGGTAAGAAACGTTCTTGCTAAGAAACCTATAGCAGACACGTAAAAATTTGCAACAACAATTAGAGGACGTCTAACTTGTTTTTGTAGCATATGACGTGTGATGTGATATGGCCAAAAGGATGTGATGAATGATATATGTGATGTATGAGATTGATCATGTTCTTGTAATAGGAATCACGACTTGCATGTCGATGAGTATGATAACCGGCAGGAGCCATATGAGTTGTCTTAATTTATTTATGACCTGCGTGTCAACATAAACGTCATGTAATTACTTTACTTTATTGCTAAACCGTTAGCCATAGTAGTAGAAGTGATAGATGACGAGACAACTTCATGAAGACACGATGATGGAGATCATGATGATGGAGATCATGGTGTCATGCCGGTGACAATGAAGATCATGGCGCCCCAAAGATGGAGATCAAAAGGAGCAAAATGATATTGGCCATATCATGTCACTATTTGATTGCATGTGATGTTTATCATGTTTTTACATCTTATTTGCTTAGAACGACGGTAGATTAAATAAGATGATCCCTTGCAATAATTTCAAGAAAGTGTTCCCCCTAACTGTGCACCGTTGCGAAGGTTCGTTGTTTCGAAGCACCACGTGATGATCGGGTGTGATAGATTCTAACGTTCGAATACAACGGGTGTAAGCCAGATTTACACACGCAATACACTTAGGTTGACTTGACGAGCCTAGCATGTACAGACATGGCCTCGGAACACGGAAGACCAAAAGGTCGAACATGAGTCATATAGAAGATACGATCAACATGAAGATGTTCACCGATGATGACTAGTCCGTCTCACGTGATGATCGGACACGGCCTAGTTGACTCGGATCATGTATCACTTAGATGACTAGAGGGATGTCTATCTGAGTGGGAGTTCATTAAATAATTTGATTAGATGAACTTAATTATCATGAACTTAGTCTAAAATCTTTATAATATGTCTTGTAGATCAAATGGCCCATGCTAATGTTGCCCTCAACTTCAACGCGTTCCTAGAGAAAACCAAGCTGAAAGACGATGGTAGCAACTATACGGACTGGGTCCGGAACTTGAGGATCATCCTCATGTTGGGGAACGTAGTAATTTCAAAAATTTCCTACGCACACGCAAGATCATGGTGATGTCATAGCAACGAGAGGGGAGAGTGTTCGTCCACGTACCCTCGTAGACCGTAAGCGGAAGCGTTATGACAACGCGGTTGATGTAGTCGTACGTCTTCACGATCCGACCGATCCATGCACCGAACGTACGGCACCTCCAAGTTCAGCACACGTTCAGCTCGATGACGATCCCCGGGCTCCGATCCAGCAAAGCTTCGGGGAAGAGTTCCGTCAGCACGACGGCGTGGTGACGATGATGATGTTCTACCAGCGCAGGGCTTCGCCTAAACTCCGCGACGATATGACCGAGGTGGAATATGGTGGAGGGGGGCACCGCACACGGCTAAGGAACGATCCGTAGATCAACTTGTGTGTCTATGGGGTGCCCCCTGCCCCCGTATATAAAGGAGGGAGGGGGGAGGCCGGCCGGCCCTTGTTGGGCGCGCCAGGAGGAGGAGTCCTCCTCCTAGTAGGAGTAGGACTCCTCCTTTCCTACTCCTACTAGGAGGGGAAGGAAGGGGGAGAGGAGGGGAAGGAAAGAGGGGGGCGCCGCCCCCCCCCCCTCCTAGTCCAATTCGGACCAGAGGGAGAGGGGGCGCGTGGCCCTTCCTGGCCGCCCCTCTCTCTTCCCACCAAGGCCCATGTGGCCCATTAACTCTTTGGGGGGGTTCCGGTAACCCTCCGGCACTCCGGTTTTCTCCGAAATTACCCGGAACACTTCCGGTGTCCGAATATAGTCGTCCAATATATCAATCTTTATGTCTCGACCATTTCGAGACTCCTTGTCATGTCCGTGATCACATCCGGGACTCCGAACAAACTTCAGTACATCAAAACTTGTAAACTCATAATAAAACTGTCATCGTAACGTTAAGCGTGCGGACCCTACGGGTTCGAGAACTATGTAGACATGACCTAGAACTATTCTCGGTCAATAACCAATAGCGGAACCTGGATGCCCATATTGGTTCCTACATATTCTACGAAGATCTTTATCGGTCAAACCGCATAACAACATACGTTGTTCCCTTTGTCATCGGTATGTTACTTGCCCGAGATTTGATCGTCGGTATCCAATACCTAGTTCAATCTCGTTACCGGCAAGTCTCTTTACTCGTTCTGTAACACATCATCTTATAACTAACTCATTAGTTACAATGCTTGCAAGGCTTAGGTGATGAGTATTACCGAGAGGGCCCAGAGATACCTCTCCGACAATCGGAGTGACAAAACCTAATCTCGAATTATGCCAACCCAACATGTACCTTCGGAAACACCTGTAGAGCACCTTTATAATCACCCAGTTACGTTGTGACGTTTGGTAGCACACAAAGTGTTCTTCTGGTAAATGTGAGTTGAACAATCTCATAGTTGCAGGAACTTTGTATAAGTCATGAAGAAAGCAATAGCAACATACTAAACGATCAAGTGCTAGGCTAACGGAATGGGTCATGTCAATCACATCATTCTCCTAATGATGTGATCCCATTAATCAAATGACAACACATGTCTATGGTTAGGAAATATAACCATCTTTGATTAATGAGCTAGTCAAGTAGAGGCATACTAGTGACTTTATGTTTATCTATGTATTCACACATGTATCATGTTTCCGGTTAATACAATTCTAGCATGAATAATAAACATTTATCATGATATAAGGAAATAATTAATAACTTTATTATTGCCTCTAGGGCATATTTCCTTCAGTCTCCCACTTGCACTAGAGTCAATAATCTAGATTACATAGTAATGATTCTAACACCCATGGAGTCTTGGTGCTGATCATGTTTTGCTCGTGAGAGAGGCTTAGTCAACAGGTCTGCAACATTCAGATTTGTATGTATCTTGCAAATCTCTATGTCTCCCACTTGGACTTGGTCCCGAATGGAATTGAAGCGTCTCTTGATGTGCTTGGTCCTCTTGTGAAATCTGGATTCCTTTGCCAAGGCAATTGCACCAGTATTGTCACAGAAGATCTTCATTGGTCCCGATGCACTAGGTATGACACCTAGATCGGAAATGAACTCCTTCATCCAAACTCCTTCATTTGCTGCTTCCGAAGCAGCTATGTACTCCGCTTGACATGTAGATCCCGCTACGACGCTTTGTTTAGAACTGCACCAACTTACAGCTCCACCGTTTAATAAAAACACGTATCCGGTTTGCGATTTAGAATCATCCGGATCAGTGTCAAAGCTTGCATCGACGTAACCGTTTACGACTAGCTCTTTGTCACCTCCATATACGAGAAACATATCCTTAGTCCTTTTCAGGTATTTCAGGATGTTCTTGACCGCTGTCCAGTGATCCACTCCTGGATTACTTTGGTACCTTCCTGCCAAGCTTATTGCTAAGCATACGTCAGGTCTGGTACACAGCATTGCATACATGATAGAGCCTATGGCTGAAGCATAGGGAACATTTTTCATTTTTCTCTATCTTCTGTTGTGGTCGGGCATTGAGTTTGACTCAACTTCACACCTTGTAGCACAGGCAAGAATCCTTTCTTTGCCTGATCCATTTTGAACTTTTTCAAAATTTTGTCAAGGTATGTGCTTTGTGAAAGTCCTATTAAGCGTCTTGATCTATCTCTATAGATCTTGATGCCCAATATGTAAGCAGCTTCACCGAGGTCTTTCATTGAAAAACTTTTATTCAAGTATCCTTTTATGCTATCCAGAAATTCTATATCATTTCCAATTAATAATATGTCATCTACATATAAAATTAGAAATGCTACAGAGCTCCCACTCACTTTCTTGTAAATACAGGCTTCTCCAAAAGTCTGTATAAAACCATATGCTTTGATCACACTATCAAAGCATTTATTCCAACTCCGAGATGCTTGCACCAGTCCATAAATGGAACGCTGGAGCTTGCACACTTTGTCAGCACCTTTTCGATCAACAAAACCTTCCGGCTGCATCATATACAACTCTTCTTCTAGAAATCCATTCAAGAATGCAGTCTTAACATCCATTTGCCAAATTTCATAATCATGAAATGCAGCAATAGCTAACATGATTCGGACGGACTTAAGCATCGCTACGGGTGAGAAAGTCTCATCGTAGTCAACCCCTTGAACTTGTCGAAAACCTTTTGCAACAAGTCGATCTTTATAGACAGTTATATTACCATCAGCGTCAGTCTTCTTCTTAAAAATCCATTTATTCTCAATGGCTTGCCGATCATCGGGCAAGTCAACCAAAGTCCATACTTTGTTTTCATACATGGATCCCATCTCAGATTACATGGCTTCTAGCCATTTTGCGGAATCCGAGCTCATCATCGCTTCCTCATAGTTCGTAGGTTCATCATGGTCAAGTAACATGACTTCCAGAATAGGATTACAGTACCACTCTGGTGCGGATCTTATTCTGGTAGACCTACGAGGTTCAGTAGAAACTTGATCTGAAGTTTCATGATCATTATCATTAGCTTCCTCACTAATTGGTGTAGTTGTCACAGGAACTGGTTCTTGTGATGAACTACTTTCCAATAAGGGAGTAGATACAGTTATCTCATCAAGTTCTACTTTCCTCCCACTCACTTCTTTCGAGAGAAACTCCTTCTCTAGAAAGGATCCATTCTTGGCAACGAATGTCTTGCCTTCGGATCTGTGATAGAAGGTGTACCCAATAGTCTCTTTTGGGTATCCTATGAAGACACATTTCTCCGATTTAGGTTCGAGCTTATCTAGTTGAAGTTTCTTCACATAAGCACCGCAGCCCCAAACTTTAAGAAACGACAACTTTGGTTTCTTGCCAAACCACAATTCATAAGGCGTTGTTTCAACGGATTTTGATGGTGCCCTATTTAACGTGAATGCGGCCGTCTCTAAAGCATAACCCCAAAATGATAACGGTAAATCAGTAAGAGACATCATAGATCGCACCATATCCAGTAAAGTACGATTACAACGTTCGGACACACCATTTCGTTGTGGTGTTCCAGGTGGCGTGAGTTGCGAAACTATTCCACATTGTTTCAAGTGTAGGCCAAACTCATAACTCAAATATTCTCCTCCACGATCAGATCGTAGAAACTTTATTTTCTTGTTAAGATGATTTTCCACTTCACTATGAAATTCTTTGAACTTTTCAAATGTTTCAGACTTGTGTTTCATCAAGTAGATATACCCATATCTACTCAAATCATCTGTGAAGGTGAGAAAATAACGATACCCGCCGCGAGCCTCAACATTCATTGGGCCACAAACATCAGTATGTATGATTTCCAACAAATCAGTTGCTCGCTCCATAGTTCCGGAGAACGGCGTTTTAGTCATCTTGCCCATAAGGCACGGTTCGCAAGTACCAAGTGATTCATAATCAAGTGATTCCAAAAGTCCATCAGTATGGAGTTTCTTCATGCGCTTTACACCGATATGACCCAAATGGCAGTGCCACAAATAAGTTGCACTATCATTATTAACTCTGCATCTTTTGGTTTCAACACTATGAATATGTGTATCACTACTATCGAGATTTAATAAAAATAGACCACTCTTCAAGGGTGCATGACCATAAAAGATATTACTCATATAAATAGAACAACCATTATTCTCTGATTTAAATGAATAACCGTCTCGCATCAAACAAGATCCAGATATAATGTTCATGCTCAACGCTGGCACCAAATAACAATTATTCAGGTCTAAAACTAATCCCGAAGGTAGATGTAGAGGTAGCGTGCCGACCGCGATCACATCGACTTTGGAACCGTTTCCCACGCGCATCGTCACCTCGTCCTTGGCCAGTGCTCGCTTATTCCGTAGTCCCTGTTTCGAGTTGCAAATATTAGCAACAGAACCAGTATCAAATACCCAGGTGCTACTACGAGCTCTAGTTAGGTACACATCAATAACATGTATATCACATATACCTTTGTTCACTTTGCCATCCTTCTTATCCGCCAAATACTTGGGGCAGTTCCGCTTCCAGTGACCAGTCTGCTTGCAGTAGAAGCACTCAGTTTCAGGCTTAGGTCCAGACTTGGGTTTCTTCTCTTGAGCAGCAACTTGCTTGCTGTTCTTCTTGAAGTTCCCCTTCTTATTCCCTTTGCCCTTTTTCTTGAAACTAGTCGTCTTGTTGACCATCAACACTTGATGCTCCTTCTTGATTTCTACCTCCGCAGCTTTTAGCATTGCGAAGAGCTCGCGAATAGTCTTGTTCATCCCTTGCATATTATAGTTCATCACAAAGCTCTTGTAGCTTGGTGGCAGTGATTGGAGAATTCTGTCAATGATGCTATCATCCGGAAGATTAACTCCCACTTGAATCAAGTGATTATTATACCCAGACATTTTGAGTATATGTTCACTGACAGAACTATTCTCCTCCATCTTGCAGCTGTAGAACTTATTGGAGACTTCATATCTCTCAATCCGGGCATTTGCTTGAAATATTAACTTCAACTCCTGGAACATCTCATATGCTCCATGAAGTTCAAAACGTCGTTGAAGACCCGGTTCTAAGCCATAAAGCATGGCACACTGAACTATAGAGTAGTCATCAGCTTTGCTCTGCTAGACGTTCTTAACGTCGTCAGTTGCATCAGCAGCAAGCCTGGCACCCAGCGGTGCTTCCAGGACGTAACTTTTCTGTGCAGCAATGAGGATAATCCTCAGGTTACGGACCCAGTCCGTGTAATTGCTACCATCATCTTTCAACTTTGCTTTCTCAAGGAATGCATTAAAATTCAACGGAACAACAGCACGAGCCATCTATCTACAAACAAACATAGACAAGCAAAATACTATCAGGTACTAAGTTCATGATAAATTTAAGTTCAATTAATCATATTACTTAAGAACTCCCACTTAGACAGACATCTCTCTAGTCATCTAAGTGATCACGTGATCCAAATCAACTAAACCATAACCGATCATCACGTGAGATGGAGTAGTTTTCAATGGTGAACATCACTATGTTGATCATATCTACTATATGATTCACGCTCGACCTTTCGGTCTCCGTGTTCCGAGGCCATATCTGCATATGCTAGGCTCGTCAAGTTTAACCTAAGTATTCTGCGTGTGCAAAACTGGCTTGCACCCGTTGTAGATGGACGTAGAGCTTATCACACCCGATCATCACATGGTGTCTGGGCACGACGAACTTTGGCAACGGTGCATACTCAGGGAGAACACTTCTTGATAATTTTAGTGAGAGATCATCTTAAAATGCTACAGTCAATCAAAGCAAGATAAGATGCATAAAGGATAAACATCACATGCAATCAATATAAGTGATATGATATGGCCATCATCATCTTGTGCTTGTGATCTCCATCTCTGAAGCATCTTCATGATCACCATCGTCACCGGCGCGACACCTTGATCTTCATCGTAGCATCGTTTTCGTCTCGCCAACTATTGCTTCTACGACTATCACTACCACTTAGTGATAAAGTAAAGCAATTACAGGGCGTTTGCATTTCATACAATAAAGCGACAACCATATGGCTCCTGCCAGTTGCCGATAACTTCGGTTACAAAACATGATCATCTCATACAATAAAATATAGCATCACGCCTTGACCATATCACATCACAACATGCCCTGCAAAAACAAGTTAGACGTCCTCTACTTTGTTGTTGCAAATTTTACGTGGCTGCTACGGGCTTAGCAAGAACTGTTCTTACCTACGCATCAAAAACCACAACGATAGTTTGTCAAGTTGGTGCTGTTTTAACCTTCGCAAGGACCGGGCGTAGCCACACTCGATTCAGCTAAAGTGAGAGAGACAGACACCCGCCGGTCACCTTTAAGCAACGAGTGCTCATAGCGGTGAAACCAGTCTCGCGTAAGCATACGCGTAATGTCGGTCCGGGCCGCTTCATCTCACAATACCGCCGAACCAAAGTATGACATGCTGGTAAGCAGTATGACTTATATCGCCCACAACTCACTTGTGTTCTAATCGTGCATATGACATCTACGCAAAAAACCAGGCTCGGATGCCACTATTGGGGAACGTAGTAATTTCAAAAATTTCCTACGCACACGCAAGATCATGGTGATGGCATAGCAACGAGAGGGGAGAGTGTTCGTCCACGTACCCTCGTATACCGTCAGCGGAAGCGTTATGACAACGCGGTTGTCACACCCTAGCTAGTCATGCATCAGAGTGTGTGCATCATGTTTAAAATTCCATTTAATTTTGAAATGGGGATTTGTGAAACCCTCAGAATCATTTTTGAAAATGACCCAAATAAAAATTTCTCCAAAAGGGTCCAAGAAAATGCTCATGTTGCTCTCTGAAAATATTGGACAGAGATAAAAATTAAACCAATATTTTTAAGAGCTCATAGGTATTTATTTTGGGCATTTGGAATTAATGCATAAATATTTGCATTGGAAATATATTAGTTATATATATTAATATATGTCCAAAAATTATGCCACCTGTTGGGGAGCTCTGGAATAATATATCTAGCTCCTGCAAAAATTGGCATAAGGTAATAAAATGATTTAATATTTTATTTAAATCAAAACAAATGTCAGAAATTAGAAAACGGAAATAAATAAAAGGGAGAAGCTTACCTGGGGCTCCTCCCTATGCAGCCCAGCCAGCTGGCCGGCCCAGCCAGCAGGCGGCCCAGCCCGTCTCCCTCCTCTGTCGTCTTCGTCCTCGACAGAGGGAGGGGAGTGTGCCCGGCGCGCGCGCGCGCCACCGCGCCACGCCACCAGCTTGCCTGCCTGCCTGCCCCTCCCCTCCTCGTCTGGATGGCCTGGAACGACGCCACGCCCTCCCCTGCTCTCCCTCACTCTCCCCCGGTTCTTCCTCTCCTCTCCCTCGCTCTCTCTCTCCCGTGTCCGAACGCACCCATCGCCGCCGTTCGCCATAGCAGCCGCCACCGGCCTCCCCTCGCCTCCCCGACATGCTCCCCAGCTCCGCCGCGACCCCCTCTTCCTCCCCACCAAGCCAAGCCCATCGGGAAGCTCTGCATCGCCTCCACGCCATCGTCTTCGTCCTCGACCGCCGCTGATGGTCGCCGTCGATTCGCCGCCGTTCGTGCTTCCCCGAGCTCGCTGACCCTCCCTGCATGATCCCCGTGAGCCCCTGCTTCGTTTCCCCCTAACCCCATGTTCGATTTCGAGCTCTAGCCGCCCCTCTACCGGAGCCGAGACGCTCCGCCGCACGGGCTCGTCGCCGGCGAAGCCCCGGTGACCATTTGGTCACGGGCGTGCACCCGTTGTGCTTGCCGCGACCCGTAGAGCCCCTCCAGCGCCTCAGCTCCCTCGCTTGCGAGCATCAGCGCCGATCCCGACCGCACCCGAACTCCGGCCGCCGCTCACGAGCTCGCCGTCGTTGGTACCGGCCACCTCAGGCACGGCCACCACCACCGTTCGACGCGCGGGAGCAAGGGCTCTCCAACGAGCCCAAGCACGGCCTCGCCCGTGCCCTGTAGCGCGTTTCCGTATCGCGCCGCCGTATCGGGCCTCGCCGGCGTCATGTCGCCGGTGGGTTTGACCCACCTTGACCACGGCAGGACCCCCCCTGTGTCCATGACAGGTGGGCCCAGCCCTGTTAGCTAATTAGGATTAGCACTAACCGGATTAGTTAAACTAACTACCCCCCCGACACTGACCAGTGGGCCCCAGCGCCACTAATTCCTAATTAGGATTAAATTAACCCTGTTAAACCCCCCTGTCACTGACGTGTGGACCCCACACGTCAGGTTTGACCCCAGCCAGCCGCAGTTGACCACTGACGTCATGCTGACGTCATGCTGGCGCAATATATATATTTCTGGATTTAATTTAAATCAGGAAATTCCAGAATATTATTTAAACTTTAAAAATTCATAACTTTTATTCTGTAACTCCAAATCAGACAAATTATATATGTAAAATGATCAGAAAAATCCAATCTATCCATCTGTACTATTTTCATGCATGATCAAACAAGTTAAATTGATGTTTAAAGCAGAACAAGGAAAAGCACTTTAAAAGGCCATGTTTGAGTTTGAAATTTGGATCTTTGATTCAAATTGGTTCAAACCCTTCTGGTTTTAGTTGCATTAGCCCAACACACTCATATTGCCATGTTTCATGCATGCATCATATTGTTGCACATTGTTTGGTGATGGTTGTGTATCGGTGTCCTTTGCGACAGGTTCTGCCTCCGAGGAGTACCGTGATTACCCTAACGAAGAACCGTATCAGTGCATCGAACCATCAGGCAAGCAACCAACCATTTGATCATATCGATACAATCCCATGTTCTCGCTCCTGCTCTCTTTTACTGCATTAAGACAACGCGTTTCAAACTGCTGTGTGCTACGGTAGTTGAACCCATTTCCTCTGCATGACCTGTCATTGCCACAGTAACTAGATGAAACCCACTAGCATGTGTAGGAGTTGATTGAGCCATATGTATGTGTTGTTCCTACCTTGCTATGCCTGCTATGCTTAGAGTCGTGTCAGGTCTGGTTCATCTGGGTGATGGGCTAGAGTGAAATGATTATGTCGGTAATGAGAGTGGTGTGGTGAACACGATTTGGTAAAGGTATCGATGAGAGGCCATGTAGGAGTACATGGTGGGTTGTTTCATTGAAGCCGACCTTAAGCACTGAGATCTGTATGTGTGATTTAAGATACAGCTACTACCATGCATTGGGCCCTGAAATATGACCCCGCTCGACTTCTTATTCACCCTAGCTCTCTGTCCAGGAGTTGCAAGTAGTTTCTGGTGTTTGTAGCCTACTGGAGGCCGTGGACAGCGCTGACCGTAGGGGTGGGCTGTGATGCGGTAGGTACGTGGCCGGGTGTACCGAATACCCGTTAGGTATCTCGGGAACCCTGTTCACATCGTTCGGGGCCGTATGGGAAACCTCGGCCGGACTCCCTGCGGATGGAACCTGGATAGGCGATAAACCTGGACTAGAGGCTTAAGTGTTTAGGTAGGTCGTGGTCTACACCCACGTCGGCTTTCGCTTGAAGTCTGCCGAGCACATGTCGTGTGCAGACGCTAAGTGGTGGAAACATGTATGAAGAAGTACACCCCTGCAGGGTTAACATGATCTATTCGAATAGCCGCGTCCGCGGTAAAGGACTACTTGGTTGCCTATACAGTTCATAGACAAGTAAATGGAAACTACTAAAAGCCTCAAGATAAGTGTGAGTGCCGAGGATGGCTCTTCCGTAGGAAGACGGAGGCGGATCCTCGGTAGTGTATTGAAGTGGTGAGTAGTGGACTCGTGTGCGCAAAACCATTTCAAGTTGGAGTATCGTAGGATAGTCTAGCCAAGAGTCAAAGCTGGCTTGCTGCAATAACTCCACCAACCCTTCTTGATAATATGCATGTATGTAGGATCTGATGTAAGTCTTGCTGAGTACCTTTGTACTCATGTTGCTATAATTTACATTTTTACAGAAGACGCTGCAACCCCTTCTGATGGGTTCTATGTAGACATTGACATCAACGAGTAGGCTAAAGGCCCAGGTGGTGACCCTGAGCTTGTGAAGGACCACGTAGTATAGCTAGGCTTTCCAAGCCTCTTTTATTTTACTAGTTGTCTGTACTCAGACAAGTTACTTCCGCTGCTGGTTTGTATGACTGTATGACTTGAATGCTGGGTCGTGTGACCCGTACCTTTGTGTATGTTATGTATGGCTCCCTGAGCCTTAAATAAAGTACTTGTGTCGTAGAGTCATGTTGTGATGCTTCGTTGTATTTGCACATATCGAGCATATTGTGTGTATGATTGAAATGCTTGGTATGTGTGGGATCTGACTATCTAGTTGTTTATCTTTAGTAGCCTCTCTTACCGGGAAATGTCTCCTAGTGTTACCGCTGAGCCATGGTAGCTTGCTACTGCTCTGGAACACTTAGGCTGGCCGGCATGTGTCCTTCTTCGTTCCTGTGTCTGTCCCTTCGGGGAAATGTCACGCTTTGAGTACCGGAGTCCTGTTAGCCCGCTACAGCCCGGTTTACCGGAGTCCTGCTAGCCCAGTGCTACAGCCCGGACCCACTTGCTGATGACCGACACGTTCGAAGCTGGGTCATGGATGCCTGTCCCTGTAAGTCTGTGCCACTTTGGGTTTACGACTAGTCATGTCAGCCCGGGCTCCTTATCATATGGATGCTAGCGACACTATCATATACGTGAGCCAAAAGGCGCAAACGGTCCCGGGCAAAGGTAAGGCGACACCCGTGGGGATACCGTGCGTGAGGCCGCAAAGTGATATGAGGTGTTACCGGCTAGATCGATGTGACATCGAGTCGGGGTCCTGACAGCGTTGGCATCAGAGCCGGACTGCCTGTAGGTTCTCCAAGCCAAACTGGTCGATGTTGAGTCTAGAAATTCTTTAGTTATATGTAGGGGAATTGTTTGTGGGTTGGAACGTAAGGCTCTTTTTACTCCTTTATCTTATGACATTCTGATCTGAGTCAGTCTATTCTTCCACCGGGGGTTAAGGAATTAGGATCTGTTCTCTCTATCAGGATCACGTGTTACTAATCAGTAGTACCTTATAGGTTTGATGGATACAAGCCTAGTTCAGTTCTACTACCACATTATGTTGCTAGGATGGTCTCAGAACTTGGTATGATGATGATGAGTGTGTATGTAATCCTTTGTTAAATGTCTCAAAATCCTTCTTGAGCATTTACAGCTGTTATGCTGCCGAAATTTTGCTAGAAATTCTAATGCCTTTGCATTATGATTGTGCTTTCAGATGGCCACTCGCGACCTCAATCAAGTGGTTCGCCTGACTCGATGCCTAGATGTACCCGGCCATACTGCCAAGTTGGTCAGGGTAATGACTGAGGCTGGATACCGCTGGTATCCTGAGTACACGGTCGAAGAGCAATTTCGGGACTTCAATCAAAGCCAGTATCTCTGCACTGTCAGGATATTTCCATCTTATCCTGGATCCACCGAGCCCCTTCACTGCTCCTATGGACTCGGGGTTACTATTGAGATGGCTGTGCAGGACGCCGCCTACTCTATGATGACCATCATGCGAGTCAGATCTGGTTTATTTCGGGACTCTGATTTCCGGTATATGCCAGGATCACTTCCGGGAGCACAAGGGTATCTCCAGGCTATCTATGCTGACCCCACCCAGGAGGATTCACGGACTCGCACCACTGCTGAGATGCTCGAGGATAAGGACCGTGAAAATCGGGCCTTGAGGTTAGAGCTCTTTAATACCCGTGCTGACCATTGGGCCACGTTGACTCGGTTTGCACCGGCGGTGCAAGCTGGATATTCGGATATGCGCGATCTCTATCCTGTGAGATCTGCTCTGCCAGACGTGATGGGTTGGCGTGATGTAGGAGGCATCACCCCACCTCGCGGTCCCCGCAGGCCACCGTCTGTTGGTCCAAGACCTCATCCTAGCCCCTATGGTCCACAAGCTCCGCGAGATCGTCTGTTTCCGGATGATCATGTTGAGCTTCCAGGCTATGGAGGTGACTTCTACGAGGACTACTACGGATCGGTCTGAGTTAGTGGTAGTATCACTAGTTCGCACTAGCTGTGTCGTCTATCGTCCCGCGTGACTCGTGGGATATGACCTAGTTTGTACTCTTTCCGGAGGTGTAGAAAAATAATGTATAGGAGCTTGGGATGCCTCCGATGAGATGTAATCCTCTTTTCACCGTAATAGTACTTTGTTTGGTCTTGTACTAAACCCTGTATGGTGTGTATGACGATGGAATAAAAGAAGCAGTTTCTGTATCTACCATGTCATACGGATGATCATCTTGCATTCCGAGTTATTCCTTACATTTTGTATCCTATGTCGGAATTTTATCATCCTGACTAAATCATTGTCTTGTTTACCTAGGATGGTCAACACGCGCACTAACCCTGCTCCTCAAGAGCAGGCCGAAGGCAGTGAAGTCAGGGATGCAAATCTGCCTCATCCTCCTTCCCTAGCCGAGGTTATGATGGAAGCTGAGAGAAACAAGCGGGAGACCAACCGTTTGTTGGAGCGTATTGAACAGAACACGGCACACCATCAGAGGACTAACGTGGTGTCACTCAGTGATTTTATCAAATTACATCCACCCACGTTCCACCACTCCGTCGAGCCTCTCGACGCTGATGACTGGCTTCGCAGTATCTCTCACAAACTGCGTTCCGCGCTGGTAGCGGAGGCTGACAAGGTCACCTTTGCTGCATATCATCTTGAAGGCCCCGCCAGTCTATGGTGGGAGAATTATGGAGCTATGCGCCCAGCGGGCCATGTCACTACTTGGGCTGAATTCAGCGAGGCTTTCCGTGAACATCACATTCCGGAGGGTCTCATGGACCGTAAACGTGAGGAATTTTGCAATTTCACCCAAGGCCGACTCTCTGTGGATGTTTACAGCAGGGAGTTTGGTAACCTCGCACGATATGCAACTGAGGAAGTGTCTACTGATGCCAAGAAGCAAGCAAGGTTCCGTAAGGGCCTTAGTCCTGAGCTTCGCCGCGACCTCCGTCTGCATGAGTGCACATCTTTTCAGAAACTTGTTAACAAAGCCATCAGTGCTGAAACTGGTCAGACTGACTATGACGCAACACGCAAGCATGGCCGTGACATGGGTTCCTCATCCGGTGCTGGTCCTCAGAAGCGCCGCGTGTGGGTGCCCAACACCGCCCTGCCACCCAGGTTCACACCGAGGCCATCTTTCCAGGCGCCTCGCCCTGTTCAACAGTCTGCACCGGCCAAGCCCTATGGGGGTCCAACCAACAATGCTCCTCCACGTACCAGTTCCGTAACTTGTTTCAAGTGTGGGGAATCTGGCCACTATATGCGTGAGTGTCCCCAGACCAACCCCAACCAATCTGCTAAAGCCGTTGGCCGTGGCAAGCCGACAGGGAAAGTGTTCCACGCCAAGCCGGCCACCGCCTCACGTGGCCATGTCAACTGTATCTCTGC
Source organism: Triticum aestivum (assembly GCF_018294505.1). Lineage (NCBI taxonomy): Eukaryota > Viridiplantae > Streptophyta > Magnoliopsida > Poales > Poaceae > Triticum > Triticum aestivum. Next base: position 601,197,480 of record NC_057801.1, read on the forward strand.
CGAAGAAGCTCAAGAGGATCCCAACGTCGTTCTCGGTACGCTTCTTGTTAACTGCCACCCGGCATCTGTTCTTTTCGATACAGGAGCCTCTCATTCATTTATATCCGAGAACTATGCTCGTTTGCATAACACCGCATTCTGTGACATGCCATCCACTATGGAAATTTCTACTCCTGGTTCTAGATGGCAGACCTCTAGGGTAAGTTATGGAAATGAAATCCAAGTCGACAGACTTGTTTTCCTTGCATCGTTGATAGCCCTTAAATTTTCAGATATTAATATCATTTTGGGTATGGACTGGATGTCAGCTCATCATGCCAAAATTGATTGCTTCTCTAGGACTGTTCAACTCACTCACCCTTCGGGCAAGATAGTCAATGTCTTGACCCGATTAGCCAAGCGACAATTATATTCTCTTAACGCCAGCCCTTTGCCAGACCTTGAGGACGTTCCGGTAGTCCGTGACTTTCCGGATGTCTTCCCAGAGGAATTGCCAGGTGTTCCACCTGACAGGGATGTTGAGTTCGTAATAGACCTCATTCCAGGAACCGTTCCGATTGCTAGAAGACCCTATAAGATGGCACCACTAGAACTAGCCGAGCTTAAGAAACAACTCGATGAGTCCTTGAAAAAGGGTTTCATCCGCCCTAGTTCATCTCCGTGGGCTTGCCCCGTCCTATTCGTCAAGAAGAAGGATGGTACGGACCGGATGGTTGTAGATTACCGACCTGTCAATTTGGTCACAATCAAGAACAAATATCCACTTCCCAGGATCAACGACCTGTATGATCAGCTCGCTGGATCCTCAGTCTTCTCCAAGATGGATTTGAGGTTGGGCTACCATCAAATCAAAATCAGAAACGGGGACATTCCTAAAACGGCCTTTGTTACTCGTTATGGCCAATACGAGTACACCGTCATGTCCTTCGGATTAACCAACGCTCCAGCCACCTTTTCTCGGTTAATGAACTCAATCTTCATGGAGTATTTGGATAAATTCGTCGTAGTTTATCTCGATGATATACTCATCTACTCCAAGAACGAGGAAGAACATGCCGAACATCTAAGGCTAGTGTTGAAGAAACTTCGAGAGCATCGCCTTTATGCCAAATTTTCTAAATGTGAATTCTGGTTGTCAGAAGTGACCTATCTGGGTCATGTAATATCTGGTAAAGGTATTGCTGTTAACCCTGAGCGAGTTCAAGCCGTCCTTAATTGGACTCCACCCGAATCGGTCAAGCAAGTTCGGAGTTTTCTGGGCTTAGCGAGCTATTGTCGTCGCTTTGTCGAGAACTTCTCCAAAGTTGCCAAACCTCTAACCGAACTCCTCAAGAAAGATAAGAAGTTCGAATGGACTCCACAATGTGAGCACAGCTTTCAGGAATTGAAAAGACGCCTGACTTCTGCTCCCGTACTGGTACCGCCAGACTTCTCCAAGGACTTTGTTATCTACTGCGACGCCTCGCGACAAGGACTAGGTTGCATTCTCATGCAAGATCGACACGTAATTGCCTACGCTTCACGGCAATTGCACCCACATGAGGAGAATTATCCTACTCATGATCTAGAACTTGCAGCCGTAGTCTATGCACTTAAAACCTGGCGACATTACCTCCTCGGTAACCGTTGCGAAATATTCACTGATCACCAAAGTCTGAAGTACATTTTCACCCAACCGGATCTGAATCTCAGGCAAAGACGTTGGGTTGAGTTGATCACAGACTTCGACTTAGGAATAACCTACACCCCAGGGAAAGCCAACGTCATGGCTGATGCACTAAGTCGTAAATCTTATTGTAACAACCTGATGTTACAACAAAGTCAACCGCTTCTCCATGAGGAATTTCGGAAGCTTAACCTTCACATTGTACCTCAAGGTTTTCTTTCCACCTTGGTAGCAAAACCTACTCTTACGGATCAAATCATCGCTGCCCAAAAGCGAGATAAGGGAATATCTAAAATCAAAGAGAACATTGCTAGCGGAGGTGCTAGTTGTTTCTCCACAAATGATCATGGTGTTGTGTACTTTGAGAACCGTCTAGTGGTTCCCAAGAACCAGCATCTACGGCAGTTGATCCTTAAGGAGGCTCATGAATCTCCTCTCACCATTCATCCCGGTAGTACTAAGATGTATCAGGACCTACGCCAGAGGTTCTGGTGGACTAGGATGAAGAGAGAAATTGCTCAGTATATTGCAAATTGCGACGTCTGTCGTCGTGTAAAAGCAGAGCATCAACGGCCTGCTGGCACCCTTCAACCCTTAGCTATTCCTGAATGGAAATGGGATAAAATTGGTATGGATTTCATTACCGGTTTTCCCAGGACCAAGAGAGGGAATAATGCTATCTTCGTCGTTGTCGATCGTCTTTCCAAAGTAGCCCATTTCCTACCTGTTCGTGAGAGTATAACCGCTAGTCAGCTGGCAGACTTATACATCTCCCGAATAGTGTCCCTCCATGGTGTTCCTTTGGAAATTAACTCGGATCGAGGAAGTCTTTTCACCTCTCGATTTTGGGAAAGTTTCCAAAATGCTATGGGAACCCGTCTCTCCTTTAGCACCGCCTTCCACCCTCAGTCGAGTGGTCAAGTGGAACGCGTCAACCAGATTCTAGAAGACATGCTTCGAGCCTCTGTTATCTCATTCGGAATGGACTGGGAGAAGTGCCTTCCATTTGCCGAATTCGCTTACAACAACAGCTATCAATCTAGCTTGGGTAAAGCCCCTTTTGAAGTTCTCTATGGACGACGGTGTCGAACACCCCTTAACTGGTCAGAAACCGGGGAAAGACAATTCTTTGGCCCGGATATGATTCAGGAAGCAGAAGAACAAGTTCGCATCGTTCGTGAAAAGTTGAAAACAGCCCAATCTCGTCAAAAGAGTCAATATGACCGAAAACATAAGGCTATGACTTTCGAGGTTGACGAGAAGGCTTATCTTCGGGTCACCCCTCTGAAGGGAACCCATCGTTTCGGTATCAAAGGCAAATTGGCTCCTCGTTACATTGGACCTTTTCGCATTCTTGCCAAACGAGGAGAGGTTGCCTACCAGTTGGAACTACCTCCGCACCTCTCCAGAGTCCACGATGTCTTCCACGTTTCTCAACTCAGGCGTTGCTTCTCGGATCCTATCCGTGGAGTGGACCACGAAACGCTTGATCTCCAAGATAATCTTACATATCGAGAGTACCCCATTCGTATCCTCGATCAGGCCGAGCGTACCACTCGACGTCATAATATCAAGTTTCTCAAAGTACAATGGTCGCACCATTCTGAGGATGAAGCAACTTGGGAAAGGGAGGATCGTCTTCGACTCGAGTATCCCGCCTTCTTCCCGGAGGAACCCAAATCTCGGGACGAGATTCTTTTGAGTGGGGGTGAGTTGTCACACCCTAGCTAGTCATGCATCAGAGTGTGTGCATCATGTTTAAAATTCCATTTAATTTTGAAATGGGGATTTGTGAAACCCTCAGAATCATTTTTGAAAATGACCCAAATAAAAATTTCTCCAAAAGGGTCCAAGAAAATGCTCATGTTGCTCTCTGAAAATATTGGACAGAGATAAAAATCAAACCAATATTTTTAAGAGCTCATAGGTATTTATTTTGGGCATTTGGAATTAATGCATAAATATTTGCATTGGAAATATATTAGTTATATATATTAATATATGTCCAAAAATTATGCCACCTGTTGGGGAGCTCTGGAATAATATATCTAGCTCCTGCAAAAATTGGCATAAGGTAATAAAATGATTTAATATTTTATTTAAATCAAAACAAATGTCAGAAATTAGAAAACGGAAATAAATAAAAGGGAGAAGCTTACCTGGGGCTCCTCCCTGTGCAGCCCAGCCAGCTGGCCGGCCCAGCCAGCAGGCGGCCCAGCCCGTCTCCCTCCTCTGTCGTCTTCGTCCTCGACAGAGGGAGGGGAGTGTGCCCGGCGCGCGCGCGCGCCACCGCGCCACGCCACCAGCTCGCCTGCCTGCCTGCCCCTCCCCTCCTCGTCTGGATGGCCTGGAACGACGCCACGCCCTCCCCTGCTCTCTCTCACTCTCCCCCGGTTCTTCCTCTCCTCTCCCTCGCTCTCTCTCTCCCGTGTCCGAACGCACCCATCGCCGCCGTTCGCCATAGCAGCCGCCACCGGCCTCCCCTCGCCTCCCCGACACGCTCCCCAGCTCCGCCGCGACCCCCTCTTCCTCCCCACCAAGCCAAGCCCCTCGGGAAGCTCTGCATCGCCTCCACGCCATCGTCTTCGTCCTCGACCGCCGCCGATGGTCGCCGTCGATTCGCCGCCGTTCGTGCTTCCCCGAGCTCGCTGACCCTCCCTGCATGATCCCCGTGAGCCCCTGCTTCGTTTCCCCCTAACCCCATGTTCGATTTCGAGCTCTAGCCGCCCCTCTACCGGAGCCGAGACGCTCCGCCGCACGGGCTCGTCGCCGGCGAAGCCCCGGTGACCATTTGGTCACGGGCGTGCACCCGTTGTGCTTGCCGCGACCCGTAGAGCCCCTCCAGCGCCTCAGCTCCCTCGCTTGCGAGCAGCAGCGCCGATCCCGACCGCACCCGAACTCCGGCCGCCGCTCACGAGCTCGCCGTCGTCGGTACCGGCCACCTCAGGCACGGCCACCACCACCGTTCGACGCGCGGGAGCAAGGGCTCTCCAACGAGCCCAAGCACGGCCTCGCCCGTGCCCTGTAGCGCGTTTCCGTATCGCGCCGCCGTCTCGGGCCTCGCCGGCGTCATGTCGCCGGTGGGTTTGACCCACCTTGACCACGGCAGGACCCCCCCTGTGTCCATGACAGGTGGGCCCAGCCCTGTTAGCTAATTAGGATTAGCACTAACCGAATTAGTTAAACTAACTACCCCCCTGACACTGACCAGTGGGCCCCAGCGCCACTAATTCCTAATTAGGATTAAATTAACCCTGTTAAACCCCCCTGTCACTGACGTGTGGACCCCACACGTCAGGTTTGACCCCAGCCAGCCGCAGTTGACCACTGACGTCATGCTGACGTCATGCTGGCGCAATATATATATTTCTGGATTTAATTTAAATCAGGAAATTCCAGAATATTATTTAAACTTCAAAAATTCATAACTTTTATTCTGTAACTCCAAATCAGACAAATTATATATGTAAAATGATCAGAAAAATCCAATCTATCCATCTGTACTATTTTCATGCATGATCAAACAAGTTAAATTGATGTTTAAAGCAGAACAAGGAAAAGCACTTTAAAAGGCCATGTTTGAGTTTGAAATTTGAATCTTTGATTCAAATTGGTTCAAACCCTTCTGGTTTTAGTTGCATTAGCCCAACACACTCATATTGCCATGTTTCATGCATGCATCATATTGTTGCACATTGTTTGGTGATGGTTGTGTATCGGTGTCCTTTGCGACAGGTTCTGCCTCCGAGGAGTACCGTGATTACCCTAACGAAGAACCGTATCAGTGCATCGAACCATCAGGCAAGCAACCAACCATTTGATCATATCGATACAATCCCATGTTCTCGCTCCTGCTCTCTTTTACTGCATTAAGACAACGCGTTTCAAACTGCTGTGTGCTACGGTAGTTGAACCCATTTCCTCTGCATGACCTGTCATTGCCACAGTAACTAGATGAAACCCACTAGCATGTGTAGGAGTTGATTGAGCCATATGTATGTGTTGTTCCTACCTTGCTATGCCTGCTATGCTTAGAGTCGTGTCAGGTCTGGTTCATCTGGGTGGTGGGCTAGAGTGAAATGATTATGTCGGTAATGAGAGTGGTGTGGTGAACACGATTTGGTAAAGGTATCGATGAGAGGCCATGTAGGAGTACATGGTGGGTTGTTTCATTGAAGCCGACCTTAAGCACTGAGATCTGTATGTGTGATTTAAGATACAGCTACTACCATGCATTGGGCCCTGAAATATGACCCCGCTCGACTTCTTATTCACCCTAGCTCTCTGTCCAGGAGTTGCAAGTAGTTTCTGGTGTTTGTAGCCTACTGGAGGCCGTGGACAGCGCTGACCGTAGGGGTGGGCTGTGATGCGGTAGGTACGTGGCCGGGTGTACCGAATACCCGTTAGGTATCTCGGGAACCCTGTTCACATCGTTCGGGGCCGTATGGGAAACCTCGGCCGGACTCCCTGCGGATGGAACCTGGATAGGCGATAAACCTGGACTAGAGGCTTAAGTGTTTAGGTAGGTCGTGGTCTACACCCACGTCGGCTTTCGCTTGAAGTCTGCCGAGCACATGTCGTGTGCAGACGCTAAGTGGTGGAAACATGTATGAAGAAGTACACCCCTGCAGGGTTAACATGATCTATTCGAATAGCCGCGTCCGCGGTAAAGGACTACTTGGTTGCCTATACAGTTCATAGACAAGTAAATGGAAACTACTAAAAGCCTCAAGATAGGTGTGAGTGCCGAGGATGGCTCTTCCGTAGGAAGACGGAGGCGGATCCTCGGTAGTGTATTGAAGTGGTGAGTAGTGGACTCGTGTGCGCAAAACCATTTCAAGTTGGAGTATCGTAGGATAGTCTAGCCAAGAGTCAAAGCTGGCTTGCTGCAATAACTCCACCAACCCTTCTTGAGAATATGCATGTATGTAGGATCTGATGTAAGTCTTGCTGAGTACCTTTGTACTCATGTTGCTATAATTTACATTTTTACAGAAGACGCTGCAACCCCTTCTGATGGGTTCTATGTAGACATTGACATCAACGAGTAGGCTAAAGGCCCAGGTGGTGACCCTGAGCTTGTGAAGGACCACGTAGTATAGTTAGGCTTTCCAAGCCTCTTTTATTTTACTAGTTGTCTGTACTCAGACAAGTTACTTCCGCTGCTGGTTTGTATGACTGTATGACTTGAATGCTGGGTCGTGAGACCCGTACCTTTGTGTATGTTATGTATGGCTCCCTGAGCCTTAAATAAAGTACTTATGTCATAGAGTCATGTTGTGATGCTTCGTTGTATTTGCACATATCGAGCATATTGTGTGTATGATTGAAATGCTTGGTATGTGTGGGATCTGACTATCTAGTTGTTTATCTTTAGTAGCCTCTCTTACCGGGAAATGTCTCCTAGTGTTACCGCTGAGCCATGGTAGCTTGCTACTGCTCTGGAACACTTAGGCTGGCCGGCATGTGTCCTTCTTCATTCCTGTGTCTGTCCCTTCGGGGAAATGTCATGCTTTGAGTACCAGAGTCCTGTTAGCCCGCTACAGCCCGGTTTACCGGAGTCCTGCTAGCCCAGTGCTACAGCCCGGACCCACTTGCTGATGACCGACACGTTCGAAGCTGGGTCATGGATGCCTGTCCCTGTAAGTCTGTGCCACTTTGGGTTTACGACTAGTCATGTCAGCCCGGGCTCCTTATCATATGGATGCTAGCGACACTATCATATACGTGAGCCAAAAGGCGCAAACGGTCCCGGGCAAAGGTAAGGCGACACCCGTGGGGATACCGTGCGTGAGGCCGCAAAGTGATATGAGGTGTTACCGGCTAGATCGATGTGACATCGAGTCGGGGTCCTGACAGCGGTTGATGTAGTCGTACGTCTTCACGATCCGACCGATCCAAGCACCGAACGTACGGCACCTCCGAGTTCAGCACACGTTCAGCTCGATGACGATCCCCGGGCTCCGATCCAGCAAAGCTTCGGGGAAGAGTTCCGTCAGCACGACGGCGTGGTGACGATGATGATGTTCTACCGGCGCAGGGCTTCACCTAAACTCCGCGACGATATGACCGAGGTGGAATATGGTGGAGGGGGCACCGCACACAGCTAAGGAACGATCTGTAGATCAACTTGTGTGTCTATGGGGTGCCCCCTGCCCCCGTATATAAAGGAGGGAGGGGGAGGCCGGCCGGCCCTTGTTGGGCGCGCCAGGAGGAGGAGTCCTCCTCCCAGTAGGAGTAGGACTCCTCCTTTCCTACTCCTACTAGGAGGGGAAGGAAGGGGGAGAGGAGGGGAAGGAAAGAGGGGGGCGCCGCCCCCCCCCCCCCCCCCCCCCCCGCCTCCTAGACCAATTCGGACCAGAGGGAGAGGGGGTGCGCGACCCTTCTTGGCCGCCCCTCTCTCTTCCCACCAAGGCCCATGTGGCCCATTAACTCTCCGGGGGGGGTTCCGGTAACCCTCCGGCACTCCGGTTTTCTTCGAAATCACCCGGAACACTTCCGGTGTCTGAATATAGTCGTCCAATATATCAATCTTTATGTCTCAACCATTTCGAGACTCCTCGTCATGTCCGTGATCACATCTGGGACTCCGAACAAACTTCGGTACATCAAAACTTGTAAACTCATAATAAAACTGTCATCGTAAGGTTAAGCGTGCGGACCCTACGGGTTCGAGAACTATGTAGACATGACCTAGAACTATTCTCGGTCAATAACCAATAGCGGAACCTGGATGCCCATATTGGTTCCTACATATTCTACGAAGATCTTTATCGGTCAAACCGCATAACAACATACGTTGTTCCCTTTGTCATCGGTATGTTACTTGCCCGAGATTTGATCGTCGGTATCCAATACCTAGTTCAATCTCGTTACCGGCAAGTCTCTTTAATCGTTCTGTAACACATCATCTTATAACTAACTCATTAGTTACAATGCTTGCAAGGCTTAGGTGATGAGTATTACCGAGAGGGCCCAGAGATACCTCTCCGACAATCGGAGTGACAAAACCTAATCTCGAATTATGCCAACCCAACATGTACCTTCGAAAACACCTGTAGAGCACCTTTATAATCACCAGTTACGTTGTGACGTTTAGTAGCACACAAAGTGTTCTTCTGGTAAACGTGAGTTGCACAATCTCATAGTTGCAGGAACTTTGTATAAGTCATGAAGAAAGCAATAGCAACATACTAAACGATCAAGTGCTAGGCTAACGGAATGGGTCATGTCAATCACATCATTCTCCTAATGATGTGATCCCATTAATCAAATGACAACACATGTCTATGGTTAGGAAACATAACCATCTTTGATTAATGAGCTAGTCAAGTAGAGGCATACTAGTGACTTTATATTTGTCTATGTATTCACACATGTATCATGTTTCTGGCTAATACAATTCTAGCATGAATAATAAACATTTATCATGATATAAGGAAATAATTAATAACTTTATTATTGCCTCTAGGGCATATTTCCTTCACCTCATAGCTGCCAAGAAAACATATGTCCTTGAAGCACCGCTAGGTGAAGCACCACCCCCAGCAAACCAAGACGTTATGAACGCTTGGCAGTCCCGTGTTGATGATTACTCCCTGGTTCAGTGCGGCATGCTTTACAGCTTAGAACCGGGGCTCCAAAAGCGTTTCGAGCAGCACGGAGCATATGAGATGTTCCAAGAGCTGAAAATGGTTTTCCAAGCTCATGCCTGTGTCAAGAGATATGAAGTCTCCGACAAGTACTATAGTTGTAAGATGGAGGAGAATAGTTCCATCAGTGAGCACATACTTAAAATGTCTGGGTTGCACAACCGCTTGACTCAGCTGGGATTTAATCTCCCGGATAACGCGGTCGTTGACAGAATCCTTCAGTCGCTTCCACCGAGCTACAAGAGCTTTGTGATGAACTTCAATATGCAAGGGATGGAAAAGACCATTCCTGAGGTATATTCAATGCTGAAATCAGCGGAGGTGGAGATCAAAAAGGAACATCAAGTGTTGATGGTGAATAAAACCACTAAGTTCAAGAAAGGCAAGGGTAAGAAGAACTTCAAGAAGGACGGCAAGGGAGTTGCCGCGCCCGATAAGCCAGTTGCCGGGAAGAAGCCAAAGAATGGACCCAAGCCTGAGACTGAGTGCTTTTATTGCAAGGGAAGTGGTCACTGGAAGCGGAACTGCCCCAAGTACTTAGCGGACAAGAAGGCCGGCAACACCAAAGGTATATGTGATATACATGTTATTGATGTGTACCTTACCAGTACTCGTAGTAGCTCCTGGGTATCTGATACCGGTGCGGTTGCTCATATTTGTAACTCAAAATAGGAGCTACGGAATAAGCGGAGACTGGCGAAGGACGAGGTGACGATGCGCGTCGGGAATGGTTCCAAGGTCGATGTGATCGCTGTCGGCACGCTACCTCTACATTTACCTATGGGATTATTCTTAAACCTCAATAATTGTTATTTAGTGCCAGCTTTGAGCATGAACATTGTATCAGGATCTCGTTTAATACGAGATGGCTACTCATTTAAATCCGAGAATAATGGTTGTTCTATTTATATGGGAGATATGTTTTATGGTCATGCCCCGCTGCTGAATGGTTTATTCTTAATGAATATCAAACGTAATGTTACACATATTCATAGTGTGAATACCAAAAGATGTAAGGCTGATAATGATAGTCCCACATACTTGTGGCACTGCCGCCTTGGTCACATTGGTGTCAAACGCATGAAGAGGCTCCATGCAGATGGACTTTTAGAGTATCTTGATTACGAATCATTTGACACGTGCGAACCATGCCTCATTGGAAAAATGACCAAGACTCCGTTCTCCGGAACAATGGAGCGAGCAACCAACTTATTGGAAATCATACATACTGATGTGTGCGGTCCAATGAGCGTTGAGGCTCGCGGTGGCTATCATTATGTTCACACTCTCACTGATGACTTAAGTAGATATGGGTATGTTTACTTAATGAAACACAAGTCTGAGACCTTTGAAAAGTTCTAGGAATTTCAGTGTGAGGTGGAAAATCAACGTGACAGGAAAATAAAGTTCTTACGATCAGATCGTGGGAGAGAATATTTGAGTCACGAATTTGGCACACACTTAAGGAAATGTGGAATCGTTTCACAACTCACGCTGCCTGGAACACCTCAGCGAAATGGTGTGTCCGAACGTCGTAATCGCACTCTATTGGATATGGTGTGATCTATGATGTCTCTTACCGATCTACCGCTCTCATTTTGGGGCTATGCTTTAGAGACTGCCGCATTCACTTTAAATAGGGCTCTGTCGAAATCCATTGAGACGACACTGTATGAATTATGGTTTGGGAAGAAACCTAAGCTGTCATTTCTAAAAGTTTGGGGATGCGATGCTTATGTCAAGAAACTTCAACCTGAAAAGCTCGAACCCAAGTCGGAAAAATGCGTCTTCATAGGATACCCTAAGGAAACTATTGGGTATACCTTCTACCTCAGATCTGAAGGCAAGATCTTTGTTGCCAAGAACGGATCCTTTCTGGAGAAAGAGTTTCTCTCGAAAGAAGTAAGTGGGAGGAAAGTAGAGCTTGATGAAGTACTGCCTTTTGAAACGGAAAGTAGCACAGCTCAGGAAGAGGTTCCTGTGGTGCTTGCACCGTCTAGAGAGGATGTTAATGATGATGATCAAGGTACTTCGGATCAAGCTCCTACTGAACTTCGTAGGTCCACAAGGACACGTTCCGCACCAGAGTGGTACGGCAACCCTGTCTTGGAAATCATGTTGTTAGACAACGGTGAACCTTCGAACTATGAAGAAGCGATGGCCGGCCCAGATTTCAACAAATGGCTTGAAGCCATGAAATCCGAGATAGGATCCATGTATGAAAACAAAGTATGGACTTTGACAGACTTGCCCGATGATCAGCGAGCGATAGAAAATAAATGGATCTTTAAGAAGAAGACGGACGCGGATGGTAATGTGACCATCTAGAAAGCTCGACTCTTTGCTAAAGGTTATCGACAAGTTCAAGGGGTTGACTACGATGAGACCTTCTCACCCGTAGCGAAGCTGAAGTCCGTCCAAATCATGTTAGCAATTGCCGCATTCTACGATTACGAGATATGGCAAATGGACGTCAAAACGGCATTACTTAACGGCTTTCTTAAGGAAGAATTGTATATGATGCAGCCGGAAGGTTTTGTCGATCCTAAGAATGCTGACAAGGTGTGCAAGCTCCAACGCTCAATCTATGGGCTAGTGCAAGCATCTCGGAGTTGGAACATTCAATTTGATGAGATGATCAAAGCATTTGGGTTTACGCAGACTTATGGAGAAGCCTGTGTTTACAAGAAAGTGAGTGGGAGCTCTGTAGCATTTCTCATATTATATGTGGATGACATACTATTGATGGGAAATGATATAGAATTCATGGAAAGCATAAAGGCCTACTTGAGCAAGTGTTTTTCAATGAAGGACCTTGGAGAAGCTGCTTATATATTAGGCATCAAGATCTATAGAGATAGATCGAGACGCCTCATTGGTCTTTCACAAAGTTCGTACCTTGACAAGATATTGAAGAAGTTCAATATGGATCAGTCCAAGAAGGGGTTCTTGCCTGTATTGCAAGGTGTGCGATTGAGCACGGCTCAATGCCCGACCACGACAGAAGATAGAGAAAAGATGAGTGTCATCCCCTATGCCTCGGCCATAGGGTCTATTATGTATGCCATGCTGTGTACCACACCTGATGTAAACCTTGCCGTAAGTTTGATAGAAAGGTACCAAAGTAATCCCGGCATGGAACACTGGACAGCAGTCAAGAATATCCTGAAGTACCTGAAGAGGACTAAGGATATGTTTCTCGCTTATGGAGGTGACGAAGAGCTCGTCGTAAAGGGTTACGTCGATGCTAGCTTCGACACAGATCTGGATGACTCTAAGTCACAAACCGGGTACGTGTATATTTTGAATGGTGGGGCAGTCAGCTGGTGCAGTTGCAAGCAAAGCGTTGTGGCGGGATCTACATGTGAAGCGGAGTACATGGCAGCCTCGGAGGCTGCACAAGCAATCTGGGTGAAGGAGTTCATTACCGACCTAGGAGTTATCCCCAATGCGTCGGGCCCGATGACTCTCTTCGGTGACAACACTGGAGCTATTGCCCTTGCCAAGGAGCCCAGGTTTCACAGGAAGACCAGGCATATCAAGCGTCGCTTCAACTCCATTCGTGAAAATGTTCAAAATGGAGACATAGATATTTGTAAAGTACATACGGACCTGAATGTCGCAGATCCGTTGACTAAACCTCTTCCACGGGCAAAACATGATCAACACCAGAACTCTATGGGTGTTCGATTCATCACAATGTAACTAGATTATTGACTCTAGTGCAAGTGGGAGACTATTGGAAATATGCCCTAGAGGCAATAATAAAATGATTATTATTATATTTCCTCGTTCATGATAATTGTCTATTGTTCATGCTATAATTGTGTTATCCGGAAATCGTAATACATGTGTGAATACATAGACCGCAACATGTCCCTAGTGAGCCTCTAGTTGACTAGCTCGTTGATCAACAGATGGTCATGGTTTCCTGACTATGGACATTAGATGTCATTGATAACGGGATCACATCATTAGGAGAATGATGTGATGGACAAGACCCAATCCTAAGCATAGCACAAGATCGTGTAGTTCGTCTGCTAGAGCTTTTCTAATGTCAAGTATCATTTCCTTAGACCATGAGATTGTGCAACTCCCGGATACTATAGGAATACTTTGGGTGTGCCAAACGTCACAACGTAACTGGGTGACTATAAAGGTGCACTACGGGTATCTCTGAAAGTGTCTGTTGGGTTGGCACGAATCGAGACTGGGATTTGTCACTCCATATGACGGAGAGGTATCTCTGGGCCCACTCGGTAATGCATCATCATAATGAGCTCAATGTGACAAAGTGGTTGATCACGGGATCATGCATTACGGTACGAGTAAAGTGACTTGCCGGTAACGAGATTGAACGAGGTATTGGGATACCGACGATCGAATCTCGGGCAAGTAACATACCGATTGACAAAGGGAACTGTATACGAGATTGCTTGAATCCTCGACATCGTGGTTCATCCGATGAGATCGTCGTGGAACATATGGGAGCCAACATGGGTATCCAGATCCCGCTGTTGGTTATTGACCGGAGAGTTGTCTCGGTTATGTCTGCATGGTTCCCGAACCCGTAGGGTCTACACACTTAAGGTTCGATGATGCTAGGGTTATTAGGAAGACTTGTATGTGATTACCGAATGTTGCTCGGAGTCTCGCATGAGATCCCGGATGTCACGAGGAGTTCCGGAATGGTCCGGATGTATAGATTTATATATGGGAAGTTGTCATACGGTCACTGGAAAGGTTCGGGGGCATATCGGTATTGTACCGGGGCCACCGGAGGGGTTCCGGGGGTCCACCGGGAGGGGCCACCTCTCTCGAAGGGCCTTATGGGCTGTAGGATGAAGGGAACCAGCCCCAATGGGCTGGGCGCATCCCCTCTTGGGCCCATGCGCCTAGGGTTGGGGGGAACCCTAGAGGGGGCGCCCGCTTGCTTGGGGGGCAAGCCCCCTCCCCTTGGCCGCCCCCCCCTCTAGATCTCATCTAGAGGGGGCCGGCCCCCTTCCCCCTTCCCCTATAAATAGAGGGGCGAGGGGAGGGCTGCACACCACATCCAAGGCGCAGCCCCTCCCCTCCCCAACACCTCTCCTCCTTCGTTAAGAGCTTGGCGAAGCCCTGCCGGAGTACTACTGCTCCACCACCACCACGCCGTCGTGCTGCTGTTGGAGCTCTCTTCCTCAACCTCTCCCTCCTCCTTGCTGGATCAAGGCGCGGGAGACATCCTCGCTCCGTACGTGTGTTTAACGCGGAGGTGCCATCCGTTCGTCGCTAGGATCATCGGTGATTTGGATCACGACAAGTACGACTCCATCAACCCCGTTCTCTTGAACGCTTCCACTCGCGATCTACAAGGGTATGTAGATGCACTCCTCTCTCTCTCTCGTTGCTAGTTACTCCATAGATTGATCTTGGTGATGCGTAGAAAATTTTAAATTTCTGCTACGATCCTCAACAGACAGGCATCCCGTTGTTCCACTGCTCTCGGGCAGCCGTCTTGGTCGCGCTCAATGGTGATGCGAGTCCGGCTGCGGCTGGCAGCTGGCTTGTTGTCTCTTCTTCCGCGGACGCCACCAATCGGCGTCCGAGATGTCGCGCCTTGATCTCGGCAGGGAGACAGATCATCATTTTGCTGGTGAGGCGCCTCAGTGCAGCAACCGGCCTCATGCTGCTCAGCAGCCGCGTCGAGGAGTCGCTGGACGCGCTCCGCCATTTGGCGACGCTCTTCACCCTCGAACTTGTCCAGCTCTTCTGCTGCCGCCTGGGCAGCTCGGATATTTTCCACTGGCGTGGCATAGACGGGGTGATCTGTCCCGAGCAGGTTGGCAATGGCCATGCCGCGCTGCCGGACCGTGCCAAGGCGGCTGGGCCCATCGGGAGCCGGCGTGCCGCCCACAGCGTGGTCCATCTCGCGCTGGTAGGCCTCCGGCAGGCGTCTCATGCTGGCCAACTTCTTGGCGCCCTCGACGAGCTGGATGCGCCGTGCTTCCAGAATCTCGGCGTCAGCGTCTTCTGGGATGGGCGCCGTCAGGTCTTGAAGTGCCGCATCGAGCGGGTCATGAGCACCTCCGCTGGAGTGCTCGCTGTGGCCGATGACTAGCACCTCCGTGACGGCGCTTTCGCCGCTCTCCGCGCGAGGAAGCGGCTCGTCGTAGACCACCACATTGGTGGAGAACGCGTCAAGCCACGCAATGTCGAAATCGACAAGCATCGGGTCGGTGGAGCCAACAGACTCCAAGTCTACAGCAGGCTCGTTGGCGACATGGAGCTGATAGAGGAGGCTGACGAGGCGGCTCTCAGGGCCATCATTGCCCGCATCGGACGCTGGCTCGTCGGAGAGGCGAACCTCGCCAACAAGGCCGGCGAGGCAGCTCGCCGCGCAGGCGACCTCCGTGCCGTGCAGCACGTCGGCGTCTGTCTGGCGTGTCGGGCTGGCTGCGCTCGCCAGGGAGGAAAAGGGTTCCTGTCCAGAACAGGTCTCCAGACGACGGTGCACCTCGCCCCATGGTGGGCGCCAAATGTCGGGGGTTGGGTGCGACATATGCCAATGGATGGCTTATCATGGTGGGAGCGAGTAAAACGTCGCCGGTGCCTGGAAGCGGGATAAGGCGTAGACACGAATGCCAGCGCACTTTACCCAGGTTCGGGGCTCTCATAGGAGATAACATCCCTAGTCCTGCTCTGCGGGGTCTCCGCATGATCACTAAGGCACAAGTGGTAGAATGGTGCTCCTCGAGTTGTTTGCTAGAGGTAGGAGAAGGCAAGGCTAGCTCTCTCCTTTTTCTATGGGTTGGTCTAGTTCTAACAGGTTGGGAACGCTTTGCAAGGGTGCCCTTTTGCTAGAGGTAGGAGAAGGCAAGGCTAGCTCTCTCCTTTCTCTATGGGTTGGTCTAGTTCTAACAGGTTGGGAACGCTTTGCAAGGGTGCCCTGGGGGGTTTATATAGGCCTAACCCCCCAGGGGTACAATGGTAATCCGGCCGGGTGTAGGACCCGACTGTCAGTCTCTTTGGCCAACGGCTTCTCCGCTGGCTGCTGGGGCCCGCCGACTGGTCTGGTACGGAGCCGACAGGCCGCCTCCGCCGCTCTCGGGTCTTGTCGGCTGCTGATCACTGTAGCCGTCATACTAATGACGCAGGCTTGGTCAGGGGTTCGTGGCTACAGCTCCGTCGCCTGGCGGGCGATTACTGTAGCCACTCTGCGTCTCGTCTGGTTAATGGCGCGTGGGTCCCGAGGAAGGGGCGGGCCGACTGCTGGGGGCCGACCTCCCTCGGGTCCGACTGGTGGGGCTCTAGCCGTCTTCCGGGCTCTCACTGATTGGTGGGGCCCGTCGTCCTTGGGCCGTACCAACAGGCCGTCGTGGGAGCAGGTCTCTGTCTGCTTGTGGTGATGTCAGGAGTGGTGTGGCAACAGTACCGCGCCGGGCGGAGATCTCCGCCGGTACGGTGCACTGTGGCCACGCCCGTCCCTGGATCGGGGGGGGGTTATACTGTAGCCACTCCTTGTCTTGTCTTTCTTGATGAGGGCGCGGGCTTCGTTAGCGCGACGGGCCGACTGCTAGGGGTCGGCTTCTCTAGAAGCCGCCAACTAGGAGTCAGCTTGTCTTGAAGTCGGTCTCTAGGACTCGGCCGTCTACGGGCAGCCGGCTATTCCTCTAGCCGGCCACCAGAATGCGGCACTTTATCTTGATGCCTTGAAAGGCGCAGCCAGCCCCGATGTCTTCAAAAGATTCTGGGCCTCAGGTTAACCTACCCGTGGCTCATTACTCCGACATCTCCCGTCATTACCAGTTTCCTTAGATGGAAAGTAGGATAAGTTGCATTAGGTGTAGATCCACCCAACATAATAGATACGACTATGAAGGAACACCTAAATAAGGTACTTCCTCCAATCTATATTAATTTTCGCTGACTTGGTGTCAGCACCTCCATGCTGCTTACTGCTGCCTGTTTTTCCTCGGAGGTGGGCGAGCATTTTGTGCTCGGCTGTTGCCGCGCGGAGGTGCGGGAAGGAGGTTTCTGCATGGGGGATTGGAAAATGTGCGTGCTAAGGCGAGACTGGGCGGGCTGTGTCGAGCAGGTGCTGCTAGGAGATTGGGCAGCAACGAGGGTGCAGTAGTGTGAGGCTTGTCGGCTGTAGGAAGTGACATGGCTGTATTTCTTTTGCCTGATATACTGTAAGAGACAGATGAACGAGCGGCACTAAACTATGGACGTCACTTGGTGCTTGAGGAAAACCCTTATAAAAGGTGGTGACGTGTGGTTAAGTTTTTTTTGCGTTTTCATACATATTTGCTGAGAGTGATATTTGCTGTGAGTGAAGTTTTTGTCATGTTGTGATTACCATATTTTCTTTTCAGAACGTTTGGCACATCCTACCTTCCTTTTTTGCCAATTAAGGTATGAATAAAGCATTGATCTCTCACCAGCAATGACCGGCTGCTTTAGTGCCACGGGCCAATCCCGATTGTTGGAGATGTGGAAGCTTCTCCGGCGTTGAATGAGGCTCAATCTGAGATGATTATTTTCTTATGGAAAAACATCCCTAAAGTTGGTTTAGAAAGAATTTGAGCAATTCCACCAAATGTTCACTTACTTTTCAGGGCTCACCGCTTTGTAGATTACGACAGATGTATTTTAGGTGCATATGATTGGCACTCAAGTGCATAAAGTCGGTTGAATCAGGATCTTCCTTTTTCATGCATTGTTTTGCTAACTTTTGATCTTTCATTTAGTAGCTCGGACTGGTCAAATTGGAAATTAAATTTTTTATTGCATTATTTTTCTAACTTATGACCTCTCATTTAGTAGCTCATATAGTTAAATAGGGAATTGTAAATTTAATTTTAGTTGTAGTGTTTAAATTTCTAGAACCTCATGAACCAGAACATGGTGTCGCTGTTGTTGACCTACCCTTGCAAGCCACCTCCGTTTGTCCTCAAATTGGGATGTGTGCGCTGTTGACGACGACGCACCACCTCACTCCTCAATGTCGTGCCTCGGGATGGGGCAAATGAATCGATGAATCACGTAGTGGCAGGGGTGGACCCAGGATGAAAATGTCCCGGTGTCCACGCCTAAATTACACATATGTGGACACCAAGCTATGTTATGCATAAAACTAACATACTTAACCATTGTAGATATCCAGTAGTAAAAATGCTTATCAAAATACTGGTCTACTTGTAATCGTAGTTGATTATGCGAAGTTTTTTGCCCAAGTTGAACAATAACGCATAAAAACTTTGAAGACAAATTTAATCAGCTAAGGCTACACTATTTATGTTTGAATAGGCTAACATCGAAACATAAAATAAAACATATTGATTGAATTTATAATTATGAAGATGTACTTACTTACTTACTTACATTATGTTGTAGGAGTACTGAGTTGTGCATTCAAAGGTTGAGGAATAATCCATACAAATGAGAATCACTTGGACTTGATTCTTAATTACTTACCAACACGAGCAAATGGTAGTAATTCAATTCTTAATTGTGGCATCCTTGAGACTAAAAGCCCTAGACCTACAAATTTTTTTGTATAGGTACGTACTTGGACTTGATTGTGCTCCCTTCGTAAAGAAATTTAAGAGTGTTTAGATCACTCAGGCTCTTATATTTCTTCACAAAGGGAATAGCGACTTGCGGTACTTCTTTCATCAATTGTCCAGCGATTGGGCGAATAGGTCATGGCAGCACGGACGCTTCGATGAAGATTGGGCGGGTGGATGAGGCGATGCCATGACGAATCTTTGCAGGGGGAGGCAAGAAGCCATGAGTAGGCGCAGGTTTTCTTTTGGGGTTACGGACCTAAATAAAAGCGATCAAAGTAGTTGATGAAAATCTTATCCTTCCTTATCTCTTCGATACAGTATATCGCAACGTTGTTGCCGCTAACAGCACTTCCTGAATCATAGGCACACATGCCATGGAGAGTGCACCAGATCCTAAAGACTAGGACTTTCTATACAAGACGTTTACACAAGGCCCACATGGCTATACAGTTTTTTTTTGAGAAATACATGACTATACAAATGTTACAGTACAGTTTAACAAAATTGATCGATAGCCTGGGGTGTGGCTAGCTGGGTGCCTCAATCGCCAATAGATGGGCCAGGCTTGTGCACCCTCTCGCTCCAGCCGCTCCAGCCGGTGTCCACGAATGAATTTTACCGGTGTCCCACGCAATATATCAACGATCGCTTAAGGTAATCGGAGTACATACCCGGTGTCGTGTGACACCGGGTGTGTCTACATGGGTCCGCCCCTGCGTAGTGGTCAACAAAGAGGGGAAAAACGGGAGAGAAAATTTGGCGCTTGCCATGACACACGTGAAGGCATTACTCACCTTTTTCCCATAGCAACGCACGGGTACTGTGCTAGTGATACATAGGCGCCGAGCGCAGCAACACGACCCCAAACACTACAAGTGCAACCGGGGACTTCAACAGTGACCACGCCACCGTGAAGAAATGAAGTCACATACGACGAACCATGAGCTCCAAGACGGTGCCTTCAAGAAGGATACGACACCGCCCGATCCGAGGATCAGAGTTTCCCCAGGAGCCACACGATGGGCAATGAAAGCCGCGACGACGCCTTCAAGAAGGGCACGAGCAACGCCGCCGCCGGTCCGTCCAAAGATAGAGCAGGTTTTCACCCCGGCCAACACTCACCGCCACCGAACGCCCACCCCAGTGACCACACCGCCCACACGGCCATGATCGCCGGGCAGCACCGAGCGACGGGCTCTGCCCAAGAGCACCACGCTACCACCACCAGGCCCGCTGCCCCGACATGCAAGACCTCGACAACCCCTCACTCGATACCCGTCACTACCCCACCCGAGAAGACGAGCGGACCCCGTGGCAAACTAGCCTCCATCGACTCGTCCTGCCGCATCGAGCGCGAGACGAGCACGGTCCTGCTGCTGGGCGCGAGACGGGTGTGGTCCTGCTGCCGGGCGCGAGACAGGTGTGCTCCTGCTGCCGGGCGCGAGACGGGCTCGGTCCTGCTGCCGGGCGCGAGACGAGATCCGTCCTGCTGCCCTAGCACGAGACTAAAGATGGGTCACAGCTGGGAGAAGGCCATTTCTTCAACGGGAATAGCACCCGGATGACGAGGAGATAGATCGAAGGCCGGTACAAGCGGCCTACGGACGAGCCAACGCCAGGGCATACCAGCCGCCGCCGTAGCCAACTTGCCAAGCCGCCATGGAGCCACCCACGGCCGGAGCAGCAGCCACACCGGACCACTGCCTAACCCGCGCGAGCTCCAAGCGTCGGAGCCGCCGGGCACGCACCTGCGCCACCAGACAGCCACCCCGGACGCCAACACCAAGCCGCCCGGAGCGACCCCGGTCCGCACCGCCACCACGCCGCTGCTACCTCCGCACAGCGGCAAGGAAGAAGCCGCCGATCACAACCCAAGCCATCCACAACCCGCGCCGCCCACCATGGTGGCCGCCAGATCTAGGTCATCCCGCGACACGAGCTGAAGCAAGACCACCAGATCGGGCACCACCCCCGCAGCCCGCCACCACCAGGAGACACGCACGCACCCAACGGAAGGGAGGCCGCCTCGCGCCACCATGGCAGCCGCCGCATCAGATCTGAGGAGGGCGAACCCTAGCAGACCCGATCGAAGGGGCAGGAAGAGCACGCACAACCCCGCCGCCGTGCACCCAACATGCACCAGCGCCACCGCTGCAACCACGCGCCGCCATGCCCCGCACCAACATGGCGCCTCCACCCAGCGGCCGTGTCCCGCGCCACCACCAGCCAAGGGATGAGGAAGGACTCCCGCCGCCACCGGCCAGGCTTCGCCCGGTCACGCCCTCTGGCGGCAGCGCAGGGGGAGGGAGGAAGGGAAGGGGCGGCGTAGAGTCGCCCGTCAGCTCGCAGGAGCCGAGCGAGCGACGAAGGGGTGAAGGAAAAGTTGTTGTTTTATGCTTTGCGTAGTTGAGTTCAAACGGAGGTCTATTGCAAAGACTCAAGTGCATTGGCGGGCGACTATGCGCAAACACAGTATTGATGCTGCTCACATGGATGAAAGATGGGATGCAAGCATACACGATCTCTCAACACACGCCCATATACATTATTCAACAGTCAATACACTGAAGCAGCCCAAAGCGTCATCATAGTCAATACAAATACTAATATAAGCAAGCACATAACGACACAACGTTTATAGATCTAGTTGAAACAGAGCATGTTAATCTGACTGTCGATCATCCTTGTTGCTTGGATTAGGCTCCAATCCTAATGCTTCCCTGAATAATGGCCCCCCATGTATACGGGCCACCGCATAGAGCGTTGCAACGCTTCCTGTAGACACCGCGACTGTATACAGAAATATGTTGCGTAGAAACTTAGGGTGATTATCTGACCACCTACAAATGAAAAGCAAGTTAAAAACTGATTTATAACATCACAAGAAAACATCTAAACGATGTACTCTGGTAGATAAAGACAACAATTTACCATGGTGTGTATTCCGCATTACTGATGAACGAAGCTGATTCCGCGGCTGATTGCACTCCATGCTGGTGTAGACAGTTAAGAGTTACAAACATTAATTAACAAGATTAACATGAAGAAGAAGAAGAAGAAGAAGAAGAAGAAACAAAAATACGGCAAATACTAATCTGATTTTCCAAATAGACACGGTCAATAACGAGTGCATGCGTACCTTGGTGTTATTAACAAGATTAGGTGATCCTGAGGAGCAAAATCGGCGAAGGGAGCTCCCGGCATGGCCGATCCGCCGCTGTCCCTCCTTGACGGCCGCTGAGGCGCTCGCCGACAAATACGGATGCGGTGCTCGCTGAAGGACGCGGCTGCACATCTTTCTCGCCGCGAAACGAAGCGCCGACGCCATCGATTATCTACTCGACGAGAAGATCTCCCAGTTTCGTTGTTCTAGCCGCCGGGTATGTTGGATGTTCCAAATCCTCTTCTGATCCCCTTCTCTTTCCCAAGTTTCCATTATATATATGCTACCGGCTAGGCTAGCTAGGGCTCCCCGTCTTCGACTTGGACTGGAACACGGCCTGCTACTTTTTTGTTTTTGAGACAAACACGGCCCGCTGGTACCAAACCGTCAGGCTGCAGGTGGACGTGGGCTGCCCGTTTCGCCCACATCAGAAAACGCGTTCATGGGCTGTCCCACATCCTACCCACATGGTTCACATCCAGCCAGCTCAGCAGCAGCCGGAGCTCCGCCGCCCGCCGGTAGCTCCGCCCCTACGCGCTCCGCCTTTACGCATCCTCCAGCTCCGTGGCGTTCTACCTCCTCGCTATCGTCTCCGCCCTCCGGGCCGCCGGCCCATATGACCCAGCCGCCGCTTCCGCCTCGCCTCCTTCAAGCCGAGGGAGTAGAGCTTCGCGTGAGCTGCCGATCCCTAATCACTGCCCCCGATGAAGGAGACCGGCACCGACGTCGGCAAGGGCGACAACCCCAAGAACCAAGACTAGCGTCGATGGATTGCGTCGTGCACAAGAAGCAGCCGGCGAGGGCGTTGAAGCCCGCAAAGAACCCTCAAGACCAGCCACCGGAAGAACAAGGTAAGTTTATATTTTTCTTTGCTTGGTGTGATCGACGGCTTGTAGTCTCTTGTCTATCGACTTCATTTTTGTTTACAAGTAAGCGGTACTAAAAGTTCAGAACACACACTGGTGGTGTTGAGCAATTGCCAATTGGTGAAGGATTTCGAGACATAACTCCTGCCCTCTTATAATCGCTACTAGTTAGACCTGACAAACAGTGTGTTCATGTAGGGAAAAAAAGAGAGCATGTACCACTGCGCTGTATATTCTAATAAACACTACGGTACTACAAATGTCAGTCTCACACAATTCGAACATGCAAGTTAGGCTGTTAGCTAGTTAGGGTGTTTTATTGTTTTCCAGTGCTTATTGGCTCATGTTGTTTCCCGAATCAGCACTGATCAGCACTGTTGGCAAGTTAGGCTGAATTGATACTGTAGACTAAGCCTTATCGAATCACATATCCTGGGTGGTTCAGTTTTGCCTAAGCAACCCTCCTCTGTAGTTTATACACTTGTTCATAGTTCCTTCATGAACCACGGTTATCCAAATACATTTCTCAAATCACAGGAACCACCAGCTCTGGTTTGGTTGCAGATCGTCAATCATAATTTTGCATCCGAACTTTTTGACCTGCAAGAATCACCATGAATCCGCACTGGACACTGGGAAATAACAGAGTTATCAATTAATTCCTCTGTTCCAGGATATTTGAAGTTCTAGGTTTGTCATAAATAATACTCCCTCTGTTCCGAATTACTTGTCGCAGGTATGGATGTATCTAGATGTATTTTAGTTCTAGATACATTCATTTCTGCGACAAGTAATTTGAAACGGAGGGAGTACCTACTTAAATTTGAGCAAGTTTATGTATATTCATTATGGCCATATATGGACTTACAGTCGGACAGATTCGCACAGTAGCCATATCAACTTCACTGGGCTCAAATCACCGTCCTCTCTTGCTCGCAAGTTAAATAGGCAGTGGAGAACCTTGCAGCCTATATGTCATGCCAACAGTTGATTAACACGCATATCGTATAAACATGCAGCACCACATGCTAATCCAAGGCGAAATCAATCTGTGATGAAGGGCAAAGATCTCTGGATCATCCGTGTTAATACAAACCTCATACCATAACTTGCTGAAAGGTTTTAGACTAGCTGCAATAAAAATTACAAAAGCAAACTGTTAGTATAAGAGATGTACCATCATGACAGAAAAAAGCTTGTACAGGAAGAGACAGCGAAAGGAGAGATAGCATTACAATTTTTTTGTATGTGCAGCCTACAACCAGAGCAACCACAACCTTTGTATTAGTTTGTCTGCATCAAAAGCTTCAGCAGTTTCACTCCAAAGAGCCACTGTAATTGTCTCCCTGGAATAAAAAAAACAG
Source organism: Triticum aestivum (assembly GCF_018294505.1). Taxonomy (NCBI): domain Eukaryota; kingdom Viridiplantae; phylum Streptophyta; class Magnoliopsida; order Poales; family Poaceae; genus Triticum; species Triticum aestivum. The sequence continues at coordinate 601,221,742 of NC_057801.1, forward strand.
TTAGAACTGAAGCTACCGGCATGCAGAAAATTCAGACATTCCACCATGCACAAATAAATCTGAAAACTATGTTCATCACAGAGTAAAGGAAGTGGGGCATTGTATTGGTATAAGTCTCAAGGTTCTCTTCGAGTTGGATGTCCTTTCACATCCACAGTGACAACATGTGATACATGTCTTACTATACTAATCGCATCTATAGATATAGGGAAGGCCTAATATTCATGTAAAAACTGGTAGACCAGCAGTGCCAATGAAGCGCAATAAAAAGACAATCTATACAACATGTTTTCAGTATACTCTAGAACTAAATAATTCTGTAAATACAGCGGCAACTTACTTCCAGGCATGGGGTGAATCTCTGTATGTCTATATCATTCACCAGGCCACAAAGACGATGGTCCACATCACAAAAAGAGTATTTCGCCGCCTTGATCTCCAAAAATTCCAGGTAAATAATCATGTACCGTAAACTTCTCTAAATGTGCTCCGGGTATGGAACCTTGCATGGAGCAACCCTGCATCCGAGTTTCAAAAAAGAGTTATCACAAAACCCAACTTCCAATGAACATCGTAGGACAATCACCAAAACAGAAAGACATACAAAATATTAAAAACACCAAGTCAAAAGCAAAGACCAATCTTTACTTTTTTCTAAGATATCCATTGCTTCGTCGGGGTACGAACAACGATGGAGTGCCATGGTGAACAACTAATTTCATCCACTATATGGTAAATGTAAAACAAGATTCTTTTGAAGCTAGTCCGAGAGTGTAGGCTAGGTTGTTAGCAATAAGTGTACACATTTGGAAGGAGGAAAATATTGGTTTAATAGATGTCCATAACTCTTTACTAATTACTAAACATAGAAATATCTGTACAAAACACAATAGCCTTTTTTCATAGCAGTGAAATAACATGTTTCTACATTAAGAAAACAGCAGCTGCTACTGGTGTACTGAAACCATGTGTAACCTGCATCCAAAAACTTCAGTGAAAACACCCCAAGGATTGTCTGTTTTCACCATGGAACCAACATACAGGGCACTAAATCTTGCAACTGGTTCAAATGTATGAAATTACGAAGGAAGTTCGATCAGGGACACCAAACCAAGAATCGAAGAAGAAAATACTGGTCGTACAGATCTCATCATAGCATTCACTTATGTAGCACTAATTGATGCCAAAAGAAAACTTGTATTACTTCATGTAATCATTACCACAGAATTTCCCTTTTATTCTAAACAACGAAAGGGGAAAAGGTCCCTGCTCACCCCATCTAAAATAACAGAGCACTGGGGCCTATAGACCAGAAACCACATGCACAAAAAGCAAAAATGCAAACCAACCATCTTCAGTACAAACTGCCAAGCTCAATTTAACCATATATTAACAGGCACCCACTATTTCATCCACCATGAAAATGTGGCACCGAAGCAACTCATTCTTGGATAGGAACAAGGGCAGCCCCAACGACGGCGTGCGAATAGGAGCAAGGGCGGCCATGGCGCCAGCAGGCTGAGAAGAGCGTGGCGACAACGGAGAAGCAGGAGGTAGCACGAGGGAGGAGATCAACGACAACAGCACGGAGGCGGACGAGCGCTGGTGGCAGGCCAGAAACCCTAGCACGAGCACTAGGAAGTGAAGGAGGTAATGAGAGGTACATGAGGGGGTGTTGTGCAGCCATGCGAGAGAGCAAGGCCAACAAAGACCGAACACAACCGCCCATAGTGGGCCTACTGGCAGTGATACATCCACTTAGAAATGGGCCAACCAACGCCCCCCAAAGCCCCAACGATCTAGAACGCAGCATTTTGTGGAAGAATAATATCTGTAGGGATGCAGCAAACAGATCATAATAACTTCAACTGTTATAGCCTACATCAATAGTAACAGCAGGAGCCTTGGCAAGAGAAAATAGAATGCAGAGCTTAGCATGAATTGGTACATGAAAATTTTAACATCAAGGTAATAGCTTGACTAAAAGCAATCTAGATGCGCCTATATCGCCATGGCACTGCTAATTCCAGATATGACATGAACACATGCGTAAACAAACTTCACGAATAAAGCCATAGCAAACATGCAGTAGAGTACCAAACTGAACCACCATAGTTGCTGAAAATATCATGTGTCGCATACCAGACAACTAAACTTGGCGCCACCAGTGCGCGCGCACAACATGGAGGTTTATGAGAAAAAACATATGGAAGAACAATTATTCAGTTAAGCATATGTTTATCTCAGGCTGTATGAAATGAAAATAGTGTTAATTCACATTTATTTACAGATTTATTTCAGATGTTGTCATCATTAATATTAGAAGAAACATGATCAAGCAAGGACTGGACCAATAGCAAGTAAGATAATGCCCCAAGATCTGTACCACCTTAATTTCCATCTTCTCTATCAAAATAATAATAACTTTGAACCACCTAACTACCGGTTGATAAAATAGATCAACTTAGGCAATTTCTTTTGTTGCAATTAAAATCCAAGAAATTTATAATTTACAGTACCTAGTACTCCCTCTGTAAACTAATATAAGAGCTTTTAGACTACTACTTATATAAGTTTACAGAGGGAGTACCTGTTAATATTGTTTCTTGACACTCTGTCCAGATGGCATTACAGGAGGGCTATCTTATAAGCAGCTTAAGCCTGAAAGAATAAGCATACTATTAGGAATGAATATCAGGCATGAGCAGTGGAGATAGACCATTTTCATTTATATGGGCATTGCACAAAAAGATGTTTTCCAGTGCTTACTTTCAGAACTTTCTATAGATCTGGACCATCACGTTTGTTTATGATACTCAGGAAGTAGTCCAAATTTGCTACAATACATTTAGAACCTACAAATGTTCAAAATATATTTCCTTAAGCATAACCAATACAGCAATCAGAATATAAATAAGCATATATAACATCAAATAATATACTGCCACCAGGAAGTTTAAGACAGGTTGTGTGTATCAGTAAAATGTGACATACCTCACCCCTTCAACAGATACAGTTCCTGTTTTTTTTTAGGATCAGATACCTTTCCTTTTGAATGTAGCAATCACTGCCTCTTTTGAAATAACCTGCACAAGCCTATCGATATTGAGGGCTTCGACATTCTTAATCCAGAGAACCACCATGGTTGCAGAAAGAAAGAGAGAGGTCAACCTAGACGGAGTGGAGACGGGCGCCGAAGTTGGAGGCGGCAAAGCTCCGACCATGGCCACCGCGTGACGTAGAGGGGAAGCGTCGATGTCGCGTCAAGGAGAGCACGTGTTGGACAACAGAAACGGTGCCGCCATGAGCCGCTCGACGCCGAGGGAGAGACGGCCGAGCAGCTGCGGAAGCAGCAGCCTCCGTTCCTCCTGGCGATGGAGGCGCGCGAGCTCGACGGGGAGCAGCGACGTTCGCGGCGGCGGTGGCGGCGCCCGGGAGATGCAAGAGGACGACTGGCGGGGAGTGTGGCCGACGGGAGGGGAGGAGACTGGGGACTGGGGTGGCTGGGGGCGGCGGTGTTTCGAGAGAGAAGTGAGAAGAGCGAGACCAAACCCTACCCGTCTCCTCGGGGAGAGAACAACGAATTGAAAAAGGCCACGTGGCGCCAGCCTAAGCGAAATCCCATCTATGCCCTTGGCGGGATCTGGAAACTACAGCCGCAGTTATACCTGGCCAAATGGGCCGGCCCGGCCTGGGGTAAACGGGCCAGGCACGCGTGTTGAGCATCGTGGCCCAGGCACGGCCCCTCGGCTATATGGGTCGGCACGCTGGCCCGGCACGCACAGCCCATCGAGGCACGCCCGCCCGATTTGCTAACAAATGCACCTCAAAAAAATTTTGCTAAAAAAAAGGTACTGCCTCTGCCCGCTGGCCAGGTTTGACCCCTTGACCGTGCGCAGGCGCGCAGCGCCCAGGAGGCACGTCGATGCAGCCATGCAGGGCTGCATGCATGCACTGATGGACGTTTTGTTTGCTGTGCAGTAGCACTAGCACGATGGCAGTAGGTTTAGATACGTTTATTATTTCAACGGCTCCATCGCTGCCTCGCTGGACGCTCCCCTCGCTCCTTTTTCCTTTTTTTTATATGCTCGCTCGCTGTCGCTGGACTCGCGCCGATCGATTGCTAGCCGTGCCGTGCCGGGCAAGGCAGCCCAGGCACGGCCCAAGCCGGGCCACGTGCCAGGCACGGCCCACTATGCCTCGTGCCGGGCCGGCCCGTGACGGGCCAGGCATGCGGGCTAACGTGCCGGCCCGAAAAAACCGGCCCGTTTGGCCAGGTATAGCCGCAGCCACCGCCTGCCTTCACGGCCTCCCCGATCTATAAAAAAACCCCACCATCACCGTGACTACCCCTTTCACCTAACCCTACCACATCGCCGCCGCCGCCGCCGCCTCCTCCCCCTCCACTCCTCCCGATTCCGATCTGCGTCAAGCGTGAGGCGAGATGTCTGCGGCGATCCGCTCGGTCTCACGCCGGCTGGCCACAGCCGGAGCCGTCCACGGTGCGCAGGGTGGTACCCTTGCTGTCGCCGCCCCAGTTCGTCGCCCGGTGATAACCCTCCCTGCCCGTGGCTATTCTGCTTCGTCTGCAGGGTAAAAACTCGCCCTTCCTTGATTTCCTGTGTTTCCATATCTATGCATATAGTTTAGTTAGATTCACCGTGTCACGTGATATAGTGCCATATGCACTGATCCGGTCCTCTTCCGGTCCTTGACGCGATTACAAGTATGTGGTACCTCGTTGTTACTAGTCGTGATTCTTTACTCTTTATTTAGGATTACTTCAATTGCTAAGGAGACTGGCCAGAGGCTGTACAAAGCTGTTCTTCGGTCCACCCCGTTCATGGCATCAGTCACCACCTATGCAACTGTGGTTTCGGCAGTTGGATACTGGGTCATTGAGACTGTTGAGGGTGGAGTGAATAAGAAGCTTGTTGAGCAGAATAACACTCTCGCCGTGAAGCTTGAAGCGGAGAAGGTGAAGCGTGAGGGCTTTCAGAGCATAGCTACCCATGCCCATCAGGAGAGTGCCCGCAGGATTGATGAATCAATGTTTGATGTACGTCTTCAGCTCAACAAACTGTTCCTCCGCTGGTTGGAGGGACATGAGGTCAACTTGAAAAGAATGAAGGACATGGAGCAAAGGATTGATGCATTGACAAGGGAGGTTGATGCATTGAAGAAATCTCCTTCTGCAAAGGTAATAAAGTTTAATTGAATCGTTTTATGCTTTAAAAGTCTATTGTTGAATCAGTGCTTTTATTACTTAGTAGCAAAAGTAGATTTCAAAGAACATGAAAGGTCCTGAAATTAAACTTCTTGCAGGATGATGATACGCCAATCAAGAGGAGCTGAGACCAGACCTGACCGCGCCTGTGGGGGTAAGCACCCCAAGGCGACCTCTTCGCTTGTTGGGGTGAGAACCCGAAGGCGACCTCTCTTCCCTTTGGGGTGAGCACCCAAAGGCAACCTCTGCGATCTCTCCGTCTGTTGGGGTGAGCACCCGAAGGCGACCTCTGCGATCTCTCTGTCTGTTGGGGTGAGCACCCGAAGGCGACCTCTGCGATCTCTCCGTCTGTTGGGGTGAGCACCCGAAGGCGACCTCTGCGATCTCTCCGTCTGTTGGGGTGAGCACCCGAAGGCGACCTCTGCGATCTCTCCGTCTGTTGGGGTGAGCACCCGAAGGCGACCTCTGCGATCTCTCCGTCTGTTGGGGTGAGCACCCGAAGGCGACCTCTGCGATCTCTCCGTCTGTTGGGGTGAGCACCCGAAGGCGACCTCTCCTTAAGATACCCAAGCCTCAATGACTTTACTTCATGCTTGTGGGAGTGATACTAAATCCTCATTACCATCTTCAGACCTGTGTTATGTTAAAGTTTAAGTCTAAAGACCTTGCATCATATCTATTCATGATTTTAGCCATCATGTTCTTGTAAGGATTATTGCTACCTGCTATGGTATTTGTTACTTAGTAGTAACTGATGTTTCTGCATATTGGTTTCGTTTCTGACTGGTTTTACTTTCTGAATTGCTTTCCATTCGTTTCTAAACAGTAGCTATCTGTTTTTCCCCCTATTTGTATCACTTAAGCTAAGCATATAATATGTTGCTACATGCAAATTTGGTCAGCAATCAACCCAGTCGGTTTGAGTCTATGGATCGGGTAGATAAATATGATCTGAGGTTGTGGTAGTAGCTCTCCACGGCAAACAGATGATTTGAGGTTGTGGCTGTAGCTCTCTACAGCGAACAGTGCATCTGTTTTGAGTATCCTGTCACTTTGTTGTGGTAGTCGCAATGTCGTAGCGGGAACGGGAAAAAACACAAGGTCATCTCCAGCTATCCTACTCCTGCTAGTGCTGCTGCTACCTCATTGGAAGGGACGTGTCTTGTGCCATCCGACCCAATCAACAGTCACTATGTGAGCTCTTACTCGGCCTCAACTGGTGGCTTCCTGCGCCAGCTTCCTTGGTACAGTCAATTGTTGTCTTCAGCAGTGGTCCTTGGTACAGTCCATTAGCAGTAGTCCTGTGTGCTTACGTGTGGATGCTGGTTCGGCTCGGTGTTGCTTCCAATATTCAGACATGCTGGTTCGATGGCCGCGGCCGTAGCCACCACATTATTTCAAACTCTTAAAGCTTAATCAATCAATCCCTCCAATTAGTTTGTGTAGGATTACAATAAGAGCCTCTTGGATGCTATAACACTAAATCGTAAATCTTGTGCTAGCCACTGTTCTGCCGTAGCCGTACATCTTCGGCAGTACTGGATCATCTTAGAATATTCGTGGTTTGTTTTCCTGTCAATTTAGGCGGTTGTGGGACAGAGAGGACGCACTTGCATGGGCGACCGACCATGATGAGGCCCTTGCACGTCGTGACCCTGAGATAACGCTGAGACATTGATAGCTAGTGAACTCGGCAACATCATGCAAGTGGCGGGAGACATCGCCGAACAGGTCCGTTATGTATGCATATATGCATGTGCGGGTGGTTTGGCAATGCGGCCTTAGGCATTTCTAACTAATCCCTAATAGACAGTGGAGTATCCGGTGAAGGAAAAGTAAATTTACTCCATTAAGTTTGGCCAGACTTAACCGATCCCGCGACGATGGTGACCAAGCTGGTACGGCCAGTGAGCAAGCCGGACACGCCTGAAGTCGCCGGCCTTCTCATGGCCACTGTCCTGTTGGTCGGGGTGTTCGACAGGAGAGCACCAGCAGCGTCAAACCTCGTCGCGCTGCTGCCCAAGACCTCGCTGCGCCGCTGCCCAAGGCCGCACCGCACCAGCTGACATGTGTGCGTGTGTTGTGGAAGGCAATTCAACAAGAACAGTGATGTGTATTGTATTTTCCGGGGTTGATCAGTGCTACATCTATTGGATTGTTTGAAAATCGATCAGTGCAACTATGTGGAGGACGGCATGGACATCTACTCCGGCAACAGCTACTCCGTCCTGCTCACCACCGACCAGGACCCATCGTCCAACTACTGGGTCAGCATCAAAGCTCGCGCCGGCTCTGGCCCTGCTCTCAACTACCAGCCCAACCGCGGGTTCAAGCTCCTGGCCATCGCACCACCGCTGACCCCAGCGTGGAACGACACCGCGCACAACAAGGCGTTCATGAGTCATGACCCAGATCAAAGCTCGGGTCGGCACGCCCCAAATCGCCGGTGACATCGAACCGTCGCATCGAGCTGCTCAACACGCAGAACAAGCTGAACGGGCACATGAAGTGGTCCATCAACAACATGTTCATGGTGCTCCCAGCAATGGAGGCCGCGACAGAGCTCATCCATGGAGGCCATGGCACGGAGCTCGCCGGAACTGCGGCCAGTACGGGCACGGGCACGGCATCGCAGGCCCGGCAGCTGAGCGCAGGAGCAGCAGGGGGAGGCGAGAGAGGTGCGAGATTTTTACTCCGAGACGGAGTGGTGGAGTAAAAATAGGAAAGGGATACGGGTCGGAGTATGATTTTTTACTTCCTTATGACGGATTGGGGATCGGTTAGGTACGCATTATAGAGGAATAACGAGATAAATACACTAATGGTCACTGAAGTTGAGGTCAAAACATGATACGGTCACTGAACTTCAGAATACGCTCAATACGGTCATGAAATACGAGTTGCGATGATTATACGGTCACTAATTCATCGTAGAGCTCTGTATTCTATCTGCATGGACCTGGTTGACTAGTCAAATAGCCTTTTTTTGACATCCAGTGAAGGTCCCATCTGTCAGCTGTCGAAATAAACAAATAAAAAGCAAAATCTAATCGCGCGGATGAAGATTCGAACCAAAGCCCTGCCGGTCACAGACCGCCTGGGCTAACCAGTTGAGCCAATACATATATTGATTTTCATATAAATACCCATACATGCACCCACCGACCCACGGATTCCATGTACACAACGCATGCATGCACATACATACTCGGATGCATGTGTTGCAACGCACCTACACGTCCATCGGGTGGCTAACCAAGTCACCCTAGTCTTCAGGAGCTGCCGTCCACTTGTGCACTTCGTGAGCACGTCCCAGCCGCGCGCATGCAGCTCTGGGCCTGGCTACGTGCCGTATATAAGGCGACGTAGCTGCATGGAGGCGTGCATCACCCTAGTCTCCAAAACTGTATATGAGCATATTGTGATGATGAATACAATCAGGGTGAGAGTTACATTACTTAGATGGCGTGCGCCATCTAAGGCGACGCCCGGTTCATCGTGCTGCGGCCAAGCTTGCCCACGACGCCGTCCTGCGACATCTCCTGCAGCATGTCTTTGTCGTTTGTTGCTCGACGACTGGCCGGAGACGAAGGCAACCGTGCGGTGGCGCGGTCCCGGACTTAGAGCACTGGACGAGACGGGAGCTAGGGCCATCAATCGTGACAAGATGATGAGGTTCTTGAAGGGGCTGATCCGGCAAGTGATCAAGAGCGACTCGAGCAAGATTCCATACATGAGGGCGTCAACATCAAACTTGTCAAGCCGAAGCGCGTTGGCCGTAGCAGGCAGTGAGCAGGCCATGCTGGTCCCGCCTCCACGCAGCATCATGTTGAGGCCGCACACACGCAGGAACACACACCAGCACGCACACACGATACACACACGATAGAAAAAAAATCACACACAACACACACGCGCACACACAACACAAATGCAACACACACACATACACAACATGCAGGCACTAGCAGGCAACGTTTGGTTCGGGAGCAAGCGCTCGCCTCGCCCAGCCCAGCAATGAAGCCAACTGTTTGGTTCCTCGGTGAACTCACCTCGTTGCCTGCGGTTTCAAGATTTTTCTGCGTTCCAGCGAGCGAGCCGATTTGGCTAGCCTTCGTCGGCAAGGCTAGCCTTGCCTAGCGAGGTGAACTGGCAAAGGATCCAAACACACCCATACTAGCTTATGGCGCCGTGGCAAGCGTGATAAAAGAAACCTTTACACAGAAGGATTATGTCAAAACGTAGCATAGGAGCTCTTTTTTTTTCGAGGTAATAGTAGAGTAGCTTATGTACAGTATTAAAACAGATCCTCAATATGCTGGCAGAAAACGGGGTTGTCCTGGTTGGCTAGCGCGCGAGGTTTACTATCCAGTGGTCTCAGGTTCGAATCACAGTCTCGCAGGAATTTAACCGTAATAATCATCACAACTCGTATTCAATGATCGTATTGAGTGTATTCTGAAGTTCAGTGACCGTATCGTGCTTTGATCTCAACTTCAGTAACCACGGTATTTATCTCAGAAATAAAACCGATTATTTACTCCTCTAACGCTGGATAGGTGGTTGGTTAGAAATGCCCTTACGGCATGAGAACTTGGAGTCCCTGTTGAATGTACTCATGAGTACATGTAGTACCAATGCTATGAATTTATTTCTCATGATCTCTCTTACTCGAACATGTTTTGCATGCCTTGATTGATTCCTGTGGGCATGGTGGCTCACAAGCAAGATGACAGATAAAAACTCAACGTAAAAAACTTGACGTCCGGACATACGATCAGAAACGACCCTTCTTTTAAATCTCAAGTGTCAACCTTTGTGGTTAATATAAAATTAATGGATATAAAGGGGTGATGAAAGAAGAAGAGGTAAATACACCAGAGGTGCCTAAACTTGTCCGGGGCGGTCACTTTATTGCCTAAACTTGCAAAATATCAAAAACTGGTGCCACAACTTGTCCATTTGGTGCATATATGGTGCCTCACTCGTACGCCGCCGTATTTGCTTGCCGCGTGGCCTGACAGCTGACGGGTGGCCCACAAGTCAGTGGGTGGGAGCGTAGGAAGAGATGAGTCGGACGCGCGCAACGGTTATTTTCCAAAAAAACGGAGCTTTTATTAATTAACGCAAAAGAGTCCCTCCAATGGCGGGAAGTGATTGCCCGGTATATTTGCGCATAGGTACCCATCGGTTCGTATCCTGTCTCTGCTTTCTCACTCACGATCAATCTGAGGCGAAGGTGGCGGAGGTGGTGCGGCACAGCGATCGGCGGCGCGATGCGATGGATGACCCTCGCCATCATCTTCCAGGCGAAGCAGCTCCTACGTGTGGTAAGTCACACCCTTCCTGTTTTCCCTTCATCCTGATTCTCTGTTCCTCGTCCATGCGTATGCGTCGGGTAGGGTTTGTCGGAGCTAGAGTAATCTTTGCCGTGCTTGATCTTCACCTTTCTTCCATGGTATGCGCGATATATGTGTATGTGGACGGTTGCGGAGCAGATATGGGTGCATTGATCCTGATTTTCGCTAGGGTTTATTTGGGGGTTTTGAAAGTAGGACCCTTTTCTGTCAGCAGTTGTTCATGCTTATGTGCGCAACAAATTAGGCTACAATATTGCTGATATATGATTATTTGTCTTGTTGGTCATTGCGCCTCAGATTTGGAGAATGTTCGAACTAATTTTTCAGAAGATTTGTAACTGAATTTTGTCTTCAGTTATCGTACAGTAAACTGAATTTTGGTGACACCTGATGTACACTTAAACTGAATTGTGGTGACAGGTTATGTACTGAATGTGTGCACTGCACAGAACTGAATATATGTGCTCAATTTGTCCATTTGGTGCATATATGGTGCCTCACTCGTACGCCGCCGTATTTGCTTGCCGCGTGGCCTGACAGCTGGCGGGTGGCCCACAAGTCAGTGGGTGGGAGCGTAGGAAGAGATGAGTCGGACGCGCGCAACGGTTATTTTCCAAAAAAACGGAGCTTTTATTAATTAACGCAAAAGAGTCCCTCCAATGGCGGGAAGTGATTGCCCGGTATATTTGCGCATAGGTACCCATCGGTTCGTATCCTGTCTCTGCTTTCTCACTCACGATCAATCTGAGGCGAAGGTGGCGGAGGTGGTGCGGCACAGCGATCGGCGGCGCGATGCGATGGATGACCCTCGCCATCATCTTCCAGGCGAAGCAGCTCCTACGTGTGGTAAGTCACACCCTTCCTGTTTTCCCTTCATCCTGATTCTCTGTTCCTCGTCCATGCGTATGCGTCGGGTAGGGTTTGTCGGAGCTAGAGTAATCTTTGCCGTGCTTGATCTTCACCTTTCTTCCATGGTATGCGCGATATATGTGTATGTGGACGGTTGCGGAGCAGATATGGGTGCATTGATCCTGATTTTCGCTAGGGTTTATTTGGGGGTTTTGAAAGTAGGACCCTTTTCTGTCAGCAGTTGTTCATGCTTATGTGCGCAACAAATTAGGCTACAATATTGCTGATATATGATTATTTGTCTTGTTGGTCATTGCGCCTCAGATTTGGAGAATGTTCGAACTAATTTTTCAGAAGATTTGTAACTGAATTTTGTCTTCAGTTATCGTACAGTAAACTGAATTTTGGTGACACCTGATGTACACTTAAACTGAATTGTGGTGACAGGTTATGTACTGAATGTGTGCACTGCACAGAACTGAATATATGTGCTCAATTTGTCCATTTGGTGCATATATGGTGCCTCACTCGTACGCCGCCGTATTTGCTTGCCGCGTGGCCTGACAGCTGGCGGGTGGCCCACAAGTCAGTGGGTGGGAGCGTAGGAAGAGATGAGTCGGACGCGCGCAACGGTTATTTTCCAAAAAAACGGAGCTTTTATTAATTAACGCAAAAGAGTCCCTCCAATGGCGGGAAGTGATTGCCCGGTATATTTGCGCATAGGTACCCATCGGTTCGTATCCTGTCTCTGCTTTCTCACTCACGATCAATCTGAGGCGAAGGTGGCGGAGGTGGTGCGGCACAGCGATCGGCGGCGCGATGCGATGGATGACCCTCGCCATCATCTTCCAGGCGAAGCAGCTCCTACGTGTGGTAAGTCACACCCTTCCTGTTTTCCCTTCATCCTGATTCTCTGTTCCTCGTCCATGCGTATGCGTCGGGTAGGGTTTGTCGGAGCTAGAGTAATCTTTGCCGTGCTTGATCTTCACCTTTCTTCCATGGTATGCGCGATATATGTGTATGTGGACGGTTGCGGAGCAGATATGGGTGCATTGATCCTGATTTTCGCTAGGGTTTATTTGGGGGTTTTGAAAGTAGGACCCTTTTCTGTCAGCAGTTGTTCATGCTTATGTGCGCAACAAATTAGGCTACAATATTGCTGATATATGATTATTTGTCTTGTTGGTCATTGCGCCTCAGATTTGGAGAATGTTCGAACTAATTTTTCAGAAGATTTGTAACTGAATTTTGTCTTCAGTTATCGTACAGTAAACTGAATTTTGGTGACACCTGATGTACACTTAAACTGAATTGTGGTGACAGGTTATGTACTGAATGTGTGCACTGCACAGAACTGAATATATGTGCTCAATTTGTCCATTTGGTGCATATATGGTGCCTCACTCGTACGCCGCCGTATTTGCTTGCCGCGTGGCCTGACAGCTGGCGGGTGGCCCACAAGTCAGTGGGTGGGAGCGTAGGAAGAGATGAGTCGGACGCGCGCAACGGTTATTTTCCAAAAAAACGGAGCTTTTATTAATTAACGCAAAAGAGTCCCTCCAATGGCGGGAAGTGATTGCCCGGTATATTTGCGCATAGGTACCCATCGGTTCGTATCCTGTCTCTGCTTTCTCACTCACGATCAATCTGAGGCGAAGGTGGCGGAGGTGGTGCGGCACAGCGATCGGCGGCGCGATGCGATGGATGACCCTCGCCATCATCTTCCAGGCGAAGCAGCCCCTACGTGTGGTAAGTCACACCCTTCCTGTTTTCCCTTCATCCTGATTCTCTGTTCCTCGTCCATGCGTATGCGTCGGGTAGGGTTTGTCGGAGCTAGAGTAATCTTTGCCGTGCTTGATCTTCACCTTTCTTCCATGGTATGCGCGATATATGTGTATGTGGACGGTTGCGGAGCAGATATGGGTGCATTGATCCTGATTTTCGCTAGGGTTTATTTGGGGGTTTTGAAAGTAGGACCCTTTTCTGTCAGCAGTTGTTCATGCTTATGTGCGCAACAAATTAGGCTACAATATTGCTGATATATGATTATTTGTCTTGTTGGTCATTGCGCCTCAGATTTGGAGAATGTTCGAACTAATTTTTCAGAAGATTTGTAACTGAATTTTGTCTTCAGTTATCGTACAGTAAACTGAATTTTGGTGACACCTGATGTACACTTAAACTGAATTGTGGTGACAGGTTATGTACTGAATGTGTGCACTGCACAGAACTGAATATATGTGCTCAATTTGTCCATTTGGTGCATATATGGTGCCTCACTCGTACGCCGCCGTATTTGCTTGCCGCGTGGCCTGACAGCTGGCGGGTGGCCCACAAGTCAGTGGGTGGGAGCGTAGGAAGAGATGAGTCGGACGCGCGCAACGGTTATTTTCCAAAAAAACGGAGCTTTTATTAATTAACGCAAAAGAGTCCCTCCAATGGCGGGAAGTGATTGCCCGGTATATTTGCGCATAGGTACCCATCGGTTCGTATCCTGTCTCTGCTTTCTCACTCACGATCAATCTGAGGCGAAGGTGGCGGAGGTGGTGCGGCACAGCGATCGGCGGCGCGATGCGATGGATGACCCTCGCCATCATCTTCCAGGCGAAGCAGCTCCTACGTGTGGTAAGTCACACCCTTCCTGTTTTCCCTTCATCCTGATTCTCTGTTCCTCGTCCATGCGTATGCGTCGGGTAGGGTTTGTCGGAGCTAGAGTAATCTTTGCCGTGCTTGATCTTCACCTTTCTTCCATGGTATGCGCGATATATGTGTATGTGGACGGTTGCGGAGCAGATATGGGTGCATTGATCCTGATTTTCGCTAGGGTTTATTTGGGGGTTTTGAAAGTAGGACCCTTTTCTGTCAGCAGTTGTTCATGCTTATGTGCGCAACAAATTAGGCTACAATATTGCTGATATATGATTATTTGTCTTGTTGGTCATTGCGCCTCAGATTTGGAGAATGTTCGAACTAATTTTTCAGAAGATTTGTAACTGAATTTTGTCTTCAGTTATCGTACAGTAAACTGAATTTTGGTGACACCTGATGTACACTTAAACTGAATTGTGGTGACAGGTTATGTACTGAATGTGTGCACTGCACAGAACTGAATATATGTGCTCAATTTGTCCATTTGGTGCATATATGGTGCCTCACTCGTACGCCGCCGTATTTGCTTGCCGCGTGGCCTGACAGCTGGCGGGTGGCCCACAAGTCAGTGGGTGGGAGCGTAGGAAGAGATGAGTCGGACGCGCGCAACGGTTATTTTCCAAAAAAACGGAGCTTTTATTAATTAACGCAAAAGAGTCCCTCCAATGGCGGGAAGTGATTGCCCGGTATATTTGCGCATAGGTACCCATCGGTTCGTATCCTGTCTCTGCTTTCTCACTCACGATCAATCTGAGGCGAAGGTGGCGGAGGTGGTGCGGCACAGCGATCGGCGGCGCGATGCGATGGATGACCCTCGCCATCATCTTCCAGGCGAAGCAGCTCCTACGTGTGGTAAGTCACACCCTTCCTGTTTTCCCTTCATCCTGATTCTCTGTTCCTCGTCCATGCGTATGCGTCGGGTAGGGTTTGTCGGAGCTAGAGTAATCTTTGCCGTGCTTGATCTTCACCTTTCTTCCATGGTATGCGCGATATATGTGTATGTGGACGGTTGCGGAGCAGATATGGGTGCATTGATCCTGATTTTCGCTAGGGTTTATTTGGGGGTTTTGAAAGTAGGACCCTTTTCTGTCAGCAGTTGTTCATGCTTATGTGCGCAACAAATTAGGCTACAATATTGCTGATATATGATTATTTGTCTTGTTGGTCATTGCGCCTCAGATTTGGAGAATGTTCGAACTAATTTTTCAGAAGATTTGTAACTGAATTTTGTCTTCAGTTATCGTACAGTAAACTGAATTTTGGTGACACCTGATGTACACTTAAACTGAATTGTGGTGACAGGTTATGTACTGAATGTGTGCACTGCACAGAACTGAATATATGTGTTCAATTTGTGCTATGCAGTACAGATGTACTGAATGTGTGCAGTTGTATGTAAAGTAATGAATAATTAAGTGTTTAGTAAACTAAATAGATGGATGTTGTGTACTGAATAGGTAACTTATTCTTTTGTACATAAGTGAAATCTGTGTTGAATATATGTGCAGCATAGTAATCTGAATATTTGTTCTATTTTAATAATGCAGGGCTATTTGATGGTCTGTTCACAGTTCAAATCCATCACAAGGGATATTTGTGTGGATCTGGATCTGGTAGCAACATGAAGTATATAGAACATGAAGTGGACCGGTTTGACTACTGTCGGAGTGATACTTGGTCTAATTTATGGATAGATGATTTCCTTCTCCAACTATCACTCTTGGTCTAATTTATGGATAGATGATTTCCTTCTCCAACTGGGCCACGACAGAGCAAACTCCAAGATGGATGTGTATTGGTGCCAACCTGGTAAATATTTTTGTGATGGGCTTCACCTGATGTCATGTGATGCAGATATAGTGCTCATGATTGCTGCAACAGTAGAACACAAGAACTTGGTCGTGCTGGTAGACCATGGTGACACTCTGCAGTTACTAAACAATGATGATGATGTGTTGCTGCATGGACTGAATGAACCAACAAAAGTAATAACTCCAATTAAGTCAGGAAAGGGCAAAGAAAATGTTTGCTGGTCTGAAATACCAGAAAGTGCATGAGATATTAGTTATAGCAGAGCAAAGAGTTTCATCCCATTTGATGAAGGCTCTAGTTCTGGTATTGGTAATGAAGAATTACAGGCTGAATTTGACAACCGTGAGAATGGTGACAGTACAAGCTCTGCACGCGTGTTGGTCTGTTTATACTCTTTTGTGATAATTAATAAAATGTCTGTTATACTATTTTGCGATAATTAATAAAAGGTCTGTGGGTTTTCTGGAAAATAACCGCTGCGCGCGACCGACTCGTCTCTTCCTGCGCTCCCACCCACTGACCCGTGGGCCACAAGCCAGCTGTCAGGCCACGCGGCAGGCAAATACGGCGGCGTATGAGCGAGGCACCGCATATGCACCAAATGGACAAGTTGTGGCACCAGTTTTCGACATTTTGCAAATTTAGGCACTAAAGTGACCGCGCCGGACAAATTTAGGCACCTCTGGTGTATTTACCTCTTCACAAAAATTGCACATCGAACGGCACTCCAAAATCAGAATCGGATAAATAGCTTAAAGGTCAATAATGCTTACATGCGATACACCCGAAACCTTCCCTCTTCGATGACCCCTATGATAAGCATCTCCTAAAGCTACACGGATCCCCCAAAAAACACATGACAAATGTCAACTCGGCAGCTGATAAATAGCTAGGAGGCTGGCGATGGATGAACTACAGTACTATACACAAACATTCCCAACATGAAGGCCCATGCGGCAAAAGATACCCACGGCTAGGTCAGGCTGCCCACTAAACTGGTGCCACTACAAGCTAAATATACTAACGAGGATCCCCTGGTGCCTGATGTAACCTGCCTGCACTGGACCAAGCTGTTAATTTGACCACACATGGATGAGGCCTTGATGGTTGCCGGTGATGATCTCCTCGCGCTCTTCGTCGTAGTACAGAGATGTGATGTCGCCGAGGGCCTCCAGAGGCGTACACAGGAACTTCGACGACTTCTGTTTGCACAGGTTCCCTGCCTTTATCTTGGCCATACATTTCCCGGTCAATATCTCGCTGATGTTAATAGAACAGGCTGCACAAGAATGCAAAGTACAAATAAGATCATGCAGGGATAGGTACTGGCATCATCCCCATGTATCTAAGGTAGTAAGTTAGAGCAGATTTTCTTCGAGCATACATTTGAAAACGTGAATTCAAAACAAAAAGGCGCATTAGGCAAAGTGCCCATGCGTCAACATGCTTCCTGACGCATCTTTCTTACTAAGTAGAGAATCTATCGAAAGCATCACACGCAAAATCAAGTGATTACCAGCTACTCAAAATAAACACCTATTCTGGCGTTTGTATGACTGTTAAAACAGAGAGATAAAACTTTGGTGACACACACTTGATCAGCACTGAAATTGCATGCATGAATCATCAAACTGGTATAAAACTAAAAAGCTCGGGAACACTGCCTCCCGTCAAAGAGAAAACTGATAGTGCTTGCGACTAAATCTAACATGAGGAGTATAATGGATAAAGGTAAATGCATTGCCAGGAAGGATTAGCAACCATAACAAATCAATTAGCAATTAAACACATCAACAATACATGCTGAAGCACCAGAAAGTTTAAATTTTTACCATTGTCCTCTGAAGATGGATCATCCGGTTCAGCTTTGCAGTAAGAGATAATGAGGTCTTGGTTGCTAGTTATGTAAATACTGTTTGTATTGCAATCAGGATGCCACAACAAATGATCCTCAAAGGATGTCACCAGTTCACCACGGAAATTCCAAACTGATACCGACCGATTACGGAAGGTCAGGAACAGCTGCATCTCGTACAGAAAAATAAAAGCTGATGGAGTCACAAACTCATTGCTGCTCACTTCTGTTATCTTAGAGTTTGTTACCTGCGGTATTGCATGGAAGTTTGTTACAAACAAGAAATAGAAAATTGTTTTTCTTATTTCCCTTGACCTATAATACACAGCCAATGCTTACATCAAGAATTTGAAGGTTCTCCCCGTCCTGCTTGACTAGAAGTTTTTCATTGAATTGCTCAATGAAATCAATCTTCTTGTTGCGGTGAAGAAGATGCCTGAATGACTTCAAGCGCTTACCATCTTCAATAGAAAGAATCTCAAGAGGAATGTAGCCCTTTTTTCTTGAGTATATCAATAGCATTATACCAGGGCTGTGAGAAGGAAATAAGAAGCAATAAGGCACAACTAATTTTGGCGTGAATAGAAATGTGCACAAGAAATAAAACTGAATGTATCCAATATCTCTTGAAAGAAAAGAAGTACACTAATCCCATCTCGGAAGTCGCAAAGAAACAATTATCTTGTTCCCACATGCTGAATAATGCACATGTGCTTGTCCTTAGATCTTTACATAATAAATACATCCACAAGGACGGTTCAGCAGCACGGCTTTTTTCGAGAAGACGGGAGACTAGAGACAAAAATACTTGTTTATTCTTTGTTGTTTTCCTGTTAAGACTTAAGAGGTAACACTGGCATCGCTTATATACAGTCCAGCCCCAAACAATGGTTAGCTAATGGACATTTGGATCAATTAGGAGATAACAACCAAACCTAACTTAATTTGGAGAACTATAGAAAAGCCATGCTTTGAGTTATCCACTAAACCTTGCATGGTACCGTTTCACGTGGTACAATTCACATGAAAGGTACCCCTGTTGCTGCTGCACAAAATAGTGCAACAGATATGCTATATGCGATGTCAATCCTGCCTGTAGTGACAATCGTTTCTACAAAGAAGCAATAGTGCAACCACGCACATTTTTTTAAACCTCGGCTATCGTAACCTACAGGTAGGGATTGAGAATGGCACTTCTAAATGTGCCAACAATATCAAGTTATAATTGTACCATTTCTATGGATTATGACTGGTTTCATAGAAAACATTAAATTTAGTAAATGATAGGAGCCCATTTAGAATCAAAGCAGTCATAAGTATCTCTTACAAAAGAAGATAACTTACCATTCAGCCATGAAGTTAGGATCCATTTAGCATTGTGGTGGATTATGATAGTCCTGTGGGGTTGAACTGCTTTTAGATAATTTAAGGTTTAGTTACTGCTTTCTGAGATAATTGGGTGTTCTTTTTTTATATATAATTGAGATAATTGGGTGACTAGTACTTCTAAATGAGGAAAAAAAGATGTCAAACAAAAATATTCTGTCAGTATTGCACGAGAACAGACAGGTGACATAGAAACAAAAAACAGGATCATTGCGCAATGTGAACAATGTAAATTAGGAAAACAAACCAAGAGAGATTTCCTTACCTGATTTTTATCTCTTGAACATCTTTATCAGATATCGTGTACAGAAGTGTGTAGTTCTTCAAGTCAAACACCTTGTAAGTACTGTTTTAGATGAGAACACAGTGTCATAATTTGAACAAATATATTTTCTCCATATTAGAAAGGTAGGTAGTTCAATCACCTGTCTTGAGCAGAGTACGTCAGCACCTTTCCGTTTACATCATCAAACTCCACAAAACCTGGCCACCTCAACGATTCTGTCTCAAAAAGAGGGAAACCAGCATCTGGCTTTCCACGGCGTATATACCTTGAGAGTAAAATGCCGTTTAGCTATAATATGATAAAAGTAGGAAGGCTAGCAGTGTAACAGGATCATAGGAAGACAACTCACTCGATTCGAGTTGTCCTGCATCTTAAAGCACTGAAATTTTCAGAACCATAAACTGATACGGTTATAAGCGAGTCATTGTTCTTGTTATAAAACAAACTACGGATGACTTCATCTGGACTTCCATTCAGAAAGCAAATCCGCTGGTTTTTCACTGGAAACAAAGAGAATATAAGAATAGTTGTTTGAACCAGGACCAGTCATTAACAAAAGCTCAAAAGAGGCGTACCTCTACTGAATGCAGCACATACTCCCAGCTGTGATAAAGCAAAGATAATATCACGGGCTCCAACTATCTCAATAATTTCAGACCGCTTCCTCAAGTAAGGTAGTAGCGAACTGTTCTCCTTAGGATCATATGTATCAAATTCTTCCTACAAATAAGAATGAGAAAAACAAAACAAATCAAGAATCCTAGATAGCATGTGGTATGTCACTGGCAGATTCACACTATCAGGCAACTCAACACTGGCAGAGCATTAAGCGCCAAAAACTGAGTGAGTGAACGGTAGCAAACTTCACTGGTCAAGGTTTAATCTCAAAATAGAGTGAGTGGGCAGACTAACTGAATCAGCCATTGAAATGTAGCTTGTGAAACCTATTCATGACTTCCATGTTCTCATAGTTACCTGAAATGTTATCCTTTTTCCAAGACTGGGAAATTGAAATGCCAAAGCGAGGCCTCATGGCCCAAGTTCAAATTTTTTTCATCAAATTATAAGATGCCCTCCTATACAGACCAAATTATCCCAGTGATGGCCCTCCAAGGCATCGACACATTGGAATACAACACCAGGAAGCAATCCTTCCTCCTATTAGTGTCATCCAATACACTGCTATTGATGTGATTCCAGGATGCACCCTAACAGCTCAGTCAGACAGTTACTTCACCAAAAGTGAAGCTGGCGCACAAGTAAAAGGCTGTACAAACAAGCAGTTCTTGCACAGAAAAAAAAAACTAATTTTCTCCTGTTAACTGTTAAGCATGACCGAAGGCCACAGTTCCTCCTCGCCTAGCACTCATACATCACATCGCCTAGGCCCATGGGCGGAGACAAGCCCCAGGCAGCCCGGGCATCTTATATTCTGGCAGAAAACGGGGTTGTCCTGGTTGGCTAGCGCGCGAGGTTTACTATCCAGTGGTCTCAGGTTCGAATCACAGTCTCGCAGGAATTTAACCGTAATAATCATCACAACTCGTATTCAATGATCGTATTGAGCGTATTCTGAAGTTCAGTGACCGTATCGTGCTTTGATCTCAACTTCAGTAACCACGGTATTTATCTCAGAAATAAAACCGATTATTTACTCCTCTAACGCTGGATAGGTGGTTGGTTAGAAATGCCCTTACGGCATGAGAACTTGGAGTCCCTGTTGAATGTACTCATGAGTACATGTAGTACCAATGCTATGAATTTATTTCTCATGATCTCTCTTACTCGAACATGTTTTGCATGCCTTGATTGATTCCTGTGGGCATGGTGGCTCACAAGCAAGATGACAGATAAAAACTCAACGTAAAAAACTTGACGTCCGGACATACGATCAGAAACGACCCTTCTTTTAAATCTCAAGTGTCAACCTTTGTGGTTAATATAAAATTAATGGATATAAAGGGGTGATGAAAGAAGAAGAGGTAAATACACCAGAGGTGCCTAAACTTGTCCGGGGCGGTCACTTTATTGCCTAAACTTGCAAAATATCAAAAACTGGTGCCACAACTTGTCCATTTGGTGCATATATGGTGCCTCACTCGTACGCCGCCGTATTTGCTTGCCGCGTGGCCTGACAGCTGGCGGGTGGCCCACAAGTCAGTGGGTGGGAGCGTAGGAAGAGATGAGTCGGACGCGCGCAACGGTTATTTTCCAAAAAAACGGAGCTTTTATTAATTAACGCAAAAGAGTCCCTCCAATGGCGGGAAGTGATTGCCCGGTATATTTGCGCATAGGTACCCATCGGTTCGTATCCTGTCTCTGCTTTCTCACTCACGATCAATCTGAGGCGAAGGTGGCGGAGGTGGTGCGGCACAGCGATCGGCGGCGCGATGCGATGGATGACCCTCGCCATCATCTTCCAGGCGAAGCAGCTCCTACGTGTGGTAAGTCACACCCTTCCTGTTTTCCCTTCATCCTGATTCTCTGTTCCTCGTCCATGCGTATGCGTCGGGTAGGGTTTGTCGGAGCTAGAGTAATCTTTGCCGTGCTTGATCTTCACCTTTCTTCCATGGTATGCGCGATATATGTGTATGTGGACGGTTGCGGAGCAGATATGGGTGCATTGATCCTGATTTTCGCTAGGGTTTATTTGGGGGTTTTGAAAGTAGGACCCTTTTCTGTCAGCAGTTGTTCATGCTTATGTGCGCAACAAATTAGGCTACAATATTGCTGATATATGATTATTTGTCTTGTTGGTCATTGCGCCTCAGATTTGGAGAATGTTCGAACTAATTTTTCAGAAGATTTGTAACTGAATTTTGTCTTCAGTTATCGTACAGTAAACTGAATTTTGGTGACACCTGATGTACACTTAAACTGAATTGTGGTGACAGGTTATGTACTGAATGTGTGCACTGCACAGAACTGAATATATGTGCTCAATTTGTCCATTTGGTGCATATATGGTGCCTCACTCGTACGCCGCCGTATTTGCTTGCCGCGTGGCCTGACAGCTGGCGGGTGGCCCACAAGTCAGTGGGTGGGAGCGTAGGAAGAGATGAGTCGGACGCGCGCAACGGTTATTTTCCAAAAAAACGGAGCTTTTATTAATTAACGCAAAAGAGTCCCTCCAATGGCGGGAAGTGATTGCCCGGTATATTTGCGCATAGGTACCCATCGGTTCGTATCCTGTCTCTGCTTTCTCACTCACGATCAATCTGAGGCGAAGGTGGCGGAGGTGGTGCGGCACAGCGATCGGCGGCGCGATGCGATGGATGACCCTCGCCATCATCTTCCAGGCGAAGCAGCTCCTACGTGTGGTAAGTCACACCCTTCCTGTTTTCCCTTCATCCTGATTCTCTGTTCCTCGTCCATGCGTATGCGTCGGGTAGGGTTTGTCGGAGCTAGAGTAATCTTTGCCGTGCTTGATCTTCACCTTTCTTCCATGGTATGCGCGATATATGTGTATGTGGACGGTTGCGGAGCAGATATGGGTGCATTGATCCTGATTTTCGCTAGGGTTTATTTGGGGGTTTTGAAAGTAGGACCCTTTTCTGTCAGCAGTTGTTCATGCTTATGTGCGCAACAAATTAGGCTACAATATTGCTGATATATGATTATTTGTCTTGTTGGTCATTGCGCCTCAGATTTGGAGAATGTTCGAACTAATTTTTCAGAAGATTTGTAACTGAATTTTGTCTTCAGTTATCGTACAGTAAACTGAATTTTGGTGACACCTGATGTACACTTAAACTGAATTGTGGTGACAGGTTATGTACTGAATGTGTGCACTGCACAGAACTGAATATATGTGCTCAATTTGTGCTATGCAGTACAGATGTACTGAATGTGTGCAGTTGTATGTAAAGTAATGAATAATTAAGTGTTTAGTAAACTAAATAGATGGATGTTGTGTACTGAATAGGTAACTTATTCTTTTGTACATAAGTGAAATCTGTGTTGAATATATGTGCAGCATAGTAATCTGAATATTTGTTCTATTTTAATAATGCAGGGCTATTTGATGGTCTGTTCACAGTTCAAATCCATCACAAGGGATATTTGTGTGGATCTGGATCTGGTAGCAACATGAAGTATATAGAACATGAAGTGGACCGGTTTGACTACTGTCGGAGTGATACTTGGTCTAATTTATGGATAGATGATTTCCTTCTCCAACTATCACTCTTGGTCTAATTTATGGATAGATGATTTCCTTCTCCAACTGGGCCACGACAGAGCAAACTCCAAGATGGATGTGTATTGGTGCCAACCTGGTAAATATTTTTGTGATGGGCTTCACCTGATGTCATGTGATGCAGATATAGTGCTCATGATTGCTGCAACAGTAGAACACAAGAACTTGGTCGTGCTGGTAGACCATGGTGACACTCTGCAGTTACTAAACAATGATGATGATGTGTTGCTGCATGGACTGAATGAACCAACAAAAGTAATAACTCCAATTAAGTCAGGAAAGGGCAAAGAAAATGTTTGCTGGTCTGAAATACCAGAAAGTGCATGAGATATTAGTTATAGCAGAGCAAAGAGTTTCATCCCATTTGATGAAGGCTCTAGTTCTGGTATTGGTAATGAAGAATTACAGGCTGAATTTGACAACCGTGAGAATGGTGACAGTACAAGCTCTGCACGCGTGTTGGTCTGTTTATACTCTTTTGTGATAATTAATAAAATGTCTGTTATACTATTTTGCGATAATTAATAAAAGGTCTGTGGGTTTTCTGGAAAATAACCGCTGCGCGCGACCGACTCGTCTCTTCCTGCGCTCCCCACCCACTGACCCGTGGGCCACAAGCCAGCTGTCAGGCCACGCGGCAGGCAAATACGGCGGCGTATGAGCGAGGCACCGCATATGCACCAAATGGACAAGTTGTGGCACCAGTTTTCGACATTTTGCAAATTTAGGCACTAAAGTGACCGCGCCGGACAAATTTAGGCACCTCTGGTGTATTTACCTCTTCACAAAAATTGCACATCGAACGGCACTCCAAAATCAGAATCGGATAAATAGCTTAAAGGTCAATAATGCTTACATGCGATACACCCGAAACCTTCCCTCTTCGATGACCCCTATGATAAGCATCTCCTAAAGCTACACGGATCCCCCAAAAAACACATGACAAATGTCAACTCGGCAGCTGATAAATAGCTAGGAGGCTGGCGATGGATGAACTACAGTACTATACACAAACATTCCCAACATGAAGGCCCATGCGGCAAAAGATACCCACGGCTAGGTCAGGCTGCCCACTAAACTGGTGCCACTACAAGCTAAATATACTAACGAGGATCCCCTGGTGCCTGATGTAACCTGCCTGCACTGGACCAAGCTGTTAATTTGACCACACATGGATGAGGCCTTGATGGTTGCCGGTGATGATCTCCTCGCGCTCTTCGTCGTAGTACAGAGATGTGATGTCGCCGAGGGCCTCCAGAGGCGTACACAGGAACTTCGACGACTTCTGTTTGCACAGGTTCCCTGCCTTTATCTTGGCCATACATTTCCCGGTCAATATCTCGCTGATGTTAATAGAACAGGCTGCACAAGAATGCAAAGTACAAATAAGATCATGCAGGGATAGGTACTGGCATCATCCCCATGTATCTAAGGTAGTAAGTTAGAGCAGATTTTCTTCGAGCATACATTTGAAAACGTGAATTCAAAACAAAAAGGCGCATTAGGCAAAGTGCCCATGCGTCAACATGCTTCCTGACGCATCTTTCTTACTAAGTAGAGAATCTATCGAAAGCATCACACGCAAAATCAAGTGATTACCAGCTACTCAAAATAAACACCTATTCTGGCGTTTGTATGACTGTTAAAACAGAGAGATAAAACTTTGGTGACACACACTTGATCAGCACTGAAATTGCATGCATGAATCATCAAACTGGTATAAAACTAAAAAGCTCGGGAACACTGCCTCCCGTCAAAGAGAAAACTGATAGTGCTTGCGACTAAATCTAACATGAGGAGTATAATGGATAAAGGTAAATGCATTGCCAGGAAGGATTAGCAACCATAACAAATCAATTAGCAATTAAACACATCAACAATACATGCTGAAGCACCAGAAAGTTTAAATTTTTACCATTGTCCTCTGAAGATGGATCATCCGGTTCAGCTTTGCAGTAAGAGATAATGAGGTCTTGGTTGCTAGTTATGTAAATACTGTTTGTATTGCAATCAGGATGCCACAACAAATGATCCTCAAAGGATGTCACCAGTTCACCACGGAAATTCCAAACTGATACCGACCGATTACGGAAGGTCAGGAACAGCTGCATCTCGTACAGAAAAATAAAAGCTGATGGAGTCACAAACTCATTGCTGCTCACTTCTGTTATCTTAGAGTTTGTTACCTGCGGTATTGCATGGAAGTTTGTTACAAACAAGAAATAGAAATTGTTTTTCTTATTTCCCTTGACCTATAATACACAGCCAATGCTTACATCAAGAATTTGAAGGTTCTCCCCGTCCTGCTTGACTAGAAGTTTTTCATTGAATTGCTCAATGAAATCAATCTTCTTGTTGCGGTGAAGAAGATGCCTGAATGACTTCAAGCGCTTACCATCTTCAATAGAAAGAATCTCAAGAGGAATGTAGCCCTTTTTTCTTGAGTATATCAATAGCATTATACCAGGGCTGTGAGAAGGAAATAAGAAGCAATAAGGCACAACTAATTTTGGCGTGAATAGAAATGTGCACAAGAAATAAAACTGAATGTATCCAATATCTCTTGAAAGAAAAGAAGTACACTAATCCCATCTCGGAAGTCGCAAAGAAACAATTATCTTGTTCCCACATGCTGAATAATGCACATGTGCTTGTCCTTAGATCTTTACATAATAAATACATCCACAAGGACGGTTCAGCAGCACGGCTTTTTTCGAGAAGACGGGAGACTAGAGACAAAAATACTTGTTTATTCTTTGTTGTTTTCCTGTTAAGACTTAAGAGGTAACACTGGCATCGCTTATATACAGTCCAGCCCCAAACAATGGTTAGCTAATGGACATTTGGATCAATTAGGAGATAACAACCAAACCTAACTTAATTTGGAGAACTATAGAAAAGCCATGCTTTGAGTTATCCACTAAACCTTGCATGGTACCGTTTCACGTGGTACAATTCACATGAAAGGTACCCCTGTTGCTGCTGCACAAAATAGTGCAACAGATATGCTATATGCGATGTCAATCCTGCCTGTAGTGACAATCGTTTCTACAAAGAAGCAATAGTGCAACCACGCACATTTTTTTAAACCTCGGCTATCGTAACCTACAGGTAGGGATTGAGAATGGCACTTCTAAATGTGCCAACAATATCAAGTTATAATTGTACCATTTCTATGGACTATGACTGGTTTCATAGAAAACATTAAATTTAGTAAATGATAGGAGCCCATTTAGAATCAAAGCAGTCATAAGTATCTCTTACAAAAGAAGATAACTTACCATTCAGCCATGAAGTTAGGATCCATTTAGCATTGTGGTGGATTATGATAGTCCTGTGGGGTTGAACTGCTTTTAGATAATTTAAGGTTTAGTTACTGCTTTCTGAGATAATTGGGTGTTCTTTTTTTATATATAATTGAGATAATTGGGTGACTAGTACTTCTAAATGAGGAAAAAAAGATGTCAAACAAAAATATTCTGTCAGTATTGCACGAGAACAGACAGGTGACATAGAAACAAAAAACAGGATCATTGCGCAATGTGAACAATGTAAATTAGGAAAACAAACCAAGAGAGATTTCCTTACCTGATTTTTATCTCTTGAACATCTTTATCAGATATCGTGTACAGAAGTGTGTAGTTCTTCAAGTCAAACACCTTGTAAGTACTGTTTTAGATGAGAACACAGTGTCATAATTTGAACAAATATATTTTCTCCATATTAGAAAGGTAGGTAGTTCAATCACCTGTCTTGAGCAGAGTACGTCAGCACCTTTCCGTTTACATCATCAAACTCCACAAAACCTGGCCACCTCAACGATTCTGTCTCAAAAAGAGGGAAACCAGCATCTGGCTTTCCACGGCGTATATACCTTGAGAGTAAAATGCCGTTTAGCTATAATATGATAAAAGTAGGAAGGCTAGCAGTGTAACAGGATCATAGGAAGACAAACTCACTCGATTCGAGTTGTCCTGCATCTTAAAGCACTGAAATTTTCAGAACCATAAACTGATACGGTTATAAGCGAGTCATTGTTCTTGTTATAAAACAAACTACGGATGACTTCATCTGGACTTCCATTCAGAAAGCAAATCCGCTGGTTTTTCACTGGAAACAAAGAGAATATAAGAATAGTTGTTTGAACCAGGACCAGTCATTAACAAAAGCTCAAAAGAGGCGTACCTCTACTGAATGCAGCACATACTCCCAGCTGTGATAAAGCAAAGATAATATCACGGGCTCCAACTATCTCAATAATTTCAGACCGCTTCCTCAAGTAAGGTAGTAGCGAACTGTTCTCCTTAGGATCATATGTATCAAATTCTTCCTACAAATAAGAATGAGAAAAACAAAACAAATCAAGAATCCTAGATAGCATGTGGTATGTCACTGGCAGATTCACACTATCAGGCAACTCAACACTGGCAGAGCATTAAGCGCCAAAAACTGAGTGAGTGAACGGTAGCAAACTTCACTGGTCAAGGTTTAATCTCAAAATAGAGTGAGTGGGCAGACTAACTGAATCAGCCATTGAAATGTAGCTTGTGAAACCTATTCATGACTTCCATGTTCTCATAGTTACCTGAAATGTTATCCTTTTTCCAAGACTGGGAAATTGAAATGCCAAAGCGAGGCCTCATGGCCCAAGTTCAAATTTTTTTCATCAAATTATAAGATGCCCTCCTATACAGACCAAATTATCCCAGTGATGGCCCTCCAAGGCATCGACACATTGGAATACAACACCAGGAAGCAATCCTTCCTCCTATTAGTGTCATCCAATACACTGCTATTGATGTGATTCCAGGATGCACCCTAACAGCTCAGTCAGACAGTTACTTCACCAAAAGTGAAGCTGGCGCACAAGTAAAAGGCTGTACAAACAAGCAGTTCTTGCACAGAAAAAAAAAACTAATTTTCTCCTGTTAACTGTTAAGCATGACCGAAGGCCACAGTTCCTCCTCGCCTAGCACTCATACATCACATCGCCTAGGCCCATGGGCGGAGACAAGCCCCAGGCAGCCCGGGCGGCTGCCTGGGGCGTGAGGCCCATCTCGCTCGTACATGTAGCGAAGGCGGCCTGGGGCGTGAGGCCGATCTCGTTCGCTGCCTGCCTCAGCTCTCTGCCTGTGTCCCCTGAAAAAAGAAGCTGCCTGAACCAACCGGCTGCCCGCCGCCCGTTCCCCCGACTTGGACGAACCCTAGGCGTCAGGTGGCTGTGTGACCTGCGTCCTTGCCCACCGGCGAGCCCGCTGCCGCCGCCTGCCGGCTGCCGTCGTGCCTACCCAGCCGACGAGCCCTGTCCCTTCGATCCCCTTTTGGGGCATCAGTTTGCGCCGCTGCGGCGCTGCGGGCTGCTGCCCTGTCCGACGAGGCAGCGACCCCGGCGAGGCGGCAGGCTGCCCGGCGTCCGGCGAGACGCAGCACAGAGCAGACAACAGAGCAAGAGCAAAGATATCCCTTCCTAGTTCTCTTCGATGTATTGCTCTGTTCGGTGGAGGCATGGAGCTCTGTTCTGAACTTCTGATGTATAGCTTTTAGCAACAGCAGAAAGGGCATTCTCAACAATGAGCATTATCAAGACTAGATTGAGAAACAAAATGTGTGATGATTGGATGTCTCATAGAATGGAATGTTACATTGAGCGAGATGTATTTTTTAGTATTGAAGAATCAAAGATCATTTAGCGACTTCAAGGTTATCGCAATCGCAGATGCCTTTCGCCTTGTCCTAGCCGTAAGCTTTCACATTTTACATCTGTTATTAACTATTTTTATCTGCTATAATATGCATTGATTTGCATTTCAAAATTTATCATTGAAGGTTTAGCTTCTTCTGCTATTGATGATGTAGTCATGGGATGCTCAGATCAACCAATCCTTTGATTTGGTATCAATTTTATATCAATCTTTTATATCATCTCTATGCTCTACATATTGTCTTTTGATTTATCTTGCTTTATTAGTTGACCCATCAAGGAACAAATGCTGCCATTGAATATTATGTTTGGTTTTCTTATTAGTTATGCAACATAGATTGACTTTCATATGCCTTGAAACTGGGGTTTTTTGGTAGTTTTTTGCCCTTAGTTTCTCGCCTGGGGCGTCGGCCAATCCTGGCTCCGCCACTGCCTAGGCCCCCTGGTTCCAACCCCTCCGGCAATCAGAAAAAAGCAAAGATCTTTAAGCAACTCCCTCCTAAACCCTAAACCACCACCAACCCATGCCAGGCACTGCCAATGACGCCCACAATTGACGAGGAGACACCCGGGGAAAAGGCGGACCTGGAGCTGGATGTTGCGGAACCGCTCCCGCGTGGTGCTGGCGGCGAAGGTGCGCTCGGGGAATGCGGCAATCTCCCGGCGCTGCAGCTTCCGCGCGCTGTTGGAGGACGCATCCGGCCTCGGCCGCTTCTTGGCGGTCACCCTCCGCACGCCGGAAGGCCGAGGCCTCGCCTCCATCTCGATTCACCCTCCGCCACCCCCGATTCGCCCTCCTCGCCGCCAACGAGGGGTCGCGTCACGCCGAGGCGCCGGTGGGCATCTCGCCGGAGGGGAGGGGGGCAGGGGGTTAGGGTTGAGGCGAGCCGGAGCTGGACGCCCTCGCGGTATCACTGAATGGGTATCCTGGAATCCGAGGTAATTCGGGGGCTTTCCTATAAAAGTCGCCTGTAATGAGGGCCTCCGCTCCGTGGAAGGGGGTGTCGGGCGGGGGTGGCCTGGGCCGTGCCGTGTCCATCCAACGGTGGAAAACGCGTACACGTAGTTGAGTCGCTGATCCGCCTTCCCGGTTGGAGCCGTGTGTGGCGCCGTGTGTTGCGCCTAGGGCGTACAATCAAACTGCCGAACAGAGGCCACATCGTGCACGGAAAATGCCAATGGCGCCCAAGCTCCCCGAGCTCCAGGAGCTCGGTATTTTTTTTAAAAAGTGATATATTAAAGTTTTTAAAAAATTCCACGGAAAGATATCGCACGAACAACATGTTTTTTTTAGCCAACATGTGAAAAAGCATTTGATTTTTTTGTGTTTTGTAGGCTGTAAAAAAACAAAATTCCGGCCCAACAACAAAAAAATGCCCATCTTAGAAATACGTACCCCTAAAAATACTTAGAAATACGTTTTTGGCTTTTTTCTGTATGCCACATGTGAAAGTATATGGTTATGAATTTTCGCACATACGTAATACACATGTGTATGATTGTTCATAAATAAATTCAAAAAAAATATGAACCAGCTATGTTTGGATGGTTAGGAGGACAATGGTATCCCGGCCCACTAGGGTTCAAATCTTGATGCTCGCATTTCAGAATTTCCGGCGATGCGCGTTCAGTGGGAGAAGACATTCTCGTCGACTACGAGACGCATGTGGTGGGATAAATATATGCGCGCATATATGAACGCTTGCACGTCTGTACCGTGTTCTAAAAAATTCACATTGTAGAAATTTGGTTTTTCAAAACGAGCTCCCTAGAGCTCGACCTCCAAAAACCCTCACCTCCATCATATGCTGCTAGTTGATTTGCTAAACCTTCTCCTTGCCAAGGGCCAAAGAAGGTGTCGACACAAGCATAATGTATCAGTGCTCCAGTCGTGTCGGCGACAATTCATCCCTAAAGGCATCCAATGCACTCCTTCACACGTCCAACACATCCGCGAATACAGATACGAAAGTAGTCCATCCATGCTATCCACCAAACATTCACCCCTATTTTTTAAGTCGGCAAACTAAAGTTGAGTATATAATTCTTCGAGCAAAGAAAATATTCAAATACAACACTGGTTCAAATTTAAATATTATAATTCAAACATTAAGTTTTCAAATAAAATAGTCAAACTTGAATTCAGCTTATGTTCCAGTTGTATATTTTAACCGCCCACAGATGCTCAATCAGATCATTCTTAAACTGATCATGAATTGCTCGATACCGAATCTGTTGATGCATTTGGACAAACTCCTCAGGCAGATGGATTCTGAGCCCGTTTGTGAGAATTCAGACACACGGACACGTCACAGACGTTGAAGGCACCGTGTTAGATGGCAAAAACATCTGGACGAGGCGGTTCGGATGTTTGCGGACGCTATAGGGCACGACGATGGAGATGCTCTAAGGAGGAATTGGGCAATGGAAATTGCTTTTATAAAATGTTGTTCACTTTGCTTTTCAATTGTATGCTACATTCAAAAGTTTGAAATATGAAATATAACATATGGTTATCATACTCGAAGATGGTACGTATGTGGCCAGAAGAGTGAACGACGCCATCTCAGACATGGACGGAGCTTCGTTGGGGCCGACCTGGACCGTGGACCGGCTAGGATTTTGGCCAGCTTTTTAATGCATATGGTTTGTAGCCAGTCAACACTAAGCAGGCATCATCACCCCCTTTCACGATCGATCCAAATCCATCCATTAGGGTACATGGAGGCATAGTACCTGGTAATCATGGGCTCCTGGCCAACGTCCCCCTTCAATTGTGATGAGATGCGACTGCTTCTGCTCATCTAGGTGTAGCAGCAGCTAGGCACACATCAAGGAGCAGCAGCCGCTAACGACATCTTGTCAGATCCCGAATCAAACAACTGGGAGGGTGTAAGACTTGCGAACCCACTGTATGGGCACATGCCAGACCGCCAGAGGTTTAGCGGGCAGGCATGAGTAGCACCACAGTGGGAAGCGGCCAACCAACGGCCTGGGCAACGAGCAATCGAGCATAGAATCTCCAGCTGTTTGCAATTGTGAGTCTCGACATATCTCTACTCCTGATGGAGCACTTGGTAGCCTGATACGGTTTATTTTCGTTCGGTTTTTTGTCCCACCTCCCACCACCCCATATCTCACTGGTTTTTTCTTTCTCCCATTAAAAAACCAAATCTCATTAAGAGAATCTTGTTTCGTACTTGTTTTGGCAGACTCTGATTCAATTCAATCCCGTAAATTATAAGTAATTAAGTATTCAGAAATCACATCATATATGTGAGATCACTTTCCTAAAGGACACACATAAGATTTTTCTCGACAATCTACCAAAATAGAATAAGATATTCCTCCATAACAAATCGCTAATCCCGTGCACTATACCATTTATTATCACCATTATATTTATTATTAATTGACAATCACAAGTTTTCTAATATAATAAATAATAATATATCTTTTTTCTTATGAGTGTATGTATCCGCGCATCCCTGCGGAGGGACGTCGTACGCGACACCATGGCTGGACCTAACACTAACATGTTGCTTGAGAATGCCAGGGCGTGGATCACAGTGTTGAGGATGGCCGTGACGGAAGGCCGGTCATCAGACCGCCACGTACATATGTTCGTGGACGAGGTCATATTATATTTCTTGTCAGTTTTACAAACAGCAAGACATACTACATTCTCAAATCAAGTGTGTCCATTCAAATGTCAAAAAAATCATGAATGAAATGTGTCATACAATACTCGGTCGTCGTCGTCGTTCGTAGCAGCCATTGATGCGAAAATATATTGAAAATCAAGCATTGAATCAATATGTAGATCAAATCATTAATGCAATTAATTAAATAGACATTTAATTACGTATGCATTCATTAGGCCCATTTAAACAAGATTTTTTTACACCAAATCAATTTGGAAATCGAGTCATAAATGCAATTAATTAATTAAATATAATTATTTATGCCTACAAATAATTAGAAGTAGGAATTTTTTCCCACTTAGGCCTCCTTTGGTTTGTAGGGATCTTATAGGAATTTTATAGGGTAGGATTTTCAAAGGAAAAATTCCTATCAAGCCTTTTGGTTTGTAAGAATGGATTCCTAATTTTATGTAGGATAGGAACCAACCTTCACATTTCAAAGGAAAAAAAATAGCCTAGATTCAATGGAAGAATTCCTATGCTATGTATCAAATGACATGTTTTTCTTTATAGGAATTGAGATGCATGCCATCTCATTTCCTATGATTTTCCAATTCCTATGAAATTCCTATCCTATGAACCAAAGGAGCCCTTAGTCCGATAACTAATTGATATGGTTGATAGTTAATTTGGCATGCAGAGAATTCGGTATGTCATTAATTATTTGTGTACTTAATTAATTATGCAAGCGGTTAATCATGCCAAATTATTTTGAAAGCGCTCGTGGGCAAGGACAATCAACACACTCTCAGCGACATGGTCGAGCACCGCTTGCCAACATAGCAACGACATATTTTAGTGAATTTTTCGAAATTTCAAATATATGAATGGGGTCCGAAATATTTTTAATCCAGAAACTTCGAAGTGGGTTCAAACTAGTTTCAAAGTAAATTTAAATTATTTTAGAATTCATTAAAATTATGTGATATGTGAAACCTCAAAGTCCGAAACAATTTTCAAAATATGCGAAATTTTTGAAATTTTGCATATTTCGGTGAGGTCCGAAATTCTTTTGTTTCCAAAATTAAAAACCTTGACGGCCACCATGCGCTTAGGACATCGGCGACCTAGCGTTCACCAAGATGGATGATGACTATGCTCTGCAGGATGTTCACATGCTGACTATTGTCGAAACGTTCGCGGGTGAGGACAACACAACACAATAGTGAAATTTTGGTTCATGCTATAGTAGAAAGGAAGAGTGTTTCAAGAATTAGAAGGGAAAAAAACTAAAGTGACCAAGTGGTTCATGGTGTTGGAGAACAAAAGAGTGTTCCAGAAAATAAGATGAGAAAAGAAAGAAAGAAAGAGGATTCTAAAAAATAAGTAGGAACGAGAACTAAAGTTGGCGAGGAATTAAGAAGATGAGGTGTCCATGATGAATACACCATTGTTGACATGGTGCTTGTTGGCACCAATAAAATGTCTTGGCGAAGAGCTAAGAGTAGAAGATGTAGGAAAGTACATGAAAGAGAAAAACGGCAATTATCCATTCTAGCATATGTGCGTTGAAGGTGGAGCTTATTGGTGACTAGAATACGTTCATGTTGCCACACGCCTCCAAGGTCAGCGTGCATTTGTTAAATGGACCTTTGAGAACGATCTCTATAATCATTTGTTGTTTTGTGTTAATAGTATAACTTAATTTAACCCAATCTATTATATTGTAAATGTGAAAAATTTCATCTCGATTACAATGCATGACAAAGATGAGGTAAACGTCAAGGAGGTTGCTCCAGCAAGAAATGTCACGCTATGGCGGGAAACAGAATGGGAAGTGGAGGTTTCGATAGAAAAAAGAGAAGATGCATGGGATGGGTTTTTTTTGTCTTGGACTCGGATGCTAGAGATAACATGGTGGATAGCCCGTAGAACGCACGGGCGTTCTACTAGTGTGATCTTATTTCTTCCCAAAATTCCAAGTTGGCTATTTCATAACTATTTTCCCTTCAACTGTTCTTTACATTTCGCAAATGGCAGGGCAAGCCCTCTCCTTTTTATGGAAAGTGAAATAGCCAAAGCCATATGTTGTGGTCACCAACAACATGGTATGAGTATAAGAGCAACTCTAGCAGACCCCGTAAAACGCCGAACCCGCATAAGGCTTTTGCAGTTCGCGGAAAAGGGTATATGCGGGCGGGCGCGGGCGGGGTCAGACTCAGTCCCCGCAAAACGGACCCGTAAAAAAGGATATTCGGTAAATATGCTCTTTTACGGGTCAGCTATGCGGGGTATGCTTGGGCACCGCCGTGTCGAACCGCAAACCGAAGACGCCCAATTATCGAATTTGACATCGATTCCGACAAATGAGTTCAAATTCAAACAATAGAACACAGTTCACACGCAAATAAAAGCTTAGTTTTGTAGGACAAACACAAAAGGGGTCTTGCAAAAGTGACGACCACGTCCGGCATCATCTTGGTCGATCTTCACTCCGTGCCATCGAGTCCATCGAGGTCATCGCAACCACCGAGTCCACCTCCGGCACTTGTTCCAACTCCGGCACCAAAATCATCGGTTGGTGCACTGAACATATCAGCGACATTGGTTCCAAACCCCATTGAGAAAATATCTCCGGCACTTTAACATGCACTGGCCGACGCAAGCATTCTCCTCTTCAAGATATCTCTTCTTGCCATATCATGCCATTCTCTAGTGAGGTCGTCCATGTCATTTCGGTTCAATGTCATGATCTTATTCTCTTCGGCAAGCAACTTGGACATGGCTTTGTTTTCAGCGGCACGTGCTCTTCTCTCCTCAATGGCCGCTTTGCGCAACCCCTCGTCCTTGAGCAATTGTCATTTTTCTTGCTTCTCCCGTGCCTTCTTCTCGGCCAACTCCTTCTTTATCTCCAACGTCTTCGCTAACATCAACTCATTTGATTGCACCATGGCATCAATCTTGTCCCGCAAGCTCGATGCTTCGTGCTCTCTCTTCATCTTCTCCTTAATCTTCTTGTCATCATCGGGCTTGTTCAAGTTTCTTGGGCCATCATCATCCTCATCTTCATCCATGTTTGTAAGTAGACCTCTCTTCGGTGGGGATTCCTTGTCAGTCAACTTCCACTTCTCGCACTCTTTGAGCAAGTCCTAATAATGTTCTAGTTTGAAGAATTTGCCTTCCGAAGCTTCCGTGTCTTTGTATCTTTATTGGGCAATTTTGTCCTACACAATTTGAACAAAGTCAAATGCAATATGATGTGCATAACTTGGGACGTGAAAACGAACTCACATAGTCGGATTCCACGGTTCCACTTGGAGGTGCATTGCGTACTTGTTCCAAGCAAGCTGCCCAATGGCTGCAAATAGGCTTGATCACGTCCCAATGCCCTTGGAGTGACCGAAAGGTGCGTGGAGTCCTATTGGGATACTTTGCCTTCATGTGGAAGTATTGATCTTTGATCCTTTGCCAATACCTTGGCGTTCTGAGACGTACCCATGCAAGCATCAAGAGACACCGCATTCCAAGCCTTAATCAAGATTTGATCTTCCAAAATCGTGTAGTTCTTCGATCTCTGGCTTTTTCTTGCTTGTGGTGGCTCATACGCCCCCTCATCTATCTCCTCCAATTCTTCTTCACTGATACATCTCCAACATATCTATAATTTATGAAGTATTCATGCCATGTTTACAATAATTTTATATGGTTTTGGTATGATTTGCATGGAACTAACCCGGACTGACATTGTTTTCAGCAGAACTACCATGGTGTTGTTTTTTGTGCAGAAATAAAAGTTCTCCAAATACTGCGAAACTTTTTGTGGATTTTTTATGGACTAGAAGACCACCAATGGGCCAGAGCAGCACTTGGGGGGTGCCCCGAGGGGGGCACAACCCACCAGGGCGCATCTGGGCTCCCAGGCACGCCCCGGTGGGTTGTGCCCACCTCGATGGCCTCCCGCACCCCCTATTCGCCCTATAAATTCTCAAATATTCCAAAAACCCTCGGGGAGACCCTAGATCGGAAGTTCGGCCGCCGCAAGCCTCTGTAGCCACCAAAAACCAATCGGGGGCCCTTTCCGGCACCCTGCCGGAGAGGGAGATCATCACCGGTGGCCATCTTCATCATCCCGGTGGCCACCACGATGAGGAGGGAGTAGTCCACCCTTGGGGCTGAGGATTTGGACTAGTAGCTATGTGTTTAATCTCTCTCGCACGCGCGATCCTGAGATGTCACGATCTTGATGTATCATGGGCTTTGTTAACATAGATGGATCATATGATGTTTCTCCCCTCTCTACTCTTGTTGTGATTAATTGATTCTTTACCCTTTGAAGTTTTGTCTTGTGGGATTGAATGTTCAGATCTGCGAACACATGATATATGTCTTGCATATGAATACCCGTGGTGACAATGGGGTATTATTTTGATTCACTTGATATATGTTATGGCACTCAACTTGCGGATTCCTGTGGTGACCTTGGGGTAATCTATACATAGGGGTTGATGCACGTCTTTATTATCTTTTCTCCAATAGAAACTTTGGGGGTCCCCTTGTAGTTCTTTGTGTGGAATGAATATTATGGTCATGAAGTTGTTTGATGCACATCGTAGAATTAACTCACGGATACTTATGGTGACATTGGAGTATCTAGGTGACATTAGAGTTGGTTGATGTTTGTCATATGGTGTTATTTTAGTACGAACTCTTGAATAGATCGAACGGAAAAATAGCTTTGTGTTATTTTAGCACGAACTCTAGGATAGATTGATCGGAAAGAATAGCTTTGAGGTGGTTTCATACCCTACAAACAATTTCTATCTTTTGTTCTCCGCTAATAGGAACTTGGGAGTGATTCTTTATTGCACTTTGAGGGATAATCATATGATCCAACTATGTTAGCGTTGTTGAGAGATTGCACTAGTGAAAGTATGCACCCTAGGCCTCATTTTCCATCATTGCAATACCGTTTGTGCTCCATTTACTATTTACTACCTTGCTGTTTTTTATTATTCGCACTACAGAAATCAATATCTACTATCATTACTACACTTTTATCACCATCTCTTCGCCGAACTAGTGCACCTATACAATTTTCCATTGTATTGGGTGTGTTGAGGACACAGGAGATTTCTCGTATTTGATTGCAGGGTTGCTTGAGAGAGACTATCTTCATCCTACACCTCCCACGGATTGATAAACCTTAGGTCATCCACTTGAGGGAAAATTGCTATTGTCCTACAAAACTCTGCACTTGGAGGCCCAACACATGTCTACAAGAATAAAGTTGCGTAGTAGACATCAAGCTCTTTTCTGCCGCCGTTGCCGGCGAGGTGAGTGCTTGAAGGTATATCTTTAGATCTTGGAATTGAATCTTTTAGTTTTGTTTTATCACTAGTTTGGTTTATAAAAAAAACTACATAAAAAATGGAATTGAGGTTGCATCATATTATTGATCATCTTTATAATATCTTCCTTGAAAATGATGGTTCAAAAAATTGTGCTCAATTGTTAGAAGAAGAAGTCAATAAAATGTTTGGCACAAATTATTTAAATGATGAGCATGATTGCAAGGTTGTTAGTATGAATTCTTTGAATATCCATAGTACTAATGATGATTGCACTAGTCATGATAAAAATGTCTCCTATAAGAATGTCAAGTTTTGCGGAGTGAATTGGGAGTGCAAAAGCACACCAAAAAGGGAAGATAGATTTTGCAAGAGGCATAAGTATTTAGAAACAAAATGGTTGCAAGAGAAGCTAGATGTGCTGAAAATTTTAATTTTTTTGCCATCTTTGCAAACTTTGCAATGAACGTGGTCATTTAAATCTCAAATGCAAATTGTTTCATGACCGAATCATGTCCAAAAATTGTGATGATTTGATTTCCGTTGCACATCATAATGAACTTAGTTTTCTTCTGGGTTATGAAGAAATGAAATGTATAACTAAGAATATTCCATATAACCCTAAGAGATTTCTTGATTTTGATCTAGAGGAAATTTATATGTTTTGTGCGGTAAACTGCATTGAGAATCCTTATATTGCCAACTATCTAAAGATAAGAAGACAAACATAATATGAAGAGAGTACTAATGAAAGGGAAAATATTTCCCATTACCCTCCTAGTGTTTCTTATGATGAATCAGGTAACGAGGAGGAGCTTCCTATCCAATCAATCTCTTCAACAAGAAGCTCAAAAAAATTAATTAAACCCACATGTGAGGTGGTGAAGAAGAAAAAGAAAAAAAGAAAAAGTAGAGGTAAACAGGTAACTCTCCCAAGTAATATTGCTCCTATCACCATTGTGCCTCATGAAAGTGAATCAAATATGTTGATGGAAGATAATGATATTGAGTATGATTTTGTGATGCCTAATACTTGTTGTAATGATTATGCTTGGGAAGACAATGATGTCTTTTATGATCTTGAAAATCTTTTTGGCACTTTCTAGGAAGAATATGATAATAATGTTTGCTATACTATTGGTGCCATTTTACTGATAAGAATGATTATGATGATATGCAAAACCACAAGCTTGGGGATGCTATGTTTGATGAGTATGAAATGTTTGAAGATTTATTTGCTGGAAATAATGCTTGTCCCAAGCTTGGGTATGCTTTGCATAATGAATATTATCCTTTGATTCCTTATACTTTTGATAAGAAAGTTTATTATGATGATAGCATGCCTCCTATTTATGATGATTACAATGATGAAAGTGGGTTTGGAAGAGTGTCAACTCTAGGTAGTAGTGATCCCACTATTTTAGAGGGTGTTGAATCTTATTACAATATTGATGAAAGTGGATTTGGAGAGGTCATGACTTTATTTAGTGATACATCCACTATTTTGGAAGAGATTTCGATTGACTACGATGAGAACTGATACGTCCATTTTGCATCATGCTTTTATATCAATATTTATTGCATTATGGGCTATTACTACACATTATATCACAATACTTATGCCTTTTCTCTCTTATTTTACAAGGTTTATATGAAGAGGGAGACTAGGCTGGAAAAGGAGCAAATATTAGAGACCTATTCT
Organism: Triticum aestivum; assembly: GCF_018294505.1. Classification (NCBI taxonomy): domain Eukaryota; kingdom Viridiplantae; phylum Streptophyta; class Magnoliopsida; order Poales; family Poaceae; genus Triticum; species Triticum aestivum. Next base: position 601,261,759 of record NC_057801.1, read on the forward strand.
GCACAACTCCAAAAGTCCCGAAACTCCATAAAAGTCAGTTTTGGAATATATTAAAAATATTGGGCAAAGAAAGCACCAGAGGGGGGGCCACCCAGCAGCCACAAGGGTGGAGGGCGCGCCCTACCCCCTGGGCGCACCCCTGCCTCGTGGGCCGCCAGGCAGGCCCCCGATGCCCATATTCTGCTATATGGTGTCTTTTGCCCTGGAAAAAAATCAGAAGGAAGATTTCGGGAAAGAAGCGCCGCCGTCTCGAGGCGGAACCAATCTAGGGCTCCGGCGGAGCTGTTCTGCCGGGGAAACATCCTCTGGGAGGGGGAAATCATTGCCATCATCATCACCATCGATCCTCTCATCGAGAGTGGGTCAATCTCAATCAACATCTTCACCAGCACCATCTCCTCTCAAACCCTAGTTCATCTCTTGTGTCCCATCTTTGTCTCAAAACCTCAGATTGGTACATGTGGGTTGCTAGTAGTGTTGATTACTCCTTGTAGTTGATGCTAGTTGGTTCATTCGGTGGAAGATCCTATGTTCAGATCCTTTATGCATATTAATACCCCTCTGATTTTGAACATGAATATGATTTGTGAGTAGTTATGTTTGTTCCTAAGGACATGGGAGAAGTATTGCTATAAGTAGTCATGTGAATTTGGTATTTGTTCGATATTTTGATGAGATGTATGTTGTCTCTCTAGTGGTGTTATGTGAACGTCGACTACATGACACTTCACCATTGTTTGGGCCTAGGGGAAGGCATTGGGAAGTAATAAGTAGATGATGGGTTGCTAGAGTGACAGAAGCTTAAACCCTAGTTTATGCGTTGCTTCGTAAGGGGCTGATTTGGATCCATATGTTTCATGTTATGGTTAGGTTTACCTTAATTCTTCTTTCGTAGTTGCGGATGCTTGCGAGAGGGATTAATCATAAGTGGGATGCTTGTACAAGGAAGGGAAGTACCCAAGCACCGGTCCACCCAAATATCAAATTATCAAAGTAACGAATGTGAATCATATGAGCATGATGAAAACTAGCTTGACGATAATTCCCATGTGTCCTCGGGAGCGCTTGCTTTATATAAGAGTTTGTACAGGCTTGTCCTTTGCCACAAAAAGGATTGGGCCACCTTGCTGCACCTTAGTTACTTTTGTTACTTTTTACCCATTACGAATTACCTTATCACAAAACTACCCATTACTGATAATTTTAGTGCTTGCAGAGAATACCTTACTGAAAACCGCTTGTCATTTCCTTCTTCTCCTTGTTGGATTCAACATTCTTACTTATCAAAAGGAATACGATAGATCCCCTATACTTGTGGGTCATCAAGACTCTTTTCTGGCGCCGTTGCCGGGGAGTGCGCCTTTGGTAGGTGGAATTTGGTAAGGAAACATTTCTATATTATGCTGAAATTTACTGTCACTTGTTACTACAGATAATAATCCTTTGAGGGGCTTGTTCGGGGTATCTTCACCCCGACCAGAAGAGCAAAGAGTTTGTCCTCAACCTACTGAACCTACTGAAAATACTTACTTTGAAATTCCTTCGGGTATGATAGAGAAACTACTAGCTAATCCCTATACACGAGATGGAACATTACATCCCGATATGCACCTAATCTATGTGGATGAAGTTTGTGGATTATTTAAGCTTGCAGGTATGCCCGAGGATGTTATGAAGAAGAAGGTCTTCCCTTTATCTTTGAAGGGAAAGGCATTGACATGGTTTAGGCTATGTGATGATATTGGATCATGGAACTACAACCAATTGAACTTGGAATTTCATCAGAAGTTTTATCCTATGCATCTGGTTCATCGTGATCGTAATTATATATATAATTTTTTGCCTCGCGAAGGAGAAAGTATCGCTCAAGCTTGGGGGAGGCTTAAGTCAATGCTATATTCATGCCCCAATCATGAGCTCTCAAGAGAATTTATAATTTCAAAAATTTTATGCTCGACCTTCTTTCGATAATCGCTCCATGCTCGATACTTCTTGTACTGGTTCTTTTATGATGAAGACTATTGAATTCAGATGGGATTTATTGGAAAGAATTAAACGCAACTCTAAAGATTGGGAACTCGACGAAGGTAATGAGTCAGGTATAACACCTAAGTTTGATTGTGTTAAATCTTTTATGGATACAGATACTTTTCATGAATTTAGCACTAAATATGGACTTGACTCTAAGATAGTAGCTTCTTTCTGTGAATCATTTGCTACTCATGTTGATCTCCATAAGGATAAGTGGTTTAAATTTCATCCTCCCATTGAAGTAAAAGTAGTAGAACCCATTAAAGTTGAATAAAGACTATTACTTATAATGTTGATCCTATTGTTCCTACTGCTTATATTGAGAAACCACCTTTCCCTATTAGAATAAAGGATCATGCTAAAGCTTCAACTGTGGTTCGTAAGAGTAATGCTAGAACACCTACACCCCCTGAGCAAATTAAAGTTAAGCCTAGTATTGCTATGGTTAAAGATCTCTTGGTCGATAATATTGATTGGCATGTTATTTACTTTTGGGATGAAGCTGCTAGAATTGCTAGACCCGATACTAAAAATAAACATAGACCTATTGTTGGCATGCATGTTGTTTCTGTTAAAATAGGAGATCATTGTTATTATGGCTTATGTGATATGGTGCTAGTGCGAGTGCAATACCTCATTCCTTATACAAAGAAATTCTGCATGATATTGCACCTATTGAGATAGAAGATATTGATGTTACAATTAAGCTTGCCAATAGAGATACTATTTCACCAATTGGGATTGTTAGAGATGTTGAAGTCTTGTGTGGGAAAATTAAATATCCTACTGACTTTCTTGTTCTTGGTTCCCCACAAGATGACTTTTGTCCCATTATATTTGGTAGACCCTTCTTGAATACTGTTAATGCTAAGATAGACTGTGAAAAGGATATAGTTACTATTGGTTTAGGGGATATGTCTCATGACTTTAATTTTGCTAAATTTCGTAAACAACCCCATGATAAAGAATTGCCTAGTAAAGATGAAATTATTGTTCTTGCTTCTATTGCCGTGCCTCCTAATGATCCGTACAATATTTGCTAGACCATGAAAATGATATGTTTATGAATGAAAGAAGGGAAATAGATGAAGTATTCTTTAAACAGGGACCTATTTTGAAACACAACTTGCCTGTTTAAATCCTAGGGGATCCTCCTCCACCCAAGGGAGATCTCGTGTTTGAGCTTAAACAATTACCTTATACTTTGAAATATGCTTATCTTGATGAAAAGAAGATATATCCTGTTATTATTAGGCTAACCTTTCAGAGCATGAAGAAGAGAAATGAAAACTCTGAAGACGCACTGTGCTTCTATTGGATATACTCTTGATGATCTTAAGGGCATTAGTCCCACTTTATGCCAGCATAAAATAAAATTGGAGAAAGATGCTAAACCAGTTGTTGATCACCAACGACGGTTAAATCCTAAAATGAAAGAAGTGGTAAGAAATGAAATACTAAAGCTTCTAGAGGCAGGTATAATTTATCCTGTTGCTGATAGCTAGTGGGTAAGCCCTATCCATTGTGTCCCTAAGAAGGGAGGTATTACTGTTGTTCCTAATGATAAGCATGAATTGATCCCACAAAGAATTGTTACAGTTTATAGAATGGTAACTAATTTCCGCAAATTAAATAAAGCTACTAGAAAACATCATTACCCTCTACCTTTTATTGATCAAATGCTAGAAAGACTATCTAAACATACACATTTTTGCTTTCTAGATGGTTATTCTGGTTTCTTTCAAATTCCTCTGTCAAAAGAGGATCAGGATAAGACCACTTTTACTTGCCCTTTCGGTACCTTTGCTTATAGATGCATGCCTTTTGGTTTATGTAATGCACCTGCTACCTTTCAAAGATGTATGACTGCTATATTCTGTGACTTCTGTGAAAAGATTGTTGAGGTTTTCATGGATGTTTTCTCCATTTATGGAACTTCTTTTGATGATTGCTTAAGCAACCTTGATCGAGTCTTGAAGAGATGTGAAGAAACTAACCTTGTCTTGAATTGGGAGAAGTGCCACTTTATGGTTAATGAAGGTATTGTCTTGGGGCATAAAATTTCTGAAAGAGGTATTGAAGTTGATAAAGCTAAAGTAGATGGTATTGAAAAGATGTCGTGCCCTAAGGACATCAAAGGTATAAGAAGTTTCCTTGGTCATGCCGGTTTTTATAGGAGGTTCATTAAAGACTTCTCAAAAATTTCTAGGCCTCTGACTAATCTATTACAAAAAGATGTTCCTTTTGTTTTTAGTGATGATTGTGTAGAAGCATTTGAAATACTTAAGAAAGCCTTGATTTCTGCACCTATTGTTCAGCCACCTGATTGGAACTGACCCTTTGAAATTATGTGCGATGCTAGTGATTATGCTGTAGGTGCTGTTTTAGGACAAAGAGTTGATAAGAAATTAAATGTTATCCAATATGCTAGTAAAACTCTAGACAGTGCCCAGAGAAATTATGCTACTACTGAAAAAGAATTTTTAGCAGTTGTGTTTGCTTGTGATAAGTTCAGACCTTATATTGTTGATTCCAAAGTAACTGTTCACACTGATCATGCCGCTATTAAATATCTTATGGAAAAGAAAGACGCTAAACCTAGACTTATTAGATGGGTTCTCTTGCTACAAGAATTTGATTTGCATATTATTGATAGAAAGGGAGTTGAGAACCCCGTTGCAGACAACTTGTCTAGGTTAGAAAATGTTCTTGATGACCCACTACCTATTGATGATAGCTTTCCTGATGAACAATTAGCTGTCATAAATGCTTCTCATACTGCTCCATGGTATGTTGATTATGCTAATTACATTGTTGCTAAATTTATACCACCTAGCTTTACATACCAGCAAAAGAAAAAGTTTTTTCTATGATTTAAGACATTACTTTTGGGATGACCCACACCTTTATAAAGAAGAAGTAGATGGTGTCATTAGACATTGTGTACCTGAGCATGAACAGGAACAGATCCTACGCAAGTGTCATTTTGAGGCATATGGAGGACACCACGCTGGAGATAGAACTGCATGTAAGGTATTGCAATCCGGTTTTTATTGGCCTACTCTTTTCAAAGATGCCCATAAGTTTGTTTTGTCTTGTGATGAATGTCAAAGAGTTGCTAATATTAGTAGACGTCAAGAAATGCCTATGAACTATTCACTTGTTATTGAACCATTTGATGTTTGGGGCTTTGATTATATGGGACCCTTTCCTTCCTCTAATGGGTATACACATATTTTAGTTGTTGTTGATTACGTTACTAAGTGGGTAGAAGCTATTCCAACTAGTAGTGCTGATCATAACACTTCTATTAAGATGCTTAAAGAAGTTATTTTTCTGAGGTTTGGAGTCCCTAGATAGTTAATGACTGGCGGTGGTTCACATTTTATTCATGGTGCTTTTTCGTAAAATGCTTGATAAGTATGACATTAATCATAGAATTGCATCTCCATACCACCCACAGTCTAGTGGTCAAGTAGAATTGAGTAATAGAGAGATAAAATTGATCTTAAAAAAGACTGTTAATAGATCTAGAAAGAATTGGTCCAAGAAACATGATGGTGCATTATGGGCCTATAGAACTGCATATAAAAATTCTATGGGTATGTCTCCATATAAAATGGTTTATGGAAAAGCATGTCATTTACCTCTCGAACTAGAACATAAGGCATATTGGGATATTAAAGAGCTCAATTATGATTTCAAACTTGCCGGTGAGAAGAGGCTATTTGACATTAGCTCACTTGATGAATGGAGAACCCAAACCTATGAGAATGCCAAACCGTTTAAAGAAAAAGTTAAAAGATGGCATGACAAAAGGATACAAAAGCGTGAGTTTAATGTAGGTGATTATGTTTTGATATACAACTCTCATTTAAGATTTTTTGCAGGAAAACTTCTCTCTAAATGGGAAGGTCCTTACGTTATCGAGGAGGTCTATCCTTCTGGTGCCATCAAAATCAACAACGTCGAAGGCACAAATCCGAAGGTGGTGAGCGGTCAAAGAATCAAACAGTATATCTCAGGTAATCCCATAAATGTTGAAACCATTGTTATTGACACCGTAACCCCGGAGGAGTACATAAGGGACACTTTCCAGAACGTTTCAGACTCCAAAAAGGAATAGGTATGTGGTATGGTAAGTAAATCAACTCCAAAACTGCTCAAATATCATTTTTTTCTCCGTTTTGGAATATTTAAAAAATTAGGAAAATAAGAAGTAGTCCGAAGGAGACACGAGGCACGCATGAGGGTGGAGGGCGCGCCCTACCCCCTGGGCGCGCCCCCTGCCTCGTGGACACCCCGTGTGCCCTCCGGACTCTGTTTTCTTGCATGATAGTTCTTTTGGTCGGTAAAAAATCATTATATAATCTCCCGAAGGTTTTGACCACAGTACCACGACAAAATCCCCTGCTTTTGATTCGAGCTGTTTTTCTGACAGATCTAGATCACCATGACGTCTTCAAGCACCCCCAAGGACAAGTTTTTTGAGAAGTTCATCAACCCTTACCTCGCGGAGGTGCTGCAACACCCTCAAACCATTGAGATGCGTGAGGGGGTGCTGCACATCCGCGATGTTGAGGGACCGAGGAGGACCAGAAGCATGGAGACAAGACTCGAAGCAATGGAGCAACAAGTTTTCAAGTGCCAAGGGATGGTGGAACGCGGACTCAACGCCAACCATATGATGATCACGGAGTTCACCAACAACCACAAGCTTGATGCCAAGAACATTAGAGAGACCATCTTCAAGCTTCATGAGAAAATCGAGCACCTCCAAGCCCAGATCTATGACCTGCAAAACCAAAACTGTGAGTATGAATATAGATTCAAGAGGATGAGTTTGGCTGCATATTTGAGGATCCCGGAGACTCTATCATCCTTCTATGATGGTGAGCCTATGCCTTGGAAGATGTATGGCAAGCCTACATCATCAACAACTCCATCATCACCACCTCCGAAGAAAGAGACATAAACACATGAGTATGGGCACTCCCCTTGGCAACTGCCAAGCTTGGGGGAGGTGCCCCGGTATCGTATCACCATCACACTTCTATCTTTACCATTTTTCTTAGTTCGATCCTTTTGGTTATATCTTGATCTAGTAGAATAAAGTTTTAGTTTGATCTAGCTTTGAGTTTTGTGTTGATCCCTATCTATGTAATCGAGTCCGTGAGCTATATATAATAAAGATTAGTTTTGAGTTGAGGGCTTTGCTATCTTTCTATGATTTTGAGGGAATAAAAGAAAGAATAAAAAGAAAATAAAAATATCATATTGATCTTATGGAGAGTAATGACTTCACACATAAAGAGTATGATGAATAAAAGTTGTGGGAGTTGACAAACATAGTTTTGGTCATCGTTGCAATTAATAAGAAGTAATAAAGAAAGAGAGGTTTTCACATATAAATATACTATCTTGGACATCCTTTATGATTGTGAGCACTCATTAAAATATGACATGCTAAAAAGTTGATGTTGGACAAGAAAGACAATGTAATGAGTTATGTTTTCTTATATATGAAATAAATTATATTGTTATGGATCATCAAACATGTTGAGCTTGCCTTTCCCCCTCATGCTAGCCAAATTCTTTGCACCAAGTAGAGATACTACTTGTGCTTCCCAACATCCCTAAACCCAGTTTTGCCATGAGAGTCCACCATATCTACCGATGGATTGAGTAAGATCCTTCAAGTAAGTTGTCATCGGTGCAAGCAATAAAAATTGCTCTCTAAATATGTGTGATCTATTAGTGTGAAGAAAATAAGCTTTATACGAGCTTGTGATATAGAAGAAATAAAAGCGACGGATGGCATACTAAAGGTCTCTATCACAAGTGGAAATATAAAGTGACATTCTTTTGCATTAAGATTTTGTGCATCCAACCATAAAAGCGCATGACAACCTTTGCTTCCCTCTGCGAAGGGCCTATCTTTTATTTTTACCTTCTACCCTTATACAAGAGTCGTGGTGATCTTCACCTTTCCTTTTTACATTTTATTATTTGGCAAGCACTATGTGTTGGAAAGATCCTGATATATATATCCAATTGGATGTAGGTTTTCATAAAGTATTATTGTTGACATTACCCTTGAGGTAAAAGGTTGGGAGGCAAAACTATAAGCCCCTATCTTTCTTTGTGTCCGATTAAAACTTCATGCCCATAAGTATTGCGTGAGTGTTAGCAATTGTGAAAGACTAAATGATAGTTGAGTATGTGGACTTGCTGAAAAGCTCTTATATTGACTCTTTCCGATGTATGATAAATTGCAGTTGCTTCAATGACTGAGATTATAGTTTGTTAGTTTTCAAAGAAGTTTCTGATTCATACTTTACATTGTGAATAGATTTTTACTTAAGCATAAAAAATCATATGACAATACATATATGATGTTGTTCTAAGATGATCATGATGCCCTCATGTCCGTATTTTATTTTATCGATACCTCCATCTTGAAATATGTGGACATATTTTTCGATATTGTCTTTCACTTGAGGACAAGCGAGGTCTAAGCTTGGGGGAGTTGATACGTCCATTTTGCATCATGCTTTTATATCAATATTTATTGCATTATGGGCTGTTACTACACATTATGTCACAATACTTATGCCTTTTTTCTCTTATTTTACAAGGTTTATATGAAGAGGGAGAATGCCGACAGTTGGAATTCTGGGCTGGAAAAGGAGCAAATATTAGAGACCTATTCTGCACAACTCCAAAAGTCCTGAAACTCCATGAAAGTCAGTTTTGGAATATATTAAAAATATTGGGCGAAGAAAGCACCAGAGGGGGGCCACCCAGCAGCCACGAGGGTGGAGGGCGCACCCTACCCCCTGGGCGCGCCCCCTGCCTCGTGGGCCACCAGGCAGGCCCCTGATGCCCATCTTCTTCTATATGGTGGCTTTTGCCCTGAAAAAAATCATAAGGAAGCTTTCGGGACAAAGCGTCGCCGTCTGGAGGCGGAACCAATCTAGGGCTCCGGCGGAGCTGTTCTGCCGGGGAAACATCCCTCCGGGAGGGGGAAATCATCGCCATCATCATCACCATCGATCCTCTCATCGAGAGGGGGTCAATATCCATCAACATCTTCACCAGCACCATCTCCTCTCAAACCCTAATCCATCTCTCGTATCCGATCTTTGTCTCAAAACCTCAGATTGGTACATGTGGGTTGCTAGTAGTGTTGATTACTCCCTGTAGTTGATGCTAATTGGTTTATTTGGTGGAAGATCCTATGTTCAGATTGTTGGAAATATGCCCTAGAGGCAATAATAAAATGATTATTATTATATTTCCTTGTTCATGATAATTGTCTATTATTCATGCTATAATTGTGTTATCCGAAAATTGTAATACATGTGTGAATAAATAGACCACAACATGTCCCTAGTAAGCCTCTAGTTGACTGGCTCGTTGATCAACAGATAGTCATGGTTTCCTGACTATGGACATTGGATGTCGTTGATAACGGGATCACATCATTAGGAGAATGATGTGATGGACAAGACCCAATCCTAAGCATAGCACAAGATCGTGTAGTTCGTTTGCTAGAGCTTTTCCAATGTCAAGTATCATTTCCTTAGACCATGAGATCGTGTAACTCCCGGATACCATAGGAGTGCTTTGGGTGTACCAAACGTCACAACGTAACTGGGTGACTATAAAGGTATACTACAGGTATCTCCGAAAGTATCTGTTGGGTTGACACGGATCGAGACTGGGATTTGTCACTCCGTATGACGAAGAGGTATCTCTGGGCCCACTCGGTAATGCATCATCATAATGAGCTCAAAGTGACTAAGTGGTTGGTCACGGGATCATGCATTGTGGTACGAGTAAAGTGACTTGCCGGTAACGAGATTGAACGAGGTATTGGGATACCGACGATCGAATCTCGGGCAAGTAACATACCGATTGACAAAGGGAATTGTATACGAGATTACTTGAATCCTCGACATCGTGGTTCATCCGATGAGATCATCGAGGAGCATGTGGGAGCCAACATGGGTATCCAGATCCCGCTGTTGGTTATTGACCGGAGAGTCGTCTCGGTCATGTCTGCATGTCTCCCGAACCCGTAGGGTCTACACACTTAAGGTTCGGTGACGCTAGGGTTGTATGAATATGAGTATGCAGCAAACCGAAAGTTGTTCTAAGTCCCGGATGAGATCCCGGACGTCACGAGGAGTTCCGGAATGGTCCGGAGGTAAAGAATTATATATAGGAAGTCCAGTTTCGGTCATCGGGAAAAGTTTCGGGGGTCACTGGTATTGTACCGGGACCACCGGAAGGATCCCTGGGGTCCACCGGGTGGGGCCACCTATCCCGGAGGGCCCCATGGGCTGAAGTGGGGAAGGGAACCAGCCCCTGGTGGGCTGGTGCACCCCCCTTGGGCCTCCCCCTGCGCCTAGGGTTGGAAACCCTAGGGGTGTGGGGCACCCCACTTGGCTTGGGGGGCAAGCCACCCCCTTGCCCCCCCTTGAGATCCAATCTCTAGGGGGCCGGCACCCCCCAGGGCCCCTATATAAAGAGGGGGGAGGGAGGGCTGCGCACCCCTGCTCCTGGCGCCTCCCTCTCCCTCCGCACCACCTCTCCCTCTCGCTGAGCTTGGCGAAGCCCTGCCGAGATCACCGTTACTTCCACCACCATGCCGTTGTGCTGCTGGATCTCCATCAACCTCTCCCTTCCCCTTGCTGGATCAAGAAGGAGGAGACGTCTTCCCAATCGTACGTGTGTTGAACGCGGAGGTGCCGTCCGTTCGGCACTAGGATCTTCGGTGATTTGGATCACGACGAGTACGACTCCCTCAACCCCGTTCTCTTGAACGCTTCCGCTCGCGATCTACAAGGGTATGTAGATGCACTCATATCTCTCGTTGCTAGATGACTCCATAGATTGATCTTTGTGAAGCGTAGAAATTTTTTATTTTCTGCAACGTTCCCCAACAGTGGCATCATGAGCTAGGTCTATGCGTAGTTTCTTTGCACGAGTAGAACACAAGCTGTTGTGGGCGTAGATCATGTCAATTTACTTGCCACTACTAGTCTTATCTTGATTCAGCGGCATCGTGGGATGAAGCGGCCCGGACCGACCTTATACGTACGCTTACGTGAGACATGTTCCACCGACTAACATGCACTAGTTGCATAAGGTGGCTAGCGGGTGTCTGTCTCTCCCACTTTAGTCGGATCGGATTCGATGAAAAGGGTCCTTATGAATGGTAAATAGAAATTGGCATATCACGTTGTGGCTTTTACGTAGGTAAGAAATGTTCTTGCTAGAACCCTATTGCAGCCACGTAAAAAAATGCAACAACAATTAGAGGACGTCTAACTTGTTTTTGCAGCATATGCCTTGTGATGTGATATGGCCAAAAGATTGTGATGAATGATATATATGTGATGTATGAGATCATGTTCTTGTAATAGGAATCACGACTTGCATGTCGATGAGTATGACAACCGGCAGGAGCCATAGGAGTTGTCTTAATTATTGTATGACCTACGTGTCAATGAATAAACGCCATGTAATTACTTTACTTTATTGCTAAACCATTAGCCATAGTAGTAGAAGTAATAGTTGGCGAGCAACTTCATGGAGACACGATGATGGAGATCATGGTGTCATGCCGGTGACGAAGATGATCATGGCGCCCCGAAGATGGAGATCAAAGGAGCAATATGATATTGGCCATATCATGTCACTATTTGATTGCATGTGATGTTTATCATGTTTTGCTTCTTATTTGCTTGGTACGACGGTAGTAAATAAGTTGATCCCTTATAATAATTTCAAGAAAGTGTTCCCCCTAACTGTGCGCCGTTGCGAAAGTTCGTTGTTTCGAAGCACCACGTGATGATCGGGTGTGATAGATTCTAACGTTCACATACAACGGGTGTAAGACAGATTTACACATGCAAAACACTTAGGTTGACTTGACGAGCCTAGCATGTACAGACATGGCCTCGGAACACAAGAGACCGAAAGGTCGAACATGAGTCGTATGGAAGATACGGTCAACATGAAGATGTTGACCGATGATGACTAGTCCGTCTCACGTGATGATCGGACACGGCCTAGTTGACTCGGATCAAGTATCACTTAGATGACTAGAGGGATGTCTAATCTGAGTGGGAGTTCATTAAATAATTTGATTAGATGAACTTAATCATCATGAACTTAGTCTAAAAAACCTTTGCAAAAATGTCTTGTAGATCAAATGGCCAACGCTCATGTCAACCTCAACTTCAACGCGTTCCTAGAGAAAACCAAGCTGAAAGATGATGGCAGCAACTATTCGGACTGGGTCCGGAACCTAAGGATCATCCTCATAGCTGCCAAGAAAGCATATGTCCTAGAAGGACCGCTAGGTGAAGCACCCATCCCAGAGAACCAAGACGTTATGAACGCTTGGCAGTCACGTGCTGATGATTACTCCCTCGTTCAGTGCAGCATGCTTTACAGCTTAGAACCGGGGCTCCAAAAGCGTTTTGAGCAACACGGAGCATATGAGATGTTCGAAGAGCTGAAAATGGTTTTCCAAGCTCATGCCCGGGTCGAGAGATATGAAGTCTCCGACAAGTTCTATAGTTGTAAGATGGAGGAAAATAGTTCTATCAGTGAGCACATACTCAAAATGTCCGGGTTGCACAACCGCTTGTCCCAGCTGGACATTAACCTCCCAGACAAGGCGGTCATTGACAGAATCCTTCAGTCGCTCCCACCTAGCTACAAGAGCTTTGTGATGAACTACAATATGCAGGGGATGGTGAAAACTATTCCTGAAGTATTTTCAGTGCTGAAATGAGCGGAGGTAGAAATAAAAAAGGAGCATCAAGTGTTGATGGTTAATAAAACCACCAGTTTCAAGAAAGGCAAGGGTAAGAAGAACTTCAAGAAGGACGACAAGGGAGTTGCCGCGCCCGGTAAACCAGTTGCCGGGAAGAAGCCAAAGAATGGACCCAAACCTGAGACTGAGTGCTTTTATTGCAAGGGAAAGGGACACCAGAAGTGGAACTGCCCCAAATACTTAGCAGACAAGAAGGCCGGCAACACTAAAGGTATATGTGATATACATGTAATTGATGTGTACCTTACCAGTACTCGTAGTAGCTCCTGGGTATTTGATACCGGTGCAGTTGCTCATATTTGTAACTCAAAGCAGGAGCTGCGGAATAAGCGGAGACTGGCGAAGGACGAGGTGACGATGCGCGTCGGGAATGGTTCCAAGGTCGATGAGATCGCCGTCGGCACACTACCTCTACATTTACCTACAGGATTAGTTTTAAACCTTAATAATTGTTATTTAGTGCCAGCTTTGAGCATGAACATTGTATCTGGATCTCGTTTAATACAAGATGGCTACTCATTTGAATATGAGAATAATGGTTGTTCTATTTAAATGAGAGATATGTGTTATGGTCATGCCCCGCTGGTCAATGGTTTATTCTTGATGAATCTCGAACGTGATGTTACACATATTCATAGTGTGAATACCAAAAGATGTAAGGTTGATAACGATAGTCCCACATACTTGTGGCACTACCGCCTTGGTCACATTGGTGTCAAGCGCATGAAGAAGCTCCATGCTGTTGGACTTTTAGAGTCTCTCAATTATGAATCATTTGACACATGCGAACCGTGTCACATGGGCAAAATGACCAAGACTCCGTTCTCCGGAACAATGGAGCGAGGAACCAACTTATTGGAAATCATACATACTGATGTGTGCGGTCAAATGAGCGTTGAGGCTAGCGGAGGCTATCGTTATGTTCTCACTCTCACTGATGACTTAAGTAGATATGGGTATGTCTACTTGATGAAACACAAGTCTGAGACCTTTGAAAAGTTCAAGGAATTTCAGAATGAGGTAGAGAATCAACGTGACCGAAAAATAAAGTTCTTACGATCTGATCATGGAGGAGAATATTGAAATCACGAATTTGGTACGCACTTAAGGAAAGGTGGAATCGTTTCACAACTCACACCGCCTGGAACACCTCGGCGTAATGGTGTGTCCGAGCGTTGTAATCACACTCTATTGGATATGGTGTGATCTATGATGTCACTCACTGATTTACCGCTATCATTTTGGGGATATGCTCTAGAGACAGCTACATTCACTTTAAATAGGGCACCGTCTAAATCCATTGAGACGACACCGTATGAATTATGGTTTGGGAAGAAACCTAAGCTATCGTTTCTAAAAGTTTGGGGATGCGATGCTTATGTCAAGAAACTTCAACCTGAAAAGCTCGAACCCAAGTCGGAAAAATGCGTCTTCATAGGATACCCTAAGGAAACCATTGGGTATACCTTCTACCTCAGATCCGAAGGCAAGATCTTTGTTGCCAAGAACGGGTCCTTTCTAGAGAAAGAGTTTCTCTCGAAAGAAGTAAGTGGGAGGAAAGTGGAACTTGATGAAGTACTACCTCTTGAACCGGAAAGTAGCACAGCTCAGGAAGATGTTCCTGTGGTGCCTGCACCGACTAGAGAGGAAATTAATGATGATGATCAAGGTACTTCGGATCAAGTTACAACTGAACTTCGTAAGTCCATGAGGACACGTTCCACACCAGAGTGGTATGGCAACCCTGTCCTGGAAATCATGTTGTTAGACAACGGTGAACCTTCGAACTATGAAGAAGCAATGGCAGGCCCAGATTCCAACAAATGGCTTGAAGCCATGCAATCCGAGATAGGATCCATGTATGAAAACAAAGTATGGACTTTGACAGACTTGCCCGATGATCGGCGAGCGATAGAAAACAAATGGATCTTTAAGAAGAAGACGGACGCGGATGGTAATGTTACCATCTATAAAGCTCGACTTGTCGCTAAGGGTTATCGACAAGTTCAAGGGTTTGACTACGATGAGACTTTCTCTCCCGTAGCGAAGCTGAAGTCCGTCCGAATCATGTTAGCAATTACCGCATACTATGATTATGAGATATGGCAAATGGACGTCAAAACGGCATTCCTTAACGGCTATCTTAAGGAAGAACTGTATATGATGCAGCTGGAAGGTTTTGTCGATCCTGAGAATGCTAACAAGGTATGCAAGCTCCAGCGATCCATTTATGGGCTGGTGCAAGCATCTCGGAGTTGGAACATTCGCTTTGATGAGACGATCAAAGTGTTTGGGTTTATGCAGACTTATGGAGAAGCCTGCATTTACAAGAAAGTGAGTGGGAGCTCTGTAGCATTTCTCATATTATATGTGGATGACATACTTTTGATGGGAAATGATATAGAACTTTTGGACAACATTAAGGCCTACTTGAATAAGTGTTTTTCAATGAAGGACCTTGGAGAAGCTGCTTACATATTAGGCATCAAGATCTATAGATATAGATCGAGACGCCTCATAGATCTTTCACAAAGCACATACCTTGATAAGATATTGAAGAAGTTCAATATGGATCAGTCCAAGAAGGGGTTCTTGCCTGTGTTACAAGGTGTAAAATTGAGCTCGGCTCAATGTCCAACCACGACAGAAGATAGAGAAAAGATGAGTGTCGTCCCCTATGCCTCAGCCATAGGGTCTATCATGTATGGCATGCTATGTACCAGACCTGATGTAAACCTTGCCGTAAGTTTGGTAGGAAGGTACCAAAGTAATCCATGTATGGAACACTGGACAGCGGTCAAGAATATCCTGAAGTACCTGAAAAGGGCTAAGGATATGTTTCTCGTTTATGGAGGTGACGAAGGGCTTGTCGTAAAGGGTTACGTCGACGCTAGCTTTGACACAGATCTGGATGACTCTAAGTCACAAACCGGATACATGTATATTTTGAATGGAGGGGCAGTTAGCTGGTGCAGTTGCAAGCAGAGCGTCGTGGCGGGATCTACATGTGAAGCGGAGTACATGGCAGCCTCGGATGCAGCGCATGAAGCAATCTGGATGAAGGAGTTCATCATCGACCTAGGAGTCATACCCAATGCGTCTGGGCCAATCACCCTCTTCTGTGACAACACTTGAGCTATTGCCCTTGCCAAGGAGCCCAGGTTTCACAAGAAGACCAGGCACATCAAGCGTCACTTCAACTCCATTCGTGAAAATGTTCAAGATGGAGACATAGATATTTGCAAAGTGCAAATGGATCTGAATGTCGCAGATCCGTTGACTAAACCTCTTCCGCGAGCAAAACATGATCAACACCAGAACTCTATGGGTGTTCGATTCATCACAATGTAACTAGATTATTGACTCTAGTGCAAGTGGGAGACTGTTGGAAATATGCCCTAGAGGCAATAATAAAATGATTATTATTATATTTCCTTGTTCATGATAATTGTCTATTATTCATGCTATAATTGTGTTATCCGAAAATTGTAATACATGTGTGAATAAATAGACCACAACATGTCCCTAGTAAGCCTCTAGTTGACTGGCTCGTTGATCAACAGATAGTCATGGTTTCCTGACTATGGACATTGGATGTCGTTGATAACGGGATCACATCATTAGGAGAATGATGTGATGGACAAGACCCAATCCTAAGCATATCACAAGATCGTGTAGTTCGTTTGCTAGAGCTTTTCCAATGTCAAGTATCATTTCCTTAGACCATGAGATCGTGTAACTCCCGGATACCGTAGGAGTGCTTTGGGTGTACCAAACGTCACAACGTAACTGGGTGACTATAAAGGTATACTACAGGTATCTCCGAAAGTATCTGTTGGGTTGACACGGATCGAGACTGGGATTTGTCACTCCGTATGACGAAGAGGTATCTCTGGGCCCACTCGGTAATGCATCATCATAATGAGCTCAAAGTGACTAAGTGGTTGGTCACGGGATCATGCATTGCGGTACGAGTAAAGTGACTTGCCGGTAACGAGATTGAACGAGGTATTGGGATACCGACGATCGAATCTCGGGCAAGTAACGCACCGATTGACAAAGGGAATTGTATACGGGATTACTTGAATCCTCGATATCGTGGTTCATCCGATGAGATCATCGAGGAGCATGTGGGAGCCAACATGGGTATCTAGATCCCGCTGTTGGTTATTAACCGGAGAGTCATCTCGGTCATGTCTGCATGTCTCCCGAACCCGTAGGGTCTACACATTTAAGGTTCGGTGACGCTAGGGTTGTAGAGATATTAGTATACGGTAACCCAAAAGTTGTTCGGAGTCCTGGATGAGATCCCGGACATCACAAGGAGTTCCAGAATGGTCCGGAGGTAAAGAATTGTATATAGGAAGTCCAGTTTCGGCCATCGGGAAAAGTTTCGGGGGTCACCGGTATTGTACCGGGACCACCGGAAGGGTCCCGGGGGTCCACCGGGTGGGGCCACCTATCCCGGAGGTCCCCATGGGCTGAAGTGGGGAAGGGAACCAGCCCCTGGTGGGCTGGTGCGCCCCCCTTGGGCCTTCCCCTGCGCTTAAGGTTGGAAACCCTAGGGGTGGGGGGCGCCCCACTTGGCTTGGGGGGCAAGCCACCCCCTTGCCCCCCCTTGAGATCCAATCTCTAGGGGGTAGGCGCCCCCAGGGCCCCTATATAAAGAGGGGGGAGGGAGGGCTGCACACCCCTGCTCCTGGCACCCTCCTCTCCCTCCGCACCACCTCTCCCTCTCGCTGAGCTTGGTGAAGCCCTGCCGAGATCACCGCTACTTCCACCACCACGCCGTTGTGCTGCTGGATCTCCATCAACCTCTCCCTTCCCCTTGTTGGATCAAGAAGGAGGAGACGTCTTCCCAACCATACGTGTGTTGAACGCAGAGGTGCCGTCCGTCCGGCACTAGGATCTTCGGTGATTTGGATCACGACGAGTACGACTCCCTCAACCCCGTTCTCTTGAACGCTTCCGCTCGCGATCTACAAGGGTATGTAGATGCACTCCTCTCTCTCGTTGCTAGATGACTCCATAGATTGATCTTGGTGAAGCATAGAATTTTTTTATTTTCTGCAACATTCCCCAACACAGATCCTTTATACATATTAATACCCCTCCGATTTTGAACATGAATATGATTTGTGAGTAGTTACGTTTGTTCCTGAGGAAATGGGAGAAGTCTTGCTATAAGTAGTCATTTGAATTTGGTATTCGTTCGATATTTTGATGAGATGTATGTTGTCTCTCCTCTAGTGGTGTTATGTGAACGTCGACTACATGACACTTCAGCATTGTTTGGGCCTAGGGGAAGGCATTGGGAAGTAATAAGTAGATGATGGGTTGCTAGAGTGACAGAAGCTTAAACCCTAGTTTATGCATTGCTTCGTAAGGGGCTGATTTGGATCCATATGTTTCATGCTATGGTTAGGTTTACCTTAATTCTTCCTTCGTAGTTGCGGATGCTTGCAAGAGGGGTTAATCATAAGTGGGATGCTTGTCCAAGGAAGGGCAGTACCCAAGCACTGGTCCACCCACATATCAAATTATCAATATAACGAACGTGAATCATATGAGCATGATGAAAACTAGCTTGACGATAATTCCCATGTGTCCTCGGGAGCGCTTGCTTTATATAAGAGTTTGTCCAGGCTTGTCCTTTGCTACAAAAAGGATTGGGCCAACTTGGTGCATCTTAGTTACTTTTGTTACTTTGTACCCGTTACGAATTACCTTATCATAAAACTATCTGTTACCGGTAATTTCAGTGCTTGCAGAGAATACCTTACTGAAAACCGCTTGTCATTTCCTGCTGCTCCTCGTTGGGTTCGACACTCTTACTTATCGAAAGGACTACGATAGATCCCCTATACTTGTGGGTCATCAAGAATAAAGTTGCTACTTATGATGATTATTGTGATGACATGTATGCCATAAAGAGTAATAAATCTTCTATGCTCGTGCATCATGAAAAGAATGCTTTATGTGATGGTTATATGGATGAATCTATTCATGATGCTACTGAAAATTATTATGCGATAGGAACTTATGATTCATGATGCTCTTGTTATGTTTCAATCTTTATCTTTTTTGCGAGCATCATTGAACTCATCATGCCTAGCTAAAAGGCATTAAAGAAAAGCGCTTGTTGGGAGACAACCCAACACTTTTACTTACTATTTTTGTGTGTTCACATGATTATGCTACTTTAGTAATCATGTTTTATTGCTTTTTTCCAATAAAGTGCCAAGTAAAGTCTTTGGGATAGTGTGGATGATAGTTGACTTGATTCTGTGCAAAAACAGAAACTTTTGCACCCAGTCTAGGAATTTCTAAAATTCACTTGAATGTGCTTTGGATATGAAATTTTTATAGTTGATAGATATACAAATTCTCTATGTTGTCCTAATTTTTTAGAATTTTTGGAGTAGCAGAAGTATGGTTGGAGTACAGATTACTACAGACTGTACTGTTTTGGCAGATTGCAGTTATGTTTGCATTGTTTGCATATGTTTGCTTGTTTATTGATTCTATTTGAGGATAGGAGTATTAAAATGTAGAGGCATTTAGTATGCAATGTTGAGTAATAATTTTAGTAATTTGCTACAGTAGAGAATGATAAGGTTTTGCATTGATTTATACAAACTTATCTCATGAGTTCTTGTTGAGTTTTGTGTGGATGAAGTTTTTCAGATTTAGGGAAACCGTGATATGAGAGGAATTAAGAAGACATAAAAGCTCAAGATAGGGGATGCCCAAGGCATCCCAAGTTAATATTCTGAGAAGTCTCAAGCATCTGAGGTTGGGGATGCCCCGGTAGGCATCCCACCTTTCTTCTTCAACAATTATCGGTCAGTATCGGTTGAGTTCTTCACATGAGTTGTGCTATTCTTCGAATGTCATTTTTTGCTTCCTATTTAATTAAAATACTTAGATCTAAAAGTTTTTAAATAAGAGAGAATCCATGCTACCCATTTACATAACTACTCGTTTGATCTTCACTTATATCTTTTTGGAGTAGCTTGTCATTTACTCTTGTGCTTAACTTATATCCTATGAGTAAATTGTTGAATGAATTGAATATCATGAGTTGAAATTACATGTTCATATCATGCCTAGTGGTAGCTTCACATTTGGTTTAGAAAGTGAAATCTTTTGAAGCTTGACAATCACAATATTGGTCATACAAGCAATTCATGAATGATTAGTAGAAGGAAGAGAACTTTCACATGTAAATACACTATCTTGGAAATCTTTTATGATTGTGAGCCCCCATCAAAATATTTTATGCCGAAATTGTTGATGTTGGACAAGGAAGACAACGTAATGATTTATGTTTGTTCGTATTCACATAGAAGTTATATTGTCATAGATCCTCTCAACATGTGGTGCTTGCCCCCTATCTTTGCTAGCCAAAAATTCCGCACCAAGTAGGGATACTACTTGTGCATCCAAAAACCCTTAAACCCAAATCTTGTTTTGAGAGTCCACCATACCTACCTATGGATTGAGCAAGATCCTTCAAGTAAGTTGTCATCGATGCAATAAGGCAATAAAAATTGCTTCGAAAAGTATTAAATCATTTAGTGTAAGAGAAAATTGAGCATTGTACGAACTTGTGATGGCGAAGAATAAAAGCGACAGACTACATAATAAAGGTTGCTATCACAAGGGGCAATATAATGGGACGTTCTTTTGCACTAAGGGGTTGAGCATTCAAACAAATAAGAGCATGGCAACCTCTGCTTCCCTCTACGAAGGGCCTATCTTTTAATTTTCAGTATTTACTTTTATGCAAAAAGTCAAAGTTTTTCTCTCTATTCCTTTTCATTTTTCTCTTTTGGCAAGCATCTGTGGTGAGGAAAGATCTAGGCACATATATCCAGTTGGATATGGGTAGCATGAGTGATTATCGTTGACATCACCCTTGAGGTGAATACGTTGGGAGGTGAATATAAGCCCCTGTCTTTCTATGTGTCCGGTTGAAACGTTTTGCTCATGTGTATGCGATGAGTGTTAGCAATCATAGAAGACTATATGATGATTGAGTATGTGGAGCTCTTACTTAGACTCTGTTGAATAAGTTGAATTGCAATTGTTTGGTGACTAAGAATATAGGTTGTTGAGTTTCAAGAGAATTCATAGTTTGAACCTTAACATGTGAATTGGTTGCTACTTGGTCGTGAGAAGTTTTATAAGAAAGAATTGTTGTTATGATGCTAGAAAAAGTGACTGAAATTTTCATTGATCAAACTTGTGCACTTTGCTAGCATTCACACTTCATAAATTATTTCTTTTATAATTTACCTACTCGAGGACGAGTAGGAATTGAGCTTGGGGATGCTGATACGTCTCCAACATATCTATAATTTATGAATATGCATGCCATGTTTATAATAATTTTATATGGTTTTGGTATGATTTGAGTGGAACTAACCCGGACTGATGCTGTTTTCAGCAGAACTACCGTGGTGTTGTTTTTTGTGCAGAAATGAAAGTTCTCAGAACACCGGGAAACTTTTTATGGATTTTTATGGACAAGAAGACCACCAATGGGCCAGAGAAGCACCTGGGGGGGTGCCCCGAGGGGGGCACAACCCACCATGGTGCGCTTGGGCCCCCAGGCATGCCCTAGTGGGTTGTGCCCACCTCGGTGGCATCCCGCACCCCCTCTTCACCCTATAAATTCTCAAACATTCCAAAAACCCTCGGGGAGACCCTAGATCAGAAGTTCCGCCACCGCAAGCCCCTGTAGCCACCGAAAACCAATCAGGAGCCTGTTCCGGCACCCTGCCGCAGGGGGAGATCATCACCGGTGGCCATCTTCATCATCCCGGCGGCCACCACGATGAGGAGGGAGTAGTCCACCCTCGGGGTTGAGGGTTTGTACCAGTAGCTATGTGTTTAATCTCTCTCTCGCGCGATCTTGAGATGTCACGATCTTGATGTATCATGGGCTTTGTTAACATAGATGGATCATATGATGTTTCTCCCCTGTCTACTCTTGTTGTGATGAATTGAGTCTTTATCCTTTGAAGTTTTGTCTTGTCGGATTGAATGTTTAGATCTGAGAACACATGATATATGTCTTGCATATGAATACCCGTGGTGACAATGGGGTATTATTTTGATTCACTTGATATATGTATTGGCACTCAACTTGCGGATTCCCACAGTGACATTGGGGTAATCTATGCATATGGGTTGATGCATGCTTTTATTATCTTTTCTCCGATAGAAACTTTGGGGTCCCCTTGTAGTTCTTTGTGTGGAATGAATATTATGATCATGAAGTTGTTTGACGCATATCGTAGAATTAACTCACGAATACTTATGGTGACATTGGAGTATCTAGGTGACATTAGAGTTGGTTGATGTGTGTCATATGGTGTTATTTTAGTACGAACTCTTGAATAGATCAAACGGAAAGAATAGCTTTGTGTTATTTTAGTATGAACTCTAGGATAGATTGATCAAAAAGAATAGCTTTAAGATGGTTTCGTACCCTACAAACAATTTCTATCTTTTGTTCTCCGCTAATAGGAACTCGGGAGTGATTCTTTATTGCACTTTGAGGGATAATCATATGACCCATCTACGTTAGCATTGTTGAGAGATTGCACTAGTGAAAGTATGCACCCTAGGCCTCATTTTCCATCATTGCAATACCGTTTGTATTTTGTTTACTATTTATTGCCTTGCTATTTTTTATTGTTCACACTACAAAAATCAATATCTACTATCATTACTACACTTTTATCACCATCTCTTCACCAAACTAGTGCACCTATATAATTTGCCATTGTATTGGTGTGTTGGGGACACAAGAGATTTCTTGTATTTGATTGTAGGGTTGCTTGAGAGAGGCTATCTTCGTCCTACACCTCTCACTGATTGATAAACCTTAGGTCATCCACTTGAGGGAAAATTGCTACTGTCCTACAAAACTCTGCACTTGGAGGCCCAACACGTGTCTACAAGAATAAAGTTGCGTAGTAGACATCAAGCTCTTTTCTGGCGCCGTTGCCGGGGAGGTGAGTGCTTGAAGGTATATCTTTAGATCTTGCAACTGAATCTTTTAGTTTCTTGTTTTATCACTAGTTTGGTTTATAAAAGAAAACTACATAAAAATGGATTTGAGATTGCATCATATCATTGATCACCTTTACAATATCTTTCTTGAAAATGATGGTTCGGAAAATTGTGCTCTATTGTCAGAAGAAGAAGTTAATAAAATGTCTGGCACAAATTATTTGAATGATGAGCATGATTGCAATGTTGTTAGTATGAATTATTTGAATATCCATAGTATTAATGATGATTGCACTAGTCATGATAAAAATGTCCCCTATAAGAATGTCAATTTTTGCGGATTGAATTGGGAGTGCAAAAGCACACCAAAATGAGAAGATAAATTTTGCAAGAGGCATAAGTATTTGGAAACAAAATGGTTGCAAGAGAAGCTAGATGGTTGTGCTGAAAAAAAACCCAACCAGAGGAACCCTTCAGAAAAGCAACAACAAAAACCCAGAAACTAAGGAACTAGGGTAGTTGTAGACTCGATATTTGTGCTCTCCTTTGAGGTGTCCCGCACAACTTTTTCTTACCGCTGGACATAGATCATCCATTCTACCACTAAATTATATGCTCATCCATCATCCAATGATAATAACATGTAATAGCGGAGCTAGACAAAACTTGACATGAGAGTGCCTTGGGGGAGTGGTTCGGCAGTTTGTTATACAAAAGTGGTGTGGAATTTTGTCGACGACTAAGTTTTTGTCATGTAAGCCACATGAACACTTTTCTCACAAGTGTTATATATATAGATGCACCTCCCAAATGTAAATATATACAACATGACTATGGAGAACCTAATTTGTGTAAGTATCATTATCACTAAAACTTGGTTCAAATTTTGCTAACAAATACTAACTCGTATAACTAATGGGTGTTGAAATTTCTGGAGTTCATCATGTACACCAAAATGCAATGAGAACTTAAAGCCAATCGTAGGAATGAGATTCAATATTATGGAAGCAATCAAGGAGTTTTATAATGCTTATGCACACAATGTTGGATTTTCAGTTTGAATTAGACATAAGAAGACTGTAGATAATGTGGTAGTCTGGAGGCATCTCCTTTGTGGAAAATCAGGATTCTGAACAAATAAGGAGGACAAACCCAAGGTGAATTTGAATGGAGAGAAGAAAAAACACATACTATAAAGATCACTAGATGTGGTTGTGAGGCCATAATAATTGTGAAGCATATGAAGGATGGAAAATATGTATCATATTTCCATGAAGAACACACCCATGGATTTTTCAAACCTAGGAAGCAGCATTTAATCAAGTCTAACAGAAAAAGTCAGTGAGAAGGCCAAGGGTAGACTATTCACATGTCATGTAGCTAGCATTGGCACATATAGGGCTTTTTGAATGCTTCGTGTTGGTGAGGGTGGATTTGAGTTTGTGGGGTGCACAAAGAGAGACCTGCATAATTATCATTGTGACATGATGATGTCTACTATGCAACTTTATTTCTTGTGGACTCTGTTGGGCCTCAAAGCGCAGAGTTTTGTAGGACAGTAGCAAATTTCCCTCAAGTGGATGACCTAAGATTTATCAATCCACGGGAGGTGTAGGATGAAGATGGTCTCTCCCAAACAACCCTGGAATCAAATACAAGAAATCTCTTGTGTCCCCAACACACCGAATATAGTGGTAAATTGTATAAGTGCACTAGTTCGGTGAAGAGATGATGGTACAAGTGTAGTATGGATAGTACAAATATATTTTTATAATCTGAATAAATAAAAACAACAAGGTAGCAAGTAACAAAAGTGAGCATAAACGCTATTGCAATGCTTGAAAATAAGGCCTAGGGTTCATACTTTCACTAGTGCAATCTCTCAACAATGCTAACATAATTGAATCATATAAGAACCCCTCAATGTGCGACAAAGAATCACTCCAAAGTTCCTATCGGAGAAAGTAGGACAAAAAGTGTATCAACCCCTATGCATAGATTACCCCAAATTCACGATAATCCGCAAGTTGGATACCAAAATATACGTCAAGTAGCTCAATAGAATACCACAATGTCACCATGGGTATCCACATGCAAGACATACATCAAGTGTTCTCAAATCCAAAATATTCAATCCAACATAACGAAACCTCAAGGATCAAGATTCAATTCATCACAACAAGATAGAGAGGAAAAAACACCATATGATCCGACTATATTAACAAATCCCATGGTTACATCAAGATCATGATGGATCAAAAACACGAGAGAGAGAGAGGTTAAACACATAGCTACTGGTACATACCCTCAGCCCCAAGGGTGAACGACTCCCTCCTTGTCATGGAGACCGCCGGGATGATGAAGATGGCCTCTGATGATGGTTTCCCCCTCTGACATGGTGCCAAAGAAGGCCTCTAGATGAGATCGCTTTGGTACAGAGGTTTGCGACGATGGGGTGGATGTTCTAGGTTTGTTTTGGTATTTAAAGGATTTGTTGGCGTTGGTTTCACGCTAGGGGGGCACGAGGGAGCGACAAGCTCAGTAGGTGTGCCCTAGGGGGCGCCCCTTGAGCTTGTCGTGTCCTCGTGGCTCTTTTGATCCTTCCTCGCAGCTTTGAGGATCTATTTTTATCCATAAAAAATCACCGTAAATTTTCAGCCCAATCCGAGAAATTTTATTTCTACACAAAAAACAACACCACGGTAGTTCTGCTGAAAACATCATCAGTCCGGGTTAGTTCCATTTAAATCATATAAAAGTGCACCAAAACCATATAAAATTGTTGTAAACATGGCATGGATACTTCATAAATTATATAAACGTTGGAGACGTATCACATGAGAAGACTTTGAAGGATTCAAATGCTCAAATTTCCATTGACAGCCTCAGGAAACAAAAGATAATCAACATGATGTTTGATGTCTAGTACACAACCTTCTTCTTGTAGATGTTGCTGGGCCTCCAAGTGCAGAGGTTTGTAGGACAGTAGAAAATTTCCCTCAAGTGGATGACCTAAGGTTTATCAATCCGTGGGAGGCGTAGGTTGAAGATGGTCTCTCTCAAACAACCCTGCAACCAAATAACAAAGAGTCTCTTGTGTCTCCAACACACCCAATATAATGGTAAATTGTATAGGTGCACTAGTTCGGCAAAGAGATGGTGATACAAGTGCAATATGGATGGTAGATATGGGTATTTTTAATTTGGAAATATAAAAACAGTAAGGTAACAAGTAATAAAAGTGAGCATAAACGGTATTGCAATGATAGGAAACAAGGCCTAAGGTTCATACTTTCACTAGTGCAAGTTCTCTCAACAATAATAACATAACTGGATCATATAACTATCCCTCAACATGCAACAAAGAGTCACTCCAAAGCCACTAATAGCGGAGAACAAACAAAGAGATTATGGTACTGTACGAAACCACCTCAAAGTTATCCTTTTGGATCGATCTATTCAAGAGTCCGTAGTAAAATAACATGAATCTATCCTTTCCGTTCGATCTATCATAGAGTTCGTACTAGAATAACACCTTAAGATACAAATCAACCCAAACCCTAATGTCACCTAGATACTCCATTGTCACCTCAAGTATCCGTGGGCATGATTATACGATATGCATCACACAATCTCAGATTCGTCTATTCAACCAACACAAAGTACTTCAAAGAGTGCCCCAAAGTTTCTACCGAAGAGTCAAGACAAAAACGTGTGCCAACCCCTATGCATAAGTTCACAAGGTCACCGAACCCGCAAGTTGATCACCAAAACATACATCAAGTAGATCACGTGAATATCGCATTGTCACCACAGATAAAACACATGCAACACATACATCAAGTGTTCCCAAATCCTTAAAGACTCAATGTGATAAGATAACTTCTAAGGGAAAACTCAATCCATTACAAGAGAGTAGAGGGGGATAAGCATCATGAGATCCAACTATAATAGCAAAGCTCGCAATACATCAAGATCATGCCAAATCAAGAACACGAGAGAGAGAGAGAGAGATCAAACACATAGCTACTGGTACATACCCTCAGCCCCGAGGGTGAACTACTCCCTCCTTGTCATGGAGATCGTCGGGATGATGAAGATGGCCACCGGTGAGGGATCCCCCTCCAGCTGGGTGCCAGAACAGGGTCCCGATTGGTTTTTGGTGGCTACAGAGGCTTGCGGCGGCGGAACTCCTGATGTAGGTTATTTTATGGAGGTTTCAGTATTTATAGGAATTTTTGGCGTAGGTCTCACATCAGGGGGGTCTCCGGGCTGTCCACGAGGCAGGGGGCGCGCCCTGGGGGGGGGGGGGGGCGCCCTCCACCCTCGTGGGCAGCCCGGGACTCTTCTGGCCCAACTCTTGCACTCCCGGGGCTTCTTTTGGTCCATAAAAAATCATCAAAAATTGGCATGTCAATTGGACTCCCTTTGGTATTCCTTTTCTGTAAAAATCAAAAACAAGGAAAAAACAGAAACTGGCACTGGGCTCTAGGTTAATAGGTTAGTCCCAAAAATGATATAAAAGTGTTTAGTAAAGTCCATAAATATCCAAAATAGGTAATATAATAGCATGGAACAATCAAAAATTATTTATACGTTGGAGACGTATCAAGCATCCCCAAGCCTAATTCCTGCTCGTCCTCGAGTAGGTAAATGATAAAAACAGAATTTTTGGTGTGGAATGCTACCTAGCATATTTCTCAATGTATTTTTCTTTATTGTGGCATGAATGTTGAGATCCAAATGATTCAAGATAAAAGTTCATATTGACATGAAAACAATAATACTTCAAGCATACTAACAAAGCAATCATGTCTTCTCAAAATAACATGGCTAAAGAAAGCTATCCTTACAAAATCATATAGTCTGGCTATGATCTATCTTCATCACACAAAGTATTTAATCATGCACAACCCCGATGACAAGCCAAGCAGTTGTTTCATACTTTTGATGTTCTCAAACTTTTTCAATCTTCACACAATACATGAGCGTGAGCCATGGACATAGCACTATAGGTGGAATAGAATGGTGGTTGTGGAGAAGACAAAAAGGAGGAGAAGATAGTCTCACATCAGCTAGGCGTATCAACGGGCTATGGAGATTCCCATTAATAGATATCAATGTGAGTGAGTAGGGATTGCCATGCAACGGATGCACTAGAGCTATAAGTGTATGAAAGCTCAACAAAAGAAACTAAGTCCGTGTGCATCCAACTTGCTTGCTCACGAAGACCTAGGGCATTTTGAGGAAGCCCATCATTGGAATATACAAGCCAAGTTCTATAATGTAAAATTCCCACTAGTATATGAAAGTGACAACATAGGAGACTCTCTATCATGAAGATCATGGTGCTACTTTGAAGCACAAGTGTGGAAAAGGATAGTAACATTGTCCCTTCTCTCATTTTCTCTCATTTTTTTGGTGGGCTTCTTTGGATTTTTTTATTTGGGCTTCTTTGGCCTCTTTTATTTTTCATAAAGTCCAGAGTCTCATCCCGACTTGTGGGGGAATCATAGTCTCCATCATCCTTTCCTCACTTGGGACAATGCTCTAATAATGAAGATCATCACACTTTTATTTACTTACAACTCAAGAATTACAACTCAACACTTAGAACAAAATATGACTCTATGTGGATGCCTCAGGCGGTGTACCGGGATATGCTATGAATCAAGAGTGACATGTATGAAAAAATTATGAAGGTGGCCTTGCCACAAATACGATGTCAACTACATGATTGTGCAAAAGCAATATGACAATGATGGAGCGTGTCATAATAAACAGAACGGTGGAAAGTTGCATGGCAATATATCTCGGAATGGGTATGGAAATGCCATAATAGGTAGGTATGATGGCTGTTTTGAGGAAGGTATATGGTGGGTGTATGGTACCGGCGAAAGCTGCACGGCACAAGAGAGGCTAGCAATGGTGGAAGGGTGAGAGTGCGTATAATCCATGGACTCAACATTAGTCATAAAGAACTCATATACTTATTGCAAAAATCTATGAGTTATTGAAACAAAGTAATACATGCATGCTCCTAGGGGGATAGATTGGTAGGAAAAGACCATCGCTCATCCCCGACCGCCACTCATAAGGAAGACAATCAATAAATAAATCATGCTCCAACTTCATCACATAACGGTTCACCATAGGTGCATGCTACGGGAATCACAAACTTCAACACAAGTATTCCTCAAATTCACAATTACTCCACTAGCATGACTCTAATATTACCACCTTTATATCTCAAAACAATTATCAAGCATCAAGTTGATCATAGTATTCAATTCACTTCCTATGATTGTTTTTATTATACCCAACTTGGATGCCCATCATATTAGGACCAACTTTATAACCATAGAAAATACCATGCTGTTCTAAGAGACTCTAAAATTACTATATGTGAAGCATGATAGATCAATAATTTCTACAAAATAAACCACCTCCGTGCTCTAAAAGATATAAGTGAAGCACTAGAGCAAACGACAAACTACTCTGAAAGATATAAGTGAAGATCAATGAGTAGTTGAATAGTTAGGCAACTATGTGAAGACTCTCTAATCATTTAAGGATTTCAGATCTTAAGTACTTTATTCAAACATCAAGCAAACCAAAATAAAATAGATTGATGCTCCAAGCAAAACACATATCATGTGGTGAATAAAAATATAGCTCCAAGTAAAGTTACCAATAAACGAAGATGAAAGAGGGGATGCCTTCTGGGGCATCCCAAAGCTTAGGCTCTTGGTTTTCCTTGAATATTACCTTGGGGTGCCTTGGGCATCCCCAAGATTAGGCTCTTGCCACTCCTTATTCCATAGTCCATCGAATCTTTACCCAAAACTTGAAAACTTCACAACACAAAACTCAACACAAATCTCGTAAGCTCCGTTAGTATAAGAAAATAAATCACCACTTAGGTACTGTAATGAACTCATTATTTATTTATATTGGTGTTAAACCTACTGTATTCCAACTTCTCTATGGTTCATACCCTCCGATACTACTCATAGATTCATCAAAATAAGCAAACAACACAATGAAAACAGAATTTGTCAAAAACAGAACAGTCTGTAGTAATCTGTATCAAACATATACTTATGTAAATCCAAAAGTTCTGAAATAAATTGGTGAACCTGAGGAATTTTTCTATTAATCATCTGAAAAATAATCAACCTAAAAGCACTCTCCAGTAAAACATGACAGCTAATCTCGTGAGCACAAAAGTTTCTGTTTTTTTACAGCAAGATCACATAGACTTCACCCAAGTCTCCCCAAAGGTTCTACTTGGCACAAACACTAATTAAAACATAAAACCACATCTAACCAGAGGCTAGATGAATTATTTATTACTAAACAGGAACAAAAAGCAAAGAAACAGAAATAAAATCGGGTTGCCTCCCAACAAGCGCTATCGTTTAACGCCCCTAGCTAGGCATGATGATTTCAATGATGCTCACATAAAAGATAAGAGTTGAAACATAAAGAGAGCATCATGAAGAATATGACTAGCACATTTTAGCCTAACCCACTTACTATGATAGGGATTTTGTGAGCAAACAACTTATGGGAACAATAATCAACTAGCATAAGAAGGCAAAACAAGCATAACTTCAAAACTTTAAGCACATAGAGAGGATACTTGATATTATTGCAATTCCTACAAGCATGTGTTCCTCCCTCATAATAATTTTCAGTAGCATCATGAATGAATTCAACAATATAACCATCACATAAAGCATTCTTTTCATGATCTACTTGCATAGAAAATTTACTACTCTCCACATAAGCAAATTTATTCTCATCAATAATAGTGGGAGCAAACTCAACAAAATAACTATCATGTGAAGTAATATCCAATTGAAAACTAAAATCATGATGACAAGTTTCATGGTTATGATTATTCTTAATAGCATTCAAGTCATCACAATAATCATCATAGATAGCAACTTTGTTCTCATAATCAATTGGAACCTCTTCCGAAATAGTGGATTCATCACTAAATAAAGTCATGACCTCTCCAAATCCACTTTCATCAATATAATCAACATAAATAGGAGGCATGATTTCATCATAATAAATATTCTCATCAAAACTTGGGGGACAAAAAATATCATAGTCATCAAACATAGCATCCCCAAGCTTGTGGCTTTGCATATCATTAGCATCATGGGTATTCAAAGAATTCATACTAATAACATTGCAATCATGTCCTTCATTCAATGATTTAGTGCCAAACATTTTATAGACTTCTTTTTCTAGCACTTGAGCACAATTTTCCTTACTATCATTCTCACAAAATATATAAAAAAGATCAAGTGTATGAGACAAACTCAATTCCATTTTTTGATGTTTTTTTATAGACTAAACTAGTGATAAAACAAGAAATTAAAAGACTTGATTGCAAGATCTAAAGATATACCTTCAAGCACTCACCTCCCCGGCAACGGCGCCAGAAAAGAGCTTGATGTCTACTACCCAATCTTCTTCTTGTAGACGTTGTTGGGCCTCCAAGTGCAGAGGTTTGTAGGACAGTAGCAAATTTCCCTCAAGTGGATGACCTAAGGTTTATCAATCCGTGGGAGGCGTAGGATGAAGATGGTCTCTCTAAAACAACCCTGCAACCAAATAACAAAGAGTCTCTTGTGTCCCCAACACACCCAATACAATGGTAAATTGTATAGGTGCACTAGTTCGGCGAAGAGATGGTGATACAAGTGAAATATGGATGGTAGATATGAGTATTTGTAATCTGAAAATATAAAAACAGCAAGGTAACAAGTAATAAAAGTGAGCGTAAACGATATTGCAATGCTAGGAAACAAGGCCTAAGGTTCATACTTTCACTAGTGCAAGTTCTCTCAACAATAATAACATAACTGGATCATATAACTGTCCCTCAACATGCAACAAATAGTCACTCCAAAGTCACTAATAGCAGAGAACAAACGAAGAGATTATGGTAGGGTACGAAACCACCTCAAAGTTATCCTTTTGGATCGATCTATTCAAGAGTCCGTAGTAAAATAACATGAAGCTATTCTTTCCGTTCGATCTATCATAGAGTTCATACTAGAATAACACCTTAAGATACAAATCAACCAAAACCCTAATGTCACCCAGATACTCCATTTTCACCTCAAGTATCCGTGGGCATGATTATACGATATGCATCACACAATCTCATATTCATCTATTCAACCAACACAAATTACTTCAAAGAGTGCCCCAAAGTTTCTATCGAAGAGTCAAGATGAAAACGTGTGCCAACCCCTATGCATAAGTTCACAAGGTCACTGAACCCACAAATTGATCACCAAAACATACATCAAGTAGATCACGTGAATATCCCATTGTCACCACAGATAAACACATGCAAGACATACATCAAGTGTTCTCAAATCCTTAAAGACTCAATCTGATAAGATAACTTCAAAGGGAAAACTCAATCCATTACAAGAGAGTAGAGGGGGAGAAACATCCTGAGATCCAACTATAATAGCAAAGCTCGCGATACATCAAGATCGTGCCAAATCAAGAACACAATAGAGAGATCAAACACATAGCTACTGGTACATACCCTCAGCCCCGAGGGGGAACCCTCCTCGTCATGGAGATTGCCGGGATGATGAAGATGGCCACCGGTGAGGGATCCCCCCTCCGGCAAGGTGCCGGAACAGGGCCCCGATTGGTTTTTGGTGGCTACAGAGGCTTGCGGCGGCGGAACTCCCGATCTAGGTTATTTTCTGGAGGTTTTAGTATTTATAGGAATTTTTGGCATAGGTCTCACGTCAGGGGGGTCTCCGGGCTGTCCACGAGGCAGGGGGCGCGCCCTAGGGGGGGGGGGGGCGCCCTCCACCCTCGTGGGCAGCCCGGGACTCTTCTAGCTCAACTCTTGCACTCCCGGGGCTTCTTTTGGTCCATAAAATTCATCAAAAATTGGCACGTCAACTGGACTCCGTTTGGTATTCCTTTTCTGTAGAACTCAAAAACAAGGAAAAAACAGAAACTGGCACTGGGCTCTAGGTTAATAGGTTAGTCCGAAAAATGATATAAAAGTGTTTAGTAAAGCCCATAAACATCCAAAACAGGTAATATAATAGCATGGAACAATCAAAAAATATAGATACGTTGGAGACGTATTAGTGTTCTTCTTTGAGTATGTTCTTGATGATAAAAACTCTCTGACACATGTATTTTGGGATTATGCTTTTTGCATAAAGAATTATATTTTGTTTGGGAAATGGTGTCCTTTGACTCTACATATAGCACCAACCACTACAACATGATTTTCTATTCATTCATGGGAATAAACAACCACATGGGGTCTATTTTTATGGTGTTGCCTTGATTGTAGATGAGAAGATAGATGTGTATAAATGGGTATTTAAAATGTTCTTGAAAGCAGTTAATGGGGCATCACCAAGGCTTATAGTAAGTGATCAAGACCAAAGCATGAAGATTGCAATTGAACAAATTATACCTAGCACTATCCATAGGTTATGCATGTGGCACAAAATGTGAAAGCTTACAGAAAAGGTTGATAATTCATTGAGAGAGGATGAGCATTTCTATAGTCCAATTAACTCATGTGTATGGGGCTCCGAATACCTAGCTAAATTTGAGGCAAAATGGTCTTCAACGATTTTCTGAATTTGTTCTTGAGGAAAACACATGGTTTTCCAGGAGGTACGAACTTCGTGAATCATGGATACCTACCTACTTTAGAGGTGTATTTTTTGTGTGAGACTCTAAGAACCACTTCATTGCCAGAGAGTGCTAACTCGTTTCAACAACTTTATTGATTGCAAATATTCTTTGTGGAGTTTTGGATTAGGATTAGTACGACCCTATAAGAACAACGTCAAAATGAACTCAAGGCTGACCATGAGTGCCTCAATTGTACACCTCCTTTGACTACATCCTAGGAGATCGAGAAGCATGCTAGTTTGTTCTTCACCCATGAGATTTTCAAAAAAAAAATCAGAAGGAGGTGCATGCAACTAGAGATCATTGCTTGATTGAAAGCATAACACAAGAGGGTGATGTGAGAACCACAATTGTAGGTGGTTCCACTCTTTGAAATCTCTAGAAGTTAAATTCAACACAACCTCCATGAGTGCTCATTGCTCTTGCATGTTATTTTAGACACGTGAAATTCCATGTCGACGAATCATCGTGGTTTTGAGAGGTGCAAAGATGGATGAGATACCTAGCCATTTATTCTAAATTGGTGAAGCAACCGGTGAAAGGATGGTATTATATGATAGCAACGAGAACTTGCTTGAAGAGAATGAAAGTTGTTTCTTAGATTTGGCAAAGCAGAAAATGGTTTTGAGATACACCATAGTGGATGACACAATTAGGTTGGCTGAACACCCTCTGAAAGAATTGGAAGAATTAAGAAACATTCTCATTGCCATGAAAATAAATGTGTCTGAAAGGGTTGTTGCCAATCATCCTAGTAGACAAGATGAGTTTGAGGCATACTGCATACATTGGTTGTACTATGCCTAATCAAGTTGAAATTCATCCACCAACTAATGTTCATGCAAACGGGAGATGAAAAATAATTAAGGGACACTTAGACAACGGTGAACATCAAACTAAGGATGGAGAAATGAAGCAAAATAAGGATGGAGAGGGAAGAAAAATGTTGGTGGACAAAAAAAGAGAAAGTGCCTAGAACATGCAAGAAGTGTAAGCAGACTGACTTCCATGATAGTCGTATTACAATACTCTGTTTTACTTAATACTTTGAGATGCATGTTGGATAAAAATCTAAAGGTAAAGTATTAGCTATATATGTTGTTGGATTAACGGTCCATGGATATTTGGATGTGATGCCTATATGCAATTATTCATACTCATGAAAATTGCAATTTAATCGATATGCAACAGTAATTTGTTCACCACATCATGTTATATTTCATTGGCGATATGTCGCTAGAAACTTTGGACCCCGGTCCATTCGTCCCTATTTATTTCAACCTCGATCAAATGCTTTTACAATTTCTTACTTTTATTTATTTTGTTGCAAGCACTACTTCCAAACACAAGTTGCTTTAATCCTCGTAAATAGCAACGCTAGTAAAACTAACAACCTTACTAGTTTTGGGGCCCGGGGCAAGCCCTGTATTTGTGTGTGCAAGTATCGATTATGGTAGAAATTCAAAGCTCCCATTGGTTCGATAAATCTTAAGGTCATCCACTTTAGGAAAATTTATCCTTGCCTACAAACCTCTACACTTGGGGGTCCAACACCTTCCTAGATTAGAAGAAGAAGCGGCCAGATCTGGCCCTCTCGCTACTAGTGGTTGTGGTGGCAGGGCGACATGGTAGCTTGGTGGGTCTCAGCAAGTGTAGAGCGGCCTTCCCTTCCTCGGAGCCGAGGGAGGTTAGCCAGGGAAGTGGCGGAGTCAGTTGGCTCCTAGAGCCATAGTCGGGTTTTGTGGTCAGAGTTGGTATTCATACTAAGGCAGTTCCATAGCGGGCTCATGTGATCCATGGCGGTGGAGGTGGTGACTACATTGTTTGTGTTTGCTCAATGTCCCAGTTGCAGCGGTGGGTTGCACCGATGTCGACTTAAGCAGTCTAGCATGGTGATGTGGTGGCCATAGTGTCCTCTTAGTCTAACTCGTCTGGTTCTATGCTGTTGAATACGAGATGATTCACAACTTGTTCTCGCACGTTCATGTGGCTTGTCCCATCTTTGAGATTTTATAGTGATGGCAAGGCAATTGGCTCTCGGTAAAAGCTTGATTCTTCAGCAGGGGTCAATGTTGGCGATGGTGGCGCTTCTGGGCGCCCATCTTCTCCTTGAAGGTATTGTCAAAGAGTTACCCTCACCAATGGGTTGTGGCCGTTCATCATTGAGAGTGGTGTTGGAGGTTGTTGGCTAGGTCATACCATTCCCAAGGTTTAGTGTAGCGATCGTGTGTAGGTATGTGTGAGAGCTTGTGATCGACGGGGGTTGATGTCTACAATGACAACGTCTGCGGACGTTTCCCTTCCCGAAGTAATTTTTGAAGATCTTGCTTTATAAACTAGATGACTCTCTATTTTGATTTTTTCTCTCTTAATAAAATCGATAGCGCACCTATCTTGCAAGTAAATAAAAATCAATTTATGTTCTTCACTACTCTATGTTAACATGGACGAAAAATATCTCATATCAAATTGCACGCAAAAAACCCGATCTCCTATTTGGATGCATAAGTACATGGGAAGAAACCTTACACACAAATTCCTTTTTGGTAGTATTTTCTAATGTACCTGTGTTTTTTATACATTTCATTTTTATCGCAACAAGCGGTACTTTTCTTATATCACACATCACTTTCCTGTAGCTATCCTAGTAGATCTTTACAAATTCCATGCCCATCTAAACCTACCAATAAAGGGAAAAGAGTTTCTACCTGCCCATCTTGAAATTACCACTAAAGTTGCCATAATTACCCACTATGCCACCCATAAGTGAGGAAAAACATTTTGGTGTGGCTACATCAGCTTCGTCAA
The DNA here is from genome assembly GCF_018294505.1 of Triticum aestivum. NCBI lineage: Eukaryota > Viridiplantae > Streptophyta > Magnoliopsida > Poales > Poaceae > Triticum > Triticum aestivum. The sequence continues at coordinate 601,298,192 of NC_057801.1, forward strand.
TGGTTCATTCAGGGTGATCCCCTAATGTATCACAAGCATACAGGTATCCCAATGACTGGAGGCTAGCTATTCTATCCAGGAGACCTAGTTTTGATCCCTGCTCTTCCCTTTTTTTCTCCCTTTTCTCTCTCTGGTGGGCGTATGATATAGCTTCCTCACGTAAGCGTCGCTTAGCAGATGGGCTGCACAATATTGCAAGTTCGGCCCAGCTACTCAATGTTTAACTTTTCTTTTTTGGGCAGATAAAAATGCTTTTCAAAATATTCATATCTTTCAAACCCTAACTCCAAATCTAACATGTTGCATATGGAAATTCCTCAGAGAAAGTGTAGATGTCAAATATTCTATTATTTTGCATGTTAATCTTTTCTAAAAATACGTTTACAGTGTGACCTTAATTTTATTTTATTTATATGGGGTATTTTAGAAATGCCTATTATATATGTTTTCTACCCCACTTAAATTGACAAGATATGATAGTTTGATGCTCTCACAAAAGCTATTATTGACACCATGCGGGATGTTGATGCTAAAGGTAACAACAAGTACATAAATCATCCACTCTACTTTGCATAGTGCACAATAACCAACCCCTATATGATGATGTACACTGAACAACTGGTGCAAGCTTTATGTAAACCAGTGGCTTAACGTTGATTTCCATATTGTTCGAAATTGTGCCCATAAAGTCTTTTTGTAAGAATATCAATGTTGATATGCAACCCTGAACATTTAGTATGCATGTCCTTACAAACTGATTGTTTTTGATGGAGTTGTCTAATATGTTTGTGTTGGGAAACGTAGCATGCAATTTCAAAATTTTCCTACGCTCACGCTAGATCTATCTAGGAGATGCATAGCAATGAGAGGGGAAAGTGTGTCCACGTACCCTCGTAGACCGAAAGCAGAAGCTTTAACTTAACATGGTTGATATAGTCGAACGTCTTCTCGAATCAACAGATCAAGTACCGGGGTACGACACCTCCGAGTTCTGCACATGTTCAGCTCGATGACGTCCCTCAAACTCTTGATCTAGCAGAGTGACGATGGAGTTGATGAGTTCCATCAGCACAATGGTGTGATGATGGTGTTGGTGAAGTGATCCACGCAGGGCTTCGCCTAAGCACTAGAACGATATGACCGGAGGAGTAAACGGTCGAGGGGGGCACCGCACATGGCTAAACAATTGGTGTGTCTTTGGGGTGCCCCCGCCCCAATATATAAAGGAGGAGAGGAGGAGGATGGTCACCAAGGGGGCCCGCCAAGGGGGAAGTCCTACTAGGACTCCACTCCTAGTAGGATTCGCCCCCCCTTTTTTTCCTTCTCATGGAGGTGGAAAGAGGGAAGGAGAAGGAGAGGGGGAAAGGAAAGGGGGGACGCGCCCCCTTCCCCTTGTCCAATTTGGAGAGCCCATGGGGGGGGGGGCTCCACCCCTTGTGGGCTCCCCTCTCTCTCCCCTATGGCCCATGTTGGCCCAATACTTCCTCGGGGGGTTCCGGTAACCTCCCGATACTCCGAAAACATCCGAAACTTCCCGAAACAATTCCAGTGTCCGAATGTAACCTTCCAATATATCAATCCTTACCTCTCGACCATTTCTAGACTCCTGGTCATGTCCGTGATCTCATCCGGGACTCCGAACAACTTTTGGTCACCAAAACACATAACTCATATAATACCAATCGTCATCGAATGTTAAGCGTGCGGACCCTACGGGTTCGAGAACTATGTAGACATGACCGAGACACCTCTCTGGTCAATAACCAATAGCGGAACCTGGATGCTCATATTGGTTCCCACATATTCTATGAAGATCTTTATCGGTCGAACCGCAATGTCAATATAGTTATTCCCTTTGTCATCGGAATGTTACTTGCCCGAGATTCGATCGTCGGTATCTTCATACCTAGTTCAATCTCGTTACCGGCAAGTCTCTTTACTCGTTCTGCATTGCATCATCCCGCAACTTACTCATTAGTCACATTGCTTGCAAGGCTTCATATGATGTGCATTACCGAGAGGGCCCAAAGATACCTCTCCGATACTCGGACTGACAAATCCTAATTTCGATCTATGCCAACCCAAAAAACACCATCGGAGATACATGTAGAGCATCTTTATAATCACCCAGTTACGTTGTGACGTTTGATAGCACATAAGGCATTCCTCCGGTGTCCGGGAGTTGCATAATCTCATAGTCGGAAGAATATTTATTTGACATGAAGAAAGCAGTAGCAATAAAATTGAATGATCATTATGCTAAGCTAACAGATTGGTCTTGTCCATCACATCATTCCACTAATGATGTGATCCCATTCATCAAATGACAACTCATGTCCATGACTAGGAAACTTAACCATCTTTGATCAACAAGCTAGTCAAGTAGAGGCATACTAGGGATAGGGTGCTTTGTCTATGTATCCACACATGTATCAAGTTTCCGGTTAATACAATTCTAGCATGAATAATAAACATTTATCATGATATAAGTAAATATAAAATAACAACTTTATTATTGCCTCTAGGGCATATTTCCTTCAGTCTCCCTCTTGCACTAGAGTCAATAATCTAGTTCACATCTCCATGTGATTTAACACCAATAGTTCACATCTGTATGTGATTAATACCCCTAGTTCACATCACCATGTGACCAACAACCAAAGGGTTTACTAGAGTCAACAATCTAGTTCACATCGCTATATGATTAATACCCAAAGGGTGCTAAGGTGTGATCATGTTTTGCTTGTGAGAGAAGTTTAGTCAACGGGTCTGTCATATTCAGAGCCGTATGTATTTTAAAAAATTTCTATGTCTACAATGCTCTGCATAGAGCTACTCTAGCTAATTGCTCCCACTTTCAATATGTATCCAGATTGAGACTTAGAGTCATCCAGATCATTGTAAAAGCTTGCATCAATGTAACTCTTTACGAAGAACTCTTTATCACCTCCATAATCGAGAAATATTTCCTTAGTTCTCTTAGGTAACTAAGGATAACTTTGACCGATGTCCAGTGATCCACTCCTGGATCACTATCGTACCCCATTGCAAAACTTATGATAAGGAACGCACACAATAGGTCTGGTACACAACATATCATACTTTATAGAGCCTATGGCTGAGGCATAGGGAATGACTTTCATTCTCTTTCTATTTTCTGCTGTGGTCGGGCTTTGAGTCTTACTCAACTTTACACCTTGTAATATAGGAAAGAACTCTTTCTTTAACTGATCCATTTTGAACTCTTTCAAAATCTTGTCAAGGTATGTACTCATTAAAAAATCTTATCAGTTGTCTTGATCTATCTCTATAGATCTTGATGCCAATGTAAGCAGCTTCACCGAGGTCTTTCTTTGAAAAACTCCTTTCAAACTCCTTTATGCTTTATAGAAATTCTGCATCATTTCTGATCAACAATATGTCATACACATATACTTATCAGAAAGGCTATAGTGCTACCACTCACTTTCTTGTAAATACATGCTTCACCACAAGTTTGTATAAAACTATATGCTTTGATTAACTCATCAAAGTGTATATTCCAACTCTCAGATGCTTGCACCAGTCCATAGATGGATCGCTGGAGCTTGCACACCTTGTTAGCACCTTTAGGATCGACAAAACCTTCTGGTTGCATCATATACAACTCTCCTTAGAGATATCCATTTAAGGAATGCAGTTTTGACATCCATTTGCCAGATTTCATAAAATATGCCAATTGCTAACATGATTTGGACAGACTTAAGCATCGCTATGGTTGAGAAAATCTCATTGTAGTCAACACCTTGAACTTGTCGAAAACCTTTTGCGACTAGTCGAGCTTTGTAGATAGTAACACTACCATCAACGTCCGTCTTCCTCTTAAAGATCCATTTATTCTTCAATGGCTTGCTGATCATCGGGCAAGTCCACCAAAGTCCACACTTTGTCCTTATACATGGATCCTATCTCAGATTTCATGGCCTCAAGCCATTTATCGGAATCTGAGCTCATCATAGCTTCTTCATAGTTCGTAGGTTCGTCATGGTCAAGTAACATGACCTCCAGAACAAGATTACCGTACTACTCTGGTGCGGATCATGCTCTGTTTGACCTACGAGGTTCTGTAGCAACTTGATCTGAAGTTTCATGATCTTTATCATTAGCTTCCTCTCCAGTTGGTGTAGGCATCATATGAACTGATTTCATGGATGAGCTACTTTCCAAATTGAGAGAAGGTACAACTACCTCATCAAGTTCTAATTTCCTCCCACTCACTTCTTTCGAGAGAAACTCCTTCTCTAGAAAGGTTCCGTTCTTAGCAACAAAGATTTTTCATTCAGACTTGTGGTAGAAGGTGTACCCAATTGTTTCCTTAGGGTATCCTATGAAGACACATTTCTCCGATTTGGGTTCGAGCTTATTGGGCTGAAGCCTTTTGACATAAGCATCGCATCCCCAAACTTTAAGAAACGATAGCTTAGGTTTGTTGCCAAACCACAATTCATACGGTGTCGTCTCAGCGGATTTCGAAGGTGCCCTGTTTAACGTGAATGCAGTTGTCTCTAATGCATAACCCCAAAATGATAGTAGTAAATCGGTAAGAGACATCATAGATTGCACCATATCTAATAAAGTGTGGTTACGATGTTTGGACACACCATTACGCTGTGGTGTTCCAGGTGGCGTGAGCTGTGAAACTATTCCACATTGTTATAAATGAAGGCCAAATTCGTAACTCAAATATTCACCTCCACGATCAGATGTAGAAACTTTATTTTCTTGTTACGATGATTCTCCACTTCACTCTGAAATTCTTTGAACTTTTCAAATGTTTCAGACTTGTGTTTCATTTAGTGGATATACCCATATCTACTCAAATCATCTGTGAAGGTCAGAAAATAATGATACCCACCATGAGCTTCAATACTCATCGGACCGCATACATCGGTATGTATTATTTCAATAAGTCATTAGCTCATTCCATTGTTCTGGAGAACAGAGTTTTAGTCATCTTGCCCATAAGGCACGGTTTGCAAGTATCAAATGATTCATAATCAAGTGATTCCAAAAAATCCATCTGCATGGAGTTTCTTCACACGCTTTATACCGATATGACCCAAACGGCAGTGCCACAAATAAGTTGCACTATCATTATCAACGTTGCATCTTTTGGCATCAATATTATGAATATGTGTATCACTACGATCGAGATTCAATAGACCATTAACATTGGGTGTATGACCATAGAAGGTTTTATTCATGTAAACAGAATAAAAATTATTCTCTGTCTTAAATGAATAACTGTATTGCAATAAACATGATCTAATCATATTCATGCTCAACGCAAACACCAAATAACATTTGTTTAGGTTCAGCACTAATCCCAAATTTGTAGGGAGTGTGCGATGATGATCATATCAATCTTGGAACCACTTCCAACACACATCATCACTTCACCCTCAAATAGTTTCTATTTATTCTGCAACTCCTATTTCAAGTTACTAATCTTAGCAACCGAACAGGTATCAAATACCCAGGGGCCACTATGAGCACTAATAAGGTACACATCAGTAACATGTATATCAAATATACCTTTGTTCACTTTGCCATCCTTCTTATCCGCCAAATATTTGGGGTAATTCCGCTTCCAGTGACCATTTCCTTTGCAGTAGAAACACTCAGTTTCAGGCTTGGGTCCGGCTTTGGGCTTCTTCACGGGAGTGACAACTTGCTTGCCATTCTTCTTGAAGTTCCCTTTCTTCCCTTTGCCCTTTTCTTGAAATTAGTGGTCTTATTTAATCATCAACACTTGATGCTTTTTCTTGATTTCTACCTTCGTCGATTTCAGCATCACTAAGAGCTCCGGAATCACTTTCGTCATCCCTTGCATATTATAGTTCAACACGAAGTTCCAGTAACTTGGTGATGGTGACTAGAGAACTCTGTCAATCACTATCTTATCTGGAAGATTAACTCCCACTTGATTCAAGCGATTGTAGTACCCAGACATTCTGAGCACATGCTCACTAGCTGAGCTATTTTCCTCCATCTTTTAGGCAAAGTACTTGACATAGGTCTCATAACTCTCGACACGGGCATCAGTCTAAAATACCAATTTCAGCTCTTGGAACATCTCATATGCTCCGTGTTGTTCAAAACGTTTTTGAAGTCCCGGTTCTAAGCTGTAAAGCATGGTGCACTAAACTATCAAGTAGTCATCATATTGAGCTAGCCAAACATTCATAACGTGTGCATCTGCTCCTACAATAGGTCTGCCACCTGGCAGTGCATCAAGGACATAATTCTTCTCTGCAGCAATGAGGATAAACCTTAGATCATGGACCTAGTCTGCATCATTGCTACTATCATCTTTCAACTTAGTTTTCTCTAGGAACATATCAAAAAACATAGGGAAGCAACAATGCGAGCCATTGATCTACAACATAATTTTCAAATACTATTAGGACTAAGTTCATGATAAATTAAAGTTCAATTAATCATATTACTTAAGAACTCCCACTTAGATAGGCATCCCTTGAGTCATCTAAATGATACGTGATCCAAATCAACTAAACCATGTCCGATCATCATGTGAGATGGAGTAGTCTTCATTGGTGAACATCACTATGTTGATCATATCTACTATATGATTCACGTTCGACCTTTCGGTCTCCAGTGTTCTGAGAACATATCTGTATATGCTAGGCTCGTCAAGTTTAACCCGAGTATTCTGCATGTGCAAATCTGGCTTGCACCCATTGTATTTGAACGTAGAGCCTATCACACCCAATCATCACATGGTGTCTCGGCACGAAGAACTTTCGCAACGGTGCATACTCGGGGAGAATACTTATACCTTGAAATTTTAGTGAGGGGTCATCTTATAATGCGATCGCCATACTAAGCAAAATAAGATGTATAAAAGATAAACATCACATGCAATCAAAATATGTGACATGATATGGCCATCATCATCTTTGTGCTTTTGATCCCCATCATCGAAGCAACGTCATGATCTTTATCATCACCGGCTTGACACCTTGATCTCCATTATAGCATCGTGGTCGTCTCGCCAACCATTGATTCTACAACTATCACTACTACTTAATGATAAAGTAAAGCAATTACATAGCGCTTGTATTTCATACAATAAAGCAACAACCATATGGCTCCTGCCAGTTGCCGGTAACTTCTACAAAACATGATCATCTCATACAACAATCTTTATATCACATCATGTCTTGACCATATCACATCACAACATGCCCTGCAAAAACAAGTTAGATGTCCTCTAGTTTGTTTGTTGCAAGGTTTACGTGGCTGCTACGGGCTGCTAGCATGAACTGTACATACATATGGCACAAGAACCACAACGGCGATTTATCAAGTTTGTTGCTTTAACCTTCACAAGGATCAACCGCAGTCAAATTCGATTCAACTAAAGTTGGAGAAACAAACACCCGCCATCCATCTTTATGCAAAAATAGTTGCATGTCTGTCGGTGGAACTGGTCTCATGAACGCGGTCATGTAAGGTTGGTCCGGTCCGCTTCATCCAACAATGCCGCCAAATCAAAATAAGACATTGGTAGTAAGCAGTATGACGATCACCGCCCACAACCCTTTGTGTTCTACTCGTGCATATCATCTACACATAGACTTAGCTCGGATGCCACTGTTGGGAAACATAGCATGGAATTTCAAAATTTTCCTATGCTCACGCAAGATCTATCTAGGAGATGCATAGCAACGAGAGGGGGAGAGTGTGTCCACGTCCCTCATAGAGCGAAAGCGGAAGCGTTAACTTAACGCGGTGGATGTAGTCGAACGTCTTCTCGAATCAACCGATCAAGTACCGAACATACGACACCTCCGAGTTTTGCACACATTCAGCTCGATGACGTCCCTCGAACTCTTGATCCAGCAGAGTGTCGATGGAGTCGACGAGTTCCGTTAGCACGACGGTGTGATGACGGTGTTGGTGAAGTTATCCGCATAGGGCTTCGCCTAAGCACTGCAACAATATGACCAGAGGAGTAAACGGTGGAGGGGGCACCGCACACGGCTAAACAATTGGTGTGTCTTTGGGGTACCCCCCGCCCCTATATATAAAGGAGGAGAGGAGGAGGCCAGCCACCAAGGGGGCGCACCAAGGGGGGGAGTCCTACTAGGACTCCACTCCTAGTAGGATTCGGCCCACCCTTTTTTTCCTTCTCATGGAGGTGGAAAGAGGGAAGGAGAGGGAGAGGGGGAAGGAAAGGGGGGCCACGCCCCCTTCCCCTTGTCCAATTAGGACAGCCCATGGAGGGGCGCGCCACCCCTTGTGGGCTCCCCTCTCTCCCCCCTATGGCCCATGTTGGCCCAATACTTCCTCGGGGGGTTCCAGTAACCTCCCGGTACTTCGAAAAACATCAGAAACTTCCAGAAACCATTCCGGTGTCCGAATGTAACCTTCCAATATATGAATCTTTACCTCTCGACCATTTCGAGACTCCTCATCATGTCCGTGATCTCATTCGGGACTCCAAACAACCTTTGGTCACCAAAACACATAACTCATATAATACCAATCATCATCGAACGTTAAGCGTGCGGACCCTACGGGTTTGAAAACTATCTAGACATGACCGAGACACCTCTCCGGTAAATAACTAATAGTGGAACCTGGATGCTCACATTGGTTCCCACATATTCTACGAAGATCTTTATCGGTCAAACTGCAGTGTCAATATAGTTATTCCCTTTGTCATCGGTATGTTACTTGCTTGAGATTCGATCGTCGGTATCTTCATACCTAGTTCAATCTCGTTACCAACAAGTCTCTTTACTCATTCCGTAGTGCATAATCTGACAACTAACTCATTAGTCACATTGCTTGCAAGGCTTCATATGATGTGCATTACCGAGAGGGCCCAGAGATACCTCTCCGATACTCAGAGTGACAAATCCTAATCTCGGTTTATGCCAACCCAACAAACACCTTCAGAGATACCTATAGAGCATATTTATAATCACCCAGTTATGTTGTGACGTTTGATAGCACACAAGGCATTCCTCCGGTGTCCGGGAGTTGCTTAATCTCATAGTCGGAGGAATATATATTTTACATGAAGAAAGTAGTAGCAATAAAACTGAACGATCATTATGCTAAGCTAACGGATGGGTCTTGTCCATCACATCACTCCACTAATGATGTGATCCCATTCATCAAATGACAACTCATGTCCATGGCTAGGAAACTTAACCATCTTTGATCAACGAGCTAGTCAAGTAGAGGCATACTAGGGACAAGGTGTTTTGTCTATGTATCCACACATGTATAAAGTTTCTGGTTAATACAATTCTAGCATGAATAATAAAAATTTATCATGATATAAGGAAATATAAAATAACAATGTTATTATTGCCTCTAGGGCATATTTTATTCAGTTTGCAACCAAATTTAGTCTTGATTTGGATTACAATTGGAAACAAATATATCAACAAGACAAAAATAAATACTCTTATGCATGTCCTATCATATTTGACTACAATTGCATACATCACTTATCATATTGTTTGTTGTGTGCATCACTAAATATTTTAAAGGATTTGTTGACGCTGTCAGGTGTGTGTATGAGGGATGATTTTTTCCCCGTTGCCACACACGAACATGTTTGCTAGTACAACATTAAAGATTGAAATTGCATGCCCTAGAACAATAACACGATGTGGTTTTATCCCACTAAAAAGCAACCAACAAAATATGTTGTTTGTTTCATTATCTAAATGAAGGTATATGTCAATGATTATTCAAATGTCGGGAAATTAGTTTCATTGGATTCCGCAAATAAGGAAATACTTCATGTAGCTTATCAACATATAAAGCTTAGCAACTGGTATATTAGTAGAACTTGAGTTGATGTTGACTATGATGCTCTTATAAATTATAGGAAAAATTAGGTATATGTCGCTATCTATATCCGATATTGATGCCTTCAACTAATTTTTCTTGAGGCGTGGTTGTACCACTAAAATTTTATTTTTATTTAAGAGGATGCAAATAAAAAGTAAAAACATGCACCTAACTACCGTGGCAATTGAGGATGTTGCCCTCCGTGAGAAAAAAAGTACATTTAGTATTCGCAAAGAATACATAACAGGGTAGGATTTGTTGCACATTTATTGTCGAGTCAACATAATTGCACATAAACTACATTTCACGAAGAAAAACAACAATAGTTACATACACCAATTGTATATAGCACTAGTACCAACTTAACTAATTAATGATATGTACTTGCATCATACTCATTAATTATGTTTTGTGAGCAATCATACTACTCCCTCCATAAAGAAATGTAAAATGGTTTACTCACTAAATTAGTGTTTACACAGGGAGTACTTCTTAATAGATGTGACATTGACTTGGTGATGTGAGAAAATACAGTACTGAGAAAATCCTCAAGAGCAAGATGTCGCAATGGCTGATTGGATTTTTTCAAAGGAGAGGAAGTCACCTGCTCCGTCTTGGCCTTGGCGGCCACAACCAATGTACCATGTGGTTTTATCTGTGGATGGTACATTCTCACCAGAGAGTGGTTTGGTGGCAACAGGTATGATATTGCATGATGGGTCTATCTTTGCACCCTATCAGTTTATTTTCAATTGCAATGATACATTGGAAGCGGAGATCCCTGCAAACATGCAGGGGGTGGCTCTTTCTTTACAAAATACTAGCCTTTCAGTCATTGTACAATCAGACTCTACGGATACCTTGTCTACCTTGTCAGACATGAAGGAAATATGCCCTAGAGGCAATAATAAAGTTGTTATTTATATTTCCTTATATCATGATAAATTTTTATTATTCATGCTAGAATTGTATTAACCAGAAACTTAGTACATGTGTGAATATATAGACAAAACAAAGTGTCCCTACTATGCCTCTACTTGACTAGCTTGTTAATAAAAGATGGTTATGTTTCCTGACCATAGACATGTGTTGTCATTTGATAAACGGGATCACATCATCAAAGAATGATGTGATGGACAAGACCCATTAATTATTTTAGCATAACAATCATTAAGTTTTATTGCTATTGCTTTCTTCATGACTTATACATGTTCCTCTGACTATGAGATTATGCAACTCTTGAATACAGGAGGAACACCTTGTGTGCTATCAAACGTCACAATGTAACTGGGTGATTATAAAGATGCTCTACAGATGTCTCCGAAGGTGTTTGTTGGGTTGCATAGATCAAGATTAGGATTTGTCATTCTGTGTATCGAAGAGGTATCTCTGGGCCCTCTCGGTAATGCTCATCACTATAAGCCTTGCAAGCAATGTGACTAATGAGTTAGTCACAATATGATGCATTACGAAACGAGTAAAGAGACTTGCCGGTAACGAGATTGAAGTAGGTATGAAGATACCGAAGATCGAATCTCGGGCAAGTAACATACCCATGACAAAGGGAACAATGTATGTTGTTATGTGGTTTGACCGATAAAGATCTTCGTAGAATATGTAGGAACCAACATGAGCACCCAAGTTCCACTATTGGTTATTGATCGAATATGTGTCTCGATCATGCCTACATAGTTCTCGAACCCGTAGGGTCTGCACGCTTAACGTTCGATGATGATTTGTATTATGAGTTATGTGTCATGGTGACCGAAGTTTTGTTTGGAGTCCCAGATAGGATCACAGACATGACGAGGAGTCTCGAAATGGTCAAGAGGTAAATATTGATATATTGGAAGGTTATATTCGGACACCGGAATGGTTTCGAGAAGGATAAGTTTCGGAGTACCAGGAGGTTACCGGACCCCCCCCCCCCCGGAAAGTAATGGGCCAACATGGGCCTTGGTGGAGATGAGAGGGCCGGCCATAGGAGGTGCCCCCTTTCCAATCCGAATTGGACAAGGGGTGGGGGCGCCCCCCTTTCCCTCTCCTACTCCCTCTCTCTTTCCCCCTTTGCTACTCCAGAAAAAAGGAAAAAGGTGGAGGGGGGGCTGAATCCTACTAGGAGTGGAGTCCTAGTAGGACTCCCCCCATGGCGCGCCCCTCCTGACCGCCGGTCTCCTCCTCCCCTCCTTTATGTACGGGGGTGGGGGTACCCCAAAGGCACATCAATTGTTCTCTTAGCCGTGTGCGGTGCCCCCCTCCATAGTTTACACCTCCAGTCATAGCGTCGTAGTGCTTAGGCGAAGCCCTGTGCGGATCACATCACCATCATCGTCATCAAGCCGTTGTGCTAATGAAACTCTCCCTCGACCCTCTGCGGGATCAAGAGTTTGAGGGACGTCATCGAGGTGAACGTGTGCTGAACTCGGAGGTGATGTATGTTCGATGCTAGATCAGTTGGATCATGAAGACGTTCGACTACATCAACCGCGTTAACCTAACGCTTCCGCTTTCGGTCTACGAGGGTACGTGGACACACTCTCCCCCTCTCGTTGCTATGCATCTCCTAGATAGATCTTGTGTGATCATAGGATTTTTTTTGAAATTGCATGCTATGTTCCCCTATAGTGGCATCCGAGCCAGGTCTATGCGTAGATGATATGCACGAGTAGAACACAAAGAGTTGTGGGCGATAATAGTCATACCGCATGCCACCAACGACTTACTTTGATTCGGCGGTATTGTTGGATGAAGAGGACCAGACCAACATTACATGACCACGTTCATGAGACCGGTTCTACCGACGTGCTTTGCACACAGGTGGCTGGCGGGTGTCTGTTTCTCCAACTTCAGTTGAATCGAGTTTGACTACGGCCGATCCTTGTTGAAGGTTAAAACAACACACTTGACGAAAAATCATTGTGGTTTCGATGCGTAGGTAAGAACGGTTCTTGCTAGAAGCCCGTAGCAGCCACGTAAAACTTGCAACAAAAAAGTAGAGGACATCTAACTCGTTTTTGCAGGGCTTGTTGTGATGTGATATGGTCAAGACATGATGTGATATAAATTGTTGTATGCGATGATCTTGTTTTGTAAGAAAGTTATCGGCAACTGGCAGGAAGATCCATATGGTTGTCGCTTTATTGTAAGAAATGCAATCGCCTTGTAACTGCTTTACTTTATCACTAAGCGGTAGCGATAGTCGTAGAAGCAATAGTTAGCGAGAGGACAGCGATGCTACGATGGAGATCAAGGTGTCAAGCCGGTGACAATGGGGATCATGATGGTGCTTTGGAGATGGAGATCAAAGGCACAAGATGATGATGGCCATATCATGTCACATATTTTGATTGCATGTGATGTTTATCTTTTATGCATCTTATTTTGCTTAGTATGGCGGTAGCATTATAAGATGATCCCTCACTACATTTCAAGGTATAAGTGTTCTCCCAGAGTATGCACCGTTGCTACAGTTCATCGTGCCGAGACACCACGTGATGATCGGGTGTGATAAGCTCTACTTTCACATACAACGAGTGCATGCCAGTTTTGCACGTGCAAAATACTCGGGTTAAACTTGACGAGCCTAGCATATGCAGGTATGGCCTCAGAACACTGAGATCGAAAGGTCGAACGTGAATCATATAGTAGATATGATCAACATAGGGATGTTCACCATTGAAAACTACTCTATCTCACGTGATGATCAGACATGGTTTAGTTGATATGGATCACGTGATCATTTAGATGACTAGAGGGATGTCTATCTAAGTGGGAGTTCTTTAGTAATATTATTAATTGAACTTTAATTTATCATGAACTTAGTACTGATAGTTTTTTGCATATCTATGTTGTTGTAGATCAATGGCCCGTGCTACCATTCCCTTCAATTTTAATGCGTTCCTAGAGAAAGCTATGTTTAAAGATGATGGTAGCAACTACACGGATTGGGTCTGTAACTTGAGGATTATCCTCATTGCCGCATAGAAGAATTACGTCCTTGAAGCACCGCTAAGTGCAAGGCCTGCTGCAGTAGCAGATGCTGATGTTATGAACGTCTGGCAAGCTTGATATGAAGACTACTCGATAGTTCAGTGTGCCATGCTTTACGGCTTAGAATCGAGACTTCAAAGATGCTTTGAACATCACGGAGCATATGAGATGTTCCAAGAGTTGAAGTTAATATTTCAAGCAAATGCCCGAGTTGAGAGATATGAAGTCTCCAACAAGTTCTATAGCTGCAAAATGGAGGAGAATAGTTATGTCAGTGAACATACTCAGAATGTATGGGTACCATAACCACTTGACTCAGCTGGGAGTTAATCTTTCTGATGATAGTGTCATTGACAGAGTTCCTCAATCACTGCCAGCAAGCTATAAAGGCTTTGTGGTGAACTATAATATGCAAGGGATGGAAAAGACAATTCCCGAGCTCTTCGCAATGCTAAAGGCTGTGGAGGTAGAAATCAAGAAGGAGCATCAAGTGTTGATGGTTAACAAGACCACTAGTTTCAAGAAAAAAGGCAAAGGGAAGAAAGGGAACTTCAAGAAGAATAGCAAGCAAGTTGCTACTCCCGGGAAGAAACCCAAGTCTGGACCTAAGCCTAAAACTGAGTGCTTCTACTCCAAAGGGACTGGTCACTGGAAGCAGAACTGCCCCAAGTATTTGGCGGATAAGAAGGATGGAAAAGTGAAAGGTATATTTGATATACATGTTATTGATGTGTACCTTACTAATGCTCGTAGTAGCGCCTAGGTATTTGATACTAGTTCTGTTGCTCATATTTGCAACTCAAAATAGGGGCTACGGATTAAACTAATATTGGCTAAGGACGAGGTGATGATGCGCGTCAGAAATGGTTCCAAGGTCGATGTGATCGCCGTCGGCATGCTACCTCTACATCTACCTTCGGGATTAGTTTTAGACTTGAATAATTGTTATTTGGTGCCAGCGTTGAGCATGAACATTATATCTGGATCTTGTTTGATGCGTGACGGTTATTCATTTAAATCAGAGAATAATGGTTATTCTATTTATATGAGTAATATCTTTTATGGTCATGGACCCTTTATGAGTGGTCTATTTTTGTTGAATCTCGATCGTAGTGATACACATGTTCATAATATTGAAGCCAAAAGATGCAAATTTAGTAATGATAGTGCAACTTATTTGTGGCACTGCCGTTTAGGTCATATTGGTGTAAAGCGCATGAAGATATTCGATGCTGATGGGCTTTTGGAATCACTTGATTATGAATCACTTGATGCTTGCAAACCATGCCTCATGGGCAAGATGACTAAGACTCCGTTCTCCAGAATAATGGAGCGAGCCACTGACTTATTGGAAATAATACATACCGATGTATGCGGTCCGATGAGTGTTAAGGCTCGCGGCGGGTATCGTTATTTTCTGAACTTCATAGATGATTTGAGCAGATATGGGTATATCTACTTAATGAAACATAAGTCTGAAATGTTTGAAAAGTTCAAAGAATTTCAGAGTGAAGTGGAAAATCATCCTAACAAGAAAATAAAGTTTCTATGATCTGATTGTAGAGGCGAATATTTGAGTTACGAGTTTGGTCTTCATTTGAAACAATGTGGAATAGTTTCGCAACTCACGCCACCTGGAACACCATAGCGTAATGGTGTGTTCGAACATCGTAACCGTACTTTATTAGATATGGTGCGATCTATGATGTCTCTTACTGATTTACCGCTATCATTTTGGGGTTATGCTTTAGAGACGGCTGCATTCACGTTAAATAGGGCACCATTGAAATTCGTTGAGACGACACCATATGAACTGTGGTTTGGCAAGAAACCTAAGCTGTCATTTCTTAAAGTTTGGGGCTGCGATGCTTATGAGAAAAAGCTTCAACCTGATAAGCTCGAACCCAAATCGGAGAAATGCATCTTCATAGGATACCCAAAGGAAACTATTGGGTACACTATCTATCACATATCCGAAGGCAAGATATTCGTTGCTAAGAATGGATCCTTTCTAGAGAAGGAGTTTCTCTCAAAAGAAGTGAGTGGGAGGAAAGTAGAACTTGATGGGGTAATTGTACCTTCTCCCAAATTGGAAAGTAGTTCATCACCGAAATCAGTTCTAGTGATTCCTACACCAATTAGTGAAGAAGCTAATGATGATGATCATGAAACTTCAGATCAAGTTAGTACCGAACCTCGTAGGTCAACCAGAGTATGGTCCACACTAGAGGGGTACGGTAATCCTATTCTGGAAGTCATGTTACTAGACCATGATGAACCTACGAACTATGAGGAAGTGATGATGAGTCCAGATTCCGTGAAATGTCTTGAGACCATGAAATCTGAGATGGGATCCATGTATGAGAACAAAGTGTGGACTTTGGTGGACTTGCCTGATGATCGACAATCCATAGAAAATAAATAGATCTTCAAGAAGAAGACTCACGGTGACGGTAATGTTACTGTCTACAAAGCTCGACTTGTTGCGAAAGGTTTTTGACAAGTTCAAGGAGTTGACTACGATGAGACCTTCTCACCGTAGCGATGCTTAAGTCTGTCCGAATCATGTTAGCAATTGCCGTGTTTTATGATTATGAAATTGGAAAATGGATGTCAAAACTGCATTCCTTAATGGATTTCTTAAATAAGAGTTGTATATGATGCAACCAGAAGGTTTGTCGATCCAAAAGGTGCTAACAAAGTTTCAATTTATGGACTGGTGCAAGCCTCTCAGAGTTGGAATATATATACGCTTTGATAATGTGATCAAAGCATATGGTTTTATACAGACTTTTGGAGAAGCCTGTATTTACAAGAAAGTGAGTGGGAGCTTTGTAGCATTTCTAATATTATATGTGGATGACATATTGTTGATTGGAAATAACACAAAATTTCTGGATAGCATAAAAGGATACTTGAATAAGAATTTTTCAATGAAAGACCTCGGTGAAGCTGCTTATATATTGGGCATCAACATCTATAGAGATAGATCAAGACACTTAATTAGACTTTCAAAAAGGACATACCTTGATAAAGTTTTGAAAAAGTTCAAAATGGATCAGTCAAAAAAGGGTTCTTGCATATGTTACAAGGTGTGAAGTTGAGTCAGACTTAGTGCCCGACCACTACAGAAGATGGAGAGAAAATGAAGGTCATTCCCTATGCCTCAGCCATAGGTTCTATCATGTATGCAATGCTGTGTACCAGACCTGATGTGTGCCTTGCTATAAGTTTAATAGGGAGGTACCAAAGTAATCTAGGAGTGTATCACTGGACAGCGGTCAAGAACATCCTAAAATACCTGAAAAGGACTAAGGATATGTTTCTCGTTTATGGAGGTGACTGTCGGTGTCAAAACCGGTAGATCTCGGGTAGGGGGTCCCGATCTGTGCGTCTTAGGCTGATGGTAACAGGAAGCAAGGGACACAATGTTTACCCAGGTTCGGGCCCTCTCGATGGAGGTAAAACCCTACTTCCTGCTTGATTAATATTGAAGATATGAGTAGTACAAGAGTAGATCTACCACGAGATCGTAGAGGCTAAACCCTATGAGCTAGCCTATGATGGTATGATTGTAATTGTGATCGGCCTTCTAAGGACCATCCACTCCGGTTTATATAGACACCAGAGAGGGCTAGGGTTTACATGGAGTCGGTTACAAGGAAGGAAATATATTATCCGGATCGCCAAGCTTGTCTTCCACGCAAAGGAGAGTCCCATCCGGACACGAGCTGAAGTCTTGAGTCTTGTATCTTCACGCTTCAATAGTCCGGCCGACGAATACAGTCCGGCTTTCCGGATACCCCCTAATCCAGGACTCCCTCAGTAGCCCCTGAACCAGGCTTCGATGACGATGAGTCTGGCGCACAGTCTTGTCTTCGGCATTGCAAGGCGGGTTCCTCCTTCCGAATACTCCAAGGTTATTATCGAACACGTAGACCGTGTCCGGATCTGCAAAATGATCTTCACATAGCATTGTAGAGAGAATGATACTTCAGCTGACAACTTTTTACACGACGTGACATGTCCTTACGGTCGGGTCATTATTCGAACCGTTTTCTGCAACTAGCCACAGCGCGTATTGCGAGGTGGTTTCCTTGACACGTCTTGTCAAAGCAGAGATCATGTCCCCTTATCACGGGATTCTCATCAATACGAGTATGGGTAATCCCCCCGTGCCATCAATCGTGGCGCTTGGGAAGTAAGCAATTCTCAACAGGCTAGTGGGGAGATGCACCACTTTTGTCGCCTCTATAAAGGGATAAGAGTTCCCCATTCCTACCCACGCCTTCTTCCTCCTTTGCCCACTCTTGCCTCCTCGAGCTCCAGCACCCTAGCCCAAGTCTTCTCCGCACAGTTAAGCATGTTCGGAGCAGGAGGTAAATGGGTGGCTTCCACCGTGAAGGAGAAGAATATTGCAAGTCTTTGGGTGGCCGGATACTTGGCCGCAGACATAGCGCACCGGCTACCAGACGACGGGCAGGTCATTCCAACTCCAGGACCCCACGAGAGGGTCGTGTTCCTTGCCCACTTCATCCGTGGACTAGGGTTTCCACTCGACCCCTTCGTCCGCGGGCTCACGTTCTACTACAGGCTAGATTTCCATGATCTAGCCCCGAACTTCGTCCTGAACATCTCGGCGTTCATCGTCATATGCGAGGCTTTCCTCCGCATCAAGCCCCATTTCGGCTTGTGGCTGCTAATCTTCTGCGTGAAGCCGAAGATCATGAGAGGCCAGCAAGCGGAGTGCAGAGGAGCCATGGTCGGTAAGATGCCTAACGTCACCTGGCTTGATGGCTCCTTTGCGGAAATCATGAAGGGGTGGCAGTCAGGGTGGTTCTACATCACCGAGCTGCGTGACGCCAACTGGGCGGCGGCTCCCGAGTTCCGATCCGGAATCCCCATGCGGCTCACCTCCTGGGAACAGAAAGGCCTATCCTGGGGCGAACCTACAGAGCTGACCGGACTCATAAACTGCATCAAGGGCATGAAGGACAAGAACATTAAGCTTGTCAACGTGATCCAGGTCATGCTCGTTCGCCGGATTCTGCCGTGCCAAAGGCGGGCATTCAATCTGTCGGAGTTCGTCCCGGCCGAACACCGGACGCTTCAGAGGCTCTACGGCATGAAGCACGAAAACGCGTGGAAGGCGTTGTTCAAGGCCTTCGAAGTACCTCCTCTCATATCTGAGGACCGCGGGTTCCACGCCACACGGTCTCCTAGTCAGGTGAGTTCTCAGGCTGCCACCGGATTCGGCTCTTCCCAATATATTAATAGGGGAACTTTAAGTAAGCATGCATATTTGTTCAGGACTGGGTGGAGATAGCGGAGCAGATTGACTGTCCGGCTCCGTTGCCAGAGAGCCCAGCTGATGCTCTCCTGATGGAGATGCTGGTCCCGGCGCCCTACAAGGGGCCGGAGAAGAAGGCCGATAAGAAGGCCCCGGGGACCCGAAAGGGTCTCCGATGTAAGGTTGCGCAAGCCTCATCCGAAGACAATGAGGCACACTCCTCCCCCCAAGGGGAAGAAGAAGAAGAAGAGGAGGCCACCCCATCCGGAAAGGACGAGGGGCCTGAGATGGCGGACTAGGGGACCAGGAGAGGCCCCTGGCGCAAGGCCGTCATACCCTTGTCGTCTGATGACGACGAGGTAGATTCTTCCCGCGGAAGCGGGGGAAAACAAGAAGAAACTCCACCTCCCCGTACTGGGGGGGGGGGAGAAAAATAGGAAGGCCGCCCCGGTGGGGGAGACTAGCACGTCCAAGAAGGGAAAGGTGTCCCTTCCGGACTACTCCTCCACTGCTGCCGATAGCGAGGAGGGGTGGCTGCACAGGAAGAAGCCCCTAGTGCGATCGTAAGTATCCGCACTCCATCGTAGTTTTGCTTCATAGTTTTGTTATAACGCCGAACTTGTATGCAGTCCGGCTAGGGCCCATCCCGAGGCATCGTCTTCGGATGGGTCCTTGAGTGAGTCAACAATGAACTCACTTCTGACGGCTACTTATCCTCGGCCCGCGGATGACACAGAGGTGTTGTCCCAAAGGCTCCCAGAGATGGGGGAGGCGGCCCTGGAGGCGCCTCAAGGAGGCATTCTAGATGTTGGACTCGCGGGGTTCAAGATCCCCGCGGATCGTGTTGGTGAGATCCGCAGTAAGCCGGACTCTCAGCCGAACACCATTCCGGAACCTCCCGTGGTTCCGAACTCAGGCGGACAACCCTTTGCTAAGGAGGGCGAGCCATCTGTGCCGAGTACTTCCGCTACGCCCGAGGCATCGGATCGTCTGCTGGAAGCGCTTCGTGACGCTTCCATAGATGAAGAACACCGTACTCTCATGAGTGCGGTGATTCAGAAGGTTTTGTCCGCCAAGAGGGGACTAACCGAAGCCTCCACCAGCCTCCTAACAAGCTTTGAGGTAAGTAATAAAAATGTGTGTAATTACCACCCAATAGGTAGTAGCCCCTGATACTCTGTTTGGTGTTCGGAAGGAAAAACCAAATGGAGGGTCAATTATAATCCGCAGGAGTTTAACAATAAGTTTGAATTTTGAATGAGCAAGATGTGCTGCTTGCCGCTGCGGTCCGTACGGCCGAGATCGCTGGACTAAAACAGGACCTGCAGCAGGCACATGGAGAGCTCGACCTCACGAGGAGGCAGCTTGAAAACAACAAAGGTGAGTGATTCCCTGCTTTCATATAATGAAGGATATATAAATTGGTTATTCTAACGACGAAGCATCGGGATGTGATAACAGAGGCCACCACCGTAGTGGCGTCTCTCCAGAAAGCGCTGTCTGAGGCCGAAAACAAGGCGGCGTTGGAACACAAGGAGCGCGAAAAGCAAGAAGCCCGAGTGGGCGAGGTACAAGAAGAGCTCCAGGAGCTCAGCAAAAAGTTCGAGTCCGTGGAGCATGAGCCTAAAGCAAAAGAGGCCGAGCTTGCGAAAGCCCTTACAAGTATAAAAGACGCCAAGGCCGAAGCCAAGAAGGCACAACAGGAAATCCAGGAGGCCAAAAAGATAACGACGGGTAAGAAATTCTTTATGCAAAGCAAACATGTGGAGAAGGCATTTCTTTTACTTACCCAAATCCAGAGCTCTCCAGGGGCATTCGCAGATCTGCCATGCAACGTATCAGATGCCGCGGAGTTCTACCGTGCCCAGGAGGGGAGCTCAATGGAGAAGCTGTTCTAGTCCCAGTATGCTGGGGCCGAACACTCAACGCCTCTGAGTGACCAACTCAAGAAGTTGGTCGAACTCCACAAGGCGGCCGAAGTGGCCATGAAGGATTTCATAGTCCGGATGTGGCCTGGTGAGCCCCTGCCCACCAGCTACTTCGGCCTGATCAAGCGGATGGTGAATGCTTGTCCGCGACTGGAAGTCATCAAGCGATCCATTTGCATTGAGGGTGCCCGCCGGGCCCTTTCCCGTGCGAAGGTGCATTGGGGCAAGCCGGATACGGAGAAGCTGGTGAAGGACGGGCCGCCAGAGGGCAAGCCGCATCGCATTCCCGAGAAGTATTATGATGGCATTATGAAGGGTGCTTGCCTCGTGGCCAATGAATGTACCAAGGACATAATTTTTGAATGAATTCACTTTTGTCATGTTTGTAATTTAAGGACGAAGTTACTTGCGCTATGTAGCGCTTTTGTTATTTATAATATTACCTTCTGTGCGGCTGTTTATCAAAATCTGAAAGTAGGCCAGTTGTCGGCTTCCGCCCCCATGTAACTAGTACTGGGGTGTTCGTGGAAAACCCGGACACTCTTTATCCAAATGTTTGGTCCCTTAAGGAGGTGTCCAGCACAGCAAACAAGGCAATCAGACTAGGCGGCTTTATAACCTTCGCTTAGCCATAGAAGTATACAATTTTAAATTTCGGCAAAGCCCCTAGAATCCAGAAGGCCGAATTGGGCGCTATATACGCCTAGATCGGACGAAGCCGAATTATCGCCTAAAGCGGAAAAATCTTTAAGGATTTTAAGACCTCTCGAACAGCGAGCAGCTCTCTCCACATCATGCCGGTCAGTTTTCGGCTTTCTCTACTGAGGTGCTCGTCCGGAAGAACCAGGGCACAATCACAGTAGTTCTCCCTGCGCTACCTTAGCCGATATAACGGAACGTAAGGCACCAAAACAAGGGAGCCGGGCTATCCCAACTGTAGACCCAAGACATGATTCGGAGTTGATGCATATAATGCTATAAGTACGGGGTGCCGCACTGTTGAAAGTGTTCGGACTTGTCTTACCATGTTATGGGGCGCCATAAGAAGCCCCTAGCAAAGTAAATGTACCAAAGTGTATGGATGCAAAATCAAATAGACATTTGTAAAAAATGCTTAAATAAGAATAATAAGCTGACGCTGTATATGATCTCCCATTGATAAATAATACGTTCAGGCGTATGTTTACAATGAATGCATTATGCGGAGATAAATAGGATTATTTGACATACCCTATCCAGAGGCAGGCTACGTACAGATAGATAAAGCAGGTATAACGATCATAAACAGATTCCACCTGGGTATTTCCTTCTGTGCGCACAACCTGTTGCCTCCTTGGTTTTCTCTCCTATGTAAGGCCGACAATCCGGCTCTTCTGGAGAAGCTGCACTAAAGCAATGTCCTTAAAAGTAAAAAGAAAGGTTACGAAGCAATACCGTACTGTTGACTGAGCCACTGCTATGCCTCCGCCTGTGCCCATGGTATTTTGAGTGCGTAATTGTGTACGTGTGGCACGAATGCTGCTTTGATGGGATTTGAGCGGAGGCCGAACTGCTAGTCATGCTCTTGGCGTGCCTGCCGATCCTGCTGCGGGGCGTTCCGCCCTCGCTTGACGGAGCTTGAGGTTGTCGTCGCCGGATTGGTGGTTTGCCGGAGGAGGCCGCATTGTACTTCTGCCGCAAGGGCTGCAGTATGCTCTTCTGTTCGGAGAGAGCGGTCCATATTTCCGTTGACTGTTATGACCCCGCGCGGGCCTGGCATCTTGAGCTTGGGTATGCATAGTGTGGTACCGCATTGAATCTAGCGAATGCGGTTCGTCCGAGCAGGGCATGGTAACCACTACGGAAAGGGACGATGTCGAAGATTAGCTCTTCACTTCAGAAGTTATCCGGAGATCCGAAGACCACTGCCAATGTTATAGAGCCCATACAACGGGCCTCTACTCCAGGAATTACACCTTTAAAGGTGGTTTTGGTGGGCTTAATCCTTGAAGGATCGATGCCCATTTTGCGCACTGTGTCCTGGTAAAGCAGGTTTAGGCTGATGCCGCCGTCCATTAGGAGTCGCGTGAGGTGGAATCCGTCGATGATTGGATCTAAGACCAATGCGGCCGAGCCGCCATGACGGATGCTAGTAGGATGATCCCTACGATCAAAGGTGATCGGAGAAGCTGACCATGGGTTGAATTTGGGGACGACTGGCTCCATCGTGTAGACGTCCTATAGTGCTCGCTTCCGTTCTCGCTTGGGGATATGGGTGGCGTAGATCATGTTGACCGTTTTCACCTGGGGGGGGGGATTTCTTCTGCCCCCCCATGTTCGGACGCCGGGGCTCCTCGTCATCGTCGCTGTGCAGCCCCTTGTCCTTGTTTTTGGTGTTTATTTTGCCGACCTGTTTAAATACCCAGCAGTGTCTATTGGTGTGGTTGGCTAGCTTGTCCGGGGTGCCATGAATTTGGCACGAGCGCTCCAGTATATGGTCTAGACTGGACGGTCCCTGATTGTTTCTTTTGAATGGCTTCTTCCTCTGACCGGATTTGGATCTGCTGAATCCGGCATTGAACACCGTGTCTTCGGTGTTGTCACCGTTGTTCCGTCGCTTGTGTCTGTTGCGCCGTAGCTTGCCGTTGTTGTCACGGATATCTGAAGTGCCAGAATGTGGCGTAGTGCCGCTACGAGCCAACCAGCTGTCCTCGCCCATGCAAAAGCGGGTCATTAGTGTCGTGAGAGCTGCCATGGACTTGGGTTTCTCCTGGCCGAGGTGTCTGGCGAGCCACTCGTCACGGATATTATGCTTGAAGGCCGCCAGGGCTTCGGCATCCGGACAGTCGACTATTTGGTTCTTTTTAGTTAGGAACCGAGTCCAGAATTTCCTGGCTGATTCTCCGGGCTGTTGAGTAATGTGGCTCAAGTCATCGGCATCCGGAGGTTGCACATATGTGCCTTGGAAGTTGTCAAGAAATGCGCCAGGTCTTCCCAACTGCTAATGGAATTTGCGGCAGGCTGTTTAGCCAGTGCCGGGCAGGTCCTTTGAGCTTAAGGGGAAGATACTTGATGGCATGTAGATCGTCTCCGCAGGCCATGTGGATGTGGAGAAGGAAATCTTCGATCCATACCGCGGGGCCTGTTGTGCCATCATATGATTCGATGTTTACGGGTTTGAACCCTTCTGGGAATTCATGATCCATCACTTCATCAGTGAAGCAGACGGGGTGTGCGGCGCCTCTATGCCGGGCTACGTCACGATGCAGTCTGGCTGTGTCTGACTGGTTATATTCGGCCCGACCAGATTTGCTGTTAGTATATCCGGTATGCCGGTCATCATCATGTGCTACGGCCCGCCCTCGTGATCCGTAGATCGATCTTGCTTGTCCTGCGGCGGTATCCAGTTTATCGCACAGGTCCTGAGTATTGCCCCGGGCCGTAGTAAACTGGCGCGGGGGTGCGGGCTGGTATTCGGGCTGATATGCTGTTTTATCCTGACCTCGAGGCGGCTGGTCAGCCGTGTGGCACTCGAGTCCATATTCGTCGGCTGCCAGGACTTCTGTCCATCTATGTGTGAGCAGGTCTTGATCAGCTTGAAGCTGCTGCTTCTTCTTCTTCAGGCTTCTCGCAGTGGCAATAAGCCGGCGCTTGAAGCGCTCCTGCTCTGTGGGGTCTTCGGGCACGCCGAACTCGTCGTCGCCGAGACTAATCTCGTCCTTGGAGGAAGGCATGTAGTTGTCCTCCTCCGGATACCCGTCCGTCACCTGTTCGTCTGGGCTGTCCTGCCCATCTTCCTGCTCGGCTTGCTCGAAGGCGGGCTGTTCAGGGTTGTATTCATCATCGGCACCGTCCGGATTGTTGTCGTCTCTGGTGCCGGTATTGTCTTGGCGGGGCTTGGAGCGGCGCTGGCGACGCCCATGCTTTGCTGTTTTCTTGGAGGGGTTATCCTCCGTTGCCTCATCGCCATTAGTTTCTTTCAGAGTGTCCACCATATATATATTGTATGAAGAGGTGGCTATCCACCGCCCTGTGAGCGGTGGCTCCTGTACGTCACCGGCATCGTCGTCCATACTGTCGATGTCTTCAAAGTCGAAGTCAAGCACGTCGGTTAAATCATCGACCGTGGCAATTAAGTGGGTGGTGGGTGGGCAGCGAATTCCTTCGTCACCTGCCTCCCACTCAAGCCGAACATAGTTCAACCCAAAGTCTCCTGACAAAGAGAGAGACTTTAATGAGTTCAGCATGTCGCCGAAGGGCGAGTGCTGAAAGATGTCCGCAGTGGTGAACTCCATTACCGGAGCCCAACTTGACTCAAGGGTATGCAGACCGGAACCAACAACCGGATACGAGTCCGGGGGGCTGGGGTTACAGGCCTCCACAAAGGTGAGACCTGTGTTCGGCTCTACCGCCGATGAGTATGCGGCCTGCGGGGCGGGGTCTACCCCTCCGTCCTTAGGCAACGCAACCTGCTCCGGATTTAGATCCGGGGCTACTGCAGGGATGATATCCTGAGCATTGTCCGACAACAGGTCTAGGCCGTGCTCGTCGTGACTGTCCGGCACTCCTGGCACAGGCCCAAATCCGTCGAAGATCAAGTCTCCGCGAATGTCCGCCGTGTAGTTCAAGTTTCCGAACCTGATCTGGTGGCCAGGGGCGTAGCTGTCGATCTGCTCCAGATGGCCAAGCGAATTGGCCCGCAG
The DNA here is from genome assembly GCF_018294505.1 of Triticum aestivum. Taxonomy (NCBI): domain Eukaryota; kingdom Viridiplantae; phylum Streptophyta; class Magnoliopsida; order Poales; family Poaceae; genus Triticum; species Triticum aestivum. The sequence goes on from NC_057801.1 coordinate 601,323,958, forward strand.
TGCGAAGCCGCCGAACACGAAGATATGTCCGGGGAGAAAAGTCTCCTCCTGGACCTCGTTGTTGACGATTGAAGACGCCATCAAGCCTCAAAGCGACAACACAGAGGAACTCTCAATGAAAGCACCAATGTCGGTGTCAAAACCGGTGGATCTCGGGTAGGGGGTCCCGATCTGTTCGTCTTAGGCTGATGGTAACAGGAAGCAACGGACACAATGTTTACCCAGGTTCGGGCCCTCTCGATGGAGGTAAAACCCTACTTCATGCTTGATTAATATTGAAGATATGAGTAGTACGAGAGTAGATCTACCACAAGATCGTAGAGGCTAAACCCTATGAGCTAGCCTATGATGGTATGATTGTAATTGTGATCGGCCTTCTAAGGACCATCCTCTCCGGTTTATATAGACACCGGAGAGGGCTAGGGTTTACATGGAGTCGGTTACAAGGAAGGAAATATATTATCCAGATCGCCAAGCTTGTCTTCCACGCAAAGGAGAGTCCCATTCGGACACGAGCCGAAGTCTTGAGTCTTGTATCTTCATGCTTCAATAGTCCGGACGACGAATACAATCCGGCTGTCCGGATACCCCCTAATCCATGACTCCCTCAGTGACAAAGAGCTTGTCGTAAATGGTTACGTCGACGCAAGCTTTGACACTGATCTGGGTGACTCTAAGTCGCAAACTGGATACGGATTTTATGTTGAATGGTGGAGCTGTCAGTTGGTGCAGTTCCAAGCAGAGCATCATGGTGGGATCTACGTGTGAAGCGGAGTACATAGCTGCTTCAGGAGCAACAAATGAAGGAGTCTGGATAAAGGAATTCATATCCGATCTAGGTGTAATACCTAGTGCATCGGGTCCAATGAAAATCTTTTGTGACAATACTGGAGCAATTGCCTTGGCGAAGGAATCCAGATTTCACAAGAGAACCAAACACATCAAGAGACGCTTCAACTCCATCCGCGATCAAGTCAAGGAAGGAGACATATAGATTTGCAAGATACATACGAATATGAATGTTGCAGACCCTTGACTAAGCGTCTTCCACGAGCAAAACATGATCAACACCAAGACTCCATGGGTGTTAGAATCATTACTATCTAATCTAGATTATTGACTCTAGTGCAAGTGGGAGACTGAAGGAAATATGCCCTAGAGGCAATAATATAGTTGTTATTTATATTTCCTTACATCATGATAAATGTTTATTATTCGTGCTAGAATTGTATTAACCGGAAACTTAGTACATGTGTGAATACATAGACAAAACAAAGTATCCCTAGTATGCCTCTACTTAACTAGCTCGTTAATCAAGGATGGTTATGTTTCCTAACCATAGACATGTGTTGTCATTTGATAAACGGGATCACATCATTAGAGAATGATGTGATGGACAAGACCCATCCATTAGCTTAGCATAATGATTGTTAAGTTTTATTGCTATTGCTTTCTTCATGACTTATACATGTTCCTCTCACTATGAGATTATGCAACTCCCGAATATGGGAGGAACACCTTCTGTTGAGGAACGCAGTAATGTCGAAATATTTCCTATGATCACAGAAGATCTATCTAGGAGATGCATAGCAACGAGAGGGGAGAGTGTGACCATGTACCCTCGTAGACCAAAAGCGGAAGCATTTCAATAACACGGTTGATGTTGTCAAACTTCTTCATGATCCAACCGATGCAAGTACCGAACGTACGACACCTCCATGTTCAGCACACATTCAGCTCGATGACGTCCCTTGTGCTCTTGATCCACTTGAGGACGAGGGTGAGTTCCATCAGCATGACGGCGTGGCAATGGTGATGATGATGTTACCGGCGCAGGGCTTCGCCTAAGCTCTATGATGGTATGATCGAGGTGTGTAACTGTGGAGGGGGGCACTGCACATGGTTAAGAGAAACTTGTGTGTCCTAGGGTGCCCCTGCCCCCGTATATAAAGGAGGAGAGGGGGAGGCCGGCCGGCCCTAGGGGGCGCGCCAAGAGTAGGGAGTCCTACTAGGACTCCAAGTCCTAGTAGGATTCCACTTGGTGGAAGGGGGAAGGAAGGAGAGGGAGAGGGAGTAGGAAAAGGGGGGGCGCCGCCCCCTTCCCTTATCCAGTTCGGACTCCAGCGGGGGGGGGGGGGGGGGGGGGGGGGCTGCCGTGGCTGCCCTCCTCTCTCTCCACTAAGGCCCATGGTGGCCCATTAGTTCCCCCGGGGGGTTCCGGTAACCCCTCCGACACTCCGTTTTTATCCGAATCTTTCTGGAACACTTTTGGTGTCTGAATAACATGGTCCAATATATCAATCTTTATGTCTCGACCATTTCGAGACACCTCATCACGTCCATGATCTCATCCAGGAGTCCGAACAAACTTCGGTCATCAAAAACACATAACTCATAATACATATCGTCATCGGGTGTTAAGCGTGCGGACAGTACGGGTTAAAGAACTATGTAGACATGACTGAGACACATCTCTGGTCAATAACCAATAGGGGAACCTGGATGCTCATATTTGCTCCTACATATTCTACGAAGATCTTTATCGGTCAAATTGCATAACAACATATGTTGTTCCCTTTGTCATCGGTATGTTACTTGCCCGAGATTCGATCGTCGGTATCATCATACCTAGTTCAATCTTGTTACCGGCAAGTCTCTTTGCTCGTTCCGTAATGCTTCATCCCACAACAAACTCATTAGTCACATTGCTTGCAAGGCTTATAGTGATGAGCATTACTGAGAGGGCCCGGTGATACCTCTCTGAAACACGGAGTAACAAATCCTAATCTCGATCTATGCCAACCCAACAAACACCTTCGGAGACACCTGTAGAGCATCTTTATAATCATAATTTACGTTGTGATGTTTGATAGCACACAAGGTGTTCCTCTGGTATTCGGGATTTGCATAATCTCATAGTGTGAGGAACATGTATAAGTCATGAAGAAAGCAGTAGCAATGAAACTGTAACGATCATAATGCTAAGCTAACGGATGGGTCATGTCCATCACATCATTCTCCTAATGATGTGATCCCATTCATCAATTGACAACACATTTCTATGGTTAGGAAACATAACCATCTTTTATTAACGAGCTAGTCAAGTAGAGGCATACTAGGGACACTTTGTTTTGTCTATGTATTCACACATGTACTAAGTTTCCAGTTAATACAATTATAGCATGAATAATAAACATTTATCATGAAATAAGGAAATAAATAATAACTTTATTATTGCCTCTAGGGCATATTTCCTTGAGCCTCCCACTTGCACTAGAGTCAATAATCTAGATTACAAAGTAATGATTCTAACACCCATGGATTTTTGGTGCTAATCATGTTTTGCTCGTGGAAGAGGCTTAGTCAACGGGTCTGCAACATTCAAATCCATATGTATCTTGCAAATATCTAAATCTCCCTCTGACACTTGATGACGGATGGAATTGAAGTGTCGCTTGATGTGTTTGGTTCTCTTGTGAAATCTGGATTCCTTCATGGTGCGAAGCATCCCACGTTCATCCCCATGTACACTCCAATTACTCTCCAAGCCCCAAGAGGGCATATGATGAGACCTTGAACATACGCCATTGGACTCAAGGTGAACTCACTCCTCTCCGAACCTTCACTTTCTACGTGTGAGAAATGGCTACTACCTCCAACGTGTGTGCTATGCATGATCAAGTACTTAGAGGAAAGCCACGGAGCCACCACATCCAACGGACGAGCTAGCGAGGACGCCAAGTGCGAGGGACAAGAAGAAGAGCTGCCACGGAAGCTACATGCTTCGGACGACCGGCCCAGCCCGGACGTCCGACCCCTGGAGGTCACTCTAGCCCAAGGAAACCAGGCCAGCACATGCTACAGTTGCCGGACGTGCGACCTGGACCGGACGTCCGACAACTCCCAGGCGCCGGACGACCGAGCCCATCCGGACGACCAACACTTCCCCAACATAACCGAATCTATGGAAAGCCGAGGAAGACCGGACGACCAACACCCGAGCCGAATCTACGGATGTCCAAAGATCTACGGACGTCCGGACCGTCCTGAATCTCTGGACGTCTGACACCCACCGGACATCCGGTCCCTGGCCGCTCCCAGCTGCGGGCTGAGGCCCATGTACCCCTTCACTTCGCCCCTCTTTTGCACTAAGACTATAAATAGACCTCTCCCACCTCCTAGCTAGGGTCAGCATTGGTTTAGCCATATTTTGTGTGAGAGCCTTGCTCATCCACTTGGTTACTTCTCCTCGGAGCTCACGACCTCTTCGGAGAAGATCCCCAAGCAGATTCAAGACCCCTTCAAGGGAAGAACCTTCAAGACCTCCTCTCGGAGAAGAACCGACTACCCTTTGTATCGTCCCTTGTTGATCGTGGATCTTGTATCACTTTGTGCCTCGATGATCTAGCGCATGTGTGACTTTATTCTTGTTTGTTGAGTGTTTCTCTCGTGTTCTTCCTTCGTTCCCCTCTTCGTGTTCGTCTTGTTCGTGGTTGGATTCCCCTCCAAACATGAAAGATCGTCCACTAGGGTTCCACCCTACATCATATGGTATCATGAGCCACGTTGATCACGTTTTTGGAGCCCCTACCCCGTATTTTCTAGTTTGATTTTGTTGTGTTCTTCCCCAATTTCGAAAATCCCCATAAAAAATAGCCCCAATTTTTTTTGTGATTTGTTGGTTTGATGATGTTTTGTTGACTTTGATCCGTGGATTTGCTTTGTTTCGAGTGGATCTAGCATCCCCCCAAGTTTTCCCATCTTTCATCCACAAAATCTCGTCAATTTTGACCCCGAAATCTCCATTTTCTGCCCAAAATCGCGCCCCGGATCTCGGATCTCGCGTTGACCCGGACCCACCGGACGACCGGCGTTTTACGGACGTCCGGACCCCCCACGAAGCACCAGACGTCCGTCATCCTCCGTACAACCGGAACTGGCAAACAAAATGAAAATTACGGATTTCCAAGCCTGACCGGACGTCCGACGACCGGACATCCGTCCTTTTACGGACGTCCGTAATGTGTAGTTTCAGACTTCGGCTGATTTTTGTTTTGTCCATAACTAATTCATCCGAACTCCGATTTTGATGTTCTTTAGCTTGTTTTGAAGCTATTGACATCCCCCATCCCACAAAAATACCACCAACACAATTTGACTCCATCAAATGTTTGGAATTTTGGCATCTTTGCCTAGGGCTTCCACCACATCATCCGCTATACCACCACTGACTTCCGCAACATAACCCATTTTGCTTGCCATAGAATTAGTGGTTGCTTGAGTAGTGATTCGAATCTCCTAAGGTGTTTCGGCTACTTAGGGACGGTTGCTTCTTCATCAACCACCACCTCCACTTCCACATAACCTTGCCCACCATACACTTCCGCCACCCAAACATAACCCAATTTTTGTTTGAGCTTGTTTGAGTTGTGGCTTGTGTCTCCTAAGGTGGTTCGGCTACTTAGGGACAACAACTTAAATTCCTACATGTGTATAGCCCATCATTTTGCTTCCGCATTGCCAAGTGCAAACCACCACCGCTTTTCCGCTACCACCATTTGACATTTGCCTTTGAGATTTTGAGTTTGCGGTTTTTCCTTTTCCTAGGGTGTTTCGGCTAACTAGGAATGGGTCGACATCGGCAACACCGCCTCTCATCATCACCAAGGACGGTAACCTCAACGACACCATTGTATATTCCCCTTGCAATTGCATTGATAAGCCCTAGCTCATTTTGCGTCACTTGCCTATCGAGACTAGCCATTTGAGTATTGACGGCAACGTGACTTGTGCACATTAGTGATCATACTTCCCATAGCATACATACCATATCATTGTTGTGCATATATTGGTATCATATCTTGTGTCACAAGTTTGTTCCGGCATATACACAATTGCTATCTTGGTTTGTGCATTGTGAAAAAGTGGCCATACAAAAAGAGAAATAAAGCTTTTAAGCAAAACAAAGAGAGCAAAGAGCTTGTAAGCAAGTGCCATAGCATCATACCACATTGCATATAAAATTGTCATATCCGATCATCTTGGATCATCTTGTGCTAAAGCACCCACTACAAAAAAAAGACACATCCGTGACATTTTGGGCTGAACGAATTTTTTTCCTGTCATACTTATGACACTTCTATGACGATAATTGTGACAAACCCGGTATCATCACAGATGTGGTGGGCTCCTACTTCTATGACAAAAAATCATGACAGAAAATGGGCTTTTCATCCTGGGCGGGCCGGAGACGCAGCTGCATGACATTCTTTGGACCGTCCATGACGGAAAAAACCGTGGTAGAAGCGAGGGCGAGGAAAATATCGGGGTATTCCCGGTTACGGTGGGTGGTTGGGGACGAGCGATGCACGAAGGTTTGCACGTTTCTCTCATACACGCACGCGTGTGGGTGTGAGGCGTTGGGCTCTAACTTAACCCGAGCGAGGCGTTCGCCTACTGAACCCGAGCGATTGCACTGCAGGCTACACGTTACTGAACCTGATCGATCGACGACTGTTAGCTGAACCCGATCGAGCGATTCCTTCGCTACTGCTACTAACTAAAGCCGATCGATGCTGCCTCTGGATGAACAATGATTGCTGGTAGGGGGGTTTGGATGAACAGTTACCGGTGGTGGTGGATGAACAGGACCCCGTGGTGTTGCCTCCGGATGAAAAGGACCCCGATCGATTGAGCCGGTTGGGGCTGGATGAACAGGACCCCGTGAAGGGCTGGATGAACAGGACGACCTCGTGGAGGACTAGATGAATAGTAGATGGTGGAGGGCTGGATGAATAGTAGCCTGTGGAGGGGTGGTTGAACAGGAGCCCGTGGAGAGGGGTGGTTGAACAGTAGCCAGTGGAGTAGCACGCGGTGGAGGCTGGATGAACAGGAGCCCGTGGATGAACAGTCGCAGGTGGAGGCTAGAGGAGGTTGACGGTGGATGAACAATAGCCTGTAGAGGCTGGAGGAGGTGGACGGTGGAGATGAACAGTATCCCGTGGAGTCCCGTTTTGCGGTACGCCACACCCCTCCCGATGAACAGGACCCCCGTTTCGACCGTAGCACTCCAACACAAGTCTGTTTCCTCCGTTTTTCGGTACGCCACACCCCTCCCGATCAACAGGACCCCTTTCGACCATAGGAGGTCCAACAGAAGTCCGTTTCCTCTGTTTTGCGGTATGGCAGACCCTTTCCAATGAACAGGATCCCGTTTCGAACATGGCCGGTCGAACACAAGGCCGTTTCCTCCATTCTGCGGTATGCCATGCCTCGTTTCCATTGGCTGTTCCATCCAAGCCCTCCCGATGAACACGACGACGCATTCCGTTCCGACCCAGCTGGTTGGCTCCCCATGAACACGACAACGACGCTGTTTCTCCGTTCCGACCAGCCATGTACACGAGCCCTGGCCGTACGTATGCGCGAGTAGGCGTTCGAGACCCCGCCCGTATGTATGTGTGTGGCCGTATTTTCTTTCTTGCACACTGGCCGCTGTACGTACGTGTACATGCTACGTGCGCGCCTCTACTACGACACGTGCGCACCTCTACATCGACCAGTATGTATGTACACGTTCGCGACAAGAATGACAACGCTACGTATGCTTCGACCAGATGGGTCCCAACTGTCATTCACTTCCTTGCATGCGAAGATGTAGCTGGTGGGTCTTAGTAGTCAGGGGCGAATCATTTTTTTGCCCATACGCACCTCCTTGCGTGCGAAGATGTAGCTAAAGTGTCCTAGTAGTCAGGGGGGGCGAATCGTTTTTTTTGCTCGGACGCACTTCCTTGCATGCGAAGATGTAGCTGGTGGGTCCCAACAGTTAGGGGGGAAACATTTTTTTCACGAAATACGGTGGCCCATCCGGTGGGTCCCCACTGTCAGGTGGAGGAATAATTATTTTGCGCGTAATAAGGAGGCACTTCCTTGCGGCTGCCGTGGACCCAGCTGTCAGCCTCTCCATGTACAGTACTCTTCCGATGGAAGTCGATCATTGACCATGTTGACCACGCCGCACCGAGAGCACCAGGGTGGCCGATGACGGCGAGGCCTACGAATGGGACGACACAGAGCCGCGGTAGACGCAGCACTGGAAGCCCGCGCGGAGAGGAGTATGATGGTTCACTAGTTCGACTGCGGTGTGAGGCTGCCGTTGCCGTAGAATAACAGGGGGTGTGGGTGAGTAGAGGGATGGCCTGGCCAGCGGTGGGAGTAGTAGGGGGCGGTGAGGCCTCCGCGGCATCACAGCCGGCCACGGGAGGCAGGAGCACGCAGCACGAACGGCGCTGCTTTGGGCGGCTGGTGTCGTGGTTTTAAACCTGACAGTAGAAAGGGGGGTAGGTATGGAGAGGCAAGATCTTAGCTATGGCGAAGATGTACACACGAGTTTTACGAGTTCAGGCCCTTCTCGGAGGAAGTAATAGCCCTACATCTCGGTGCCCGGAGGCAGTCAATTGGATTATGTGTGTTGTATTACAGAGGGTGTGAACCCTTGTGCCAGAGGAGGGGGTGGCTTATATAGAGTGTGCCAGGACCCCAGCCTGCCTCCATTACAAGGGAACTAATGTACATAAAGTAGGGGCGTTACTGGTAACGCCAGCAGTAAGTGCTCTTAATGCTCATGAAGACTAGGGAGTAAATATCTGGCCGTTGCGTGCTCTCTTGACTACTGGTCTTCGATATGGTCGAGTGATCTTCCTTATGGTCGAGTGACGATAGGTAATGACTGTCGAGTGATGTGACCGTCGAGTGGATTGCACTCGACGTATGAGACTGGTGCTCTTCTGTTGACTCTTAGTCTTTTCATATTCCAGGGTAGTGACCTTGGGTAGGACGTGTAGGTTGAGCCTATGACCCTACCCTGGGTCTGTATCCTCGTCAGTAGCCCTCGAATGGATTAAGGTGTGAGAGGAAAGTAAGACAACATGGGACCTGCCCTGGATCTTGTGTCTCCGCAAGTGTTTCCTGTTAGACTGAACGCTTGTGTTGGTACTTCGGGGTCGACTCAGTTGCCTTGATCCATTCAGTAAGTTGTCGACTGAATTGGTAACTTCATGCATCGAGTGTCGTGCGGGGGTGCGAGATCTCGGGCGCGATTGCCCGTGGGGAATCCCGGATTCTGCGGGATACGAAATTTCAGGGGTGCGTGCGATCAAAAGGGCGCCGAAAAAAGGGGGACCCGGATAAGCAGCGACACCTCGATCATTGTGCCACCTTTTTCGCCACATTCGCTGCGCGCAACTATAGCAGGATTTGACGAGATTGCCCGGCCGCACGCGTCAGTCACTCGGATGTGAACCTTTATAAGGCGACGGGGCCGGGGTGCTTGCACTGTGCACGCCTGCCTCTTCTCCTTTCTCCTCTGCTCCTCCGCCACACCAAGCGCCTCTGCCTCCGACACTGCCACTCTCCCACCATGGTGAAGGACAAGACGGTGGCGCTAGAGTGCGCCAAGAAGGCAACGGGGGCGGCGAAGGGCAAGAAACCAAGCTGTGGATCGTCGTCGCGCTCGGGGCTGCCGCCAGGCTAGATCCAAGGCGATTGGATCCAGTCTTCGATCCGGCAGGAAGATCTGACCGATCTAGAGTAGTCTGGGCTGATTGCAGCGGGGGCGGCAAGGTTGCTGAAGGGAGAGATGGAGCCACAACCTCGACCGGGTGAGTGCGTCTTGCTCGCCACTCATGTCGATCGGGGTTTCTCGCTTCCTCCGCACCCTTTCTTCCGAGGGTTTTTGAACTTCTTCGGGGCACAACTCCATCACTTTTCCCCCAATACCATTACGTATCTAGCCGCTTTTGTGTCGATGTGCGAGAACTTCTTAGGGTTTCGACCGCACTGGGGTCTCTTCAAACATATCTTCACCATTCGCTCCCAGTCGGTTAAAAAGGCGAAGTTGAGTGACTCGAAAACCCACGTTATCCAGATGTGCGGGGGCTTAGGTATCCAAAAGAGGAATAGGAGCACTTTCCCTGCTGTGACCCTTCCTGAATCCGTTAGAGGTTGGCAATCATCCTGGTTCTATTGCCAGGACATTGCGACTCCAGGTCATTCGACCGGTCTTCCTCCTTTTTCATTCGACCGGGTCCAAACTCCTGCTGCACTGAAGGTTACTACTGCCGAGACCATGGAGACGAGGATGTTAGTGGACCGAGTGGTCCAGCTCATCAATGACGGTGTCACTGGCTTCGATTTGCTGGAGGTGTTCCTCGCTCGGTGCATCTAGCCTCTCTAGGCCCGTGATCACTCGATGTGGTTGTATTCCGGATCGGGCGACACCACTCGGGTCCATCCAGAAGAAGTGTCGCTCGACACCGTGACCTCGTGGTTGAAGAGTATTACGGGCACCCAATATAATCCTAGAGGATCCAGGCGAGTCGTCCCTTTCGGAAGTGACAACCCACCCGACAAGGTACATTCTCCATTCCGACTGTTTTTCGCTTGCGTTCCGACTGTGCTCGATGTTGACTGACTCCTGTGTCGTCCAATTTGCTTTGCAGGTATTCACTGAGATGTACTCAATGCCCAACGGCGAACAGGCTTTGGTGCAGGATCAGGAGGGGGAGGACAGTGCGGAGGAGAGCGGCGAGTGGGAGTCTCCGGAATGGGAGGAGGAGGAGGAGAGCGAGGAGTCGGACGAGGAGGAAGAGGCCGACTCGCCGCCACGCTCCGAGCATCGATCCGAGCAGCAACATGATCCTTCCGTCGGTCGTGTGAAGAGTGCGGCTCCAAGTGCCGCCACCCAGAAGCGCGCTTGGACGTTGACTCTGGAGCCGACGGAGAAGGTGGCTAAGCAGCCAAAAGTCGCCCCTTCCAAGACTCGAAATACATTGCCGCGAATCAAGATGGACGTCCCCGTTGCCTCAGGGTGGGTATCTTATTTGAGTTTCCATAAGTCGACTGAAAGTTCTCTCGATCTGACTGACTAATCCTTGTGTCCTTCCAGCCCCACCTCTGCCGCCACTGACATGGACGTTGACAAGGCACCAGAAGACGAAGAAGCCACCTCACGAGCTGGTAAGTTTGTTCAAGCCAGTTGTGTTTAACTGAGTGAGTGGTCGATTGACTGAAAATATTATATTGCTCTTCTTATGTAGATCCGCAAGATATTGTTGTGCTCCCTGATGACGATGAAGAAGAAGCGCCTCTACAGGAGAGGAATACGAAGAGTGGAGGTTCGAGCAGAAGGAGACTTGAAGTCCAAATCCCTTAGTCGACACCAGCACTGGAGGCGATAGCTCGGACAAATGTCACATTTGCGAACCCATTGATGACTGATCGTCCGTCGGGGTTGACTGCACAGACGCCTGCCGCACCAGTTCAACTCCACTCGTCTGACCCGATCGCTACTTAGACTCCTCTGGAGCCATCCCTCATTGCTACATATCAGACTCTGGACGACTCACCGAGTGCTGCTAGGGAAGCTCTTCGCCAGGCGAATCTTGTCATGGAGCAGGTGAAGGTGATGCATGAAGCTAGTCAGATAGCTTACAATGCCAGCACCGCCCTTTAGACCAATGTTCAGGTCAGTAAAATTCCGACTGAATTTTTGAACATTGCTTTATACCTGATCACCCACTGGGTGTTCCTTCGTTTAGGACTCAAGAAATCTCTGATTTTGCACTTTCCGAATCAGTGGGGGCACGTCGAGTGCACCCACTGGGTGTACCTTCATTTAGGACTCAAGAAATCTCTGATTTTGCACTTTCCGAATCAGTGGGGGCACGTCGAGTGCTCCCACTGGGTGTAGTCCCTGAGACCACGGTCGGCTGCTGGCAGTCAACTAAGGTCTGATGAGTGTTGGTCATTCTGTCTCTCTTTTTTTAGAAGCTCTTCGCCGAGTGTTGATCTGATCCAGTGGGGGCACGCTAAGTGCACCCACTGGGTGTAGTCCCCGAGACTACTGTTGAATATTTGATTCGGCAGTAGTCTGAGAATAAATCTTTCCCTTCACTGTTACTTGTATGTGTCGACTGACATGTCTGCCTTTCTGACTGCAGAGGTCTTGTGATCTTGGATCTCGTCTCACTGAATTAAAGAAGAAGCATATCAGTGTTGAACTTGATCTCGAACTGGCGAAGAAGAACCTGAAGAAAGCTCAAGAAGAAACAGCCATCATGGGAGGTAATCACTCGATCATTCTGTCTGCTTTTGTAGCTTCACACATAGTGCTGGCTTTTCTTTTAGTCTCTTTGAACCGAGTGAATTCACACAAGCAGATGTGCGTAGTGAAAATTGCCAACTTCAGTCTTGTCTGAAGAGTGTTGTTTCTTTAGAGAGGATGAAGGAAGCTCTGGAGCAGAAGGATCTGGACTTGGCCGCTGCTTAAAAGGAAGCGTGCGAGAAGACGAAGCTTGCGGACGAGAAGCTGGCTTCAGTTGGCAAGTTGGAGGATGAGAATGCGACATTGAAGACGGATGTCTCGGACGCTAATCGTGAGGTCGAGCAGCTGAGAAAGGACAAGGAGAACTTGACCGCTGAAGTTGAGGGTCTCAAGACCAGGGCCGGCAAGCTAGAGTCTTATTTGGAACAGCTTGCGACAAAGCTTGTCCTGAAGCTTGAAGGTATGTCTATTCAGTTAAATAACCATCGTCGACTGGGATTTGCAATACTATCGACTCATTGTTCATTGTGATGAAACATAACTCTAGCAGGACTTCGAGGCTGAAACTGGACGGGTCGAGATAGGTCTCGATCTCATCAATTGCCCCATGAAAGATGAAGTCGCGATGAACTTGCTTCGACTGGAATCGCACTTGGATGGTGCAGTCGACTATCTGGCTCGGCTGAAGGCAGTGGTCCGAGTGGACGCCGAGCTCTGGCCTCAGGCGGAGATGTCTCGAGACCTCGAGTCCTTGATGACTCGGCTAAACCAGATTGCTGACCGAGTGCAAGAATAGAAGAAATCTTCTGCGCGCTGTGGGGCTGACGTTGCCTTGTCTTTGGTCCGAGTGCACAGCAAGGAGGCCAAGGAGGACAAGCTGGCAGCACTCAAAGTGGAAAACACCAAGAAGCATTCCTTCCAGGACTTCATGGCCACTTTCCTCGAGGCAGCTACTCGCATCACCGACAACATCGATCTTGACAGCTTCTGCGACCCGACCAGTCCTTCTCCCGTCGAGTGATTTGAAAAACATTATGTCACCGCTTTGATTTGCCTCGGAATGCCGAGTGGATTTGTAATCGTTAAAACTCCTTCGGGTCTAGCGCCCGAGCACTTTATTTTGCGGTTAGGAAACTTTGGATTTATCACCCCTCATATTGCGCCTGTCTTCAAATGAAATTCGCCTTTCTCTCGAATTATTGTCCGTTTGTTTAATGCAGCTTTTGGAGAAGAATGTCCAGTCGCCTGATCGAGCGATCTTTGAGTAGCATTGATCAGCTCATCAGTAAGGTACTCAGCAATGGTGTTGATGTTCCAGTTGACCGGTCGGGTGATCCTTGCGCAACATTGATCAGCTCATCAGCAAGGCACTCAACAACGGTCTTGACGTTCCAATCGACAGATCTGGTGGTCCTTGAGCAGCATCGATCAGCTCATCAGCAAGGTACTCAGCAATGGTCTTGACATCCCAGTCGACCGGTCGGGTGATCCTTGCGCAACATTGATCAGCTCATCAGCAAGGCACTCAACAATGGTCTTGACGTTCCAAGCGACAGATCTGGCGATCCTTGCGCAACATCGATCAGCTCATCAGCAAGGTACTCCACAATGGTCTTGACGTCCCAGTCGACCGGTCGGGTGATCTTTGCGCAACATTGATCAGCTCATCAGCAAGGCACTCAACAATGGTCTTGACGTTTCAATCGACAGATCTGGTGATCCTTGTGCAGCATCGATCAGCTCATCAGCAAGGTACTCAGCAATTGTCTTGACGTCCCTGTCGACCGATTGGGTGAGGTTTTCAAAACTTAGGCGAGTACAAGACTGCAGCTAAACCCCCGAGTGAGAGGTTGGCCCTTCACTCGGTAGGATTTTCTTGAAACTTAGGCGAGCACTGGGCTGCAGCTAAGCCACCGAGCGGGAGGTTCGCTCACCACTCGGTAGGATTTTTATCACTTAGGCGAGCACGAGGCTGCGGCTAAGCCCCCGAGTGAGAGGACTGCTCTTCACTCGGTAGGATTTTTTCAAACTTAGGCGAGCACTAGGCTACAGCTAAGCCTCCGAGCAAGAGGTTTGCTCACCACTCGGTAGGATTTTTTCAAACTTAGGCGAGCACTGGGCTACAGCTAAGCCTCCGAGCGGGAGGTTCGCTCATTACTCGGTAGGATTTTTATCACTTAGGCGAGCACTGGGCTGCAGCTAAGCCTCCGAGCGAGAGGACTGCTCTTCACTCGGTAGGATTTTTATCACTTAGGCGAGCACTGGGCTGCAGCTAAGCCCCCAAGTGAGAGGCAAACTCACCACTCGGTAGGATTTTTAACACTTAGGCGAGCACTGGGCTGCAGCTAAGCCCCCGAGTGAGAGGCAGACTCACCACTCGGTAGGATTTTTATCACTTAGGCGAGCACTGGGCTGCAGCTAAGCCCCCGAATGAGAGGCCAACTCACCACTCGGTAGGATTTTTATCACTTAGGCGAGCACTGGGCTGCAGCTAAGCCCCCGAGTGAGAGGCAGACTCACCACTAGGTAGGATTTTTATCACTTAGGAGAGCACTGGGCTGCAGCTAAGCCCCCAAGTGAGAGGCAGACTCACCACTCGGTAGGATTTTTATCACTTAGGCAAGCACTGGGCTGCAGCTAAGCCCCCGAGTGAGAGGCAGACTCACCACTCAGTAGGATTTTTGTTACTTAGGCGAGCACTGGGCTGCAGCTAAGCCCCCGAGCAAGAGGCAGACTCACCACTCGGTAGGATTTTTATCACTTAGGCGAGCACTGGGCTACAGCTAAGCCCCCGAGTGAGAGGTAGACTCACCACTCGGTAGGATTTTTGTTACTTAGGAGAGCACTGAGCTGCAGCTAAGCCCCCAAGCGAGAGGCAGACTCATCACTCGGTAGGATTTTTGTTACTTAGGATAGCACTGAGCTGCAGCTAAGCCCCCAAGCGAGAGGCAGACTCATCACTCGGTAGGATTTTTATCGAATCGACTTAGGCGGAATAGATTCGCGGCTAAGGTAATGTACAAAAGAAATAAACAACAACTATGCGGGCGGAGTAAATTATGTCTTTTGATAGTCAAACTAAAAAGTATTTCTTATTACATCTGATCGGTCTAAGCTTTTAAGAATAGAAAGGGCGGAGCAGATCTGCATTCCAGGCGCGCAGCTCAGCTTTATTGTGTTCGACGTTGAAGAGACGATACGCTCCGTTGTGGAGTACCTTGGTGATGATGAAAGGGCCTTCCCAAGTGGGGGCGAGCTTGTGTGGCTTTTGTTGATCCACTCGGAGGACCAAGTCCCCTTCCTGGAATGCACGACCCCTTACGTTCTTGGCATGGAAACGACGCAAGTCTTATTGGTAGATGGTTGATCGGATCAAGGCCATCTCTCTTTCCTCCTCCAAGAGGTCGACTACATCTTGTTGAGCTTGCTCTGCTTCTTCTTCTGAGAAGAGTTCGACTCGGGGAGCTTTGTGGAGCAAATTGCTCGGTAAGACGGCTTCGGCTCCGTAGACTAGAAAGAATGGAGTCCGTCCAATCAACCGATTGGGGGTTGTCCTCAGCCCCCAAAGCACCGAGGGGAGTTTGTCGACCCAAGCGCCTCCCGCGTGCTTGAGGTCACGCATTAACCGAGGCTTCAGCCCTTTGAGAACCAGTCCATTCGCTTGTTCTGCCTATCCATTCGACTGGGGATGGGCGACCGAAGCGTAATCAACCCTCGTGCCTTGGGAGGCGCAAAAAGCTTTGAACTCTTCCGAATCGAAGTTCGAGCCGTTATCCGTGATAATGCTATGTGGGACGCCATATCTGAATATAAGTTCTCTGATGAAACTCACGACTGTGCTTGCTTCAAGGCTCTTGATGGGCTTGGCTTCGATCCACTTGGTGAACTTGTCGACTGCTACCAGCACATGTGTAAATCCACTCCTTCCTGTCCTCAGAGGTCCGACCATGTCCAGACCCCAAACAGCGAAAGGCCAAACAAGAGGAATAGTCTTCAGAGCTGATGCAGGTTTGTGGGACATGTTGGAATAAAACTGACAACCTTCACACTTGTCCACTATTCCCTTAGCCATTTCGTTAGCGTGCGACCAATAAAACCCGACTCGGTACGCTTTGGCTATGATGGTCCGAGAGGACGCATGGTGACCACAGGTCCCCGAGTGAATATCGTTAAGGATCATTCGGCCTTCTTCAGGCGTGATGCACTTCTGGCAGGCTCCAGTTACACTCTCTCTGAACAACTGTCCCTTTATCACAATAAAGGCCTTAGACCGTCGGACGATCTGTCGAGCCTCTTCTTCGTCCTCCGGGAGTTCCTTCCTAAGAATGTATGCAATGTATGGTACCGTCCAGTCGGGAGTGATGACCAAAACCTCCATGATTAAGTCGACCATGGCTGGGACTTCAACTTTAGTCAGATCTGTGGTGCTCTTGGGCTCCGGTGGCTCTTCGGTGAAAGGATCTTCCTGAACCGAAGGCGAATGGATATGTTCCAGGAACATGTTTCAGGGAATAGCTTCTCTCTTTGAGCCTATCTTGGCCAACTCATCGGCGGCTTGATTTTTCAGTCGGGGTATATGGTGGAGCTCCAAACCTACAAACTTCTTCTCCAGCTTCCTCACTGCATTGCAATGACCTATCATGGCTGGGCTCCTGACATCCCGCTCTTTCATCACTTGGTTAACCACTAAACCTGAGTCGCCGTAGACCATAAGGCGACGGACGCCGAGTGAAATGGCCATACGCAACCCGTATAGAAGTGCTTCATATTCGGCTTCGTTATTGGAAGAATCAAAATGAATCTGGAGAACATAACTAAGCTTGTCTCCGCGGGGGGATACCAAAACTACTCTGGCACCCGAACCATTTAGCATCTTGGAGCCATCAAAGAACATAGTCCAATGCTCCGAGTGAACTTGAGTCGGCAATTGTTGCTCAATCCACTCGGCAAGGAAATCTGCAATTGCTTGGGACTTGATGGCCTTCTTTGCCTCGAACTTGATATCTAATGGAAGGAGTTCAATCGCCCATTTTGCCACTCGAGTAGTTGCGTCTCTGTTATTCAGAATTTCAGATAGTGGCGCATCACTGACGACTGTAATGGAATGGTCAGAGAAATAATGCACCACCTTCTTCATGGTCATGTAAATTCCATAGACATGCTTCTGATAGTGTGGGTATTGTTGCTTTGATGGAGTCAAAACTTCAGAGAGATAATAAACTAGGCATGGAACTTTGTAAGCTTTTCCTTCTTCTCGCTCGATTGTGAGTACTATGCTGACAACTTGTCCAGTGGCTGCAATGTAGAGCAGTAAAGGCTCTTTGCTGATTGGTGCAGCGAGCACCGGATGGGTGGAAAGCATGGTTTTGAGCTCTGCAAATGCTGCTTCAGCTTCATCAGTCCACTCGAACTTATCAGACTTCTTCATCAATCGGTAAAGAGGCAAGGCCTTTTCGACGAGACGATAAATGAATCGACTCAGGGCAGCCAGACAACCAGTCAGCTTCTGAACGTCATGCACTCGCACAGGGCGTTTCATTCGGAGGACGGTATCAACTTTTTCTGGATTGGCGTCGATTCCTCATTCGGAAATGAGAAAACCGAGTAACTTTCCTCCTGGAACCCCGAACGTGCATTTTGACGGATTAAGCTTGATATCATACCTTCTCAGGTTGGCAAAGGTTTCTTCAAGGTCAGTCAATAGGTCGGAACCTTTGCGGGACTTGACCACAATGTCATCCATGTACACTTCCACATTCCGACTGATTTGAGTGAGCAGGCACTTCTGAATCATTCTCATGAATGTGGCTCTGGCATTTTTCAAACCAAAAGGCATGGTGACATAGCAAAAGCACCCGAATGGGGTGATGAAGGCTGTTTTTATTTCATCGGGACCATACAGTCGGATCTGATGGTATCCGGAATACGCATCTAAGAAAGACAAGCGCTCACACCCCGCAGTCAAGTCAACAATCTGATCGATGCGAGGGAGAGGGAAGTGATCTTTCGGGCAGGCCCGATTGATATGCTTGAAATCAATGCACATACAAAGTGAATCGTCCTTTTTAGGAACCATGACTACATTGGCTAACCACTCGGAGTGGTAGATTTCACGGATGAACTCTGCTGCCAACAGCCGAGCCACTTCTTCGCCAATTGCTTTCCTCTTCTGCACGGCGGACCGCCGAAGGTGTTCTTTGACGGGTTTTACTTTGGGGTCGACATGCAAATGGTGCTCGGCCAGTCCCCTGGGCACACCTGGCATGTCAGAAGGTTTCCATGCAAAGATGTCCCAGTTCTCACGGAGGAACTGAACGAGCACTTCTTCCTATTTGCTGTCGAGCGTCATTGATATATGAGTCGGTGCAGCATTGGGATCCGTCGGATGAATATGAACTGGCTTCGTCTCACCGGTCGATTGGAATGCAGAATCTGTGGCAGGCTTCTTGGCTCTAAGCAAATCACTCGGATCCGCATTCTTCTGATATTCTTGGAATTCAACTGCTGCCATCTGTTCGTCGGCGATCTTGGAACCTTTCTGGAAACATTCCTCAGCCTTCTACCGTTTGCCTGTAACTGTGATCACACCTTTGGGGCCAGACATCTTCAGTTTGAGATACACATAACATGGTCGAGCCATAAAGCGTGCGTAGGCTGGCCTACCCAAAATGGCATGATAGGCACTCTGGAAATCCACGACTTCAAATGTCAACTTCTGCTTTCGGTAATGCTTCGAATCATCGAAAACCACGTCGAGGGCGATCTGGCCGAGTGATTCGGCTTTCTTCCCAGGGATAACACCGTGGAAGCTCATGTTGCTCTCACTAAGTTTGGACATCGGAATGCCCATCCCCTTCAAGGTTTCGGCGTAAAGGATGTTCAGGCCACTGCCACCATCCATCAGAACTTTGGTCAGTCGAGTGCCCCCAACCACAGGGTCGACAACCAGCGCTTGCCTCCCAGGGGTGGCCACACGAGCGGGATGGTCTGACTGGTCGAATGTGATGGCCATCTGGGACCACCTCAAATAGGTGGTCTTCTCCGCAGGGGCGACCATGTTCACTTCCCTGTTGATGACCTTCAATCGACTCTTGCTTTCAACATCAGCAAAAATCATCAGAGTGGAATTGACTTTGGGATAACCATCCTCTTG
The DNA here is from genome assembly GCF_018294505.1 of Triticum aestivum. Lineage (NCBI taxonomy): Eukaryota > Viridiplantae > Streptophyta > Magnoliopsida > Poales > Poaceae > Triticum > Triticum aestivum. Next base: position 601,343,214 of record NC_057801.1, read on the forward strand.
CTCTTCATCTTCCTCTTTGTCCGACTCATTTTCCTTCTCATTGGGCGGTCTTTCTCGGAACCGCTGGATTAGGAGCCGACACTGCCGAGTGGTATGCTTTGGGTAAATCAGATTACCGTCCTCGTCTTTCTTCGTGTGGATGTGGCACGACAAATCCAGCACATCATTTCCTTCCTTGTCCTTCATCTTCTTAGGGGGGCAGGGCCCCTTAGGTTTTCCCTTAAACTTCCCTTGATTCACTGCGGCGATCTCTCTAGGAGCTGCCGGCTCGGCCTTACGCTTCTGTTTCCGACTCGAGTTACCTCCACCGGTCTCCTGGCCGACTGGTTTGCTCTTCCCGCTACGGAGTCGATCCTCTTCTTCCCCGTTAGTGTACCGGGTGGCTATCTCCATCATTCGAGCTAGAGTCATATCGCCAGTCCGACCGAATTTCAAGACCAATTCTCTGTATTTGACGCCTTCCTTGAAGGCGCACACAGCCTGATGCTCTGAAACATTCTCGACGGTGTGATGCAAAGTGGACCATCTCTGGATGAACTCCCTCAAAGTCTAATTCGGCTTCTGCACGCAGTGCTGTAACTCAGGCAATCCTCCTGGTCGCTTGCACGTGCCCTCGAAAGTTCTCACGAACACTCGGGATAGCTCTTCCCAACTGTGAATACTGCCCGGAGCCAATTGAGTCAGCCATGCTCGGGCCGACCCTTGCAACATGAGTGGGAGATGCTTCATTGCTATCTCGTCGTTACCGCCCCCAATCTGTACAACCACTCGGTAATCTTCAAGCCAAGTTTCAGGCTTGGATTCACCAGTGAACTTACTGACCCCAGAAGCCAGCCTAAAGTTGGGAGGTATCACTGTTGCTCTGATGGCTCTGCTAAAACACTCGGGACCAGAAACATGCACTCGGCTGCCACTTGGACGATCTCTGCCTGGGTCTTCTCTGTGAGCCCTATTTCAGTCGACCAGACCTTGAACAAGGATAGATCTCGCGGCAAAGCCTGGCTCCCTTGGGTCGACTGAAGCTCTGCGCTCACCACTATGACGGCGCCTATCATCGTTCCACCGAGGCACATACTATGCACTCCTGGGGGGAGGCGTGGGTCCTTGACGGTGGTTGTCATGGCCGAGTGGATGATCATAATGTCTACGCCCTTCACGCCGCGGAGGTGATCTGGGGCTATGAGCCGACTGAACTGTGTCTGCTGCAACGGATCTGCTGTGAATCCTGTTTTGCGACTGAGATACTGCTGTATTCTGCTCTCCTGCCGCCCTGAGTAGGGCCCTGATCTGCATCAACCCTCTGCCAGCTTCTTACTGGGAAGGTTGGATAGACTCTGCTATGCGGGTTGCAGCTATGAGATTCTGAATCGGAGTGCAGTATACCTTAGGTGGAGGCGGAAAAAGTTGTCGTCGACTGGACTCATGGATCCGCTCCTGAGTGCGCTCGTCGAGAGCCCGCTGGAGGTTATCCAGTCGAGTGCGCTCAGCCAGATTAGCTAGGCGCACCTCCTCCAAGGCCCGCGCTTCGGGGGTTCCTCCTACGATGGGCGTGTGGAGTGCATCCATGTTGCGGCGACGAAGTTCTTCCCTCTGCTGAGAAGAGAGGGGTCGGGTCGGTATTCCTCGTGGGCGTGCGACGAATCGCCGCGTCCGTCTCCGCCGCCCTCGCGGTGGAAACCAGGTGGGCTGTGAGGCCCATCGACCATCAAGACTTCAGCCGCGGGATCGCTGCTATCGCATTCGGATGCGGTCTCCGCGGAGCCAGTCAACAGATCGAACAAGCCGTGGAGAGTTTCATCGGGCTCGATTGCCGCGACCTGATGGGTGGTCGATTGCTGAGCCACCGCGTGTTTCACCCACCGCTGAAGCCGCGATCGACTGGATCGCTTGCGGCGGCAGACAGCGGGGGATGAAAACACCATTGGAGCCGACTAGTATTGAGTCACCGGCTGCCGAAGAAGAACGCCACGAACGCACGTGCGGAAGTGCGTCGCTCCTTGGATGGGGAGTGCCTCAGTGTCCAGGGGAGCTTCTTGGAGCCACGTGGAGTCATCGGCGACAAAAACGAGCGCGCCGAGACGGATCTCGTGGCCCTCAGCTAGTCCGCCGGCGGAAACCATGATGATGGTGATCGGAAAAACTTGCAACTTCACCAATAAATCGCTAAGACACCGGCCCCAAGGTGGGCGCCAACTGTCATGGTTCTAAACCTGACAGTAGAAAGGGGGGTAGGTATGGAGAGGCAAGATCTTAGCTATGGCGAAGATGTACACACGAGTTTTACGAGTTCAGGCCCTTCTCGGAGGAAGTAATAGCCCTACGTCTCGGTGCCCGGAGGCGGTCGATTGGATTATGTGTATTGTATTACAGAGGGTGCGAACGCTTGTGCCAGATGAGGGGGGTGGCTTATATAGAGTGCGCCAGGACCCCAGCCTGCCTCCATTACAAGGGAACTAATGTACATAAAGTAGGGGCGTTACTGGTAATGCCAGTAGTAAGTGCTCTTAATGCTCATGAAGACTAGGGAGTAAATATCTGGCCGTTGTGTGCTCTCTTGACTACTGGTCTTCGATATGGTCGAGTGATCTTCCTTATGGTCGAGTGACGATAGGTAACGACTGTCGAGTGATGTGATCGTCGAGTGGATTGCACTCGACGTATGAGAGTGGTGCTCTTCTGTTGACTCTTAGTCTTTTCATCTTCCAGGGTAGTGACCTTGGGTACGACGTGTAGGTCGAGCCTATGACCCTACCCTGGGTCTGTATCCTCGTCAGCTGGAGCAAGTAGGCCAGAGGTTGAAGAAGCACTACGGCCGTTGGATGGACATCGTACAGTCACTACAGTTAGAATCGTTTATATTGACTAAGTTGAAAAAGCTCTTGGTATGCGTCAACTTAGTAGGCCCACAGGTCAGCCTCCGAAATGGTGCACCCCAGATGTCAGGGGGAGGAATTATTTCTTGGGCGGGTGAAGCAAGAATATCCGAGATTGAAGAAGCACAACATCCGTTGGATGGACATCCAGCGGCCATGGCTGCTAGAACAATGTGTTGTTGACAAAGCCTTACATACGCGTCAACTTAGTTTTTTTTAGGGGACACGTCAACTTAGAAGGCCCACAAGTTTGTGGCAGAGAACATATAGCCCATTTGCGATTTGTAAGAATGTACAACCCATTTTTTAGTTCTAATGGAATTTACTACAGCCCATTTACAGTTTGTTAAAAGTACAACCCAACTTCTAGCTAGGAAAACGATTGATAATTTCAACCAACCGCTCAAAACAGAATTCAAAAAAAATTCCCACATTCTGATGGGATCCGAAATATTTTTATCCGAAATTTCTAGTCAGATTAAATATAATTTCAAAATAAAGTTGTATTACGTTAAAATCAAACGTAATATTGCGGGCGCAACAAGTAATGAAATTAAAATTTTCAAATTCCAAAAATAATTTTTTTTAAACTAATTACGCATTTGGTGCATTTTTTATAGTTACTACCCAGTTATTTTAATTACATCCCATTTATTATTTTTAAAGTCCATTTTCTTATTAAGCCTAATGCATACCTCTTAGGAAAGTTTGCAGCCCACAAGGGCGGAGAATAACAAGTTGGCCCGGATATTGTGTACAACTGTCGGCCTAGTTGCATTGCTGATGTTGAAAAAATCCCTGTGTAGTACCGTACGACCTAACATGGCTACTCTGCCCACATTTAGTGAAGCCGGAAAGGCCCAAACATGGCATCTATACAACTTTTTGAAGTCACTGAGCTCAATTAATAACTTAATAAAAAGTTAGATTACAGTGGAACCTAATTAAAAGTTGTCACAAGCAAAGAAATAATTCAACGGGTTCCACTTGTGCGTGTGTGCGTGTGTGCATGTGTGTGTGTGTGTGTGAGAGAGAGAGAGACCCATCGGTCGATGCTCGTAAATACATCTTTCAGCCATTTGCATTGCTGATGCTCAGTAAAAACTTATATAGTTGACACAATCATATAGAACATCATAGCACACTAAACTTACATACAAAAATTTCACGGAGGCGACACAATCAGGATGGAAGCAGTGGATCGCTACAGGTAGGGCTATGTTGAAACCAACAAACTCGTACATAACAGTTCATCGTCTTTATCAATGACAGGGAAATATCTTGAATGCTGTGCAAAGAAAACAGACAGACAACACAATAAGTTCTGCTAGCACATTAAGTTGACATACAACCCTTTCTAAAAAAGTTCAGGTACAAAATTAGAACATGTCAAAATCAAATGTACTGGCACATAAGTGCTTCACACGCATAGCTCAGATTTAACTAGTATCTGACAAGATTCAGTTGTTACCTCAAATTAGAGCACATCCAGGCAGCCAGCCCTGCCTCTTCTCCCAAAGAAGCAGTGGTCTCTGCCGCGCGATGGAGTAGGCCCTGTGCCATCCATCGCTCCGAGCAACACGGAGAAAGTCTGACGTTGACTCCTATAATGGACGTCGTCGACGGACCCTGGCACCAGCGGCGGCGGCATGACTTCGATTGATGGATTGACCACTTCTTCGACATGCGCGAATAGTCGATACAGGTACATCCCTAACGTGGTCCGTGGCGGCCTTGGTGGCGAAGAATAGTAGAACCCCGGTTCCTGCACTGGTATCTCAACACCAATCACCTTCGGTATGGTGGACGACTTCTTCATCCATGCCATAACCATCAGAGCCCAGCTGTTTGGAGGAACAAACATACTTACGAGCTCACCTCCAAGGTTGTTGATAAGCTCATTCATGGACTCGCCGTTCCAAGAACGTCGAGGCATGCCATGGAAGGTAAGCTTTGTTAAAAAACTCAAGCTCAGAGGGCATCGAGCCCCATCCTGGGTGCCATCGATCAAAGCTCACCAGCGCGCCATTGCAGAACAAACGTTGGGAAGATTCGAACACACAACTACAGTCGAAAGTTGTCCGGAACCTGACGAAGAAATCAGCCGGTGGCGGACAGACTTCGACGAGCAAGTCACTTATTTGGATGCCATGCGCAATGCCAAGAGCTTTGACAAGGTCGTCCGGTGATACGGGAGGCCGGTCGCTGTTGATGGTTACCATCAGCACTTTCCCGACAAACTGGTCGTCAAGCACCGCCATGCCACTATTGAGTGACAACACACAGCGACCGAATGCAGGACGGACATCAGGATCTCTGGCTCGGAGATCTGTGTTGACCGGCGACATGATAGTGTGCTTGAGTATAGGGAGTACATGAGGGGGATTTGGGGGAACTGGAGTAGGAATCGAGATTCTAGAGGTGGGGGAGGGGTGGGAGATTGGGGATGAAAAGGTAGCATGAAATTCGAACACGCGCCAATATGCTCTCGGCGCGCAAGTGCACGAAAACACCGGTGGCGCCCACATGTCGGCCTAAGAGTCCTTATTCTTTCTTTTTTGGAGAGGTTGGCCTTTTTTTAGGATCTTTTGAGAGCCCGGCCCGAGAGTCATAATTGACCTGTTTGGCATTGCGTTACTACTCGGCCCATATTCAACGACACATCACTGTGCCAAACAAGTGTACATCATCGAAAAGACACTGAGCTCAAATTATATAACTTGAAAAAAGGAGATATACTCTAAACACTAGAGAATGGTGATGCCCTCATTTATCCCACAAGTAGTTCGAGACAATAAACAGTTCAAAACAAGGATACATACAACATTCAAACACTGACTAGTGACTGCTACTGACATAAACAGCAAGACATGATAGTTCATAAGAAGTCTTGCTACACTACCAAAATGCACCCATCTGCAACGCTCAGACTCTCGTGATCTAGACAAGAATGACATTCTAAACAGAGGCAACTATTACATAGTAAGAGTGACATAGATGAGGATGACCAAATGACAAGGAATATGCATAACAAAAGAAAGAACTACCCATCCAGAACAAGCAACAAAGACAACAAAGTCATTCAAAGAGATGATCCAACACCATCATAATTTGCAGCCCCGCTTCAGCGACTAGTGATCCGGAGACACCGGTACTCCACCCTTTCGATGCATCAGCCGAATTACCTATCAACCCGAAGGCTTGAACCACATCACTGCCTGTCGTAATTCAGACATCCAAGGATCAAAGTTAATCTGGATGCCTTTGTCATTCTCACCCTCTTTTGGCTGCAGGCTGTATCATTGACAATCAGGGGAGTTTGCTCCCCTAATTGTTCCATGCTATTATATTACATGTTTTGGATGTTTATGGGCTTTATTTTACACATTTATATCACTTTTGGGACTAACCTACTAACCGGAGGCCAAGCCCGTATTGCTGTTTTTTTGCCTATTTCAGTATTTCGAAGAAAAGGAATATCAAATGGAGTCCAAACGGAATGAAACCTTCGGGAGCGTGATTTTTGGAACGAACGTGATCAAGAGGACTTGGAGTGCAGGTCAAGAAGCAGCCGAAGCTTCCACGAGATAGGAGGGTGCCCCCTATAGGGCGCGCCCCCTGTCTCGTGGCCCCCCGGGCGTCCACCGACGTACTTCTTCCTCCTATATAAGCCTACGTACCCCAAAAACATCTAGGGAGCAACCAAAACACAAGTTCCACCACCGTAACCTTCTGTATCTGCGAGATCCCATCTTGGAGCCGTCGCCGGCGTTCTGCTTGAGGGGGAATCCACCACGGAGGGCTTCTACATCAACACCATAGCCCTTCCGATGAGTTGTGAGTAGTTTACCACAGACCTACGAGTCCATAGTTATTAGCTAGATGGCTTCTTCTCTCTTTTTGGATCTCAATACAATGTTCCCCCCCTCTCCTGTGGAGATCTATTCGATGTAATCTCTTTTTGCAGTGTGTTTGTCGAGATTCTATGAATTGTGGGTTTATGATCAGATTTATCTATGGATAATAATTGAATCTTCTCTGAATTCTTTTATATGATTGAGTTATCTTTGCAAGTCTCTTCGAATTATCGCTTTGGTTTGGCCTACTAGATTGATCTTTCTTGCCATGGGAGAAGTGCTTAGCTTTGGGTTCAATCTTGTGGTGTTCTTACCCAGTGACAGAAAGGGTTGCAAGACACGTATTGTATTGTTGTCATCGAGGATAAAAAGATGGGGTTTATATCATATTGCTTGAGTTTATCCCTCTACATCATGTCATCTTGCTTAATGCGTTACTCTGTTCTTATGAACTTAATACTCTAGATGCATGTTGGATAGCGGTCGATGTGTGGAGTAATAGTAGTAGATGCAGCCAGGAGTCGGTCTACTTGTTGCGGACATGATGCCTATATACATGATCATGCCTAGATAACATCATAATTATTCGCTTTTCTATCAATTGCTCGACAGTAATTTGTTCACCCACCGTAATACTAATGCTCTCGAGAGATGCCACTAGTGAAACCTATGGCCCCCGGGTCTATCTCTTATCATATTTGCTTCCAATCTACTTTTATTTGCATCTTTATTTTCTCATCTATATTATAAAATACCAAAAAAATATATTTATCTTATCATATTATCTCTATCAGATCTCAGTTTCGCAAGTGGCCGTGAAGGGATTGACAACCCCTTTATCGTGTTGGTTGCGAGTTCTTTGTTTGATTGTGTAGGTTCGTGGGACTTGTTGAGAAGCCTCCTACTGGATTGATACCTTGGTTCTCAAAAACTGAGAGAAATACTTACGCTACTTTGCTGCATCACCCTTTCCTCTTCAAGTAAAACCAACGCAAGCTCAAGATGTAGCAAGAAGGATTTCTGGCGCCGTTGCCGGGGAGGTCTTCGCTCAAGTCAAGACATACCAAGTACCCGTCACAAACTCATCTCCCTCGCATTTACATTATTTGCCATTTGCCTCTCGTTTTCCTCTCCCCCACTTCACCCTTGCCGTTTTATTCGCCCTCTCTTTCCCAATCTCCTCTCTTTTCCGTTTGTCGTTTTCTGTTTGCTTGTGTGTTGGATTACTTGTTGCCATGGCGCAAGATAATACCAAATTGTGTGATTTCTCGAACACTAATAATAATGATTTCCTTAGTACTCCGATTGCTCCTCTTAATGATGTTGAGTCTTGTGAAATCAATACTACTTTGCTGAATCTTGTTATGAAAGATCAATTCGCCGACCTTCCTAGTGAAGATGCCGCTACTCATCTAAACAATTTTTTTGATTTGTGTGATATGCAAAATAAGAAAGATACGAATAATGATATTGTTAAATTGAATTTATTTCCGTTTTCACTTAGAGATCGTGCTAAAGTTTGGTTTTCGTCTTTGCCTAAAAATAGTATTGATTCTTGGAACAAGTGCAAAGATGCTTTTATCTCTAAGTATTTTCCTCCCGCTAAGATCATCACTCTTTGGAACGATATTATGAATTTTAAACAACTTGATCATGAGCATGTTTCCCAATCTTGGGAAAGAATGAAATTGATGATTCGCAATCGCCCTAATCATGGTTTGAATTTATGGATGATCATACAAATTTTTTATGCCGGTTTGAACTTTGCTTCTAGAAATCTTTTAGATTCGGCCGCCGGAGGCACGTTTATGGAAATCACTTTAGAAGATGCTACAAAACTTCTTGATAATATTATGGCTAATTATTCTCAATGGCATATCGAACGATGTACTAGTAAAAAAGTGCATGCTATAGGATAAATTAATGTTTTGAGTGGAAAGATGGATGAGCTTATGCGATTGTTTGCTACTAAGAGTTCTTCTATTGATCCCAATGATATGCCTTTATCTACCTTGATTGAGAATAACAATGAATCTATGGATGTGAATTTTGTTGGTAGGAATAATTTTGGAAACAATGCTTATAGAGGAAACTTTAATTCTAGACCGTTCCCTAGCAATTCCTCTAATAATTATGGAAATTCCTACAATAATTCTTATGGTAATTTTAATAATATGCCCTCTGATTTTGAGAATAGTGTGAAAGAATTTATGATTTCTCAAAAGAATTTTAATGCTTTGCTTGAAGAAAAATTGCTCAAAGTTGATGATTTGGCTAGGAACGTTGGTAGAATTTCACTTGATGTTGATTCTCTCAAAATTAGATCTTCTTCTCCTAAGCATGATATCAATGAGTCTCTCAAAGCAATGAGAATTTCCATTTATGTGTGCAAGGAAAGAACCGCTAGATTGCATGCTAAGAAAGATAGCTTTATAAAAGCGTGTTCTTCTAGTTTCCATGAAAATAATGATGAAGATCTTAAAGTTATTGATGTGTCCCCTATTAGATCTTTGTTTTGTAATATGAATCTTGATAATTATTGGACTGATGATGAGTCAACTTTACCTAGAAGGCGTCCCAAAAATTCAGAGTTTTTAGATCTTGATGCTAAATTTGGTAAAAGTGGGATTGTAGAGGTCATGACTTTAAATAGCATTGAACCCACTATCTCGGATTTCAAGGAATTTGATTATGATAATTGTTCTTTAGAAATTTGTATTTCCTTGTTGCAATTTGTTGTTAATTCTCCACATGCTTATAGTCAAAATAAAGCTTTTACCAAACATATCGTTGATGCCTTGATGCAATCTTTTGATGAAAAACTTAATTTGGAAGTTTCTATACCTAGAAAACTTAATGATGAGTGGGAACCTACTATAAAGATTAACATCAAAGATCATGAGTGTTTTGCTTTGTGTGATTTGGGTGCTAGTGTTTCCATGATTCCAAAAACTTTATGTGATATTCTAGGTTTCCATGATCTTGATGATTGCTCTTTAAATTTCCACCTTGCGGATTCCACCATTAAAAAGCCAATAGGAAGGATCAATGATGTCCTTATTGTTGCAAATAGAAATTTGGTGCCCGTTGATTTTATCGTTCTTGATATAGATTGCAATCTTTCTTGCCCTATTATTCTTGGTAGACCTTTCCTTAGAATGATTGACGCGATTATTGATATGAAGGAAGGGAATATTAGATTCCAATTTCCATTAAAGAAAGGCATGGAGCACTTTCCAAGAAAGAAAGTCAAATTACCTTATGAATCTATCATGCGGGCTACTTATGAATCAAGTGCCAAAGATGGCACTACTTAGATCTATCTTCGCTTTTATGCCTAGCTAGGGGCGTTAAACGATAGCGCTAGTTGGGAGGCAACCCAATTTTCTTTATGTTTCTTGTTTTTGCTCCTGTTTAGTAATAAATCTTGCATCTACTTTCTGTTTAGATTTGTTTTTATCTTTTAATTAGTGTTTGTGCCAAGTAGAACCTATAGGATAAACTATGATGATAGTTGATTTGATTCTGCTGAAAAACAGAAACTTTGCGCTCACGATAAAAAATTCAATAAGTCACACGAACGTGATTTTGCATTGATTCTTTTTTCTGCTGATCAATAAACAACGTTTTTAGGACTTCCTATTTTGGTAGGATTTTTATAGTTCCAGAAGTTTGCGTTAGTTACAGATTGCTACAGACTGTTCTGTTTTTGACAGATTCTGTTTTTCGTGTGTTGTTTGCTTATTTTGATGCATCTATGGCTAGTATGTAAGGGTATGAGCCATAGAGAACTTGGAATACAGTAGGTTTAACACCAATTTAAATAAAGAATGAGTTCATTACAGTACCTTGTGTGGTGGTTTTGTTTTCTTTCACTAACGGAGCTTATAAGATTATCTGTTGAGTTTTGTGTTGTGAAGTTTTCAAGTTTTGGGTAAAGCTTTTATGGACTATGGAATAAAGAGTGGCAAGAGCCTAAGCTTGGGTATTCCCAAGGAACCCCAAGATATTCAAGAATATCCAAAAGCCTAAGCTTGGGGATGCCCCGGGAAGGCATCCCCTCTTTCGTCTTTGTTCATTGGTAACTTTACTTGGAGCTATATTTTTATTCGCCACATGGTATGTGTTTTGCTTGGAGCATTGTGTATTATATTAGTCTTTGCTTTTTAGTTTACCACAATCATCCTTGCTGTACACACCTTTTGGGAGAAGCCTATTTGATTAGGATTTGATAGAATACTCTATGTGCTTCACTTATATCTTTTTGAGCTTGATAGTTTTTGCTCTAGTGCTTCACTTATACCTTTTAGAGCACGGTGGTAACTTAATTTTGAAGAAATTGCTAGTCTATCATGATTCACTTATATTATTTTGAGAGTCTTTTATAACAACATGGTATTTGCTATGGTTACAAATTTGGTCCTAGAATGATGAGCATCCAAGTTGGGTATAATAAAAACTATCATAGAAAGTGCATTAAAACACTAGGATCAATTTGATGCTTGATAATTGTTTTGAGATATAAAGGTAGTAATGTTAGGGTCATGCTAGTGTACATCGGCGGTGACAGACTGCACAGTGCATAGGGTGAGGCTGACTTTGGCAACCCGAACATGCCGCCTGGAGTAGTGTCAGGCGCAGGGTGTTGTCACTTCACTGTGAGGACCGGAAGAATAGTATTTTGACCATCAAGTGTACCACAGTTGTACTACTACTACTACTAGTAGGAACATGAGTACTCCAGTACTGTATAGAGGAATAGGTCTCCCGTGCTAGCATGCCTGTTCACTTCATCCTCTAGCTATCATCCATATTGCGAGCAAAACCAAATTCTCATGCATGCGGAAGCGCGAAGATGGGCCTTTTCTTTTTTGATGAGGATAACCGTGTATTCCTTAACCAGAGAATGTTGTGTCTCCCACGCACGCGCCAATATCCATCTGAACCAACTACGACACATGTTTTATCTGTTTGCATAGGTCCCACCTATCAGGAAGGATGGGTACGTACATGAACAAGTACGACTCCTCAGTCTACCCGCATAGCCTTTTCGTTTAGTCTACCTAGCCGTCTAATCAACTGCCTGCATGCCACTTCTCCCATTTACTTCTCCATCGGGAACCGATTTTCCTCGGCTTCTTCACCTCCCCTTCGTCTTCATTTGCATCCAAACCCCACTGTGTTCACATTGTTTTAACCTCTTTAAATAATCATCTACTACTTCAGTTAGACTAGCCATCTAATCCTAATTCTCCAAACCATAGCCCTCCGTTCCAGCGGTTCCAAATGGTGAAAGAGATCGAGATGCAGGTTTTTAGCGTCCAACATGTCCTCAACGAAGGCTCGTTGAGCATAGTTACCACCTCACCGTCCACCCAAGGGTCGTTCGGAAGTGGATCAACAATGTATCCAACTCCCTCGAAAAGGTAGAGACGAGGGTCATCGGTGTCGACGCAGAGTACACGGAGCGTGCCACTCGGAAGATCCAATGCGTCGCTGTCCTTCAGCTGTGCCTCGAAGATGATGTTTTGGTGTACCACATCATACACGCGCCCTCCATACCAGGTGAGCTTCACGATTTCTTGTCTCGGGAGGACATATACTTCTCTGGGTCAGCCATCGAAGGGGACAAACAGAAGCTAGAGCCGTACAACCTTGATTTGAAAAGCATCACTGACCTACAAACCAGAATCAAAATTCCTGTAGAAGATTGTGATAAACAGACACCATCCGTATTCGATGTAGCAAATTTTGTGCTCGGTACAAATCTTTGGAAGGGTGATGAAACGGTGGCATTAAGGTCATCTGGATGGGAGAATTATCCCTTGACGTACGAGCGGATAAAATATGCTGCCCTCGATGCCCGTTTGAGTTTCGAGATAGCTGCAAGGTCCAATGAGCTTGTTGCGAAGCCGTCTCCCACAGAAAATGAGAAGAAAAGGCTGCACCAGCAGCAGGGCATTATGGATGGATGAACTATTTCCTCTCTTGTAAAAAAAAGTATTCCCTCTCGGTGTATATTGATATAGGTGGACTATTTCGATGGTGTGCATGTCTTTGGAATAAGTAGTAGCGTGGGTCCGCTTGACTATAAGGAACTATTTATCCGCCTAGCTTTCTCTATTACTCCTTCCAGTGATCGGTATGCAATGCATGTGTCCGTAGATATGGCAGCTTGTCCATGGAAGTTCAACTACTGTGACCATCACGTTTCATCCACTGCCACTCGCGATTCCCACGACGCCGCTCCAACCCACGGCACCACGCCCCCCGACGTGCGCCTCACCCCTCTCGGCCGCACCGCCCCTCTGCCTTTGTGCATGACATGTGGGCCACCTTAAATGCGGTGAGCATCAAGTTTCTACCACAGCCACACGCGATTCCCACGATGCTGCTCGAACCCATGACACCACACGTCCCCCGACCTATGGCTCACCCTCTCGGCCCCACTGCTCCTCTGCCTTCGGGAGCATTACATGTGGACCAGTCACCTATTGGGTCCACATGTTATTGACTCAAAGGCAGGTGTAGTAAGGCGCTAAAGCTCAGTCCCGAGGGCCCTGAGAGGGAAATGTAACTCCTGCGCCAGGCCTTGTGGTGCTACCATTGCACAAACTCATGCCAAACTCGAGATTTGTTTCTTTACTATACATGCACGCAACAATTTAATGGACATTGTAATCTCAACATGTGATGGAGAGCTCTAAATTTGAATTTGAAACTTATAAAATGAAAAGATTCAAAACAAATAAACTGGGAGAGAGGGACTATATCGTAGGACGTGTCCCATACGAAACAAGTCCCCTGGTTTGTCACCGCGAAGATGTGGTTAGAAAGGAGCACAACGTCTTCGTACTCATACGACAACAAATCGGCCGCAGACAGCATGGTCCACCTGTGACCGCCATGTGCAAGGTTCGTGCTATCTTATTCAATCTCACAGTGGTTCCATCATACCAATTCATGTGGTGGCCCATTGCATGGCTGATCCCAATGTTGGAAAATGGTTCTATGGGAACAGTGTCACCATTGTAAATGTTGTGCAAATTGATGTTGGTACCCTCCCGTACATATGCAAGCCAATCTCCACCCACACCGAGCCTAACCTATGAAACAGTGGGCAGGGGGAGAATTAGGAAATGGACACGGAAGTAGTCTTCAAAATGCATTTACTACGTGATCAGGCTCATCTTACCTGCTCATCGGAGGAAATCCGAGTGCCCTTCAACGTCGGCATCTCAAGGGGCGTCAACTTGCAACTATGGCCACGCCGCGCTAGAGAGACCCCCAAGAAAACATCCTCGTGCGTTCCATGGAACATTAAGATGCATTTGTATGAGTAGTTTATCTTGTGAGAGAAAAGGATGAACGAGGGAAGGCCTCTAGAGATAGAGATAGATACTACTACTACCAATGTGCTGGCCCATGCGTTGCAATGGATCCAAAGTAGTAGAATAATACTTGTTCACGTGCTTGAACTATAAACACTCTAGTTTTGATATACATGTGTCAAGAGACATGACAGCTTGTCCATGGAAGTTGAACCACGACGACCATCACGTTTCTTGTTTCTACCACTGCCACACCCACACGCGATTCCTACGACACCGCTCCAACCCACGGCACGATGTCCCCCGACATGGACATGGATCCTCTGACGTGGCTATCACTACCTTTCCTTCACTGACAGGTGCGACCCACGCTTGGGGGTCCCACATATCAATGACAATGGTAGGATTGTTCACGTCAGGGGATCCTCATCCCCCGATGTGCACCTCATCCCTCTCGGCCCGACCGCTCCTCTGCCTTTGTGTGCATGACATGCGGGCCAACTAAACTGCGGCGACCATCAACTTTCTACCATAGCCACACCCGATTGGACGCGGTTTGCCCGCTCCACTGCTGTGCTCCGATCCATACTCCCGCACCATCAAATTTTCATCCAGCGGCTGTGATACATTTCGTCCCGGGCATCAATCCTGAGCTGGAGTACTTCTGTACTACAGGTAGTACCCGCCAGTGTGGCCATCTACACCTCGTAATGCCTCGACGCCCGGCTGTGGCACCCTCTCCACAACCACGCCACAACTGGCCGGTTCATCTCGAACGAGTGAGTCGCGAACCACACCACCACCATGAGAATGACATGTGGGCCAGCTGCATTTAATGTCCGCATGTCATTGACTCATAGGCCAGGCACTAAGCCACTGAAGTTCGGTCCTGTGGGCCCCAAGAGGGAAATGTAACTCCTGCGGCAGGCCTTATGGTGCTCCGGCAGTACGAGCTCGTGCCAAACCCAGAATTTGTTTCTTACTACTACCAGCTACTAGTAAGGTACATGTGCATTGCACGCATGAGATTCTGGTGGTTTGTGCATTATGCTTCTACATGTGGAGTCTTCTAGATTCTACATGTGGCAAAATCTGGTGGAATGTAGATCATATCCAATGACCAGTAGTGCTCAGATTTGCTATGTTTGTACCGTCAGATTGGCTTCATCCAACGACCAACTTTCAAACTTATTCACACACTATATAGGGGTATAGATGTTTGGTTTGCAGCCTAAGGTTGCCACGCCTAAGCTTAGGTGAGCCACAATATCTTAGGCATGTGTTTGGTTCATTGCTACACTTGTGGCTTGCCACACTTTTTTAGCTACATGGCCCACATGTCATAGACTCAACTTCTTGCCAAATCTTGCCACACTTGTGGTGGCCATTTTGTTAGCCACATTTTTTGTGGCAGACACATGGGTTGTTTGGTTTTAGGCCTAGCAATGCCACACTATCATACAATGTTGCCAAACTTGCCTAAGGTTAGGGGCTGTTTGGTTTGTGACTAACTTTGCCAAATGTTGCCACACATAAAGCTAGGCAAGTTTGACTAACTTAGGTGAGTGTTTGGTTCAAGCCACACCTTAGGCAAGCCACACTTGGACCCCACATGGCATACACACAAAAAATGTGGCAAGATTCCCTTAGGCTTGCCAACTTGTGGCTTTCATTTTGATGAACTAACCTTAGGCAAGCTTGGCAAAAATATGTGGCAAAGTGTGGCCATGCTAGGCCTAGAACCAAACAGCCCCTTAGTTCTTCAAAATGAGAGCCACAAGTTGGCAAGCCTAAGGGAATCTTGCCACATTTTTTGTGTGTATCTCAGGCTTGCCTAAGGTGTGGCTTGAACCAAACACTCACCTAAGTTAGTCAAACTTGCCTAACCTTACGTGTGGCAATATTTGGCAATCTTAGTCACAAACCAAACAGCCTCACACTTTTCCTAAGCTTAGTTGTGGCAAAGTTAGTCATGAATTAATAAGTTCAACCATGGAGTCTTCTAGATTCTAGATGTGGCAGGATCTGGTGGAATGTAGATGATATCCAACGGTCAGTAGTGCTCGGATTTGCCATCTTTGTACCGTCGGATTGGCTTCATCCAACGACCAACTTTCAAAGTTTTTCACACACTATATAGGGGGAATAGATATAGATGTGCCGGTTCGTTGCAATGGATCCAAAGTATATCTATTTAGTGGAGTGCACTCTAAACACATTATCTATTTATTTTTCTCTAACCTTTCGTAGCCATGCAACCAAGCCACATAAGCTTCATGGGTGCCCCCCACATCATATTATTCATACTACGTTGACTAAAAAAAAGATAAATCACCCAAAACAAGATCTTCCCTTTTTTGTTCCTACGATGCTGTGTCGTGCACGTACCTACTAGTTGTATAGTGGTAGTACTAGTTGTATAGTACAAACTTGGTACTAGTAGGAGTAGTACTAGTACAGAATGCTCCTACTCTATCAATGAGCCCCATCTGACACCAAATTTCTTGGGTTCCGTGCTACAGCTAGATATTCCCCTCGTTTATGTTTTCCAACCCGACGGCGGGCGGGGTGCGGTTTTCCAATAGTCAGTTTGCTCAACGGCGGTTTCACATGAAAGTGAAAATGCTAGGCAACACGCCTTCCCTGAGCGATGTGTCGTGTCAGACGGGCCGTGGAGTACTCCCGATTCCCAAGCGTGTGGGGTTGCGACTCGAACGTGGCAGGCCTTTTCCTTTTAGTAGCAATGTGCCCGTGCGTTGCGATGGATCCAAAGTAGTAGAATAGTAGTACTTATTCACAAACTTGAAATAAATCACTCTTGTTTTGATATACTCCTAATATATTACTCCCTCCATTCCTAAATATTTGTATTTTTAGAGATTTCAAATGGACTATCACATACGGATCATATAGACATATTTTGAAGTGTAGATTCACTCATTTTGCTCCATATGTATTCACTTATTGAAATCTCTAGAAAGACAAATATTTAGGAACAGAGGGAGTACTTTTCACTCAAAATATATTTCTTGGGCTGTTTTGACGAGGTGAAGGAGGGATGTGGTTGCTTTCAAGATAATAAGGGGTTTTCTACAAATTGGAGAAGAGAAGTGGGCTATTGTTGCAAAAATGCCACAACTTACCTCACAGCCATTAGATGCAGATCTAATGGTCAGAAACGACGGATGGCAGACACACCACTATCACCAATGGTAAGCACAACTTATACATTAACGGATGGAGTACTAGTTACAGTGATGCATATAATTAAGGAAAGGGATCGCACATGTCGGCATTGACTGGAACGAGAATGCAACAGCACAATAAGAACTAAGGCCATGATGATGTAATCACGGTGGTGGTTACAGAAGGCAAGAAGAAAGATGCATCCATCAACATACGACCTCCTCCTCCTCCTCAACTTAGTGCGTAGGGCCACCGACCGGCGGCTAAGGAGCGGCGGCTTTTGTTGAGAGGTCGAGGTACTTCTCAGCAAAGGCATCCAAGGCTTCCAGCCGGTTGAGGAAGGCCAACGTCGTAGCGTCCTCACTGGCCTTGTAGATACATATGTACACGATTTTCTCACACACATGGATGTGTAGGTCGACGAATTCTTGCAGGGTGAGGCGCCTCACGGCGAGTGCGACCTCCAGGTGGACATTCTTCGTGGTGTCGGCGGGCAGTCGCAGGGCCACCAGTGCTTGAAAGAGGTTCTGGCCATGGAGGCCAATTAGGGTGGCAGGCAATGAGGAGCCTGGGCGCGCTGGCTAGAGGAGTATGGCGATTTCATCTATGAGCTTCTTGAGGACGGTGAACTTGTTGGTGGTGGCAACGATCACCTGGTCCAACTGAGAGTCGTAGTTGGCGTCGACGGTAGCCATCCACCAGACAGTCTCCAACACCGTCCGGAGACGATCCTTGCTGCCATACCGCAGGCTGGCATCGTGGACCATCTGGCACAACCGCTAGCCACTCACGCGCATCGCCGCCATGGGTCTGGAGTGAGCTCTTTTGCACTTAGTGTAGGTGCTTAGGCAAATGCTTATGTCGGTGTACTAAATTAGGGGCTCTCCTTTGTACCCCTTACTAAGTGCATGGGCAGTTAGAGTCGCACCCACAACCACACTAAGCAGGGCAGACGGAGGAGTCAAAGCCGCGGGACGGTCAAAGCAACGCCAAGACCAGAAGCGCAAGGGGCAAGAAGGCAAGGTGGTTCTCCCCGGCAAGATCCTTGCCGGGGCAGCCTCCGCAGCTTCGGGAGGAGCCTTGCCGGGGCAACTTGCCCAACGCCACGCTAGCAGAACGTGCCACCTTTGAGCCCAAGGTTCCCAAACACCATCACCCTCGTTGGAACTAGGGCTCGGGAGGCACTTTTGTGGTGGCATGCAGATCTTTGTGAAGACAAAGAGTATAAGACGATGATCCTTGGCGAGATCCTTGCCAAGGAATCCACAAGACCTCCGGCAAGATCCTTGCCGGGGACGACCACGGTGCTGCGGCAAGACCCTTACCGAGGGCATCCACAGGGCCAAAGCCAGTCCCACGCCTGCCAAGATCCCACCGCCGTTCCCATGCAGCTGCAAGCCCACCAGCTAGGCAGGCACCTGTGTGTCAACAAGAGGCCTCTAGGCCAACTCAGCGACGCCTACGTGGCGGCATGCAAATCTTCGTGAAGAACCTACCACCGCGCCACCTCAGCTGCCAGTCAGCCTACATGGCACCATGCGCCCCGCTGGCCTAGACGCGTGTCAGAGCGAGGTGGAGCGGCGACGGATGGGACGGGGGCTGGTTCCTGTCCCCGATAAAGTAAGGGGGACACCTAAGGGGCGTATTAAATGCGTCTTGTCCCGTAATGGCTAGCGATAAGCTTAGCCACTCTACACCGATTGCCACCTCCTGTATGCCACTGTGGCGATCCCCTTGACTATAAAAGGAGGCCCAAGGCATACTGGAGAGGGATTCAGACCCCTTAGCAAGTTACACATGGTAGCTAGCTCAAGAACTCCAAGAACACTCAAATAGACACCAAACCAGGACTAGGGTATTACGCACGTCGTGGCCCAAACCTGGGTAAACGACCCGTGTGCTTGACTGACTATTGATCCTGCTCTTCTCACAACCCCGCGCCCCGCAACCGTAGTAGGGATTCTCGTGATCCTATAGGTGTCGTTTCGACCGACATCTTTGGCGCGCCAGGTAGGGGGGTGCAGTTGAGAGAATCAGGTTCAGTAGTTAGTTCAGCAGTTCTTCATCATCATGGCACCCAAGAGGAAGACGACGACGGCGATCGGCTCATCCGGAGCCGGACTGCCCATGCCAGTGCGGGCGGGGAGCGGGGCCATCACAGACAGAACCCGGGGCGTGGCCCACGAACACCTGCATCACTCTGGCAGCCAGACCCTAGCGAGCGGCGTTGCTTGTGAGCAAGACGATGAGCCGCACGCCGCCAAATCCAGAGATGGAGTTGTGCCCCCAACAGGCGGCACGGGGCCCTCCAGAGCCATCACCGTGCCGGCTGCTGGCTGCGCGGCGACCTCCAAGACATCCACGTCGGCGCCTATCGCACGCTCCTCTCAAGTTGCGCGCAACGAGAAACGTCACCATGTTGGTGACCCCGGGCGCCACCGTGGGAAGAGCCCTACGCACCATTCACGGGACGAAGAAGGCCAGCATGCACTCCAGAGTGCTGGCGAAAATGGTGTATGAACGCAGGACTGTGATAGAGCTCCTTCTAACACGGTTAGAGGTCAGAGCGCATCACGGTCCATGCAGCTTCTGCCGCCACCCACGCCCGCAGAAGCTTTGGCGCACGCGCAGCTGCTCCTCGATTTTCCTCCTGTTGCGGAGAAGCTCGACGAGTGGAGAGCCACAGTCCGGAGCCTCATCGGCATCGCGAAAAGGGATGAGCCGCGGCCAGCGGCGCCCATAGACCGACGCTCCGTCGAGTCACCGCATCCCAGCAAAGGAAGGGTAGGGGGTGATGCAGCCACGATGCACTCTCCTCCCCCACGCCAGCCACCGCGGGTGTCGGTCCGTCATGATGATGCTTGTGACAACATGTCCATAGCATCGTCCAACCCACGGACCCGCCACGATCAACTCCAAGTTCTTCGGGAGCGAGCCCATGAAGATGCTCGGACCACCATCGAGCACCGGCGCGATGCGTGCCACCAGTCAGACAGGCAGGCAGGACCCACTGTGGACCACCCGACTTTTACCCATGAGCTGCGGCAGATCCAGTGGCCCTCCCGCTGCATGTTCAAGCCTGAAGTTGGTGAGAAGTACAATGGCAAGACTCACCCATCGGAGTTCCTCAACATCTACACCATCATGATCCAGGCTGCTGGAGTACGCGACGACAAGGTGCTTGCCAATTATTTCCCGTTGGCACTTAAGCCCAACGTCATGTCATGGTTGATGCACTTGCCGGCAGATTCCATTTCTTCCTGGTCGGATCTGTGTCATGAGTTTGTTGGCGCCTTCACTGGGGTCCATAAAGCTCATGACCAGGCGAGTGATTTGCATATCATTCCCCAGAAGGAAGGATAAAGCCTACACAAGTACATCCAGAGGTTCAATCAGGTGCAATACAGCATCCCAGACGTCCATCCCGCCACCGTGATTAGCGCATTCCATCAGAATGTGCGCAACCGCAAGATACATGAAGAGCTGGTGATGAACAAGGTCAAATATGTGGCCGAACTTTATGTTCTAGCCGATAGGTGCGCCCGAGCTGAAGAGGGGAGGAAGTACCCCGACAAGGACGCTGGTGCGGAAACCAACTCCACAGACTACACCGCCGCCCTGACGAAGAAGGGCCGTCGCTGTAATAGAAAGCACAAGGGCATGACTATGCTTGCCGTCGAGGGATCCGACGACGCCGGCGCTGCCAAGAAGGCCAAGGCAAGTGACCCCGACAAGGAGGTTTTCGGTTGTGCCACTTGCCGGGCCTTGGCAGTGACCGACAAGATGGAAAGCTCCGACAAGCAGTATTGTAAGATCCACCACACCAAGGGCCACGACCTCCAGAACTGCCAACAAGTTGAGCTACTTGCTGAGAAGCAAAAAGCTGAGTATGAGAGGCGGGACAAGGAGAAGGTTCAAGACGGTGCTGGAGGGTCCGGCAAGAAGCATGGCAACCAAGGAGGCTGCCGCAGCAAGGATAACCAGCAAGAGAGGCCCGCTTGGGGCCGCGACAAGAAACAGGAAGATGATGATCATGACGAGGACGACGAGTCCGACGACCATGAGTTTCAGAAAGCTATGGAGGCCATGTGTGTCAACGGTGGCACCTCGCTGCACACATCCCACCGCCAGCTCAAGTAGTGGGCACGTGAGATTGCAGTGGCGGAGCCATCAGTCGATGCTCGGAAGCCATTGAAGTGGTCCAGCACGCCTATCATTTTCGAGGCCGAGGACCACCCTGATCGCATAACAGCTGTCGGGTGCTTGCCGTTGTTGGTTTCACCAACAATATGCAACCTCAAGGTGACAAAGATGTTAGTCGATGGCGGGGCTGGTCTGAACTTGATCTCGCTAGTCGTGATCAAAAGGCTGTAGATTCCTAATGGAGACCTCGAAGAAACGAGCATGTTTCAGGGGGTCAACCCGGGAAGAAGCCAGCCGAAGGGGAAGGTCATGCTGCCTGTGACATTTGGAAGTGAGTTCAATTACAGGACGGAGAGGATTGTCTTCGACGTAGCCGAGATCCCTTTGCCTTACAATGGGATCCTCAGCCGCCCGGCACTAGCCAAGTTCATGGCGGTATCACATTGTGCCTAAAACACGTTGAAGATGCCTGGGCCGATGACCATCATCACTGTCCCCTCCGACAAGAAAGACATGTTGATCTACGCTGATCAACTCTACCGGCAAGCAATCGCAGCGACTGCCGCTAAGGCACTTGCTCCTACCGCTGAAACCCCGGGAGGGAAGGGAACCGGCAAGACCTCTCGCACCCACTCCGGCAAGCGCACCTCTTTGGAGTGTTGAGCTCCCACTGAGGACGTGCCAGAGAGCTCCATCGACAAGAGCAAGAAGTACAGAGCTGCACCACCAGAGACCAAGAGGGTGTCCGTCAAGGAGGACGACACAGGAAGGGATTTCACCATAAGCTCCACCTTGATAGCAAATAGGAAGGCGAGCTCATCGCTTTCCCGTGGGCGAATGTTGATGTGTTTGCATGGCAAGCATCCGACATCCCTGGCGTTCCCAGGGAAGTGATTGAGCGCCATCTTGCTGTCTGTCCTCACGCGCGGCCCGTCAAGCAGAAGGTTAGGAAGCAAGCTCTGGAAAGGCAGGAGTTCATCACGGAAGAGATCAGAAAGCTAGAAGCGGCAGGCTTGGTAAGAGGAGTGCTCCATCTGACGTGGTTGGCCAATCCGGTGGTAGTGCGCAAGGCAAATGGGAAGTGGAGGCTGTGTATTGATTACATGGATATCAATAAGGCCTGTCCAAAAGACCCTTTCCCATTGCCGCGCATCGACCAGATTGTTGACTCTATGGCCGGGTGTGACCTGTTGTCCTTCCTCGACGCCTACTACGGATATCATCAGATCTTCATGACAAAAGAAGATGAAGAGAAGACAACATTCATCACCCCATGTGGTACGTATTGCTTTTTACGGATGCCTTTAGGGTTGAAGAGTGCTAGCTCGACTTTTGTGAGAGCAGTCCAAATTGGTTTTGAGCCCCAGCTACATAGAAATATGGAAGCTTATATGGATGACATAGTGGTCAAAACCAAGGACAAGGCAACACTTGTGCAAGATTTGGAAGAGACATTTGCAAATATGCGCAAGATCAATCTCAAGCTGAACCCTGAGAAGTGCGTCTTCGGTGTTCCGTCTGGCAAGCTTCTCGGGTTCTTTGTGTCGCAACGTGGGATTGAGGTGAATCCCGACAAGATCAAGGCCATCGAGCAGATCAAGGCACCTAAGCTGATCAAGGATGTGCGTCGGCTCACTCGCTGTGTTGCCGCCATGAGCAGATTCATCTCCAAGTCTGCTGAGCGTGCCCTTCCCTTTTTCAAAATCTTGAGAAAGGCGGGCCCAATGGAGTGGACCCCAGAGGTCGAGGCAGCGCTGCAAGATTTGAAGAAGTACCTCTCCACCACGCCAATATTGGTTGCGCCCAAACCACAAGAGCCGCTGCTGCTGTACCTAGCGGCGATGAATCAAGTGGTTAGTGCTGCACTAGTGGCATAGAGGGAGGTCGACAAAGAGACAGTAGTGACGGTGGGCTTGGTGGATGACGAGCCAAAGCTCCCCCCGACAGGACCTGATCTTGGTTGGTCAGGGCACCCGGCAGAGTCTGATGCCAGTGAGACAGGGCCTATGCAACCAAGTGAAGTGGTGCAGAAGAAGAAGATGATGCAGCACCCAGTTTGCTTTGTCAGCTCCCTCTTGCAAGAGGCTAGGTCAAGGTACTTTGGTGTGCAGAAATTGCTCTTCAACCTCCTTATGGCCTCGAGGATGCTGCGTCATTACTTCCAAGCACACGAGATCACCATTGTGACCCGCCTCCCATTGCAACGGATACTGCATAACCCAGATGCGACGGGGAGGATTGTGGAATCGGCCTTGGAGCTGTCAAGTTTCGGTTTGAAGTTTGAAAGTACCTCGACGATCCAGAGCGGAGTTTTGGTGGAGTTTATTGCGGAATGGACTTCGACGCCGAACGAAGAGGTCCAGGAGACAACTCTTCCCGGCAAGGAAACAAGTTGCAACTGGATTATGTACTTTGATGGAGCTTTCTCGCTGCAAGGCGCCGGTGCGTGTGCGCTGCTCGTCGCACCCACCGGAGAGCACCTCAAGTATGTGATCCAGATGCACTTTCCCAGGTATATGTCTACAAACAACACTGCTGACTACGAGGGACTGCTTGCTGGTCTCAGGATCGCGACAGACGTCGGGGTCAAGAAGCTCATCGTCAGGGGTGACTCACACCTTGTCGTCAGGCAACTTAACAAGGATTATCAAAGTCCATTGATGGAGGCCTACATGGATGAAGTGAGGAAGCTGGAGGAGCATTTTGCTGGTATACAGGAAGAGCACATTCCTCGAATGGAGAATGACATTGTCGACTACCTGTCGAAGTGCGCTGCCTTCAAACTATCTGTGGAACCAGGTACCGTTGTGCTTCGGCTGACTCAACCATCCGTAGAACCATCAATAGGGCAGAACAAGCGGAGGAAATCAGGCCCCGACAAGTACTTTCCCACCGAGCTCCCTGGAGCCGCCGGCAAAGATGTTGTCGTGAACGCTGAGCCTGCCGTGGGGCAACCGACTCAGGCAGGGCGTCAAGCCCTGGCTGTAGAGACGGCCGCTCCCATGGCATAGGAGATGCCTTTAGTCCTTGCCATCGAGCCTCAGGCTCCGACATGGGCACATCATACCGTCCAATTCCTTCAGATAGGGGAACTTCTTGAGGAGCAGGAAGAAGAAGAGAAAGTAGCCCGTTGGTCTGCCCTGTATCGGTTTTTTGACAATGTTTTGTACAGAAAAAGAACAAACAGCGTGAAGTTGAAATGCATTCCTCGGGAGGAAGGACTGGAGCTATTGGCAGAGATACATGGAGGCATATGTGGTTCCCACATTGGGTTGAGGGCCCTTGCCGGCAAGGCTTTCCGGCAAGGTTTCTTCTGGCCCACTGCCCTCTAGGATGCAACGACACTAGTAACCAAGTGCGAAGCATGTCAGTTCCATTCGAAGAAGCTTCATCAGCCAGCTCAAGCCCTTCAAACCAGCCCCCTCTCCTGGCCATTCTCGGTTTGGGGGCTCGACATACTGGGCCCTTTCCCCTGCGCCGCCGGGAGCTTTGAGTACTTGTACGTTGCAATCGACAAGTTCACAAAGTTGCCTCAGGTGGAAGCAGTGAGGAAGGTGACAGCGCAGTCGGCCGTCAAGTTCTTCAAGGGGCTAGTTTTCCATTTTGGTGTACCCAACAGGGTCATCACCGACAACGGCACACAGTTCACAAGCCACACCTTCATGCAATACATTGAGGATCTCGGCAGCAAGGTCTGTTTTGCTTCTGTGGCACACCCACGAAGGAATAGCCAAGCGGAGAGAGCAAATGCTGAAGTGCTGCGAGGCCTGAGGACGAAGACTTTTTTACAGGCTGCACAAGACTGGAAGGCGCTGGATTGATGAGTTGCCGATGGTTCTTTGGTCGATCAGGACGATGCCAAATTGAACCACCGGTCAGACACCCTTCGCCCTGGTTTACGGGGCAGAGGCAGTTCTCCCCACGGAACTCATATACAGGTCACCTCGAGTGCTCGCTTATGACGAGCTTGAGCAAGAGTGATTGCGACAAGACGACACAACACTCCATGAGGAAGATCGTCTTTGGGCGGCTGTGAAAGCAGCACGCTACCAGCAAGCCTTGCGCCGCTATCATAGTCGCAAGGTTCATGCCCGAAGCTTTGAGGAAGGCAACCTTGTTCTTCGGCGCGTTCAATCGGCCAAGAATTCCAACAAGTTGACGCCAAAGGAGGAAGGCCCTTATCAGGTAATACGAGTCACCAGGCCCAGCGCAGTCCGCCTGGAGACCGAAGATGTCATTTCAATGAGCAACTCCTGGAACATCGAACATCTTCACAAGTTATACCCATGAGGCGCGGCTTGCCGACCCCCCGACAAGCCACCTTTTTTACAAGCCTTGCTGGCAAGGCATGTAACCCTCTGTACAAAGCCAGGCGTAGACCCTGAGCATAAATAAATGAATCACTGGCACCCCTAAGTTATAGCATGCATGCTAGGTTGAGTCTCTTCCTCGATTAGGGTTGATAGTGCTTAGCGGCGACTAACCCCTAGCATAGATGTCAAGTTTGCATCTCTCTATTCCTTTCCGTCCTCTTTGGTTCGCAGGATACGTGGGCATTTCTGCTGAGCTGCTTGGAAGAAAGAGAACAAGTTGGCACTCTGGTTCCGACAAACCAAAGTTGTCGGGGGCTGCAAACACAAGGGTCCAATCCCGGCAAGCCAGGGCTGCCGGGGGTGGGCTGCAGATTTAGATAAGTTTTTCATCCCCGGTTGTGCATTCCTGTATGGAATTGGGACATATAAAGCCTCGTTTTATTCCTAGGCTGCCGTGCTCCCCTTTTTCCTGTATCCAAGGACTTTTTCCTGGATCGGAACTCGATTGTAGTCGCTACAACAAGGAAGCAAGCGTAGGGCCTGGACTTACTTCGCCCCTGCCTCCTCCAAGAGCGTGAGTATGGCTGCGTGAAGTGGGGGACAGCAAGGCCTGTTGCCGGGCAACAATGTTTATCTTAAGAATAACAAGGATTTTATTCCTTGGTATGGGCCTTGCTCACGCACAAAGAACCCGACAAGCACCCTTTCTCATTAAAACGTCCCATATAGGTACAATTCGTACGGAATGTAAACATGAGCAAGTGGGGATTACAAGTTCTAAATTTGACAAAGGCCCGTGGGCTTACAAACTAAAAAGCGATAAGGTGCCTGTAATCCCTTTCTTGTCCCTCTCCCCAGGAAATGGAACAAGATGACAGAAGGGAAAAAGGAGCGCCTAGGCAAGGTACGAGCAGCAGAAGACACCAAGAGAACATCCCGACGGCCATCCAGAAGAGGACTGATGATGATGGCGCCGGGAGAAGAGTTGGAAGATGAGGCAGTGGGCCGACAATATGCTACGAAGGCATCGGTGCCATCGTACTCCGACTTGACAGCCCGCCACCCGCCTTCTTTGTCTTCTCCAACCCTCCTACGCCAGCCGCCCAAGGAGACGACCTTGAGAAGTTCAAGGAGCTGGCCCCGCCCCCGCCAAATCACTCTGTCGGAAGAAGGTCCAGGTGCAGATGCTGCTGCTGCCGGCACCGCCCAACGACGGTGAGTCCGGCGCCTAGTCGGACCCAACATCCTCCCGCCTGACGCCCTCGTCATCGCTGTCGCTGTCTTCCTCGTCACTCCTGTTTGAGGAAGAATTTTCATCATCAGAGGAGCTCTCTAGGCAACACTTTAGGCGAGTCCCGAAGTCTCCAAAAACCTTGACGGAGAGCAGGTCGTTCTCCATCAGCTTGAAGTAGAGAACGAGCCCCGCCGCCAGGCTGTCGATGCAAGCGAAGGTCTTCCTGAAGGAAATATGCCCTAGAGGCAATAATAAGTTATTATTTATTTCCTTATTTCATGATAAATGTTTATTATTCATGCTAGATTTGTATTAACCGGAAACATAATACATGTGTGAATACATAGACAAACATAGTGTCACTAGTATGCCTCTACTTGACTAGCTCGTTTATCAGAGATGGTTATGTTTCCTAGCCATGGACAAAAGAGTTTTCATTTGATTAACGGGGTCACATCATTAGGAGAATGATGTGATTGACTTGACCCATTCCGTTAGCCTAGCACTTGATCGTTTAGTATGTTGCTATTGCTTTCTTCATGACTTATACATGTTCCTGTAACTATGAGAATTGTGTAACTCCCGTTTACCGGAGGAACACTTTGGGTACTACCAAACGTCACAACGTAACTGGGTGATTATAAAGGAGTACTACAGGTGTCTCCAAAGGTACATGTTGAGTTAGCATAATTTAAGATTAGGTTTTGTCACTCCGATTGTCGGAGAGGTATCTCTGGGCCCTCTCGGTAATGCTCATCACCTAAGCCTTGCAAGCATGTAACTAATGAGTTAGTTATGAGATGAAGTATTACAGAACGAGTAAAGAGACTTGTCGGTAATGAGATTGAACTAGGTATTGGATACCGACGATCGAATCTTGGACAAGTAACATACCAATGACAAAGGGAACAACATATGTTGTTATGCGGTTTGACCGATAAAGATCTTCGTAGAATATGTAGGAACCAATATGGGCATCCAGGTCCCGCTATTGGTTATTGACCAGAGATGTGTCTCAGTCATGTCTACATCGTTCTCGAACCGTAGGGTCCGCACGCTTAAGGTTTCGATGACAGTTATATTATGAGTTTATGTATTTTGATGTACCGAAGGTTGTTCGGAGTCCCGGATATGATTACGGACATGACGAGGAGTCTCGAAATGGTCGAGACATAAAGATTGATATATTGGACGGATATATTTGGACACTGGAAAGGTTCCGGAGAAGTTTGGAACCCCGGGAGGTTACCGGAACCCCCCGGGAGGTATATGGGCCTTATTGGGCCCATGTAGGAGGAAGAGAGAAGGAGCAAGGGAGGGGGGCGCGCCCCCCCAAGCCCAATCCGAATTGGGGAGGGGGCCGGCCCCCCTTTCCTTTCTCCTTCCCCCTCTTCCTATTACTACTACTAGTACTACTTCCTAATACTAGTACTCTTTCCTTCCCCCTCCAAATAAGATAAGGAAAAGAGAGGGAAACCTACTTGGAGTAGGTTTCCCCCTCCTCATGGCGCGCCCCCCCTAGGGCCGGCCACCTCCTCCCTCCCTCCTTTATATACGGGGGTAGGGGGGCACCCTAGGACACACAAGTTGATCATTGATCGTTCCTTAGCCGTGTGCGGTGCCCCCCTCCACGATATTACACCTCGGTCATATTGTAGCGGTGCTTAGGCGAAGCCCTGCGACAGGAGAACATCAAGATCGTCACCATGCCGTCGTGCTGACGGAACTCCCCCTCGGCGCCTCTGCTGGATCGGAGATCGAGGGTGCGTCATCGAGCTGTACGCGTGTCAAGAACTCGGAGGTGCCGGAGTAACGGTACTTGGATCGGTTGAACCGGAGGACGTATGACTACTTCCTCTACGTTACGTCAATGCTTCCGCTTCGGTCTACGAGGGTACGTAGACAACACTCTCCCCTCGTTGCTATATCATCACCATGATCTTGCTTGTGCGTAGGAAATTTTTTGAAATTACTACGTTCCCCAACAGTGGCATCCAAGCCTAGGTTTTATGCGTTGATGTTATATGCACGAGTAGAACACAAGTGAGTTGTGGACGATATAAGTCATACTGCCTACCAGCATGTCATACTTTGGTTCAGCGGTATTGTGAGATGAAGCGGCCCGGACCGACATTACGCATACGCTTACGCGAGACTGGTTTCACCGTTACGAGCACTCGTGCTTAAAGGTGGCTGGCGGGTGTCTGTCTCTCTCACTTTAGTTGAACCGAGTGTTGCTACGCCCGGTCCTTGTGAAGGTTAAAACGGAGTCTATTTGACAAACTATCGTTGTGGTTTTGATGCGTAGGTGAGATTGGTTCTTGCTTAAGCCCGTAGCAGCCACGTAAAATTTGCAACAACAAAGTAGAGGACGTCTAACTTGTTTTTGCAGGGCATGTTGTGATGTGATATGGCCAAGACATGATGCTATATTTTATTGTATGAGATGATCATGTTTTGTAACCAAAGTTATCGGCAACTGGCAGGAGCCATATGGTTGTCGCTTTATTGTATGAAATGCAAACGCCCTGTAATTGCTTTACTTTATCACTAAGCGGTAGCGATAGTCGTAGAAGCAATAGATGGCGTAACGACAACGATGCTACGATGGAGATCAAGGTGTCGCGCCAGTGACGATGGTGATCATGACGGTGCTTCAAAGATGGAGATCACAAGCACAAGATGATGATGGCTATATCATATCACTTATATTGATTGCATGTGATGTTTATCCTTTATGCATCTTATCTTGCTTTGATTGACGGTAGCATTTTAAGATGATCTCTCACTAATTATCAAGAAGTGTTCTCCCTGAGTATGCACCGTTGTGAAAGTTCTTCGTGCTGAGACACCACGTGATGATCGGGTGTGATAGGCTCTACGTTCAAATACAACGGGTGCAAAACAGTTGCACACGCGGAATACTCAGGTTATACTTGACGAGCCTAACATATACAGATATGGCCTCGGAACACGGAGACCGAAAGGTCGAGCGTGAATCATATAGTAGATATGATCAACATAGCGATGTTCACCATTAAAACTACTCCATCTCACGTGATGATCGGACATGGTTTAGTTGATTTGGATCACGTGATCACTTAGATGACTAGAGAGATGTCTGTCTAAGTGGGAGTTCTTAAGTAATATGATTAATTGAACTTAAATTTATCATGAACTTAGTCCTGGTAGTATTTTACAAATTATGCTGTAGATCAATAGCTCGCGTTGTTGCTTTCATATGTTTATTTTGATATGTTCCTAGAGAAAACTGTGTTGAAAAATGTTAGTAGCAATGTCGTGGATTTGATCCGTGATCTGAGGTTAATCCTCATTGCTGCACAGAAGAATTATGTCCTTGATGCACCGCTAGGTGACAGACCTATTGCAAGAGCAGATGTAGACGTTATGAACGTTTGGCTAGCTCAATATGATGACTACTTGATAGTTTAGTGCACCATGCTTAACGGCTTAGAATCGGGACTTCAAAGACGTTTTGAACGTCATGGACCATATGAGATGTTCCAGGAATTGAAGTTAATATTTCAAGCAAATACCCGAGTTGAGAGATATGAAGTCTTCAACAAGTTCTATAGCTAAAAGATGGAGGAGAATCGCTCAACTAGTGAGCAAGTGCTCAGATTGTCTGGGTACTACAATCGCTTGAATCAAGTGGGAGTTAATCTTCCAGATAAGATAGTGATTGACAGAGTTCTCTAGTCACCATCACCAAGTTAGTAGAACTTCGTGATGAACTATAGTATGCAAGGGATGACGAAAATGATTCCCGAGCTCTTCGTGATGTTGAAATCGACGAAGGTAGAAATCAAGAAAGAGCATCAAGTGTTGATGGTTAACAAGACCACTAGTTTCAAGAAAAGGGCAAAGGGATAGAAGGGAACTTCAAGAAGAACGGCAAGCAAGTTGCTGCTCAAGTGAAGAAGCCCAAGTCTGGACCTAAGCCTGAGACTAAGTGCTTCTACTGCAAAGGGACTGGTCACTGGAAGCAGAACTACCCCAAGTATTTGGCGGATAAGAAGGATGGAAAAGTGAACAAAGGTATATTTGATATACATGTTATTGATGTGCACTTTACTAGTGTTTATAGCAACCCCTCGGTATTTGGTACTGGTTCAGTTGCTAAGAGTAGTAACTCGAAACGGGAGTTGCAGAATAAACAGAAACTAGTTAAGAGTGAAGTGACGATGTATGTTGAAAGTAGTTTCAAGATTGATATGATCATCATCGCACACTCCCTAAACTTTCGGGATAAGTGTTAAACCTAAATAAATGTTATTTAGCGTTTGCGTTGAGCATGAATATGATTTGATCGTGTTTATTGCAATACGGTTATTCATTTAAGTAAGAAAATAAACTGTTGTTCTGTTTACATGAATAAAACCTTATATGGTTACACACCCAATGAAAATGGTTCATTGGATCTCGATTTTAGTGATACACATATTCATAATATTGAAACCAAAAGATGCAAAGTTAATAATGATAGTGCAACTTATTTGTAGCACTGCCGTTTAGGTCATATTGGTGTAAAGCGCATGAAGAAACTCCATACTGATGGACTTTTGGAACCACTTGATTATGAATCACTTGGTACTTGCGAACCGTGCCTTTTGGGCAAGATGACTAAAACACCATTCTCCGGAACAATGGAACGAGCTACTAACTTATTGGAAATAATACATACCGATGTATGCGATCCAATGAGTGTTGATGCTCGTGGCAAGTATCGTTATTTTCTGACCTTCACAAGATGATTTGAGCAGATATGGGTATATCTACTTGATGAAACATAAGTCTGAAATAGTTGAAAGGTTCAAAGAATTTCAGAGTGAAGTAAAAAAAAATCATCGTAACAAGAAAATAAAGTTTTTGCGATCTGATCACGGAGACGAATATTTGAGTTACGAGTTTGGTCTTCAACTAAAACAATGTGAAATAGTTTCACAGTTCACGCCAACGGAACACCACAACATTATGGTGTGTCCGAACGTCGTAATCGTACTTTATTGGATATGGTGCGATCTATGATGTTTCTTGCTGATTTACCATTGTCGTTTTGGGGTTATGCATTAGAGACAGCTGCATTCACGTTTAAAATAGGGCACCATCTAACTTTGTTGAGACGACACCGCATGAACTATGGTTTAGCAGTAAACCTAAGCTGTTGTTTCTTAAAGTTTGGAGTTGCGATGCTTATATGAAAAAGGGTTTTTCAACTTGATAAGCTCGAACCCAAATCGGAGAAGTGCGTCTTCATAGAATACCCAAAGGAAATTGTTGGGTACACCTTCTATCACAGATCCGAAGGCAAATTTGTTGCTGATAATAGATCCTTTCTAGAGAAGGAGTTTCTCTCGAAAGAAGTGAGTGGGACGAAAGTAGAGCTTGATAAGGTAATTTGTACCTTCTCCCGAATTGGAAAATAGTTCATCACTGAAATCAGTTCCAGTGATTCCTACACCAATTAGTGAGGAAGCTAATGATGATGATCATGAAACTTCAGATCAAGTTACTACAGAACCTCGTAGGTCTTCCAAAGTACGGTCCGCACCAGTGTGGTACGGTAATCCTGTTCTGAAAGTCATGTTACTAGACCATGATAAACCTAGGAACTATGAGGAAGCGATGATGAGCCCAGATTCCGCGAAATGGCTTAAGGCCATAAAATCTGAGATATGATCCATGTATGAAAACAAAGTATGGACTTTGATTGACTTGCTCGATGATCAGCAAGCCATGTTAAATAAATGGATCTTCAAGAGGAAGACGGACACTAATAGTAGTGTTACTATCCACTAAGCTCGACTTGTTGCAAAAGGTTTTTCAACAAGTTCAAGGGGTTGAATACGATGAGATTTTCTCACTCGTATCGATGCTTAAGTCTGTCTGAATCATGTTAGCAATTGCCACATTTTATGAAATCTGGCAGATGGATGTCAAAACTGCATTCGTTAATGGATTTACTAAAGAAGAGTTGTATATGATACAACCAAAAAGGTTTTGTCAATCCTAAAGGTGCTAACAAAATGTGCAAGCTCCAGCGATCCATCTATGGACTGGTGCAAGCATCTCGGAGTTGGAATATACGCTTTGATAAATTGATCAAAGCATATAGTTTATATGGACTTACGATGAAGCCTGTATTTACAATAAAGTGAGTGGGAGCACTACAGCCTTTCTGATTAGTATATGTGAGTGACATATTGTTGATCAGAAATGATGTAGAATTTTTCTGCAAAGCATAAAGGAGTGTTTTAAAAGAGTTCTTTAAAAAGAAAAGACCTCAGTAAAAGCTACTTACATATTGAGCATCAAGATCTATTGAGATAGATCAAGACGCTTGATAAGATTTTCAATGAGTACATACCTTGGCAAGATTTTGAAATAGTTCAAAATGGAACAGTCAAAGAAAGAGTTCTTGCCTGTGTTGCAAAGGTATTGAGTAAGACTCAAATCCCGACCACAGTAGAAAATAGAAAGAGAATGAAAAGTCATTCCCTATGCCTCAGTCATAGGTTCTATAAAGTATGCTATGTACCAGACCTATTGTATACCTTGCTCTGAATTTGGCAAGGGAGTACAACAGTGATCTAGGAGTAGATCACTGGACATTGGTCAAGAATATCCTTAGTAAGGACTAAGGAGATGTTTCTCGATTATGGAGGTGATAAAAGAGTTTATTGTAAAAGTTACATCAGTGCAAACTTTTACACTGATCCAGATGACTCTAAGTCTCAACCTGAATACATATTAAAAGTGGGAGCAATTAGCTAGAGTAGCTCCATGCAGAGCATTGTGGACATAAAATATTTGCAAAATACATACGGCTCTGAATGTGACAGACCCGTTGACTAAGCTTCTCTCACGAGCAAAACATGATCACACCTTAGTACTCTTTGGGTGATAATCACATAGCAATGTGAACTAGATTATTGACTCTAGTAAACCCTTTGGGTGTTGGTCACATGATGATGTGAACTATGGGTGTTAATCATATACAGATATGAATATTGGTGCTAAATCACATGGTGATGTGAACTAGATTATTGACTCTAGTGCAAGTGGGAGACTGAAGGAAATATGCCCTAGAGGCAATAATAAAGTTATTATTTATTCCCTTATTTCATGATAAATGTTTATTATTCATGCTAGAATTGTATTAACCGGAAACATAATACATGTGTGAATACATAGACAAACATAGTGTCACTAGTATGCCTCTACTTGACTAGCTCGTTTATCAGAGATGGTTATGTTTCCTAGCCATGGACAAAAGAGTTGTCATTTGATTAACGGGGTCACATCATTAGGAGAATGATGTGATTGACTTGACCCATTCCGTTAGCCTAGCACTTGATCGTTTAGTATGTTGCTATTGCTTTCTTCATGACTTATACATGTTCCTGTAACTATGAGAATTGTGTAACTCCCGTTTACCGGAGGAACACTTTGGGTACTACCAAACGTCACAACGTAACTGGGTGATTATAAAGGAGTACTACAGGTGTCTCCAAAGGTACATGTTGAGTTAGCATAATTTAAGATTAGGTTTTGTCACTCCGATTGTCGGAGAGGTATCTCTGGGCCCTCTCGGTAATGCTCATCACCTAAGCCTTGCAAGCATGTAACTAATGAGTTAGTTATGAGATGAAGTATTACAGAACGAGTAAAGAGACTTGTCGGTAACGAGATTGAACTAGGTATTGGATACCGACGATCGAATCTCGGACAAGTAACATACCAATGACAAAGGGAACAACATATGTTGTTATGCGGTTTGACCGATAAAGATCTTCGTAGAATATGTAGGAACCAATATGGGCATCCAGGTCCCGCTATTGGTTATTGACCAGAGATGTGTCTCAGTCATGTCTACATCGTTCTCGAACCGTAGGGTCCACACGCTTAAGGTTTCGATGACAGTTATATTATGAGTTTATGTATTTTGATGAACCGAAGGTTGTTCAGAGTCCCGGATATGATTACGGACATGATGAGGAGTCTAGAAATGGTCAAGACATAAAGATTGATATATTGGACGGATATATTTGGACAGCAGAAAGGTTCCGGAGAAGTTTGGAGCCCCGGGAGGTTACCGGAACCCCCCGGGAGGTATATGGGCCTTATTGGGCCCATGTAGGAGGAAGAGAGAAGGAGCAAGGGAGGGGGGCGCGCCCCCCCAAGCCCAATCCGAATTGGGGAGGGGGGCCGGCCCCCCTTTCCTTTCTCCTTCCCCCTCTTCCTATTACTACTACTAGTACTACTTCCTAATACTAGTACTCTTTCCTTCCCCCTCCAAATAAGATAAGGAAAAGAGAGGGAAACCTACTTGGAGTAGGTTTCCCCCTCCTCATGGCGCGCCCCCCTAGGGCCGGCCACCTCCTCCCTCCCTCCTTTATATACGAGGGTAGGGGGGCACCCTAGGACACACAAGTTGATCATTGATAGTTCCTTAGCCGTAGCGGTGCTTAGGCGAAGCCCTGCGACAGGAGAACATCAAGATCGTCACCACGCCGTCGTGCTGACGGAACTCCCCCTCGGCGCCTCTGCTGGATCGGAGATCGAGGGTGCGTCATCGAGCTGTACGCGTGTCAAGAACTCGGAGGTGCCGGAGTAACGATACTTGGATCGGTTGAACCGGAGGACGTACGACTACTTCCTCTACGTTACGTCAACGCTTCCGCTTCAGTCTACGAGGGTACGTAGACAACACTCTCCCCTCGTTGCTATATCATCACCATGATCTTGCGTGTGCGTAGGAATTTTTTTGAAATTACTACGTTCCCCAACACTTCCACCCACGACGGAGATACATGACATGAGGGGATGGGAAGTCAACATCAACTCGCGTGCCGCTATTCCCGCAGCCCCTCATGTGCAATATCAACGTATGCAGCGGGTCGAGCTCCATCTCTCGAGCAAATGGAGTGGGAAGACAAAGACGACGATGCGCTGGCCAGCGCAGCCTGATGAAGAACTCGCGGGACTGGTCCCCGACATGGCCCTCCATCATGGGAGGGACCGCCGGCGGAGGCGAGGCCGATGCACCACCCTGTCCTCCTCTTCCCCGAGCGCCAAGGCGACCTCGGTCTTGCCCCTCCCCCTTCCCTTGAGTTGGCTCTTCCGCCACGAGTTCTTGGGAAGGAGGGGCGCGTTGTCGGGCGGAGACCCTCGTCGCCACCGTCAAAGCACCGGCGCACCCTCTCACCATAGCAGAAGAAAGAAAGAGGCCAAGATGGAAGGAGGAGGATGGTGAAAGATTGGGGGATGCCATCCCTCCCACTCCCCTCCTTATAAAGGGGCGAGATTGGGGCTCGGCCGCCTCCCTCAACCAGTCCGCCTCATTAAGGTGATAGCAGGCGGGGCCGTCGAACGCCCTCCTTGCCCAATTGAAGGCGCGTGGGTATCGGCCCGCACGCATGCCTTCCCATATTCCATGCGCCTATTACCTGCCCCACGTTGTGCATGCGGCGCACCTCACGCAGGGGGCGGGCATAAGGGGAAACGTGGAGGGTAAATGAGTGCCGGTCTTGCGGTTTTCAAGGGACACGCAAGCCGCCTCTTTACTATTCACTTCAGGATGATGCAAGCATGCTTCAGTCATCCCCGTGCGTGACCCCCACGTTATGCACAACCCCCACGTCGCACGTTTAACGCGGGTCGTGGGGAAGCACAGCAGACAGGAGAAGTTACTGCGGTAAATTCCGCCCCACCTGCCCGCGCACTGTTCTAGGCCTAGCCCAACAACGCATTGCACTTATGTGTGTCCCAGGCCCGGGGCCCCTGTCCGTGTACTAAAGTAGGGGCTCTCCTTTGTACCCCTTACTAAGTGCACGGGCAGTCAGAGCCGCACCCACGACCACACTAAGCAGGGCAGAGGGAGGAGTCAAAGCCGTGGGACGGTCAAAGCAACGCCAAGACCAGAAGCGCAAGGGGCAAGAATGAGAGGTGGTTCTCCCCGGCAAGATCCTTGCCAGGGCAGCCTCTGCAGCTCCGGCAGGAGCCTTGCCAGGGTAACTTGCGCAATGCCACGCCAGCAGAACGTGCCACCTTTGAGCCCAAGGTTCCCAAACACCATCACCCTTGAGGGAGTCCCGGACTAGGGGTGTCCGCATAGCCGAACTATCATCATCGGCCGGACTCCAAGACTATGAAGATACAAGATTGAAGACTTCGTCCCATGTCCGGATGGGACTTTCCTTGGTGTGGAAGGCAAGCTTGGCGATATGGATATGTAGATCTCCTACCATTGTAACCGAGTCTATGTAACCCTAGCCCTCTCCGGTGTCTATATAAACCGGATGGCTTTAGTCCGTAGGACGAACAACAATCATACCATAGGCTAGCTTCTAGGGTTTAGCCTCCTTGATATCGTGGTAGATCTACTCTTGTAACACACATCATCAATATTAATCAAGCAGGACGTAGGGTTTTACCTCCATCAAGGGGGCCCGAACCTGGGTAAAACATCGTGTCCCTCGTCTCCTGTTACCATCCGCCTAGACGCACAGTTCGGGACCCCCTACCCGAGATCCGCCGGTTTTTACACCGACATTGGTGCTTTCATTGAGAGTTCCTCTATGTCGTCACCGATAGGCTCGATGGCTTCTTCGATCAGCAACAACGACGCAGTCCAAGGTGAGACCTTCCTCCCCGGGCAGATCTTCGTATTCGGCGGCTTTGCACTGCGGGCCAATTCACTTGGCCATCTGGAGTAGATCAAAAGCTACGCCCCTGGCCATCAGGTCAGATTTGGAAGTTTGAACTTCACGGCTGACATCCGCGGGGACTTGATCTTCGACGGATTTGAGCCACAGCCAAGTGCGCCGCACTGTCACGACGGGCATGATTTAGCTCTGCAGCCGGATAGTACCCTGGAGGCCGCACTCGAGTCCGCTCCGATCTTCAATTCGGAGCCGGCTGCACAGATCGAGGATGGATGGCTAGACACCGCCTCGGGGGCTGCAACCTCTACGGCTATAGAGCCGAACACTGACCTTGTCCCTCATGAAGCTCGTGACTCCGAGGTGCCGGACTCCTCGCCGGACTCCGAACCTCCCGCGCCCCCTCTGATCGAATCCGATTGGGCGCCGATCATGGAGTTCACTGCGGCGGACATCTTTCAACACTCACCTTTTGGCGACATCTCGAGTTCGCTAAAGTATCTCTCGTTATCAGGAGAGCCCTGGCCGGACTGCGGTCAGGATGGTTGGGATGCGTACGACGAAGAAATTCAAAACCCACCCACCACCCACTTGGTAGCCACTGTCGACGATCTAACCGACATGCTAGACTACGACTCCCAAGACATCGACGGTATGGACGACGATGCCGGAGTCGACCAAGAACCAGCGCCCACCGGGCACTGGAAAGCCACCTCATCATATGACATATACATGGTGGATATCCCAAAGGAGGGGAATGGCGAAGGAACAGCAGAGGATGACCCTTCCAAGAAACATCCCAAGCGCCAGCATCAGCGGAGCCGCTCTATATCCCGCCACAGCAAGAATGAAGATTCTGGCAACAGAGATAATAACACCCCAGACAGTGCCAAAGACAACCCACTCCAGCAAGATTCAGCACAGGAGTACGGAGACGCCAGCCCTCATGAGAGAGCGGTAGCAAAAGAGGTAGAGGATTATATGCCTCCCTCCGGAGACGAGTCAAGCCTCGACGACGATGAATTCGTCGTGCCTGAGGATCCCGTCGAACAAGAGCATTTTAAACGCAGGCTTATGGCCACGGCAAACAGCCTCAAGAAAAAGCAGCAACAGCTTAGAGCTGATTAAGATCTGCTAGCCGACAGATGGACTGAAGTCCTCGCGGCCGAAGAGCATGAGCTCGAACGCCCCTCCAAAAGCTACCCTAAACGCAAGCTGCTCCCCTGATTAGAGGAGGAGACGTATGAACCTGCATCACCAGCAGACAATACGGCTGACCGACCACCCCGTGGTCGCGACAGAGAGGCCTCTAGGCCCTTCACTAGAACCGTACCCTGGGATCGCTCGAAAAGCACAAAGCCACAGGGGAACGCTTCGGACTTGCGAGATATATTGGAGGATAAGGCAAGACAATCAAGATCGATCTATGGATCGCGTGGGCGCCCCACGATACGTGACGACAACCGTCGCGCCAGACACAGTAAGTCTGGCCGGGCTGAACAAAATAGACAAAGCTCTCTTGAGCTCTGTCGTGATATCGCCCAGTACAGAGGCGCCGCACACCCACTATGCTTCACAGATGAAGTAATGGATCATCAAATCCCCGAAGGGTTTAAACCCATGAATATTGAATCTTACGATGGCACAACAGACCCCGTAGTTTGGATCAAAGACTATCTCCTCCACATCCACATGGCCCGTGGTGACGATCTTCACACCATCAAATATCTCCCACTCAAACTTAAAGGACCAGCCCGGCATTGGCTTAACATCTTGCCAGCAGAGTCAATCGGGAGTTGGGAAGACCTGGAAGTCGCATTCCTCGATAACTTCCAAGGCATGTATGTGCGACCACCAGACGCTGATGACCTAAGACACATAATTCAGCAGCCAGACGAATCGGCCAGACAATTCTGGACACGGTTCTTAACCAAGAAAAACCAAATCGTCGACTGTCCGGATGCGGAGGCCCTCGCGGCCTTCAAGCATAACATCCGCGACGAGTGGCTTACCCGGCACCTGGGACAGGAAAAGCCGAAATCCATGGCAGCCCTCACATCACTCATGACCTGCTTCTGCGCAGGTGAGGACAACTGGCTAGCACGCATCAACAACCTCAGCAAAAATTCTGGCAGTCCGGATACCGAGGACCATAATGGCAGGTCGCGTCGCAACAAAAACAAACGCCGCATTAACGGTGATAATAGTGAAGATACGACAGTCAATGCCGGATTCAGAGGCTCTAAACCTGGTCAGCGGAAAAAGCCATTCAAAAGAACTACTCCGGGTCCATCCAATTTGGACCGAATACTCGACCGCTCGTGCCAGATACATGGCACCCCCGACAAGCCAACCACACCAACAGGGACTGTTGGGTATTCAAGCAGGCAGGCCAGTTAATTGCCGAAAACAATGACAAGGGGCTGCATAGCGATGACGAGGAAGAGACCCGACCGCCGAACAATAGAGGACAGAAGGGTTTCCCCCCACAGGTGCGGACGGTGAACATGATATACGCAACACACATACCCAAAAGGGAGCGGAAGCGTGCACTCAGGGATGTATATGCGATGGAGCCAGTTGCCCCGAAGTTCAATCCATGGTCCTCCTGCCTGATCACTTTTGACCGAAGGGACCACCCCACAAGCATCCGCCACGGAGGATTCGCCGCATTGGTTTTAGACCCAATCGTCGATGGATTTCACCTCACCAGAGTCCTGATGGACGGCGGTAGCAGCCTGGATCTGCTTTATCAGGATACAGTGCGCAAAATGGGCATAGACCCCTCAAGGATTAAACCTACCAAGACAACCTTTAAATGCATCATACCAGGTGTAGAAGCCAATTGTACAGGCTCAGTTACACTGGAAGTGGTCTTCGGATCCCCGGATAATTTCTAAAGCGAGGAGTTAATCTTCGACATAGTTCCGTTCCGCAGCGGCTATCATGCTCTGCTCGGACGTACCATGTTTGCAAAGTTCAACGCGGTGCCGCACTACGCATACCTCAAGCTCAAGATGCCAGGCCCTCGAGGAGTCATCACGGTCAACCGAAATACTGAACGCTCTCTCCGAACGGAGGAACATACAGCGGCTCTCGCGGCAGAAGTACAGTGCAGCCTCTTAAGGCAATTCTTGAGTCCGACCGTTAAGCGACCAGACGCGGCTAAACGCGCCTGGAGTAACCTACAACAAGACCACCTGGAACATTCCGAGCACGCGTAGCAGTGCGGCCCCAACCCCAGCCCCTGCAAAACGTCAAGACATGTCCTTCGCGTACACCATTACGCTTTGAAGATACCATGGGCATGAGGAGAGGGGCACGACCACGATAGGCCCAGAATGCGGCTCAACCACACCAGGGGCTCTCAAGTGTGTCGTTCTTTTTTCTTTTCCTTTTTCCTTTTTATTTTTACCCACATGACTCCGTTCGTTAGAGGCCCTGTCCGGCAGTAGACCTGCCGAACTCACGATGCAACAGCCAGGGAAGAAGGAAGGCTACAACGAATATCCAGGTGGTCTACATTACGAGCATTAAATCTATTTTATACACCATTCCCCAGCCTACCCCCTGGAGGGGGACATGTTTAAATAGTCCCATCCCTTCCTTATCGCACCATTTGTATCATTCTGCATTCATAGCAATCTTTTCTTGAATAAGTAATGCAACACCTTTTTGCTTCCAATTGCATTTCTTTCTTATACATGTGTTCATTTATGACATGTTGCATCCGTACATTTTGGTACGGCTCAATACACCAGGGGCTTATGTTCCCCGCATCATGGTGTGATAAGTCCGAACACTTTCACAAGTGCGGCACCCCGAAATTATAGCATTATATGCATCGGCTCCGAATCATGTCTTGCGTCAATAGTTGGGTTTGCCCGGCTCCCATGTTTTGGTACCTTACGTTCCGTTGTATCGGCTAAGGTAGCACTGGGAGAACCACTGCGATTGCGCCCCAGTTGAGCTGGGCGAGCGCCTTAGTGGAGAAAGCTAAAACTGACCGTCATGATGAGGCGAGAGTCGGTCGCTGTCCGAGAGGTTTTTTGCGAGTCCCTAAAGACTTATGCCGCTTAGAGCGAGGAGCCGGCTTTGTCCGGCCCAGGCGTGGATAGCGCCCCAAATTCGGCCTTCTGAAGACTAGGGGCTTCGCCAAAATTTAAAATTATAGAATTCTATGGCTAAGTGAGAGTGTTCAAGCATTATAAGTCCGGTTGCCTTGTTCGTTGTGTTGAGCGCCTCCCTAGATGGACCCAAAAATGGGAACAAGAGTGCTCAAGTTTATCCCGAACACCCCAGCACTCATGGCATGGGGGCTGAAGCCGACGACTTGCCAACTCTCAGATTCGATAAACAGCCGCACATAAGGTAATATTTTAAATTAACAAGCGTTGCTTAGCGCATATGAACTAACTTTTCAGCGCACAGGATAACAAAATGCGAGTCTACTCAAATATTACATCTTTGGAGCACTCACTCGCAATAGTGCGGGCACCCTTCAGGACACTCTTATAATACATCTCGGGCGTGCGATGCTCCTTGCCCTGCGGTGGCGCGTCCGTCACAAGCTTCTAAGCATCCATCTTGCCCCAGTGCACCTTTGCGCGGGCAAGGGGCCGACGGGCACCTTCAATACAGGCGGAGTGCTTGATGACTTCAACCCATGGACACGCATCCACCAGCCGCCGCACCAGGCCGAAGTAGCTCCCAGGCATGGCCTCCTTAGGCCACAGCCAAACTATGAGGCCCTTCATGGCCTGTTCGGCCACCTTGTGGAGCTCGACCATCTGCTTCAGCTGGTCGCTAAGGGGCACCAGATGTCCGGCCTCAGCATACTGAGACCAGAAGACCTTCTCCGTCGAGCTCCCCTCCTCGGCCCTGTAGAAAGCGGCAGCATTGGACACGCTGCGGGGCAGATCTGCGAACGCTCCTGGAGAGCTCCGAATTCAGGTAAGTGATATGTAATTCACACTCACATGCTTACTTGCATGAAAAACGCCTTGCCCGCCGCTATTTTCTTCAACGCCTCGACTTCCTGGAGGACCTTATAGGCTTCGGCCTTAGTGGCTTTGGCACTCTCAAGAGCCGATGCAAGCTCAGAATCTCGAGTCTTCGAGTCACGCTCCAGGCTCTCATGTTTTTCCACGAGATCCTGGAGCTCTTGTTGTACCTCCACCACCCGCGCCTCATGTTTCTCTCGCTCGGTGCGCTCCGCGGCCGCATTGCGTTCGGCCGCGGCCACCGCCTCCTTCAGGGTCGCCACCTCGTTAGTGGCCCCTGCAATGCCCACGTTATCCTTGTCATTCTTTTTGCAACAAAAATCCTTTTCTGTAAGGTACAATTTTAATAAGGTATTACTCACCTTCCTTGTCCTCGAGCTGCTTCTTGGCACGGCCGAGCTCGTTCTCGGACCGCTCGAGGCTTTCCTTCAAAGTATTGACCTCCGCAGTCAGTGCGGCAGAGGTCAGCAGCGCAGCCTGCAATCCCATAATGACATATTTCTTATGACTCCTGCGTAAATCTTTTTGGATCCTCAGTCCGGATTTTCTTTCCGAACACCGAACCGAGCATCAGGGGCTACTGTCTATGCGGTACTATTTTACATATATCAAAATTCTTACCTCAAAGCCTGTTAGAAGGCTGCTGCAGGCTTCGGTCAGCCCGCTCTTGGCGAGCTGAACCTTCTGAATCACCGCACTCATAACAGTGTGGTGTTCCTCTTCGATGGAGGCCCATTGAGTGCCTCCAGCAAGCTATCCGGCGCCTCCGGTTGGACGGAGGCTGCTGGCGTCACGGTCTTGCCCTTCTTACGAAGGGGCCACCCGCCGGACTCCGGAGCCACTATGGGTTCCGGGGCCGAGTCCGGTGCAAAGTCCGGGAGGTTGTCCTGCGACACCTCTGGGGCCTCCTCCTCCTGGTGGGTCCCTTCCCGGGATCCCACCTCGGCATCGTCCGCATCATGGGGGGTGGGGGCGGTCGGAAGAGAATCCATATCCGACGCACCTAAGGACCCGCTCGACGAAGCGAGAAGATCATCCTTGGGAGGACTGCAGGGTTGTATGCGGCATTAGAAAGACATTATGTGGCGAAAAGAAAAACAATAAAGTTATTCGGGAGTCCGGATACTTACGATCTCGCCAGGGGCTTGGCCCTTGGAGGCCAGTCCTCGTCGTCGTCACTGGCGTAGGCAGAGCAGTCCGGGGAAAGAGTTTTTCCCTTCTTGGACCCTTCGGCTCCCTCGTTGGGTAGGCC
The DNA here is from genome assembly GCF_018294505.1 of Triticum aestivum. Classification (NCBI taxonomy): domain Eukaryota; kingdom Viridiplantae; phylum Streptophyta; class Magnoliopsida; order Poales; family Poaceae; genus Triticum; species Triticum aestivum. The sequence continues at coordinate 601,387,091 of NC_057801.1, forward strand.
TTCCTTTTCCTCTCCCCCCCGCTGGGGGAGAGGCTTTCTTCCTCTCCTCCTCACCTTTGTGAGAGGAGTCAGCCTCGGAGTCATCATCCGATAACATCTGAAAACGGGAGCTCTTCCGAGTGCCCGTGGCCTTCTTCTTGGCCTTCTTCTCCAGCACCACGTGGGGTGCCGGACCCAGCAGCCCTGTCAAGCGGGCGTCCGCTGGGTCCTCTGGTAATGGGGCCAGACAGATAGTCTGTTCGGCCTTCTTCAGCCAGTCCTGTCAAAGGAAAGGGAGTTTTAGATCCCGCATAAAGTCAAAATATGGAAAACAAGCGTCCCGTAAAGGACAGAATCACTTACCTCGTCAGCTGGACGCTGCGAGCTGAATCCGCGATCTTCGGTAGCAGATGAGGGAGCCTCGGCGCCCTTGAACAGCACCTTCTAGACATCTTCGTACGTAGTGTCGAAAAGCCCTCTCAAAGTCTGGTGCTGCGCCGGATCAAACTCCCACATGTTGAAGCCCCATCGTTGGCACGGGAGAATCTGGCGGATGAGCATGACCTAGACTACGTTGACAAGCTTGAGCTTCTTGTCCACTAGCTTTTGGATGCAGGCTTGGAGTCCGGTCAGCTCCTCCGAATCACCCCATGTCCGGCCGCTCTCTTTCCAGGAGGTGAGCCGTGTGGGGATGCCGGATCTGAATTTGGGGGCCGCTGCCCATTCGGGGTCACGCGGCTCGGTGATGTAGAACCACCCCGATTGCCACCCCTTGATGGTTTCCACGAAAGTGCCCTCAAGCCAAGTAACGTGGGACATCCTGCCCACCATGGCGCCTCCGCACTCCGCTTGGCTGCCCTTCACAACCTTCGGCTTGACACTGAAGGTTTTGAGCCACAAGCCGAAGTGGGGCTGGATGCAGAGGAAGGCCTCACACACGACGATAAACACCGAGATGTTGAGGATGAAATTCGGGGCCAGATCATGGAAATCCAGGCCATAGTAGAACATGAGCCCCCGGACAAAGGGATGGAGTGGGAAGCCCAGTCCGCGGAGGAAGTGGGGAAGGAATACAACCCTCTCATGGGGCCTGGGGGTGGGGATGAGCTCTCCCTAGTCGGGGAGCCGGTGCGCGATGTTGCTGGACAAATATCCGGCGCTGCGCAGCTTCTAGATCTGCCCCTCCGTGACGGAGGAGGCCATCCACTTGCCTCCCGCTCCGGACATATTTGGAGAAGGTTGAGGTGAGATGTGCGGACTTGGGCGCTGGAGCTCGAGTTTGCAGAGATGGATAAGCCAAGGAGGAAGAAGGCGCAGGTAAAAGGGTTGGATCTTTATCCCCTTATATGGGCGGACAAAAACATGTGTCCCCACCGGCCTGATAAAACTCGCTTATCTCCCAAGCGCCGCAATCAATGGCGCGGTTGGGTTACCCACGTCCGTATTGATGGGAATCCCGGAATAAGGGGAACATGATCTCTGCTTCGACAAGACGTGCCGAGGAAACCGCTTCGCTAAACGCGCTGAGGTGGTACAATAAAAATGATTCAAGTAAAGGCTTGGTAGTGGTGTGACGTCGCGCCACCAAATACGTCAGCAGATTGAACTTGTGTAATATTATTCTCTCTACGGTGGTACGTGGAATTTATTTTGCAGAGCCGGACACTATCCTGGTGTTCACAATCTTCTATAAATTATTCGGAGGAGGAACCCGCCTTGCAATGCCGAAGACAATATGCGCGCCGGACTCATCGTCATTGAAGCCTGGTTCAGGGGCTACTGAGGGAGTCCCGGACTAGGGGGTGTCCGGATAGCCGAACTATCATCATCGGCCGGACTCCAAGACTATGAAGATACAAGATTGAAGACTTCGTCACGTGTCCGGATGGGACTTTCCTTGGCGTGGAAGGCAAGCTTGGCGATACGGATATGTAGATCTCCTACCATTGTAACCGACTCTATGTAATCCTAGCCCTCTTCTGTGTCTATATAAACCGGATGGCTTTAGTCCGTAGGACGAACAACAATCATACCATAGGCTAGCTTCTAGGGTTTAGCCTCCTTGATCTCGTGGTAGATCTACTCTTGTAACACACATCATCAATATTAATCAAGCAGGACGTAGGGTTTTACCTCCATCAAGAGGGCCCGAACCTGGGTAAAACATCGTGTCCCTCGTCTCCTGTTACCATCCGCCTAGACGCGCAGTTCGGGACCCCCTACCCGAGATCCGCCGGTTTTGACACCGACAACCCTCGTTGGAACCAGGGCTCGGGAGGCACTTCTGTGGTGGCATGCAGATCTTTGTGAAGACAAAGAGTAGAATACGACAATCCTTGGCGAGATCCTTGCCAAGGAAATCCACAATAGCTCCAGCAAGATCCTTGCCGGGGACGACCATAGTGCCGCGGCAAGGCCCTTGCCGAGTGCATCCGCGGGGCCACAGCCAGGCCCACGCCTGCCAAGATCCCACCGCCATTCCCATGTAGCTGCCAGCCCACCAGCTAGGCAGGCACCTGCGTGTCAACAAGAGGCCTCTAGGCCAACTCAGCGACGCCTACGTGGCGGCATGGAAATCTTCGTGAAGACCCTACCACCGCGCCACCTCAGCTGCCTGCCTGCCTTCATGGCACCATGCGCCCCGCTGGCCTGAACGCGTGTTGGAGCGAGGTGGAGCAGTGACGGACGGGATGGGGGCTGGTTCCCATCGCCGATAAAGTGAGGGGGATACCTAAGGGGCGCATTAAATGCATCTTGTCCATAATGGCTAGCGATAAGCTTAGCCACTGTACAACGATTGCCACCTCTTGTGTGCCACTGTGGTGATCCCCTTGACTATAAAAGGAGGCCCAAGGCATACTGGAGAGGGATTCGGACCCCTTAGCAAGTTATGCATATTGTCTAGCTCAAGAACTCCAAGAACACTCAAATAGACACCAAAGCAGGACTAGGGTACTACACATGTCGCGGCCCGAACCTGGGTAAATGACCCGTGTGCTTGACTGACTATTGATCCTACTCTTCTTACAACCCCGCGCCCCGCAACCGTAGTAGGGATTCCCGTGATCCCAGAGGTGTCGTTTCCACCGACAGCTTAGGTGCATACGATGTGGTAGATGCATTGGAATGGAGGGGCGCCTTCATATGAGGGCAAACTGCGTTGCATTCACATCGTGCAGCCTCTTTTCCCGGTCCTCCTCCCATTACCCCCCTCATGCATTAATTGAAGGATGATGCATTGGTCGTTCAACATTTCGGGAACCACTGCTCCCTCCCTCGTCTGCACTTAGACATATCGGGAATTGTGCCACCCGCTGTCAAATTCAATAGTACTGCGCCGCCCGCTGCACGCCTGACTGAACACGCCTCCTCGCCTCCATCAAACCCCTCCGTTAAACCTGCATGCAAACCGAGAAACCTACTCCGGCCACACGTCTGTTCATGAGCGGGCCGGAATTAAACGCAACATCGGCCAAGCTCCTCCCGTTCGCCCAGTTTAAACGAGGCCAGATGCCGGCCAAGCTCCTACCGTCCGCCCTCTATTTACACGAGGCCAGACAGACAGTGAGCAAGAATCGCACCCCTCAGCCGCTTCCCCATCTCCTCCTTCACAATTTTCTCCACTCTTTCGATGGCTTCCGAGGAGCCGTTCTCCGACATATTACCCCGCTGGGTGGCCTGCCGAGCCCTCCGGATATGGGCGAGGCCGCTCAGTGCTTCACCAACCTTGCTTGGCCCGACGGAGCCAGTTGCCACCCCAAGCAGGCGCGTGGTTAAGCAACTCGCCGCTCCAGTTCAGCACGATGAGGAGTGGAAAGTTGCTCTATGCCGGCACAGTGGCGAGCACACTGGTACGGGCGTCGTCGCCGCCGTGTCGTACCGTGCCACTAGTGTCTGCGGTGGCTGCGCCTCCCGTGTCTGTGGCCGTGCCTCTCATGCCTGCGGCAACGCCATGCAGCCAATGACAAAAGCCGGGTGCATGGAGAGCGACGAGTCGGTGGCCAGCTTCTCCCTATCCACCGCCATCCTCGAGGAGAAGTAGAACACGGGAGGCCGCCGCCACTTGGGTCCCATGAAGGCCACCGCGAAGGCGACGACTGCGCATTCAGGTGGTTTCTTTGCTGCTTCGTCTCTTCCGAGGACCTTCGTCGACCCCTTAAGTGTCTGACGGACATGAGGAAGACAAAGGGATCCACAGGCGGCCATTCAGATTATGTACTCCCTCTCTAGCTGGCGGGAAATATTTGTTCTAAGAATGGATAAATTGTATGTATATATAACTAAAATAAGTCTAGATACATCCATTTCTAGGACAAGTATTTTTGGACGGAGGGAGTATTAATTATACCAAGAGAGCCGGATTGGCACCGCTTAGTTCATGTAAATGTAATGAAATCCATGATGTTTATATGAAGATCTAGCGTTTTTATACGAAATCCTTTGTGCTTATATGAAATCAGTCCGTGTTTGCACAAATTTCATCTGGTTGGTTAGAGTTGTGAAAATGTATGCCGCTAGCGTTTGATGTCGTCCTCCGTGGAAGGAAGCGGGAGGAAATTTGACGGCTGCCATTGGAGATGCTCTTATGCTGGAAATAATAAAGTGACATCCAATCCATTTGAGTTAATTGCGTGTATGATTGTCTCTCTATAAAAAAGTTAATTGCATGTACAGTGTACACGTGACTTGTAGGGTGGCTACAGCTTTGTATGGAAAGTTAAAAAGAAACAAGTCCATCCTTAATCTTGTATTCTAAGTACTCTGTGGGTTCCACTGTCAGTACAATAGCGAAAGAAGTATATATTAAATATGTACTATATAATATAAAAATATAAAGTTAAAGACAGAATTTGAACTCATGTCATCGCGTTGCGAGCATTCGGCGCTAACCAGTCTAGCACATTTTTGTTGTAGACCATGCTAGAGATATATCTCCATGTCTACTCTTATACTCCATCTGTTCCTAAATATTTGTCTTTTTCAGATTTCAGATGAACTACCACATACAAATGTGTATGTAGACATATTTTAGAGTGTAGATTCACTCATTTTGCTCTGTATGTAGTCACTTGTTGAAATCTCTAAAAAGACAAATATTTAGGAACGGAGGGAGTAGAAAATAGAGTTGGTGATGATGGTGTGCGTGCCATCCTGCAATATAGGCCGTCGCATTTATATCTAACGGACAGGAAGGAAACTATGGCAATTTTGCAAAAATATACCCACACCCTCTCCATGTTCGCAAATAAGGCATTCCCTCGTTCATCCTTTTCTATCACAAGATAAACTACTCATACAAATGCATCTTGATGTTCTGTGCAACGCACGGGCATCTAGCTAGTTTCGTTTAAAATAGTTACTGCGATAATTGGGTTGAAGTGATATATTTTATGTCCGCCCCGAATGATTTCAGATTCACAAGTAGTAACAAAGAAAAGGTTGCCTTCTTAATTAACAGAAAACAGGGTGCAAACTATCACATGAGGCCGGTAAAAATGAGGCACACTGGGTTCAGCGTCATCGTCACTACAGCTGTGCGCGCACGAGAAGTCTACATATCGAGGGGGCTACTGAGCGAGGCACAGAGACACAATATTTGAGAGAGAAACCAATTGACAGATTACGATCAGATCAAGTTTTCACCCTTATGCTGTCATTGTTGGGGGGAGGCGGAGGGAGAGAAAGACGTATCGAGAGTGTGCGCGGTAGACACAGAGGCAGAACTAGCGAGTGTGTCTGTGTATGTGTGTGTGTGTGTTTGAAAGAGGAGTAGATAGATTACTATCAAGATCGAGGTGCCACCCTACTCCTTCGGTGTCGGGTAGTGTGTGTGTGTGTGTTTGAGAGAGAAGCCAGTCGATAGATTAGTATCAAGATCGAGGTGTCACCCTACTCCTTCAGTGTTGGGGTGTGGGTGTGTGGGTGTGTGGGTGTGTGTGTGGGGGGGGCATTGACACTTACATATCTCTACTCTTATAAAAACAGAGTAGGTGATGATGGTGTTCCTGCCATCCTGCAATATGGGCCATCCGATTTATATCCGACGGATTGGAAGGAAACTATGGCAATTTTGCAAAAATGTACCCACACCCCTCTCCGCATTTGCAAATAAGGCATTCCCTCGTTCATCCTTTTCTCCCACAAGATAAACTACTCATACAAATGCATCTTGATGTTCCGTGCAACGCATGGGCATCTTGCTAGTAGGGAGAAGGAGTTTGTGTGACACATATCTAGCTATATTAAGGGATAGGTAGATAGCATTTGTGCGAGGCATACTTAAAGCATCACGAAGATAAAAAACAGTGTGCATGCAAGTGCCAGAAAAAATGAAGCGATAAACAATGTGTGTGTGTGTGTGTGTGCACGCACGTGTGTGTGTGTGTGTGTGAGAGAGAGAAAGAGAGAGAGAGAGAGAGAGAGAGAGAGAGAGAGCAAAATCTAAAAACAAAAGGTGCTCTGCTAGAATCCCATTGTATGTATTCATATGGTTCTGGAACTCGAGTTAACCTTAGGCATATGTGTGAGAGACATTATTATACTTTGTGATATTAGTGGTTGTGGGTGGGCGGAATTAAAGGGGTGGGCGTGTTAGACAGAGAGAGCGTGTGTGTTTCTGTGTGAGAGACTTGTAGGATGGGGTAGAAAGACGAATTCTAACCTTGACGGAGGGAGAGAAATACACGAAGTGCACGTGTGTGATTCCGATGCCCACAGGGAAATGAGATATGTATGCGTGTGAGAGAGATTGCACAATTCATTCACGTATCACTATCTAGCGATCGTGGACGTGCATCGCTTGAACATAAATCAATATCTACTTCGTATCGTGGCAAAGGTACAATATTGATTCAATGCTATAAAGATTGAACACTCACATATCACATTTTTTTCTATTTAAATGAGTTGTGCATGCCAAAGTTACAGTGATGTTTCTTCAAACAACCAATATAGCTATCATGTACATGCACCATTGTTACTCTTGCATTCAAATTCATTAGTCTTGGATGATTTAAGGTTCTATTATGAAGTAATATATGTAATATTCATATATGAATTCAACGGGTACGCAATTTATGAAATGGAGGCTATGTAATCATATGAGGTAACACTTTTAAGTAGCGGACTACAATATCCATTTCTTTTTGTGCGCCTCTACTATAACACGTCAATGCATTATGTTTAAAGTAAATAACCAATGGCACTGAATTATCTATTTACACGAGAAATACATAGGCTAAGCGTTTGATCCCTTTTTTGTGAACGCGCCACTACACCCGTACGATTGGCCGTGACCGTGTGAATGTCCAAGTTATTAGCGCATCATCCTGAGTTATTGTATTTTTTCTAGGGTGGACTTCACACCAGTTATTAACTGCTAACGCATGGCCCGTGTAGTCTAGCATGACCTTCCCGCTAGCACGGTCCAAAATTAGTTGAAACTGGATACGAACGATCCCGCGGGCAGCAAAATCTCCCGCTTCCTTCTAAAATTTCCGCCACCTCAGTCTTTAGCATGTGAAATTCCCCTTTTGTCCTTGGTGCACGGAGACCAACAGTTAGAATACCACCCTCATCTACATAATAGGTTGGGGCTGCTTTGGTAACTTCCGGTTGCCCCCACTACACGGCACCCCAATTTCCTCTCCCCCTCCTGCAAAAATGACTAACTCCACAACACCAGAGCATCTTACATCATGCAGTCTGTACTTCATTGGCCTTTCTCCCCTCCCCTCTCGAAACCCTAGACCGCTCATCCACCGGCATACCAGAGCCCATTCACTGCCAGCGGCGTCCACCTCGCCGGTTCTGCTTCTGCGGCCGCATCTACCCCTCCCACCTCCCCTAGAAACAAGTAGACTGCTCATCCACCACTGTACCACAGCCCATTCAGTGCCGGCCTTGTCCATGGCGCTGGATCTGCTTCCCCAGTACTCTCGTCAACCGCCGCACATCTGCAGCGGCTCATTCGTACTCCCCACTGGAGGCGCTTCGTCCACACCCCCTGGAGCCGCACCACCGACGCCCCCATTGATGGTCGCCGACACCTTCCTCAACCCTACCGGAGCCTCTTCGCCGAGACCATCATCAACCCTACCGGAGTAGCTTTGCCTATACCATTCTCAAACCTACCGGGGCCGCTTTGCCAACTCACAAGTCCACGGCCTCAGATCCGCTTCCTCGCACTCTCATCCAACCTACCGGAGCAGCTTCTGACGCCTCGTCCATGGCCGCAGATCCGCATCATCGACACCATCCTTAAACCAACCACCGGAGCAGCTTCACCTACACCCTCGTCCACGGCCACAGATCCACTTCGCCCACACCGTAGTCCACCCTACCGGAGCCGCTCCACAAACACCCTACTCGACGGTTCTAGATCTCCTTACCGGACCCCGACAGCTAGCGCAGCGTCATCACCCTTGATGTTTCTAACCTGATTCCCACCGTCTGGCAAGATGCCAAGCACCCGCCACGGCCTAGGTACTTGTCACCTTTAAACCCATCCAGCATCACCTGCCCGATGTACTTCAGATATACTAACAGGTCGTTGTTACCTGTTATATAGTTGGCAAAAACTACAAGGACAATGTTTCTTCTTGATCTAACAGCTTAGCCACCCAAGATCCCGGACTGAGGCATAGCTATGATCTTGTAAGTGCGTCTCTCTCTCTTGTATTATTCTGTGCCTGCCAGCGTGCTTTGCTAGGATTTTCGACCACTAATCCCTTTGTGCAGACAATGATTTCTATTACTGGCTGCTAAATTAGATATGTAGATGTCATACATGATACTACCTCGCACCTCCGTTCATAAATATAAATCTTTCTAGAGATTCCACTGAAGGGTACATACAGAGCAAAATGAGTGAATCTACACTCAGAAATGCATCTATATACATCTGTATGTGGTCCATACTGGAATCTCTACAAAGACATATATTTAGGAACAGAGGCAGTACATTACACAAAATCGTAGGTGGCATGTAGGAATTCCAGTGCACTACATTAGGCTCCCTTAGAGTGCCTGCTAGTCTAGCACACAGAGTCATGGCTAGTTTATGCTACACATACAATCATTAATTGGTGGTTTAAATATGCGCAAGGGATATGCAATGTATTATCATGTAGAGATGTCTGAAATTAGCCGTGTCAACTTGCAGATAGGGTTACACAATGAAAAAGTACAAGATGTATGTGGCAATTTCATGGAACATCACAAAAAAAAGGAGAGGCAGTGGTGAGCCTATACAGCGTGCTATGGTAAGTCACTCCTCCATTGCAATCATCGTGACATGTTATTTGTATGTCAGTTCTATTGGCCAAGTTTCTTCAGGACTATTATTACGAGTTATCCTAAGAAAATAAACACCTGTTAATATAAGCTCCATGTAATAAGCCAACCAGTTCTTTTCATTGCGTTTTTAGCTTATCTTTGGTATGATCAGTGAAAAGTCTAGATTGCATTATATTTTTTTCATTTTGCTGCCCATATGAAAATTAATTTGACTTGCAAGCATCACAAATTGAACCCAGTGCAGTAATTAATATGATAGGAAAATAGACCATCACTATTTTCTCAAAATGCAAATACAAAGATACCATCTACTTGGCACAATCTACTTTGGTCAATGTTTTCCATAGAGATCCCTTGCCTAATTTAAAAGAAGAACACGTGACCCACATTTAAATGAAGAACAATTATTTATTGAAATTCGATGGTCCAAGTGGCTGGTTATTATCATATAGCAGCACCACCTGAAAGCATCATATAGCAGCAGTAACAACTCATAGCAACTCATCATACAACAGCAGCAGTGTGCAATTCATCATATACCAGCAGTAGCTCATAGCAATTCATCATATAGCAGTAGTAGGAGCAGCTCATAGCAATTCATCATATAGCATCAGCAGGAGCAGCTCATTGCAATTCATCATACAACAGCAGCAGGACCAGCTTATAGCAACTCATCATATAGCAGCAGCAGCAGCTCATAGCAATTCATCATATAGCAGCAGCAGCAGTGATGTCTACTACACAACCTTCTTCTTGTAGACGTTGTTGGGCCTCCAAGTGCAGAGGTTTGTAGGACAGTAGCAAATTTCCCTCAAGTGGATGACCTAAGTTTTATCAATCCATGGGAGGTGTAGGATGAAGATGGTCTCTCTCAAACAACCCTGCAACCAAATAACAAAAAGTCTCTTGTGTCCCCAACACACCCAATACAATGGTAAATTGTATAGGTGCACTAGTTCGGTGAAGAGATGGTGATACAAGTGCAATATGGATGGTAGATAAAGGTATTTGTAATACGAAATTATAAAAACAGCAAGGTAGCAAGTGATAAAAGTGAGCGTAAACGGTATTGCAATGGTAGGAAACCAGACCTAAGGTTCATACTTTCACAAGTGCAAGTTCTCTCAACAATAATAACATAACTGGATCATATAACTATCCCTCAACATGCAGCAAAGAGTCACTCCAAAGTCACTAATAGCAGAGCAGAAACAAAGAGATTATGGTAGGGTATGAAACCAGCTCAAAGTTATCATTTTTGATCTATCTATTCAAGAGTCCGTAGTAAAATAACATGAAGTTATTCTTTCCGTTCGATCTATCATAGAGTTCATACTAGAATAACACCTTAAGACACAAATAAACCAAAACCCTAATGTCACCTAGATGCTCCACTGTCACCTCAAGTATCCGTGGGCATGATTATACGATATGCATCACACAATCTCAGATTCATCTATTCAACCAACACAAACTACTTCAAAGAGTGCCCCAAAGTTTCTATCGGAGAGTCAAGACGAAAACGTGTGCCAACCCCTATGCATAGATTCCCAAGGTCACGGAACCCACAGGTTGATCACCAAAACATACATCAAGTTGATCACGTGAATATTCCATTGTCACCACAGATAAGCACGGCAAGACATACATCAAGTGTTCTCAAATCCTTAAAGACTCAATCCGATAAGATAACTTCAAAGGGAAAACTCAATCCATTACAAGAGAGTAGAGGGGGAGAAACATCATAAGATCCAACTATAATAGCAAAGCTCGCGATACATCAAGATCGTGCCAACTCAAGAACACGAGAGAGAGAGAGAGAGAGATCAAACACATAGCTACTGGTACATACCCTCAGCCCGAAGGGTGAACTACTCCCTCCTCGTCATGGAGAGCACCGGGATGATGAAGATGGCCACTAGTGAGGGATCCCCTCCGACAGGGTGCCGGAATAGGGTCCTGATTGGTTTTTAGTGGCTACTGAGGCTTGCGCCGGTGGAACTCCTGATCTAGGTTGTTTTCCGGAGGTTTCAGTATTTATAGGATTTTTTGGCGTAGGTTTCACATCAGGGGGGTCTCCGGGTTGTCCACGAGGCAGGGGGCGTGCCCTAGGGGAGTGGGCGTGGCCCCCACCCTCGTGAGCAGCCCGGGACTCTTCTGGCCCAACTTTTGCACTCGTGGGGCTTCTTTTGGTCCATAAAAATTCTTCAAAAATTGGCACATCAATTGGACTCCGATTGGTATTCCTTTTCTGTGAAACTCAAAAACAAGGAAAAAAACAGAAACTGGCACTGGGCTCTAGGTTAATAGGTTAGTCCCGAAAATAATATAAAAGTGTATAGTAAATCCCATTAAACATCTAAAACTGATAATATAATACCATGAATACTTCATAAATTATAGATACGTTGGAGACGTATCATCATCCCCAAGCTTAATTCCTGCTCGTCCTCGAGTAGGTAAATGATAAAAGAAAGAATTTATGAAGTGTGAATGCTAGCAGGTGCACAAATTTGATCAATGATAATTTCAATCACCTTTTCTAGCATCATTATATGTCATAACAGTAGCTCATCTCATAAAACTTTTCATGATCAAGTAACAAGCTATTCACATGTTAAAGCATAGATCATAAACTTTCATGAAAACTAGCAAACTACTTTCTCAGTCATCAAACAATTGCAATTCATCTTATTTTTAGGAAGGGTCTATGCCGGAGATTTGATTTAGCGAACTCCACATACTCAACTATCATTTAGTCTTTCACAATTGCTAACACTCACGCGATATTTATGGGTCCAAAGTTTTAATCGAACACAGAGAAAGATAGGGGCTTATAGTTTCGCCTCCCAACCTTTTACCTCAAGGGTAATGTCAACAATAATAATTTATGAATGCCTACATCCAAGTGGAGATATATATCCGGATCACCCCAACACAAAGTGCTTCCCAAAGGAAAAAAATGTAAAAAGGAAAGGTGTTGATCACCATGACTCTTGTATAAGGGTAGAAGATAATAGTAAAAGATAGGCCCTTCGCGGAGGGAAGCAGAGGTTGTCATGCGCTTTTATGGTTGGATGCACAAAATCTTAATGCAAAAGAACGTCACTTTATATTGCCACTTGTATATGGACCTTTATTATGCAGTCCGTCACTTTTATTGCTTCCATAACAAGATCGTATAAAGCTTATTTTCTTCACACTAATAAGTCATACATATTTAGAGAGAAATTTTTATTGCATGCACCGATGACAACTTACTTGAAGGATCTTACTCAATCCATAGGTAGGTAAGGTGGACTCTCATGGCAAAACTGGTTTAAAGGATGGTTGGAAGCACAAGTAGTATCTCTACTTAGTGCAAAGAATTTGGCTAGCATGAGGGGGAAAGGCAAGCTCAACATGTTGGATGATCCAAGACAATATAACTTTTCAGATATAAGAAAACATAACCCATTACGTTGTCTTCCTTGTCCAACATCAAATTTTTAGCATGTCATATTTCAATGAGCGCTCACAATTACAAAAGATGTCCATGATAGTATATTTATATATGAAATCTCTCTTCCTTCAATATTCTTTCATGAACTGTTCAAGTGACCAATACAATGTTTGCTAATCTTCAATAAATTTACAACCTCTACTTTTTATATGTGAAGTCATTACTCCCCAAGGGATAAGCATATGAAACATATATAATTTCAGATTTATGATATTCAACTCATTCAACCATTTACTCATAGGATCTAAGTGAAGCACACGAGTAAATGACAAACTACTCTAAAAAGATATAAGTGAAGATCAATGAGTAGATAAATAATTATGTAGCTATGTGAGGACTCTCTCTCATTTAAGTATTTCAGATCTTGGTATTTTATTCAAACAGCAAGCAAAACAAAATAAAATGACATTTCAAGGATAGCACACATCATGTGAAGAAGCAAAAATTTGGTTCAACCGATACTAACCGATAATTGTTGAAGAAGAAAGGTGGGATGCCTACCGGGGCATCCCCAAGCTTAGATACTTGAGACTTCTTGAAATATTATCTTGGGGAGCCTTGGGCATCCCCAAGCTTGAGCTTTTGTGTCTCCTTAATTCCTTTTACATCTCGGTTTCCTAAATCTCGAAAACTTCATCCACACAAAACTCAACAAGAACTCGTGAGATAAGTTAGTATAAACCAATGCAAAACCCTTATCATTATCTACTATAGAAAATCACAAAAATTATTATTCAACATTGCATACTAAATGTCTCTGCATATATAATACTCCTAACCTCAAATAGAATCATTAAACAAGCAAACATATGCAAACAATGCAAACATAACAACAATCTGCCAAAGTAGTATGGTCTATAAAGAATGCAAGATTCATCATACATACCTAACTCCAAAAATTATGAGAAACATAGTACACTGTATAAGATTTATCAGAGATCAATATGCAAAAAGTTTCAACATTATATCATTCTCTGACTTTTCTAGGGAATTTTTGCAATAGCGGTAAACTTTCTGTTTTGAAACAGCAACATGTATACTTGCAAAATAAGCATGGTAAAGGCTATCCTTGACATTTTTATTGAAAATAGAGATGCAAAACATTATTATTAATAACAGAAAGAAAATACTAACAAAAGAAAATGGCACTCCAAGCAAAACACATATCATGTGGCGAATAAAAATATATCTCCAAGTAAAGTTACCGATGAACGAAGACGAAAGAGGGGATGCTTTCCGGAGCATCCCCAAGCTTAGGCTCTTGATTTTCCTTGAATATTACCTTGGGGTGTCTTGGTCATCCCCAATATTAGGCTCTTGCTACTCCTTATTCCATAGTCCATCGAATCTTTACCCAAAACTTGAAAACTTCACAACACAAAACATAACAGAAAACTCGTAAGCTCCGTTAGTATAAGAAAATAAAACCACCACTTAGGTACTGTTGTGAACTCATTATAAATTCATATTGGTGTAATATCTACTGTATTCCAACTTCTCTATGGTTCATACCCTTCGTTACTACTCATAGATTCATCAAAATAAGCAAACAACACAATGAAAACAGAATCTGTCAAAAACAGAACAGTCTATAGTAATCTGTATCAAACGTATAGTTATGGAACTCCAACAATTATGAAATAAATTGGTAGACCTGAGGAATTTGTCTATTAATCATCTGCAAAAATAATCAACCTAAAATCACTCTCTAGTAAAAAAATGGCATCTAATCTCGTGAGCGCAAAGTTTCTGTTTTTTACAGCAAGATCACAAAGACTTCACCCAAATCTTCCCAAAGGTTCTACTTGGCACAAACACTAATTAAAACATAAAACCACATCAAACCAAAGTCTAGATTAATTATTTATTACTAAACAGGAACAAAAATTAAATTGGGTTGCCTCCCAACAAGCGCTATCATTTAACGCCCCTAGCTAGGCATGATGATTTCAATGATGCTCACATAAAAGATAAGAGTTGAAACATAAAGAGAGCATCATGAAGAATATGACTAGCACATTTAAGCCTAACCCACTTCCTATGCATAGGGATTTTGTGAGCAAACAACTTATGGGAACTATAATCAACTAGCATAGGAAGGTAAAACAAGCAAATCTTCAAGATTTTCAACACACAGAGAGGAAACTTGATATTATTGCAATTCCTACAAGCATATATTCCTCCCTCATAATAATTTTCAGTAGCATCATGAATGAAATCAACAATACAACCATCACATAAAGCATTATTTTCATGATCTACTTGCATAGAATTTTTACTACTCTCCACATAAGCAAATTTCTTCTCATGAATAATAGTGGGAGCAAACTCAACAAAATAAATATCATGTGAGGCATAATCCAACTGAAAACTAAAATCATGATGACAAGTTTCATGGTTATCATTATTCTTTATAGCATATGTATCATCACAATAATCATCATAAATAGGAGGCATGCTTTCATCATAATAAATATTCTCATCAAAACTTGGGGGACTAAACATATCATCTTCATCAAACATAGCATCCCCAAGATTGTGGCTTTTCATATCATTAGCTTAATGGGTATTCAAAGAATTCATACAAACAACATTTCAATCATGCTCATCATTCACATATTTAGTGACAAACATTTTATAGATTTCTTCTTCTAGCACTAGAGCACAATTTTCCTTTCCATCATTCTCATGAAAGATATTAAAAAGATGAAGCGTATGAGACAAACTCAATTCCATTTTTTTGTAGTTTTCTTTTATAGATTAAACTAGATTCGATTGCAATATCTAAAGATATACCTTCAAGCACTCACCTCCTCGGCAACAACGCCAAAAAAGAGCTTGATGTCTACTACACAACCTTCTTCTTGTAGACGTTGTTGGGCCTCCAAGTGCAGAGTTTTGTAGGACAGTAGCAAATTTCCCTCAAGTGGATGACCTAAGGTTTATCAATCTGTGGGAGGTGTAGGATGAAGATGGTCTCTCTCAAACAACCCTGCAACCAAATAACAAAAAGTCTCTTGTGTCCCCAACACACCCAATACAGTGGTAATTTGTATAGGTGCACTAGTTCGGCGAAGAGATGGTGATACAAGTGCAATATGGATGGTAGATAAAGGTATTTGTAATCTGAAACTATAAAAACAGCAAGGTAGCAAGCGATAAAAGTGAGCGTAAATGGTATTGCAATGGTAGCAAACCAGGCCTAAGGTTCATACTTTCACTAGTGCAAGTTCTCTCAACAATAATAACATAACTGGATCATATAACTATCCCTCAACATGCAACAAAGGGTCACTCCAAAGTCACTAATAGCGGAGAACAAACAAAGAGATTATGGTAGGGTACGAAACCACCTCAAAGTTATCCTTTTTGATCTATCTATTCAAGAGTCCGTAGTAAAATAACATGAAGCTATTCTTTCCATTCGATCTATCATAGTGTTCATACTAGAATAACACCTTAAGACACAAATCAACCAAAACCCTAATGTCACCTAGATACTCCATTGTCACCTCAAGTATCCATGGGCATGATTATACGATATGCATCACACAATCTCAGATTCATCTATTCAACCAACACAAAGTACTTCAAAGAGTGCCCCAAAGTTTCTACCGAAGAGTCAAGACGAAAACATGTGCCAACCCCTATGCATAGATTCCCAAGGTCACGGAACCCGCAAGTTGATCACCAAAACATACATCAAGTTGATCACGTGAATATCCCATTGTCACCACAGATAAGCACGGCAATACATACATCAAGTGTTCTCAAATCCTTAAAGACTCAATCTGATAAGATAACTTCAAAGGGAAAACTCAATCCATTACAAGAGAGTAGAGGGGGAGAAACATCATAAGATCCAACTATAATAGCAAAGCTCGCGATACATCAAGATCATGCCAAATCAAGAACACGAGAGAGAGAGAGAGAGAGAGAGAGAGAGAGATCAAACACATAGCTACTGGTACATACCCTCAGCCCCGAGGGTGAACTACTCCCTCCTCGTCATGGAGAGCACCGGGATGATGAAGATGGCCACTAGTGAGGGATCCCCTCCGACAGGGTGCCGGAATAGGGTACTTGAGGGTCAGGTGTGACACGGGCGTTAGCAATTGCATTTTGAGTGTAATATAGACAGATAACAGAGTCATTTCACTATTCCCCTTCCCTTCAATTTTTAGTGAGGTTCTACCCGACACACCCCCTCTAAAGCGAAATTAGTTAAGCCCAAGCCCATAACTCAAAAATGACTTCTTTACATCTTTTATGGCTTATTTTGACAATAATCCCTGAAAAGGCAGAATCGAACTGGCCCTTAACCTACAATTCAATTGTGTGTGCAATGATGAATCACTCTGCCTGCTATAGTGTACATTTAGGCATCATCATACATGGCATAACCTAATACATGTGCATTCCATTGTAGAATCTGGAATATGCAATGTTTATGTTAGTTCATACGTTGCACATGATGTTTAAATGCCCCTTAAATCTGGCCAGTCAAGTGATGGTCTTTAAGCCTCCTTCTTTGCTTCTTTTCTTGATATGTAAGATTTGCTCACACATCTGTTCAATTGCTTGTTTGCATCAGCCAGCCATACTAGGATTGTTTGCTTTGATTACTTGTTGGTCTTGACCTAACACTCTAACAGAGCTTGTCAACGATTTAAACACTAAGGGCTGCTATAGTGGGGCCTTGTCTAACTCATAGGTGACATAAAGGTTTGGTTGTACACTAAAGTAGGATCTCCAAGAGTACATGGAGATCCAGTTCGAAGGTATGCCTAGTTTTTACATAGTGCAGACATAGTAAATGCTCATTTCATTGTGTGCAAGTGCAAGAGATGCGGCATGTTTCATTATGTGGTGTTCTTTTGTTATAATATCATCCTTTTGTGTTCACAGACTGGAAAGTATGCATATCTATCTTCCAAGAAGACGATTAACTAGTTTGTGTCACCTTGCAAAGGGGGTGCAATGAAGATAAGATTGAGGATTTCCAAGTACAAGATGTTAGGAAGGAGCCTTGCAAGAGAAGTAGGAGCTGCGGTGAGCCTCTCCAACCTGTTAAGGTAAGTCACTGCATCCAACTTAATAGTTCAATTCCTTGTTTGTTTCAGGCATAGTTAATTTGCTCTTTTCAATTGCTTTATTTGTCCTCAGTTAATGAGATGCACAAAGAATGATGCCTGATGCTGGGTACTTGTATAACTATTAGTTGACATAATTAAAGGCCTTACCATTTAATTACTTTGCCGAAGTGTGCCTGAAGCTTTGAAGTCTATTAACCAACTATTATTGCATGAGGCTCACAATCTAGTTTATACTAGGCTAATGATTGCATAGTTTTGCTTATTGTAGTATGTTTGTATGAAACCCTCTGCTGTTCATTATGCTCCCTAAGACTTTAATTGAGCTACAGAATGGCTAACTGCTTGCTTACTTATACACAACATGTTGTCTAAATTTGAAACTTGTCTGTGTTTTGGATTGGGCCCCAACATCATGCTCCTCTGGTGAGCTAAGAGAGAGTTCTGTATGCAGGCTGCACAGACTACCTTTTTTATAATTTTTAAAATATCACCTGTTTATGCTTCATGACGTGTAACATTATTGTTAGTCCTGTTTTGCCATGTGCAAAATAGTCTGTCTTGCTCGCTTCACTGTTGTAACTATATTTTTGCCCTAGTCATGTGTACTTACAGAAACATTTCAGGATGAAGTGACATCAACACAAAGATCTGCGAGCAGTGCGGCATGGCCATTACCAAATGATTATGGATTGGAATTGGAATGTGATGATGTTCTCGAGCATCAACTAGAGGTGGCAAGACAACGTGTAGATGATTCTCAACGTACAATCAACAAGTTGAGATTGAACATGCAGGTATTAGATGCAGGAGTCAAAAAAATGAAACAAGACACTAAGGTAACCATGAAGGAATTGGAGATTTTGCAAACTGAAATTTGTGCTATCTGAATCCGACCAATCGTATTTTCTAAAGAGATTATAGTTCAAATGGTAAGTTAAGTTGATGCGCGTCCATGATGTATGAGTTGTATTTGCCCAGTGTATGTAATTTGTTGTTTGTGTATGCTTTATTACCACTGGTGCCGAACCATAATGCCTAGTGGGTATAATCGGATGTAATTTATTTATTGTATAGTGTAGGATTATTGTACATCGGGTGTAATTTGCCTTAGCCTCTTTATTGTATAGTGTATGTTTTTTAGAGGTGATAGTATAGAGTAGGATAATTCTTTGAATATGCTATATCGTTCAAACGGGGACCAACTCGCCCAAACGTTGTAGTGACCATGGCCCTCCACGGGCCGTACGATCCATGGGCCATCTACGGGACGGACGATCCATGGGCCTTCTATGGGCCGTCGGATCCATGGGCCTTCAATGGGCCGTCGGATCCATGGTCCTTCGATGGGCCGTCGGATCCATGGGCCTTCAATGGGCCATCGGATCCATGGGCCTTCCATGGGCCACCGGATCCATGGGCCTTCTATGTCCCGTAGGATCCATGGGCCATCTACGGGTCGTCTCATCTATGGGCCTTGTACGGGCCGTATAATGGGCCGTAAACGGGCTAGAGTGGAAATCGTATGTTGTATGGGCTGACCATAACGGGGCGTTAATAGGCCGTATTTGATGATGCTATGAAAATGGCCCAACAGATTAACGGGCCACAAACAGGCCGACTATATCCACGGGCTGAATTTGGCCCACAAGCCGAAAAGGCAACGGGCCAAAAGTAACCGAATGCTGGATATGAGCCCAAGAATAAATGGGTCCTGAGAAGGCCAAAAGTTAACACGAGCTGGAAACGACCCAATGGAATAATGTGCCACTAATGGCTAAGCGATACACTGTTCATTACGGGCCGGTTTCACCACGGGTCGTTAAGGGGCCAAGAGTTACAAAGGGACTCATATATGGGCCGAAAGATGTCATGGGCCATACATGGGCTGGAAGTTACAACGGGCTGGAGTCATATTGGACGGCCCAGATGACGCTACTGGGCCTAATTCTGTTAGGCCGTAACGGGCCGTGAGTTAGCGGGTTGTAAGTGGGCTATATACGAACATGTCGTTAACAGGCTTTCCGTGGGCCGGCCCGCCACCTTTTGACCAAGTCAAACGGGCTGGCCTTTTCACAGGAATGGGCGTCCGTTGGGCCGTGCCACGTGTCAACATATCATAGCCGCCTTGTGTCCAATGAGTGGATGACATTTGTCCCAACGGTGGGCCGACACGTGTTTCCTCCAGCCAATGATGATTTTACACGTGGAAAATCCCCATTGCTCGGGGATGTTAACGGGTTATCGGATCCAAAACCGGACCCGATAGCTTAATGGCGTTCCATTACGGTGGATGCCACGTGTTGGTCACCCTTGACGAAAGCACTTTTGTGACGCACGATTTATCGTCATGGAAGTGGACACTTCCATGATGATAATTCTGGTAATGTCATGGAACACTTCTACGATAGCACATGTATGACTATCTTGATTCTATCATAAAATCATCATGGATGTACATGCATGACAAAAAACGCGACCTACTATGACAAACACGTATCATCACAGAAGTGTATTTTTTTGTAGTGACCGAACCATACATACATAGCATACTTGGGATAGAAAGTCCATATAGTTTGCATCTTATAGGTTGTGCACAAGTATCGTATCCTCCTATAGAGCGATCGTGCTAGCATCTCTCTTGAGTTGTGCAACACGAGCGTTTTCCGGGGATTCCACATTTTGTGCTCATTCCTTGGTTGCATGACTCCATTTATCTATCTGTGTGTGTGTTTCCGTGTGCCATTCATTGCTATTGGTCTACTTGTTTCGCTTGCGAATTTGTGAATCTCTTTCAACATTATTGACTCTTGCTAACATTTTGCATCAAATTTTTTGTGCCACTATCCTCACCGAGCTCCACCATAAGCCTTACTTGTGTAGGTGTGAGAACCGAAAAGAATTGGTACCAATTGTGCTATTTCATTGTTACACATTTGAGTGATCATTGATCCATCTTCAACATCGGTCAATGTACATTTGGTCTAGTTCTTCTCTTTCTCCCATTCATACTTGCTCGAGTCTTGTGATAGATAGGGAAGGCATTTCATCTCCGGTCTTTGACAACAACGACGGCATGAATAACTACATCACCAAAGCGTCCATCTTTGATCTACAACGACAAATGCAAGGCGCACAATCAAGATTGCGAGAGCGCATCGAGAACATCTCCATCGACATCCGTCACTCCGAAGTAAGGAAAAGGGACTACATCGACAAGAAGCTTTCCGCACAAAAAGAGGATCAAGATGCAAGGATGGAGGAGATTTGGACCTTGATCAAGTCTTCTTCCCCTTCGTCATCTTCAAGGCGGCGACGTTCAAGCCACAAGTCTTCAGAGCGCGAAAATGATGCAAGCGCAATTCGTCCACGTCCACATCTTCGTGATGACCACCATCACAATTGTGATCAACATCATCATGAAGGGCAAGTCACCTCCAAGCATCATGTGCACGACAACAAACTCCATCGAGCTCAAGCACGACAATGACACCATCATCATGAAGATGCTTGCCAAGCGCAAATGTACAAGTCCCAACAAGCCCTACTTCACGCCAAGTCCGAGCTTCATGGGAAAAAGAGAAGACCGCGAGACGACCAACACCAAGATGGCGCTATGGCTACAACAACCACTTCGGCATCTTCTCCAAGTGCTATGAAGGCATCTTCGCCTTTGGACATATGGCATCTTCACCTACTTCCCACGAGTACGGCTACATCGACTTCATCAAGTCCAAGGCGACTACCTATGAGCGAGGGCGACACTACCATCTTCGGAAGCTCCTCAAGGAAGATGGCCGAGCATGGGAAATTCCCTTCGGTCATGGAGACGAGCTACGAGTTGCCACATCATATGGGCCTCCAACACCAAGAGGGTGACAAGAAGGTCGAGCAAGGGCCATCCCCTTCGACCACGGCGATAGGAGTTGAGCATGGAGACATTTGCACCTACATCTCTCCGACACCCACATATGTCAAGATGCCCCGTTTATCATGTGAGGAGAGCCACCACCCCATGAGTGAGATGAGTGACTCCACCATACGTGACACTGAGAGCATTTCCTATGAGAGGATGTGTGTGACCACCACTAGCCCCACACATGAGACCATGCCACACATCCTATGTGAGGTTGAGCGCCATTTGAGTGACTCCACCAACCATACGAGTGAGAGCATCCTTGAGGGAGGGAGTGAGCCACAACACTTAGCGAGTGAGGTAGTTGACACGGCATGTGAGGCCACTATGATTTCTAATGACTTAACCTCTACTCCTAGTGTGTTTTCTTCTTTGGTGCTAGGTCTCCTGCATGACGACATGCCTATCCTTGACGAGTCCATCCCTCCAAAGGAGACGACGATGGCCATGGTGGACGATGATGCACCCCCCACATGGTTCCATCAAGATGAAGTTGACCATGAGCGGATCTTAAACACCTCACCTACAATACATGAGCGACGCTCCAAAGGTAACATAGGTGATGGTGCTTCTCTTGTCCCACGAATGGACTCCCTTACCAATGATTGCTTGCATGATGTTGATCCACCTATTCCCATGCTTCATGCTAGTGTGACTTCTTCATGTCTTGACATACCTATTTATGATGAGTATGATGATGAGCATGTTGAGTTGCCTAGTTGTGATGCTATGCTCCATAGGATATCATGTGAAAATTCTATTGGTCACTTCATGTTTGACAATCCTTTGAACTTGTCATATGCTATGAGTGAGATCTCCCATATTTCATCTTTACAATCTCAACATAGTAACTATGCATGCCCCATTAAAATCAATCCCATTTGCACTTATGGCAAAGATGACGAGATGATGGTCATTGGCTTTTGTTTTTCATGTGATGATATTGCCATCCTTCCTTTCGTGATTTGCGCGATTCATCTACTATGCCATGCCATGATCACATTGTTCCGAATATGCATTGTTTTGGATGTTGTCAATATTCTCCATGTGAAGTTTCCATTAATGCTCATGAGGAGACACCCATAGTTTCCTCATACATATTAGGAGATTTTGATGCATTCCATACTTTGCATGATTCCCATGATCACGTGCACCATATGCATTCCATGAATAACAATGCTCTACATATATCTCATGATGCATTACACCCTTTGAGTCCCCATTATGTCATACATAACAACAAACCTATCATGATGGATGACATGTTTCTCTATCACGTATCTCATTTATTTGAGCATTGGATATTTGGTGCTAACCAACACATGCATGTGCGCATCATGATGGATGATGTGTACATATACCACGCACACACAATTTTCCCTTTGTCTTTGTTTTGTGTAGGTACTCACATATACTCGTCAACCTCTCAATCCCAAGAGTTGACGAAATGAGCTCTTGAGAGCAACGATGACTTGGGATTCCGTGGACTATCCTTACCACGGTTCCCTTTGCGCAAGGACTACGCGCATCTCTTTTACTTGTCTCTCACACGGCTATGGGCTATATACCACTTGTCACCTTATGCCCATACTATCGTGTTCACTTTTCATGCTATGCCTCTTTACATGATTTTGCCATGCAATTGTGACCCTTGCTTGCATCTACCCATGATTCACCATTATGCTACTTCTATGTGTATTTGCATGCTTGGTGTAGATACTAGTAGCTATTGCCATGATTTCTTTGTGCCCCATGTTATTGATACTTGTTGTGTTGGGAGAGTCATGATGCCCCATTGCTATTTACATATGGATTCTCACCAATACATTCATGCTATTTTCCTCATATCTTGCTTTGATGCTTGTGCTATGTCATGTGAATTATTCATGTCCACTATTTGCACACATGACATGATTGCCATGATTCCCTCTAGTATGTTGCATATTCGCACTACTAGCTTGTTTGACTTCATCGCTATGGTTGCTTGCTATGTTGCATCACCCATGTTCCACTCTTACTCACTTTCTTGGGTCGATGACATATATGCTCATGCTTCTCACATGATATATCTTGCTCATTGTCACTTGCCTCCATTAGTTGCCTCTCTCATATCCACTTGTATTGAGTGCAACCATACTATGCTTCTTGATCTTGGAGACTTTGACACTTTACTTGTGATGCATGCTTCTTTGTTTGAGCCTATTGTGTTTGGTTGTTCTTGCATCATATGCCTCCATACTATGAAATGCCCCCTTGTACTTTTTTATGATGAGCATGATGCATACACTTGTTGCGTACTTTACCACACGAATGATAGGTTTTGCATTTCCGCTAACCTCATTTGTTTTTCCAAGTGTTTGTCATGTTCTTTCGTTTTGAAGGATTCACAAGGCATTACCATCATGAGACATATTGGTTATGTGAAGGCATACATGATGTGCAACTCCAACATCTTCGGGATCATTCATGAGGTGAACTCCTTCCCTTTGAGCCATCCTCAATTACCATTATTGGATGGGTCACTCTTTCATTGTTGTTTCCTTCTTGTTATCTACATGATACATCTCGTGAACAGAGGAGCGACATTGGAGATTTGCTCTATGGACCTTCACATTGAGGAGCGCTCGCACTTCTTGGATGCACCTTCGGAACTCCACTCATGCCACGACATCGAGCATTGGTACACCAACACCTCCATATTTGTTGATTGTGCTCATACATGTCATGCTGGATGGACATATCATACTCACCACAAGTTTGCACACTATGCATGGATTGACTCACATTATGATTGCCTTGTTGCATCTTGTATTCCCATGTCATCCATGATATATGAGCTTGTGCATTTCCTTAGCAAATTTGTTGTGATCTTCCTTGATGGCATATTCATACATCATGATCATATTGTCCACCATCAATTGCATGATAGCATACACATATCGACCATCCATTACCATATTCATGCTATTGATGAACTGTCCCTCTATGACATCATTTTGCACAATGGTAGAATTTGTCGCTTTGTGCACCATGCTAATTATCCCATGAATGATTTGCATATCATTCTATATCATCTTGATAAGCCTCATGCACTTTTTCACGCACTATCCCTTCGCACGGACTCGCGCTTAATTAATGGACATTTTGTGTGCTCTAACCATTGTATTTCCGAGTGTCGCTTGTGTTTGCTCATTTTGCATGTACCACATACCAGAGACACCTTGGAGTACTTGGATTGCGTCATGCCTTCACCTCCATCCAACTACAAGTCCGTCCACGACAACCGTTTCCATGGTGATGAGGATCAGGATCCGGGGTCGGATCTTTCCCGGGGGGGAGATGATGCGGAGCATCCCACGTTCATCCCCATGTACACTCCAACTACTCTCCAAGCCCCAAGAGGACATATGATGAGACCTCGAACATACGCCATTGGACTCAAGGTGAACTCGCTCCTCTCCGAACCTTCACTTTCTACATGTGAGACATGGCTACTACCTCGAACGTGTGTGCTATGCATGATCAGGTACTTAGAGGAAAGCGACGGAGCCACCACATCCAACGGACAAGCTAGTGAGGACGCCAAGTGCGAGGGACAAGAAGAAGAGCTGCCACGGAAGCTACATGCTCCGGATGATCGGCCCAGCCCGGACATCCGACCCTTGGAGGTCACTCTAGCCCAAGGAAACCAGGCCAGCACACGCTACAGCGACCGGACGTCCGACCTGGACCGGACGTCCGACAACTCCCAGGCGTCGAACGACCGAGCCCATCCGAACGACCGACACTTCCCCAACAGAACCGAATCTACGGAAATCCAAGGAAGACCGGACGACCGGACGACCAGCACCCAAGCCGAATCTACCGATGTCCGAAGATCTACGGACGTCTGGACCGTCCCGAGTCTCCGGACGTCCGATGCCCACCGGACGTCTGGTCCCTGGCTGCGCCTAGCTGCGGGCTGAGGCCCATGTACCCCTTCACTTCGCCCCTCTTTTGCACTAAGACTATAAATGCACCTCTCCCACCTCCTAGCTAGGGTCAGCATTGGTTTAGCTCATATTTTGTGTGAGAGCCTTGCTCATCCACTTGGTTACTTCTCCTCGGAGCTCACGACCTCTTCGGAGAAGATCCCCCAAGCGGATTCAAGACCCCTTCAAGGGAAGAACCTTCAAGACCACCTCTCGGAGAAGAACCGGCTACCCTTTGTATCGTCCCTTATTGATCGTGGATCTTGTATCACTTTTTGCCTCGATGATCTAGCGCATGTGTGAGTTTATTCTTGTTTGTTGAGTGTTTCTCTCGTGTTCTTCCTTCGTTCCCCTCTTTGTGTTCGTCGTGTTCGTGGTAGGATTCCCCTCCAAACGTGAAAGATCATCCACTATGGTTCCACCCTACATCACTTCGCTAAGGCAATTGCACCAGTATTGTCACAAAAGATTTTCATTGGACCCGATGAACTAGGTATGACACCTAGATTAGATATGAACTCTTTCATTTGTTGCTTCCGAAGCAGCTATGTACTCCACTTCACACGTAGATCCCGCCACAATGCTTTGATTGGAACTGCACCAACTGACAGCTCCACCATTCAATAAAAATACGTATCCGGATTGCCACTTAGATTCATCCGGATCAGTGTCAAAGCTTGCATCGACGTAACCATTTACGACGAGCTCTTTGTCACCTCCATAAACGAGAAACACATCCTTAGTCCTTTTCAGGTATTTCGTGATGTTCTTGACTGTTGTCCAGGGCTCCACTCTGGGATTACTTTGGTACCTCCCTGCTATACTTATAGCAAGGCACACATTAGGTCTAGTACACAACATTGCATACATGATAGAACCTATGGTTGAAGCATAGGGAATGACTTTCATTTTCTCTCTATCTTCTGCAGTGGTCAGGCATTGAGTCGGACTCAATTTCAAACCTTGTAACACAGGCAAGAACCCTTTCTTTAACTGATCCATTTTGAACTTCTTCAAAACTTTATCAAGGTATGTGCTTTGTGAAAGTCCAATTAAGCGTCTTGATCTATCTCTATAGATCTTGATGCCCAATATGTAAGCAGCTTCACCGAGGTCTTTCATTGCAAAACTCTTATTGAAGTATCCCTTTATGCTATCCAGAAATTCTATATCATTTCCAATCAACAATATGTCATCTACATATAATATTAGAAATGCTAAAGAGCTCACACTCACTTTCTTGTAAATACAGGCTTCTCCAAAAGTCTGTATAAAACCATATGCTTTGATCACACTATCAAAACGTTTATTCCAACTCGGAAAGGCTTGCACGAGTCCATAAAATGGATCGCTGGAGCTTGCACACTTTTTTAGCACCCTTTGGATCGAAAAAACCTTCTAGTTGCATCATATACAACTCTTCTTCCAGAAATCCATTCAGGAATACAGTTTGACATCCATCTGCCAAATTTCATAATCATAAAATGCGGTAATTGCTAACATGATTCAGACAGACTTAAGCATCGCTACGGGTGAGAAAGTCTCATCGTAGTCAACTCCTTGAACTTGTCGAAAACCTTTCGCAACAAGTTGAGCTTTGTAGACAGTAACATTACCGTCAGCGTCAGTCTTCTTCTTGAAGATCCATTTATTTTCTATGGCTTGCCGATCATCGGGCAAATCCACCAAAGTCCACACTTTATTCTCATACACGGATCCCATCTTAGATTTCATGGCCTCAAGCCATTTCACAAAATCTGGGCTCATCATTGCTTCCTCATAGTTCGTAGGTTCACCATGGTCTAGTAACATGACTTCCAGAACAGGATTACCATACCACTCTGGTGCGGATCATACTCTAGAAGACCTATGAGGTACGATAGTAACTTGATCTGAAGTTTCATGATCATCATGATTAGCTTCCTCACTAATTGGTGTACGAATCACTGGAACTGAATTCTGTGATTCAGTACTTTCCAATTTGGGAGAAGGTACAATTACCTCATCAAGTTCTACTTTCCTCCCACTCATTTCTTTCGAGAGAAACTCCTTCTCTAGAAAGGATCCATTTTTAGCAACGAATATCTTGCCTTTGGATCTGTAATAGAAGGTGTACCCAACAGTTTCCTTTGGGTATCCTATGAAGACGCATTTCTCTGATTTGGGTTCAAGCTTATCAGGTTGAAGCTTTTTCACATAAGCATCGCAGCCCCAAACTTTAAGAAACGACAACTTTGGTTTCTTGCCAAACCATAGTTCATAAGGCGTCGTCTCAACGGACTTTGATGGTGCCCTATTTAAAGTGAATGCAGCCGTCTCTAAAGCATAACCCCAAAATGATAGCAGTAAATCAGTAAGAGACATCATAGATCGCACCATATCCAATAAAGTATGGTTACGACATTCGGACACACCATTTTGCTGTGGTGTTCCAGGTGGCGTAAGTTGTGAAACTATTCCACATTGTTTCAAATGAAGACCAAACTCGTAACTTAAATATTCACCTCCACGATTAGATCATAGAAATATTATTTTCTTGTTACGATGATTTTCCACTTCACTCTGAAATTCTTTGAATTTTTCAAATGTTTCAGACTTATGCTTCATTAAGTAGATATACCCATATCTGCTCAAATCATCTGTGAAGGTAAGAAAATAACGATACCCGCCACGAGCCTCAACACTCATTGGACCACATACATCGATATGTATTATTTCCAATAAGTCAGTAGCTCGTTCCATTGCTCCCGAGAATGGAGTTTTAGTCATCTTCCCCATGAGGCACGGTTCGCAAGCACCAAGTGATTCATAATCAACTGATTCTAAAAGCCCATCATCATGGAGTTTCTTCATGCGCTTTACACCGATATGACCTAAACGGTAGTGCCACAAATAAGTTGCACTATCATTATCAACTTTGCATCTTTTGGCTTCAATATTATGAACATGTGTATCACCACGATCGAGCTTCAACAAAAATAGACCACTCGGCAAGGGTGCATGACCATAAAAGATATTACTCATATAACTAGAACAACCATTATTCTCTGATTTAAATGAATAACCGTCTCGCATCAAACAAGATCCAGATATAATGTTCATGCTCAACGCTGGCACCAAATAACAATTATTCAGGTCTAAAACTAATCCCGAAGGTAGATGTAGAGGTAGCGCGCCGACGGTGATCACATTGACCTTGGAACCATTTCCCACGCGCATCGTCACCTCGTCCTTAGCTAATCTTCTTTTAATCTATAGCCTCTGTTTGGAGTTGCAAATATGAGCAATAGAACCAGTATCAAATCCCCGGGTGCTACTACGAGCATTAGTAAGGTACACATCAATAACATGTATATCAAATATACCTTTCACTTTGCCATCCTTCTTATCCGCCAAATACTTGGGGCAGTTCCGCTTCAAGTGACCAGTCCCTTTGCAGTAGAAGCACTCAGTTTCAGGCTTAGGTCCAGACTTGGGTTTGTTCTCCTGAGCAGCAACTTTCTTGTTGTTATTTTTGAAGTTCCCCTTCTTCCCTTTGCCCTTTTTCTTGAAACTAGTGGTCTTGTTACCATCAACACTTGATGCTCCTTTTTGATTTCTACCTCCACAGCCTTTAGCATTCCAAAGAGTTTGGGAATTGTCTTGTTCATCCCTTGCATATTATAGTTCATCACGAAGCCTTTATAGCTTGGTGGCAGTGATTGAAGAACTCTGTCAATGACACTATCATCAAGAAGATTAACTCTCAGCTGAGTCAAGTGGTTATGGTACCCAGTCATTCTGAGTATGTGTTCACTGACAGAACTATTCTCCTCCATTTTGCAGCTATAGAACTTGTTGGAGACTTCATATCTCTCAACTTGGGCATTTGCTTGAAATATTAAATTTAACTCTTGGAACATCTCATATGCTCCATGACGTTCAAAACATCTTTCAAGTCCCGATTCTAAGCCATAAAGCATGGCACACTGAACTATCGAGTAGTCATCAGCTTTGCTCTGCCAGACGTTCTTAACGTCATCAGTAGTGTCTGCAGTAGGCCTAGCACCTAGCGGTATTTCTAGGACGTAATTCTTCTATGCAGCAATGAGGATAATCCTGAAGTTATGGACCCACTCTGTATAATTGCTACCATCATCTTTCAACTTAGCTTTCTCTAGGAACGCATTAAAATTCAAGAAAACGGTAGCACGAGCCATTGATCTACAATAACATAGCCATGCAAAATAACTATCAGGACTAAGTTCATGATAAATTACAGTTCAATTAATCATATTACTTAAGAAATCCCACTTAGATAGACATCCCTCTAGTCATCTAAATGATCACGTGATCCAAATCAACTAAACCATGTCCAATCATCACGTGAGATTGAGTAGTTTTCAATGGTGAACATCACTATGTTGATCATATCTACTATATGATTCACGCTCGACCTTTCGGTCTCAGTGTTCCGAGGCCATATCTGCATATGGTAGGCTCGTCAAGTTTAACTCGAGTATTCTGCGTGTGCAAAACTGGCTTGCACCCGTTGTATGTGAACGTAGAGCTTATCACACCCGATCATCACGTTATGTATCGGCACGATGAACTGTCGCAATGGTGCATACTCAGGGAGAACACTTATACCTTGAAATTTAGTAAGGGATCATCTTGTAATGCTACCTCCGTACTAAGCAAAATAAGATGCATAAAAGATAAACATCACATGCAATCAAAATATGTGACATGATATGGCCATCATCATCTTGTGCTCATGATCTCCATCACCGAAGCATCGTCATGATCTCCATCGTCACCGGCGCGACACCTTGATCTCCATCATAGCATCATTGTTGTCTCGCCAACTATTGCTTCTACGACTAGTGCTACCACTTAGTGGTAAAGTAAAACAATTACATGGCGATTGCATTGCATACAATAAAGCGACAACCATATGGCTCCTGCCAGTTGTCGATAACTTTGTTATAAAACATGATCATCTCATACAACAATTTATATCATGTCATGTTTTGACCATATCACATCACAACAAGCCCAGCAAAAACAAGTTAGACGTCCTCTACTTTGTTGTTACAAGTTTTACGCGGCTGTTGTGGGCTTCTAGCAAGAACCGTTCTTACCTACGCATCAAAACCACAATGATTTTTTGTCAAGTGTGTTGTTTTAACCTTCAACAAGGACCGGCCGTACTCAACCTCAATTCAACTAAAGTTGGAGAAACATACACCCGCCAGCCACCTATGTGCAAAAGCACATCGGTAGAACCAGTCTCAGGAACGCGGTCATGTAATGTCGGTCTGGGCCGCTTCATCCAACAATACCCCCGAATAAAAGTAAGACGTTGGTGGTAAGCAGTATGACTATTATCGCCCACAACTCTTTGTGTTCTACTCGTGCATAAAACATCTACGCATAGACCCGGCTCGGATGCCACTATTGGGGAATGCAGTAATTTCAAAGAGAATCCTATGATCACACAAGATCTATCTAGGAGATTCATAGAAACGAGAGGGGAGAGTGTGTCCACGTACCGTCGTAGACCGAAATCGGAAGCGTTTCAATAACGCGGTTGATGTTGTCGAACTTCTTCACAATCCAACCGATCCAAGTGCCGAATGTACGACACCTCTGCATTCAGCTCTATGACATCCCTCGTGCTCTTGATCTAGATGAGGATGAGTGTGAGTTCCGTCAGCACGACGGCGTGGCGACGGTGATGATGATATTACTGGCGCAGGGCTTCGCCGAAGCTCTACGATGGTATGATCGAGGTGTGTAACTGTGGAAGGGGGCACCGCACACGGTTAAGATAAACTTGTGTGTCCTGGGGTGCCCCTGCCCCCGTATATAAAGGAGGAGAGGGGGAGGCCGGCTGTCCCTAGGGGGCGCGCTAAGAGTAGGGAGTCCTACTAGGACTCCAAGTCCTAGTAGGATTCCACTTGGTGGAAGGGAGAAGGAAGGAGAGGGAGAGGGAGTAGGAAAGGGGGGCCCCTTCCCTTGTCCAATTAGGACTCCAAGGGGGGGGGGCCTACCCTGGCTGCCCTCCTCTCTCTCCACTAAGGCCCATGGTGGCCCATTAGTTCCCCTGGGGGGTTCCGGTAACCCCTGCGGCACTACGTTTTTACCCAAAACTTTTCGAAACACTTCTGATGTCCAAATAACATGGTCCAATATATCAATCTTTATGTCTCGACTATTTCGAGACTCCTCGTCACGTCCGTGATCTCATCTAGGACTCTGAACAAACTTCGGTCATCAAAAACACATAACTCGTAATACATATCGTCATCGAACGTTAAACGTGCGGACCCTACGGGTTCGAGAACTATGTAGACATGACCGAGACACATCTCTGGTCAATAACCAATAGTGGAACTTGGATGCTCATATTGGCTCCTACATATTCTACGAAGATCTTTATCAGTCAAACCGCATAACAACATATGTTGTTCCCTTTGTCATCGGTATGTTACTTGCCCGAGATTTGATCGTTGATATAATCATACCTAGTTCAATCTTGTTACCGGCAAGTCTCTTTACTCGTTCTGTAATGCTTCATCCCGCAACTAACTCATTAGTCACATTGCTTGCAAGGCTTATAGTGATGAGTATTACCGAGAGGGCCCAGAGATACCCCTCCGAAACACAGAGTGACAAATCCTAATCTCGATCTATGCCAACCCAACAAACACCTTTAGAGATACCTGTAGATCATCTTTATAATCACCCTTTGACGTTGTGACATTTGATAGCACACAAGGTGTTCTTCCGGTATTCGGGAGTTCCATAATCTCATAGTCTGAGGAACATGTATAACTCATGAAGAAAGCAGTAGCAATGAAACTGTAACGATTGTAATGCTAAGCTAACGAATGGGTCATGTCCATCACATCATTCTCCTAATGATGTGTTCTCGTTCATCAAATGACAACACATGTCTATGGTTAGAAAACATAACCATCTTTGATTAACGAGCTAGTCAAGTAGAGGCATACTAGGGACACTTTTTTTGTCTATGTATTCACACATGATCTAAGTTTCTGGTTAATACAATTCTAGCATGAGTAATAAACATTTATCATGAAATAAGGAAATGAATAATAACTTTATTATTACCTCTAGGGCATATTTCCTTCACCTTCTATGCTATCAAACGTCACAACGTAACTGTGTGATTATAAAGATGCTCTACAGGTGTCTCCGAAGGTGTTTGTTGGGTTGGCATAGATCAAGATTAGGATTTGTCACTCTATGTATCGGATAGGTATCTTTGGGCCCTCTCGATAATGCTCATCACTATAAGCCTTGCATGCAATGTGACTAATGAGTTAGTTACGGGATGATGCATTACAGAACGA
This sequence comes from Triticum aestivum, assembly GCF_018294505.1. Taxonomy (NCBI): domain Eukaryota; kingdom Viridiplantae; phylum Streptophyta; class Magnoliopsida; order Poales; family Poaceae; genus Triticum; species Triticum aestivum. The sequence goes on from NC_057801.1 coordinate 601,420,210, forward strand.
GCAAAGAGACTTGCTGGTAACGAGATTGAAGTGGGTATGAAGATACCGACGATCGAATCTCGGGCAAGTAACATACCGATGAAAAAGGGAACACCGTATGTTGTTATGCGGTTTGACCGATAAAGATCTTCGTAGAATATGTAGGAACCAATATGAGCATCCAAGTTCCGCTATTGGTTATTGATCGGAGATGTGTCTCGATCATGTCTACATAGTTCTCAAACCCGTAGGGTCCGCACGCTTAACGTTCGATGACGATTTGTATTATGAGTTATGTGTTATGGTGACCGAAGTTTTGTTCGGAGTCCCGGATGAGATCACGGACATGACGAGGAGTCTCGAAATGGTCGATAGGTAAAGATTGATATATTAGAAGGTTATATTCGGACACCGGAATGGTTTCAGGAAGTTTCGGATAAGTTTCGGAGTACCGGGAGATTACCAGAACCCCCCGGGAAAGTAATGGGCCAACATGGGCCTTAGTGGAGATGAGAGGGCCGGCCATAGGAGGTGCCCCCCTGCCAATCCGAATTGGAGAAGGGTGGGGTCGGCTCCCCCCCCCCCTTTCCCTCTCCTACTCCCTCTCTCTTTCCCCCGTTGCTACTCCAGAAAAAAAGGAAAAAGTTGGGGGGGAGAATCCTACTAGGAGTGGAGTCCTAGTAGGACTCCCCCCATGGCGTGCCTGTCGGTGTCAAAATCGGCGGATCTCGGGTAGGGGGTCCCGAACTGTGCGTCTAGGCGGATGGTAACAGGAGACAAGGGACACGATGTTTTACCCAGGTTCGGGCCCTCTTGATGGAGGTAAAACCCTACGTCCCGCTTGATTAATATTGATGATGTGTGTTACAAGAGTACATCTACCACGAGATCAAGGAGGCTAAACCCTAGAAGCTAGCCTATGGTATGATTGTTGTTCGTCCTATGGACTAAAGCCATCCGGTTTATATAGACACCGGAGAGGGCTAGGGTTACACAAAGTCAGTTACAATGGTAGGAGATCTACATATCCGTATCGCCAAGCTTGCCTTCCACGCAAAGGAAAGTCCCATCCGGACACGGGACGAAGTCTTCAATCTTGTATCTTCATAGTCTTGGAGTCCGGCCGATGATGATAGTTCGGCTATCCGGACACCCCCTAGTCTGGGACTCCCTCAGTAGCCCCCGAACCAGGCTTCAATGACGACGAGCCCGGCGCATATGTTGTCTTCGGCGTTGCAAGGTGGGTTCTCCTTCAAACTTTATGTTCCTGTCGAATAGTGTCCGGCTTCCTCATAAATGTTGCGCTCCTTGGCTTCTACGCCCAATAATGGCCTTCTTCCACGTGTCGTATGAATGCGAAAAGCTAGGGTATTTTTACATTTCTCCCCCCAGCTGTGCGAATGAGCCGCCTACAAGAGAGGTGAGGATCTAGATCCAACTCACACCATCCTCCTTCCGCAAGTACTCATCGAAGCGCCTCTGACAAAAATCCATTCTATCATGGACAGTCGATGCGGCTCCTCCTCTCGCGCTCCCAGCCCTAAGCCAGGAGATTGGGGGAGATGCTCAGTTCCACACAGCGAGCTAGTGGTGCTCCAAACCGAGGGATATCTTCCCCCAGCCTTCATGGTTCCGGTTCGGGCCGGACTGGCCACCTTCCGGGGTGGAAAGCAGGCGGAGAGCGTTCCCAACCCCTCCAAAGGGGAGCGGGTATGCTTTGTCCCTTATTTAGTAAGGGGACTCGGATTTCCCATACATCTGTTTCTCCGGGGGCTCCTGGAGTTCTACGGACTCCAGCTTCACCACCATACACCTGCCTCCATTTTGCACATCGCGGGCTTCGTAGCTCTTTGCGAGTTGTTCCTGGGCATCGAGCCCCATTTCGCATTGTGGAAGAGAATGTTTTGCCTCGTACCCCGTTCTCACGAGGGGTCGATATATCAAGTGGGCGGAGCCGAAATATGGCGCATCGCCGGGACCGGATATCCATCCGGCACCCCGAAGAAGGCATCCGAAGATTCGCCTTCGGAATGGTTCTATATGGTGGACGCTCCTCTGCCGGATCCAGTTCGGATCGGCCTCCCAGAGTTCAGCAATGCCCCCTTGAAGAAACGCCTGAGTTGGCGCCCACGGAGTCCTCAACGGGAGGATAATGGGAGCGTCCATTATCTGATGGGTCGGATTAGGCTACTGGCCCACTCCGGATTGACCATGATTGGAATCATGGCCACGTGCATTATGCGAGGGGTGCAGCCACTCCAATATAGGGGCCACCCCATGTGGGACTTCAACGGGGAGAACGACGCCACCCGTCATGGCCGCAAGGGGTCAGGATCGGCCGCGGATCTGGTGAAGATCCTGTCCGGCTTGTACAAGGGGGAGAAGGAAGACTTTCTCCAGACGAGCCCATTGAATGGGTTCTCTATGAATAACCCTCGGAGCTGGGTAAGCAAACGTTTATTCATTCGACCCGTGCTTTTGAAGTTAGATGCCTTACTCTATGATTTTGACGCAGGAACAGCGTCGGGATGTGGAGGGCATACACAGTCCGGCTCCACAACCCGAGGATCCGGGAAGATCCCTTGATCCGGCTTCCGAAGAGGATCCGGACATAAAGGTGGATCTGATTGACGGGATGTTCCACCAGCTCAGCATAGATAATGCTTTGGTCGCCATTACGGCTGACTATCCTGGTTTGTGTCCGGCTTCCCAGGTGAGTACGACCGAAGTTTCGACACCGTTGCTTTGTTAATGCTTATTTCTGACCACCGTGCACCAATGGTGCTCGGCAGGCAGTGCCTTCGCGGCAGGAAGCCGAGCCCGCGGCGACTGACCAAACGAGGTCAGTTCGGCCCAGCAGGCGGAAGAGGAGTGCGGCGCGAATCGAAACGTCGCCGCAAAGGTATGGTGCACCATTGTCCTTTAAGGGAAAAAACTCCTGGGAGGCATATTAATGCTCATGATTCTTTCAGGAGAAAAAGCGCTCGCTGGACTGAGTCCGGAGAGGGTGCCCACCAAGCCTCCGCCAGCCAGGCTCCAACGCCTGGTCCGAAAGGAGAGGTGAGCGCAAGGCGCGAGCTGGACGCTCCTCCAACGGAGGATACCGACAGGTTGTCCGCCACCAGGTCTGAGGTGGAGAGCGCCATGAATCATAGGCGCCGTCGGATAGTTCTTTGTGACGCGTGTTTCTCCCCTGAGGCGTTAAATGCCTTTAATGCGGGAGACGCGCACCTCCGTGCTGCTCAAGATGGTTTAACCAAAGCCACGGAGCAGTATGTAAAGGACATACGGGTACAGAATTTTAATGGCTATATATGCCAGTAGCCCCCGAGACTTAAAATAGTTAAACTAACTGATTTAAGGATCATTTGTTATGCAGGATCTTACTGAGAAGAATACCCACCTGTCTCAGGAGCTTCAAGAGTGCAAGGCCCAACTTGAGGCCGCACTAGCCGCTGCCGGGGGAGCCACGGAGACCCCCTCTTGTAATTCATACTTTTGAAAAGAGAAGTAGTTAACAAAATGCGGCATGTGTGTATAGTCTGACAATATTATTGCAGAGGGCGCCGGACTAGATCCGGACAAGCAACAGCTACCGCGCCATTTGAAGGCCGGCGAGAGGGTGCTTTCGAAGGTGCAGCAGGAGAGGAACAAACTCCAAGATGCCCACACCCAGCTTGGAGAAGAGTTGAAAGGTGTTCGGGCCCAGCTGTCTGGCTCCTTGAAGGAGAATCAGCGGCTTCGTCGCGGCATCTATAGTAAGTGCTTGAGCAAACTCTTTTGAAAAGAAGAGTTCGGCGAGGAAGTCGGTTGACAGAAATATTTCTGTAGGTGTGCTCATAGGTCGCCCTGCGGAGGAAATGCCTGGTTCAACGGGTGACCAACTTCCCGAGGTGGTGCAACTTCTCGAACGTGTTCGGCAGGCAATGAGTCGCGTCATGCAGGCTTTATGGCCTTCCGTCTCCCTACCCGAGGGCCTTGGAGAGCTTGCTGAGAAGCTTCAGGGAGCATGGCGATGCCTCCGTCTGTAGAAGATATCGGCCTGCCGTCAAGGCGCCAGGGAGGCCTGGGCCATGGTGAAGATGCAATATTTGAAGGCTGACCCAAACCACATGGCCGAGGTCGGACCTGCGGGGCCTGATGGGAAGGAGATCCCTGTGAGCTTGATGTACGGCCAAGTAGAACTGGCCGCGAAATATTCCCAACAGGACTGTAAATTAGACAGCCTGTTAGATGGGATTGAAGAGGAGTACAATCAGTCAATTTGACGATGTAATTTGAAATGACATGTAAAATGCCTTCTAGCCGGATTGTAGATCGTTTGTCGTTGCGGACCTGTTCGCTTCAACCTCGGGACCCAACAGTCCGGAGTGTGTCCGAATGCCCTTACGGTTATAGAAGAACCGGGGCATGCGTGGAGACAAGGCGTCGGGGTCATAATTGCTTTATCAGACAAGTGCCCAACTAGCTATGTTATATTACATGGTTAGTAAGAAACATCTTCCAGGGAGAATAGTTCCGTTAAGGGTTCCTTTCCCTGGGGAGGCATGCCCTAAAGTGCATGTCCGGACTGCGAAAATAGTAGAAAAAGCATCTAGGGGCAAATAAGTAAGTAATAAATCATCTTTCAAGTCACCGACCGAATATTCTCTTAAGAATGCTAGCTTTCGGCTTCACCCAGTCTGAGGTACACATCCGGCTGACCCGGCAGTAACAATCGCAGAGGTGCTCCCTTTACCTCCTAGTCGAACAATCGGGAATGTAGGGGTAAGCACAGGAGCTAGGCAACCCAGCTTGGCCAAAACTTAAGTCATATCGATGCATATAATGGTGAATAAAATGTACATGCGGAAGTATGACACATGTGTTGGGCATGAAGCCCATATAACTAAGCTTCTGTTAAAGAAGCCCCAGGTATAACGAGTGCGAGTAGCACATCGAGTAAGTGCGAACAAAGTGCGGATCAGCCCTTGAGAGGTTTGAGTTGAAGAAAGGAGAGGAGAAAGAAGGGAAAACAAATACAGCAAAAAAATGTGAAAGGTGGACGGAGGAAGGAGACGAACCCTGAGTCCGGCGCTAGGCGTAAAATCTTCGGAGACGGGCTGCATTCCATGGGTTTGGCTCGAGTCGGTTGTCAGATGCGTTACGTAGACGGTATGCACCGCTGGTAAGGACTTGGTCAATGATGAAGGGACCTTCCCATTTGGGCTTAAGTTTGTCCTTTTTCTTGTTCAGCAGGCGTCGAACTAGCTCGCCAACGTTGTAGGTTTTGGCCCGTACTTCTCTGCTTTGATATCTTCGAGCCTGCTGTTGATAAAATGCGGAACGGGATTTTGCCACGTCGCGCTCCTCCTCTAAAGTGTCCAAACTGTCCTGCCGATCCAACTCGGCTTCTCTTTCCTCGTACATGCGCATGCGAGGTGAGTCATGAATTATGTCGCAGGGCAAAACTGCCTCAGCGCCGTATACCATAAAAAATGGTGTGAATCCGGTTGTGCGGTTTGGCGTGGTCCGCAGCCCCCAGAGTACGGAGTCGAGCTCCTCTACCCAGTGCGTGTTAGATTCCGTGAGGGACCGCACTAATCTGGGTTTGATGCCGCTCATGATTAGACCATTTGCTCGTTCCACTTGACCATTAGTTTGAGGGTGGTAGACTGAAGCGTAGTCGAGCTTGATGCCCATGTTTTTGCACCAGAGTTTAACCTCGTCGGCCGTGAAATTCGTGCTGTTATCAGTGATGATGCTGTGGGGGACGCCGAAGCGGTGTACTACCCTGGATATGAAGTCTATCACAGGTCCGGATTCTGCCGTTTTAACCGGCTTGGCCTCTATCCATTTGGTGAATTTATCCACCATGACCAATAAGTATTTGTGCTTGTGGGTTCCCCCTTTAAGGGGTCCAACCATGTCAAGCCCCCAGACCGCGAACGGCCAAGTAATGGGTATAGTTTTGAGGGCGGTGGGTGGCATATGGCTCTGATTAGCAAAGAGCTGGTAGCCGACGCATCGTTGGACTAAGTCCTGAGCATCTGCCCAGGCGGTCGGCCAATAAAATCCTGTACGGAAGGCCTTGCCTACAAGGCCCCGGGCGGCGGCGTGGTGCCCGCCAAGTCCGGCGTGAATTTCAGCCAGGAGATTTCGCCCTTCTTCTTCAGAGATACACCTTTGAAGGACTCCGATCGTGCTTTTCTTATAAAGTTCTCCCTCATGGACCTTGTAGGCTTTAGATCGCCGAACTATGCAGCGGGCCTCATTTTGGTCTTCGGGAAGTTCCTGCCTAATTAAGTAGGCTAGGAATGGTTCCGTCCACAGGGCAATTACTGCCATTATTTCATGGGCTAAAGGTGTTATTTCAGTGGCTGAGCCACCAATCGTGTCAGAATTGTCTGAGTTAGGTGATGCAGCTGGCTCCGGATTGTTATTTCCAGACTCCTCTTCCCATAATACGGATGGCTTAAAGAGCCGTTCCAGGAAGATGTTTGGAGGGACGGCGTCAAGTTTTGCGTCGATGTGTGCTAACACGTCTGCTGCTTGGTTATTATCCCGGGCTACATGATGGAATTCGAGTCCTTCGAATCGAGCTGACATTTTAGGATGGCGTTGCGGTAAGCTGCCATTTTCGGATCTTTGGCGTCAAAGTCTCCATTTACTTGGGATATTACGAGGTTTGAATCCCCGCGCACCTCTAGGCGTTGAATGCCCATGGAGATTGCCATCCGGAGGCCGTGTAGAAGGGCCTCGTATTCGGCTACGTTGTTGGAGTCCATGTACATTATTTGAAGTACGTATTGGACTGTGTATCTAGTTGGGGACGTCAAGACGACGCCAGCCCCCAAGCCAGCCAGCATTTTGGATCCGTCGAAATGCATGATCCAATTGGAGTACGTGTCGTACTCTTTAGGGAGTTCGGCTTCGGTCCATTCGGCGACGAAGTCAGCTAGGACTTGCGACTTTATAGCTCGCCGTGGTTTGTAGGTTATGTCAAATGGTAAGAGCTCAATGGCCCATTTTGCAATCCTGCCCGTTGCGTCGCGGTTGTTTATAAAATCGTTGAGAGGTACTTCGGAGGCCACCATTATGGAACACTCTTGAAAGTAGTGTCGCAGCTTCCGGGATGCCATGAACACCGCATACGCTATCTTTTGATAATGCGGGTACCGGGACTTTCATGGAGTTAAGACAGTGGATACGTAGTACACTGGTTTTTGAAGAGGGAATCTGTGCCCTTCAGTTTCTCGTTCGACGACGAGTACCGCGCTAACAACTTGATGTGTTGCTGCGATGTATAATAACATAGGTTCGCCCATGTTGGGCGCGGCCAGGACCGGATTTGTTGCCAGTATGGCCTTGATTTCTTCGAGTCCGGCCGTGGCGGCATTCGTCCATTCGAAGTGTTCGGTGCGCCGGAGGAGGCAATAGAGGGGCAGAGCCTTTTCTCCCAAACGGGAGATGAAGCGGCTTAGAGCCGCTACGCACCCAGTTAGTTTTTGTATTTGCTTGAGGTCTTTTGGGATATCCAATTGTGATAGAGCTCGGATCTTGGCTGGGTTCGCTTCAATTCCTCTACCGGATATAATGAAGCCCAAAAGCTTTCCGGCTGGTACTCCGAAGACACACTTTTCCGGGTTGAGTTTAATGTCATATGCTCGAAGGTTGTCAAATGTCACCCTTAAGTCGTCTACTAGAGTTTCGACGTGTTTGGTCTTGACGACCACATCGTCTACGTATGCCTCTACTGTTTTGCCCATCTGGGTAGCCAGATATGTTTGAATCATGCGCTGATATGTTGCGCCGGCGTTTTTGAGTCCGAAGGGCATTGTGTTGAAGCAGAATGGCCCATATGGAGTAATAAATGCCGTTGCGGCCTGGTCTTTTTCCGCCATCTTGATTTGATGGTATCCGGAGTATGCATCGAGGAAGCACAATGAATCGTACCCTGCGGTAGCATCGATGATTTGGTCGATGCGGGGGAGAGGGAAAGGGTCCTTTGGATAAGCCTTGTTGAGGTCTTTGAAATCGACGCAGGGGCGCCACGATTTGTCCTTTTTTGGTACCATTACCAGGTTGGCTAGCCAGTCCGGATGTTTGATATCTCTGATGAATCCGGCTTCTAAGAGTTTGGCTAGCTCCTCTCCCATTGCCTGTCTTTTGGGTTCGGAAAATCGCCGAAGAGCTTGTTTGACTGGCTTGAATCCTTTTAGAATATTTAGGCTGTGCTCTGCCAGCCTGCGTGGGATTCCTGGCATGTCTGAAGGGTGCCAGGCAAAAATGTCCCAATTTTCCCGAAGGAATTCTCGTAGTGCGGCTTCTACATCAGGATTTAATTATGCCCCAATGGATGCCGTCTTTGTGGGGTCCGTTGGGTGGACCTGAAATTTGACTATTTCGTCTGCTGGTTTGAAAGAGGTGGACTTGGACCTCTTATCGAGTATCACATCGTCCCTATCCACCGTGGAGCGCAGCGCAGTTAATTCCTCTGCCGCTAGGGCTTCGGATAATGCCTCTAGGGCCAGTGCGGCTGTCTTATTTTCAGCGCGGAGTGCTGTATCTGGATCACTGGCGAGAGTGATTATTTTATTGGGTCCGGGCATTTTGAGCTTCATGTACCCGTAATGGGGTATAGCTTGGAAGATTGTGAATGCCTCTCGCCCTAGCAAGGCGTGATATCCGCTGCCGAATGGGGCCACTTGGAACGTGACCTCTTCAGACCTATAATTGTCCGGCGAGCCGAATACTACACCTAGTGTGATTTTTCCTCTGCAGCGTACTTCTCGACTAGGGATTATCCCCCTAAAGGTTGTGCTGCTTCGCTCAATGCGGCTCCAGTCAATTTCTATTTTTTGAAGGGTTTCCTCATAGATGAGGTTTAATCCGCTATCGCCAACCATGAGTACCTTGGTAAGACGAAAGTCGTCCACTATCAGACTGAGGACCAATGCGGCTGGTGCTCTAGCTGTTCAGAATTTAGGTTCGTCGCTGGCATTGAAGGTGATAGCCGTGTCGCTCCATGGATTTGCTGTTGCTACTTGGTAGACTTCGGCGAGGCTGCGGATTGTTCGTTTCCGCATATTATTTGATGCGAAAGTCTCGAAGACTGTTAATACCGTACTGGTGCTGCTGAGCTGGTTGCCCGGGGCTAAAAGGCCTTCGCCACTTTTGGCCACCTGCCGTAGTATCCAACATGCTCGAAGGCTATGTGTTGGCGTGGCGTCCTCCGTACTGTGGATTTTGCAGGGTCCGTTGAGCCATCCCTCCAGTACGGTTCCGTACCCTTTAGGGGGTTTTTGCTTTTTGGTTTTTAACCCAGGTGCTTGAGTATGACGCACTCTTTTATTTCGGACTTGGGTTGTATTCAGGGCCGGATTGTCTCAAAACCTAGTTTCGGTTTTCCAGGCACTCTCCATCGCATAATATTTTTGTACAATGGTCGCTAGGTCGGAGAAGCGTGTAACTTCGCGACGACTAATGGCGTTTATGATTCCCCTGTCCGTGCAATTGTTGCAGAAAATTGAAATCGCGCCTTCTTCGCGGCAGTCCTTTATCCTGTCCATAACCAGGAGGAATCTAGCCCAGTAATGATGTACTGTTTCATCGGGCTCTTGCCGTATTTGAGATAGATCACTTATGTTTGGGTGGGCGGGTGGAATCAAGTTCGGAACCCCGCCCAATCTGAGGCTCAAAGGCCAAGAAGCTTCCGGATTCGGAAGCTTGGTTTGCTGGATGCTTTCCAACGAATCTGGTCCGATGCCTGACTTTAGGTTCAGTATTTGATTGGCGTCCGTCCCTCCACGGGAATCCGGCATGGAGGGATCGGGAATCCGGACATAGTTGGTTTTTAACATAGAAGAAGAGTCGCCGCATTGTTCCTCTACCACGACAACGTGGTAGGTAACCTGGGGAGAGTTAATTTCTCTCAGATCGGTTTTAAGCCCAATCTGATCGTAGTCGGTAGCGACTCCTAGGGCGATGATGCGATCCAAGAGCTCGTTTACGGAGGAGAGCTCAATCGGATCTAGCTGCTCGGCGAATTCCGAGCTGACATGAAGATCACTTTTAATGACCTGAGAGGTCATTGTCGGAGCGGTGGCCGAACAGGCGGTCATAAGAAAACCGCCTAGCCGGATAGTCTGGTCGGCGGCCAAAGCTCCCTTAATGATGGTGCCGTCTTTGAAGACGAGAAAAGGCATCCTTCCAGATGGTGACGGCACAGAGGAACTCTCAATGAAAGCACCAATCTCGGTGTCAAAACCGGCGGATCTCGGGTAGGGGGTCCCGAACTGTGCGTCTAGGCGGATGGTAACAGGAGACGAGGGACACGATGTTTTACCCAGGTTCGGGCCCTCTTGATGGAGGTAAAACCCTACGTCCTGCTTGATTAATATTGATGATGTGTGTTACAAGAGTAGATCTACCACGAGATCAAGGAGGCTAAACCCTAGAAGCTAGCCTATGGTATGATTGTTGTTCGTCCTACGGATTAAAGCCATCCGGTTTATATAGACACCGGAGAGGGCTAGGGTTACACAAAGTCGGTTACAATGGTAGGAGATCTACATATCCGTATCGCCAAGCTTGCCTTCCACGCCAAGGAAAGTCCCATCTGGACACGGGACGAAGTCTTCAATCTTGTATCTTCATAGTCTTGGAGTCCGGCCGATGATGATAGTTCGGCTATCCGGACACCCCCTAGTCCGGGACTCCCTCAGCGCCCCTCCTGGCCGCCGGCCTCCACCTCCCCTCCTTTATATACAGGGGTAGGGGCACCCCAAAGGCACATCAATTTTTCTCTTAGCCGTGTGCGGTGCCCCCCTCGACAGTTTACACCTCCGGTCATAGCTCGTAGTGCTTAGGCGAAGCCATGCGCGGATCACATCACCATCACCGTCATCACGCCGTTGTGCTGACGAAACTCTCCCTCGACCCTCTGCTGGATCAAGAGTTCGAGGGACGTCATCGAGCTGAACGTGTGCTGAACTCGGAGGTGCCGTAAGTTCGGTGCTAGATCGGTTTGATCGTGAAGACGTTCGACTACATCAACCGCGTTAACCTAACGCTTCCGCTTTCGGTCTACGAGGTTACGTGGACACACTCTCCCCCTCTCGTTGCTATGCATCTTCTAGATAAATCTTGTGTGATCGTAGGAATTTTTTTGAAATTGCATGCTACGTTCCCCTAGAAGATAATGGCATGGCTCGCTCAGCGTACAGACATATTATCGCATAGATTAAAGGTTTGATGGTTGACGGAGAGTTTATTCCACGAAAACTTAGTATAGACCAAAATAGAGTGGTCGGCTGTTTGGCAAACTATAGACGTATTGAGTGTACCATTGTTGTGTGGATGCACCAAGAACCACCGCCAATTGAGGATCTTTTGCCTCTCAACTGTAACTCTATGATTGTGGAATAAAACTCAAAAAAATTTGCTCATTACCTAAATGATGGTCTATGGCAATGAGTATTTTGAAGGCCAGGGAAGTTAGTTCCGTTGGATTTGGTAGACAGGGAAATACTTCACGTAGTCACTAACGGAGCTTACATCCCTGCAGCCCCCCCCACCCCCCCCCCCCCCCCCCCACCCTCCCCCCAGCCCCTAGGATGGGCAAATTTAGTGAATAATTCTTTTAATAGGGACTTTTACATTGAAAAAAATTGCCCCCTAAAAATTGTATCCCACCAATCAACCTTGCCTAGCTCCACAACTGCTTGTAGGTTATCAACATATAAACTTAACAACCGCTATTTTAGTAGAATACATGAATCGCTGTTGACTATTATGGTCTTATAAATAATAGGGAAGATTATGTCTATGACACTATCCATATCCTATATTCGATGCTTGCCACCAAATTTTCTTGAACCATGGTTGTGCTACTCACCTTTTGTTTTTTATGTCAGTGGATGCAGAAGTACAAATGAAAAATACGCACCCGGCTACCATGGCAACCTAGGATCTCGCTCTCCCATGAGAAAAAAGGTACATTCGGTATTCAAAACCTTGGCTCCAATTGTCTTGAAGAATACGTAACAGGGTAGATCTTGCCACAGATTCATCATTGAGTCAGCATTAGTTGCCCATAGGCTACATTTTCACCAACAAAAAACATTTATAATTATGTATACCAATTGCATATAGCACTAGTACCAACTTAACTAATTAGCGGCCTGCACTTGCATCATATTCCTTAATTAATTATATTTTGTGAACCATCATACTTCTTACTTAATCACATACTATACAACTTCTGAATGGACGTGAAGTTGACTTGGCCTAGTTAACTAGGTCAAAACCTAGTAAGTCTGATAACAATGTGAATATCATAAGTAGTATTATGCATATCAACTAAGTCAATTTGCTAAGGTGGCCTCGCAAAAAAAATGCTAAGATGGCACATAATTAAATGAGAAGAGATAATCAAGTATCATGATATGATACAGTATTATAGTCCCTTCGTTCCTAAATAGAAGTCTTTTGCTCCAGATGTATATGATTCCACTATGAACCACATACGAATGTATATAGATGCATTTTAAAGTGTAGATTCACTCATTTTGCTCTGGATGAAATCCATAGTAGAATCTCTACAAAAACATAGTATTTAGGAATAGAGGGAGCATTAAATTAGAGATGTACTAGTTTGTGCGTCTTAAGTATGCATTGTGCTGAGTATTCTTACTACTACTAACGAACGCTGACATGGAATACAGCAGGCACCAAATAGTTAAAGCCCCGGCCGGCTGGCAGGCCGAGTCACACTCACACGCACAGCTCAGCTCACAACACACACGCGAGCAAGTGCGTAGCTATGGCGACGGGAATGCCAGAGTGCTCTCCGGCCTTGCTGGTGGCTGCCGGCCTCACCACGCTAGCGATCTGCTCGTACCTTGGCACCATCGTTGTCGGCCGCGGCGCCGCCGGAGCGCAGCGGTACCCGCCCGTGGTCGGAACGGTGTTCCACCAGGTATATCACCTCCGGCGGCTGCACGACTACTTCACGGACCTGTTCCGCGAACACGCAACGTTCCGGCTGCTCGCGCCGGGAGGACGGAGGCAGATTTACACGTCCGACACGGCGGTGGTCGAACACATCCTCAGGACCAACTTCGCCAACTACGGCAAGGTATACGAGTAGCTGCTAACTACTCCCTCCGTCCGGAATAGTTGACGCTCAAACGTATGATCAAGATAATGATTAGTAGCTCAGGATACTTGCTGACATATATTCTGAACAAACACAATTAAAAGGGCGCGTCTAACTACGACAAGATGGGCGATCTCTTCGGAGACGGCATCTTCGCGGTGGACGGCGACAAGTGGAAGCAGCAGAGGAAGATCGCCAGCTACGACTTCTCGACGAGGGCACTCCGGGACTTCAGCGGCGGTGTCTTCAACCGGAACGCCGCCAAGCTCGCGCACATCGTCTCCGGCAACGTAGCCGCGAAGCAACCCATGGACTTTCAGGTCAACCTGGCTGGCTCTGATTAATTCCAGGACCATCCTCTGACCTAACTTTGCCGATATGTGTATATATGTTTCTTGGATCAGGCCCTTCTGATGAAAGCGACGATGGACTCCATCTTCACCATCGCCTTCGGCGTGGACCTCGGCACGCTGTCGGGTTCGGACGAGGGGAGCCGCTTCGCCGCGGCGTTCGACGACGCCAGCGAGTTCATCCTGCTACGTTACATCGATGCGTTTTGGAAGGTGTCGAGGTTCCTCAACGTTGGCGCCGAGGCGGCGCTCAGGCACAGGATCAAGGTCGTCGACGAGTTCGTGTACAAGTGCATCCGGGCCAGGGCGGACGAGATGTCGGACGGCAACAAGGCACACGACACTGTATGTAATCGAACGTGCTCTGACCTGCATCAACTTGTTGTAAGACTGTATTATATTACGCTTGAAACTAAAGTTCAGGTTCTCCTTGACGTTGATACTTGACAGGGGTCGAAGGATGATCTGCTGTCCAGGTTCATACTGGCAACCAACAGCGACACAGGGAAAGTGGATTACAAGTACCTGAGAGACATCATACTGAACATAGTCATGGCCGGCAAGGACACGACCGCGGGAGCGCTTGCCTGGTTCCTTTACATGATGTGCAAGCACCCGGAGGTCCAGGAGAAGATAAGCAAGGAGGCTGCCGACGCTGGCGAGGCCACTTCGTCCATCGACGACTTCTCCCGGAGCCTCACCGAGGAAGCGCTGAACAAGATGCACTACCTGCATGCCGCCCTAACGGAGACGCTCAGGCTGTACCCTTCTCTCCCGTTGGTGAGTCCATCCATCTACCACAAATTGTTGGTAGTCCAAGAAAGATTATAACTGCAGATCTGAGTGATGATATCTGTTTTTTGGGGGTGTTTCAGGATAACAAGGAGTGCTTTTCAGATGACGTTCTGCCCAACGGCTTCAGCGTCGGCAAGGGAGACATCGTGTTCTACGCCCCCTACGCCATGGGCCGGATGGAGCGGCTGTGGGGCGAGGACGCCATTGCCTTCCGGCCTGAAAGATGGCTCGACGAGCGCGGCGAGTTCCTGCCGGAGAGCCCTTTCAAGTTCACAGCTTTCCAGGCTGGTCCAAGGATCTGCTTGGGAAAGGAATTCGCGTACAGGCAGATGAAGATCTTCGCGGCCGTGCTGCTCCGCTTCTTCGTGCTCGAGCTGCGTGACAAGGACGCCAGCGTCAACTACAGGACCATGATCACGCTCTACATCGACCAGGGTCTCCATCTCACGGCTACGGCCAGAGGCATCATATAGCCACGTTTGTACCCAAGAAAGACACACACGCTTGAATGTCTCAAGTACTGAACCTTAGTCCCAAGTCCGGACATGGAACTGGATCCTCATGAACATATATTCTGTGAAAATAGCTTTTCCTATATTCTGAAACTTTCTTCTTTGCTTAATACATAGTATTCTGAAACTTATGAGCAACTTTTTAGAATTATTTAAACCTTTTGAATATATATTTTTTCTCTGTATACAGAAATATTTTTTTAATATGAGATGAATATTTTATTTCAAACACATTAACCTTTGTTTTAGAAGTACATAAACCTTTTTTGCAATATATATGTGTATATTAATGTATTCCGTTATTAAATTGATTCCCACCATCTTTTTAAGTTTATTCAACTAAAACATATTTTACAAAATTTATACACAAATAAAAATATGTGTTGATGGCCGCACCAGCGGCCCGACCATCTAGAGTTGCTTCAACAAATACAAGGGGTACACTTATTACTAGAACTGAGGACCTCTTGGTGGGAGTACGCCATCGATTCGGCCGTGGTGGAGGACTCCATCAACATCATGGAGCAGTTGCTTGCTGAGGATGACAAGTACAAAGTGGTGGCTTCGACCTTTGATACGTCTCCAACGTATCTATAATTTATGAAGTATTCATGCCATGTTTACAATAGTTTTATATGATTTTGGAATGATTTGATTAGAACTAATCCGGACTGACGCTGTTTTTAGCAGAACTACCGTGGTGTTATTTTTGTGCAGAAATAAGAGTTCTCAGACCGCGCTGAAAATCAACGGAGATTTTTTCTGGAAAATATGAAAAATACTGGAACAAAAATCTACCGGAGGGGAGTTCCGTGGACCCCACGAGGGTGGGGGCGCCCCCCTGCCTCGTGGACTCCCCGAGGGGCCCCCTGACGTGAAATCAACGCCAACTCCTCATATAAATACAGAAACCTTCGGGAAATAACCTAGATTGGAAGTTCCGCCACCGCAAGCCTCTGTAACCACGAGAAATCAATCTAGGCCCTCTCTGGCATCCTGCCGGAGGGGGCCATCATCACCGCAGGCCATGGCCGAGGATCTCGGAGGGGCCATCATCGCCATGAAGGCCAAGGACCAGAGGGAGAATCTCTCCCCATCCAGGGGGGAGGCCATGGAGGAGGAAGCACAAGGGAGGAGAACCTCTCCTCCTCTCTCTCAGTGGCGCCGGAGTGCCATCGGGAGGGGAGTCATCGCCGCGGTGATCGTCTTCATCAACATCACCATCATCATCACCACCCTTATCTCTTTTACGCGGTCCACTCTCCCGCACCCCGCTGTAATCCCTACTTGAACATGGTGCTTTATGCCACATATTATGATCCAATGATGTGTTGCCATCCTATGATGTTTTGAGTAGATATCCTTCGTCCTTGGGCTGATTGATGATCTACATTGGTACGAGTTGTATGTTTTATTTTGGTGCTGTCCTATGGTGCCCTTCGTGTCGCGCAAGCGTGAGGGATTCCTGCTGTAGGGTGTTGCAATGTGTCCATGGTTTACTTTTTGTCTGTGTTGCTTGAGTGATAGAAGCATAAAAACGGATAAGTGGGTCACGGCGTATGGGATAAAAAGGACTTGATACTTTAATGCTATGGTTTGGTTTTACCTTAATAATCTTTAGTAGTTGTGGATGCGTGTTAGAGTTCCAATCATAAGTGCATATGATCCAAGAAGAGAAAGTATGTTAGCCTATGCCTCTCCCTCCTATGAAATTGCAATGACGACTACCGGTCTTGTTAACAATTGCCTAGGATAATTCCGCACACCGACCCATCATTATTCCACACTCGCTATTTATAACATTTAGTAATATATTCTAACTTTATGATAACAGTACCTACTTTTATGTTTTAGCTCTCTGATATCATGCAAAGTTATCCTCTTCATATCCACAACACAGTTTTATTTCTCGTTTCTAGTTGGAAGCAAACATCCGGTGTATGTAGAGTCGTATCAGTGGCAGATAGGACTAGAGTTGTATCAGCTGCCTTTAGCTCCTTGTGAGTTCGACACTCCATACTTATCACTTCCACCATTGGGAATTGTTACGATGATTCCCTGCACTTGGGGATTATCAAGCTCTTTTCTGGCGCCGTTGCCGGGGAGCAATAGCATGGGGTTGTTATTCTCGTGTATGCTTGTTTGTTTTATTCTCTAAGTAGATTTTATTTTACCTTTTTGTTTTGCTTAGTTGTGGGTGAAACATACAAAAAAAATTAAAAAATTAAAATACAAAAAGATGCACTTGCCTCATATGCCTAAAAAGTTTTTCAAAAAGAGAAGTGATTGGAAAGTTATGCATTGGAGAAGTGAGGGCCGACCTTAAGCGCTTGTGTTCATGCTCATGGAAATAATGTAGAATTTTTCAAGGAAGTTTCTATGTAAATAATTATCCCCTTTTATATATCCATTGTATTATAAAAATAATGTGCCAAGCTTTGGTTTTAGGATGATTAGATTGCTTGTTTACTATGTGCAGAACAAAAACAGAAACTTTGGCTGTAGTGCGTGATTTTACATTTTTTTACTAGAAGGTCAAATGGGTCTGAATTTTTTTTCACATTACTTCTGTACAAAGTTTTCAAATTTTCATATTTATTTCACAATTTTTGGAGTTACAAAAGTTTACTAAACTTCCAGATTACTACAGACTGTCCTGTTTTTGACAGATTCTGTTTTTCCCGTGTTGTTTGCTTATTTTGATGAATCTATGGCTAGTATCGGGGGTACGAACCATAGAGAAGTTGTAATACAGTAGGTTTAACACCAATATAAATAAAGAATGAATTCATTACAGTACCTTAAAGTGGTAGTTTGCTTTATTACACTAACGGATCTCACAAAGTTTTTGTTAAGTTTTTATGGATGAAGTGTTCAAAGAACGAGGAGTTACCGACGTGAGAAGAATAAAGAGAGGCAGATTTCAAGTTTGGGGATGCCCAAGACACCCCAAGTAAATATTTCAAAGGATACTCAAGCATCTAAGCTTGGGGATGCTGAGGGAGTCCTAGATTAGGGGGTCCTCGGACAGCCGGACTATATGCTTATGCCGGACTGTTGGACTATGAAGATACAAGATTGAAGACTTCGTCCCGTGTCCAGGTGGGACTCTCCTTTGCGTGGAAGGCAAGCTTGGCGATTCGGATGTGTAGATCTCCTTCTCTGTAACCGACCCTGTGTAACCCTAGCCCCCTCCGATGTCTATAGAAACCGAAGGGTTTAGTCCGTAGGACAAGAACAATCATAATCATAGGCTAGCTTCTAGGGTTTAGCCTCTACGATCTCGTGGTAGATCAACTCTTGTAATACTCATATCATCAAGATCAATCAAGTAGGAAGTAGGGTATTACCTCCATCGAGAGGGCCCGAACCTGGGTAAACATCGTGTCCCCCGCCTCCTGGTACCATTAGCCTTAGACGCACAGTTTGGGACCCCCTACCCGAGATCCGCCGGTTTTGACACCGACATTGGTGCTTTCATTGAGAGTCCACTGTGTTGTCACGGTAAGGCTTGATGGCTCGCCTTGTTGTCAAGGACAACATCACCTCTGGGGGAGCCCTGGCTCTAGGCCAAACTCTCCGACTAGGCGGCTTCGTCATGACCGCCCGATCGGCCGTCGCGCCGACGATGACTTCTCAGGTCATCAAAAACAGCCTCCACGTCAATTCAGAACTTATCGAACAGATGGATCCAATGGATCTCTCCTCCCTGAACAAGCTCTTGGATTGCATCGCCGCTCTGGGAGTCGCTACAGACTATGATCGGATCGGGCTTAAACCAGACCAAAGGGAGATTAACTCTCCGCGGGCCACCCATCAGATAGCGGTAGCGGAAGAGCAAGGCATCGATTCTTCCTCTATCTTGAGGACGAACTATGTCCGGATTCCCGAGCTCTCTGGGTCGGATACCCGTTGAGGGAGTCCCGGACTAGGGGGTGTCCGGATAGCCGAACTATCATCCGGCCGGACTCCAAGACTATGAAGATACAAGATTGAAGACTCCGTCCCGTGTCCGGATGGGACTTTCCTTGGCGTGGAAGGCAAGCTTGGCGATACGGATATGTAGATCTCCTACCATTGTAACCGACTCTGTGTAACCCTACCCCTCTCCGGTGTCTATATAAACCGGATGGCTTTAGTCCGTAGGACGAAAAACAATCATACCATAGGCTAGCTTCTAGGGTTTAGCCTCCTCGGTCTCGTTGTAGATCTACTCTTGTAACACACATCATCAATATTAATCAAGCAGGACGTAGGGTTTTACCTCCATCAAGAGGGCCCGAACCTGGGTAAAACATCGTGTCCCTTGTCTCCTGTTACCATCCGCCTAGACGCACAGTTCGGGACCCCCTACCCGAGATCCGCCGGTTTTGACACCGACATTGGTGCTTTCATTGAGAGTTCCTCTGTATCGTCGCCGATAGGCTCGATGGCTTCTTCGATCGACATCAACGACGCAGTCCAGGGTGAGACCTTCCTCCCCGGACAGATCTTCGTATTCGGCGGCTTTGCACTGCAGGCCAATTCGCTTGGCCATCTAGAGCAGATCGAAAGTTACGCCCCGGGCCGTCATGTCAGATTTGGAAGTTTGAACTTCACGGCTGACATCCGCGGGGACTTGATCTTCGATGGACTCGAGCCACAGCCAAGCGCGCCGCACTGTCACGACGGGCATGATTTATCTCTACAGCCGGACAGTACCCTGGAGGCCGCACTCGAGCCCGCTCCGATCTTCAATTCGGAGCCGGCTACGCAGATCAAGGACGGATGGCTAGACACCGCCCCGGGGGCTGCAACCTCTACGGCGATAGAGCCGAACACTGATCTTGTCCCTCACGAGGCTCGTGACTCCGAGGTGCCGGACTCTGAACCTCCCGTGCCCCCGCCAATCGAATCCGGTTGGGCGCCGATCATGGAGTTTACTGCCTCGGACATCTTTCAACACTCATCTTTTGGCGACATCCTGAGTTCGCTAAGGTATCTCTCATTATCAGGAGAGCCCTGGCCGGACTGCGGCCAGGATGGTTGGGATGCGGACGACGAAGAAATTGAAAACCCACCCACTACCCACTTGGTAGCCACTGTCGATGATCTAACCGACATGCTAGACTACGACTCCGAAGACATCGACGGTATGGACGACGATGCCGGAGATGACCAAGAACCAGCGCCTACCGGGCACTGGAAAGCCACCTCGTCATATGATATATACATGGTGGATATCCCAAAGGATGGGAATGGCGAAGGGGCAGCGGAGGATGACCCCTCCAAGAAACAGCCCAAGCGCCGGCGTCAGCGGCGCCGCTCTAAATCCCGCCATAGCAAGAATAAAGATTCCGGCACCGGAGATAATAACACCCCGGATAGTGCCGAAGACAACCCACTCCAGCAAGATCCAGCACAGGAGGACGGGGACGCCAGCCCTCATGAGAGAGCGGCAGAAGAAGAGGTAGAGGATTATATGCCTCCCTCCGGAGACGAGGCAAGCCTCGACGACGATGAATTCGTCGTGCCAGAGGATCCCGTCGAACAGGAGTGTTTCAAACGCAGGCTTATGGCCACGGCGAACAGCCTCAAGAAAAAGCAGCAACAGCTTAGAGCTGATGAAGATCTGCTAGCCGACAGGTGGACTGAAGTCCTCGCGGCCGAAGAGCATGAGCTCGAACACCCCTCCAAAAGCTACCCTAAACGTAAGCTGCTCCCCCGATTAGAGGAGGAGGCATATGAACCCGCATCACCAGGAGACAATACGGCTGATCGACCACCCCGTGGTCGCGACAGAGAGGCCTCTAGGCCCTTCACTAGACCCGTACCCCGGCATCGCTCGAAAGCACAAGGCCACAGGGGAACGCTCCGGACTTGCGAGATATATTGGAGGATAGGGCAAGACAATCAAGATCGATCTATGGATCGCGTGGGCGCCCCATGATACGTGACGACAACCGTCGCACCGGACACAGTAAGTCCGGCCGGGCCGAACAAAACAGACAAAGCTCTTTTGAGCTCCGTCGTGATATCGCCCAGTACAGAGGCGCCGCACACCCACTATGCTTCACAGATGAAGTAATGGATCATCAAATCCCCGAAGGGTTTAAACCCGTGAATATTGAATCTTACGATGGCACAACAGACCCCGCGGTTTGGATCGAAGACTATCTCCTTCACATCCACATGGCCCGCGGTGACGATCTTCACGCCATCAAATATCTCCCCCTCAAGCTTAAAGGACCAGCCCGGCATTGGCTTAACAGCTTGCCAGCAGAGTCAATTGGGAGTTGGGAAGACCTGGAAGCCGCATTCCTCGATAACTTCCAAGGGACGTATGTGCGACCACCAGACGCTGATGACCTCAAGCCACATAATTCAGCAGCCAGACGAATCGGCCAGACAATTCTGGACACGGTTCTTAACCAAGAAAAACCAAATCGTCGACTGTCCGGATGCGGAGGCCCTAGCGGCCTTCAAGCACAATATCCGCGACGAGTGGCTTGCCCGGCACCTGGGACAGGAAAAGCCAAAATCCATGGCAGCCCTCACATCACTCATGACCCGC
Source organism: Triticum aestivum (assembly GCF_018294505.1). Lineage (NCBI taxonomy): Eukaryota > Viridiplantae > Streptophyta > Magnoliopsida > Poales > Poaceae > Triticum > Triticum aestivum. The sequence goes on from NC_057801.1 coordinate 601,441,540, forward strand.
TTCTGCGCGGGTGAGGACAGCTGGCTAGCACGCAGCAACAACCTCAGCAAAAATTCTGGCAGTCCGGATATCAAGGACCGTAATGGCAGGTCGCGTCGTAACAAAAACAAACGCCGCATTAACGGCGACAACAGTGAGGATACGGCAGTCAATGCCGGATTCAGAGGCTCTAAACCCGGTCAGCGGAAAAAGCCATTCAAAAGAACTACTCCGGGTCCGTCCAATTTGGACCGAATACTCGACCGCTTGTGCCAGATACATGGCACCCCCGAAAAGCCAGCTAACCACACCAACAGGGACTGTTGGGTATTCAAGCAGGCAGGCAAGTTAATTGCCGAAAACAATGACAAGGGGCTGCATAGCGATGACGAGGAAGAGACCCGACCGCCGAACAATAGAGGACAGAAGGGTTTCCCCCCACAGGTGCGGACGGTGAACATGATATACGCAACGCACATACCCAAAAGGGAGCGGAAGCGTGCACTCAGGGATGTATACGCGATGGAGCCAGTTGCCCCGAAGTTCAATCCATGGTCCTCCTGCCCGATCACTTTTGACCGGAGGGACCACCCCACCAGCATCCGCCATGGCGGATTCGCCGCATTGGTTCTAGACCCAATCGTCGATGGATTTCACCTCACCAGAGTCCTGATGGACGGCGGCAGCAGCCTGAACCTGCTTTATCAGGACACAGTGCGCAAAATGGGCATAGACCCCTCAAGGATTAAACCTACCAAGACGACCTTTAAAGGCGTCATACCAGGTGTAGAAGCCAATTGTACAGGCTCAGTTACACTGGAAGTGGTCTTCGGATCCCCGGATAACTTCCGGAGCGAGGAGTTAATCTTCGACATAGTCCCGTTCCGCAGCGGCTATCATGCCCTGCTCGGACGTACCGCGTTCGCAAAGTTCAACGCGGTGCCGCACTACGCATACCTCAAGCTCAAGATGCCAGGCCCTCGAGGAGTCATCACGGTCAACGGAAACACTGAACGTTCTCTCCGCACGGAGGAACATACAGCGGCTCTCGCGGCAGAAGTACAATGCAGCCTCTTAAGGCAATTCTCGAGTCCGGCCGTTAAGCGGCCGGACACAGCTAAGCGCGCCCGGAGTAACCTACAACAAGACCACCTGGCACGTGCCGAGCACGCGTAGCAGTGCGGCCCCAACCCCAGCCCCTGTAAAACGTCAAGACAGGTCCTTCGCGTACACCATTACGCTCTGAAGATACCTTGGGCATGGGGAGAGGGACACGACCACGATAGGCCCAGACTGCGGCTCAACCACACCAGGGGCTCTCAAGTGTGTCATTCTTTTTCTTTTTTCTTTTTCTTCTCCTTTTTATTTTTACCCACAGGACTCCGTTCGTCAGAGGCCCTGTCCGGCAGTAGACCTGCCGAACTCACGATGCAACAGCCAGGGAAGAAGAAAGGCTACAGCGAATATCCAGGTGGTCTCCATTACGAGCATTAAATATGTTTTATGCACCATTCCGCAGCCTACCCCTGGAGGGGGACATGTTTAACAGTCCCATCCCTTGCTTATCGCACCATTTGTATCGTTCTGCACTTATAGCAGTTTTTCTTGAATAAGTAATGCAGCACCTTTTTGCTTCTAATTGCATTTCTCTTTTATACATATGTTCATTTATGACATTACGCATCCGTATGTCTTGGTACGGCTAAATACACCAGGGGCTTATGTTTCCTACATCATGGTGTGATAAGTCCGGACACTTTCACAAGTGCGGCACCCCGAACTTATAGCATTATATGCATCAGCTCCGAATCATGTCTTGGGTCAATAGTTGGGTTTGCCCGGCTCCCATGTTTTGGTACCTTACGTTCTGTTGTATCGGCTAAGGTAGCACTGGGAGAACCACTGCGATTGCGCCCCAATTGAGCTGGGTTAACGCCTCAGTGGAGAAAGCTAAAACTGACCGTCATGATGAGGCAAGAGCTGGTCGCTGTTCGAGAGGTTTTTGCGAGTCCCTAAAGACTTATGCCGCTTAGAGCGAGGAGCCGGTTTTTATCCGGCCCAGGCGTGGATAGCGCCCCAAATTCGGCCTTCCGAAGACTAGGGGCTTCGCCGAAATTTAAAATTATAGAATTCTATGGCTAAGTGAGAGTGTTCAAGCATTATAAGTCCGGTTGCCTTGTTCGTTGTGTTGAGCGCCTCCCTAGATGGACCCAAATATGGGAACAAGAGTGCTCAAATTTATCCCGAACACCCCAGCACTCGTGGCATGGGGGCTGAAGCCGACGACTTGCCATCTCTCAGATTTGATAAACAGCCGCACAGAAGGTAATATTTTAAATTAAAATGCGTTGCTTAGCGCAAATGAACTAAGTTTTCAGCGCACAGGATAACAAAATGCGAGTCTACTCAAATATTACATCTTTGGAGCACTCACCCGCAATAGTGCGGGCGCCCTTCAGCACACTCTTATAATACATCTCGGGCGTGCGATGCTCCTTGCCCTCCGGTGGTGGGTCCGTCACGAGCTTCTGGGCATCCATCTTGCCCCAGTGCACCTTTACACGGGCAAGGGCCCGACGGGCACCTTCAATACAGGCGGAGTGCTTGATGACTTCAACCCACGGGCACGCATCCACCAGCCGCCGCACCAGGCCGAAGTAGCTCCCAGGCATGGCCTCCTTAGGCCACAGCCGAACTATGAGGCCCTTCATGGCCTGTTCGGCCGCCTTGTGGAGCTCGACCAGCTGCTTCAGCTGGTCGCTTAGGGGCACCGGATGTCCGGCCTCAGCATACTCAGACCAGAAGACCTTCTCCGTCGAGCTCCCCTCCTCGGCCCGGTAGAACGCGGCAGCATCGGACACGCTGCGAGGAAGATCTGCGAACGCTCCTGGAGAGCTCCGAATTCGGGTAAGCGACAGGTAATTAACACTCACATGCTTACTTTGCATGAAAAATGCCTTACCCGCTGCTATTTTCTTTACCGCCTCGATCTCCTGGAGGGCCTTGTAGGCTTCGGCCTTAGCGGCTTTGGCACTCTCAAGAGCCATTGCAAGCTCAGACTCTCGAGTCTTCGAGTGACGCTCCAGGCTCTTATGTTTCTGCACGAGATCCTGGAGCTCTTGCTGTACCTCCGCCACCCGCACCCCCTGCTTCTCTCGCTCGGTGCGCTCCGCAGCCGCATCACGTTCGGCCGCGGCCACCGCCTCTTTCAAGGTCGCCACCTCATTAGTGGCCCCTGCAATACCCACGTTATCCTTGTCATTCTTTTTGCAACCAAAATCCTTTTCTGTAAGGTGCAATTTTAATAAGGTGTTACTCACCTTCCTTGTCCTCGAGCTGCTTCTTGGCACGGCCGAGCTCGTTCTCGGACCGCTCGAGGTTTTCCTTCAAAGTATTGACCTCCGCAGTCAGTGCGGCAGAGGTCAGCAGCGCAGCCTGCAATCCCATATCGACATATTTTTTATGACTCCTGCGTATATCTTCTTAGATCCTCAGTTCGGCTTTTCTTTCCGAACACTGAACCGAGCATCAGGGGCTACTGTCTATGCGGTACTATTTTACATATCTCAAAATTCTTACCTCAAAGCCTGTTAGAAGGCTGCTGCAGGCTTCGGTCAGCCCGCTCTTGGCAAGCTGCACCTTTTGAATCACCACACTCATAACAGTGCGGTGTTCCTCTTCAATGGAGGCGCCATTGAGTGCCTCCAGTAAGTTATCCGATGCATCCGGTTGGGCGGAGGCTGCCGGTGTCACGGTCTTGCCCTTCTTACGAAGGGGCCGCCCGCCGGACTCCGAACCCACTATGGGATCCGGAGCCGAGTCCGGTGCAAAGTCCGGGAGGTTGTCCTGCGACACCTCCGGGGCCTCCTCCTCCTGGCGGGTCCCTTCCCGGAATCCCACCTCGGTGTCGTCCGTGTCACGGGGGGTGGAGGCGGTCGGAAGAGAATCCATATCCGACGCACCTAAGGACCCGCTCGACGAAGCGGGGATATCGTCCTTGGGCGGACTGCAGGGTTGTATGCGGCATTAGAAAGACATTGCGTGGCAAAAAAGATAAACTATGAAGTTATTCAGGAGTCCGGATACTCACGATCTCGCTAGGGGCTTGGCCCTTGGAGGCCAATCCTCGTCGTCGTCACTGGCGTTGGCAGAGCAGTCCGGGGGAAGAGTTTTTCCCTTCTTGGACCCTTCGGCCTCCCTCGTTGGGGAGGCCTTCCTTTTCTTCTCTCCCCCCGCTGGGGGAGAGGCTTTCTTCTTCTCCTCCTCACCTTGCTGAGAGGAGTCGGCTTCGAGTCGTCATCCGATAGCACCTGAAAACGGGAACTCTTCCGAGTCCTCGTGGCCTTCTTCTTGGCCTTGTTCTCCGGCACCACATGGGGCGCCGGAGCCAGCAGCCCCGTCAAACGGGCGTCCGCTGGGTCCTCTGGCAATGGGGCCGGACAGATAGCATGTGCGGCCTTCTCCAGCCAGTCCTGTCAAAGGAAAGGGAGTTTAGATCCCGCATAGAGTCAAACTATGGAAAACAAGTGTTCCTTAAAGGGCAAAATCACTTACCTCGTCAGCTGGACGCTCCGAGCTGAATCCGTGATCTTCGGTAGCGGATGCGGGAGCCTCGGCGCCTTTGAACAGCACCTTCCAAACATCTTCGTACATAGTGTTGAAGAGCCCATTCAAAGTCTGGTGTTGCGTCGGATCGAACTCCCACATGTTGAAGCCCTGTCGTTGGCACGGGAGAATCTGGCGGATGAGCATGACCTGGATTACGTTGACAAGCTTGAGCTTCTTGTCCACTAGCTTTTGGATGCAAGCTTGGAGTCCGGTCAGCTCCTCCGAATCACCCCATGTCCGGCCGCTCTCTTTCCAGGAGGTGAGCCGTGTGGGGATGCCAGATATGAATTCGGGGGCCGCTGCCCATTCAGGGTCACGCGGCTCGATGATATAGAACCACCCCGATTACCACCCCTTGATGGTTTCCACGAAAGTGCCCTCGAGCCAGGTAACGTGGGATATCCTGCCCACCATGGCGCCTCCGCACTCCGCTTGGCTACCCTTCACAACCTTCGGCTTGACACTGAAGGTCTTGAGCCACAAGCCGAAGTGGGGTTGGATGCAGAGGAAGGCCTCGCACACGACGATAAACACCGAGATGTTGAGGATGAAATTTGGGGCCAAATCATGGAAATCCAGGCCGTAGTAGAACATGAGCCCCCGGACAAAGGGATGGAGTGGGAAGCCCAGTCTGCGGAGGAAATGGGGAAGGAATACTACCCTCTCATGGGACTTGGGGGTGGGGATGAGCTCTCCCTCGTTGGGGAGCCGGTGCGCGATGTCGCTTGACAAGTATCCGGCGTTGCGCAGCTTCTGGATCTGCCCCTCCATGACGGAGGAGGCCATCCACTTGCCTCCTGCTCCAGACATAGTTGGAGAAGGTTGAGGTGAGATGTGAGGGCTTGGGCACTGGAGCTCGGGTTCGCAGAGATGGATAAACCAAGGAGGAAGAAGGCGCAGGTAATAGGGTTGGATCTCTATCCCCTTATATGGGCGGACGAAAACATGCGTCCCCACCGGCCCGATAAAACTCGCTTATCTCCCAAGCGCCGCAATCAATGGCGCGGTTGGGTTACCCACGACCGTATTGATTGGGATCCCGGAATAAGGGGAACACGATCTCTACTTTGACAAGACGTGCCAAGGAAACCGCTTCGCTAAACGCGCTGAGGTGGTACAATAAAAACAATTTAAGTAAAGGCTTGGTAGTGGTGTGACGTCACACCATCAAATACGTCAGCAGATTGAGCTTGTGTAGATATTATTCTCTCTACCGTGGTATGTGGAAATTATTTTGCAGAGCCGGACACTATGGTGGTATGAATTATTCGGAGGGAGAATCCGCCTTGCAATGCTGAAGACAACATGCGCGCCGGACTCGTCGTCATTGAAGCCTGGTTCAGGGGCTACTGAGGGAGTCCCAGATTAGGGGGTGTCCGGATAGCCGAACTATCATCATCGGCCGGACTCCAAGACTATGAAGATACAAGATTGAAGACTTCGTCCCGTGTCTGGATGGGACTTTCCTTGGCGTGGAAGGCAAGCTTGGCGATACGGATATGTAGATCTCCTACCATTGTAACAGACTCTGTGTAACCCTAGCCCTCTCCGATGTCTATATAAACCGGATGGCTTTAGTCCGTAGGACAAAAAACAATCATACCATAGGCTAGCTTCTAGGGTTTAGCCTCCTCGATCTCGTGGTAGATCTACTCTTGTAACACACATCATCAATATTAATCAAGCAGGACATAGGGTTTTACCTCCATCAAGAGGGCCCGAACCTGGGTAAAACATCGTGTCCCTTGTGTCTTGTTACCATCCGCCTAGACGCACAGTTCGGGACCCCCTACCCGAGATCCGCCGGTTTTGACACCGACACCCGTCCACGAGAGGACGTGACCCAAGCTCCGAACCTAGAATTGGGCAGTGTCGTGGTTCTAAGTCTGACAGTAGTGTAGGGGGGTACTAAGGAGAGGCAAGATCCTAGCTATGGAGTAGTTGTGCACACAAGTGTTATACGAGTTCAGGCCCTTCTCGGAAGAAGTAACAGCCCTACGTCTCGGAGCCCGGAGGCGGTCGACTGGATTATATGTGTGAGAGTTACAGGGGTGCGAACCCTTCTACCAGTGGAGGGGGGTGGCTTATATAGAAGATGCCAAGACCCCAGCCAGCCCACGTAGCGGAGGGTTAAAGTACATTAAGGTCAGGCGTTACTGGTAACGCCTTACATAAAGTGTCATCATGACCATAAAGACTACTTAATTACAGACCGTTTGGATACAGAGTAGATCTTGAACTCCTGATGGTCGAGTGAGTCTTCATGGTCGAGTGTCTTCAGGTACGTCGAGTGTCTTCTAGTGCGTCGAGTGGAGTCTCTCTTGGTCGACTGGAAGACGGCTTCTTCTAAAAGATGTCCTCGGGGAGGGTACCTTGGACAGGTTCATGACCCTACCCTAGGTACATGACTTCATCATTAGCCCCCGAATGGATCGAGGTTTGAGTGAGGAAGGAGTTGGCAATCTTTCCGACCTATTTCCTGGTGTTGTAAAGGTGTTTTGCTCTGGATCAATGACTTTCAAGTGGGGATGTCAACTTTCTTTCAGTCGCCTTGATCCATTCTTTATATCTGTCGAGTGAACTTTATGGACTTGGAGATTTCCGAGCGACGGATCGCAGGAGATCTTCCGTCTGACAAGTTGTCCCGCGGTTAGCGGATTTAGTGGGATCCGAATTTTGGGAAGCGCGCGGAGCGGAGAAGACCGCGGTACTCGGACGGGATAAGGCAGGGACGCCTCGATTCCCGCGCCACCTTTTTCGCCACGTATCGCCTGCGCGACTGTTTCGGGATTTGACAGGATTGCCCGGGCCCACCAGTCAGCCACTCGAAAGCGACTCCATATAAGGGACCGGGCGGAGGTTTTTGAACAGTGCTCCCTCATTTTCGCCTCCCTCGTCTCTAGATTCATCCACTACGCTCGCCAACTACTCAACACCGCTGCTCCATTCTAGCCTCGTCAGCGACAATGGTGAAGGAGAGGATGGCGGCTTTGGAGCGGGCGAAGAAGGCGACGGCAAAGGTAAAGGGGAGAGCGACCAGTCGAGGCGGATCCTTGTCGCGGTCTCGCCTGCCGCAAGGTTGGATCCAGGGTGATTGGATCCGCTCGACCATCACCCAGAAGGACCTCAATGATCTGGCCAGCGAAGGCTTGATTGTGCACGGGGCGGCGAGGCTCCCAGGGACGAAGTGGCAGCCGCAGCCTCAGGAGGGTGAGTGTGTCCTCTTAGCGACTCATGTAGATCGTGGGTTCTCTCTGTCGCTGCATCTCTTCTTTCGAGGGTTTTTGAACTTCTTCGGGGCTCAGCTCCACCACTTCACACCCAATTCCATTTCCTATCTCGCCGCTTTCGTATCTTTGTGCAAAAACTTCTTGGGTTGTCGGCCGCACTGGGGCCTCTTCAAACACATATTCACTTGTCGCTCTCAGACGGTAAAAAAAGGCCAACCCAAACGACGAGAGAACTCAAGTAATCCAGATGTGCGGGGGTCTTGGGGTCCAGATGAGGAGTAAGAGTGCTTTCCCAGCTATGACCCTTCCCGAGTCAGTTAGAGGGTGGCAGTCGACCTGGTTCTACTGCCAAGACCAGTCGACGCCAGGGCAGTCGACTGGGCTCCCTCCCTTTTCCATGAGTCGAGTGAACAAGCCATCTTCTCTGAAAGTAATTCTGGAGGAGAAGGCTCAGGTTAAAATGCTGATGGAGCGGGTAGTCCAGCTTATTTGCGACGGTGTGACTGGCATGGATCTTCTGGAGGTTTTCCTTCGGCGGCGCATCCAACCACTCCAATACCGGGGCCACCCGATGTGGTTGTACTCTGGTACTGAAGACACCACTCGGTCCACCTAGAGGAGGTCGACGATGCCACATTGGAGAGGTGGATGACCGGCATCACAGGGAACAAGGACAACCCTCATGGAGCCAGGAGGATCCCGCCACTCGACCAGTCTTATGAACCAGACAAGGTATGATTACTTATCTCCGACTGCAATCATGCTTCATCCATTCTGTTTTGCTGTAGATCATTCGATCGACTTTTGTCTTGTTTGTTGCCTTTCAGGCCACCACTGAGTTGTATTCGATGCCCAACGGAGCGCAAGCACAGACCGAGGAGGAGCAAGGAAGTGGAGGTGAAAGTCAAGAGGAGTGGGAGTCGGACGGCGACGAGGATGATGAAGATGCAGGCTCCGATGAGGAGGAGGAGGAGGAGGAAGAGGAGGAAGTTGCACCTCCTCGTTCTGAAAGGAGGTCCAAGCTCGCCCACGATCCTGCGGTCGAGCGCGGCAAGGGAGTCGTGCCTGCTGGGCAGTCGACAAAACAACCTCGGACGACTTCTCCGGCGCCGACTGAGAAGGCGTCGAAGCAACCCCGAGCGGCGCTGACAAAACCGGCGAAGGCCTTACCGAAGATGAGGATGGAGATTCCAACTGTTTCTGCGTAATTTCATAACTCATGGTTTTTCTTTTAACATGGATATATCCTTGGTCGACTCGATTGCTGACCGACTGATTTCTGAAATCGCAGTGCTGCTACTTCTGATACTTCAACCAGGAATGAGGATCAAGAAATGGAGGATGCTGCTACTTCTCTTCCTGGTATGATCTGTGCAGTTTTACTTTCGGTCGATTGGATCTTCATTTTTGACTTTGAACTTCTTCTGCAGCTCCACCTAGCGTTATCATCGATCTCCCTGACGATGACGATGAAGCGCCGCTGAGGCCGAGGAGGAGCAGGAAGGCGACTGTTGGCAAGGCTGCTCAGGTTGTGTCAGCACCTGAGCCACTGATTCCAGAGGGGGGCAATATTGCTCGGGCTACCGTGTCCTTTGCGGAGCCGTTGACGGTTGCCCGCCCTTCGTCGTCGAGTGCTGATCCACCTTCTCTCTTCTCCACCTACCACGTCCCAGAGGACCAAGCAAGTGCTGCCAAGGAAGCCATATGCCAAGCGAGGATCATGATGGAGCAGGTGAAGGCGATCCGAGCCGCCAGCCAAGCCGCTTACGACGCGAGTTCAGCTCTTCAGAGCAATGTCCAGTTTAGTTGAACACCGACTGGAAATCTTTGTGTTTGTCATGCACCCACTGGGTGTGTCGATTGGAATATCTGTATTAGTGGGGCACGCTGAGTGCACCCACTGGGTGTAGTCCCCGAGACTATGGTGGACTACTGGCAGTCGACTGTAGTCTTTATGTTTTGAACTTCTCTCTTTTTTTTGTGTCTAACTGCTTCATGTCGACTGATCGACTCTGAGTCTAGTGGGGGCACGCTGAGTGCACCCACTGGGTGTAGTCCCCGAGACTATAGTTGAATGTTTAGATTCAGCTGTAGTCTTAGAAATACTACGATTTTCTTTTTAGTCACTCGGAAGTGCTCTATCTTTGATGTCTGTCGACTGATTTTTCGTAGAAATCTTGCGACCTTGTTTCTCGTTATGCTGAGTTGGAGAACAAGCATATCCAGCTTGAACTTGATCTAAAGCTTGTCCAAGAGAACTTCACGAAGTCGAAGGAGGAGGCAAAAGGTATGTTTAGTGAGAATCTTGACGACTGTCCTTATTTTTGTCCATTTTTGAGTCTGATCTCACTGTCGTTTTGCAGATAAACTGAAGGATGCTCTAAAGAAGAAGGACCTTGACCTTGCCGAGGCGCAGAAAGCGGCTTCGGACAAGACGAAGCTTGCCGAAGAGAAGTTGGCTTCGATAAGCAAACTTGAAGAGGAGAATGCCACTCTGAAAGCTGCTCTTGACGCGGCCACCCAGGAGGTCACCCAACAGAAGCGTGAGAAGATAGCCCTGAGTGACAAAGCTAGCGAACTGGCGGGGAAGAGGAATGACTTGGAGGTTTATCTGGGAGGCCTCGCCAAGAAGCTATTCCTCATGCTCGAAGGTAACCCCTTATACCCGACTAGTAATTACTGACTTGTTGTAGGAACATTAGCTTATCCTTGAATCGTGTCCACAGAATTCTGCCAAAACTTTGAAGAGGAGACTAGTCGAGTGGAAACTGGCTTGGATCCCATCAACTCTCCAGTGAAAGACGAAGCCACTATGAACGTGCTCCGCCTCGAGTCTCGCGTTGCTGCAGTGGTCGACTACCTTGCAAGACTGAAGGCTGCAACATCGCGCATCGACACATCGCTCTGGCCAGAAGAAACACTTTAGAACGACCTCGAGTCTCTGATGACTCGACTGAACGAAGTCCCAAGTCAAGTGCAAGAATGGAAGAAGTCTTCTGCCACGTGTGGTGCCGACGTTTCCCTGTCCTTAGTCCGCATCCACTGCAAGGAAGCGAGAGAAGACAAGCTGGTGTCCCTCAAGGTGGCCAATACCAGGAACCATGACTTCCGTTCCTTCATGGAGACCTTCATTGTTGCTGCCACTCGGATCGCCGACGGAATCGACTTAGACGAGTTTGTTGCACCTTCCAGCCCTCCGCGGGAGGGGTAAAAAACTTCTATGCTTGATGCTTTGAATTTGCCTCGGAATGTCGAGTGATTTTTGTAACCGATAAACTTTAACAGGATTTATGCCTGAGCACTTCTGGATCTGTAGGACGTTATCTGAACTTGGTTTGCCGTTTGAATATGTTTGCTTCTGCTTTCGAACAACTATCCTCCTTGGATTGGAATATATACTAGTGTCTGTGATGCTCTTTTGCAGGTAGGGACGAAGCACAAATTGTAATCGACTTGTACTCGTCATGTTTAGGCGAGTGCTGGGCTGCAGCTAAGCCTTCGAGTGGGAGATTTGTTCTTCACTCGACAGGATTTTCGAAACTTAGGCGAGCACTGGGCTGCAGCTAAGCCCCCGAGTGAGAGGTTTGCTCTCCACTCGGTAGGATTTTAGGAACTTGGGCGAGCACTGGGCTGCAGCTAAGCCCTCGAGTGGGAGGTTTGCTCTCCACTCGGTTAGGATTTTTAAAAACTTAGGCAAGCACTGAGCTGCAGCTAAGCCCCTGAGTGGGAGGTTCGCTCTCCACTCGGTAGGATTTTAGAAACTTAGGCGAGCACTGGGCTGCAGCTAAGCCTCCGAGTGGAAGGTTTGCTCTCCACTCGGTAGGATTTTAGAAACTTAGGCGAGCACTGGGCTGCAGCTAAGCCCCCGAGTGGGAGGTTTGCTCTCCACTCGATAGGATTTTAGAAACTTAGGCGAGCACTGGGCTGCAGCTAAGCCCCCGAGTGGGAGGTTTGCTCTCCACTTGGTAGGATTTTAGAAACTTAGGCGAGCACTGGGCTGCAGCTAAGCCCCCGAGTGGGAGGTTTGCTCTCCACTTGGTAAGATTTTTTCTAAAAACTTAGGCGAGCACTGAGCTGCAGCTAAGCCCCCGAGTGGGAGGTTTGCTCTCCACTCGGTAGGATTTTAGAAACTTAGGCGAGCACTGGGCTGCAGCTAAGCCCCCGAGTGAGAGGTTTGCTCTCTACTCGGTAGGATTTTCGTGGTGCGGCTTTGGAGGAGAAGGTAGCAGTCGACCTGCGCTTCGTCCTCCTTGTGGAATGCACGTTGTATTTGTGGCGTAGCTCGGAAGGAGGAGGCAGGGGTCGACCTACGCCTCGTCCTCCTTGCGGAGCGCACGTTTGTCTTTGTGGCGTAGCTCGGAAGGAGGAGGCAGGGGTCGACCTGCGCCTCGTCCTCCTTGCGGAGTGCATGTTTGTCTTTTATACTTAGGCGAACACTAGGTTGCAGATAAGCCTCCGAGTGGAAGGCTGGCTTACCACTCAGTAGGGTTTTGTTTTAACGTAGGCGAGTACTTGGACTGCAGCTAAGCCTCCGAGTGGAATGCTGGCTTACCACTCGGTAGGATTTTGTTTAAACTTAGGTGAAGCGGATTCGCAGCTAAGCCTCCGAGTGGAAGGCTGGCTTACCACTCAGCAGGATTTTGTTTAACTTAGGAGAAACGGATTCGCAACTAAGCCTCCGAGTGGAAGGCTGGCTTACGACTCGGTAGGATTTTTTTTACAAACTTAGGCGAAACGGGTTCGCAGCTAAGCCACCCACTAGGGGACTGATTTATGAGAACAAAAGCAATAACAATCACTGAGAAAATTATGAAACTCTTGTCTTTGACGAATACACTACAGAAATACTTTTATTACAACTCATCCGAGTGAAAACTTAAGTATAAAAGGGGCGGAGCAGATCCGCGTTCCAGGCTCGTGGCTCATCAATCTGGCGATCGACGTTGTAAAGGCGATATGCTCCGTTGTGGAGAACTTTGGTAACAATGAAGGGGCCTTCCCAAGTAGGGGCGAGTTTGTGCGGCTTCTGTTGGTCAACTCGGAGGACCAAGTCTCCTTCTTGGAAGGCTCGGCTCTTCACATTTCTGGCGTAGAATCGACGCAAGTCTTGCTGATAGATGGTCGATCGGATCATGGCCATCTCTCTTTCCTCTTCTAGGAGGTCGACTGCATCCTGCCGGGCTAGTTCTGCTTTGGCTTCAGAGTAGAGCTCGACTCGTGGCGCATTGTGAGGCAGGTCGCTCGGCAGAACTGCTTCAGCTCCGTAGACCAGAAAGAACGGAGTCCTCCCGGTCGACCGATTTGGAGTAGTCCTCAATCCCCAAAGAACTGATGGAAGTTCGTCGACCCACGCGCCTGCTGCGTGCTTAAGGTCGCGCATCAATCGAGGTTTCAGTCCTTTGAGAATCAGGCCGTTTGCTCTTTCTGCTTGTCCATTCGACTGAGGGTGGGCGACTGAAGCATAGTCGACTCGCGTGCCTTGGGAAGCGCAGAAAGCTTTGAATTAATCGGAGTCGAAGTTTGACCCATTATCAGTGATGATACTACGCGGAACTCCATATCTGAATATTAATTCTTGGATGAAGCTGATGGCAGTGCCTGCATCAAGGTTTTTAATGGGCTTGGCCTCGATCCACTTGGTGAACTTGTCGACTGCCACCAGTACATGGGTGAAGTCTCTCCTGCCAGTTCTCAGCGGTCCAACCATATCTAAACCCCAAACAGCGAAAGGCCAGACGATTGGGATGGTCTTCAAGGCTGAGGAGCGCTTGTGTGACATGTTGGAGTAGAACTGACATCCTTCACACTTGTCGACTATCTCTTTCGCCATTTCATTTGCTTTGGGCCAATAAAAACCCGCTCGGTATGCTTTAGCCACGATGGTCCGAAAGGACGCATGATGGCCACAGGCCCCCGAGTGGATGTCGTTGAGAATCATTCGACCTTCTTCCGGTGTTATGCATTTCTGGCTGACTCCAGTCGTACTTTCTTTGTACAACTGTCCCTTCATGACAGTAAAGGCTTTGGACCGGCGGACGATCTCCCGAGCCTCTTCTTCATTCTCTGGGAGCTCTTTCCTCAGAATATAGGCGATATAGGGAATAGTCCAGTCAGGAGTGATGACCAAAACTTCCATGATTAAGTCGACCACAACTGGAACCTTGACTTCAGTCGGATCTGTAGCGCTTTTTGGCTGCGGGGCTTCCTCAGTGAAAGGATCTTCTTGAACCGACGGCGTGTGAACATGCTCCAAAAACACGCCACTCAGGCTTCTCTTTTGGAACCTATCTTCGCCAAGTCATCGGCTGCTTGATTTTTCAATCGGGGAATGTGATGGAGCTCTAATCCTTCAAATTTCTTCTCCAGCTTTCTGACTGCATTGCAGTAACCAGTCATGGCTGGGCTTCTGACGTCCCACTCCTTCATCACTTGGTTGACCACCAAATCTGAGTCACCGTAGGCCATGAGGCGACGGATGCCGAGTGAAATGGCCATACGCAACCCATACAAGAGTGCTTCGTATTCTGCTTCATTGTTGGAGGAATCAAAGTGAATCTGGAGTACATATCTGAGCTTATCTCCTCGGGGGGAAACCAACACTACCCCGGCACCGGAACCATTCAGCATTTTGGAGCCATCGAAGAACATAGTCCAGTGCTCCGAGTGAACTTGAGTCGGTAACTATTGTTCAGTCCACTCGGCGAGGAAATCTGCTATTGCTTGGGACTTGATAGCTTTCTTTGCCTCAAATCTGATATTCAGGGGAAGGAGTTCAATCGCCCATTTTGCCACTTGACCAGTTGCGTCTATGTTGTGCAGAATCTCTGATAAGGGGGCGTCGCTGACGACTGTGATGATATGGTCAGAGAAGTAGTGGGCAACTTTCTTCGTGGTCATATAAATCCCATATACAAGCTTCTGATAATGAGGGTATCGTTGCTTGGATGGGGTCAGGACTTCGGAAATGTAATATACTGGGCGTTGAACTTTGAAGGCTTTCCCTTCTTCTTCCCGCTCGACCATAAGTACAGTACTGACGACTTGACCTGTGGCTGCAATGTAAAGCAGCAAAGGCTCTTTGCTGATCGAGGCAGCAAGCACTGGCTGGGTGGAAAGCAGAGTTTTAGCTCTGTAAACGCTGCGTCAGCTTCAGGAGTCCACTCGAACTTGTCTGGCTTCTTCATCAGTCGGTAAAGGGGCAATGCCTTCTCACCGAGACGAGAGATGAATCGACTTAAAGCGGCCAAGCAACCAGTAAGCTTCTGAACATCATGCACACGCACAGGTCGTTTCTTTCGGAGTATAGTGCCTACTTTCTCTGGGTTTGCATCGATTCCTCGTTCCGAAACGAGAAAACCGAGTAACTTTCCACCAGGAACTCCGAATGTGCACTTGGATGGGTTAAGCTTGATATCGTACCTCCTGAGGTTGGCAAATGTTTCAGCGAGGTCAGTCAGCAGGTCGGAACCTTTTCGTGACTTGACCACAATGTCATCCATGTACGCTTTCGCATTCCGACTGATTTGAGTGAGCAAACACTTCTGAATCATCCTCATGAATGTGGATCCGGCATTCTTGAGGCCGAATGGCATGGTGACATAACAGAAGCACCCGAATGGGGTGATGAAAGCTGTTTTGATCTCATCGGGTCCAAACAGACGGATCTGATGGTACCCGGAATAAGCGTCCAAGAAAGACAGTCGCTCACATCCCGCAGTCGATTCGACTATTTGGTCGATGTGGGGAAGAGGAAAATGATCTTTCGGGCAGGCCCGATTGATATGCTTAAAATCGATGCACATGCGAAGCGAATTGTCCTTTTTAGGAACCATGACGACATTGGCGAGCCACTCGGAGTGGTAAATCTCTCGGATAAACTCTGCTGCTAGGAGTCGAGCCACTTCTTCGCCAATGGCCTTCCTTTTCTGGATGGCGGACCGTCGCAGATGTTCCTGCACAGGTTTTGCGTTTGAATCGACTCGTAGACGATGCTCAGCCAGTCCCCTAGGTACACCTGGCATGTTAGAAGGTTTCCATGCAAAGATGTCCCAGTTCTCACGGAGGAACTGGATGAGCGCTTCTTCCTATTTGGGGTCGAGTGTTGTGGAGATATGAGTCGGAGCAGCGTTGGGGTTGGTCTGGTGGATGTGAACTGGTTTTGTCTCACCGGACGACTGGAACGCTGATTCCGTAGCAGGCTTTTTGGCTCGCAACAAATCACTTGGATCTGCATTCCTCTGGTGTTCCTGCCACTCCTCTACCACCATCTGAGCATCGGCGATCTTTGAGCCTTTCTGGAAGCACTCTTCCGCCTTCTTGCGGTTACCAATGACAGTGATCACGCCTTTAGGGCCAGGCATCTTTAGTTTGAGGTACACGTAACATGGTCGGGCCATAAAACGTGCATAAGCTGGCCTGCCCAAAATAGCATGGTAGGCACTCTGGAAATCCACAACCTCAAATGCCAGGTTCTCTTTGCGAAAATTCTTTGAATCACCAAAAACCACATCAAGAGCAATCTGGCCGAGTGACGCGGCCTTCTTGCTAGGGATGACTCCATAGAAACTCATGTTGCTTGTGCTCAGTCTGGACATCGGAATGCCCATCCCTTTCAGCGTCTCAGCGTACAGTATATTCAAACTACTGCCGCCATCCATCAACACTTTGGTCAGTCGAGTGCCCTCAACGACTGGGTCGACCACCAACGCTTGCCTCCCAGGGGTGGCTATGTGCGTCGGGTGATCAGATTGGTCGAATGTAATGGCAGTTTGAGACCACTTCAGATAATTGGGTGTTGACGGAGCAGCCATATTCACCTCTCGATTTATGACTTTCAGTCGGTTTTTGCTCTCAACGTCAGCAAAAATCATCAGGGTGGAATTGACATGTGGATATTCCTCATCACTGTCCTCCTTATCCTCAACCTTGTCCGATCTTTTTCTTTGTCCTTGGATTGCTTCCCTTGGAACTGCTGTATCAGGAGTCGACACTGTCGAGTGGTATGCTTCGGGTAAATGAAGTTACCCTCTTCATCTTTTTTTGTGTGGATGTGACATGGCAAATCCATCACGTCATTTCCCTCTTTATCTTTTACTTTCTTGGGGTTCCAAGGCCCTTTGGGCTTCCCTTTGAATTTTCCTTGATTCAGGGCCAAGGCTTCTCCAGGAGCGGCTAGCTCGGCTTTCCGCTTTTGCTTCCGACTGGAATTTCCGCCTCCGGTGTCCTGGGCGATTGACTTGTGCTTGCCGCTCCGGAGCCGATCCTCTTCCTCACCATTGGCATATTTGGTGGCTATTTCCATCATTCGACTCAGAGACATGTCTCCGGTTCGACCGAATTTCAGGCTTAGCTCTCTGTATTTTACGCCCTCCTTGAAGGCGCAAACTGCCTGGTGATCAGATACATTCTCTACTGTGTGATGCAGTGTGATCCATCTCTGGATATAATCCCTCAGAGTCTCATTTGACTTCTGCACGCAAGATTGCAGCTCTGTCAGTCCTGCTGGTCGCTTGCATGTTCCTTCGAACGTTCTGACAAACACTCGGGAGAGGTCTTCCCACGTGTAAATGCTCCTGGGTGTCAACTGATTCAGCCATGCCCTGACTGACCCTTCCAACATAAGAGGCAAATGCTTCATGGCCACCTCGTCATTTCCGCCGCCGATCTGAACAGCCACTCGGTAGTCCTCAAGCCAAGTATCAGGCTTGGACTCACCGTTGAATTTGCTGACTCCAGTCGCCAACCTGAAGTTGGGAGGAATCACCGCAGCTCTGATGGCTCTGCTGAAACACTCTAGTCTGGAGACATGCACTCGGCTGCTGGTGGGTACATCTCTGTCATTACCTTCTCTGTGGGCTCTGTTCCAGTCGACCAGACCTTGAACGATGATGGATCTCGCATCAAAGCCTGGTTCTCTGGGGTCAACTGGAATTCTTCGTCCGCCACTGTGCTGGCATCTATCATCCTGTTGTCGAGGCACATATGATCCTCCCCTTGGGGGAGGAGTGGGTACTCGACGTCGATCATTGCGATCAAATAGGTGATGATACTGCTCATAGTTCCTGTACTGATCATGCCGGTCACCACGCCCTTCACGCCTCGGAGGCGATCTGGGGCTATGAGCCGACTGGACCGTATTCGCCGCCACGGATCTGCTGTGAATCCTATTCCACGACTGTGATACAGCTGAATTCTGATCTCCTGCTGCCCGGAGCAAATCCCTGATCTGCATCAAGCCTCTGCCAGCCTCTGACTGGGAAGGCTGAATCGACTCTGCTATACGGGTTGCAGCTGCTAAATTCTGAATCGGAGTTCGATATACCTGAGCCGGAGGTTTAAAGAGTTGGAGTCGACTGGAGTCTGGAATCTGTTGTCGCGCGCGCTCGTCGAGTGCCCGCTGAAGGTTCTCCAGTCGAGTGTGCTCAGCCAGGTTGGCCAAGCGCGCGTCCTCTAAGGCGCGAGCCTCAGGGGTTTCTCCAACAATCGGAGTGTGAAGCGCATCCACGTTCCGGCAGCGAAGCTCTTCCCTCTGCTGCGAATTGAGGGGCTCGGGGAGGTATTCTTCATGGTCGTGCGACGGATCGCCTCCGCCGTTGCCTCCCTCGGCGCCAGGAAAACCGGGGGGAACGTGCGGTCCATTGACCATCAGGACCTCCGCCGCTGGATCACTGCTGTCGCACTCGGATGCAGTCTCTGCGGAGCCAGTCGAACAGGTCGTAGAGAGATTCGTCGGGATCGATTGCCGCGACTTGGGCGGTGGTCGACTGGCGAGCCACCGCATGTCTCACCCACCGCTGAAGCCTCGACCGACCGGAGCGCTTACGCTGGCAGGAAGCGGGGAGGGAGGACGACATGAAAACCGGCGGATACTGGGTCGACGGTTGCCGCAGAAGGACGTCGCGGATGCATGCTTGAAAGTGTGTAGCTCCGCAGACCGGGAGCGCATCCACGTCGAGCGGAGCCTCCTGCAGCCAGGCAGAGTCGTCGGCGACGAACGTGAGCGCACCGAGACGGATCTCGCGGCCCTCAACAAAAACTCCACCTGAAACCATGATGATGGGAATCGGAAAGATTGCAACTTCTCCAATAAGTCGCTAAGACACCTGCCCCAAGGTGGGCGCCAACTGTCGTGGTTCTAAGTCTGACAGTAGTGTAGGGGGGTACTAAGGAGAGGCAAGATCCTAGCTATGGAGTAGTTGTGCACACAAGTCTTATACGAGTTCAGGCCCTTCTCGGAAGAAGTAACAGCCCTACATCTCGGATCCCGGAGGCGGTCGACTGGATTATATGTGTGAGAGTTACAGGGGTGCGAACCCTTCTGCCAGTGGAGGGGGGTGGCTTATATAGAGGATGCCAAGACCCCAGCCAGCCCACGTAGTGGAGGGTTAAAGTACATTAAGGTCAGGCGTTACTGGTAACGCCTTACATAAAGTGTCATCATGACCATAAAGACTACTTAATTACAGACCGTTTGGATACAGAGTAGATTTTGAACTCCTGATGGTCGAGTGAGTCTTCATGGTCGAGTGTCTTCAGGTACGTCGAGTGTCTTCTAGTGCCTCGAGTGGAGTCTCTCTTGGTCGACTGGAAGATGGCTTCTTCTAAAAGATGTCCTCGGGGAGGGTACCTTGGACAGGTTCATGACCCTACCCTAGGTACATGACTTCATCAGGCAGCGAGCCAGAAAAATTGGGCAACATCCCGGAGCCCGAGCTGCCAAGCTCGGAAGCTCCTCTGCCCCTGGATCTCAGATCGGGTCAGGGTTTGGACTTAAATCTACCCACCCACCAAGATACAAATAGTCTTTCCCACATTAGACAAGTGCCCCAAGAGACAATACATGACTTCTGGGCCAGATTCCTCCTTGTAATGAGCAAGGTTAAGGATTGTCGCGAGGAAGACGCAATATCATTCTTTTGCAAAAATTGCACGGCCAAGGGAATCCTCAACGCCATAAGTCACCGTGACATGATACACTTTGCTGACTTGGCGGCCATAGTACAGAAGTACTGTGTGATGGAAAGCGCCTGGAAAACCCAAACAAAATTCTGGGATCCTCCGGCTCTCACTAAACCCTCCATCCGAACTAAAAGGGTGCACTCTCGTAAGTCACCCGATCCAATTACAAAAAAACCAAGGCCCGCTGCAGGGCGTGGAATTGTATTGGAGGGATGGCTCAATGGGCCATGCAAAATTCACAGTACACTGGATACCATACCAACACACAACCTTAGACCATGTTGGATACTCCGACAGGTGTCCAAGAGCGGCGAGGATCTCCTCATCAACCATATCACAGAGCAACATCCCGCTGAAAATAACAATACAGTACTGACAGTCGTCGAGACTTTCGCCTCAAATAATAGGCGCAAGCGAGCACTCCGCAGCCTCGCTGAAGTCTGCCACATTGCAGCGATAAATCCATGGAATGACACGGATATAACTTTCAATGCCAGTGACGAACCTCAATTCCGAACAGTTCGGGCACCAGCCGCTTTGGTCCTTAGTCCAATCATGGACGGCTTCCGGCTTACTAAAGTGCTCATGGATGGTGGTAGCGGATTGAACCTCATCTACGAGGAGACCCTTAACAAGATGGAAATAGACAAGAGCCGCATTGAGCAAAGCAGCACGACCTTCAGGGGAATCAACCCTAGTCGGGAGGCACGATGTGCGGGAAAAATCACACTAGATGTGGTATTCGGCACGCCGGAGAATTATAGGTCCGAACAAATCATATTCCAAGTGGCCCCGTTCAGTAGCGGATACCACGCCCTTTTAGGGGATGCATTCACGAGCTTTCAAGCTATACCCCATTACGGGTACATGAAGCTCAAGATGCCCGATCCCAATGGAATCATCACTCTCGCTAGTGATCCGGACGTAGCACTCCGCGTCGAAAATAAAACCGCCGCACTGGCCCTTGAGGCATTATCCGAAGCCCTCGCGGCTGAAGAACTAACCATGCTGCACTCCATAGTGGCCAGGGATGACGTGATACTCGACAAACGACCCAAGTCCACCTCTTTCAAACCAACAGACGAAATAGTCAAATTCCAGGTCCACCCAACGGACCCTACAAAAACAGCATCCATTGGGGCAGAGCTGAACCCCACAATAGATGCCGCACTGTGAGAGTTCTTGTGTGAGAATTGGGACATCTTTGCCTAGCATCCTTCAGACATGCCAGGCATCCCACGCGGGCTGGCCGAACATAGCCTAAACATACTGAAGGGATACAAGCCGATCAAGCAGACTCTTCGGCGCTTCTCAGAACCTAAGCGACAAGCCATGGGAGAAGAGCTAGACAAGTTACTCGAGGCCGGATTCATCAAAGAAATAAAACATCTAGATTGGCTAGAAAACCTAGTGATGGTACCAAAGAAGGACAAATCTTGGCGCCTATGTGTCGATTTCAAGGACCTCAATAAGGCTTGCCCCAAGGATCCCTTCCCCCTCCCCCGCATTGATCAAATCATCGACGCTACCGCAGGACACGACTCATTGTGCTTCCTCGACGCATACTCCGGATACCATCAAATCAAGATGGCGGAGTCCGACCAAGCCGCAACGGCATTCATCACACCATACAGCCCCTTATGTTTCAACACCATGCCTTTCGGGCTCAAAAATGCTGGCGCAACCTATCAACACATGATTCAGACATGCCTGAAGAAACAAATCGGCAAAACAGTGGAGGCATACATAGACGACGTGGTCATCAAAACCAGACACATCGAATCTTTAATAGATGACTTGAGGCTTACGTTCGATAATCTTCGAACATATGACATCAAGCTCAACCCGGAAAAATGTGTTTTCGGTGTACCTGCTGGAAAGCTGCTAGGCTTCATCGTTTCCAATAGAGGAATTGAAGCAAATCCGGCAAAAATTCGAGCTCTGTCACAATTGGCTACCCCAACAGACCTCAAGCAAATCCAGAAATTAACTGGATGCGTGGCTGCCCTAAGCCGCTTTATCTCCCGATTGGGAGAAAAGGCACTACCTCTTTATCGCCTTCTTTGACGCACCGAACGCTTCGAGTGGAGGATGCGGCCACGGCCGGATTGGAAGAAATAAAGGCCCTCTCGGCCAGCAATCCAATCTTGGCCGTGCCAAATACTGGCGAACCCATGTTGTTATATATAGCCGCAACACACCAGGTTGTAAGCGCAGTGCTCGTTGTCGAACGAGAAACGGACGGACATAAGTTCCCGCTTCAAAAGCCGATATACTACGTATCCACTGTCCTCACTCCATGCAAGTCCTGGTACCCACATTATCAAAAGATAGCGTACGCGGTCTTCATGGCATCCCGGAAACTATGACACTACTTTCAAGAGTGTTCAATCACGGTGGCCTCCGAAGTACCACTCAACGATATAATAAATAACCGCGATGCCATGGGCCGGATTGCTAAATGGGCTATCGAGCTCCTCTCGTTCGACATAACATACAAACCACGGTGAGCCATTAAGTTGCAAGTACTGGCTGACTTCATCGCCGAATGGACAGAAGCCGAACTCCCTAAAGAATACGGCGCGTACTCCAATTGTATCATGCCCTTTGACGGCTCTAAGATGCTGGCTGGTCTGGGGGCAGGCGTTGTCCTGACATCCCCCACCGGAGATACAGTCCAATACATACTCCAAATATTATATACAGACTCCAACAACGCAGCCGAATATGAGGCTCTGTTGCATGGTCTTCATATGGCAGTCTCCATGGGCATTCAACGCCTGGAGGTGCGTGAGGATTCGAACCTCGCAATATCTCAAATAAATGGAGACTTTGACGCCAAGGACCCAAAAATGGCGGCCTACCGAAATGTCATCCTCAAAATGTCAGCTCGGTTCGAGGGGCTCGAATTCCACCATGTGGTCCGAGAAAACAATCAAGCAGTGGATATCCTCGCCCGCATCGGCGCTAAGCGCGACCCCGTCCCACCTAATATCTTCTTGGAAAGGTTGTTCAAGCCATCTGTGGTATGGGAAGAGGAGACCGGCAATACCAGTCCGGATCCGAACACAACCCCAGATCCCGAACAATCTGACATAATCGGAGGCTCCGCTACCAAAATAACATCTTTGTCCCATGTGATTATGGGTGTCATTGCCCCGTGGACAGAACCCTTCTTAGCCTACCTAAATAGGCAAGAACTCCCTGAGGACCAAAATTAAGCACGTTGCATTATGCGGTGCTCTAAAGCCTATAAGGTTCATGAGGGAGAGCTTTATAAGAAAAGCGCGACTAGAGTGCTTCAAAGATGCATCTCCGAAGAGGAGGGGCAGCAGCTACTCGACGAAATTCATGCTGGACTCAGCGGCCACCACGTTGCAGCTCGGGCCCTTGTAAGCAAGGCCTTCCGCACAGGCTTCTACTGGCTGATAGCCCAAGCAGACGCACAGGACCTCGTCCAACATTGCGTCGGTTGCCAGCTTTTTGCAAATCAAAGCCATATGCCACCTACCGCTCTCCAAACAATCCCCATAACTTGGCCCTTGCAGTCTAGGGGCTCGATATGGTTGGACCCCTCAAAGGAGGAAGCCATAAGAAAAAATATTTGTTGGTCATGGTAGATAAATTCACCAAATGGATAGAGGCCAAACCAGTAAAAACGGCCGAATTCGGACCAGTGATAGACTTTATATCCGGGGTCGTACACCGTTACGGTGTCCCCCACAGCATCATCACTGATAACGGCTCCAACTTCACAGCCGACAAGTGAAAACTTGGTGCGGCAAAATGGGAATTAAGCTCGATTATGCCTCTGTCTATCACCCCCAAACAAACGGTCAAGTCGAACGAGCAAATGGTCTTATTATGAGTGGCATCAAACCCAGACTAGTGCGATCCTTGAAGGAATTAGATACGCACTGGGTCGAGGAGCTCGACTCCGTACTATAGGGGCTGCGGACCACGCCAAATCGCACCACTGGATACACACCATTTTTATGGTGTATGGCGCAGAGGCAGTACTACCCTGCGATATCATTCATGACTCACCTTGAGTGCGCATGTACGAAGAGAGAGAAGCCGAGCTAGATCGGCAGGACAGTTTAGATGCCCTAGAGGAGGAGCGTGACTTCGCAAAGACCTGTTCCACATTCTATCAGCAACAGGCTCGAAGGTATCAAAGCAGAGAAGTATGGGCCAAAAATTATAACGTTGGCAAACTCGTTCTACGCCTACCGGAGAAGAAAAAGGACAAGCTCAAGCCCAAGTTGGAGGGTCCCTTCATCATTGCAAAGTTCTCACCGGAGGAGCGTACCGTGTGCGTGATGCATCAGATAACCGACTCGAGCCGAACCCATAGAACGCGGCCAGACTCCGAAGATTCTATGCCTAGAGCCGAACTCTGTGTTCGTCTTCCTACCTTCGCCTTTTTTTAGGTATGTCCTCCTTCTTTCTTTATTTCCTTTATATATATATAGCCTTAAAAGCTTTAAGTGTGCTTCAATCGCACACTCCTGCCGCACTATGCATGCTCAATATAGCTGAGGGCTTCTTACACAGAAGCTTAATATAATTATCTTCTAGGCTTTATGCCCACCACATATGCGTCACTTCTCCATATGTGCCTTTTTTCGCCATTATATGCATCGATATGACTTAAGTTTTGGCCAAGCTGGGTTGTCTGGCTCTTGTGTTTATGCCCTACGTTCCCGTTAATTCGGCTAGGGCATAAGGGGAGCACCTATGCAATTATTACCACCGGGTCAGCCGGATGTGTACCTCAGACTGGGTGAAGCCGAAAGCTAGCGTTCTTAAGGGAATATTAGATCAGTGAACAAAAGATGTTTTTTACCTATTATAATATAAATCCCCAGATGTTTTCTATCCTGCGTCTCTGTTCGCAGTTCGGACATGCACATTAATGCATGTGTACCCAGGGAAAGGAACCCTTAACAAAAATATTCTCTCTGGAAGATGTTTCTTACTATCCATGTAATATAACATAACTAGTTGGGTACTTGTCTGTCCAAGCACTTATGGCCCCCTACGCCTGGTTTCCACGCGTACCCCGATTTACATAACTGAGCGGGTATTCGGATACACTTCGGACTGTCGGGTCCGGAGGCTGAAGCGAAAAGGTCTGCCACGAAAAATGATTTATAATCCGGCTAGGGACAAAATACGTCCACTGAAGTACATAGTCACTTAGACTGGCTAAATTTTTCTTCTATACCATCCAACAGGCTGTCTAGCCTACAATCCTGTTGGGAATACTTTGCGGCTAATTCTACTTGGTCATATACCAGACTAACGGGAATTTCCTTCCCATCTGACCCCACGGGACCGACGAGGGCCATTTGATTCGGATCCACCTTGGTGTACCATGTTTTTACCATGGCCCAGGCTTCCGTCGCACCTTGTCGGCAGGCTGATATCTTCCATAATTGGAAGTGTCACCGTGCTCCCTTGAGCAGCTCTACAAGCTCTCCCATGCTTCTTGGCTGGGATGCGGACGGCCACAAGGCCTGGGCAATACCCTGCATCACCTGCCGAACTCGTTCGTGCAGTTGTGAAAGTTCTTGCAAAAGATCGTCTGCGGATCCGGGCATCTCCTCTTCAGGACGGCCTGTCAGCATACCTACAGACATAACTCTGTTAACTCGTTTCTTTGCCGAACTATGCAAAGGTTTGTTTAAGCACTTACTATAAATGTCGCGTCGAAGCCTCTTATTCTCCTTCACGGAGTCAGCAAGTTGGGCTCAAACATCTGCTAATTCGACGCCCAGCCGGGTATTGGCATCCTGGAGATCGTTTTTCTCTCGCCTAACCCGTGTAAGCACACGCTCGCCAGCCTCTAGTTGTCGTTGAGCTTGTGGCTCATCCTCTTGTACGCTCTCCGGATTCCCTCCAGGATTGTCTGCAGAATCTATTGTTAGATTTGTAAGCATGCCGAATACTAACTGGTATACGTACTCACATTCTCTTCGATCAACACAAGTATTACCAGATGAGGCATTCTTGGATTTCTCTATTTTGGCAATTGTGGCCCTTAGCTGGGCTTTGCACTCCTTTAGCTCTTGAGATAAATGGGTGTTCTTATTTGTGAGAACCTATTCATACAATGATCCTTAAATCAGTTGTTCCAACTATTTTAAGTCTCAGGGGCTAATGGTATACATAATTATCAGATTTTTCTCACCTGTATATCCTTTAAATACTGGCATGTGGCTCTGGCAAGCCCACCTTGCGCGGCTCGGATATATGTGTCTCCCGAGTTGAAGGCATTAAACGCCTCTTCGGAGAAATCAGCATCACGAAGTATGGCCCGTCGGTGTCGGTGATTCATGGCGCTCTCCACTTTGGAATTCGTAGCTGAGATTCTATCTGCATCCTCTTGTTACGCCCCCGATTCAATAGTACACTAATCATACATGCAAATGTGTACGATCAAGATCAGGGACTCACGGGAAGATATCACAACACAACACTAGACACAAATTAAAATAATACAAGCTTTATATTACAAGCCAGGGGCCTCGAGGGCTCGAATACAAGCTCGATACACAAGAGTCAGCGGAAGCAACAATATCTGAGTACATACATAAGTTAAACAAGGATGCCTTAAGAAGGCTACCACAAAAGCAACAATGATCGAAGAGGCAAGGTCTCCTGCCTGGGACCTCCTAACTACTCCTGGTCGTCGGCGGTCTCCATGTAATAGCATCCATCGGCGGTGACATCTGGCTCCAGGGATCCACCATCTGGTTGCATCAACCGGAAAGAAGAAAGGAGGGGGAAAGGGGGTAGCAAAGCAACCGTGAGTACTCATCCAAAGTACTCGCAAGCATCAGATCTATACTAAGTATGCACTGGTATCAAATGGAAGGTTTGTATCTGTGGACTGAACTGCAGAATGCCAGAATAGAGGGGAAGACCTAGCCTATCGAAGACTAGCATCTTCACGCAGCTCCGAGCATCTTGCAGCATGTAGAAGAGTAAAGAATAGCAGTTTAATATTTAACAAGCATGTTGTAACATCAACGCCCAGAGATCCTTCCTCGACTCCCTGCGAGAAAGCAATCCCGGGGCCACATATCCATCACATATCTCAAGTATCCATTTCTAGTTATATAAGATCCAGATACAAGTCTGAACGTCCATTACAGTGGACACGGTATTCAAATATATTTCTTCCCTGCAGGGGTGCACCACGTTACCCACACGCTCGATCACTCTGGCCGGACACACCTTTGTGGGGTCAATGCTCGCCCTCAGAAGATCAACACGTCGCAGCCCGACCTAGGCTCAGCAGAGAGGTCCCCGCCAGTCTACATCCTAAGCACTCCGGGGTCTTGGGCCCATCGCCCGCAGCACTCTGGGTCATTGCGAGCAGGGTGGATACCAGCACCGCCTCGGATGGCCAGCACGATCCGACCGTGTCGCACTACTGAATTGGACGTCTGACAAAGCTTCGGCCGATACGGCGACATCGAGGCCCATATCTATTCTCGTGTGGTGGTTAGTGCGTAAAGGCCAAAGGACAACTCAGAACAAATACCCAAACCTGTTAGTGCATTGGGGGTTCGCGAAAACAAGCAGAGACTCACGAAAAGGTGACCCCGTCGCCCTGTCTCATGGACTTACGACAAGGGCCCAGACTGCCCGGTCGTGCCACATGGAAAACTCGCGGGTGCTCAACGGGCCCGCCCGACTTTCACATCAACTCGTGGGTACCCCTCAGGGCTGACCCGACTTCAACAATGGTCTCAAGTAAAGCCAAGGTAACTGTGTGTCCAGACATCAAGGGGAAAACCCGAGGTATCACCCCCGGTGGATTCTGCTCAATGTAATCATCAAGGTGAACGTAAGAGGGACCACCCTCGAGGTTCACACTTGAGGTGTTGAACGATAGAGCCGTATCGGGAATGGTGAAAGAGGAAATCACCCTCGATGACCACGATCGAATAGCTACACTACAGAATTATCATCAGGGGTGCGTTATGAGGGATCACCCTTGGCACTCGATAGTAGCTCTGCAGAGTCGAGCAACAAAAGGGGCGTGATGTGATGTGAGGTGTCGGGCTCTGGTCATCGATCACGCTGATCGAGTCGTCGATGATGAAGCAGGGGCAACAAGGACAAGTGGGGGTCACTGATGGATCACTAGCCAACCTATACTAAGCAGTTTAGGATAAACAGGTAGGTAATAATAAGCAGGTACCAAAGCAGGCTATGCATCAGAATAGGAGCAAACAATAACAGTATCAAAATCTAATGCAAGCATGAGAGTATAGAATGGGTGATATCGGGATGATCAAAGGGGGGCTTGCATGGTAGCTCAGACAAGAAGGAGGGTCGTCGTCGACGTAGTCGATCACAGGGACATCAGCATCGGTCTCGGGGTCTACCGAAGAGAAGAGGGGGAAGACACAGTAAATATAAAGCAAACACATGCATAACAAGACAATAAGCGGGGCTAGAGGTGTTCGAACGCGGTGCTAGGCGATATTGGCGAAGGGGGAAAACATCCGGGAAAGTTTTCCCGGTTCCGGACGTCTGTGAGACAGATGAACCGGAGGGGAAAAGTTCAATGTTTGCTATGCTAGGGACGTGTGGCGGGCGAACGGGCCGCGTGTTCAGATTCGTCTCGTCGTTCTGAGCAACTTTCATGTAGAAAAGTTTTTTATCCGAGTTACGGTTTATTTTCTATGATTTTCTAAAGTATTAGCAATATTCTGAAATTATTAATAATTCTAAAAAGGGGTTATTGCATCAGCATGACATCATCAGGGTCAACAGTCAACCTTGACTGGGTTGACTGGTCAAAAGGAGCAGTGGGGCCCATCTGTCATAGTCACCTCAGCTAACCTAATAGATTAGTTAACTAAACGAGGTGATTAAACCAATTAATTCTATTTAGACATAATTAAACAAAGTTAATTAAGTTAATTGTTTTTATTAAATTATTTTTCTTTCACTTTTTTATATACAAAACAGGGGAGAGGGCCCAGTTGCCAGTGGCACAAAAGCCACTGGAGCGGGCTTAACGGGCGTGTGTGAGGGGTGCCCGTCGGGGCAGACCCGGGCAACGGCCACGACCGTTCTGGACGCGGGGGCGCCGGCGTGGTGCGCCGTGGCCGGCAGCCTCGGCCGGCTGGAGCAGGTGCGACGGGGAGGAGGGGACTAGGTGGCGCCGGCAGCGGTCGGCGGTAGGGCCGGCGAGCGGTGGTCGGGGTGGACATGTGTCGAGCTGGGCGCGGCAGTGCGCGGGGAGCGGGAGGTAGCGGCAAGGAGCGGCTGCGGGGCGGTCCGGCGAGCAGGGGCCGGCGATGGCGGTCAATGCGGGCGTCAGGGTCGAGGGGAGAGCACGATGGGGTGGACGGCAACGAGCTCCGCGAGTCGTGGCCATGGCGGCGAGTACCACCGCGGCAACGAGCTCGGGCATGACGAGGTGGAAGCTACGGGCGCGGGATCGAGCTAGCGAGTGAGGGAGAATGACCGCTGGCTCACCGCGGTCCTGCAGGTGTGCACGAGTGGGCTCGGGGAGGGCTCGTGGTGGCTGGCGTTGGAGAAGATCGACAGTGAGGTTTCGGTGGCCGCGGCCGTTGACGAAGACAATCACGTTGATGCGCTACTCCCCGAGACGAAGCAGAGCGCCAACTCGACGGAGGCGAGCGAGGCGAAGCTCGTGGACACGAGCCACGGGCGAGGAAACGCTGGTGGCCGCGGGATCTCGGAGTGCACGGCGAAGGCAGTGTTCTGGGAGGAGAGAGCGCATGAGGGAGAGGGGAACAAACAACGGGGAAATATCTCGGGTGCTGACGAGGCCGAGAG
Organism: Triticum aestivum; assembly: GCF_018294505.1. NCBI lineage: Eukaryota > Viridiplantae > Streptophyta > Magnoliopsida > Poales > Poaceae > Triticum > Triticum aestivum. The sequence goes on from NC_057801.1 coordinate 601,471,146, forward strand.
GAGGCAAGTGGGCGAGTGGTGGAGCAGGGAGGGAGGAGCCCGGGGGGCGGGGGTCCTTATCCTCCCCCGTCGATGCCGGTGAGGGGGTTCGGCGGCGACCACGCCCCTCGGTCGGTCGTACAGGGAGGCGACCTGGGAGGGGAAAAGGTTTGCGCCGGCCAGGGGGGTTTAGTATAGCCTTTTTCTTTTTCAATTTAGTGTCTCTGTTTTCCTTTATTTTTGCGCACTAAGCCACTTTATAAAAAGTTTGTTCACCACAAATATTAACAAACGATTATTTGCAACAACTCGAACATTTTAGTTCTAATGTTTGGCAAATTTGAATTTTGACTTTAAATTTTGAGTTTGAATAAGAACAGTGATTTGGATCAAGTGAGGATTAGCAACAGTAATGTGATGACGTGGCACCATTAGGAGGGGTTTACTGTAGCTTAAGTATCCGGGCGTGACAATTCTCCTCTACTACAAGAAATCTCGTCCCGAGATTTAAGGTCTGGAATAGGGAGGAATCTATAAGGATGGATGTCTGAAAAGATCAGCATCCGGTCGTTATCTCAAGGAAGAAGAATTTAGAAGCACCAAGAAACGTATCGAGAGTGCTATAAGAAGGTTCAACAAGTTTCAACCAGATAGGCATCCAGCTGATGCATAAAACAGGCGATGAAGGGGGGGTTCAAATCATCGAGAATAAGTATTGCATCTGATACCAGAACAAGTGACAAGAAGGTGGCTCGTGAATTACATACAAAACCAAGCATGAGGAACAATTTTGGAAGACAGGGATGTACAGGAGGGTCAGGTTTCGATCCTGTGGAACTGTGGGTTATGGGCCCACCATGTGGTTAAAAGCAAGAAGGCGTTACATTTTGCATGGTCATGATAGCAAGGCAGGTCAGAGGACAACCTGTCAGTTATATTAGCAACAACGTCGGTACCAGGGGCGAGGGACGAAGAGAACCATTTTCCTGCTCGTTAAGGCGAGGCGGACCAATAGGCAAAGTTCTCGTCCATCGGTGGCTACCGGAATGTCATCAACAATAGTAACAAGGTCTTACTGACATAGTTTGTACACCGAGGTGTTTACATAAGCAGGGAATTATCACTTCTCAGTTATGTCAGGTTACAAGAAAGGTTTAACAAAACAATGGAAAGAAAAGCGTAGACTCAAATCAGTTATCGGTGTTCTCGAGTGTCTAACAACTTAGAAACCATGGAGAATTGGAATCGGCGAGAAATAATAGTAGATGAAGAACTCATAAGAAGTTATGTAATCGTGATATTCTTGAGATACCGGAGGGTAATACTCGAAGGTAGATCAAAGTAGAGGTTGGACGGGTGAAAGGATCTGAAGAAGACAAGTACTTTAACTTGTCCGAGAAATGGAATCAAAGAGAACAATCATGGTCGGAACCACGGTTGCAAAGAACTAAATATAGATACAAGATGAACTTATGACAAGGGGATTATTATTATAACAAGAAGCTTCCATGACAAGTTCCACATCGGGTCCATGGGCATGAACACAAAGGTTCAAGGTCGACTCCCACTTCTCTAATGCACAACTTATCATTCACTTCTCATTTTCGACAAGCCATAATGTTCAGATTTTATCTAGCATAACACTAGTAGAATATGACCCGTAGAAGTTTCCGGGTTCACACAGATTGTGGAAGGCATAGGTTCAACCCATCAGGGCATCTTAGGAACACATACCACAAACTTTAGGAATAAATAACTCAAGCTCGAAAGCAGAGCATGGTTGACAAAAGCAGGGGATACAATTTACCAAAGGCATTATGTATCCGAGGAAGCTCACAAGGTTACTGCATATGAAGGATGCTATCGGATAGAACCCCACAAAGGATTTGGTGGTTCACAAAGGATCTGATGGGAGCATCAGTACTCAACCAGAAGAAGAAAGAATGCAAGGACATCAAATTATAGGATCAGCTTACTAATTCTAAGCTCGAATGCAAAGAGAATTATGATTTCCAAAATAGGGGATCAAAAGCAGAGGCTCTGATCAAAGACAAGTGAGTTGAATAGACATGGATCGACAATCAATCAAGGCTTGATTTGCCGAATACCACCTCATGTCCGGGGTGATGTCTGAGCCGAAGGGAAGAATTCTAACTAGGACGGATGATCGCGAGCATTCGGAAACATATCAAATCAAATGCTCGAAATTACGATGACAAAGGATGCTAATGAGTATTGCTAGACATATGGAAGTACCCATAATGCAAGCAGATAAATATTAGAAGTGCAATAGTTGGAGAGGATTAACGGAAGATCAGCTGGTATTCCAAAGTATCTTATGAATCACATGAACAACTATGGATGAATGGATACTCGGCAAGTGCGAGTAATTATCCGTAGGGGATATTCATGTGGCAAAGAACTTCAAGGTAGTAGGCTCAACAGATTCTCAGGACAACAGAGAGGAACTCGGGGCATCTTGTAATAACAAGAGCAACTAGGGATGAAGGTATGAACGATAACATAGGTAGTTATGCATAAGGATTTATTGATGGTAGGGATCCCAGCGGCGAAGGGTACAAGGGACTCGGTAAAACATCGGAGAGTATCTTCAGAATCTTCTGGTGCACCAAGCAATCATCTGGAGTGAGGGGCTCTCCGGGAGAAAGTATTTACGAGAACCTAGAGTTGTTAGCAAAATCATTTAACCCGAATAGAAGAGAGATCAGATTCCGAGAGTAAGGACGAGGAATAAAAGATCCTAATACCACCCAATGGCGACGTGGGCCCGTAAGCCACACAGCCATGTTAGTAAATGTTTAAAAAAACTAGACTCAACTTCGGCCAAGGAGTTGGAAAGGGGGATCCTACAGGCAGTCGGCTCTGATACCAACTTGTGATGCCCCCGATTTAATCATACACTAATCATACACGCAAATGTGTACGATCAAGATCAGGGACTCACGGGAAGATATCACAACACAACACTAGACACAAATTAAAATAATACAAGCTTTACATTACAAGCCAGGGGCCTCGAGGGCTCGGATACAAGCTCGATACACAAGAGTCAGCGGAAGCAACAATATCTGAGTACACACATAAGTTAAACAAGGATGCCTTAAGAAGGCTAGCACAAAAGCAACAACGATCGAAGAGGCAAGGCCTCCTGCCTGGGACCTCCTAACTACTCCTGGTCGTTGGCGGTCTCCATGTAGTAGCATCCATCGGCGGTGGCATCTGGCTCCAGGGATCCACCATCTGGTTGCATCAACCGGAAATAAGAAAGGAGGGGAAAAGGGGGTAGCAAAGCAAGCATGAGTACTCATCCAAAGTACTCGCAAGCATCAGATCTATACTAAGTATGCACTGGTATCAAATGGAAGGTTTGTATCTATGGACTGAACTACAGAATGCCAGAATAGAGGGGAAGGCCTAACCTATCGAAGACTAGCATCTTCACGCAGCTCCGAGCATCTGGTAGCATGTAGAAGAGTAAAGAATAGCAATTTAACATTTAACAAGCATGTTGTAAAATCAACGCCCAGAGATCCTTCCTCGACTCCCTGCGAGAAAGCAATCCCGGGGCCACATATCCATCACATATATCAAGTATCCATTTCTAGTTATATAAGATCCGGATACAAGGCTGAACGACCATTACCGTGGACACGGTATTCAAATATATTTCTTCCCAGCAGGGGTGCACCACGTTACCCAACATGCTCGATCACTCTGGCCGGACACACCTTTCTAGGGTCAATGCCCACCCTCGGAAGATCAACACGTCGCAGCCCGACCTAGGTTCAGCAGAGAGGTCCCCACCAGTCGACATCCTAAGCACTCCAGGGTCTTGGACCCATCGCCCGCAGCACTCTGGGTCGTTGCGAGCAGGGTGGATACCAGCACCGCCTCGGATGGCCAGCACGATCCGGCCGTGCCACACTGCTGAACTGGACGTCTGACAAAGCTTCGGCTGATACTGCGACGTCGAGGCCCATATCTATTCTCGCATGGTGGTTAGTGCGTAAAGGCCAAAGGCCAACTAAGAACAAATACCCAAACCTGTTAGTGCATTGGGGGCTCACGGAAACGAGCAGAGACTCACGAAAAGGTGACCCCATCGCCCCATCTCATGGACTTACGACAAGGGCCCAGACTGCCCGGCCGTGCCACGTGGAAAACTCGCAGGTGCTCAACGGGCCCGCCCGACTTTCACATCAACTCGCGGATACCCCTCGGGGCCGACCCGACTTCAACAATGGTCTCAAGTAAAGCCAAGGTAACTGTGTGTCCAGACATCAAGGGGAAAACCCGAGGAATCACCCCCGGTGGATTTCGCTCAATGTAATCATCAAGGTGAATGTAAGAGGGACCACCCTCGAGGTTCACACTTGAGGTGTTGAACGACAGAGCCGTATCAGGAATGGTGAAAGAGGAAATCACCCTTGATGACCACGACCGAATAGCTACACTACAGAATTATCATCAGGAGTGCGTTATGAGGGATCACCCTCGGCACTCGGTAGTAGCTCTGCAGAGTCGAGCAACAAAAGGGGCGTGATGTGATGTGAGGTGTCGGGCTCTGGTCGTCGATCATGCTGATTGAGTCGTCGATGATGAAGTAGGGGCAACAAGGACAAGTGGGGGTCACTGATGGATCACTAGCCAACCAATACTAAGCAGTTTAGGATAAACAGGTAGGTAAAAATAAGCAGGTACAAAAGCAGGCTATGCGTCAAAATAGGAGCAAACAATAACAGTAGCAAAATCTAATGCAAGCATGAGAGTATAGAATGGGCGATATCGGGATGATTAAAGGGGGGCTTGCCTGGTTGCTCAGACAAGAAGGAGGGTCGTCGTGGATGTAGTCGATCACAGGGACATCAACATCGGTCTCGGGGTCTACCAGAGAGAAGAGGGGGAAGAAACAGTAAATATGAAGCAAACACATGCATAACAAGACAATAAGCGGGGCTAGAGGTGTTCGAACACGGTGCTAGGCGATACTGGCGAAGGGGGAAAACATTCGGGAAAGTTTTCCCGGTTCCGAACGTCTGTGAGACAGATGGACCGGAGGGGCAAAGTTCAATGTTTGCTATGCTAGGGATGTGTGGCGGGAAAACGGACCACGCGCTCAGATTCATCTCATCGTTCTGAGCAACTTTCATGTAGAAAAGTTTTTCATCCGAGTTACGGTTTATTTTCTATGATTTTCTAAAGTATTAGCAATATTCTGAAATTATTAATAATTCTAAAAAGGGGTTATTGCATCCGCATGACGCCATCAGGGTCAACAGTCAACCTTGACTGGGTTGACTGGTCAAAAGGAGCAGTGGGGCCCATCTGTCATAGTCACCTCAGCTAACCTAATAGATTAGTTAACTAAACGAGGTGATTAAACTAATTAATTCTAATTAGACCTAATTAAACGAAGTTAATTAAGTTAATTGAATTTATTAAATTATTTTTCTTTCACTTTTTTTATATACAAAACAGGGGAGAGGGCCCCAGTTGCCAGTGGCACAAAAGCCACTGGAGCGGGCTTAACGGGCATGGGCGAGGGGTGCCCGTCGGGGCAGACCCGGGCGACGGCCACGACCGTTCTGGACATGGGGGCGCCAGCGTGGGGCGCCGTGGCCGGCGGCCTCGGCCGACCGGAGCAGGTGCGACGGGGAGGAGGGGACTAGGCGGCGTCAGCAGCGGTCGGCGGTAGGGCCGGCGACCGGTGGCTGGCGTGGACATGTGCCGAGCTGGGCGCGGCAGTGCGCGGGGAGCGGGAGGTAGCGGCAAGGAGCGGCTGCGGGGCGGTCCGGCGAGCAGGGGCCGGCAATGGCGGTCAACGCAGGCGTCAGGGTCGAGGGGCGAGCATGATGGGGTGGACGGCAACGACCTCCGCGAGTCGTGGCCACGGCGGCGAGTACCACCATGGCAACGAGCTCGGGCATGACGAGGTGGAAGCTACGGGCACGGGATCGAGCTAGCGAGTAAGGGAGAATGATCGCTGGCTCACCGCGGTCCTGCAGGTGTGCACGAGTGGGCTCGGGGAGGGCTCGTGGTGGCCGGCGTTGGAGAAGATCGATGGCGAGGTTCCGGTGGCCGCGGCCGTTAACGAAGACGATGAGGTTGATGCGCTACTCCCCGAGACAAAGCAGAGCGCCAACTCGACGGAGGCAAGCGAGGCGAAGCTCGTGGACACGAGCCACGGGCGAGGAAACGCTGGTGGCCGCGGGATCTCGGAGTGCACGGTGACGGCAGTGTTCTGGGAGGAGAGAGCGCATGAGGGAGCGGGGAACAAGCGACGGGGAAATATCTCAGGTGCTGACGAGGTCGAGAGGAGGCAAGTGGGCGAGTGGGTGGAGCAGGGAGGGAGGAGCCCGTGGGGGCGGGGGTCCTTATCCTCCCCCGTTGATGCCGGCGAGGGGGTTCGGCGGCGATCGCGCCCCTCGGTCGGTCGTACAGGGAGGCGACCGGGGAGGGGAAAAGGTTTGGGCCGGCCAGGGGGGTTTAAGGCTCATAGGGAAACATGGGGGGGGCTCTCTGCTCTTTTAGTATAGCCTTTTTCTTTTTCAATTTAGTGTTTCTGTTTTCCTTTAGTTTTGCGCACTAAGCCACTTTATAAAATGTTTGTTCACCACCAATATTAACAAACGATTATTTGCAACAACTCAAACATTTTAGTTCTCATGTTTGGCAAATTTGAATTTTGACTTTAAATTTTGAGTTTGAATAAGAACAGTGATTTGGATCAAGTGAGGATTAGCAAAAGTAATGTGATGACGTGGCACCATTAGCAGGGGTTTACTGTAGCTTAAGTATTCGGGTGTCACACCTCTATAGGGGGATAGTTCGGCATTGTCCCCGCGTTAGCCTCCACCCTTGAGGCCAGTTCCGGAATCCGGCTGGTGGAGGCGCGGCCGGCAGGGTCTCTGGACATAGTCCGCCGAGTGCTCTTTCTGCCAAGACACAATGGACGTTGTTACATTTCAAGGACGATAATCACGGAGCAGGTTTTAAATCATACCTTTGCGACGGCGTCTCAGTCCTATCCGCCTTCCTCTTAAGCCTACCCAGCTTGGGTGCCCTTTGCTGGTGAGCCCCCGTGGGCTCGGCACGGCGCCCCGGTAGCCTCCTCTATAAAGTGCAATATAAGTGCATCGGGTAAGGCATAAAGAAGGGATCCTTCTCGGAAGTTAGGACTCCAGTTTTACTTACATTCGATGCAGGAAGTAGTCCAGGATAGTCGGCGATGATGGCCACCAAGGTGCCGTCACAGCTTGCCTGGTAAAATGTCTCGTCGACAAGCTCCACAGATATGTCCGGATCTTCTTCGAGTCGGGGTCGAGGGCCCGATCAGGGTCCTCTGGCTGTGGAGACGGGTTGTGAACCTTCCTCATGGCTTTTCGCAGTTCCTGCTATGAATTGGCAAGGTAAATATTTGTGATGAAGAATATGGGAATGAATGGAGTTGAGTAAAAGATAGCAGCTCACCCAGCTTGGGGTGTACATGGAAAATCCATCCCGTGGCTTAATACGGAGGAACTCCTCTTCTTCTCCTTTGTACAAATCGGACAGTATTTTCGCTAGAGCGGTGGTGGAGTCCGGACCTTTACGACCGCAGTGGGTGGCATCGTCTTCTCCATTGAAGTGCCACATGGGTTTCCCCTGATATTGAAGTGGTTGCACCCCCCGCATTATACATATTGACATAACCTCGATTATTGTTAGTCCTGATTTGGCCAGCGTTTTTATCCTGCTCATCAGGTAAAGGACCTCTCTGTTATCTTCCACCTGGGGGCTCTGGGGGCGCCAGCTGTGGCGTTTCTTCAGCGGGGCATTAGCAAATTTAGGAAGGCCCATCCGAATTGGGTCCAGAAGGGGGACGTCCTCCATGTAAAACTACTCCGAAGGCCAGTGTTCAGATGTCTTCTTCGGGGTGCCAGATAGGTATCCGGTTTCAGTGATGCACCATACTTCGGCTCCGCCAACTTGGTATATTGATCCCTCCTAATTGCAAGGGACGAGGCAGAATAGTCTCTTCCATAGCTCGAAATGAGCTTCGCAGCCCAGAAATAGCTCGCAAAGGGCGACGTAACCTGCGATATGCAGTATGGAGGCAGGGGTGAAGTTATGCACCTGGAGACCGTAATACTCCAGGAGCCTGCGGAGGAATGGATGGATTGGGAATCCAATGCCCCTCAGCAAGTAAGGGACAAGGCATACTCGCTCCCCCCTGGATGGGTTGGGAAAACTCTCTGCTTGCTCCCTGCCATTGTAAGTGGCTAGTCCCTCTCGGACGGGGACCATATATGCAGGCAGGAGAAACCCCTGGGTCTGCAACTCCACAAATTGACCGTGGGGGACAGAACACCTCTCCCAGTCACCTGGCTTAGCGCTGTGGGAGCGAGAGGAGGAGCCGCGACGGGCGGCCATGGTAGGATGGCTCTCTTCGAGCATGCTCTGGTGGATACTCGCTCGGGGCAGATGGTGTGATTTGGATCTGAGGATCCCCGTCTCTTTAATAGACGACTTACTAACATGGTCAGGGTGGCAGATTGGAAGTGCGTTATGTCGACTAGAGGGGGGTGAATAGGCGATTTTTATGAATTCTTCACTGAGGAATTTGCCGGTGAGGAAATTCCTTAGCGAAGAACTATTAGCAGCAGAATAAGTACTCAGAAGTAAGCATAACAGAATACAAGCATGGTTATCATGATGAAATGAAAACTAGCACAGAGTACAGAAAGCATAATCACAGGATAACACAAGATGAAGACAAACAGACTGAAGAAATTGAACTGAGGAAATTGAGAAAGTCTTCAGTCAAAGTCTTCAAACACAGATATGAACAAACACTCGACATAGTAATGAGGAAATGGAAGGGTTGAGGAAATAGAACCAGTTAGGTTGGTGAAGACAATGATTTGGTAGACCAGTTCCAACTGTTGTCTCAGTTGTACGTCTGGTTGGAGCGGCTGAGTATTTAAACTCGAGGACACACAGTCCTGGACACCCAGTCGCTGAGCACGCAGCTCAGGACACCCAGTCCTCACCGTATTCTCCTTGAACTAAGATCACACAGATCTCGTCCAATCACTCGTGGTAAGTCTTCAGGCGACTTCCAAACCTTCACAGACTTGGTCACTCGGTGATCCACAATTCCTCTTGGATGCTCTAGACCTTGATGCCTAACCGTCTGGAAGAAGCACGGTCTTCAAAGGTAACAAGCGTCGGATCCACGCAGGATCAATTTCTTCAGTGATGCTCAATCACTTGGGTTTGTAGGTGTTTGGGTTTGGGGTTTTTCCTCACTTGATGATTTTCGCTCAAAGTCCTCGGAGCATGGGTTGCTCTCAAATGACAAGTGTCAAGTTCTCTCGGAGCAGCCAACCAGCTAGTGGTTGTAGGGGGCAGCTATTTATAGCCTAGGGAGCAGCCCGACATGATAAGACATAAATGCCCCTCAATGATATGACTGTTAGGTGGATAAGATATTTTGGGACAGCTGGCGCGCAGCACAACAACGGTCGGAAATTTGACTCTCAAATTCCTCAGGGCTATCATGTTCTTCACTGTGTAGGTAATTCGCACTGGCGAATTCCTAACTCCTCAGTCAGAACAAATTCATCAGCGACCAGAAGAACTTTGTCTCTGTCACTGAAGAAAGTGACTGAACTGTATGAGATTTCCAAAGGCTTCACTCGAAGGGATTGGTAGGTGTAGGATTTTGAGTTGAGCATCACATGGAAATTTTTCCTTAGTATTTCCTCGACCCCCTTTAACAGTACGATGTTTCCTGTGACTCAAGAAAGAGAAAATGAAACTATGAAAACAAAAGTCTTCACGCTTCATGTTCCACAAATGAATACCAAGTATTCAAGGTCACACCAATTTCTTCACTTTCAAAGTCTTCAGAAAGTCTTCAGAATATCAAAGTCTTCAGTTGAAGAACTTCATTTTTAGGGGTCGGTTTTCTCTGTAAATATCAAACTCCTCATAGACTTATAGACCTGTGTACACTCACAAACGCATTAGTCCCTTAACCTATAAGTCTTCAATACACCAAAATCACTAAGGGGCACTAGATGCACTTACAATCTCCCCCTTTTTGGTGATTGATGACAACATAGGTTAAGTTTTCAACGGGGATAAATATATGAAGTGTATACACTGATATTGAGGAATTTGATTACAAGTTATAGAAGAACTCCCCCTGAAGATGTGCATAGTGAGGAATTTGCTTTTGAGGCAATGCACATTTGAAGAGTTGAATCATGGAGATCTCCCCCTATATCTTGTAATTCATACACGCATTTGATATAGAATTTGAAATGAATGATGAAATATGGTGCCTGATGAGATTCAGCATGCATGCAATGTCATTAATGAGGAATAAGCATGCAAAGCATAATGCAACAAAAGTATCAGCGCACCATCGGGTTTAAGATTACAACTCGATCCAAACAAAAGTTTCAGAAGAGCGAGAGTTGTAACTTAAAAATGCCCTTAATATAGACCCGCTTGAAGACTAACTCGGATTTCTCCCCCTTTGTCATCAAATGACCAAAAGGATTGAAACTGAGGACTAACGCCCCTGAAGAATTTCAAGTCGATGGAGGAGCGCCAGCGTTGTCGGGGTTGTTTGTTTAAGCAGGGCCTGCCACAGTGTCGTCCAAATCTTCATACTCTTCAGCGTCACGCGATGAAGAATAAGAGCTGGCCACCAAGGAAGGGACTTTGACCTTCTTGAATTTCTTCGGTGGAGGTGCAGACCAGTCAAATTCTTCCTTGAGACCCATATTCTTCAGATCTGCAGCACTGTAGACATGAGAGAGAACAGCCCAGGTGCGGTTGACGGTTTCATGGAGGTAGTAGTGGTTCTTCTTCACTGCATTGTGTGTTGAGGTCATGTTGTGAAGAATTGAACCAAACTGACGCTTGACCCATTTATGATTGCGATCAACCTTCTGATGAAGACTGAGGAGTAACTCACGATCAGTCATCACCCTGGGTGCTGTGGCTTGAGGATTTTGCTTGGCTGAGGTATTGGCGGCAGAGTCATGTGTGGCAGAATCGTCATTGGTAGAGTAAGATGCAGCCTTGCGAAATTGACCATCCAATGGACGAATGCCTTCATCGATCACAGCAGCGGCCTTGCCTTTATCATCAGCTGATGAAACTGTCTGTTTGAGGACTTCAATGGGAGGCAAGTAGCTACCGTGGTTCAGAGTGTCAGCTTTGTAATTCAGTGAAGATCTTGCCCTGATTAATCTCATGATCCAAGGAGCATAGGGCTTCAGCTCGAATGGTGACATAGCAATATTGGCCAGAGTCCTCATGAAGAAATCATGGAAGTTTATGGGAACGCCATGAATGATGTTGAAAAGCATATTCTTCATGATGCCAATGACTTCTTCATCATTTGAGTCGTGGCCTTTGATAGGACTCATTGTCTTGGTCAGAATTCGATAGACAGTCAGAGGCACATACAATAATTCCTTGACGAGGAATTTGGTTCTTGGGGCCTGCCTTGGCTTCAAAGGCTTCATCAGCACTTGCATATAGTGATTTGAAAGTTCTGGTTCGTTGTAGATACAACGAGCATCATCAACAGGAGGACTGAGTGGTAGAGCACGAAGCAATTCAGTCGCTGGTGCCTTGTAGTGAGTATTTTCAGACATCCAGTCTAATACCCATGTGTTCACATCTTCAGCGTTTCTGGTGATGTGCAGGGTTGCATAAAATTGAAGAATGAGTTCTTCATTCCAGTCACAGATATCAATGCAGAAATTCAGAAGTCCTGCATCGTGAAGAACACTGAGGACTGGCTCAAAGCCGGGCAAAGACTCCATGTCCACATGAGGAATATGTGCATGATCAAAGACTTTGTCTTTGTTGAAGAGCATGGAGGAATAGAAATTGGCTTGGCTGGCAGTCCAGAAACGCCTCTTCCTTATGCGAGCAGAATCATATGGATTATAATCAGTGAAGAATATGTGCTCAGCAAAGAAATCTTCAGCCTTGAACTTCTGTTTGCTTGAGAACGGATTCTTTTGCTTTGGCAGAGGGGTGTCAGTGAGTTGCATCACCACCTCAGGAATTGCGAGTTCAGGTTCTTCAGGCTGAGGAATTTCTTGTTCCTCAACAGGTGCAGTCTAAGGATCAGCAGCAGCAGGTTCAGCAGCACTAGTGGCTGGAATTTCTTCATGCACAGAGAGAGTGGGTTGAGTTTCTTCAGAGCCCAATTGAACTGTTGGTGCAGGGGACTGAGGTATCTGTTGGAGCGGGGTGAAGAGAGGAGTATTGGGATGCTGACTTTCCCAAAAGTCATCATTCATCACAGGTGTGGTGCATCCTATATCCACATCTTCATCTTTAATTTCCTCAACACCTGCCTCTTCAGCGGTGAACTGAGGCATAGGTGAGGAAATGACTGGCGTTGAGGGGATTGCGTCCACCTCAATTTCTTCATCAATCTGCTCTGACGAAGCAGCAGAATGATGTTCTTCATCAGACCTGATGGGGATCTCATAGTCTTCTCCAAAAGGAACAAGGTCCTTGGACGGCATGGAGGAAATCGGAACAGCATCAATTGGATTTTCAAGTGAGATGGTCATTGGCTTCATTTTCTTCGCAGCCGAAGAATTTGACACAGCTGATGCCTTCCTTTTCTTCACTGCAGCTCGCTCTGCAGCCTTGGTCTTCTTCACATCAAAGGCAGATGGAAGAATTGGAGTTTGCATAGGTGTAGATGGAGCTGAGGAATCTGGTTAATTTTCTTCAGGCGCAACTGATGCAGTTGCCCTGACTTCTTCAGTTTCTTCAGGCGCACCACTAGTGGATGCCCTGGCAATTTCTTCAGCGGCTGGAATGGGATCATCAGCCCTGGAACTAGCATTTTCATCAGCAGCCTGAACTTCATCAGCGGTGCTGGCATGTTCTTCAGTTGGCTGAGCTGAGGCTTCAGCCTGAGGAATTTCATGTTGCGTTGGGGCTGCAACATTGGTGAATTTCTTTGTTAGGTTGACGAATCTGACCTTGGCCCCTTGCCAATCAGCATAATAAGCATCGAAGTTTTTGCTGAGGTCTTGTATTTCAGTCTGGACCTTGAGAAGTTCTTCAGGTGTCATTTTGACAACGTTTTTCTTCAGGAACTTCTCCTTTCTGTATTGAGCTTTCTTGATCTCTCTTGCCTTTTCAAACTTCCATTTCTCTTCAGTGATGAAATGGGTCAGCATGTGATTTTGACCAGCGGTCAGATGAAAATCAGGCATGGGGGTGTTGGGATCCTTATGCCAGAGATCAATATAATCGAGGATTTTCACTTGTCTGTCTCTAGCGGCCTTCACTTGTCTGTCTCTGATGATTTCTGTGAGTTCATCATCAGAAGCTTCATCATCATATGGCACATGGAATGCGACCTGTTTCTTCTTTGGACTTGGCCGAGGACCTCGTCCAGCTATTGCTTTGGTCTTCAGCAGAGTCGGGCCAGATGACGAAATTGGTGCAGCTGAGGAACTTGCTGAGACACCAGAGGCAATCGAGAAACCAGCAGTCCTCTGACATGTAGTCAAATGCACAGGAGCTGAGGACTTTGTCGGAACTGCTGAGGACTTGGGTGGAGCAGGAGCAGCTTGAGGAATTTGCCGTGAGGGCGCTGATGGTGAGGAACTTGGCCGTGAGGGCGCTGATGGTGAAGCACTTGGCTTACGAGCAGGCTTCTTTGGCATGGATTTCCTCGGTTGGACTGAGGCCTCAGTAGCAGCAGCAGTGGCAGAATCCTCATTGAATTTCTTCACTGCCTCCTTGGCTTGTCTTGCCAATTTGGCTTGGCGCTTAGCCCATTCTTCAGGAAAGTCCTCACCACGTTTGATGCTAGTGGGATCAGCTACTTGGCCAGGTGCCAATGGAGCTCTTGGGCACGGAGGATTGAGGGCGAATTTCTTCATGTACTTTGGAGTTACATATCTGTATTCCCTCCATTCCCTTGCCCATCTCCGTTCAATCTTCTGAATGCGCACCTTGCGCTGATTTTTGTTTTCTTTGCAATATTTTGCTTCATCAGGTGTGCAATAGTCAGCATAAATTTCCTCAGGGATCTCAAACGCAGTCATAACCTCGCGTTTCTTCCTCCCTTCTGCGGCTTCTTACCGTCTGCCATATTCTTCAGTTGAGGAATTTGAACAATTGAGTTCTCTGAAGAAGTATGCAGTTTTTCTTCGAGGAACGCTGCAAATGAGTTAAGTTGATGAGAACCTAGTGATTCAGCAGCAGACATGAGTACCTGTGAACAGAGTACAGGTGCGAGGAATTTGGAGAGGTCATATGCGTTCTGAGAAGGTTTTTCGAAAAGAACAAGTTTTGAGGAATTTGACCAGATGAGCCTTGAAGAATTTCACTAAGCGATCTTTGTCTTAGGTTCCAGAGTTGTATAGATCGAGGATCCACACAATTGAGGAATCTTGAGGAAAATCATTGCTTAGAGAAACGAATCAAGAGCATAGTTTGTTTGAGGTGTTCATATATGTGAAGATTTGAAGAATAAACACCTTTGAAGATTTTCAGGAAAGTTTGAGAATCAAAGTGAGTAATAAAAGTAACTTTTAATTACCCGAAGTGAAGAACACGACGAACTTAGAAGAACAGATTGGAAGTTCGTCAGGTTAGATCTTCCTTGCCCTAACTCGGTGGAGGAAGACAGCTACGGCGGCGGCGGAGTGAAGATTTCCGCGGTCGGAGTGAGTACGGCGGCGACGAGGTCGAGGCAGCGAAGCTCTTCCTCACCGGTGACGATGGAGTAGCGGTGGTGCTAGGGTTTGAGTAGCTCGAGCAGGAGAGAGATGGTCGAGCGGAGTAAATGAAGTGAGGAAGGGGAGAGGGGTATTTATAGACACAGTGAAAAACTGTTCGTCTGAAGATTTAGGACGAACGTGCCCCTGCCCTTTCTCCTTCACGTGACATGTGTCACCCACGTACTGTGTAGTGGAGATCGTGTATGATCGTGGGTGAATAAAATAATGCATCGTGGGATGCGGAACAGTTTGAGCGGCAAACCCGAAAATTTGAATAAGATTTGTTTTAAAATTTTGTTCGCAATTTCTTCAGCTGACAAGGACACAGTGAAGATTTTGAATGAGTTTCAAATAGAACGCACATGAAGAATTTGTGAATAGATTGGGTTGAGTATAGCATAGAGGGGGAAGGGTCCGATCACATTCACTTAGCAGAAAAAACAACTTGAAGAAATAGCTATAAGTGAATGCTATAGAGGACATAAAATCATATATATATATATATACCCAATGAAGAAAAACGAAGGGAACAGTGAAGATTTTGCAAAGTTGAAGAATTTGAAAAACTGAAGAATTTCAAAAACTAAGGAAAAACTCAAATTGAAGATTTTCAACTTTTTGTGGTGGCGTGACCCACCGTATAAGAATGATGATTTCAGACACCGCGTACAATTGTCGTAGGGTTCTGAGAATCAAATTCTTCATTAATTTCTTCACACTTAGAGTGTTATTCTTCATTGATTGAAGAAAAACGTTTCTTCATGTGTTGCACATATAAGTCATCAATTTTGCATAAGTGTTAGGATGTGTGTCCTTTTCAAAGAACATTCAAAGATTCTAAGATATTTAGCTCACACCGCAACTTGCTAAATCTCTTCTCATCCAAGGGCTTAGTGAAGATATCAGCTAGCTGTTCTTCAGTCTTCACGTGCTCGATAGAGATGTCGCCCTTCAACACATGATCATGAAGAAAATGATGATGAATCTGAATGTGCTTTGTCTTCGAGTGCTGAACTGGGTTGTGAGCAATCTTGATGGCACTCTCATTGTCACGGAGAAGAGGCACATTCTTCACGTTGACGCCATAGTCCTTGAGCGTTTGCTTCATCCAAAGCAGTTGAGCACAGCAAGAGCCAGTAGGAATGTATTCAGCTTCCGCAGTAGACAGTGATACGCAGTTCTGTTTCTTCAAGGACCAACAGACCAAAGATCGTCCGAGGAAATGACAAGTGCCAGAGGTTGACTTGCGGTCCACACGATCACCAGCATAGTCAGAGTCAGAATATCCAATGAGATCAAAGACAGAGCCCTTGGGGTACCATAATCCTAGTGTTGGTGTGTGAGCTAGATATCGAAGAATATGCTTCACAGCCTTATGGTGTGATTCCTTTGGTGCAGCTTGAAATCGGGCACACATGCAAACACTAAGCATTATATCTGTCCTAGATGCACATAAGTACAATAAAGAACCAATCATGGAGCGGTATACCTTGTGATCGAAGTCAATACCATTTTCATCAGTGCATAGATTGCCTTTTGTGGGCATAGGAATTTTGACGCCTTTGCAATCTTGCATGCCGAATTTCCTCAGTACATCTTTGAGGTATTTCTCCTGAGATATGAATATGCCATTGCGCTGTTGACGAATTTGAAGACCTAAGAAGAATTTCAACTCTCCCATCATAGACATTTGATATTCTTCACTCATCATATAGGCAAATTCATCACTATAACGTTGGTCAGTACAGCCAAAGATAATATCATCAACATATATTTGGCACACAAACAGTTCACCATCATATGATTTAGTAAAGAGAGTAGGGTCGAGTGAACCGGGTGTGAAGCCATTCTTCACGAAGAATTCCTTCAATGTATCATACCACGCCCGAGGGGCTTGCTTGAGGCCATAGAGGGCCTTATTAAGTTTGAAGACTTTGTCAGGGTTCTTTGGATCTTCAAAACCTTGGGGTTGAGCAACATATACTTCTTCCTCAAGCTTACCATTGAGGAATGCACTTTTCACATCCATTTGATATAAGATGATATCATGATGATTAGCGTAAGCAAGTAATATGCGAATAGCCTCAAGTCTAGCAACAGGTGCAAAAGTTTCATCAAAATCAATTCCTTCAACCTGTGTGTAGCCTTGAGCTACCAATCGTGCCTTATTCCTTACCACAAGGCCATTTTCATCTTGCTTGTTGCGGTAGATCCACTTTGTGCCAATGATATTATGCTTGCGAGGATCTGGACGTTTGACCAGTTCCCAGACATTGTTGAGATCGAATTGATGTAATTCTTCTTGCATAGCCTGAATCCACTCCGGCTCCAAAAATGCTTCATCTACCTTAGTGGGCTCTATGATAGAGACAAAAGCATAGTGCCCACAAAAGTTAGATAAATGTGAAGCTTTTGAGCATGTGAGAGGACCTGGCGCTTCAATGTCATCGATGATCTTGTCAACTTGCTTTTGCAACGCGAGGATGAGCTGGTTGTCGTCGAGGTACTTGATCATTTTCCTCAGCACCATTGTCTTCAGCATTATCTTCAGGTGCGTCAGCTCGACGTTCTTCGCGTACTGGAATGAATTCTTCAGCAGATTCTTCAGTAGGAATGACATCCTCAGTTGCCTTGAATTTGATAGAATCCTCAGGTGCTGGTTCATCTAACACAGAAGGTAGGTGCTCTCTTTGCGAGCCATTAGTTTCATCGAACCGCACATCTACCGTTTCAACAATCTTGTGATGAGCGATGTTGAAGACTCTATAGGTGTGCGAGTCCTTTCCGTAACCAAGCATAAAACCTTCGTGTGCTTTCGGTGCAAACTTAGAATTGTGGTGAGGATCTCTAATCCAACATTTAGCACCGAAGACTTTGAAATAACTCACATTGGGTTTCTTGTCAGTGAGGAGTTCATAGGCCGTCTTCTTGAAGAATCTATGAAGATATACTCTGTTGATGATGTGGCACGCAGTATCAATTGCATCAATCCAAAAACGATGAGGCGTTTTGTATTCATCAAGCATAGTGTGAGCCATCTCAATAAGAGTTCTGTTCTTGCGCTCCACGACGCCATTTTGCTGAGGAGTATAAGGAGCAGATAACTCATGAGTAATACCAAGTTCATCAAGATAGTCATCAAGACTAGAATTCTTGAACTCAGTTCCATTGTCACTTCTGATGTGCTTGATCTTCACACCAAAGTTGGTTGAAGCCCTCGAGGAAAATCGTTTGAAGACTTCCTGCACTTCATGTTTGTAAGTAACAATGTGTACCCATGTGTATCGAGAATAATCATCAACAATGACAAAACCGTATAGAGATGCAGCATTAGAGAATGTTGAGTAATGATTTGGTCCGAAGAGGTCCATGTGAAGCAATTCGAATGGACGAGTAGTGGTCATGATAGTCTTTGCTGGATGCTTAGCCTTGGTCATTTTTCCAGCTTCACAGGCTCCGCATAAGTGATCCTTGAGGAATTTGACATTCTCAATGCCAATGACATGCTTCTTCTTCGCAAGCGTGTGCAAATTCCTCATGCCTGCGTGACCAAGTCGTCGATGCCATAGCCAGCCTTCTGAAGCTTTTGCAAGTAGACACACGGCTGGTTGAGGTCCTGTAGAGAAATCAACAATATACAAATCTCCTCTCCTAAAGCCTTCGAAGACTTTGGAATTGTCAGCTTCCATAATCACAACACAGCGATACTTGCCAAAGACAACAACCATATCGAGATCACAAAGCATTGAGACTGACATGAGGTTGTATCCTAAGGACTCAACAAGCATGACTTTGTCCATGTGTTTATCCTTAGAGATCGCAACCTTACCAAGACCCAATACCTGACTTTTGCCTTTGTCAGCAAAGATGATATGCTTCAGATGTGACGGTGATAAGGGAGCATCCATCAAAAGATTCTTGTCACCAGTCATGTGATTTGTACATCCACTATCGAGGACCCATTCAGTGGTTTTGGGTTGATCATCCTGCAGATGAATTAGTGTAACTTGCAATCTCATATGCTTCATCAATGAAGAATATGATATCAAGTTCATCAGATGAATTTCATCAAGCGGTAAATAGATATAGAAGTAGGAGGACGTGTGAAATGAAGATTCATTTCATCATGGTTAGCCTGCGTCCTTTCAGGCATTTTGTTAGGTCCCCAGAAAATTCTTCAGACGTTAAGGCACGTCTGGAGACCTGACCCTGTAGAAGAGATTAGTTCTTTTTCTTCACCACCCACATCTGAAGGGGTGGCAAAGAGTTCATCACTCTGCGAGCACCATACGAGAACGGTGGCATAGAAGCCAAACCATTTCGTTTCACATAAGAGGGGTTAGGGTAAGCATATGAATAAGCAGAGAAATTCTTCGAGGACTTATGAACATAATGATTTGAAGAATAATGTGCATATTCATAGCCCTTAGCTCTACCCTGCGAAATAGAGTTGTTAGCACGATGATAATCATATGAGGACTTTGATCCAGTTGAGGAATTTGATCCACGTGAGGAATTTTGTCTGTATGAGGACTTGGATCCATATGAAGAATTTGGTCCATATGAAGAGTTTGATCTGGGGTTCCTATTCTTCTCAGGTGGTGTCATGAGGACATTCACCTGAAGACTTTCAACATAACTTTTAGGAACCCAGATTTTCTTCATAGGGGAACCATTCCTGCAGTTAGTCCCAACATATCTAGCAAATACTTCACCATTCTGATTTTTGAACAGTTTATAGTTGGAGTCAAATGACTCATCAGAAGAATGAGGAGATTCACATGTAAAGCCAGATAACATGGATGGATCAACTGGAGGTCCCTTTGCAGCAACCCATGAGGTTTTGGGGTACTGCTCAGGTTTCCAATATGTTCCATCAGCATTAAGTTTCCTCTCAAAGGCAATACCCTCTTTCCTAGGGTTTCTGTTGAGGATCTGCTTTTTGAGCACATCACAAAGAATCTGATGCCCTTTGAGGCTTTTGTACATGCCTGTAGTGTACAGTTCCTTCAGCCCTGCATCGTCAGTGATACGAGCAATGTCCTCAGATGAGGAATTAGTGATAGCAGAGGCAGGTGAAGAATTTGTAACAGTTGAAGCATTTGAACATTCAGGTGAAGAATTAGCAGATTCACGTTCAATGCATTTTAAGCATGGAGGAACAAATTCTTCCTGAGAAGTGCTGATTTGTTGAGCAAGTAATGAATCGCGCTCCTTCTGAAGATCTTCATAACTCACTCTTAGCTTCTCAAGATCTTGCTTTCTTTGAAGAAATTCGTAAGAAAGTTTCTCATGATCAGATAAGAGAGTGTTATGATGACTTTGAAGGTTATCAAACCTAGACTGAAGTCTCTGAAGATTTTCAGTCAGGGCTTTAGTGCGATCCATTTCTTCACCCAGCATATCATCACTTTTGTCTAGCATGTTTTGAACCTTTTCCAAGGCATGTTGTTGTTTGGTGGCAATGCAAACAAGTTTGGTATAGCTAGGTTCAATATCATCATCAGATTCATCATCATCAGATTCACAGTCACTAAATTCCGATGAGGAACATTCAGTTACCTCGTCACCCTTTGCCATGAGACATGATGCAGACGATGATGATTCTGGCTCGAAAGTCATCGTTTTGAGAGATTCCTTGAAGTCCTCAAACCAGGGATCATGACGGGTTCGATGACCTTCATAAACGTCGGAGATTTGGTCCCAGATAAGCTTTGCATTGCAAAGATGCATAATGTGCCTGAATTGATCTCTGGATAGGCAGGAACAGATGATATCCTTCGCCATGCAGTCAAATCAAGTGTATTTGCGAATATCATCTGCATTCGCCAACTTGCATAGATTAGTAAGACCAATCTCAGTGACGGTCCACAGCTCGCTGTCCCTTGCCATGAGGCGCTTCCTCATCATGGCCTTCCACTTGGGATAATCATGACCGTCAAAGATAGGGCATGTCACTTTCTTCATACCTGCGGTCGACATAACTAAAACTCCAGGCGGTTAAACCAAAATCACATAGAACAAGGGAGTACCTTGCTCTGATACCAATTGAAAGTGCGTTATGTCGACTAGAGGGGGGTGAATAGGTGATTTTTATGAATTCTTCACTGAGGAATTTGCCGGTGAGGAAATTCCTTAGCGAAGAACTATTAGCAGCGGAATAAGTACTCAGAAGTAAGCATAACAAAATACAAGCATGGTTATCATGATGAAATGAAAACTAGCACAGAGTATAGAAAGCGTAGTCACAGGATAACACAAGATGAAGACAAACAGACTGAAGAAATTGAACTGAGGAAATTGAGAAAGTCTTCAGTCAAAGTCTTCAAACACAGATATGAACAAACACTCAACACAGTAATGAGAAAATGGAAGGGTTGAGGAAATAGAACCAGTTAGGTTGGTGAAGACAATGATTTGGTAGACCAGTTCCAACTGTTGTCTCAGTTGTACGTCTGGTTGGAGCGGATGAGTATTTAAACTCGAGGACACACAGTCCCGGACACCCAGTCGCTGAGCATGCAGCTCAGGACACCCAATCCTCACCGTATTCTCCTTGAACTAAGATCACACAGATCTCATCCAATCACTCGTGGTAAGTCTTCATGCGACTTCCAAACCTTCACAGACTTGGTCACTCGGCGATCCATAATTCCTCTTGGATGCTCTAGACCTTGACGCCTAACCGTCTGGAAGAAGCACAGTCTTCAAAGGTAACAAGCGTCGGATCCATGCAGGATCAATTTCTTCAGTGATGCTCAATCACTTGGGTTTGTAGGTGTTTGGGTTTGAGGTTTTTCCTCAAAGTCCTCGGAGGATGGGTTGCTCTCAAATGACAAGTGTCAAGTTCTCTCGGAGCAGCCAACCAGCTAGTGGTTGTAGGGGGCGGCTATTTATAGCCTAGGGAGCAGCCCGACATGATAAGACATAAATGCCCCTCAATGATATGACCGTTAGGTGGATAAGATATTTTGGGACAGCTAGCGCGCAGCACAGCAACGGTCGGAAATTTGACTCTCAAATTCCTCAGGGCTATCATGTTCCTCACTGTGTAGGTAATTCGCACTGGCGAATTCCTAACTCCTCAGTCAGAACAAATTCATCAGCGACCAGAAGAACTTCGTCTCTGTCACTGAAGAAAGTGACTGAACTGTATGAGATTTCCAAAGGCTTCACTCGAAGGGATTGGTAGGTGTAGGATTTTGAGTTGAGCATCACATGGAAATTTTTCCTTAGTATTTCCTCAACCCCCTTTAACAGTACGGTGTTTCCTATGACTCAAGAAATAGAAAATGAAACTACGAAAACAAAAGTCTTCATGCTTCATGTTCCACAAATGAATACCAAGTCTTCAAGGTCACACCAATTTCTTCACTTTCAAAGTCTTCAGAATATCAAAGTCTTCAGTTGAAGAACTTCATTTTTAGGGGTCGATTTTCTCTGTAAATATCAAACTCCTCATAGACTTATAGACCTGTGTACACTCACAAATGCATTAGTCCCTTAACCTATAAGTCTTCAATACACCAAAATCACTAAGGGGCACTAGATGCACTTACACAGATGTAAAAATGCCCCGACTTCTCGCATTCGCTCGACACACGGAGACTGCCATTATTAGGGTATAGAAGCCGTGGAGTGCAACGTTGATGGGAAGCCGGACACTGCTTGTTACAACAGGTGTTCAGGGATTTTTGGAGAAGAACCCGCCATGCAATGCCGAAGACAATCTACACGCCGGACTCATCGTCATTGAAGCCTGGTTCGGGGGCTACTGAGGGAGTCCTGGATTAGGGGGTCCTCGGACAGCCAGACTATATGCTTATGTCGGACTGTTGGACTATGAAGATACAAGATTGAAGACTTTGTCCCATGTCCGGGTGGGACTCTCATTTGCGTGGAAGGCAAGCTTGGCGATTCGGATGTGTAGATATCCTTCTCTGTAACTGACCCTGTGTAACCCTAGCCCCCTCCGGTGTCTATATAAACCGGAGGGTTTAGTCCGTAGGACAAGAACAATCATATCATGGGCTAGCTTCTAGGGTTTAGCCTCTACGATCTCGTGGTAGATCAACTCTTGTAATACTCATATCATCAAGATCAATCAAGCAGGAAGTAGGGTATTACCTCCATCGAGAGGGCCCGAACCTGGGTAAACATTGTGTCCCCCGCCTCCTGTTACCATTAGCCTTAGACGCACAGTTCGGTACCCCCTACCCGAGATCCGCTGGTTTTGACACCAATAGATGCCCCGGTTGGCATCCCATCTTTCTTCTTCAACAAATATCGGTATACCTCAGTTTTTGTTTTGTTCACATGATTTGTGTCCTTTGTGTTTTTATTTTTCTTTAAGAACCATGCTAGTATGAGATAGCCCTTCATTGATTTATAGAATACTCCATGTGCTTCACTTAAATCTTTGAAGTATGATCTTATAGAATTGCTCTTTGTGCTTCACTTAAATCATTTAAGTATGGTTTTATAGAATGCTTCATGTGCTTCACTTATATATTTTGATCTTGGATATTGGTTAGTCTATATTAATTGTAGAATTCTCCATGAACTTCACTTATATATTTTGGAGTATGAATAATACTATCATCTAAAGCAGGTTTGGGAGAGTGTCAACTTTAGGAATTAGTGATCCCACTATTCTGAATGAGAAGAGTTTTGCTTATGTGGAGAGTAGTAAAATTTCTATGCTTATAGATCATGAAAAGAATGCTTTATGTGATGGTTATATTGTTGAATTCATTCATGATGCTACTGAAAATTATTATGAGCGAGGAATATATGCTTGTAGGAGTTGCGATAATATCAAGTCTCCTCTCTATGTGCTTAAAGTTTTGAAGTTATACTTGTTTTGCCTTCCTATGCTAGTTGATTCTTGTTCCTATAAATTATGTGTTCACAAAATCCCTAGGCATAGGAAGTGGGTTATATTCAATTGTGCTAGTCATATTCTTCATGATGCTCTCTTTATGTTTCAATTCTTTTCTTTTATGTGAGCATCATTGAAATCATCATGCCTAGCTAAAAGGCATTAAAGCAAAGCGCTTGTTGGGAGACAACCCAATATTAACCCTTACTGTTTTTGTGTGTTTACATGATTAATCTACTGTAGTAATTATGTTCTATAGCTTTTTGTTTCAATAAAGTGCCATGTAAGACCTTCGGGAAGACATGGGTGAAGTCTTTGCAATCTTGCTGTAAACAATAGAAACTTTGCGCTCACGAGAATAGATGCCATGTTTTACTAGAGAGTGATTTTAGGTTGATTCTTTTTGCATATGATTAATAGACAAATTGCTCACGTCCACCAATTTATTTCATGATTCTTGGAGTAGCAGAAGTATGGTTTCTGTTCAGATCATTACAGACTGTTCTGTTTCTGACAGATTCTGTTTTCATTGCATAGTTTGCTTGTTTTCTAGTTTATATGACTTATATTTCTCAATATAAATTGTATAAATGATATGGTACAGTAGGCATTGTGTGAGAACAATTATGAAACTTGTCTTTTACAGTACCAAGGTGAATGGTTTACTCTTTATCATACTAACCTATCTCACAAAGTTCCGTTAAGTTTTATGTGATTGAAGTTTTCAAACTTTGGGTGAGATATCGATATGAGTGGAATAAGGAGTGGAAAGACCCTAAGCTTGGGGATGAACAAGGCACCTCAAGATAATATTCAAGGAATACTCAAGCGCCTAAGCTTGGGGATGCCCCGGAAGGCATCCCCTCTTTCGTCTTCAAAACTATCGGTATACCTTACTAGGAGCTATATTTTTATTTGTCACATGATATGTGTTTTGCTTGGAGCATATTTTCAATTTTACTTGCTGTTTGAATAAAATCATTGGATCTGAAATCTTGAATAAAAAGAATCCTTCCATGGCTAGTTAATTATTTGACTACTCAGTGTTCTTCACTTATATCTTTTGGAGTTGTTTGTCATTTGCTCACGTGCTTCACGTATATCCTACGAGTAAATGGTTGAATGAATTAAATATCATAAATCTGAATTTATATACGTTTCATATGATTATAACATGGGGAGTAATGACTTCACACATAATAAGTATAGGTAGTAAACTCATTGAAAGTTAGCAAATGCAGAATTGGTCACTTGAACAATTCATGAAAGAATATTGAAGGAGGAGAGATTTCACATATAAATATACTATCTTGGACATCTTTTGTAATTGTGAGCACTCATTAAAATATGACATACTAAAAAGTTGATGTTGGACAAGGAAGACAACTTAATGGGTTATGTTTTACTATATCCGAAACGTTATATTGTCTTGGGTCATCCAACATGTTGGGCTTGCCTTTCCCTCTCATGCTAGCCAAATTCTTTGCACCAAGTAGAAATACTACTTGTGCTTCCAAACATCCCTTAAACCAGTTTTGCCATGAGAGTCCACCATCCCTACCTAAGGATTGAGTAAGATCCTTCAAGTAAGTTGTCATCGGTGCATGCAATAAAAATTGCTCTCTAAATATGTATGATCTATTAGTGCGAAGAAAATAAGCTTTATACGAACTTGTGGTAGGGAAGAAACAAAAGTGACGGACTGCATAATAAAGGTCTTTATCACAAGCGGCAATATAAAGTGACGTTCTTTTGCATTAAGATTTTGTGCATCCAACCATAAAAGCGCATGAAAACCTATGCTTCTCTCTGCGAAGGGCCTATCTTTTACTTTTATCTTCTACCCTCATACAAGAGTCATGGTGATCACCACCTTTCCTTTTTACACTTTTCCTTTGGCAAGCACTTTGTGTTGGAGCGATCCGGATATATATATCCACTTGGATGTAAGTTTTCATAAATTATTATTGTTGACATTACCCTTGAGGTAAAAGGTTGGGAGGTGAAACTATAAGCCCCTATCTTTCTCTGTGTCCGATTAAAACTCTGAGCCCATGAATATCACGTGAGTGTTAGCAATTATGAAAGATTAAATGATAGTTGAGTATGTGGAGTTTGCTAAATCAAAGCTCTGACATAGACCCTTCCTAAAAATAAGATGAATTGCAATTGTTTGATGACTGAGAATATAGTTTGTTAGTTTCAAGAAAGTTTATGATCTATACTTTAACATGTGAATAGCTTGTTACTTGACCATGAAAAGTTTTATGAGATGACCTACTATTATGACATATAATGATGCTAGAAAAGGTGATTGAAATTATCATTGATCAAACTTATGCATTTGCTAGCATTCACACTTCATAAATTATTTCTTTTATCATTTACCTACTCGAGGACGAGCAGGAATTAAGCTTGGGGATGCTGATACGTCTCCAACGTATCTATAATTTATGAAGTATTCATGCCATGTTTACAATAGTTTTATATGATTTTGGTATGATTTGATTAGAACTAACCCGGACTGACGTTGTGTTTAGCAGAACTACCATGGTGGTGTTTTTGTGCATAAATAAAAGTTCTCGGAACACACTGAAAATCAACAGAGATTTTTTCTGGAAAATATGAAAAATACTGGAACAAAAATCTAACAGAGGGGAGTCTCGTGGGACCCACGAGGGTGGGGGCACGCCCAACCCCTAGGGCGCGCCCCCGCCTCGTGGACTCCCCGAGGCCCCCCCTGATGTGAAATCAATGCCAACTCCTCCTATAAATATAGAAACCTTCGGGAAATAATCTAGATCGGAAGTTCCGCCACCGCAAGCCTCTGTAGCCACGAGAAATCAATCTAGGCCCCCTCTAGCACCCTGCCGGAGGGGGCCATCATCACTGAAGGCCATGGGGGAGGATCTCGGAGGGTCCATCGTCGCCATGAAGGCCATGGACCAGAGGGAGAACCTCTCCCCATCCGGGGGGGCCATGGAGGAGGAAGCACAAGGGGGAGAACCTCTCCTCCTCTCTCTTGGTGTCGCCGGAGTGCCATCAGGAGGGGAATCATCACCGCGGTGATCGTCTTCATCAACATCACCATAATCATCATCACCCTCATCTCTTTTATGCGGTCCACTCCCCCGCATCCCGCTGTAATCCCTACTTGAACATGGTGCTTTATGCCACATATTATGATCCAATAATGTGTTGCCATCCTATGATCTTTGGAGTAGATATCCTTTGTCCTTGGGTTGATTGATGATCTAGATTGGTACGAGTTGTATGTTTTATTTTGGTGCTGTCCTATGGTGCCCTGCGTGTCGCGCAAGCGTGAGGGATTCCCGCTGTAGGGTGTTGCAATATGTCCATGGTTTACTTATTGTCTGTGTTGCTTGAGTGACAGAAGCATAAACACAGATAAGTGGGTCACGGCGTATGGGATAAAGGGGACTTGATACTTTAATGCTATGGTTGGGTTTTACCTTAATGATCTTTAGTAGTTGCGGATGCTTGCTAGAGTTCCAATCATAAGTGCATATGATCCAAGAAGAGAAAGTGTATTAGCCTATGCCTCTCCCTCATATGAAATTGCAATGACGACCACCGGTCTTGTTAACAATTGCCTAGGATAATTCCGCACACCGACCCATCATTATTCCACACTCGCTATTTATAATATTTAGTAATATATTCTAACTTTCTGAAAACAGTACCTACTTTTATGTTTTAGCTCTCCGATATCATGCAAAGTTATCCTCTTCATACCCACAACACAGTTTTATTTCTCGTTTCTAGTTAGAAGCAAACGTTCGGTGTACGTAGAGTCGTATCAGTGGCAGATAGGACTTGAGAGAATATTGATCTTGCCTTTAGCTCCTTGTGGGTTCAACACTCCATATTTATCACTTCCACCATTCGGAATTTCTACGATGATTCCCTGCACTTTGGGGTTATCAACCTCCAGTACACTGACGGTCATTCCGGGAAAGATCGGAAGGTTGCCGTCGCCCAATTGTGCATGCGCCATCACGTCCTCGTCTACCACTACTGCCTAGCCACAAGGCCTTGCAAGCATTTCACCAGGTTTTTCAATATCCCCAACTACAAATTCGCTATGGTGGACACCGTCAACGATGTAAAAGCGCTTAAGATTTCGGGCTTGGCCTGCCAAAAGCTTGTCGTCATTTGTGGCCACTACAGGGTCTGGGGAAGCACGAAGGACTCCCTAGTTGAACTTGTCGTGGCCATCATCGACCCCTACTATGAAAACATGAAGGATGGTGCCAAGAAAAATCCTGGAGCCTGGCACGGTGCCTGGGTGCAGAGACTGGATGAAGCTCATCTCATGTTTGCGGCCAAGAACGTGTACACATGCTACGAGATGCACAGGCGGATCGTTGACATGAGGGAATTGTTGGGTTTCGTAGTAATTTCAAAAAAATTCCTACGCACACGCAAGATCATGTGATGCATAGCAACGAGGGGAGAGTATTGTCTACGTACCCAACGCAGACCGACTGCGGAAGCGATGACACGACGTAGAGGAAGTAGTCGTACGTCTTCTCGATCCAACCGATCAAGCACCGAAACTACGGCACCTCCGAGTTCGAGCACACGTTCAGCTCGATGACGATCCCCGGACTCCGATCCAGCAAAGTGTCGGGGAAGAGTTCCGTCAGCACGACGGCGTGGTGACGATCTTGATGAACTACAGCAGCAGGGCTTCGCCTAAACTCCGCTACAGTATTATCGAGGAATATGGTGGCAGGGGGCACCGCACACGGCTAAGGAATCGATCACGTGGATCAACTTGTGTCAACTTGTGTGTCTTTGGGTGCCTCTACCTCAGTATATAAAGGAGCCAAGGGGGGAGAGGGGCGCCGGCCAAGGAGGAGGGCGCAGGAGGAGTCCTACTCCTACCGGGAGTAGGACTCCCCCCCCCCCAATCCTATTCCAACTAGGATTCCCAAGGGGGGAAAGAGGGAGAGGGGTGGCTGGCCACCTCTCCTAGTCCTAATAGGACTAGGGGAAGGGGGGAGGCGCGCAGCCCCCTTGGGCTGCCCCTTTCTCCTTTCCACTAAGGCCCAGGAAGGCCCATATGGCTCCCGGTGGCTTCCGGTAACCTCCCGGTAACCCGGTAAAACCCCGATTTCACCCGGAACACTTCCGATGTCCAAACATAGGCTTCCAATATATCAATCTTTACGTCTCGACCATTTCGAGACTCCTCGTCATGTCCGTGATCACATCCGGGACTCCGAACATCCTTCGGTACATCAAAATGCATAAACTCATAATATAACTATCATCGTAACCTTAAGCGTGCGGACCCTACGGGTTCGAGAACAATGTAGACATGACCGAGACACGTCTCCGGTCAATAACCAATAGCGGGACCTGGATGCCCATATTGGCTCCTACATATTCTACGAAGATCTTTATCGGTCAGACCGCATAACAACATACGTTGTTCCCTTTGTCATCGGTATGTTACTTGCCCGAGATTCGATCGTCGGTATCCAATACCTAGTTCAATCTCGTTACCGGCAAGTCTCTTTACTCGTTCCGTAATACATCATCTCACAACTAACATATTAGTTGTAATGCTTGCAAGGCTTATGTGATGTGTATTACCGAGAGGGCCCAGAGATACCTCTCCGACAATCGGAGTGACAAATCCTAATCTCGAAATACGCCAACCCAACATCGACCATTGGAGACACCTGTAGTACTCCTTTATAATCACCCAGTTACGTTGTGACGTTTGGTAGTACCCAAAGTGTTCCTCCGGTAAACGGGAGTTGCATAATCTCATAGTCATAGGAACATGTATAAGTCATGAAGAAAGCAATAGCAACATACTAAACGATCGGGTGCTAAGCTAATGGAATGGGTCATGTCAATCAGATCATTCTACTAATGATGTGACCTCGTTAATCAAATAACAACTCATTGTTCATGGTTAGGAAACATAACCATCTTTGATTAACGAGCTAGTCAAGTAGAGGCATACTAGTGACACTTTGTTTGTCTATGTATTCACACATGTATTATGTTTCCGGTAAATACAATTCTAGCATGAATAATAAACATTTATCATGATTCTAAGGAAATAAATAATAACTTTATTATTGCCTCTAGGGCATATTTCCTTCAGTCTCCCACTTGCACTAGAGTCAATAATCTAGATTACACTGTAATGATTCTAACACCCATGGAGCCTTGGTGCTGATCATGTTTTGCTCGTGGAAGAGGCTTAGTCAACGGGTCTGCAACATTCAGATCCGTATGTATCTTGCAAATCTCTATGTCTCCCACCTGGACTAGATCCCGGATGGAGTTGAAGCGTCTCTTGATGTGTTTGGTCCTTTTGTGAAATCTAGATTCCTTTGCCAAGGCAATTGCACCAGTATTGTCACAAAAGATTTTCATTGGACCCGATGCACTAGGTATGACACCTAGATCGGATATGAACTCCTTCATCCAGACTCCTTCATTTGCTGCTTCCGAAGCAGCTATGTATTCCGCTTCACATGTAGATCCCGCTACGACGCTTTGTTTAGAACTGCACCAACTGACAGCTCCACCGTTTAATGTAAACACGTATCCGGTTTGCGATTTAGAATCGTCCGGATCAGTGTCAAAGCTTGCATCAACGTAACCTTTTACGATGAGCTCTTTGTCACCTCCATATATGAGAAACATATCCTTAGTCCTTTTCAGGTATTTCAGGATGTTCTTGACCGCTGTTCAGTGATCTAATCCTGGATTACTTTGGTACCTCCCTGCTAAACTTATAGCAAGGCATACATCAGGTCTGGTACACAGCATTGCATACATGATAGATCCTATGGCTGACGCATAGGGAACATCTTTCATATTCTCTCTATCTTCTGCAGTGGTCGGGCATTGAGTCTTACTCAATTTCACACCTTGTAACACAGGCAAGAACCCTTTCTTCGCTTGATCCATTTTGAACTTCTTCAAAATTTTGTCAAGGTATGTGCTTTGTGAAAGTCCAATTAAGCGTTTTGATCTATCTCTATAGATCTTAATGCCTAATATGTAAGCAGCTTCACCGAGGTCTTTCATTGAAAAACTTTTATTCAAGTATCCCTTTATGCTATCCAGAAATTCTATATCATTTCCAATCAGTAATATGTCATCCACATATAATATCAGAAATGCTACAGAGCTCCCACTCACTTTCTTGTAAATACAGGCTTCTCCGAAAGTCTGTATAAAGCCAAATGCTTTGATCACACTATCAAAACGTTTATTCCAACTCCGAGAGGCTTGCACCAGTCCATAAATGGATCGCTGGAGTTTGCACACTTTGTTAGCTTCCTTTGGATCGACAAAACCTTTCGGTTGCATCATATACAACTCTTCTTCCAGAAATCCATTCAGGAATGCAGTTTTGACATCCATCTGCCAAATTTCATAATCATAAAATGCGGCAATCGCTAACATGATTCGGACGGACTTAAGCATCGCTACGGGTGAGAAGGTCTCATCGTAGTCAATCCCTTGAACTTGCCGAAAACCTTTTGCGACAAGTCGAGCTTTGTAGACAGTAACATTACCATCAGCGTCAGTCTTCTTCTTAAAGATCCATTTATTCTCAATTGCTTGCCGATCATCGGGCAAGTCAACCAAAGTCCATACTTTGTTCTCATACATGGATCCCATCTCAGATTTCATGGCTTCAAGCCACTTTGCGGAATCTGGGCTCACCATCGCTTCTTCATAGTTTGTAGGTTCATCATGATCTAGTAGCATGACTTCCAGAACAGGATTACCGTACCATTCTGGCACGGATCTTACTCTGGTTGATCTACGAGGTTCAGTAGTATCTTGATCTGAAGTTTCATGATCATTATCATTGGCTTCCTCACTAACTGGTGTAGGTGTCACTGAAACAGTTTTCTGTGATGAACTACTTTCCAGTAAGGGAGCAGGTACAGTTACCTCGTCAAGTTCTACTTTCCTCCCACTCACTTCTTTCGAGAGAAACTCCTTCTCTAGAAATGATCCATTCTTAGCAACGAATGTCTTGCCTTCGGATCTGTGATAGAAGGTGTACCCAACAGTTTCCTTTGGGTATCCTATGAAGACACATTTCTCCGATTTGGGTTCGAGCTTATCAGGTTGAAGTTTTTTCACATAAGCATCGCAGCCCCAAACTTTAAGAAACGACAACTTTGGTTTCTTGCCAAACCACAGTTCATAAGGCGTCGTCTCAACGGATTTTGATGGTGCCCTATTTAACGTGAATGCGGCCGTCTCTATAGCATAACCCCAAAACGATAGCGGTATATCGGTAAGAGACATCATAGATTGCACCATATCTAGTAAAGTACGATTACGACGTTCGGACACACCATTACGCTGTGGTGTTCCGGGTGGCGTGAGTTGCGAAACTATTCCACAGTTTTTCAAATGTACACCAAACTCGTAACTCAAATATTCTCCTCCACGATCAGATCATAGAAACTTTATTTTCTTGTTACGATGATTTTCAACTTCACTCTGAAATTCTTTGAACTTTCCAAATGTTTCAGACTTATGTTTCATTAAGTAGACATACCCATATCTGCTTAAATCATCTGTGAAGGTGAGAAAATAACGATATCCGCCACGAGCCTCAATATTCATTGGACCACATACATCGGTATGTATGATTTCCAACAAATCTGTTGCTCTCTCCATAGAACCGGAGAACGGTGTTTTAGTCATCTTGCCCATGAGGCACGGTTCGCAAGTACCAAGTGATTCATAATCAAGTGGTTCTAAAAGTCCATCAGCATGGAGTTTCTTCATGTGCTTTATACCGATATGACCTAAACGACAGTGCCACAAATAAGTTGCACTTTCATTATCAACTCTGCATCTTTTGGTTTCAACATTATGAATATGTGTATTACTACTATCGAGATTCAATAAGAATAGACCACTCTTCAAGGGTGCATGACCATAAAAGATATTACTCATATAAATAGAACAACCATTATTCTCTGATTTAAATGAATAACCGTCTTGCATTAAACAAGATTCAGATATAATGTTCATGCTCAACGCTGGCACCAAATAACAATTACTTAGGTCTAATATTAATCCCGAAGGTAGATGTAGAGGTAGCATGCCGACTGCGATCACATCGACTTTGGAACCGTTTCCCACGCGCATCGTCACCTCGTCCTTTGCCAGTGCTCGCTTATTCCGTAGTCCCTGTTTCGAGTTGCAAATATTAGCAACAGAACCAGTATCAAATACCCAGGTGCTACTGAGTTCTAGTAAGGTACACATCAATAACATGTATATCACATATACCTTTGTTCACCTTGCCATCCTTCTTATCCGCCAAATACTTGGGGCAGTTCCGCTTCCAGTGACCAGTCTGCTTGCAGTAGAAGCACTCAGTTTCAGGCTTAGGTCCAGACTTGGGTTTCTTCTCTTGAGCAGCAACTTGCTTGCCGTTCTTCTTGAAGTTCCCCTTCATCTTCCCTTTTCCCTTTTTCTTGAAACTAGTGGTTTTGTTAACCATCAACACTTGATGCTCCTTCTTGATTTCTACCTCCGCAGCTTTCAGCATTGCGAAGAGCTCGGGAATAGTCTTGTTCATCCCTTGCATATTATAGTTCATCACGAAGCTCTTGTAGCTTGGTGGCAGTGATTGGAGAATTCTGTCGATGACGCAATCATCCGGAAGATTAACTCCCAATTGAATCAAGTGATTATTATACCCAGACATTTTGAGTATATGCTCACTGACAGAACTGTTCTCCTCCATCTTGCAGCTATAGAACTTATTGGAGACTTCATATCTCTCAATCCGGGCATTTGCTTGAAATATTAACTTCAACTCCTGGAACATCTCATATGCTCCATGACGTTCAAAACGTCGTTGAAGTCCCGATTCTAAGCCGTAAAGCATGGCACACTGAACTATCGAGTAGTCATCAGCTTTGCTCTGCCAGACGTTCATAACATCTGGCGTTGCTCCAGCAGCAGGCCTGGCACCCAGCGGTGCTTCCAGGACGTAATTCTTCTGTGCAGCAATGAGGATAATCCTCAAGTTACGGACCCAGTCCGTGTAATTGCTACCATCATCTTTCAACTTTGCTTTCTCAAGGAACGCATTAAAATTCAACGGAACAACAGCACGAGCCATCTATCTACAATCAACATAAACAAGCAAGATACTATCAGGTACTAAGTTCATGATAAATTTAAGTTCAATTAATCATATTACTTAAGAACTCCCACTTAGATAGACATCCCTCTAATCTTCTAAGTGATTACGTGATCCAAATCAACTAAACCATGACCGATCATCACGTGAGATGGAGTAGTTTTCAATGGTGAACATCGTTTATGTTGATCATATCTACTATATGATTCACGCTCGACCTTTCGGTCTCCGTGTTCCGAGGCCATATCTGCATATGCTAGGCTCGTCAAGTTTAACCTGAGTATTCTGCGTGTGCAAAAACTGGCTTGCACCCGTTGTAGATGGACGTAGAGCTTATCACACCCGATCATCACGTGGTGTCTGGGCACGACGAACTTTGGCAACGGTGCATACTCAGGGAGAACACTTCTTGATAATTTAGTGAGAGATCATCTTATAATGCTACCGTCAATCAAAGCAAGATAAGATGCATAAAAAGATAAACATCACATGCAATCAATATAAGTGATATGATATGGCCATCATCATCTCGTGCTTGTGATCTCCATCTCCGAAGCACCGTCATGATCACCATCGTCACCGGCGCGACACCTTGATCTCCATCGTAGCATCGTTGTCGTCTCGCCAATCTTATGCTTTCACGACTATCACTACCGTTTAGCAATAAAGTAAAGCATTACATCGCGATTGCATTGCATACAATAAAGCGACAACCATATGGCTCCTGCCAGTTGCCGATAACTTGGTTACAAAACATGATCATCTCATACAATAAAATTCAGCATCATGCCTTGACCATATCACATCACAACATGCCCTGCAAAAACAAGTTAGACGTCCTCTACTTTGTTGTTGCATGTTTTTACGTGGCTGCTACGGGCTTAAGTAAGAACCAATCTCACCTATGCATCAAAACCACAACGATAGTTTGTCAAATAGACTCTGTTTTAACCTTCGCAAGGACCGGGCGTAGCCATACTTGGTTCAACTGAAGTTGGAGAGACAGTCGCCCGCAAGCCATCTCTGTGCAAAGCACGTCGAGGGAACCGGTCTCGCGTAAGCGTACGCGTAAGGTTGGTCTGGGTCGTCTCGTCCAACAATACCGCCGAACCAAAATATGACATGCTGGTAGGCAGTATGACTTGTATCGTCCACAACTCACTTGTGTTCTACTCGTGCAGATAACATCAACATCAATAACCTAGGCTCGGATGCCACTGTTGGGTTTCGTAGTAATTTCAAAAAAATTCCTACGCACACGCAAGATCATGTGATGCATAGCAACGAGGGGAGAGTATTGTCTACATACCCAACACAGACCGACTGCGGAAGCGATGACACGACGTAGAGGAAGTAGTCGTACGTCTTCTCGATCCAACCGATCAAGCACCGAAACTACGGCACCTCCGAGTTCGAGCACACGTTCAGCTCGATGACGATCCCCAGACTCCGATCCAGCAAAGTGTCGGGGAAGAGTTCCGTCAGCACGACGGCGTGGTAACGATCTTGATGAACTACAGCAGCAGGGCTTCGCCTAAACTCCGCTACAGTATTATCGAGGAATATGGTGGCAGGGGGCACCGCACACGGCTAAGGAATCGATCACGTGGATCAACTTGTGTCAACTTGTGTGTCTTTGGGTGCCTCTACCTCAGTATATAAAGGAGCCAAGGGGGGAGAGGGGCGCCGGCCAAGGAGGAGGGCGCAGGAGGAGTCCTACTCCTACCGGGAGTAGGACTCCCCCCCCCCAATCCTATTCCAACTAGGATTCCCAAGGGGGGAAAGAGGGAGAGGGGTGGCCGGCCACCTCTCCTAGTCCTAATAGGACTAGGGGAAGGGGGGAGGCGCGCAGCCCCCTTGGGCTGCCCCTTTCTCCTTTCCACTAAGGCCCATGAAGGCCCATATGGCTCCCGGGGGGTTCCGGTAACCTCCCGGTAACCCGGTAAAATCCCGATTTCACCCGGAACACTTCCGATGTCCAAACATAGGCTTCCAATATATCAATCTTTACGTCTCGACCATTTCGAGACTCCTCGTCATGTCCGTGATCACATCCGGGACTCCGAACAACCTTCGGTACATCAAAATGCATAAACTCATAATATAACTGTCATCGTAACCTTAAGCGTGCGGACCCTACGGGTTCGAGAACAATGTAGACATGACCGAGACACGTCTCCGGTCAATAACCAATAGCGGGACCTGGATGCCCATATTGGCTCCTACATATTCTACGAAGATCTTTATCGGTCAGACCGCATAACAACATACGTTGTTCCCTTTGTCATCGGTATGTTACTTGCCCGAGATTCGATCGTCGGTATCCAATACCTAGTTCAATCTCGTTACCGGCAAGTCTCTTTACTCGTTCCGTAATACATCATCTCACAACTAACATATTAGTTGTAATGCTTGCAAGGCTTATGTGATGTGTATTACCGAGAGGGCCCAGAGATACCTCTCCGACAATCGGAGTGACAAATCCTAATCTCGAAATACGCCAACCCAACATCGACCATTGGAGACACCTGTAGTACTCCTTTATAATCACCCAGTTACGTTGTGACGTTTGGTAGTACCCAAAGTGTTCCTCCGGTAAACGGGAGTTGCATAATCTCATAGTCATAGGAACATGTATAAGTCATGAAGAAAGCAATAGCAACATACTAAACGATCGGGTGCTAAGCTAATGGAATGGGTCATGTCAATCAGATCATTCTACTAATGATGTGACCTCGTTAATCAAATAACAACTCATTGTTCATGGTTAGGAAACATAACCATCTTTGATTAACGAGCTAGTCAAGTAGAGGCATACTAGTGACACTTTGTTTGTCTATGTATTCACACATGTATTATATTTCCGGTAAATACAATTCTAGCATGAATAATAAACATTTATCATGATTATAAGGAAATAAATAATAACTTTATTATTGCCTCTAGGGCATATTTCCTTCAGGAATGCCTTATTCTTGTAATCAGCGAGGGATCGAGTCACCGGCAAAGCACCGGCGGCAGCGTCACAAGAAGAAGTAGATGATAATCAGATATGATCGTTTATCATAGTTAATTATGCATGTAATTGTTTACTTTGGTGTGTGAAAATGTCATGTGTATACTAGTCACTTATGTAATCTTGGCTCATCGCATCGCACACGGACTAAACTAGGGAACCCGTCGGTGATGATTTTATCAATCGTTGAAAATTGTATACCAGCAAGTGTTTGCTCATAACACACACGGCTTGTTAGCAGAAATCATCTGTGTCGTTATCGGTCTTCCCATACATTTCTAAATACTGACATGTTTGCCGCGTATCACACACATGTTGTTATGTTAAACCGTTTCTGTTGTTTTGCCTCATCGCAAAGAGTTCATCTGAGTGAATTGTATGTCGTGTATCGCACACACCTTGATTTGGCTGACCGTTTCTGTTATGTTGGTTAATCTTAAATAGTTCATCTGAGTGAACTATATGCCATATATCGCACATACCTTGATCTAACTGGTCGTTTGTGTTATGTTGGCTAATCACAAAAAGTTCATCCAAGTGAATTATATATCGTATATCGCACACACCTTGGTCTGACTGACCATTTCTGTTGTTATGCTCATCGCAAACAGTTTGTATGGATCAATTGTATGCCCCGCATCGCACACGCAACTCTAATCTGAATCGTGCTTGATGTCTCCGCCATCGTAAACAGTTTGCATTATTGCGGACGATTTTATTACGACACTATTTACGGTTAATGCATCGCACACATTTTTATATAAGGGTCTCCGATTGTAGTGCCGCGTTAGCAACATCTTGCAATAGTGCTTCCAAAAATAAAGAAATACCAAAAAATAAGAGATGCTGAGGTGCTCACAAAGAATTGGAGGTCAGTTCACTATCGTGGTCTGCCCACTTCTCCATCGCCGTTACCTGCAGGCGTCACCATCATCGTCGCAAAAACCCTATAGATAAATGACAGCGACATGTGGGGTATAGATGTATGTCAACAAGAGGAGGTCTAGAAGTGTACGACAACACCGGGTGACGCTGGAAATGGCCGGAATCGACTGACCACTGCCGGTGACAAAACAAAATGACTGAGAGAGGCGACAAGAAAGGGGATTAAGAGAGAGAGGGGGGGGGGCGTGGCCACCTATTTCTTGATTTGACAACATTGGGCTGGGCCGGACCTCTGACGCCATGTTGGGTTAGGCCCAAAAATAAATTCAAAAATACAAAATGATAAAAGATTGAAAGTAATAAAAGATTCAACATAATAAAAGACTCAAAGTAATTAACATTTAAAATAATAACTACAGCATTATAAAAAGACACAAAATAACAAAAGACTCTAAAAAGACAAAACACATAAAAAATACGGAAGATAATAAAAGACTAAAAGTAACAAAAAATTTCAAAATAATAAAAACTCAGAATAACAAAAGACTCAAAATAATAAATGACTCAAAATAAATACTAATGGTTATGGCGTGGCAGTTTTCAATCAACGTAGAAATAATATAATTTGAGTCTGAAATAGTGTTGGCTTGATTGGAAATGGCGTGCCACCAACTCAAAATTATAAAAGAAAAATCAAGGTAACTACAATAGCTACAATATTATAAAAATGTCACAAATAATATAGTGGTGGCGTAGCAACATATATCACGCCGCATGAAAACTTAATAGTCTTGGCGTTCCTTGTTATGCCACATCACTTGTATATGATGCATGTTATTTGTGAGCTGCGTTCGGCTTTTCCTGAATAGGAGGGGATGGTGCAGTATAGTAGAGATAAGTATTTCCCTCAGTTAAGAACGAAGGTTGTCAATCCAATAGGAGAACCACGCAACACCTTGTTAGTAGTATCTGCACACAAAATAACAAATACTTGCACCCAACGCGAACAAAGGGTTATCAATCTCTTGACGATTACTTGCAAGATTAAATTTTGTAGTGATAGATAAATAAATAGATAGATAAAAATACAAAATAAAATAAATAAAGGAAAACTGGCAAGAAGGTATTTTTGGATTTTTAATATATGATAAAAGTAGATCCGGTGGATATAGTTTTCACTGGAGACTTCACTCTTAAAAATAGCATACGGGTGGGTAAACAAATTACTGTTGGGCAATTGATAAAAAGCAAATAATTATGACGATATCCAAGGCAATGATCATGTATATAGGCATCACGTCCGAGACAATAGACCGACTCCTACGTGCATCTTCTACTATTACTCCATACATCGACCGCTATCCAGCATGCATCTAGAGTATTAAATTCATAAAGAACGGAGTAACGTCTTAAGCAAGATGACATGATGTAGACAAAGTAAACGCATGCATGAATAAACCTAATATTTTTATCCTTAATGGCAACGATATAAATACGTGTCATTTCCCATTCTATCACTTGGATTGATCATCGTAAGATCGAACCCATCACAAAGCACCTCTCCCATTACAAGAAAAAAATCAATCTAGTTGGCCAAACCAAATCAATAAATCGGAGAGAAATACAAAGCTATAATAATCATGCATAAAAGAGTTCAGAGAAGACTCAAATAATATTCATGGACAATATAATCATAAACTCATAATTCATCGGATCCGAACAAACACACCGCAAAAAGTGATTACATCGAATAGAACTCCAAGAACATCGAGGAGAACATTGTATTGAAAATCAAAGAGAAAGAGATGAAGTCATCTAGCTACTAGCTATGAACCCGTAGGCCTGTGCTAAACTATTCACACATCATCGAAAGGGCGGCAAGATTGATGTAGAGCCCTTCCATGATTGATTTCCCCTCCAACGGAGGCCTTCAAATGGGATCTCACGAGAATAGGAACTTGTGCCGCGGAAAAAGTACTTTGGGTGGCTCTCGTATGTCAGGGAATATTTGAGAGTTTATAGAGGCGGAATTAGGTTAAGAGGTGCCACGAGGGGCCCACAAGCCTGAAGTTTTCTCTCCGATTGGATTATGTTTGATATTGATTTCCTGAGAAGCCAAAAGCAAGCAAAAAACAACAACTGGCCTGGGCACTAGGTTAATAAGTTCGTCCCAAAAAATGATATATAATTGCATATAAAAACATCCAAGGTTGATACTATAATATATAGTATAGAACAATCAAAAATTATGGATACGTTGGAGACGTATCAGCGCATTGCACCAACTATGGGTCCCACATATAACTAGCGTTCGTCAATTTCCCAACATCGCCACTGCGGTTTTAGAAATGCCGTACCAAATATCCAACCCCACCACTATTTCGAAAACAGAGTGGTGCGTTGATTG
The DNA here is from genome assembly GCF_018294505.1 of Triticum aestivum. Classification (NCBI taxonomy): domain Eukaryota; kingdom Viridiplantae; phylum Streptophyta; class Magnoliopsida; order Poales; family Poaceae; genus Triticum; species Triticum aestivum. Next base: position 601,511,292 of record NC_057801.1, read on the forward strand.
AAACTGGCGCACCACACTAGCCATTTTCCTACTTGTGAGTGGCTAGGGTACATGATAGTTGAAAGTCATTTTGCGCTGTTGCCTTAGGTCCCTGTACATCAGAGACCATCCATTTTTTCTGAGTTTGGTAAGAATGTATGGCCCACCTAGATGTATAACACTAGTATTTTTCTTATATCTTTCTTTTTAGTCTAATCAATGTTAGTTTGATGGCCCTAAAGTACACCTTTTGTCAGAGAACCTACGCATGCAGGTCTCTCCACTCACTCTATCCATAGAACAAATTCATAGACTTTATTTTCTCTTACACAATTTAAATCAACCATATCTTTTAAACTATAGACTTGTATTTCAAACTTTTTATATATTTGGACTCCTGGCGTCAAGAACTTCAGAACTAAACCAATTTTGAATATATTTCAAACACATTTAAATTTCGACATTTCACATCTCATAAGTGAAATAAACCCATTTCATTAGGAAAAAACTGAAACAAACCTATTTCACTAGAAATACGTGAAAATAACATTTTTCATAGGAAACTATTTAACCCAAATATGAAACTGAAATGTCAACTTGTGAAGCTAATTATTTGGAAATGTGTGATATTTTATTTCAGAAGAGTAAAATATGTTATTTTTAAAATGTGCAACTGAAATAGATATTATTTTTCTGAAACAAGCCAGTGAAACGTGAAAAAAATGCACCTTCTGGAAGTGAAAAAAAATGTTAAACTAAAATCTCGACTTGTGAAAATGAAAATTTTGAAATGTGGTTTACTTCAAAAGAGTGAAATGTGATTTTCAATAAAATTGAAATAGATGTGATTTTCATCAAACAAACTAGTGAAAAGGGAAATGTAGGTTCTGAAAATGAAAAACAATATGAACTGAAATATCAACTTGTGAAACTGGTTTATTTTTCTTGAAATGTGTGATAGTTTGTTTTAAAAATGTGAACTAATGTTTAGAAAAATGTGCAATTGAAATATATGTGTTATTTGTGAAACAAGGTCGTGGAAAGTGAAATGTAGGTTCTAAAGGTGAAAAATAATATGAAACCGAAATGTCAACTTGTGAAATCTGTTATTTCGAAATGTGGAGTGGTTTATTTTAAAATAGTGAAATATGTTCTCTAAAAATGTTCAATTGAAATATATATGATTTTTCTGATACATGCATGCTACCACCAAGCATGAAATCGACTGTACCATCTGACATGCACAGAGTGTATTGCGGTGTATCTCATCTGAAAAATGATTCACGTGTTATACACTATTCTAACGCACGAATCTTGAGCATTCAATGAATGACCCGGGATCTGCCGCTCTCAGCCGGTAAGGCGCAATTTTCCATTTTGCACGGCATATATAGGGATTGAAAGAAACAAGAGAGGAAAGCGAATTAAGAAGAAAAGGACGACACGAAGAGATAACGTGGCCCATGGTGGACCGTAAGGAATCGTTTGCCATAGTTCCGGCCGGCCGAATCACTCACACGCAACAGCTCGGCTCAGCTCACAAGTCACAACACACACGCGACCAAGTGAGTGGCTATGGCGACGGGAATGCCAGAGTGCTCCCCGGCCTTGGTGCTGGCTGCCGGCCTCGCAGTGCTAGCCATCTGCTGGTACCTTGCCGCCTTTGTTGTCGGCCGCGGCGCCGCTGGAGCGCAGCGGTACCCGCCTGTGGCCGGAACGGTGTTCCACCAGGTATACCACCTCCGGCGGCTGCACGACTACTACACGGACCTGTTCCGCGAGCACGCGACCTTCCGACTGCTCGCGCCGGGACGGAGGCAGATTTACACCTCCGACACGGCGGTGGTCGAGCACATCCTCAGGACCAACTTCGCCAACTACGGCAAGGTACGCGATGCAAGGTAGTACAGTAACTAATTTGGATGAAGAGAGTGATCAATACCTCAGGATATCCGCTGACATACATATATGCGTGTGATGTTTCTGAACGAACACAACCAAAGGGCGCGTCTAACTACGACAAGACGAGCGATCTCTTCGGAGACGGCATCTTCACGGCGGACGGCGACAAGTGGAGGCAGCACAGGAAGATCGCCAGCTACGACTTCTCCACGAGGGCCCTCCGGGACTTCAGCGGCGGCGTCTTCAACAGGGACGCCGCCAAGCTCGCGCACATCGTCTCCGGCAACGCGGCCGCGAAGCAACCCGTGGACTTTCAGGTCAACCTGAACCTGCCTCTGGTTAATTCCTTCCAGGACCATCCCGCGAAGCCGATACGTGTATATTTGACTGGTTTCTTGGATCAGGACTTGCTGATGAAAGCGACGATGGACTCCATCTTCACCATCGCCGTCGGCGTGGACCTCGACACGCTGTCGGGGTCGGACGAGGGGAGCCGCTTCGCCGCGGCGCTAGACGACGCCAGCGAGTTCACCCTGCTCCGTTTCGTCAATGCGTTCTGGAAGGTGTCGAGATTCCTCAACGTCGGCGCCGAGGCGGCGCTCAGGCGCAGGATCGAGGTCGTCGACGAGTTCATGTACAAGCGCATCCGTGGCAGGGCGGACGAGATATCGGACGGCGGCAAGGCACACGACACTGCTAATATGTTACGCTTGAAACTGAAGCTCAGGTTCTTCTTGACGTTGATGACTTGACAGGTGGCGAAGGATGACCTGCTGTCGAGATTCATACAGGCAACCACCGGCGACGCCGGAGAGGTGGACTACAAGCACCTGAGAGACATGATACTGAACATTATCATGGCCGGCAAGGACACGACCGCCGGAGCGCTTGCCTGGTTCCCGTACATGATGTGCAAGCACCCGGAGGTCCAGGAGAAGATAAGCGAGGAGGCTGCCGTCGCCGGCCAGGCCACGTCGTCCATCGACGACTTCTCCAGGAGCCTCAACGACGAGGCGCTCAACAAGATGCACTACCTGCACGCCGCCTTGACGGAGACGCTTCGGCTGTACCCTTCGCTCCCGCTGGTGAGTCCATCCATCTACCACGAATCGACACACTCTAAACTTGTTGGGATTCCATGGAAGATTACAACTGCAGATTTTATTTTATTTTTGAAAAGAAGGCAAAAGATTTACCGTTCATTAACTAAGTACTTGGAAGAAAATTGTAGTTAATTAATACTTCTATTTTGGGATGGAGGGAGTGAAAAATAGTCTTGCTAAATCTTAGTCGACTGGGACTTGGTTATGCCTTAATCGATGCTATACTCGTAAGATCTTACATTGAGGTCCATATAAAAGTTTCTTTTTTTTTCTTTCTTACATGTTATGTCGTTGTTAATGAGACAAGTTTCAGTTGACTGAGACCTAGTCACGCCCAACGAAAAATCCATCCAGAATGTGCCCAAAGTTGATACCCGTAAAGGCAAAGAGTGTTAGAGCATCTCCAGCCGCGCCCCAACAGGCCCCTCCAGGCCACTTTTTCAGCGCCGGCGCCAAAAAAACGGCCCAGTCGCGCCCGCAGGACGACAAAAAGCGCCGGTTCGGCCCTTTTTTCCGCCCGGCGGCCGCAGGCCGAACCCGGCGCGCTGGGGGCGCTTGGGGGCTCCGGCGCAAGGGAAAAGCGCGGCTGGCCCACGCCGTCAGGTGAAAAGTCAAGGTTTTCTTCCCCGACCGCCTCCCACCCCCTGCGCTCTCGGCCGCAAGTAGGTATATCCCGGCTCCGTCCCCGCGCCGCCCCGCCGCTCTTCACCGGTAGATAGTCATTCCCCGCCGGAAAAAAAGCATAGGTTCGCCGCGACAGCCCCTCCGGCACCAGCTGGGCGTTTCCGGCCGCCCTTTCCGACCGCGGAGGGGCAGTTTAGCGGCGGGTGCATGCCCACCGCGCGCAAGGTGTTCGGCGATTTGCCTGCCTCGGCGATGGACTCGGATGACGAGGAAGTGCTCGCCACACTGCTGGAGGAGGAAGCCGAGGCCGACGTCCAGGAAGAAGAGCATCTCATGGTGCTCGCCGCCCTCGCCCAGCTGCTGGCGAGCAATGAAAAGTCGCGGCGAGGTGGCTCGGCGCCGGGGCGGGTGAAAGCAAAGAACCGGCATCGTCTCGAAGGCTACTGCATTCTCTACTCCGACTACTTCGCCGATGCTCCACTTCACGGCGACAGAACATTTCGGCGCCGTTATCGGATGAACAGAAAGCTTTTCCTCAGGATTGTGAATTCCATCCGAGAGTTCGACAACTACTTCAAATGCAAGATGGATTGCACCGGCAAACTTGGATTCACCTCCATCCAGAAATGCACGACAGCGATGAGGATGCTTGCATACGGAGCTCCCGGTGACTCACAGGACGACTATGGGTGCATGGCCGAGTCCACCAGCATAGAGTGTTTTTACAAGTTCTTTCGGGCAGTGATGGCAGTGTTTGGACCGCAATACTTGAGAACACCCAATGCGAAAGACACTGCTCGGATCCTAGCACAGAATGCAGCAAGAGGATTTCCTGGGATGCTTGGAAGCATCGACTGCATGCATTGAAAATGGAAGAATTGCCCATTTGCTTGGCAAGGGATTTACAAAGGCGCCAAAGGCGGTTGCAGTGTGGTACTTGAGGCGGTGGCCACACAGGACCTCTGGATTTGGCACTCCTTCTTTGGTATGCCAGGAACTCACAATGACATCAACGTGCTGCAGTGCTCTCCTGTCTTTGCCAAGCTTGTTGAAGGTCATTCTCCTCCGATGAACTTCGAGATCAATTGGCGGCGCTACAACAAGGGGTACTATCTAGCTAATGGCATCTATCCGAGATGGTCGACATTTGTCAAAACCATCAAAAACCTTGTGCCTGGAGGCAAGAATGCCTGGTTTGCAAAGATTCAGGAGGCTTGCAGGAAGGATATCGAGCGGGCATTTGGTGTGCTCCAATCTCGATTTGCTGTTGTCCGGTGCCCCGCTCATACCTGGTCGAAAGATCAAATGTGGGAGATCATGACCTGTTGTGTCATCTTGCACAACATGATCATTGAGAGCGAGCAGGAAGAGCCAGTGTTTGACACTGAACCATACCACCGGCAGGGTCCTCTTGCCCAAGTTGATCACCAGCTACCGGCAACCTGGACTGCCTATCTCAGTATGCGTCAGGAGATCCGAGACCCACAGGTGCATCATCAACTGCAACAAGATCTGATAGAGCACCTATGGAGGCTCAAGGGCGACACCGAGCGCGACGTGTGATGAAATATGAGTTTTTATTTGTTGAACTATATAATTTGTATTGAACTATTTGTTGTTGTACTATTTTGTTGAAGTACTTAAAATTTCTGTGATGAAATATGGGATAAAAAATTATTTATGTTGATAATTGAACGCCGAGCCACGGCGAACCACGCCGAATATGGGCCTATTCTCGTCCATATGGGCCTTTTTCGCCGAAATGGGGCTTCAAAAGTGAACCAAAATCGACGACTAGGGACGACGACTGGGCGTAAAACCGTCCCCAACGCCGAAAGAATCGTCGGCTCGCCCCCAGGGGGCGATTTTTATGCGCCCTGGGGGCCGAACGGCTGGAGATGCTCTTAGACCTCAGCCACCAATGCAAGCAAATCTCACAGGACACTGAGCAGACCATGACCAGCTCGTGGACTAAACCGAGGGTGGGCAGAGTAAAACTCAGTCCAGATGGCTCTTACCTTCAAAACAAAGGGGTGCAGGCATGATTCTCAGGGATTCTCAAGGCTCAATAATTCTTAGTTCATGCAGACATCTATTCACATGCGCTGATGCGTTAGAAGCAGAGCTATTAGCTATAAAAGAGGGAATTTCATTAGCACTACAATGGATTTACTTACCCATTGATGTCGAATCTGATTGTTCGGAGGCTATCTCGATGATCAAGGAAGGAGTTGGCAACAAAAAAAAAAGCATGCGTTCATCATCAAGGACATCATTGATAGTATGGAGGAAAGAGATTCTTGCATTAGTCACACTCGTCGAAACTGTAATAATGCTAGTCACTTCATGTCTACTTTTGCTAGTTTGCTGTGCCGAACTGTGGTTTGGCTAGGCTTTGGCCCAGAAGAGGTCGTGAAAATTATTAGACGAGATTATAAGACCGAACTTTGAGTAATACGAGAACTTTTTCGCAAAACAAAATACCAGGTTAAAACCATCACAATTTGCTGAGCTGCACAACTGCATATTTCTTCTGTCTTTTTGTGCTTCAGGATAACAAGGAGTGCTTTTCCGACGACGTTTTGCCCAATGGCTTCAGCGTCGGCAAGGGAGACATCGTGTTCTACGCACCCTACGCCATGGGCCGGATGGAGCGGCTGTGGGGCGATGACGCCATTGTCTTCCGGCCCGAAAGATGGCTCGACGAGCGCGGTGTGTTCCTGCCGGAGAGCCCTTTCAAGTTCACAGCTTTCCAGGCTGGTCCAAGGATCTGCTTGGGAAAGGAATTCGCGTACAGGCAGATGAAGATCTTCGCGGCCGTGCTGCTCCGCTTCTTCGTGCTCGCGTTGCATGACAAGGATGCCAGCGTCAACTACAGGACCATGATCACGCTCTACATCGACCAGGGTCTCCATCTTACGGCTACGGCGAGAGTCATCGTGTAGCCACCTTTGTACTCAAGATACGCATATGTACGCGATTGAATGTCTCTTTTTTCTAGAATCTCGTGATTGAATGTCTCAAGTATTGAACCTTAGCCCGGACATGGAAGTGGATCCGTATGAACATATATTTTGTGAACTACCTTGTTTTTACATTCGGATGACACGTATGAGCAGCTTCTTTAAAAAATCAAACCCCTTTTAAAATAGAATTTTCTCGTATACAGGAGTACTTTTAAATATGACATAAATATTTAAGAAATGTTCATGTCATTTGAAAAATATTCATAATAATGTAAAATATGTTCTCATAATTTTTATAAACTGTTCACAAAACAAAATTGTACATGACATTTAAAAATGTCCAGGCATTAACAAATATGTTCATGAAATTTTAGGAAATGTTCACGAAATATTAAGATTCTTCATGCAGTTTTAAAAAATGTCTATGTCACTTTAGAAAAAAAAAGTCATAAACCCTTAATGACGTTTTAGCAAGTTTTAGCAAAAATGTTGATGGCATTTAAAAATATGTTCAATGCAATTGAAAATAATTAGTTTGTACTAAATAATATTCAATGTGTATTTTTACAACATTTGAACATGTAGTCGGTTATATTTGCAATGTTTATTTGAAAAATATGTTTAGCGTGCATTTCAAAAACGCCACTTCCACACAAAAATGCTCAATGTGTATTCTTAAAAGTTCACATGTATTTATTTTTTCCAAATGATAACACCCACACGTGTGGCACAAAGCAACATGGCCAAAACGCCTCCATTATCATTCATTTTGCCACATCAAAACATATGACATCAGCGGGAGTCTTTTTATTTTTCGGCTTAAAAATATTTTATCTCCTAATTAAAATATCCAATTAAAAATCTGTTTTTACCATTAAAACCGTCTCGACGAGATCTTCAAAACTAGATCCCATATTGATATGTTTCAACGAAATTTTTTTAACCAAAAGTTGCCATGGTGTTTACACTGTAGTTGCCATATTTTTTACACTAAAGTTGCCATATGACAACTTTAGTTTGTTGATCATAATAATTTTAGTATTTTGACCATAACAATTCCATTATTTTGATCATAAATTAATTTTTTTATGAACCATGGCAATTTTAAGTGCATGTATCATGGTAATTTTAGTTTTTGGTTCATGGCAAGTCTAGTTTCTTAATTCCCTATTTTATAATATGTCTAAATTTACTTTAAAATATAGAACAAAAATAGCTGAAATATATCATGGCAAGTTCAGTCTAAACACCATGGCAATTCATGTGTAATAGACATGGCAACTTTTAATCCAAAAAAAAGTTGTCAAAACATATTAATATGAGATCTAGTTTCAAAGATCTCGTCGCGATGGATTTAATGGTAAAAACAGATTTTCAATCAAATTTATCATTTAAAAGATAAAACGTTTTAAAAACTGAAAATCTAAAGAGATCCACATGCATGCAATGACGTGGCAATCTGTTTATTTTAGAGATGTGTGGTGCACCCCCTTCTTGCCACACATGTGACAGCTATCGACGTCCTTATTTTTTGGACGCCGATAACGGCCACACGTGTGGGCGTTAAGGGGTTTGCCCACACGTTTTGTGTGTCTAAGAAGATCAGCCCACACGCCTATGTATGGGCAAAATAACTAGCGTTCACACGCCTCTTTTTTTCCCTTGCGGTCCCTCTCACACGCTTGTGTGTGGTAAAAATGCATAACGCCCACACAACCTCTCTCAGCCACCTACCTCATGGTCCCGCACGCCCCGCGTGACAGTCACCACGTGTCCCCGCAGTTGTCATGGTCCGGACCCTCTTTAATGTCCGTTTAACTGCAGTTGTCATGTCGAACAACTACAGCTGCCATGGTTGCTCAACTGCAGTTGCCATGTACGGTATGGTCTATTGCAGTTGCCATGATTTCAAAATTTTAGGAGTTGCCACCTACTGACACTAGGTAGTTGCCATGTATGGTCTGGTCTACTGCAGTTGCCATGATTTCAAAACTTTATGAGTTGCCACCTAGTAACACTAGCCAGTTGCCATGTAGCACTATAAAAAAGGCATGGCAAAAAAACATGTTCGGGTAAAAGAGAGAGTTGACATGTGCTCACAAGCACGCTAGGGCAGTAGCCATGTACAAAAAAAGAGTTGCCATCTGCTTACGTGTATGCTAGGACAGTTGCCATGTACCATGCAAAAACACAGGGCAACTCGGGGAAAAATAAAGTTGTCATCTGTTTACAAGCAAAGCTGGGGCGGTTGTCATATATCCTGCAGAAATACATGGCAACTGACAGCTTTGGGTGTGGATGAGGAGACGGGCGTGTGGGCGAAATGATAAACACCCACACACCAACCCCTCTACGTGCGTGAAAACTGGTGTGTTGGCGAATTGCTAAACGCCAACACATCAGCCCCCCGTGTGGTGAAAAAAGGACGTGTGGGCGACGGGGAGAATTCCCACACATCAGTCCAGTCCTACATGGCATCATAAACATACCAAGATTCGTACACCCACAAACGGACGCGGATCCATGCATGTGGGCGAGATGCAAACGCCCACACAGGTGAGCGTTAGTGTTTCCGTATTTTTTAATAAAGTCACCCAAAGGAAACGAAAAGAACAAATAAAGAAATAACAAAAAATAGAAAATAAAAACCGAGGAAAACTCATAAAAACTGATAGAGTGAAACACAGAAAAGCAAAATAAAAAACCACGCGGTTCGCTACATCGGGTCAAAGTTCCAAAGCCGCGCAATTGGACCAACCCAATAAGACGAACACTCTAGGATAGGCTCCCGTAGATTTCTGCGGCGACTATTTGTCGCATTAAGTGAGTCGCTAGGAAGCTCTCGCTAAAGGTCTGAGGTAATCGGGCCGGCCCATGATAAAAAACCGATAGAGTGAAACACAGAAAAGCAAAATAAAAAACCACGCGGATCGCTAAATTGGGCCAAAGTTTCGAAAACCAATTTGGAGTACAAAGCCGCGCAGTTGGGCCAGCCCAATAAGACGAAACATTATAGGTTAGGCTCACGTAGATTCCTGCTGGAGATCCTATGTGACACTCTTTGCGTCAAAGAGTTGATACTTTGCACAGGGGATGGCTCGCCTGGGCTGGCCCATTTGACATTCGCGTGCTGGAAAATGGAAAAGCGACAAAAACTGATTTCTGATGGAGATCCTATGTGACGCTCTTTGCGTCAAAGAGTTGATACTTTGCAGAGGGGGTGGCTCGCTTGGGCTGGCCCATTTGACGTTCGCGTGCTGGAAAATGGAAAAGCGACAAAAACTAAGAGCACTGCTCCCCCGACTTCCTAGTTTTCTGCGTGTTGTGCCAGCCGCTGCGATACAATAGCTCCTGTGCTAGATAGACAGCACAACCCATGAAGAAACGGACAACAGTAGCCAAAAGTTGAACATTTGCCCTCCTGCTACTAATCATGGTCGCTAGCCACTGTAACTCTAGCGTATCTGCGTCTCAAATGACAGCCCCTTCAGTATGAACTATAAGCAGCAACAGATTTATCCTAAAATAAAGCAGCAGCAGATTTAACTTCATTGAAATTTTGAACGTGAACTTCCTTTTTTAAAAGGTAAATATATTTTGAAAGTAGAATTTTCAAAATTTCGAAAAAAAATTAAAACTCAAACATTTTATGTACAAGCGACATTTCTAGGAATCTCCAAATAAATGAAAAAGGAAAAAAGTAAAAAATACATTCTCTGAAATTACGAACAATTTTTAAAAAGATGCAAACATTTTCTATAAAACATGAACATTTTTCGAAATTGTGAAAGAATTTTTCCAAAATACGAACATTTTTAGAATTTATGAAAAAAGTTTGAAAACAAGAACGTTTTTTTCAAATTTGGAAAGCTGGAACATTTTTTTGAATTTGCGACAAATGTTCGTGTTTCTTTGTGCACAAAATTTAAAAGTTGGTACACTTTTAAAACTTGTTCGGGAATATGTATATTTTTTTTGAACTTTTGGAACAAGTTTTGAAAGTGGGTTCCAAACATTTTCAAAACATGAATTTTTTTTAAAAAAAATGAGAAAAATTTAAAAGTGGGAACATTTATTGATATTGTCAAACATTTTTTGAGTTTGCAAAAAATATTTTCAAAACATGCACATTTCTAGAATTTGTGAACAAATTTTGAAAGTAGGAACATTTATGGAAATTCCGAACATTGTTTGAATTTGCAAATATATTTTCAAAACATGAACATTTTTTAAATTTGTCAACAAATTTTGCAACTGGGAACATTTTCTGATTCTTTGAAAACGTGAAAGTTTTAATATTTCAAATTCTATATGGAAATTTTTGGAACATTTTTTATAAGAATCGAACAAATATTTGAAATCCTAATTCTTCTGGAATTTCATTAAAAAATTGCAAAGTAGGTACATTTTAAAAATATGTACAAAATCTAAAAAATGGACACATTTTTAAATTTCTAGAAATTGGTTGGAAAAAAGTAAACTTGAAAATGAAAATAAAATATAAAAAGGAGCTAAAAGAGAAAAACTAAAAAAAGAATAAAAATGGCAAAAGGAAAGGAAAATAAAATGGAAATACAAAAAAGAATGGAAAAGAAAAAAAACAGAACAGAAACAGAAAAAATCCTGTTCAAGAACCTTCTAGAATGTTTCCAAAATCGGGAAAACCGGCTGGAAGTTTGCAGAAGGTTCCTAAAACCAGGATCGATGCAACGCAAGGTTGTCTTTTAAATGGGCTGGGCCGCCTCGGTTGATACCTGTGCGGCGCACCGACAAATTGACGCGGAACACGTCAAATAGGAGATTCCGATTTCTGCGGCAACTATTTGTCGCATTAAGCGAGTCACTAGGAAGCTCTCGCTGAAGGTCTGAGGTAATCAGGCCGTCCCGTTCGCGTGCTCAAAAGTAAAAATTAAAAGAGAGGATTGGGGGAAAAGCAGGGATTTCATCCCTGGCCGCAAATGATACTAGATAAGTCTGCTAGCCACTACGCCCACTCAAAATTCGTTGTTAGAACTAGGGGCGCGACCTTCCTTATTCCATTTGAGCCGTGTTTTTCGTTTTCTTTCTCAGTGTTCACAGTTTTTTTTATTTCTTTACTGCTTTCTTTGGTTTTATTTCTTCTCCTTTTTATTTCTTTTATTTTATACTTTTTAATTTTTCTTCTCTATTTTTTCATTCTTTTTTTTTGCATTTTGTTTCTTTGTTCTTTGTTCTTTTTTTCGGTTTTGTTTGTTCTTTTGGTTATTATTCTAAAATATATGTCAACAATATTTTTCGAATACATGTTTAACATTTCTTCTCTTATTTTTTTTTCTTATGTTTATTTTTGTTTTCACTCTACCTTTTCGTATATGTCACAAACATTTTTTGAATAAGTGATCAACATTTTTTGTATATACGTTCAACATTGTCCGAACACATATTTAACATTTTCTAAATACTTGTTCAACATTTTAATACTTATTCAACAGTTGTTCAAATACAAGTTCAATTTTTCAAATACTCATTCCATATTTGCTACTACTTATTCAACATTTTTCAAATACTTGTTTAACATTTTTATTACTTACTAGAAAATTGCCCGTGCGTTGCAACGGGGACATAAGTATTCTAGTGGTTCAACATTAATTATGTGAAAATGTGTATCTTTAATAGGATGTACATGTTATAAGATAACATATTTAAAACAAAGTAAATCATAGCCAACTTTTTTGGTACCACAAAATCACTCTTCTCTTCTTCCACCTTCAATGTTCTCCTCTCAAATCCAAGCAACTACAGTGAAAACTAATTAGTGAATTTCAATAAAGCACACAATCAAAATAAAATTAGAACTAAATGTTATCATATATAATTTAAATCAAACCAGTATATTATAGAACTGGATGTGTCTGGTCCAATGCCATCATGAATCAAGATTTGTGAGCTATGTGAAGATCGCATCTTGGATTTTGGGTTAACTTCTCTTGAGTGCTTCTCCTTGTTCCTTTTGCTCCCTTTAGCTCTTCCTTCCTACAAAATAGTTAAATGTTAGTACCAGAGTAAAAAAAAGGCAAAATTTAGTACAACAATGCAAACTTTCAGTACAATAAGAAAAATTGTAGTACAATAGTAACATGGTAAACTTTAGTACAAGAAGTCTGAGTATCTTGACAAAACTTCAGTAGAAACCAAATTTCCGTGCAAGGGGATATTTCAATGACTCCAGAAAAAGACAGTACAAGCAAATATTTCAATATCCCAGAGAATTTTGTGCATGAATATGAAAAGAAAGTAGTCTTCGAGAAGAAATGTTCCTGACAAGGTACATCATGTTATAATCCACATTGAAGGTATACACGTGAATAATACATTCTATGTCGTGATTCCATGGTTATAAAAAAATTGTCACCATTTGTATAATGTTCATAGAGATTACTAACAAACTATGCCAGCTATACATCAAAGCTTGACAAGGTTTCAGAATTTTCCACTGAAGAGCATCCCTTCTGCTGGACGAACATACTACAGGCAAACAAAACAGTTATTTTTAAGAGTCCACAGGACATTGAAATTGCATTACAATAGAATTAACCTAAAAACTTATATCTAGTTTACCTCGTTTTAGCTTCCACATTTGCAAGATCTTTCGAAGCAATATACATGTATAGACCTAGAACTTTGAATACATCGGTGGGGAATAGATCAATCAAAACATGTTTTTTAAAAGGCCTAAAAATAATTAAAAAGAAATTCATTAGGTTCGATATTTACAATTGCTAAGTCAAAAGCCTCTCTCAGTGCACGAGCTGGAAAAAAAGTCAGCTTCTGTTTGCCATCACGCATACAACAACAGTCAAAATGTAAGATAATTTTTCTATTTCAAAAAGGCAAGCTTCATAAAAGACTAGTAGATCAAAATACTAACCAAGTGAGGGACAAATAAAGACGATAGTACAGTCTATCTTCTACCAAAGGCATGGTAAACATTCTGTTCAACAGGTTGCATGCTGAGGAGTTGTACCTGCACACGACAGACATGCAACAGGATGCCGTGTGTTGGAAATATGCCCTAGAGGCAATAATAAAATGATTATTATTATATTTCCTTGTTCATGATAATTATCTACTATTCATGCTATAATTGTATTAACCAGAAACCGTAATACATGTGTGAATACATAGACCACAACATGTCCCTAGTGAGCCTCTAGTTGACTAGCTCGTTGATCAACAGATGGTCATGGTTTCCTCACTATGGACATTGGATGTCATTGATAATGGGGTCACATCATTAGGAGAATGATGTGATGGACAAGACCCGATCCTAAGCATAGCACAAGATCGTGTAGTTCGTTTGCTAAAGCTTTTCTAATGTCAAGTATCATTTCCTTAGACCATGAGATTGTGTAACTCCGGGATACCGTAAGAGTGCTTTGGGTGTGCCAAACGTCACAACGTAACTGGCTGACTATAAAGGTGCACTACAGGTATCTCCGGAAGTATCTATTGGGTTGGCGCGAATGGAGACTGGGATTTGTCACTCCGTATGACGGAGAGGTATCTCTTGTTAGGGAACGTTGCAGAAAATAAAAAATTTCCTACGGTTTCACCAAGATCCATCTATGAGTTCATCTAGCAACGAGTGATAGTAGTGCATCTACATACCTTTGTAGATCGCGAGCGGAAGCGTTCAAGAGAACGGGGTTGAGGTAGTCGAACTCGTCGTGATCCAAATCACCGATGACCAAGTGCCGAACGGACAGCACCTCCGCGTTCAACACATGTATGGAGCGGATGACGTCTCCTCCTTCTTGATCCAGCAAGAGGGAAGGAGAGGTTGATGAAGATCCAGCAGCACGACGGCGTGGTGGTGGATGCAGCAGGGTTCCGGCAGAGCTTCGCCGAGCTTCTGCGAGAGGGAGAGGTGTAGCAGGGGAGAGGGAGGCGCCAAGACTTCAGGGTGCGGCTGCCCTCCCTCCCCCCCTCCTTTATATAGGCCCCCAGGGGGGGCGCCGGCCCTGGAGATTGAATCTCCCAAGGGGGGCGGCGGCCAGGGGGGTGGAGTGCCCCCCAAGGCAAGTGGTGCGCCCCCCCACCCTAGGGTTTCCAACCCTAGGCGCAGGGGGGGCCCAAGGGGGGGGGCGCACCAGCCCACTAGGGGCTGGTTCCCCACCCACTTCAGCCCATGGGGCCCTCCGGGATAGGTGGCCCCACCCGGTGGACCCCCGGGACCCTTCCGGTGGTCCCGGTACAATACCGGTGACCCCCGAAACTCTCCCGATGACCGAAACAGCACTTCCTATATATAATTCTTTACCTCCGGACCATTCCGGAACTCCTCGTGACGTCTGGGATCTCATCCGGGACTCCGAACAACTTTCGGTTTGCTGCATACTCATATTCCTATAACCCTAGCGTCACCGAACCTTAAGTGTGTAGACCCTACGGGTTCGGGAGACATGCAGACATGACCGAGACGGCTCTCCGGTCAATAACCAACAGCGGGATCTGGATACCCATGTTGGCTCCCACATGATCCTCGATGATCTCATCGGATGAACCACGATGTCGAGGATTTAAGCAACCCCGTATACAATTCCCTTTGTCAATCGGTATGTTACTTGCCCGAGATTCGATCGTCGGTATCCCAATACCTCGTTCAATCTCGTTACCGGCAAGTCACTTTACTCGTACCGTAATGCATGATCCCGTGACCAGACACTTGGTCACTTTGAGCTCATTATGATGATGCATTACCGAGTGGGCCCAGAGATACCTCTCCGTCATACGGAGTGACAAATCCCAGTCTCGATCCGTGTCAACCCAACAGACACTTTCAGAGATACCTGTAGTGCACCTTTATAGTCACCCAGTTACGTTGTGACGTTTGGTACACCCAAAGCACTCTACGATATTCGGGAGTTACACGATCTCATGGTCTAAGGAAAAGATACTTGACATTGGAAAAACTCTAGCAAACGAACTATACGATCTTTGTGCTATGCTTAGGATTGGGTCTTTTCCATCACGTCATTCTCCTAATGATGTGATCCCGTTATCAATGACATCCAATGTCCATAGTCGGGAAACCATGACTATCTGTTGATCAACGAGCTAGTCAACTAGAGGCTCACTAGGGACATATTGTGGTCTATGTATTCACACGTGTATTACGATTTCCGGATAATACAATTATAGCATGAATAAAAGACAATTATTATGAAAAGGGAAATATAATAATAATCATTTTATTATTGCCTCTAGGGCATATTTCCAACAGTCTCCCACTTGCACTAGAGTCAATAATCTAGTTACATTGTGATGAATCGAACACCCATAGAGTTCTGGTGTTGATCATGTTTTGCTCGCGGAAGAGGTTTAGTCAATGGATCCGCGACATTCAGATCCGTATGTACTTTGCAAATATCTATGTCTCCATCTTGAACATTTTCACAGATGGAGTTGAAACGACGCTTGATGTGCCTGGTCTTCTTGTGAAACGTGGGCTCCTTGGCAAGGGCAATAGCTCCAGTGTTGTCACTGAAGAGAGTGATTGGCCCCGACGCATTGGGTATGACTCCTAGGTCGGTGATGAACTCCTTCATCCATATTGCTTCATGTGCTGCCTCTGAGGCTGCCATGTACTCCGCTTCACATGTAGATCCCGCCACGACGCTCTGCTTGCAACTGCACCAGCTTACTGCTCCACGATTCAACATATACACGTATCCGGTTTGTGACTTAGATTCATCCAGATCTGTGTCGAAGCTAGCATCGACGTAAACCTTTATGACGAGCTCTTCGTCACCTCCATAAACGAGAAACATGTCCTTTGTCCTTTTCAGGTACTTCAGGATATTCTTGACCGCTGTCCAGTGTTCCTTGCCGGGATTACTTTGGTACCTTCCTACCAAACTTACGGCAAGGTTTACATCAGGTCTGGTACATAGCATGGCATACATAATAGATCCTATGGCCGAGGCATAGGGGATGACACTCATCTCTTCTTTATCTTTTGCCGTGGTCGGGCATTGAGCCGAGCTCAATCTCACACCTTGCAATACAGGCAAGAACCCTTTCTTGGACTGATCCATTTTGAACTTCTTCAAAATCTTATCAAGGTATGTGCTTTGTGAAAGACCTATGAGGCATCTCGATCTATCCCTATAGATCTTGATGCCTAATATGTAAGCAGCTTCTCCAAGGTCCTTCATTGAAAAACACTTATTCAAGTAGGCCTTAATGTTGTCCAAAAGTTCTATATCATTTCCCATCAGAAGTATGTCATCTACATATAATATGAGAAATGCTACAGAGCTCCCACTCACTTTCTTGTAAACGCAGGCTTCTCCATAAGTCTGCATAAACCCAAACGCTTTGATCATCTCATCAAAGCGAATGTTCCAACTCCGAGATGCTTGCACCAACCCATAAATGGATAGCTGGATCTTGCATACCTTGTTAGCATTTTTAGGATCGACAAAACCTTCCGGCTGCATCATATACAGTTCTTCCTTAAGATAGCCGTTAAGGAATGCTGTTTTGACATCCATCTGCCATATCTCATAATCACAGTATGCGGCAATTGCTAACATGATTCAGACGGACTTCAGCTTTGCTACGGGAGAGAAAGTCTCATCGTAGTCAACCCCTTGAACTTGCCGATAACCCTTAGCGACAAGTCAAGCTTTATAGATGGTAATATTACCATCCGCGTCCGTCTTCTTCTTAAATATCCATTTGTTTTCTATCGCTCGCCGACCATCGGGCAAGTCTGTCAAAGTCCATACTTTGTTTTCATACATGGATTCTATCTCGGATTGCATGGCTTCAAGCCATTTGTTGGAATCTGGGCCCGCCATCGCTTCTTCATAGTTCGAAGGTTCACCGTTGTCTAACAACATTATTTCCAGGACAGGGTTGCCATACCACTCTGGTGTGGAACGTGTCCTTGTGGACCTACGAAGTTCAGTAGCAACTTGATCCGAAGTACCTTGACCATCATCATTAATTTCCTCTTCAGTTGGTGTAGGCACCACATGAACATTTTCCTGAGCTGCACTACTTTCCGGTTCGAGAGGTAGTACTTCATCGAGTTCTACTTTCCTCCCACTTACTCCTTTCGAGAGAAACTCTTTTTCCAGAAAGGATCCGTTCTTGGCAACAAAGATCTTGCCCTCGGATCTTAAGTAGAAGGTATACCCAATGGTTTCCTTAGGGTATCCCATGAAGATGCATTTTTCCGACTTGGGTTCGAGCTTTTCAGGTTGAAGTTTCTTGACATAAGCATCGCATCCCCAAACTTTTAGAAACGACAGCTTAGGTTTCTTCCCAAGCCATAATTCATACGGTGTCCTCTCAACGGATTTAGACGGTGCCCTATTTAAAGTGAATGTAGCTGTCTCTAGAGCGTATCCCCAAAATGATAGCGGCAAATTGGTAAGAGACATCATAGATCGCACCATATCCAATAGAGTGCGATTACGATGTTCGGACACACCATTACGCTGAGGTGTTCCAGGCGGCGTGAGTTGTGAAACGATTCCACATTTTCTTAAGTGTGTACCAAATTCGTGACTTAAATATTCTCCTCCACGATCTGATCGTAAGAATTTTATCTTTCGATCACGTTGATTCTCTACTTCACTCTGAAATTCCTTGAACTTTTCAAAGGTCTCAGACTTGTATTTCATCAAGTAGACATACCCATATCTACTTAAGTTATCAGTGAGAGTGAGAACATAACGATATCCTCCGCGAGCCTCAACGCTCATTGGACCACACACATCAGTATGTATGATTTCCAATAAGTTGGTTGCTCGCTCCATTGTTCCGGAGAACGGAGTCTTGGTCATTTTGCCCATGAAGCATGGTTCGCATGTGTCAAATGATTCATAGTCGAGAGACTCTAAAAGTCCATCAGCATGGAGCTTCTTCATGCACTTGACACCAATGTGACCAAGTCGGCAGTGCCACAAGTATGTGGGACTATCGTTATCAACTTTACATCTTTTGGTATTCACATTATGAATATGTGTAACATTACATTCGAGATTCATTAAGAATAAACCATTGACCATCGGGGCATGACCATAAAACATATCTCTCATATAAATAGAACAACCATTATTCTCGGATTTAAATGAGTAGCCATCTCGCATTAAACGAGATCCAGATACAATGTTCATGCTCAAACTTGGCACTAAATAACAATTATTGAGGTTTAAAACTAATGCCGTAGGTAAATGTAAAGGTAGCGTGCCGACGGCGATCACATCGACCTTGGAACCATTCCCGACGCGCATCGTCACCTCGTCCTTCGCCAGTCCCCGCTTATTCCGCAGCTCCTGCTGTGAGTTACAAATATGAGCAACGGCACCGGTATCAAATACCCAGGAGTTACTACGAGTACTGGTAAGGTACACATCAATTACATGTATATCAAATATACCTTTGGTGTTGACGGCCTTCTTGTCCGCTAAGTATTTGGGGCAGTTCCGCTTCCAGTGACCCTTCCCTTTGCAATAAAAGCACTCAGTCTCAGGCTTGGGTCCATTCCTTGACTTCTTCCCGGCAACTGGCTTACCGGGCGCGGAAACATCTTTGCCGTCCTTCTTGAAGTTCTTCTTACCCTTGCCCTTCTTGAACTTTCTAGTTTTATTGACCATCAACACTTGATGTTCTTTCTTGATTTCTACCTCTGCTGACTTCAGCATTGAAAATACTTCAGGAATAGTTTTCACCATCCCCTGCATATTGTAGTTCATCACAAAGCTCTTGTAGCTCGGTGGGAGCAACTCGAGGATTCTGTCAATGACCGCCTCGTCCGGGAGGTTAATGTCCAGCTGGGACAGGCGGTTGTGCAACCCAGACATTTTGAGTATGTGCTCACTGACAGAACTGTTTTCCTCCATCTTACAACTATAGAACTTGTCAGAGACTTCATATCTCTCGTCCCGGGCATGAGCTTGGAAAACCATTTTCAGCTCCTCAAACATCTCATATGCTCTGTGTCGCTCAAAACGCTTTTGGAGCCCCTGTTCTAAGCTGTAAAGCATGCCGCACTGAACGAGGGAGTAATCATCAGCACGTGACTGCCAAGCGTTCATAACGTCTTGGTTCTCTGGGATGGGTGCTTCACCTAGCGGTCCTTCTAGGACATATGCTTTCTTGGCAGCTATGAGGATGATCCTCAGGTTCCGGACCCAGTCCGAATAGTTGTTGCCATCATCTTTCAGCTTGGTTTCTCTAGGAACGCGTTGAAGTTCATGTTGACATGAGCGTTGGCCATTTGATCTACAAGACATATTTTGCAAAGATTTTAGACTAAGTTCATGATAATTAAGTTCATCTAATCAAATTATTTAATGAACTCCCACTTAGATCAGACATCCCTCTAGTCATCTAAGTGTTACACGATCCGAGTCGACTAGGCCGTGTCCGATCATCACGTGAGACGGACTAGTCATCATCGGTGAACATCTCCATGTTGATCGTATCTTCCATACGACTCATGTTCGACCTTTCGGTCTCTGTGTTCCGAGGCCATGTCTGTACATGCTAGGCTCATCAAGTTAACCCTAAGTGTTTTTGCATGTGTAAAACTGTCTTACACCCGTTGTATGTGAACATAAGGATCTACCACACCTGATCATCACGTGGTGCTTCGAAACGACGAACTTTAGCAACGGCGTACAGTTAGGGGAGAACACTTTCTTGAAATTATTATAAGGGATCATCTTATTTACTACCGTTGTTCTAAGTAAACAAGATGCATAAACATAATAAACATCACATGCAATTATATAGTAGTGACATGATCTGGCCAATATCATATAGCTCCTTTGATCTCCATCTTCGGGGCTCCATGATCATCTTTGTCACCGGCATGACACCGTGATCTCCATCATCGTGTCTCCATGAAGTTGCTCGCCAACTATTACTTCTACTACTATGGCTAACGGTTTAGCAATAAAGTAAAGTAATTACATGGCGTGAAATCATTGACACGCAGGTCATACAATAATTAAGACAACTCCTATGGCTCCTGCCGGTTGTCATACTCATCGACATGCAAGTCGTGATTCCTATTACAAGAACATGATCTCATACATCACAATATATATCATTCATCATTCATCACAACTTTTGGCCATATCACATCACATAGCAATTGCTGCAAAAATAAGTTAGACGTCCTCTAATTGTTGTTGCATCTTTTACGTGGCTGCAATTGGGTTCTAGCAAGAACATTTTCTTACCTACGAATAACCACAACGTGATTTTGTCAACTTCTATTTACCCTTCATAAGGATCCTTTTCATCGAATCTGCTCCAACTAAAGTGGGAGAGACAGACACCCGCTAGCCACCTTATGCAACAAGTGCATGTCAGTCGGTGGAACCTGTCTCACTTAAGCGTACGTGTAAGGTAGGTCCGGGCCGCTTCATCCCACAATACCGCTGAAGCAAAATAATACTAGTAGTGGCAAGCAAGTTGACAAGATCTACGCCCATAATAGATTTGTGTTCTACTCGTGCAATAGAGAACTACGCATAAACCTGGCTCATGATGCCACTGTTGGGGAACGTTGCAGAAAATAAAAATTTTCCTACGGTTTCACCAAGATCCATCTATGAGTTCATCTAGCAACGAGTGATAGTAGTGCATCTACATACCTTTGTAGATCGTGAGCGGAAGCGTTCAAGAAAACGGGGTTGAGGTAGTCGTACTCGTCGTGATCCAAATCACCGATGACCAAGTGCCGAACGGACAGCACCTCCGCGTTCAACACACGTACGGAGCGGATGACGTCTCCTCCTTCTTGATCCAGCAAGGGAGAAGGAGAGGTTGATGAAGATCCAGCAGCACGACGGCGTGGTGGTGGATGCAGCAGGGTTCCGGCAGAGCTTCGCCGAGCTTCTACGAGAGGGAGAGGTGTAGCAGGGGAGAGGGAGGCGCCAAGACTTCAGGGTGCGGCTGGCCTCCCTCCCCCCTCCTTTATATAGGCCCCCAGGGGGGCGCCGACCCTGGAGATTGAATCTCTCAAGGGGGGCGGCGGCCAGGGGGGTGGAGTGCCCCTCAAGGCAAGTGGTGCGCCCCCCACCCTAGGGTTTCCAACCCTAGGCGCAGGGGGGCCAAGGGGGGGCGCACCAGCCCACTAGGGGCTGGTTCCCCTCCCACTTCAGCCCACGGGGCCCTCCGGGATAGGTGGCCCCACCCGGTGGACCCCCAGGACCCTTCCGGTGGTCCCGGTACAATACCGGTGACCCCCAAAACTCTCCCGATGACCGAAACAGCACTTCCTATATATAATTCTTTACCTCCGTACCATTCTGGAACTCCTCGTGACATCCGAGATCTCATCCGGGACTTCGAACAACTTTCGGTTTGCTGCATACTCATATTCATACAACCCTAGCGTCACCGAACCTTAAGTGTGTAGACCCTACGGGTTCGGGAGACATGCAGACATGACCAAGACGGCTCTCCGGTCAATAACCAACAGCGGGATCTGGATACCCATGTTGGATCCCACATGCTCCTCGATGATCTCATCGGATGAACCACGATGTCGAGGATTTAAGCAACCCCGTATACAATTCCCTTTGTCAATCGGTATGTTACTTGCCCGAGATTCGATCGTCGGTATCCCAATACCTCGTTCAATCTCGTTACCGGCAAGTCACTTTACTCGTACCGTAATGCATGATCCCGTGACCAGAAACTTGGTCACTTTGAGCTCATTATGATGATGCATTACCGAGTGGGCCCAGAGATACCTCTCCGTCATACGGAGTGACAAATCCCAGTCTCAATCCGTGTCAACCCAACAGACACTTTCGGAGATTCCTGTAGTGCACCTTTATAGTCACCCAGTTACGTTGTGACGTTTGGTACACCCAAAGCACTCTACGATATTCGGAGTTACACGATCTCATGGTCTAAGGAAAAGATACTTGACATTGGAAAAGCTCTAGCAAACGAACTATACGATCTTTGTGCTATGCTTAGGATTGGGTCTTATCCATCACATCATTCTCCTAATGATGTGATCCCGTTATCAATGACATCCAATGTCCATAGTCAGGAAACCATGACTATCTGTTGATCAACGAGCTAGTCAACTAGAGGCTCACTAGGGACATATTGTGGTCTATGTATTCACACGTGTATTATGATTTCCGGATAATACAATTATAGCATGAATAAAATACAATTATCATGAACAAGGAAATATAATAATAATCATTTTATTATTGCCTCTAGGGCATATTTCCAACATCTCTGGGCCCACTCGGTAATGCATCATCATAATGAGCTCAATGCGACTAAGTGGTTAGTCACGGGATAATGCATTATAAAACGAGTAAAGTGACTTGCCGGCAATGGGATTGAATGAGGTATTGGGATACCGACGATCGAATCTCGGGCAAGTAACGTACCGATTGACAAAGGGAATTGTATACGGGATTGCTTGAATCCTCGACATCGTGGTACATCCGATGAGATCATCGTGGAACATTTGGGAGCCAACATGGGTATCCAGATCCCGCTGTTGGTTATTGGCCAGAGAGTTGTCTCGGTCATGTCTACATGATTCCCGAACCCGTAGGGTCTACACACTTAAGGTTCGATGACGCTAGGGTTATAAGGAAGACTTGTATGTGATTACCGAATGTTGTTCGGAGTCCTGGATGAGATCCCGGATGTCACGAGGAGTTCTGGAATGGTCCGGAGGTGAAGATTTATATATGGGAAGTCATCATACGGTCACCGGAAATATTTGGGGGTATACCGGTATTGTACCGGGACCACCAGAGGGGTTCCGGGCGTCCAACGGGAGGGTCCACCTGCCCCGGAGGGCCTTATGGGCTGTAGGTGGAAGGGAACCAGCCCCTAAGTGGGCTGGGCGCCATCCCTCCTAGGGCCCATGCGCCTAGGGTTTGGGGGGAACCCTAAGGGGGGCGCCCCCCTTGCTTGGGGGGGCAAGCCCCCTCCCCCTTGGCCACCGCCCCCCTCTAGATCTCATCTAGAGGGGCCGGCCCCCTTCCTCCTTCTCCCTATAAATATAAGGGTGGAGGGAGGGCTGCAGCACCACATCCAAGGCGCAGCCCCTCCCCTCCCCAACACCTCTCCTTCTCCGCGTGAGCTTGGCGAAGCCTTGCCGGAGAACTGCCACTCCATCACCACCACGCCGTCGTGCTGCTGTTGGAGCCATCTTCCTCAACCTCTCCCTCCTCCTTGCTGGATCAAAGTGCAGGAGACGTCACCAGGCTGCACGTGTGTTGAACGCGGAGGTGCCATTGTTCGGCGCTAAGATCGGAATCCACCGCGATCTGAATCGCTATGAGTACGACTCCTTCATCCGCGTTCTTGCAATGCTTCTGTCTCGCAATATTCAAGGGTATGAAGATGCACTCCCCTCTCTCTTGTTGCTAGTTACTCCATAGATTGATCTTGGTGATGCGTACATTTTTTTTAATTTCTGCAACGATCCCCAACAGTGGCATCATGAGCTAGGTCTATGCGTAGTTTCTATGCACGAGTAGAACACAAGTTTGTTGTGGGCGTCGATTTTGTCAATTTACTTGCCACTACTAGTCTTATCTTGTTTCGGCGGCATCGTGGGATGAAGCGGCCCGGACCGACCTGATACGTCTCCAACGTATCTATAATTTATGAAGCATTCATGCTATATTACTATGTGTTTTGAATGATTATGGGCTTTATTATACACTTTTATATTACTTTTGGGACTAACCTATTAACCGGAGGCCCAGCCCGTATTGTTGTTTTATTGCCTATTTCAGTATTTCGAAGAAAAGGAATATCAAACGAAGTCCAAACGGAATGAAACCTTCGGCATCGTGAATTTTTGGAAGAATATCATCGTGGAGGCTTGGAGATCAAGTCAGAAGACCCTCGAGGAGCCCAGGAGATAGGGGGGCGCCCCCCCCTACAAGGCGCGGCCCCCTGTCTCGTGGACCCCTCGAGCACCCCCCCCCCCCGACCGACTTCTTTCGCCTATATATTCCCTCGTACCCTAAAACCATCGAATATCAAGATAGATCGGGAGTTCCGCCGCCGCAAGCCTCTGTAGCCACCAAAAACCTCTCGGGAGCCCTTCCCGACATCTTGCCGGAGGGGGGATCCTTCACCGGTGGCCATCTTCATCATCCCGGCGCTCTCCATGACGAGGAGGGAGTAGTTCACCCTCGAGGCTGAGGGTATGTACCAGTAGCTATGTGTTTGATCTCTCTCTCTCGTGTTCTCTCTCGTGTTCCCTCTATGGCACGATCTTGATGTATCCTGAGCTTTGCTATTGTAGTTGGATCTTATGATGTTTCTCCCCCTCTACTCTCTTGTGATGAATTGAGTCTCCCCTTTGAAGTTATCTTATCGGATTGAGTCTTTTATGAGAACACTTGATGTATGTCTTGCCGTGCTTATCTGTGGTGACAATAGGAAATCATGTGCCTCTTGATGTATGTTTTGGTGACCAACTTGCGGGTTCCGCCCATGAACCTATGCATAGGGGTTGGCACACGTTCTTGACTCTCCAGTAGAGACTTTGGGGCACTCTTTGAAGTACTTTGTGTTGGTTGAATAGATGAATCTGAGATTGTGTGATGCATATCATACAATCATGCCCACGGATACTTGAGGTGACAATGGAGTATCTAGGTGACATTAGGGTTTTGGTTGATTTGTGTCTTAAGGTGTTATTCTAGTACGAACTCTTTTATAGATCGATCCGAAAGAATAACTTTGAGGTGGTTTCGTACCCTACCATAATCTCTACATTTGTTCTCCGCTATTAGTGGCTTTGGAGTGACTCTTTGTTACATGTTGAGGGATTGTTATATGATCTATCTATGTTATTATTGTTGAGAGAACTTGCACTAGTGAAAGTATGAACCCTAGGCCTTGTTTCCTATCATTGCAATACCGTTTACGCTCACTTTTATCGCTTGCTACCTTGCTGTTTTTATAATTTCAGATTACAAATACCTTTATCTACTATCTATTTTGCACTTGTATCACCATCTCTTCGCCGAACTAGTGCACCTATACAATTAGCCATTGTATTGGGTTTGTTGGGGACACAAGAGACTATTTGTTATTTGGTTGCAGGGTTGTTTGAGAGAGACCATCTTCATCCTACGCCTCCTACGGATTGATAAACCTTAGGTCATCCACTTGAGGGAAATTTGCTACTGTCCTACAAACCTGTGCACTTGCAGGCCCAACAACATCTACAAGAAGAATGTTGTGTAGTAGACATCACGACCTTACACATATGCTTACGTGAGACAGGTTCCACCAACTGACATGCACTAGTTGCATAAGGTGGCTAGCGGGTGTCTGTCTCTCCCACTTTAGTCGGATCGGATTCGATGAAAAGGGTCCTTATGAAGGGTAAATAGCAATTGGCATATCACGTTGTGCTTTTTGGCGTAGGTAAGAAACGTTCTTGCTACAAACCTATAGTAGCCACGTAAAAAAACTTGCAACAACAATTAGAGGACGTCTAACTTGTTTTTACAGAATATGTCATGTGATGTGATATGGCCAAAAAGGCTGTGATGAATGAAATATATGTGATGTATGAGATTGATCATGTTCTTGTAATAGGAATCACGACTTGCATGTCGATGAGTATGACAACCGGCAGGAGCCATAGGAGTTGTCTTTATTTATTATATGGCCTACGTGTCATTGAATAGCACCATGCAATTACTTTACTTTATTGCTAAACCATTAGCCATAGTAGTAGAAGTAATAGTTGGTGAGACAACTTCATGGAGACACGATGATGGAGATCATGATGATGGAGATCATGGTGTCATGCCGATGACAATGATGATCATGGCGCCCCGAAGATGGAGATCAAAAGGAGCAAAATGATATTTGCCATATCATGTCACTATTTGATTGCATGTGATGTTTATCATGTTTTTGCATCTTATTTGCTTAGAACGACGGCAGCATAAATAAGATGATCCCTCATAAAATTTCAAGAAAGTGTTCCCCCTAACTGTGCGCCGCTGTGAAAGTTTGTTGTTTCAAAGCACCACGTGATGATCGGGTGTGATAGATTCTAACATTCGCATACAACGGGTGTAAGCCAGATTTACACATGCAAACCACTTAGGTTGACTTGACGAGCCTAGCATGTACAGACATGGCCTCGGAACACAAGAGACCGAAAGGTCGAACATGAGTCATATAGAAGATACGATCAACATGAAGATGTTCACCGATGATGACTAGTCCGTCTCACGTGATGATCGGACACGGCCTAGTTGACTCGGATCATGGATCACTTAGATGACTAGAGGGATGTCTATCTGAGTGAGAGCTCATTAAATAAATTGATTAGATGAACTTAGTCTAAAATCTTTGCAATATGTCTTGTAGATCAAATGGCCCACGCTAATGTTACCCTCAACTTCAACGTGTTCCTAGAGAAAACCAAGCTGAAAGACGATGGTAGCAACTATACGGACTGGGTCCGGAACTTGAGGATCATCCTCATAGCTGCCAAGAGAGCTTATGTCCTAGATGCACTGCTAGGTGAAGCACCCGTTTTCCCAGCAACTCAAGACGTTATGAATGCCTGGTAGTCGCGTAGTGATGATTACTCCCTGGTTTAGTGCGGCATGCTTTACAGCTTAGAACCGGGGCACCAAAAGCGTTTTGAGCAGCACGGAGCATATGAGATGTTCCAAGAGCTGAAAATGGTTTTCCAAGCTCATGCCCGGGTCAAGAGATATGAAGTCTCCGACAAGTTCTATAGTTGTAAGATGGAGGAGAATAGTTCAGTCAGTGAGCACATACTCAAAATGTTTGGGTTGCACAACTGCTTGTCTCAGCTGGGAGTTAATATCCCAGATGACGCGGTCATTGACAGAATCCTTTAGTCGCTACCACCTAGCTACAAGAGCTTTGTGATGAATTACAATATGCAGGGATGGTGAAAACCATTCCTGAGGTATTTTCAATGCTGAAATCAGCGGAGGTGGAGATCAAAAAGGAACATCAAGTGTTGATGGTCAATAAAACCACTAGTTTCAAGAAAGGCAAGGGTAATAAGAACTTCAAGAAGGACGACAAGGGAGTTGCCGCGCCCGGTAAGCCAGTTGCCAGGAAGAAGCCAAAGCATGGACCCAAACCTGAGACTGGGTGCTTTTATTGCAAGGGAAACGGTCACCGGAAGCGGAACTGCCCCAAGTACTTAGCGGACAAGAAGGCCGGCAACACCAAAGGTATATGTGATATACATGTTATTGATGTGTACCTTACCAGTACTAGTGGTAGCTCCTGGGTATTTGATACCTGTGCGGTTGCTCATATTTGTAACTCAAAATAGGAGCTGCGCAATAAGCGAAGACTGGCGAAGGACAAGGTGACGATGCACGTCGGGAATGGTTCCAAGGTCGATGTGATCGCCGTTGGCACGCTACCTCTACATTTACCTACGAGATTAGTTTTAAACCTCAATAATTGTTATTTAGTGCCAGCTTTGAGCATGAACATTGTATCTGGATCTCGTTTAATACGAGATGGCTACTCATTTAAATCCGAGAATAATGGTTGTTCTATTTATATGAGAGATATGTTTCATGGTCATGCCCTGATGGTCAATGGTTTATCCTTAATGAATCTCGAATGTGATGTTACACATATTCATAGTGTGAATACCAAAAGATGTAAGATTGATAATGATAGTCCCACATACCTGTGGCACTACCGCCTTGGTCACATTGGTGTCAAACACATGAAGAAGCTCCATGCAGATGGACTTTGGAGTCTCTTGATTACGAATCATTTGACACGTGCGAACCATGCCTCATGGGCAAAATGACCAAGACTCCGTTCTCCGGAACAATGGAGCGAGAAACCAACTTATTGAAAATCATACATACTGATATGTGGTCCAATGAGCGTTGAGGCTCACGGTGGCTATCATTATGTTCTCACACTCACTGATGACTTAAGTAGATATGGGTATGTCTACTTGATGAAACACAAGTCTGAGACCTTTGAAAAGTTTAAGGAATTTCAGAGTGAGGTAGAGAATCAACGTGACAGAAAAATAAAGTTCTTGCGATCAGATTGTGGGGGAGAATATTTAAGTCACGAGTTTGGTATGCACTTAAGGAAATGTGGAATTGTTTCACAACTCACGTCGCCTAGAACACCTCAGCGTAATGGTGTGTCCGAACGTCGTAATTGCATTCTATTGGATATGGTGCGATCTATGATGTCTCTTACCGATTTACCGCTATCATTTTGGGGATACGCTTTAGAGACAACTACATTCACTTTTAATAGGGCACCGTCTAAATCCGTTGAGACGACACCGTATGAATTATGGTTTGGAAAGAAACCTAAGCTGTCGTTTCTAAAAGTTTGGGGATGCGATGCTTATGTGAAGAAACTTCAACCTGAAAAGCTCGAACCCAAGTTGGAAAAGTGCGTCTTCATAGGATACCCTAAAGAAACCATTGGGTATACCTTCTACCTCAGATCCGAAGGCAAGATCTTCGTTGCCAAGAACGGGTCCTTTCTGGAGAAAGAGTTTCTCTCGAAAGAAGTAAGTGGGAGGAAAGTAGAACTTGATGAAGTATTGCCTCTTGAACCGGAAAGTAGCGCAGCTCAGGAAGATGTTCTTGTGGTGCCTGCACCGTCTAGAGAGGAAGTTAATGATGATGATCATGGTACTTCCGATCAAGATGCTACTGAACTTCGTAGGTCGACAAGGACATGTTCCACACCAGAATGGTATGGCAACCCTGTCCTGGAAATCATGTTGTTAGACAACGGTGAACCTTTGAACTATGAAGAAGCAATGGCGGGCCCATACTCCAACAAATGGCTTGAAGCCATGCAATCCGAGATAGGATCCATGTATGAAAACAAAGTATGGACTTTGACAGGCTTGCCCGATGATCGGCGACTGATAGAAAATAAATGGATCGGACGCGGATGGTAATATTACCATCTATAAAGCTCGACTTGTCGCTAAGGGTTACCGACAAGTTCAAGGGGTTGACTACGATGAGACCTTCTCTCCCGTAGCGAAGCTGAAGTCCATCTGAATCATGTTAGCAATTGCCGCATTCTATGATTATGAGATATGGCAAATGGACGTCAAAACGGCATTCCTTAGCGGCTTTCTTAAGGAAGAATTGTATATGATGCAGCCGGAAGGTTTTGTCGATCCTAAGAATGCTAACAAGGTATGCAAGCTCCAGCGCTCCATCTATGGGCTGGTGCAAGCATCTCGGAGTTGGAACATTCGCTTTGATGAAATGATCAAAGCGTTTGGGTTTATGCAGACTTATGGAGAAGCCTGCGTTTACAACAAAGTGAGTGGGAGCTCTGTAGCATTTCTCATATTGTATGTAGATGACATACTGTTGATGGGAAATGATATAGAACTTTTGGACAGCATAAAGGCCTACTTGAATAAGTGTTTTTCAATGAAGGACCTTGGAGAAGCTGCTTACATATTAGGCATCAAGATCTATAGAGATAGATCGAGACGCCTCATAGGTCTTTCACAAAGCACATACCTTGATAAGATATTGAAGAAGTTCAATATGGATCAGTCCAAGAAGGGGTTCTTACTTGTGTTGCAAGGTGTGAAATTGAGCTCAGCTCAATGCCCGACCACGGCAGAAGATAGAGAAAATATGAGTGTCATCCCCTATGCCTCGACCATAGGGTCTATCATGTATGCCATGTTGTGTACCAGACCTGATGTAAACCTTGTCGTAAGTTTGGTAGCAAGGTACCAAAGTAATCCCGGCATGGAACACTGGACAGCGGTCAAGAATATCCTGAAGTACCTGAAAAGGACTAAGGATATGTTTCTCGTTTATGGAGGTGACGAAGAGCTCATCGTAAAGGGTTACGTCGATGCTAGCTTTGACACAGATCTGGATGACTCCAAGTCACAAACCGGATATGTGTATATTTTAAATGGTGGGGCAGTAAGCTGTTGTAGTAGCAAGAAAAGCGTCGTGGCGGGATCTACATGTGAAGCGGAGTACATGGCAGCCTCGGAGGCAGCACATGAAGCAATCTGGATGAAGGAGTTCATTACCGACCTAGGAGTTATTCCCAATGCGTCGGGCCCGATGACTCTCTTCTGTGACAACACTGGAGCTATTGCCCTTGCCAAGGAGCCCAGGTTTCATAAGAAGACCAGGCACATCAAGCGTCGCTTCAACTCCATTCATGAAAATGTTCAAGATGGAGACATAGATATTTGCAAAGTGCATACAGATCTGAATGCCGCAGATCCGTTGACTAAACCTCTTCCGCGAGCAAAACATGATCAACACCAGAACTCTATGGGTGTTCAATTCATCACGGTGTAACTAGATTATTGACTCTAGTGCAAGTGGGAGACTGTTGGAAATATGCCCTATAGGCAATAATAAAATGATTATTACTATATTTCCTTGTTCATGGTAATTGTCTACTATTCATGCTATAATTGTATTTACCGGAAACCGTAATACATGTGTGAATACATAGAACACAACATGTCCCTAGTGAGCCTCTAGTTGACTAGCTCGTTGATCAACAGATAGTCATGGTTTCCTGACTATGGACATTGGATGTCATTGATAACGGGATCACATCATTAGGAGAATGATGTGATGGACAAGACCCAATCCTAAGCATAGCACAAGATTGTGTAGTTCGTTTGCTAAAGCTTTTCTAATGTCAAGTATTATTTCCTACCATGAGATTGTGTAACTCCCGGATGCCGTAGGAGTGCTTTGGGTGTACCAAACGTCACAACATAACTGGGTGACTATAAAGGTGCATTACAGGTATCTCCGAAAGTATCTGTTGGGTTGGCGTGAATCGAGACTGGGATTTGTCATTCGTATGATGGAGAGGTATCTCTGGGACAACTCGGTAATGCATCATCATAATGAGCTCAATGTGACTAAGTGGTTAGTCACGGGATCATGCATTACGGAACGAGTAAAGTGACTTGCCGGTAACGGGATTGAACGAGGTATTGGGATACCGACGATCGAATCTCGGGCAAGTAACGTACCGATTGACAAAGGGAATTGTATACGGGATTGTTTGAATCCTCGACATTGTGGTTCATCCGATGAGATCATCGTGGAACATGTGGGAGCCAACATGGGTATCCAGATCCCGCTGTTGGTTCTTGGCCAGAGAGCTGTCTCGGTCATGTCTGCATGATTCCCGAACCCGTAGGGTCTACACACTTAAGGTTCGATGATGCTAGGGTTACAAGGAAGATTTGTATGTGATTACCGAATGTTGTTAGGAGTCCCGGATGAGATCCCGGACGTCACGGGAGTTCCGGAATGGTCCGGAGGTGAAGATTTATATATGGGAAGTCATCATGTGATCACTGGAAATATTCGGGGGTATACCGGCATTGTATCGGGACCACCGGAGGGGTTCCGAGGGTCCACCGGGAGGGTCCACCTGCCCCGGAGGGCCTTATGGGCTGTAGGTGGAAGGGAACCAGCCCCTAAGTGGGCTGAGCGCCATCCCCCCTAGGGCCCATGCGCCTAGGGTTTGGGGGGAACCCTAAGGGGGGCGCCCCCCTTGCTTGGGGGGCAAGCCCCCTCCCCCTTGGCCGCCGCCCCCCTTTAGATCTCATCTAGAGGGGCCGGCCCCCTTCCCCCTTCTCCCTATAAATAGAGGGGTGGAGGGAGGGCTGCTGCACCACATCCAAGCGCAGCCCCTCCCCTTCCCAACACCTCTCCTCCTCCGCGTGAGCTTGGCAAAGCCCTGTAGGAGAACTGCCACTCCATCACCACCACGCTGTCGTGCTGCTGTTGGAGCCATCTTCCTCAACCTCTCCCTCCTCCTTGCTGAATTAAGGTGCGGGAGACATCATCAGGCTGCACGTGTGTTGAACGCGGAGGTGACGTTGTTTGGCGCTAAGATCGGAATCCACCGCAATCTGAACCGCTACGAGTACGACTCCTTCATCCGCGTTCTTGCAATGCTTCCGTCTCACGATATTCAAGGGTATGAAGATGCACTCCCCTCTCTCTCGTTGCTAGTTACTCCATAGATTGATCTTAGTGATGCGTAGAAAATTCTTAATTTCTGCAACGATCCTCAACACCGTGTAGGGCGGAAGCAAGGAAGGATGAGATCTTCCCGGCTTCATGATATGACTTCCTCGATGAAAAACCTAGAGAGAGCAAAGGCACATCGCTGACAAAACTCCAATTGCAACTGTGCTCGCTCTCCCCGGCCCGAGATGAGTGCCGCAGAGTGGGCGTGGTGGAGATGGCCGGAGAGAGGCACAACGTCGCCTGAAGCGCGGTTGCACGTTGCTGCCTCCGCCGGAGAAGAACGGTCGAGATTGCGTGCTTTTGTCCTGGGTGCGGAGGATGGGGTTGGCGGTGTGATGTTACCCGGGGAGATGGAGCGGTGAAGAGTAGCAATTGCGTGGTCACGGCATCACCAGGGGGTCGATGTGGGGATGGGAAAGGCCGCGTGACGGCAGACGGGAGAAGCGGATAGGTGGTGGGATTGGGATGAGATCATGTGTGGGGGTGTGTACGTGGGATTTGATCTATTCTACCTATATCCACAGCTGCAAGGTGGATAGGCACTAGCCTTGCACACCACCACCACCGATCGACCACGCGCCTCTACCAGCAAGCACCGCGCCTGATCTCCTCGCTGCTGTTGCTCGTCCTCCGTGTTAGCATCTTCCATGGGCGGAGCAAGAGAAAGGACGGGATGTGAGGCAACCCCTCCTCCTCTAGGTCATATCAGATCGAGCAGGGCCGGAAGATTGGGCTGGGCACAAGTTCGCGAGGACGAAAAAACAGGAAAATGAACGGAAATCACGGGAGCGCTTAAATAAGGGAATCGGGATATGGGTCTGCGTGGACTAAAAACAGGAAACTGAACGGGAATTACGGGAGCGAATGAATAAGCAATTGGGAGGGACGAAGGGGTTGGGGGGTGTCGACGAAACAATTGACGTAAGAGGGGAGACGGAACGCTCCGTTTCTTTTAGGTAGTAGAGATTTAACATTTTAATACTTGTTAAACTATTTTCACATAAATGTTCAACATTTTTCATATACTAGTTTAACATTTTTTCGTACTTAATTAAGATTTTCAAAATTACTTTTTCTACATTTTTAAATACTTTTTCAATATTTCTCAAATACTTGTTCGACAATTTATAATACTTATTCAACATTTGTCAAATACTTGTTCAACATTTTCAATTTTTTGTTCAAAGTTTTTTAAATACTTTTTCAACATTTTTTAATATTTATTCAATATTTTTCAAATAGTTTTTCAACATTTTTTTCAAATGTGTTTTCGAAGAGTGTTCTCTCTCTCTCTTTCTCTCTCTCTCTATCTCTCTCTCTGAGTGTGTGCGTAGAATACTTTAAGGTATAATGAAAAGTACAAAAAAAAGCAAAAATCAAGAACAGGAAACAAAAAGAAAAAAGAAAAAATAAAGAAAAAACAGGAGCCTCCCGCGCTGCTGGGCTGGCTCATATGGGGTGGCCCGACGCAAAGCTTCCCCTGTTTGCTTACGGCGGGAAATAGGGGTGCCCGTCGGTTTTGCAGTAAGCGAAAATAAGACTGGTGTTCGTGTTTGCTGCTGATAAGTACCAAAAAGATGACGGAATAAGTACCAAAATATGTTTTCTATTTTTGTAATTTTGTAAAATATGTTTTAATAAATGTACTAAATTAAAAAGATGACGGATTAAGTACCAAAAATGGTTTATTACTTTGAAAACTAAATTGTTAGAAATAAATGTGCGGCATTTTGTAAATACACGATAAACTTTTTTAAAACACACAATGAATAGTTTATTACTTCGAAAACTAAATTGTTTGGCATAAATATGTGAACATTTTTTAAATACATGATAAACTATTTTAAAACACAAAATGAACCTTTTTCAAAGATAAGGTAAACTTTTTCCCAAAACACTTTTTAGGTAATATAGAAAAATTCTTGCAAAATGTTCCCAATCTATTTAGTACTACAACATTAAAAAGGAAAAAATGAAGGAAAAAACAGAAAGAGAAAAAACAATACCATTTTTAGAACAAATTAAAACAATACCTGCCGATGTGCTTACGTGCACCCTGCGTCCGCACTGGGCCTGGCCTATTTTGGAGGGGGGCACTTGAGACGACACTATATTCAGCCTCTTGCCTAAAAAACTATATTCAGCCTCACGATAAGTGAGTTCTAGACGTTCCCAATCTATCTCAAGCGCCTCCTGCTACTTAGCTACGAGTAGCTAAGTATTGTGAGAATGCTCTTCACTTGGGAGGCTGGGGGCATTGTTTTGGAGCACGCCACATCGCCAATTGCTCACATTGGAGGGAAATTCCACCCGCTCTCTCCGCATCCTACCCCCACAAATATATGACGACCGACAAGCAAACCCTAGTCAAACTCACCCTGTACTCACTCGACCTCTCCACTTCTCCCCCAAATCCACTTCGTTTTCCCCTCGCCATGTCTGACAGTGAATCTGACCTATCGGAGTGGATCAAGGCCGTCGGGGATTCCAATGGCTTGTCGGCGCCCGACAAGGAGGAGCTAGCACTCCGCATTGCCCTCCGTCGGGCGCTGTTGGATCGGGGCGACAACTCCTCTTCCGGGGCGTTGGCGACTGGTCGGGTGGGGAGTATTAGCTCTGCGGTGCCCCGCGCTCGTCCGAAGCGCTCCCTTTCGGCCCCAGCCAGGCATCACCCAGTACCGCCCTCAACTGCCCCTCCGGAGCATCGCTAGGTGCTGTTGCCGGTGGAACCGCGGCCGGAGTCCTTGGGTCGTGCGTATCGGCTCGCAAAGAAGCGGGCGGCTAACAGTCGCGAATCCAAGGGAGGATCGAGCAGATCCGCGCCACAGCCACTTCCCCCGGCCAGCGACGATGACGAGGACCTCCGCACCGCCATCCTCCGCTCGTACATGTCCGCAGAGACGGACACCCACCATCGTTGCCGCAAAGATGCGAAGGCGCTCCATGGCGCTGGAGGAGTCGGAGCGGTTGGCGAGGCAGCAGGCGACAACGGCGGAGAGAACCGCAGGTCTCCGGGAGGAGCAGTACCACGAAGCCCGTCGCATGGCGGGCATCATCATCTCATTGTCCTCCTCCTCCGCTTCAGACAACGACGATGATGACGACGCGCCTGGAGCAGCTGACACCTACGCCAAGTCCAGCCGCCGAGACCCCAAGGGGAAGCGTCCGACATGGAGGAAGTGATGAAATCCCCTCCCCTGCCGGTTTTAGTTGATTTTTAGTACTGTAAATGATGAGCTCGGCCGTCATCTTTTGTATCGGACTATGTTATCTATGCGGGATTGCCATGTTCTATGATCAAGTATGTAGAAACACCGTTTACATGGTTTTGTATGTTTTGGCACAAGACATATGAGGGATGCGGCTGTGAAACAAAAGAAATAAGGTTCACCCGGTCACCTTCAGCGGACGCGTCCGCGGACGTATAGGGGGTCAAATTAGATGACCGCGGGTGTAGATGCTCTTATGAGTCTCTGCTAGAGTTGCTCTAGCCAAGCTATAGTACCACCCTAGTGGTTGTATGGACCCAATCGCGCGTCATGCCATAGCCTACCACTGAACATACATCTCGCAATCTCTCAGTAATCCAAGATAGCCAAATGAATTCCATTCTAAAAGGTCACCAAATTTGTGAGCGTCCCTTGGGCCGCCCAAGTGGTAAAATGTAGGAGGAGGCGACTGTTGTGAAAAAAGCACTGGCTGCCACTCTCCGGATGCAGACTAGCCTAGCCGCTGGAACCCTCATATAGCTAAGAATAAAGCCACGTCCTTTTCGTTCGTCTCACAGTCTCTCCTTCAACTCCCTTTGTCCTTCCGTACTGCTGCCACTCGGATGTCAAAGTCAAACTGTAGTATCCATCAGATCAGTGTCAGCGTGTGATAGACACCGGGCACGTGCACCGCATCGCCGTGTTAGCTGCGCGTGGGAGTTAGCTGCGCTTCAATTCGGAACCGTAGAAAGTTCTGGTTCGGCGAGCTTGCACCTCTCACCACCTGTCTTAAGTCGACTGAAGTGGTACCACAAAGCTATAGCTAGATTGATGGCATTAAAGCTAGGAAATCGCGCGAACATTTTACAAGATCGCCGCCCCCGGAAGCAACCGCGGTGAATCGTCCCGGCCTCGCCGGCCAGACCCACGCTGTCTTGCGACGACGGCGACGTCGCCTTAGACGCCTACCGTCTGTTTCAGGAAACGATTCCCAACTGCTTTTTCATTTGGCCTAGCCGAGCTCTCGACTGGTCGTCAGCTACGTCGTAGCACAGCTAGCGATCCATCTGAGCTTAACCATCTCTATCTATCTATACGTTAATAGTGTTCATCACTAAGTGTGGCACTTAGCTGATGGAGTAAAGAAAACTCTGCCGCTTTGTTGGAAGCAAGTGGCAGTAGGTTTACTTGGGTAGGGCGGTTGCATGCCCCGGCCTGCCCCGGGTGCTGTCTCCCCTGGTTCTGCTCGTCTCTTGTTTTACTCTTCCGTTCTTGTGTGCGCCCAAAGCATATAGCCGACATGTTTGATGACTACCTGTTCCGCGTAGAAATCACCAGAACCCATCAGAAATTCTGCACCGAGCGTCAGCGCGTCGAAAATGACTCTTGTTTCCCTTTTCTTTTACCCAAAGTAGGCATAAAGGCCCTAGAGAAAATATATTATTGGACCTACTAGAAGAGGCATCGTGGATTGCATCACCCTTTTATGAGCCCATGCCTTCAAGGACTGCATACAATCTCATGGACTGTGACCAGATAATTGCATACAGTTCCATAATTTATTGTAATATAATTAGATAACCCAACGCAAATGGATAATATTGTTAAAATGCTTTTGGGGGACAAAATAATTCCTCATAAGATTTTTTTAATACCAAACCTTAGAATAAAATTCAAATTCATTTAGTAAAAGTTGAAGGAAAACTACAACTACGTCCAAAACGTTATCTTTTTAAAATTCAAGTAATGACATCTTTGATTTGCAAGCTTCCTTAACATAAGATTAGAAAAAACGCCTCCTCCTCTGCCTCATACCGGCCGCCGGCGGCGCAGGAGGCCCCCCGTGATGGACGCCGCGATGCACGACTCCCGTTGCCTGGGTCACAGGGGGCTCGTCGTAGGGAGGAGGCCGACCGCCTCCGTTGCGAGGATCTGCGCCGTGAGGACGACCTTCGGGAGGAGTTGCAGCGCCAGCCATATCTCATTGTGATTAGCTGGCCCGGGTCCGAGGTGGGGAAAAACTCGCGCAAAGGTGGTTGTAGCCCCGCAGATCTGGATGACCGACGGATGCACCAGATTGGCAGCGGCGCGCGTTCAGGTCACCTTGGTACTCGCCTAGCCGCACCGCCGGTGAGGAACCGGCTCCGGCGGGGCCGTCGGTGAAGCGGAAGAAGAACAAGAAGAAGAAGCGCCCAAGTGGGACCGATGGACCGCCCACTAGTGATGGGTCTGGGAGGCCGGTGGTGGGAGGGCCGGAGCAGGAGGCTCCGGCAGCCCCCCCCCCCCCCCCCCCCGGGGTCAAAGTTGGTCATGCCCGAACTCATGAGGAGACGATGTGCATCTATTGTGAGTGCGTCGGGCACTTCCGCTTGGAGTGTCTGGCGCCCCCTCCGTGCCCCACCACTCTGGCCTATCTGGGGTACGGGGTGGAGGGACGGCTTCTACTATGTGGACGTGGCCCTTGAGGAGGAGCCTATCAGACCGCACCTGGCTGGGATCACCCTAGTCCTAGATCAGCAGCCACCATCGGCGGTTTGTGGTTACTGCTGAGGTCAACCAGGCGGAGCTGTCGGTGTACATTGGCGACTACAGGGATAGCGCCTTCTCCTAGGAGGTCACTGAGACTACACTGATGGTCTTCTCGGTGCCCTTCCCCTCAGCTGAGATGCTGAATGTCTGCACCCGCGACCACGTCAAGTGCCCCATCAACAAGTTCATGATCTCCATTTAGAAGGTCGATGTGGAACCAGACACGGTTGCCCCCCTCGCCTAGGTATGGATGTTTATCTACAGGCTTCTGACCGGGGGCAAACGTGACCACATTCTCAAGGCCATCTCGGAGCCGGTGGGAAAGCTTCTAACCGTCGACCTGGATTCCTTGGAGGGGGACGGACCGGCTCGTGTCGAGCTTCTGTGCCAGGCACCGGCGGATGTGGACGGTATACCGCTGATCTTCTACTTCGGCAAGAACAAGGGCAAGTGCATCACCTACGAGCTTGACTTGGAGGGCCCCGCTACACCGCCTCTACCGGGTGTGGGGTTGGCCACGACCAGCGCCGACCCTCCCATGCCCAGCCTCGGCACCCGGCTGGTGACCTCCCTGGCGGTGGCGTCTAGGCAGAGCGCCCGTCTCTGCTGGTCCCGGACTCTTCCGGGCAGCCAAGTCCCGACGGTTCCCGAGTTGGCGGCCATGTGTGTGGCTGCACGCGATCTCACTCCAGGTACGACACCCCCACCTCTGGTCATTCATATTCCGGTTCTTGATTTCTAGTCCTTGAAACGACACCACTCGCAAACCTCAGCGACGTTGCGTCAGATTGCGACATTGTGTTTCGGGGTGAGAAAGGTCCCCGTCTTGAGAAAATTTCAGCCATTTGTGCCAGAGAGTGGCTGGATGGTGTACTCGTTGAAGCCCATGCCTGGGTTGAGCAGCGAGTTGCGGATGCCTCGGTCCCATCTAACCTTGGGCATAGAGAGCCCGGGGATGGATCGGGCCCTAGCCGACCGCCCTCCCGGCTTGACACCCCTGGTAGCCCTTCGGTAGGAAGGGCTCTGTGGGGAAGGCCGCCTACGCGCCTCCATTCCTCTAAGCAGGTGATGATGGTCCATGGCGATAGTCCTGGGGCCCACCCTAGAGCTGACACGGCAGCTGATGCCCCTGCTAGGAGGGGGCGTCGCGGTCGTCCGGCAAAACACGTGCCCCGTCCTGCTGATGGCGGGAGGGCTAGCTTGGCCCCACCTGAGAGACCTAGTGACACAAGTGAGGTTCCCATATGAAGCTCCTATGCTGGAACATTAGGGGCTTCGGCAACCTGGGCCGCCGATGCCAATTGATCGATTACATCCGGCAGGAAGATATCGACATAGTAGGTCTCCAGGAAATGATTTGTCAGGACTTCTCCATTCACTAGTTACAGGGGATATCTAGACACCCGTTTGTCTGGCAATGGCTGCTGGCGTCTGGGTTATTTGGAGGCATCCTTCTAGGGGTCAGGGAAGAGTTCTTCTCAGTAGATGATATGGACCATAGAGAATTCTTCCTTAGTATGTCCATCACCGACCGACGTGTGATCCTCAGTTGGGAGGTGAGCATTGTCTATGGCCCGGCTGACCAAAGGCGGTCGGTGGAGTTCTTGGCCAAGCTGAAAGATAAGGTAGAATGATACACTATGCCAGTTGTAGTGGCTGGGGACTTCAACCTTATTTGGCAGGAGGCCGACAAGAGCTCCCCTAACATCGATCGGATGCTAATGCGCATGTCCAACGACTGCATAGCATATTTGGCCCTATGTGAGATAGCCCTTATAGGGGCTAGGTTCACATGGAAAAATAAATAGGTGGGCCCTATCCGGAGTGTGCTGGATCGGGTCCTGGTATCGGTAACAGTGGGGATTATGTTCCCACTGTGCATGTTGTGGGCGGTAACTAGAGTTGGCTCCAACCACATTCCCCTGCTATTCTCGTTAAGGGAAGGGTCCCCGCCGTGGCCCAGGTGCTTCCACTTCGAACCATCATAGCTATTACAGTCAGGGTTCGTTGAGCTGGTACGGGACCGTTAGGAGCAAGCAGCAGCCAGCCTAGGTGTTGATCACTGATACGTCTCCAACGTATCTATAATTTTTGATTGCTCCATGCTACTTTATCTACTGTTTTAGGCAATATTGGGCTTTATTATCCATTTTTATATTATTTTTGGACTAACCTATTAACTGGAGGCCCAGCCCAGATTTGTTGTTTTATGCCTATTTCAGTATTTCGAGGAAAAGGAATATCAGACGGAGTCAAAACGGAACGAAATCAACTGGAGAAGTTATTTTTGGAAGGAAGCCACCCGAAGGACTTGGAATGCACGTCGGGAGATACGGGAGGTGCTCACGAGGGTGGGGGCACCCCCCTGGGCATGGCCCCCTGCCTCGTGGGACCCCCGTAGCTCCACCGACGTACTTCCTGCACCCATATATACCTACATACCCAAAAACTTCCAGAACAGAACCTAGATCGGGAGTTCCGCTGCCGCAAGCCTCTGTAGCCACCAAAAACCAATCGGGGCCCTGTTCCGGCACCCTGCCAGAGGGGGATCCCATCATTGGAGGCCATCTTCATCATCCCGGCGCTATCCATGATGAGGAGAGAGTAGTTCACCCTCGGGGCTGAGGGTATGTACCAGTAGCTATGTGTTTGATCTCTCTCTCTCTCGTGTTCCTCTATGGCACGATCTTGATGTATCCCGAGCTTTGCTATTGTAGTTGGATCTTATGATGTTTCTCCCCCTCTACTCTCTTGTGATGAATTGAGTTTTCCCCTTTGAAGTTATCTTATCGGATTGAGTCTTTTATGAGAACACTTGATGTATGTCTTGCCGTGATCATCTGTGGTGACAATGGGATATCATGTGCCACTTGATGTATGTTTTGGTGACCAACTTGCAGGTTCCGCCCATGAACCTATGCATAGGGGTTGGCACACGTTCTTGACACTCCGATAGAAACTTTGGGGCACTCTTTGAAGTACTTTTATGTTGGTTGGATGAATCTGAGATTGTGCGACGCATATCGTATAATCATGCCCATGGATACTTGAGGTGACAATGGAGTATCTAGGTGATATTAGGGTTTTAGTTGATTTGTGTCTTAAGGTGTTATTCTAGTATGAACTCTATGATGGATTGAGCGGAAAGAATAGCTTTATGTTATTTTACTACGAACTCTTTTATAGATCGATCCGAAAGAATAACTTTGAGGTGGTTTCGTACCCTACCATAATCTCTACGTTTGTTCTCCGCTATTAGTGTCTTTGGAGTGACTCTTTGTTGCATGTTGAGGGCTTGTTATATGATCTATCTATGTTATTATTGTTGAGAGAACTTGCACTAGTGAAAGTATGAACCCTAGGCCTTGTTTCCTAGCATTGCAATACCGTTTACGCTCACTTTTACCACTTGTTACCTTGCTGTTTTTATATTTTCAGATTACAAAAACCTTTATCTACTATCTATTTTGCACTTGTATCTTCATCTCTTCGCCGAACTAGTGCACCTATACAATTTACCATTGTATTGGGTGTGTTGGGGACACAAGAGACTCTTTGTTATTTGGTTGCAGGGTTGTTTGAGAGAGACCATCTTCATCCTACGCCTCCTACGGATTGATAAACCTTAGGTCACTTGAGGGAAATTTGCTACTGTCCTACAAACCTGTGCACTTGCAGGCCCAACAACGTCTACAAGAAGGTTGTGTAGTAGACATCAAGATCTTTTCTGGCGCCGTTGTCGGGGAGGCTAGGTAAAGGGTACTCACGCTCCGTGAACTAAGCTCTTTTTTGGCGAGGTGAGTGCTTGAAGGTATATCTTTAGATCTTGCAATCGAATCTTTTTGTTTCTTGTTTTAGCACTAGTCTAGTTTATAAAAGAAAACTACAAAAAATGGAGTTAAGTTTGTCTCATACGCTTCATCTTTTTAATATCTTTCGTGAGTATGATGGAAAGGAAAATTGTGCTCAAGTGCTAGAAGAAGAAATCTATAAAATGTTTGTCACTAAATATCTGAATGATGAGCATGATTGCAATGTTGTTAGTATGAATTCCTTGAATATCCATGATGCTAATGATATGCAAAGCCACAAGCTTGGGGAAGCTATGTTTGATGAATATGATATTTTTTGTCCTCCAAGCTTTGATGAGCAAAATTACTATGATGAAAGCATTCCTCCTATCTATGATGATTATTGTGATGACACGTATGCTTTAAAGAATAATGATAACCATGAAACGTGTCATCTTGATCTTAATTTTCAATCACATGATAGTTATTTTGTTGAGTTTGCTCCCACTACTATTCATGAGAAGAAATTTGTTTATGTTGAGAGTAGTAAATTTTCTATGCTTGTAGATCATGAAAAGAATGCTTTTGGTGCTGGTTATATTGTTGAATTGATTCATGATGCTACTGAAAATTATTATGAGAGAGGAACATATGCTTATAGGAATTGCAATAATGTCAAGTTTCCTCTCTATGTGCTTAAAATCTTGAAGTTATGCTTGTTGTACCATCCTATGCTAGTTGATTATTGTTCCCATAAGTTGTTTGCTCACAAAATCCCTATGCATAGGAAGTGTGTTAGGCTTAAATTTGCTAGTCATATGCTTCATGATGCTCCCGTTATGTTTCAATTCTTATCTTTTATGTGAGCATCATTGCCATCATCATGGCTAGCTAGAAAGGCATTAAAGAAAAGCGCTTGTTGGGAAACAAACCAATATTTACCCTTACTGTTTTTGTGTGTCCACATGATTATGCTACTGTAGTAATAATGTTTTATAGCTTTTGTTTCAATAAAGTGCCAAGTAGAACCTTTGGGAAGACTCAGGTGAAGTTTACATGATCTTGCTGTAGAAAACAGAAACTTTAGCGCTCACAAGATTAACTGCCATTTTTTACTGGAGAGTGCTTTTAGGTTGATTCTTTTTGCAGATGATTAATAGACAAATTTATCAGGTCCATAAATTTATTTCATAATTTTTGGGG
Source organism: Triticum aestivum (assembly GCF_018294505.1). NCBI lineage: Eukaryota > Viridiplantae > Streptophyta > Magnoliopsida > Poales > Poaceae > Triticum > Triticum aestivum. Next base: position 601,554,682 of record NC_057801.1, read on the forward strand.
TTCCAGAAGTATATGTTTGATACAGATTACTACAGACTTTTCTGTTTTTGACAGATTCTGTTTTTCGTGTGTTGTTTGCTTATTTCAATGCATCTATAGCTAATAAATTAGTTTATAAACCATAAGGAAGTTGGAATACAGTAGGTTTAACACCTATATAAATAAATAATGAGTTCATTACAGTACCTTGAAGTAGTCTTTTGTTTTCTTTCACTAACGAAGCTCACGAGATTTCTATTGAGTTTTGTGTTGTGAAGTTTTCAAGTTTTGGGTGAATTCTTTTGATGGATTATAGAACAAAGAGTGGCAAGAGCCTAAGCTTGGGGATGCCCATGGCACCCCCAAGATAATCCAAGGACACCAAAAAGTCAGAGCTTGGGGATGCCCCGGAAGGCATCCCCTCTTTCGTCTACTTCCATCGGTAATTTACTTGGAGCTATATTTTTATTCACTACATGATATGTGTTTTGCTTGGAGCGTCTTGTATTATTTGTGTCTTTACTTGTTAGTTTGCCACAATTATCCTTGCTGTACACACCTTTTGAGAGAGCCATACATTATATGGAATTTGCTACAATACTCTACGTGATTCACTTATATCTTTTGAGCTTGATAGTTTTGCTCATAGTGCTTCACTTATATCTTTTGAGCGTAATAATTTTTGCTCTAGTACTTCACTTATATCTTTTACAGCATGGTGGTGGATTTGTTTTAAAGGAACTATTGAACTCTCATGCTTCACTTAGATTATTTTGAGAGTCGTTAATAACATGGTAATTTGCTTAATGTTAATATACTTGGTGTTCAAGATATGTGAAACTTTCTTTTGAGTGAATTGAATACTAAGATAAGTTTGATGCTTGATAATTGTTTTGAGATATGGAGGTGGTAATATCAAAGTCGTGCTAGTTGGGTGATTGTGAATTTGAGAAATGCTTGTGTTGAAGTTTGTAAGTCCCGTAGCATGCACGTATGGTTAAAGTTGTGTAACGAATTTGAAACATGAAGTGTACTTGGCTTGTGCATCCTTATGAGTGGCGGTCAGGGACGAGCGATGGTCTTTTCCTACCAATCTATCCCCCTAGGAGCATGCGCGTAGTACTTGATTTTTGATTACTTCTAAATTTTTGCAATAAGTATATGAGTTCTTTTTGACTAATGTTGAGTCCATGGATTATACGCACTCTCACCTTTCCGCCTTTGCTAGCCTCTTCGGTACCGTGCATTGCCCTTTCTCACCTTGAGAGTTGGCGCAAACTTTGTCGGTGCATCCAAACCCCGTGATACGATACGCTCTATCACACATAAACCTCCTTATATCTTCCTCAAAACAGCCACCATACCTACCTATTATGGCATTTCCATAGCCATTCCGAGATATATTGCCATGCAACTTCCATCATCATCATCATGACATACATTACTTTTGTCATATTGCCATTGCATGATCATGTAGTTGACATCGTATTTGTGGCAAAGCCACCATGCATTATTTTTCATACATGTCACTCTTGATTCATTGCACCATCCCGGTACACCGCCGGAGGCATTCATGTAGAGTCATATCTTGTTCTAAGTTTCGAGTCGTAATCCTTGTGTTGTAATCAATAGAAGTGTGATGATCATCATTATTAGAGCATTGCCCAAATAAAAAAAGGGAAAGGCCAAAAAGAAAAAAAGAAAGGCCCAAAAAAAAGGGCGATGCTACTATCTCTTTTTCCACACTTGTGCTTCAAAATAGCACCTTGTTCTTCATGTAGTGAGTCTCATATATTGTGGTTCAAAGTAGCACCTTGTTCTTCATGTAGTGAGTCTCATAAGTTGTCCTTTTTATACTAGTGGGAATTTTTCATTATAGAACTTGGCTTGTATATTCCTACGATGGGCTTCCTCAAATGCCCTAGGTCTTCGTGAGCAAGCAAGTTGGATGCACACCCACTAGTTTTCTTTTGTTGAGCATTCATAGCTCTAGTGCATCCGTTGCATGGCAATCCCTACTCCTCATGTTGACATCAATTGATGGGCATCTCCATAGCCCGTTGATTAGCCTCGTCAACGTGAGACTTTATCCTTTTTTGTCTTCTCCACACGATCCCCATCATCATATTCTATTCCACCCATAGTGCTATATCCATGGCTCACGCTCATTTATTGCATGAAAGTTGAAAATATTTGAGATTATTTGAGTATGAAACAATTGCTTGGCTTGTCATCGGGGGTATAGAAGTTGGGAACATCTTTGTGTGACGAAAATGAAGCATAGCCTAACTATATGATTTTGTAGGGATGAACTTTCTTTTGCCATGTTATTTTGAGAAGACATGATTGCTTTGATTAGTATGCTTGAAGTATTATTATTTTTGTGTCAATATGAACTTTTTTGTCTTGAATCTTTCGGATCTAAATATTCATATTACAATTAAGAAGATTTACATTGAAATTATGCCAAAGTATCACTCCGCATCAAAAAATCTTTTTTATCATTTACCTACTCAAGGACGAGCAGGAATTAAGCTTGGGGATGCTTGATACGTCTCCAACGTATCTATAATTTTTGATTGCTCCATGCTACTTTATCTACTGTTTTAGGCAATATTGGGCTTTATTATCCACTTTCATATTATTTTTGGGACTAACCTATTAACAGGAGGCCCAACCCAGATTTGCTGTTTTATGCCTGTTTCAGTATTTCAAGGAAAAGGAATATCAGACGGAGTCAAAACAGAACGAAATCAACTGGAGAAGTTATTTTTGGAAGGAAAGCCACCCGAAGGACTTGGAGTGCATGTCAGGAGATACGGGAGGTGCTCACGAGGGTGGGGGGCGCGCCCCCTGCCTCGTGGGACCCCTGTAGCTCCACTGACGTACTTCCTGCACCGATATATACCTACGTACCCAAAAACTTTCAGAACAGAACCTAGATCGGGAGTTCCGCCGCCACAAGCCTCTGTAGCCACCAAAAACCAATCGGGGCCCTGTTCCGTCACCCTGCCGGAGGGGGATCCCATCACCGGAGGCCATCTTCATCATCCCGATGCTATCCATGACGAGAAGGGAGTAGTTCACCCTCGGGGATGAGGGTATGTACCAGTAGCTATGTGTTTGATATCTCTCTCTCGTGTTATCTCTCGTGTTCCTCTATGGCACGATCTTGATGTATCCCGAGCTTTGCTATTGTAGTTGGATCTTATGATGTTTCTCCCCCTCTACTCTCTTGTGATGAATTGAGTTTTCCCCTTTGAAGTTATCTTATCGGATTGAGTCTTTTATGAGAACACTTGATGTATGTCTTGCCGTGATCATCTGTGGTGACAATGGGATATCATGTGCCACTTGATGTATGTTTTGGTGACCAACTTGCAGGTTCCGCCCATGAACCTATGCATAGGGGTTGGCACACGTTCTTGACACTCCGATAGAAACTTTGGGGCACTCTTTGAAGTACTTTTATGTTGGTTGGATGAATCTGAGATTGTGCGACGCATATCGTATAATCATGCCCACGGATACTTGAGGTGACAATGGAGTATCTAGGTGATATTAGGGTTTTAGTTGATTTGTGTATTAAGGTGTTATTCTAGTATGAACTCTATGATGGATTGAGCGGAAAGAATAGCTTTATGTTATTTTACTACGAACTCTTTTATAGATCGATCCGAAAGAATAACTTTGAGGTGGTTTCGTACCCTACCATAATCTCTACGTTTGTTCTCCGCTATTAGTGTCTTTGGAGTGACTCTTTGTTGCATGTTGAGGGCTTGTTATATGATCTATCTATGTTATTATTGTTGAGAGAACTTGCACTAGTGAAAGTATGAACCCTAGGCCTTGTTTCCTAGCATTGCAATACCGTTTACGCTCACTTTTACCACTTGTTACCTTGCTGTTTTTATATTTTCAGATTACAAAAACCTTTATCTACTATCTATTTTGCACTTGTATCTTCATCTCTTCACCGAACTAGTGCACCTATATAATTTACCATTGTATTGGGTGTGTTGGGGACACAAGAGACTCTTTGTTATTTGGTTGCAGGGTTGTTTGAGAGAGACCATCTTCATCCTACGCCTCCTACGGATTGATAAACCTTAGGTCATCCACTTGAGGGAAATTTGCTACTGTCCTACAAACATGTGCACTTGCAGGGCCAACAACGTCTACAAGAAGAAGGTTGTGTAGTAGACATCAATCACCTGCTAGTTTATGTCAAATGTTTCATGAATTTTATATTGGAACATTTGACATGGCACGCATAAACTTTGGAGTTATTACCCTGATCCCCCAAATAGTTGGGGCAACGGATATTAGGCAATTTCGGCCTATCACGGTCATCAATGTTCTCGAGAGCATTTTCTCCAACGTATGTGCGACCCATCTAGCCCCGGTGGCCGAGTGACTAGACCACCCCCTCGAGACGACATTCTTGAAGGGCCGACGAATTCATGATGAGATCCTGGCTCTCCATGATATTGTCCATGGGGTGAGGATGCGCGGGCATAAGGGCGTCTTTCTCAAGCTAGATTTCCAGAAAGACTATGAGGCTGGACTGGAACTTCTTGCGGCTAGTCCTACAGCACCATGGCTTTGAAACAGATGGTGCAACTGGATTATGTAGTCGGTATGGTCCGGAAAGACGACGATTAATACTAATGGTGAGGTGGGACCATTCTTTACGTCCTCGGCGGGGGTGAAGCAAGGGAACCTGATCTCCCCTCTTCTATTCAACCTCGTTGTTGATGCGCTAGCGGGAATCTTGGATAAAGCTAGGATGACGGGACACCTATCGGGGGTAGTTGGCCACCTAATCCCGGGAGGAGGCGTCACACACCTCCAATATGCCGACGATACCATGTTCGTGGTGGAGGGATCATACCTAGACATTGTGAATCTTAAGTTCCTACTCCTATGCTTTGAGGCTATGTTGGTACTAAAGATCAAATTCGACAAGAGCGAGGTCATCATCCTAGGATTCCCCACAGAGGAACAACAACAGATTGCGGATAACCTAAACTGCAGATTAGCTTCATTCCCCACTACAAACTTGGGAATGTCGATGGCCGACTCGAAGATTCTGATGAGTGCATTTGACCCACCGGTGGGACGTGTGGCATCTCAGGATGAGCCCTGGTGTGGGCGGTTTACATCCAAAGGGAGCAAAACGATCATTATTAGCTCAAACCTGGCGAGCCTCCCCATGTACATGACGGGGTTGTACATCTTATCGGAGGGCGTCCATAGTGCCTTCGATAAGGATCTTGCCAGGTTCTTCTGGCAGGTTGCCGATGACCGCCAAAAATACCACATGGTGAAGTGGGTAGATATATGTATGCCTAAGGACCGTGGTGGCCTGGCCATTATGGCCTCAAGCCGCATGAACGTTACGCTCATGATGCGCTGGGAGTGGCGGATCCCGCGAGGCGAGGGTGGCTTATGGCTACAACTCATTCGGGCAAAATACCTTAGGGGTGAGCCTCTCATGGCTTGCGCTAGGCCGAGAGGATCACAATTTTGGTGCTATATTTAAAGGATTAAGGAGGACATCCGTAGGGATTTCGTTTGCCATAGGAGAAGGGAACGGGTCCAATTTTGGCTGGACCCCTGGCTGGAAACTGAGCCTGAAGGAAATATGCCCTAGAGGCAATAATAAAGTTGTTATTTTATAATTATTTATTCATGATAAAGGTTTATTGTTCATGCTAGAATTGTATTGATCGGAAACCTTAATACATGTGTGAATACATAAACAAACACCGTGTCCCTAGTGAGCCTCTACTAGACTAGCTCGTTGATCAAAGATGGTTAAGGTTTCCTAACCATGGACATGAGTTGTCATTTGATAGCGGGATCACATCATTAGGAGAATGATGTAATGGACAAGACCCATCCGTTAGCTTATCATAATGATCGTTCAGTTTTATTGCTATTGCTTTCTTCATGTCAAATACATATTCCTTCAACTATGAGATTATGCAACTCCCGGATACCAGAGGAATGCCTTGTGTGCTATCGAACGTCACAACGTAACTGGGTGATTATAAAGATGCTCTATAGGCATCTCCAAAGGTGTTTGTTGAGTTGGCATAGATCGAGATTATGATTTGTCACTCCGACTATCAGAGAAGTATCTCTAGGCCCTCTCAGTAATACACATCATAAGCTTGCAACCAAACGACTAAGGAGTTAGTCACGAGGTGGTGTATTACGGAACGAGTAAAGAGACTTGTCGGAAACGAGATTGAACTAGGTATGAAGATACCGACGATCGAATCTCGGGCAAGTAACATACCGATGGACAAAGTGAATTACATATGTTGTCATAACGGTTCGATCGATGAAGATCTTCGTAGAATATGTAGGAGCCAATATGGGCATCTAGGTTCCGCTATTGGTTATTGACTGGAGAGGTGTCTCGGTCATGTCTACATAGCTCTCGAACCCGTAGGGTCCGCACACTTAACGTTCGATGACGATATAGTATTATATGAGTTATGTGATTTGGTGACCGAATGTTGTTGGAGACCCAGATGAGATCACGGACAGGACGAGGAGTCTCAAAATGGTCGAGAGGTAAAGATTTATATATAGGACGAGGGTCTTCGGACACCGGAAGTGTTTCGGGGAGTACCGGGTACTTATCGAGTCACCGAGAGGGGTTCCGGGCACCCCTGGCAAAAGATATTGGCCTTATGGGCCAAGAGGGGAAACACACCAGCCACAAGGTGCTGGTGCGCCCCCCATATGGGCCGGCCTAAGGAGGGGAAGGAAAGGGGAGAAGGGAAAGGAAAGCGTGGATTAGGATTCCCACTTCCTTCCCTCCCCCCTCTTTCCTTCTCCCTCGGTTAAATATGGCAGTGGGGCGCCACTTGAGAAGGACCCCAAGTAGTATTGGGCCTACTTGGGGTGCCTCCCCTCTCCCTCCCACCTATATATATATATGTGGGGGGGGCGCCATAGCACACACCAGATCAATTGTTAGCTATGTGCGGCGCCCCCTCCATCGTTTACACCCCTGGTCATATTTTTGTAGTGCTTAGGCGAAGCCCTGCGGAGATCACTCCATCATCACCGTCACCACACCTTCGTGCTGACGGTACTCATATACTACCTCGACGACTTGCTGGATCAAGAAGGCGAGAGACGTCACCGAGTTGAACGTGTGTAGAACGCGGAGGTGTCGTGCGTTCGGTTCTTGATCGGTTGGCGTGAGAAGAAGTTTGACTACATCAACCACGTTGTGAAACGCTTCCGCTTACGGTCTACGAGGATACGTAGACACACTCTCCCCCTCGTTGCTATGCATCTCAATGGATAGATTATTGCATGTGTATAGAAACTTTTTTGTTTTCCATGGAACGATTACCAACAGAGCCACTGTGTGCGTGTTACCCGGGCCTGTTCTCGATATGCGCAGGACCGACGATTCTTGTCCCCGCGGCATTTCAAGGCGGACAATGGTATGTTCGATTATGTCACACCTTTGGATAAGCCGAGACTGTCGCTTGGACTAGATTACACAACGCACTGCCTCAGGTACTACCGGACCATCCAGACACTGTATCTTGGCGGCGGGCGCCGACGACGAAATTCTCAGTGAGCACGGCATATCATGCCTTATGCCGGCCACCTTCCACCCCCTGGTTGTCCCCGTTGTGGAAAGCCCCCTACCCCTTAACTCTTTGGGGATTTCACACGAATATTTTAATCTTGTGGCAATGTTTTTAGTGACACCACATGAAAAATCATAGAAACGTGCCACAAGTTTTAGTGGATGAAATCTACGTATGATATGTACGTAGTCTTTGAAAAACATTTCTAAGATTTTTCCGGTACTACAGCCAAACAACTTGTACTTTTGCACATTCATATGCTTCAGTTCTACTAGAAAGTACGTGCTGTCATAATGTCTTTTTAAAAAGTTCTTTTTTTTGCCAGAAAACTTTCAATCTATTCATCTTTCATCACGGCAGTACAACGAACACTAGAAATAATAAAAATTACATCCAGATTCATAGACCACCTAGCGACGACTACAATCACTGAAACGAGCCGAAGGCGCGCCGCCGTCATCACCCCTCCCTTGCCGGAGTCGGGCACAAGTTGTTGTAGTAGACAGTCGGGAAGTCGTCGTGCTAAGGCCCCGTAGGACCAGCGCACCAGAACAGCAACCGCCGCTGATGAAGAATAATGTAGATCGAAAGGATCCAACCTGAAGACACACGAATATAGACGAACCACAACCAGATCCGAGCAAATCCACCGAGGATAGATCCGCCAGAGACACACCTCCACACGCCCACCAACGATGCTAGACGCACCATCGGAACGGGGACTAGGCGGGGAGACCTTTATTCCATCTTCAGGGAGCTGCCACCGTCTTGTCTTCCTGAGTAGGACACAAACCCTAACAAATTTTAAAGGAACGACTAACAACGGAGCCCTCCCGCCGGCCCTTGCCAAGATCCACCACGCCCCCATGGCACTAGGGCCACCGGAGACGAGGCGGACCTGCGGCGGAGCCGACGAGAGGCACGAACCCTAACTTTTCTTGGAGGAGGAGGCGGCGGCTAGAAAGAGGCTCGGTGCGACACTAACAAGGATGAGTAATACCGTCAACAACTATCTCAATCAGATGTAATCTGAATCACTCCGGTGTTTTCAAATTGTGGTGGCTCCGTCCTTAGGTATAGGATAAAATTAATAGTGGCGATGCGGCAGATCCGATGGAGACAGAGACGCCAACGATTATGTGACACGCAAACAAGAAAGAAAAGTTGGGCTTTCGCTACTGTTATGTTCAGCTTGCAAATCAGATGTCTCTTTTAAGTGTTGAAAGGTGTTTCAATGGCAGCGCCGGGCCGGCGGGCCGGCGGCGAAGCATCGCACGAAACTTCCTTTTTGTTAGTTGAGTTATTAATTAATTTCATTTCTTACCCATGATTTACCTCTTGACAGATTTCACCATTTTTCTTCAGAAAATCCTCAATTTATATCCACAATTTTCACATTTGTGCCAATTTTTATCCCCATGTGATAGAATTGACCCCCTATTTAATACATATTTCTTCAATTTGGTACGGATTTGGTATACCATGTAGGACATTTTTTATTTTATGTTGGGTTTTTCTTATTCTGGTAACTTTTGTGGTTCAACCTTTTTTTTCTCTGCACCGGACCACACCAGGTCGCCACGCCTACTGGTCAAGCCACATCTGCTCGCCGAATCCACCTAGTCGAACCGCGTGGCGCACCTTCTTTAGCTCTTTTCCGCCCGCTATGTGCGGACAATTCCTCCCACTCCTTTCCTTCACTATTACAGGATGCTGCTAATGCGACATATGAACCAGAAACCCCTTGAGCAAACTGTGTGTGATGCATGAATCGCAAAATGGTATCGTAATAAAATCGTCATCAATAAGACGAACTGTGTACGATGTCAGAGACATCAAGCACGATTCAGATTAGAACTGTGTGTGCGATACGTGACAAACAGTTGATCCATACAAATTGTTTGTGATGAGCCAGAACAACAAAAACGATCAACCAGATCAAGGTGTGTGCGATATACGGCATACAGTTCACTCGAATGAATTGTTTGCGATTACCCAACACAACAGAAACAGTCAGCGAGATCAAGGTGTGCACGATAGACGGCATACAGTTCGCTCAGATGAACTACTTCGATGAGTCAAAATAATAGAAACGGTTTAACTTAACAAGATGTGTGTGATACGCAGCAAATATGTCAGTAATCAGAAAAATGTGAGAAGACCGACAACGACACAAACGATTCCTGCTAATAAGTTGTGTGTGTTGTGAGCAAAGATTGTTGGTATACAACTGTTTCCTAGTTTATTCTGTGTGCGATGTGATTTGCTCGTATATAACCAAAATTAAGCATCCATTTTTTTCTACGGGGAACATCCAATTACATAAGTGACTATACAAAACATTCGTACACACCTCATTAAACAATTACATGAATTCTAATCATCTACTTCTTGTGACGCTGCCACCACTGCTCCGTTGCTCGATCGCTCGCTTGGGGCAGGACGAAGGCACTTTCTCATGTCAACGATTCGTCTATACATCTCGTAACTTGTGTACGCGTACTTGACGTGTTCTTCATCCAGTGTATGCATCCAGGCACTGTGCCAGGTGATCTTGTCCTTCTTGCAGTCACCCTTCATGTTCTTGTAGTAGGGTCGATGATGGCCGAGGTGAGGTCAACCAGGGAGTCTTGTTTGTTCTTCGTGCTGCCCCAGACCCTGTAGTGGCCACGGATGTCGACAAGCTTCTGGCAGGTCAAGCCCGGAATCTCGAGTGCTTTTAGATCATTGTTGGTGTCCACCTTAACGAAACTGTAGTCAAGGTTGTTGATAAACCTAGCGAACTCGCAAGGTAATACATCTCCAACGTATCTATAATTTTTTTATTGTTTCATAATATTATAGTATCAATCTTGGATGTTTTATATGCAATTATGTATCTTTTTTTAGACTAATTTATTAACCTAGTGTCCAGCACCAGTTGCTATTTTTAACTTGTTTTCGGCTTTCAGAAAATCAATATCAAACAGAGTCCAAACGAAGAAAAAAATTGGATTATTTTTTTTCTAGACCGGAAAGGACCCACAAAGGTTCAGGAGAAGACCTGAGGAGTCAAGAGGAAGCGACAAGTACAGGGGGTGCACCCTAGGGGGCTGGGCACGCCCCAGGCCTGTTGGCCCCTCGTGGCACCTCCTGACCTAATTCCACCTCTATAAATTTTAAAATATTCCCAATACATCAGGGAGTCATCCGAAATACTTTTTCCACCGCCACAAGTTTTCTGTTCTTCCGATCCCATCTAAAGACCTTTTCGGGCACCCTACCGGAGGGGAAATCGATCACGTAGGGCTTCTGCATCATCATTGCTGCTCTTTCAATGATGAGTAGTTTACCACAGACCTACGGGTCCATAGCTAGTAGCTAGATGACTCTCTCTCTCTCTCTCTCTGTCTGTCTCTCTCTCTTTGATCTTCAATACAATGTTCTCCTCGATGTTCTTGGAGTCATATTCGATGTAATCTTGTTTCGTGGTGTATATGTTGAGATTCGATGAATTATGGATTTATGACCAGATTATTCATAAATATTAATTAAATATTCTCTGGAATCTTTTATACATGATTATTATAGCATTGTATTTCTCTCCGATCTATCCGTTCTGTTTGGCCAACTAGATTGATTTTTCTTGCAATGGGAGAGGTGCTTTGTGATGGGTTCTATTTTGTCGTGCTCAATCCCAATGACATGAAGGGACATGACACATAATTGTATTGTTGTCAATAAGGATAAAAAATGGGGTTTATTCATATTGCTTGGGTTTACTTTGTCTACATCATGTCATCTTGATTAAGGCGTTACTCTGTTTTATTAACTTAATACCCTAGATGCATGCTTGATAACAGTCGATGGATGGAGTAATAGTAGTAGATGCAGGCAGGAGTTAGTCTACTTGTCTCGAACATGATGCCTATATACATGATCATTGCCTTGAATATCTTCATAACTATGCGTTTTTCTCTCAACTGCCCAAGAATAATTTGTTCATCCATCATACGTTATGTGCTTGAGAGAGAAGCCTCTAGTGAAAATAACGGGCCCTGCGTCTACCTTTATCATATATATAATCCAAAAACACCTTGCTGCACTTTTGTTTATTTTTATTTTATTTTGCAATTTATCTATTTGCCTACCACTTCGAGATTTGATCCTTGCAAATAACCGCCTAGGGGATTGACAACCCCCTTGTTTGCGCTAGGTGCAATTATTTGCTTTTGTGTGCAGGTGCTGCTATAGAGGTTCTGTGTGATTCTCCTACTAGATTGATAACCTTGGTTCTTAACTGAGGGAAATAGTTATCTCTACTGTACTGCTTCATCCTCTCCTCTTCGAGAAAATCCCAACGTAGCTCACAAATAGCACAAGGCCTTGTAGCCAGGTAGTACTGGTAGACGAGGACGTGATGGCGCATGCACAACTAGGCAACAACAACCTTCTGATCATACCCGATATGACTGCCGGTGAACTCGAGGTTGAAGCCGACCACTTGGTACTTGTCCTCAGCAAGCAATTGCTCAATAGTGTGGATGGAGCTCTCCAATAAGGTCATCTCATTCGTGTACACCATCGAGAGGTCCTCCCCCCTCACATGGATGTCCACTATGTGAGGCATGGTGAATTGTCGTCCGTCATCCTCATCAGCCGCTGGGAGTGCCATAGGAGCCGTTGGATATCCTCTATGTATATGAGGGAGTCATGGATTAGGGGGTGTCCGGATAGCCGAACTATCATCACCAGCCGGACTCCAAGACTATGAAGATACAATATTGAAGACTTCGTCCCGTGTCCGGATGGGACTTTCCTTGGCGTGGAAGGCAAGCTTGGCGATACGGATATGTACATCCCCTACCATTGTAACCGACTCTGTGTAACCCTATCCCTCTCCGGTGTCTATATAAACCGGATGGCTTTAGTCCGTAGGACGAACAACAATCATACCATAGGCTAGCTTCTAGGGTTTAGCCTCCTTGATCTCGTGGTAGATCTACTCTTGTAACACACATCATCAATATTAATCAAGCAGGACGTAGGGTTTTACCTCCATCAAGAGGGCCCGAACCTGGGTAAAACATCGTGTCCCTTGTCTCCTGTTACCATCCGCCTAGACGCACAGTTCGGGACCCCCTACCCGAGATCCGCCGGTTTTGATACCGATATTGGTGCTTTCATTGAGAGTTCCTATGTGTCGTCACCGATAGGCTCGATGGCTTCTTCGATCATCAACAACGACGTAGTCCAGGGTAAGACCTTCCTCCCCGGACAGATCTTCGTATTCGGCGGCTTCGCACTGCGGGCCAATTTGCTTGGACATCTGGAGCAGATCGAAAGCTACGCCCCTGGCCGTCAGGTTAGATTTGGAAGTTTGAGCTTCACGGCTGACATCCACGGGGACTTGATCCTCGATGGATTCGAGCCACAACCGAGCGTGCCGCACTGTCATGATGGGCATGATTTAGCTCTGCAATCGGACAGTATCCTGGAAGCCGCACTCGAGTCCGCTCCGATCTTCAATTCGGAGCCGGCTGCGCAGATCGAGGACGGATGGCTAGACACCACCTCGGGGGCTGCGATCTCTACGGCGATAGAGCCAAACACTGACCTTGTCCCTCATGAAGCTCGTGACTCCGAGGTGCTAGACTCCTTGCCGGACTCCGAACCTCCCGCACCCCCTCCAATCGAATCCGGTTGGGTGCCGATCATGGAGTTCACTGCCGCGGACATCTTTCAAGCTCACCTTTCGGCGACATCTTGAGTTCGCTAAAGTATCTCTCGTTATCAGGAGAGCCCTGGCCGGACTGCGGTCAGGACGGTTGGGATGCGGACGACAAAGAAATTCAAAGCCCACCCACCACCCACTTAGTAGCCATTGTCGATGATTTAACCGACATGCTAGACTTCGACTCCGAAGACATTGACGGTATGGACGACGAAGCCGGAGACGACCAAGAACCAGCGCCTATCAGGCACGGGAAAGCCACCCCAACTCACGACGTATACATGGTGGATACACCAAAAGGAAGCGATAATGAGGAACGACGGAACATGGCGGAGGACAACTCCCCCAACAAACAACCAAAACGGCGACGCAAGCGCCGCCCGAAGTCCCGCCTCGATAAAAACGGCACCCATACGGATCCGGCCCTAGAGCTGGGCGAAGCAGTGGACGGCGAACATGCCACCAAGCAACCATCCAAATATGACGAACTGGACAAGCAACCCATCCCCGACGAAAAGAAGAGCCTAGACGATCTCACGCCAAACACATCACCAGAGCATAAGAACCTTCATAAAAGGCTCATCGCTACTGCAAGAAGTTTGAAGAAGCAAAAGCGGAAGCTCAAAACAACGAAGGACGCACTCAGAATGAGATGGAGCAAAGTACTCAATACCGCAGATAAATATGGCGCTAGTCGCCAGGCAAAGAGCTACCCGAAGCGCAAGTTGTTGCCCGAATTCGACGAGGAGGCCTTAGAGCCCCCGCAGTCAAAAAAGAAAGAGGCCGCCTGGCCGGATAGACGACCAGATGACAGGCTAAGAGCAGCAAGGGGCTCCGCACACAAGCCGGCACACGATCAGCATAAAGATCCTCGAAAAAAGGATGACCCGGTCAGGTCTATCTATGGGCCAAAAAAGAAGACTCCAGGAAGCAACACAACCCGCCGAGCGTTTGAAGACAACGGCACACCCAAATATAGGGGCGCCGCACACCCACTATGTTTCACCGACGAGGTACTGGATCATAAATTTCCAGCGGGATTCAAACCCGTAAACATAGAGGCATATGACGGAACAACATACCCCGGAGTCTGGATTGAGGATTATATCCTACACATACATATGGCCAGAGGAAACGATCTCCATGCCATAAAATACCTATCCCTCAAGCTCAAAGGGCCAGCTCGGCATTGGCTCAAAAGCCTCCCAGAAAATACCATTGGAAGTTGGGAAGAGCTCGAGGATGCGTTTCGAGCAAATTTTCAGGGGACTTATGTCCGCCCTCCGGATGCAGACGATCTAAGTCACATAACTCAACAGCCCGGAGAGTCAGCACACAAATTCTGGAACAGGTTCCTCACCAAAAAGAACAAAATAGTCGACTGTCCGGACGCTGAAGCCTTAGCAGCCTTTAAGCACAACGTCCGAGATGAATGGCTCGCCAAACACCTCGGCCAGGAAAAGCCAAGAACAATGGCCGCACTAACAAGCATCATGACCCGCTTTTGCACGGGGGAAGACAGCTGGCTGGCTAGATGCAGCACCAGCGACCCGAGTACATCCGAAGTCAGGGATGGAACTGGGAAATCACGACGCAGAAAAGATCAGCGCCGGAATAAGGAAAATGGCCCAAATAGCACGGCGGTCAATGCCGAATTCAAAAGCTCTCGGCCGAATAATAAAACACTGCCCCTCAAGGACAGCAGTGATGAGCTATCCAACCTAAACAAAATTCTGGATAGGCTATGTCAAATACATAGTACCTTCGGGAAGCCTGCAAACCATACCCACAGAGATTGTTGGGTCTTCAAACAATCCGGCCGACTTAACACTGAACGCAAGGGGCTCGACACACCAAGCGAAGACGACGAACCCCACAAGGAGCACGCCGGAAAACAGAAAACTTTCCCATTAGAAGTCAAAACAGTGAACTCACTTCATGTGATAACACGAAAACACAGTGCGACACCTGCCATACCAGGACACCGTCCGCAGAATGGGGATAGACCCTACCAAAATTTGTTGTAGCGGCACTTCCTTCAAAGGAGTGACGCCAGGCCTTTAAGCCAATTGTATAGGCTCTATACAACTAGAAGTTGTGTTCGGTTCATCCGACAACCTCCGCCGCGAAAAGCTCACTCTCCATATCGCCCCATCCAACAGTGGCCCTCAAACACTACTGGGACGCGAAGCTTTCGCCCGCTTTAACAAAATACCACATCACGCGTCTATTACGCTTCAAATGCCCGGTCCACGCGGCATAATCTCATTAAAGAGTAACTCCGAGTGTTCCTCGACCACGGAGAACGTGAGGCCGCCTTGACAGCCACACACTAATCCGACCTTGTAGGTAAAACCCCCTAAAAACAGGTCATTCAGACCTCGGACACGGTTAGGCGAGTCCGACGTAAATAAACAAGGGCTTCCCAGCCGCATACCCCTTTACAAGGGTCCGCGCGTATAAACGATGAGAGCCAATAAAGCTCAACTTTATTCATCTTCCAAATTATACTTTATTTTAAATACAACTTTCGCACGATATTTCTTCCAAACTAAGTCCTTCTCTTTTATAGATGAAGCACGTGCTACACCCGTCCAGGATACAGCACAACGGAGACACAGTCGCAGACGTGCAGCAGGGACCCATTGCAAGGATTCTTTTCAGGTTAAGACCCTGTGTAAACCTTTCTTAATGTCTCTTGTTGATACACATCCCCCGGTTTTCTACCATAACCGAGGAGGAGGCTGGCGTTTTGGCATCGGCCACGTCAGAAGTTCCCGCCTGTACCTAGACACTAGGGGCTTAGGGCATTGTTCTGCCCGGTATCATAAAGACCGAACACCTCAGGGAGTGTTGGGCGTCTCGAGTTAGGCCTTATATGCATCAGCTCCGAATCATGTCTTTGGTCAAATGTTGGGTTTGCCCGGCTCCTGTGTTTTGCTGCCTTACGTTCCGCTCCATCGGCTAACGCGGCACCAGGAGAACTACTGCGATTGTGCCCCGGTTCGGCCGGGTGAGCACCTCAATAGAGAAAGCCAAAAACTGACTATCATGATATAGCGAGAGACTGGTCAACCACTCGATCGACTATTGGAATGTTTAGAATTCCTCCGCTTTGACGAAGGACCGCTTCCCGGTCAGGCACATACGCGCCCCGTGTTCGAAGAGCGCGGTGCCTCTAGGGGCTATATAGTAGCCCCACCTTCGAGCTCCTATGGCTAAGTGAAAGTGATAAAGCATTATAGTCCAGTTGCCTAGTTTGCTACGCTATCACCTCCTTCAAAAGGACCAAGACGTTGGATTAAGTGTGAAAAAACGCTTTTCTTTTTGCAAACACCCCCGCACCATGTGCGTGGGGGCTGAAGCCAAAGACTGCCATCTTTCAGGTTATACATACATATACGGCCGCACAGGAGATAGTTCAATACTTGAACGCACAAGTATAAAAAGCTATTGCATTATAAACATGATCTCACAAATCATACACGTCATTTGAACATGACATCTTTCAAGCACTGCGACTCTATTAAACGAGCGCCCTGCAGGACTTCCTCAAAATAGTGCTCAGCGGGTAATCGGCCTTTGTCCGAACCCCGGGATGCAACAGCGGTGGCATCCATGTCTGCCCAGTATGTCTTCACACGGGCGAGAGCCATTCGTGCACCTTCTATGCATGCCGACCGCTTCATCGCCTTGATATGCGGCACCGCCCCAAGGAATTGCTGCGACAAGCCAAAATAACTCTTCGGCTTGGGCCTTTTCGGCCACAGATGAGCGACCACATCCGTCATGGCAAGTTCGGACAATCTATTCAGCTCAGCCCACTCAGCCAGCCGATCAGCCAACGAGAGTGGATGCTCCGGACTATGGAATTGAGACCAGAAAAGCTCTTCCATTTCGTGATCCTCCTGGCTTCGGAAGTGCACGACTGCGTCCGCCGCACTCGCCGCCAAATCCATATAAGGATCCTCCGCACCACACAATTGGCCCAACTGAGCATACTTCGGATCCGTAAACTTCCTACACAGTAGAAAGGGCTTTCCAGCTGCAATGTCTCCGGCCTGACGCAGTTCCTCCTTCATAGCCCGCATCGCACCACGGGCATCCTTGGCTTCGGTGGCGGCCTTCTTCAGGTCCTCTTGCTCCACTCGGCGTTCTCCTTCAAGAACCTCACAGCGGTCGGTAGCATCTTTCAATTTCAAGGCCATTCCGGCCATCTCTTCCCTGCTTCGGCAGTGAGCAACCTTTTCGGCTTTTAGCTCTTCTGCTGCCTTCGAGGCAGCTGCATCACTTTTCCTGGCCTGCTCCTTGGCTCGAGCAAGCTCTGCTCGAAGGTCTTCCACAGCAGCGGCACCATCTGCATCAAGCATACAAATTGTAAGGAATGGGCGTCAGCTCCCTTACTAGGCGATCGCGGAGCAACCACCTACCTTGTGACTCATCAAGTCGTTTATTGACCAGCACGATGTCCGCATCCGCAACATCGAGTTGCCTCTTCAGCTCGGCAACTCCGTCAGTCCGGATGGCCACTGAACGTTTCGCCACCTACATAGGAAAGGCGACATTCTATAACTGAGATTATGATCCTTGGCACGCTGTCGCTTTCGACAGCATACCAAGTCTCAGGGGCTACTATCTATACAGGGCGCACTTCATGTGCAAAACTGTCAAAAGGTATGTCATTTTTTGCGTACCTCAAACCCCGTCAGCAAGCTTTCGACGGCCTCATACAACCCGCTCTTGGCGGATGAGATCCTTTCAATCACCGTACTCATTAATGTGCGGTGATCTTCTGAGATAGACGCCCTCTTGAGCAAATCCTGCAGCTCCACCGGCCGTACTCCAATGGGTGCCGGACTCTCTGGCCCCGCTGGACTCGGGGAGACCCTCCGTGACGACACCTCAGGGTCGTCCGCCCCGCTCGACGGGGCGGCAGATGGAAGCGTTTCGCTCTCCATCATCTCCGGACGAAGGTCCCCCGAAGATGAGCTCTGCTGAGATGGGCTGAGATCCGAACTACAAGGTGAAAACTTCGGTTACCTTTGGAAATAATATAGGGGCGTTCCCTATTACAAAATTCCCCCTTTTTTACTTATGGCTCACTGGAGGGCTGATTCCTATGGGGAGACTGTGCGGCCGGGGCTCTTCCCGGCACAGGACCTTTCGGTGCAGATTTCTTTCCCCGCTTTGAGGCCTTGGCCTCCGGGTCTTCGGAAGCAGTCCTCTTCTCCCCCTGGAAGGAGGGACTCTCGATTCCCCCCTTACTGAAAACCTCCTTGGCAGAGGTGGTAGTTTACCTGTGCCCCCCTTCGCTCTCCTCCGAAGGCGCAAACTCCAACATTTTGACTAACACGGGATCCGGCGTGGTCTCAGGGAGGGGGGCCGGACACCGTATCAGTTTTGCTTGCGCTATCCACTCCTGTCCAAGGGATAGCTGGTTAAAAGGCAAACCCATGATAAATAAATGGACAATATGTCCGGACACAAGGCTACTTACTTGAGTATCCGGGCGATTGCAGCTTAGGCCAGCGTCCTCGGTCAAGTCCGGACGCATCTCTTGCGATCCGAAGAACAGTTTGTACATATCCGCGGGTGTCAAACCCATGAAGTGTTGGAGAGCTCGTGGCCCCTTCGGATTAAATTCCCACAGGCGGAGGGGGCGACATTTGCAGGGCAGAAGGCGCCGGATCAGCATAACATGTGCCACTACGACCAGATTAATCTCCCGTTCTTGGAGGCCTTGAATCCGGTCCTGCAACAGGGGTACGTCTTTGGACGGCCCCCAGTTAAGCCCCTTGCTGACCCATGACGTCAGCCGTTGTGGAGGGCCCGAGCGAAAGACGGGCGGCGGCTTCTGCCTGCTGCCCCTTGGAGCGGTGATATAGAACCACTCCTGTTGCCACGAGCCGAGCTCCTCCTGAAAAGAGCCCTCGGGCCATGGAGCATCGGCCCTCTTGCTTATAACCGCCCCGCCGCACTCTGCCTGACGCCCCTCAATCATCTTCGGCTCCACGTTGAAGGTTTTGAGCCACAAGCCGAAGTGAGGGGTAGTGCGGAGGAAGGCTTCGCAGACGACAATGAATGATGAGATGTGGAGGATGGACTCCGGAGCCAAGTCATGGAATTCCAGCCCATAGTAAAACATGAGCCCCCTCACGAAGGGATCCATCGGGAAGCCTAAACCCCGACGGAGGTGAGACACGAACACAACGCTCTCGCCGGGCTCGGGAGTAGGAATAACTTGCCCTCGGGCAGGCAACCTATGCGAAATCTCGTAGGTCAAGTACCTGGCATCTCTTAGCTTTAGCACGTCTTCTTCCATGACGGAAGAGGGCATCCACCGGCCTCGTAGGTCGGAGCTGGACATTGTCGAAGGTCGAAGGTACCCGAATCTGGAGCCCTGGGTGTTGGAACTCAGGAGCGAGGGGCGGATTCGATTGAGGATTGAAGAAAAAGAACAGGCCTTGGTCTCATTATAAAGAGGAAGAATACCAAGAGCCGTCCCCGTGACCGTTTGGAACCCGCCTTCGATGGAGGGGGCGTGGCAACGGGCGCGGTTGGGTTACCCACGTCCGTATTTATGAGAATCCCGGAATAAGGGGAACACGATCTCTGCCTCGACAAGACGTGCCAAGGAAACCGCTTCACTAAACGCGCTAAGGTGGTACAATGAAAACAATTCGAATAAAGGCTTGGTAGTGGTGTGACGTCACGCCACGAAATACGTCAGCAGATTAAACTTGTGTAAATATTATTCTCTCTACGGTGGTATGTGGAATTTATTTTGCAGAGCCGGACACTATCCTGGTGTTCACAATCTTCTATAAATTATTCGGAGGAGGAACCCGCCTTGCAATGCCGAAGACAATATGCGCGCCGGACTCGTCGTCATTGAAGCCTAGTTCAGGGGCTACTGAGGGAGTCATGGATTAGGGGGTGTCCGGATAGCCGAACTATCATCATCAGCCGGACTCCAAGACTATGAAGATACAAGATTGAAGACTTCGTCCCGTGTCCGGATGGGACTTTCCTTGGCGTGGAAGGCAAGCTTGGCGATACGGATATGTAGATCCCCTACCATTGTAACCGACTCTGTGTAACCCTAGCCCTCTCCGGTGTCTATATAAACCGGATGGCTTTAGTCCGTAGGACGAACAACAATCATACCATAGGCTAGCTTCTAGGGTTTAGCCTCCTTGATCTCGTGGTAGATCTACTCTTGTAACACACATCATCAATATTAATCAAGCAGGACGTAGGGTTTTACCTCCATCAAGAGGGCCCGAACCTGGGTAAAACATCGTGTCCCTTGTCTCCTGTTACCATCCGCCTAGACGCACAGTTTAGGACCCCCTACCCGAGATCCGCCGGTTTTGACACCGACAATATGTGTCGTCATGGGTGTGCTTATTGTGTCATGGGGCGCGAGAGATTAAGGTAAATGGATGCGGGAATAGATGAGGGTCAGGCGGCCTGGATTCTCGGCACATCTGCATGGCAGTTTTTGCAGCGGATAACTGCATCGTGGCACACTTAACTACATCGTGGCGCCTCACCCAAGGCAACCCCATGCATATGGCACCCCGAATGTACATGATCATGCTTCGGCCCCAAATGCTAGCAGCACGTGCCGAGAGATGCTGGTAGAGCGAACGGAGGGACACAAGAAGAGCACACACAGAGGGACACAAACAGAGCGTGCGGCGGGACATTTGAGCAATCCCAATGTCCATCGTACGATAAGAAGTGACTGCGATACTCTCATGGTCTAAGGAACTAAATCACAAGTTAACACTCCGTGTTATAACAATTGACTTTTGACGATTGCATCCCAACGTATAACAAACAAGTTTTGTATCGATTTAATATGATCGTTCTTCCAACGTTATACTCTCAATGTTGTTTTTGGATTATCGTTCTTAACGATATCCTAAGATCCAGAAAACGTGATCACCAACAACACTTGAGCTAGTCTTAGAGGCGAGACTAGGAATCATGTTTTCCCGTTTATCATTCCACTAAATCGCATATTCCAGGATCAAAGCATTTATAACATGAAATATAAACTCTCAATAATAAACATGGAAATATAATAATACAATATTACTGTCTGTAGGGCATATTTCCAACACATCTCTCACAACAATATTTCCTTTGATCGAGCACCCGCGTCTTCTACACTCATGTGTCACAACAAACCTCGAACTTGGGTTGAATATCACGGTGTGTAAGCACTATCATGATTATCATGTGGAGTGTTGTAGATTGGGGTACCGGTAGTACCTATAAATGTCAAGGTGCCACATGATGAGCATTTTAAAATCAAGCTAACTTGACAAGAGATCTCAACCTTTAGATTATGGACACCAAATCAGCGAGAAGCCATATAGGTGCAACCATGTTCGAAGTTTTAAGTCTCTCGATCACACCAAAGCCTGCCTTGTGAGGCTCACTTTATGATTTTTGGTGATAGTAGACACATGATGTATTGTTGTCCATACACCTAGCACCTCATCTCCAAGGTGAGCATTCTGCATCATCATCATCGCCCTTCATCTCTATGCACACATGAGAGATTGGAGCTTACTGCCAAAACAACAACGACTAGGCGGTGTTGTCAATATTTTTCTTGAGGCGGGTGTGGCAACACGTGGCTAGCATTTGCGCCTGGTGTTTTCCCACTTTATTATGCTTTTGATCTACATTCATGGTGCCTTTATGTGTAAGAAAACAGTACGTACTTAGGACATTATCGAGTGTCCACCTAGCCGCGATAACCAAGTGGAGTAGTAGCACCACCAGATCACGTTGTACGGAATGCCACAACATACAAACTCGAAAAAGGATACAAAAACAAGTGTGTGCATACGCCATTGACATGTCTAAATCGAGAAAAACAATCACACATACTTTCCTCGCCACATTGGTCCTCTAGTTTCATCGCCTTCCCTGTTTCATACCTCTTCTCAATCTTGGTGTAGTCTTTTCTCATGCCATCATCTTTCTTCAGTCGAGCATCTTCATCTTCTAGACTCCATCACATAAATCTCTAAGTCGAGTTTAAAAGTGTAGTATTTAGGGGCTTAGGACCACGAGGATGACTATCCGTGTCAAAACCGGCGGATCTCGGGTAGGGGGTCCCGAACTGTGCGTCTAGGCGGATGGTAACAGGAGACAAGGGACACGATGTTTTTACCCAGGTTCGGGCCCTCTCGATGGAGGTAAAACCCTACTCCTGCTTGATTAATATTGATGATATGGGTAGTACAAGAGTTGATCTACCACGAGATCAGAGAGGCTAAACCCTAGAAGCTAGCCTATGGTATGATTGTTGTTCGTCCTACGGACTAAAACTCTCCAGTTTATATAGACACCGGAGAGGGCTAGGGTTACATAGAGTCGGTTACAATGGGAGGAGATCTTCATATCGTATTGCCAAGCTTGCCTTCCACGCCAAGAAAAGTCCTATCCGGACACGGGACGAAGTCTTCAATCTTGTATCTTCATAGTCCGGGAGTCCGGCCAAAGGTCATAGTCCGGCCATCCGGACAACCCCTAATCCAGGACTCCCTCAGTAGCCCCTGAACCAGGCTTCAATGACGATGAGTCCGGCGCGCAAATTGTCTTCGGCATTGCAAGGCGGGTTCCTCCTCCGAATACTTCATAGAAGATGTTGAACACAAGGATAGTGTCCGGCTATGCAAAATATTTTCCACATACCACCGTAGAGAGAATAATATTCGTACAAATCTAATCTGCTGACGTATTCCGTAGCGTGACATCATGCCACAGCCAAGCCTTTATTCGAATCATTTTACTGTCACACCTCAGCGTGTTTGGCGAGGCGGTTTCCTTGGCACGTCTTGTCAAAGTAGAGATCGTGTCTCCTTATTCCGGGATTCTCATCAATACGGGTGTGGGTAACCCAACCGCGCCATTAACCGTGGCGCTTGGGAGATAAGCGAGTTTTACTAGGCTGGTGGGGGCTCATAGTCTCGGCCGCCCATATAAGGGGATAAGGATCCACCATTTCCATCTACGCCTTCTTCCTCCTTTGCTTATCCATTCCTGCGCACTTGAGCTCCAGCGCCCTAGTCCGCACTTCCCACCTCAACCTTCTCCAACCATGTCCGGAGTGGGAGGTAGATGGATGGCCTCCACCGTCACGGAGGGGCACATCAAAAAGTTGAGGAAGGACGGATACTTGTCTAACGACATCGCGCACCGGCTTCCAGATGAGGGGCAACTCATCCCCACCCCTTGGCCCCATGAGGGGGTCATGTTCCTCCCCCATTTCCTCCGCGGACTGGGCTTTCCTCTTCACCCGTTCGTCCGGGGGCTCATGTTCTACTACGGCCTGGATTTCCATGATCTGGCCCCGAACTTCATCCTCAACATCTCGGCGTTTATCATCGTGTGCGAGGCCTTCCTCCGCATCCAGCCTCACTTCGGCCTGTGGCTGAAAATTTTCAGCGTCAAGCCGAAGGTCGTGGGCGGCCGACAAGCGGAGTACGGAGGCGCCATGATGGGCAAGATAGCCAATGTTACATGCCTCGAGGGCGCCTTCGTGGAAACCATCAAAAGGTGGCAGTCGGGGTGGTTCTACATCACTGAGCCGCGTGACCCTGAATGGGCAGCGGCCCCCGAATTCCGATCTGGCATCCCCACACGGCTCACATCTTGGAAAGAGACGGGCCTGTTGTGGGGTAATCCGGAAGAGGTGACCGGACTCTAAACCTGCGTCCGAGACCTGGTGAACAAGAAGGTTAAACTTGTCAACGTAGTCCAGGTCATGCTCTTCCGCCGGGTCCTCCCGTGTCAACGACGGGCCTTCAACTTGTGGGAGTTCGACCCAGCCCAGCACCAGACTTTGTCCCAGCTCTTCGACGCAAAGCACGAGGACGCCTGGAAGGTGCTATTCAAGAGCTCCGAGGTCTCCCCTCCCGTCACCAAGGATCGCGGATTCTGCGCCAAGTGCCAAGCCACCGAAGTAAGCTTATTTTTATCCTTTATAGGACACTTGATTTTCATAGTTGGACTCTATGCAGGATCTAAACTCCCGCTCCTTTAATAGGACTGGAAGAGGACGTCCGAACAGTTTGACTGTCCGGCCCCTTTGCCCGAAGGCCCAGTAGATGCACGCTTAACGAAGCTGCTAGTTCCGGCACCTCACGTGGTGCCGGAGAAGAAGGCCAAGAAGAAGGCCACGGGGACTCGAAAGAGTTCCCGGCGCCTGGTGGTGTCGGATTCATCGCTCGACGACCCTGAAGCGCCCTCCGCCTCCGAAGACGAGGAGGAGGAAGAAGAAGCCTCTCCCCCTCTAGCGGGGGAGGAAAGAAAAGGAAGGCCGCCCCAATTGGGGAGGCCGAAGGGTCCAAGAAGGGGAAGACCCTTCTACCGGACTACGCCTCCGACGCCGAAGACGGCGGAGAGGAATGGCCATCCAGGGTCAAGCCCCTGGCAAAGTCGTAAGTATCCGGATACCAAAATAGCTTATGGCGTTCCTCTATTGTACAGTACCTTCTGATGCCGAATTCAATTATGCAGCCCGCCCAAGGCTCAGCTCGGCGATTCGTCGAGCGGCTCCCTGGATTCATCGGACGTGAATAACGCTTCACTCCCGACGGCCTCCTCCCCTCGCCCTATGGACGATGCCGAGGTGGAGTCCCGAAAGGAAATAAACCAGGAGGAGGTGGTCCTGGAGGCGCCGCAAGGTGACCTCCCGGACTCCAGGCCCAAAGGGGATGAAGCCCCAGAGGGATCTAGGTCCGGCCCTGGGCCGGACACCGCTCCGGAACCTTCAGTGGTTCCGGAGTCCGGCAGGCGGCCCCTTCGCAAGAAGGGCAAGCCTACGACGTCGTCGGCCTTCGTCCAACCGGAGGCGCCGGACAATTTGCTGGAGGTGCTTAACGGCGCCTCCATCGACGAGGAGCACCGCACTGTTATGAGTGCGGTGATTCAGAAGGTTCAGTCTGCCAAGAGCGGGCTGACAGAAGCCTGTACCAGCCTGCTAACAGGCTTTGAGGTATGTATTTAAAACATATAAAAATGTTACCGCATAGACAGTAGCCCCTGATGCTCAGTTTGGTGTTCGGCAAGAAAAGCCGGACTGAGGATCTAAAAAAGATATAAGCAGGAGTCTAACATAAAAATGTCAATATGGGAATGCAGGCTGCGCTACTGACCTCTGCCGCACTGACTGCGGAGGTCGATGCATTGAAGCAGAGCCACGAGCGGTCCGAGAACGAGCTCGGCCGTTGTGACGCCCGGATAAGCAAGCTACAGTAACCTCTGCTAATGACGGCATGTCACCTCCGTTACTGTCGCTAATCTCGCGTTAGTTCAAAACGATTTGAATTCAAATTTGAATTTTTGGCAAACAAACAAAGTTTTCAAACTTTAAAACAAAATGTTCGGACCGTGTCAAATATTGCATAGATAATTATGGTGAAGTAAACACATTTTTAGAAAATGCATAAATATTTCAAATTGAATAAAACAGAAAGAAAAATAAATAAAAAGAAACAAATGAAAGGAAAACTAAACAAAACAAAAACAACAGACCCCCCCCCCCCGCTGGGCCAAGTGGCCCAGCTGGCCTCCGCCGACCGAACGGGCCGGCCCAACTGGCCAAAGGCCCAATCGGCCAACCCCACTCCTCTCCTTATCCCCCCCGCAACCCTAGCCGCCACCCCACTCGTCCACTCCCCCCCCCACTCGCTCCTCCCACGTTCCCCTCTCTCCCTCGTCTGGATCGAGGTAGGGGAGCCAGATCCCGCGTCGCCAGCGTCGCCCGTCACCACCCCCCCCCTCGCCGGACGCCTCCTCGCCTCACCCCGAGTCGCCCCGGCGCCCGTCCACGCGCCGCCCTCGATCTGGAGTTGGGACTCGGTCCCGACGCCACCACCGCTTGGAGTCCCCCCTCGCCGGAATCACGTCGCCACGCCGCTCGTCCCCGCCGCCCGTCGCCGGCGCTCCCCCACCGGACTGCCTCCTCTACGCCGTCGTCGCCGTCTTCCTCCTCAACCCCCCGCTGCCTAGACCCCACCATCCCACGGTGAGCTCCTGTGCCGAGCGCGCCACCCCTCTGTCCCGTGTCCGCCCCGCCCTCACTGTGGCCCTCGCGCCCCCTGGCCGTGCTCCGACCGGCTCCGGCCGCGCCCATGGCCGCGCCCCCGCGCTCCCTCTCGTCCTCTCCCCGCACCCGCCGTCCGCCCGATGCTACCCCGTGGCCGCGGCCTTCGCGCCGCGACTGGACCGACGTCCCGCGCGTGCCCACCGTGGCCGCGCCTAGCACGCGCCCCTCCCCGTGCGCGCCCACCGTGGCCGCCTCCCCCGCTGCTACCCCCGGACGCCTCCACCGCCCCGTCCGCTTTCGCCCCTGCCGCGCTTGCGGTTCCCGCAGTGGCTGCCGCCGCTCGCCGTCCCACCTCCGCCCCTTGGTCACGGTCCGGCGAACACTCGCCGCGCCCTGGGTCTCCCTTCGGGCGCCCACGCCCGAGCGCCCGTACCGCTGCCCATTTATCCGGGCCACTATGGCCTCTAAGCCAATGACGAAGGGGCCCCACGCCCCCAGAGAACGTGTCTGTTAAAAAAAAGGAGTTAAAAAATAAAAAAAAATAAATCAATAATAAAAATAATTAATTAATTAACTAATTAATTAACTTAATTAATTCTGATTAACTTAGCTAATTAAGATTAATTAATCTAATGACTAATTAACCTAATTAACTACTGTTAATTAGCTAACAGAGTATGACAGTGGGGCCCACCCCCTATTAACACTAATTAGGTTCATTAAAATGTTTAATTAAAAATGTGTCACTGACCAGTGGGACCCACTGGTCAGGTTGACCAGTCAACCCTGTTGACTGCTGACGTCAGCATGACCTCATGCTGATGTCATAAATCCATTTTTGAATTAAATAAAATAATTAATTAAATTCCAGAAATTAATAAAATCTTTAGAAAATCATATCTTTTAATCCGTAACTCAGATTAAATTATTTTCAACATGAAAGTTGCTCAGAACGACGAGACGAACCCGGATGCGCAGCCCGTTCGTCCGCCACGCGTCCCTAACCTATCGAACTCGCAACTTTCCCCCTTCGGCTCCTCTGCCCGAAAACGCTAAACACCGGGGATACTTTCCCGGATGTTCCCCCCCTTCATCGGTATCACCTCATACTGCGTTAGGGCACCCCTAGCACCGATACTTATCATATCATGCATCGCTATGCATCTGTTTGCTTAAATATTTATTGTTTCTTCCTCGTCTTCTCTCGCTAGACACCGAGACCGACGCCGCTGCTACCCAGTACGACTACGGTGTTGACGACCCCTCTCTCTTGCCAGAGCAACCAGGCAAGCCCCCCCCCCTTGATCACCAGATATCGCCTATTCTTCTCTATACTGCTTGCATTAGAGTAGTGTAGCATGTTACTGCTTCCCGTTAATCCTATTCTGATGCATAGCCTGACATTGTTGCTACATCTGTTGATACCTTACCTGCAATCCTAAATACTTAGTATAGGATGCTAGTTTATCATCATTGGCCCTACATCCTTGTCAGTCTGCTTGCTATACTATTGGGCCGTGATCACTCGGGAGGTGATCACGGGTATATACTATACATACATTCATACTATACAGATGGTGACTAAAGTCGGGTCAGCTCGAGGAGTACCCGCAAGTGATTCTGATGAGGGGGCTGAAAGGACAGGTGGCTCCATCCCGGTAGAGGTGGGCCTGGGTTCCCGACGGCCCCCGACTGTTACTTTGTGGCGGAGCGGCAGGGCAGGTTGAGACCACCTAGGAGACAGGTGGGCCTGGCCCTGTTCGGCGTTCGCGGATACTTAACACGCTTAACGAGATCTTGGTATTTGATCTGAGTCTGGCCATTTGGTCTATACGCACTAACCATCTACGTGGGAGTAGTTATGGGTATCCCGGCGTCGTGGTATCAGCCGAAGCACTTCAGACGTCAGCGACGGAGCGGCGCGCGCCGGATTGGACTGGAACGCCTGCTAGGCTAGGTCTGCTTCCGGCCGCCCTCGCAACGTGCAGGTGTGCTATGGGCGATGGGCCCAGACCCCTGTGCGCTTAGGTTTAGACCGGCGTGCTGGCCTCTCTGTTGTGCCTAGGTGGGGCTGCGACGTGTTGATCTTCCGAGGCCGGGCATGACCCAGAAAAGTGTGTCCGGCCAAATGGGATCGAGCGTGTTGGGTTATGTGGTGCACCCCTGCAGGGAAGTTAATCTATTCGAATAGCCGTGATCTTCGGTAACAGGACGACTTGGAGTTGTACCTTGACCTTATGACAACTAGAACCGGATACTTAATAAAACACATCCTTCCAAGTTCCACAGACAACCCGGTGATCGCTTTTCCACAGGGCGACGAGGGAGGATCGCCGGGTAGGATTATGCTATGCGATGCTACTTGGAGATGCTACTTGGAGATGCTACTTGGAGGACTTCAATCTACTCTCTTCTACATGCTGCGAGACGGAGGCTGCCAGAAGCGTAGTCTTCGATAGGACTAGCTATCCCCCTCTTATTCTGGCATTCTGCAGTTCAGTCCACTGATATGGCCTACTTACACATATACCCATGCATATGTAGTGTAGTTCCTTGCTTGCGAGTACTTTGGATGAGTACTCACGGTTGCTTTCTTCCCCCCTTTCCCCCTTTCCTTTCTTTCTGGTTGTCGCAACCAGATGCTGGAGTCCAGGAGCCAGACGCCACCTTCGACGACGACTCCTACTACGCTGGAGGTGCCTACTACTACGTGCAGCCCGCTGACGACGACCAGGAGTAGTATAGGAGGATCCCAGGCAGGAGGCCTGCGCCTCTTTCGATTTGTATTCCAGTTTGTGCTAGCCTTCTTAAGGCAAACTTGTTTAACTTATGTCTGTACTCAGATATTGTTGCTTCCGCTGACTCGTCTATGATCGAGCACTTGTATTCGAGCCCTCGAGGCCCCTGGCTTGTAATATGATGCTTGTATGACTTATTTTATTTGTAGAGTTGTGTTGTGATATCTTCCCGTGAGTCCCTGATCTTGATCGTACACGTTTGTGTGTATGATTAGTGTACGATTGAATCGGGGGCGTCACAAGTTGGTATCAGAGCCGACTGCCTGTAGGAATCCCCCTTTCCAACTCCTTGGCCGAAGTTGAGTCTAGTCGTTGAAAAACTTTTACTACCATGGCTGTGTGGCTTACGGGCCCATGTCGCCATTGGGTGGTATTAGGATCTTTCACTCGTTGACCTTTACTCTGGGACTCTGATCTCTCCTCTATTCGGGTTAAATGAATTTTTCTAAATCTAACATTAGGATCTCGTTATCACTTTCACTCGGAGAGCCCCTTATTACTGATGATCGTTTGCTGCACCAGAAGACCCTGAAGATGCTCTCCGCTGTTAACTCGAGAACTTGTGTTCATCGCTTTTGCAACTCCCCTTCCACCGTAAACCCTTATGGATAACTACTTGCAGTTGTTATTCTTACATTCATCCCCAGTTGGTCTTGTTATTACAAGATACCCCGTAACACTCGTCGTTGTTTGATAATCCTTTGAGCTTACTGCCCTGCTGTTCTTTGTCACCTGAATACCCCTACGGTTAATTCTCGCACTTATAGAGTATCCGCTCATCCCCCAGTTGATCATGTGTTTCACAAAAGTCTTTGAAATACCATTCGATCTTCTGAAAATCCTCAGCAACCTATTGCTCTGGAATTTCTTGTTTGCTTTCATTATGATTAATCCCATAAGTCTGGTAATCTTATTGGCATCCATTGTCATTATCTTTTGAGTCCGTTGATTCAATATGTTGCGAATGCTTGCAATCCTCAATCAGATCCTAGAATTCATCCTTCCGGCTCAGACGCCATTTTTAAACATGAGCTGGGTCTCGACCAATCAAGTTGCCGTTGATTGTAACCCCCTATGTCTATTCGGCTATCCATCTATGATCAGAGCGCTGCTTCTGATCCTTCGTTTTGGAAATCATAATTCCTTTGTTATCTAAGCATCAAATTATTTCAATGTTCTATAATCCGATGCATTTGCATTCTTTCTTCCTCTGATTGAGTACCGATACTCACATCAGTCCTGTTGTGGACCGCCATACCCATTGCCGGGTTATTATCCGACAGTGTCCTTCACAACCAAAATTCTTATGAGTTCTTTACCCGATATATAATGCCTTTGGTAAATGGTATCCTCTTGAAGCTTGTGGTATATGTTCCTAAGAAGCCCCAATGGTTTGAACCAATGCCTTCCCTAATATGTGCAAACCCGAAAGATTTCATGGGTCATACTTATTTGGTATTGCACCAGGCAAAACTTCCCACAACTAATGTCATTTTCGAAATACGAGAGGTCAATGTAAGGTTATGCATTGAGGAAGTGGGAGTCGACCTTGAACCTTTGTGTTCATGCCCATGGAAACAATGTAGATCGTATCATTAAAGCTTCTCTTCAAATAAATATTTCCTTGGTATAAGTTTATCTTATATCTAAGATCTGGCATTTTGCAATCGTTGTTCCGGCCATGTTCTCCTTTAAATACCATTTCTCGGACAAGTTGAAGTACTTGTCTTCTGCAGATCTTTGCACCTGTCCAACCTTTACTCTGATCTACCATCGAGTATTACACTCTGGTATCTCGAAAATATCATGGAACTGCATAACTTTTTATGGGTTCTTCGTCAACTGTTATTTCTCACCGATTCCAATTTTCCTAGGTTCTGGGTTGTCGTCAACCGAGAACACCGATATGTGCACCGAGTCTGCACTACGGTTCAATAACTCTAAGTAATCTTCATTGCTTATGAGTTTATTAATCCTTCAAGTCACTCCTAGCCTGGCCGGCTATGTCATTATCGTGCTAAATTTTAACTGTGCTACCTGCTCTTTATTCCCAGAGCACAATTTTTTTTGACGATGGGCTAAGCTTACGTCGACTTTCCTCGTCATATCATGTTGCCTTGAACATCAAGCTTGATTCCGAGATTGTGTTATATCCGTGGTTTCAATAACTTTTCGCTCCATCCTTCCTCTTGCTTGATGTTGTCGATGAGCAATTATATCTTCATGAAACCTCTCGACAAAGGTGTCGTGATCATCATCAACATTTTGAGCTCTTCCAGGATATCAATCAATTTCATGATGTGAAATAGCATCCTTTGACCCCGATGATTTGAATTATCATCCACAACATTCTTGCATTCCCTCCAACACAAAACTTGTTCTTGTTTTGTGTTATACCTTGAGTTCCTGGTAATCCAACTTGTCGTATGTCCTACCTTGGAGTATTACCATCTTTTGTGACAAGAAGGTCGCGAGAATTGCTCCACCTCTTAGAAATTCTCGGTATGATGATACTTCTCACCATCACCATTCTTCCTTGGTTCCCATGTTGTTTTTAACCAGGATACCAATATGCTACCGATGTTGTTTGAGTTCTGTACTTCTAGCAACCCTATTGCTTTGAAGTTAACGATCGACAGTTCGTCCTTAGACTGTTGGTTATTGAATCGTCACTCTAACATTGAGCTTGCTGCCTAAGGTCATACTTCGGGCACACCTTTCAACTAATGATTGATGGTGTATGTTTTCCTAGAGCATACAACATTATATCATTTGAACTGACAAATGTTATCCCCTTGTTCACATAATTGTGGAAATCCATCCTTTTGGAAATCTTGAGGAATTGTCACTGAGTCCATCAGCCACCTCATCGTCCTCTCCTTGGTTAAATGATGAACTCTTGTTTCGGAACTCGCTTCCATAGTTCATTTCCTTAAAATCTTACAATGTCAACTCGTCAATTGTGTTGCACCTTTTCTTCTCAGGCATCCCGAGTCTAAGGTATCTTGACACCAATCAGATCTGAATCTCAGTCAGATATGATGGTTGGAACATATTTTCAAGAGTTATAACATTGGTCCCTATATGCCCCGGTAAGGTGATGTCATGCCTAGCACACCGGACCAGAGGACCTAGTGTTATAGTTTCCTTTGTAACAAGGTTAATCATTTTTCCATGAGGAAACTGAATGCCTGTTTAATGAGTTTATCCTGATGGATCCTTTGTGTATCCAAAATCCGATTTTTGCTTGAAGACCATGTCAATGCTATCTCGAAGCATGTCTGTGGTACTCCGATTTTCAACAAGAACATTTAAAGCCCAATGCTAAATGCTTCTTGATCAATTATCCAAACACCGTTGTATGGGTAATGTCATGAAAATTTCTCTTCCCTTTCCTAAAGGGGTTTTCTACGTTATATCCCGTCATGAATATCATGCGTTGCTTGCCCTTGGGAAGGATATACCCCCTGATATATGTGTTTAAACACATTTTCCTTTCCATTGTTCTGTTTAATCTGATAATCTTATTTTCCTTTCCATTGGTTGGTTTAACCTTTCTTGAGGTCTATATAATCTAAGCAGTATTATTCTCCTGCTTATGTAAACACCTCGGTGTACAACTCTGTCAGTAAGACCCTGTTACTATTGTTGATGACATTTCAGTAACCACCGATGGACGAGAACTTTGCCTATTGGTCCGCCTCGTTTCAACGAGCAGGAAAATGGTTCTCCTTGTCCCTCGCCTTGGTACCGATGTAGTTGCTGACATATAACTGACAGGCTAACCTCTGACACCTTTGCATGATCGTGCAAGACATCACCGCCTTCCTACTTTTAACCCACATGGTGGGCCCATAACCCACAGTTCCACAGGATCGAAACCTGACTCTCCTGTACAACCTGATGTCAAAGTTATTCCTCGTGCTTGACTTTGTATGTAATTCACGGGCCACTTGCCTGTTGATCTATTCTGGTATCAGACACAATACTTATTCCCGTTGCTCTGAACCCCTTTCGCACTCTGCTTCAGGCAATGAATGATTGCCTATCCGCTTGAAACTTCTTATTACACCGTCTTACTTTGCTCTCGATGTGTGTCATTTGTTCAACTCGAGAGATACTCATATGTTCATTCTTGGGATACCCCCAGATGAATTTCCCTTATAACATCCTATCATTGTAGAGCTGCCCCTTACCTATTCGTAAGTACGATGGAGTTCCCCGAAGAAAGGACGACAACTTCATCATGATGCTTTGGAATAAAGAATTGAAGACATCAACGAAAGGGATTAACTTCTTCGAGAAGATCCATTAGAATAACCAGAACTTTCCCCCTTACTCCCCTCTTAAATCTCGGGACGAGATTTCTTGTAGTGGAGGAGAATTGTGACGCCCGGATAAGCAAGCTACAGTAACCTCTGCTAATGACGCCATGTCACCTCCGTTACTGTCGCTAATCTCGCGTTAGTTCAAAACGATTCGAATTCAAATTTGAATTTTTGGCAAACAAACAAAGTTTTCAAACTTTAAAACAAAATGTTCGGACCGTGTCAAATATTGCATAGATAATTATGGTGAAGTAAACACATTTTTAGAAAATGCATAAATATTTTAAATTGAATAAAACAGAAAGGAAAATAAATAAAAAGAAACAAATGAAAGGAAAACAAAACAAAACAAAAACAATAGACCCCCCCCCCCCGCTGGGCCAAGTGGCCCAGCTGGCCTCCGCCGCCCGAACGGGCCGGCCCAACCGGCCAAAGGCCCAATCGGCCAACCCCACTCCTCTCCTTATCCCCCCCCGCAACCCTAGCCGCCACCCCACTCGTCCACTCCCCCCCCACTCGCTCCTCCCACGTTCCCCTCTCTCCCTCGTCTGGATCGAGGTAGGGGAGCCAGATCCCGCGTCGCCGGCGTCGCCCGTCACCACCCCCTCCCCTCGCCGGACGCCTCCTCGCCTCACCCCGAGTCGCCCCGGCGCCCGTCCACGCGCCGCCCTCGATCTGGAGTTGGGACTCGGTCCCGACGCCACCACCGCTTGGAGTCCCCCCTCGCCGGAATCACGTCGCCACGCCGCTCGTCCCCGCCGCCCGTCGCCGGCGCTCCCCCACCGGACTGCCTCCTCTACGCCGTCGTCGCCGTCTTCCTCCTCAACCCCCCGCTGCCTAGACCCCACCATCCCACGGTGAGCTCCTGTGCCGAGCGCTCCACCCCTCTGTCCCGTGTCCGCCCCGCCCTCACTGTGGCCCTCGCGCCCCCTGGCCGTGCTCCGACCGGCTCCGGCCGCGCCCATGGCCGCGCCCCCGCGCTCCCTCTCGTCCTCTCCCCGCACCCGCCGTCCGCCCGATGCTACCCCGTGGCCGCGGCCTTCGCGCCGCGACTGGACCGACGTCCCGCGCGTGCCCACCGTGGCCGCGCCTAGCACGCACCCCTCCCCGTGCGCGCCCACCGTGGCCGCCTTCCCCCGATGCTATCCCCGGACGCCTTCACCGCCCCGTCCGCTTTCGCCCCTGCCCCGCTTGCGGTTCCCGCAGTGGCTGCCGCCGCTCGCCGTCCCACCTCCGCCCCTTGGTCACGGTCCGGCGAACACTCGCCGCGCCCTGGGTCTCCCTTCGGGCGCCCACGCCCGAGCGCCCGCACCGCTGCCCGTTTACCCGGGCCACTATGGCCTCTAAGCCAATGACGAAGGGGCCCCACGCCCCCAGAGAACGTGTCTGTTAAAAAAAGGAGTTAAAAAAATATAAAAAAATAAAAATAAATCAATAATAAAAATAATTAATTAATTAACTAATTAATTAACTTAATTAATTCTGATTAACTTAGCTAATTAAGATTAATTAATCTAATGACTAATTAACCTAATTAACTACTGTTAATTAGCTAACAGAGTATGACAGTGGGGCCCACCCCCTATTATTACTAATTAGGTTAATTAAAATGTTTAATTAAAAATGTGTCACTGACCAGTGGGACCCACTGGTCAGGTTGACCAGTCAACTCTGTTGACTGCTGACATCAGCATGACCTCATGCTGATGTCATAATCCATTTTCGAATTAAATTAAATAACTAATTAAATTCCAGAAATTAATAAAATCTTTAGAAAATCATATCTTTTAATCCGTAACTCGGATTAAATTATTTTCAACATGAAAGTTGCTCAGAACGACGAGACGACCCCGGATGCGCAGCCCGTTCGTCCGCCACGTATCCCTAACCTATCGAACTCGCAACTTTCCCCCTTCGGCTCCTCTGCCCGAAAACGCGAAACACCGGGGATACTTTCCCGGATGTTTCCCCCCTTCATCGGTATCACCTCATACTGCGTTAGGGCACCCCTAGCACCGATACTTATCATATCATGCATCGCTATGCATCTGTTTGCTTAAGTATTTATTGTTTCTTCCCTGTCTTCTCTCGCTAGACACCGAGACCGACGCCGCTGCTACCCAGTACGACTACGATGTTGACGACCCCTCTCTCTTGCCAGAGCAACCAGGCAAGCCCCCCCCCCTTGATCACCAGATATCGCCTATTGTTCTCTATACTGCTTGCATTAGAGTAGTGTAGCATGTTACTGCTTTCCGTTAATCCTATTCTGATGCATAGCCTGACATTGTTGCTACATCTGTTGATACCTTACCTGCAATCCTAAATACTTAGTATAGGATGCTAGTTTATCATCATTGGCCCTACATTCTTGTCAGTCTGCCTTGCTATACTATTGGGCCGTGATCACTCGGGAGGTGATCACGGGTATATACTATACATACATTACATACTATACAGATGGTGACTAAAGTCGGGTCAGCTCGAGGAGTACCCGCAAGTGATTCTGATGAGGGGGCTGAAAGGACAGGTGGCTCCATCCCGGTAGAGGTGGGCCTGGGTTCCCGACGGCCCCCGACTGTTACTTTGTGGCGGAGCGGCAGGGCAGGTTGAGACCACCTAGGAGACAGGTGGGCCTGGCCTTGGTCGGCGTTCGCAGATACTTAACACACTTAACGAGATCTTGGTATTTGATCTGAGTCTGGCCATTTGGTCTATACGCACTAACCATCTACGTGGGAGTAGTTATGGGTATCCCGGCATCGTGGTATCAGCCGAAGCACTTCAGACGTCAGCGACGGAGCGACGCGCGCCGGATTGGGCTGGAACGCCTGCTAGGCTAGGTCTGCTTCCGGCCGCCCTCGCAACATGCAGGTGTGCTATGGGCGATGGGCCCATACCCCTGTGTGCTTAGGTTTCGACTGGCGTGCTGGCCTCTGTTTTGCCTAGGTGGGGCTGCGACGTGTTGATCTTCTGAGGCCGGGCATGACCCAGAAAAGTGTGTCCGGCCAAATGGGATCGAGCGTGTTGGGTTATGTGGTGCACCCCTGCAGGGAAGTTAATCTATTCGAATAGCCGTGATCTTCGGTAACAGGACGACTTGGAGTTGTACCTTGACCTTATGACAACTAGAACCGGATACTTAATAAAACACATCCTTCCAAGTTCCACAGATAACCCGGTGATCGCTTTTCCATAGGGCGACGAGGGGAGGATCGCTGGGTAGGATTATGCTATGCGATGCTACTTGGAGATGCTACTTGGAGGACTTCAATCTACTCTCTTCTACATGCTGCGAGACGGAGGCTGCCATAAGCGTAGTCTTTGATAGGACTAGCTATCCCCCTCTTATTCTGGCATTCTGCAGTTCAGTCCACTGATATGGCCCTTTACACATATACCCATGCATATGTAGTGTAGTTCCTTGCTTGCGAGTACTTTGGATGAGTACTCACGGTTGCTTTCTCCCCCCTTTTCCCCTTTCCTTTCTTTCTGGTTGTCGCAACCAGATGCTGGAGCCCTGGAGCCAGACGCCACCGTCGACGACGACTCCTACTACACTGGAGGTGCCTACTACTACGTGCAGGCTGCTGACGACGACCATGAGTAGTTTAGGAGGATCCCAGGCAGGAGGCCTGCGCCTCTTTCGATTTGTATCCCAGTTTGTGCTAGCCTTCTTAAGGCAAACTTGTTTAACTTATGTCTGTACTCAGATATTGTTGCTTCCGCTGACTCGTCTATGATCGAGCACTTGTATTCGAGCCCTCGAGGCCCCTGGCTTGTAATATGATGCTTGTATGACTTATTTTATTTGTAGAGTTGTGTTGTGATATCTTCCCATGAGTCCCTGATCTTGATCGTACACGTTTGTGTGTATGATTAGTGTACGATTGAATCGGGGGCGTCACAGCCGTGCCAAGAAGCAGCTCGAGGACAAGGAAGGTATGTAATACCTTATGTAAGTGTATAAAAAATACCTGGTTGCAAATAATGACAGGACCAACGTGAATGTTGCAGGGGCCACAACCGAGGTGGCAACCCTGAAGGAAGCGCTTTCCAAGGCCGAAGACAATGCGGCCATGGAGCGCTCAGAGCAAGAGAAGCAAGAGGCCCAGGTGGCGGAGGTGCGGCAAGAGCTCGATGCTCTTGTGAAAAAACATGAGAGGTTAGAGCTTGAGTCGAAGACTCGAGAGTCCGAGCTTGCCTCGGTACTTGAAAGCGCCAAATCTGGCAAGGCCGAAGCCCAAAAAGCCCTCCAGGAAATTGAGGCAATGAAAAGGATTGCGGCGGGTAAGGCATTCTTTATGCAAAGCAAGCACGTGAAAGTAAATTACCTGTTACTTACCCGCATCCGGAGCTCTCTAGGAGCATTCACAGATCTGCCCCACAGTGTATCCGACGCCGCTGCATTCTACCGGGCCGAGGAAGGAAGCTCGAGGAGAAGGTGTTCTGGGCCCAGTATGCTGAGGCCGAATCCCCAGTGCCCTTGAGTGACCAGCTGAAGCAGCTGGTCGAGCTTCATAAGGCAGCCGAACAGGCCATGAAGGGCCTGATAGGACAGTTGTGGCCTGGGGAGGTCATGCCTTTGAGCTACTTTGGGCTGGTGCGGCGGCTGGTGGATGCCTGTCCACGGCTTGAAGTCATCAAGCGCTCTGTGTGCATCGAGGGCGCCCATAGGGCTTTTGCCCGTGCTAAAGTGCACCGGGGCAAGCTGGATGCTGAGAAGCTGGTGAAGGATGGGCCACCGGAGGGGAAGGAGCATTGCAGGCCCGACATGTATTATGAGGGCATCCTGAAGGGTGCCCGTCTTGTAGCGAATGAATGTACCGGGGATGTAATTTTTGAGTAAACTCGCTCGTGTTTATCCTGTGCGCTGAAAACTTGTTCATATGCGCTAAGCAACACTTTTTGAATTTAAAATATTACCTTCTGTGCGGCCGTTTATGAAATCTGAGAGATGCAAGTCATCGGCTTCTACCCCCATGCCACGAGTGCTGGGGTGTTCGGGATAAACCTGAGCGCTCTTGTTCCCATTCTTGGGTCCATCTAGGGAGGCGTTCAGCGCAACGAACCAGGCCATCGGACTTATAATGCTTTATCACTCTCACTTAGCCATAGAATTCTATAATTTTAAATTTCGGCGAAGCCCCTAGTATTCGGAAGACCGAGTTCGGGGCGCTATCCACGCCTAGGCCGGATAAATCCAGCTCCTCGTTCTAAGCAGCATAAGTCTTTAGGGACTCGAAAAACCTCTCGAACAGCGACCGGTCTCTCGCCCTATCATGACGGTCAGTTTTAGCTTTCTCTACTGAGGTGTTAACCCAGCTCAACTGGGGCACAATCGCAGTAGTTCTCCCAGCGCTACCTTAGCCGACATTGCGAAACGTAAGGTACCAAAACATGGGAGCCGGGCAAACCCAACTATTGACCCAAGACATGATTCGGAGCCGATGCATATAGTGCTATAAGTTCGGGGTGCCGCACTCATGAGAGTGTTCGGTCTTCTCACACCGTATTATGGGGTACTTAAGCCCCTGGTGTATTGGCCGTACCAAAGTGTACGGTTGCATAATGTCATGACCGAACATATTTGTATAAAAATAAATGAACACAATAACAGATCAGAGCTATGTATTGTTCATTAAAAAGGGCTGCTATGAAAGCAGAATGATACAAATAGTGCGATAAGCAAGAGATGGGATTATTTGACATGTCCCCCTCCAGGGGCAAGCTGCGAGACTTTAAGTGAAACAGGTATTTAGCTCGTTATAGAGACCACCTGGACATTTGACGTGGCTTGTTGTCTCCCTGGCTGTTGCATCGTGTGTTCGGCGAGTGTATTGCCGGACAGGCCTTCCGAATAGTTGGGTCCTGAAAGTATATATATAAAAAAGAAAGAAACGGCAAAATCGGGAGCCCCTAGTGCGGTTGAGCCGCATTCTGGGCGTGTCGTGGTTGTGCCCCTCCCCTTATGCCCATGGTATTTCCAGAGCGTAGTTATGTACGCGTGGTACTGCTATCGCCATCTTGCGGGGGCTGGGATTGGGGCCGCACTGCTATGCTTGCTCAGAACGTGCCAGCCGGTTTTGTTGTAGGTTACTTCGAGCGCGCTTGACGTTGTCCGGACGTTTAACAGCCGGATTGGAGAATTGCCTTGAGAGGCTACTTTGTACTTCCGCCGCCAGGGCCGCTGTGTGCTCCTCTGTTCGGAGAGAGCGTTCGGTGTTTCCATTGACCGTAATGACTCCGCGAGGGCCTGGCATCTTGAGCTTGAGATATGCGTAGTGCGGCACCTCATTAATTTTGCGAATGCGGTTCGTCCGAGCAGGGCGTGATAGCCACTGCGGAATGGGACTATGTCGAAGATTAACTCTTCGCTTCGGAAATTATCTGG
Organism: Triticum aestivum; assembly: GCF_018294505.1. Classification (NCBI taxonomy): domain Eukaryota; kingdom Viridiplantae; phylum Streptophyta; class Magnoliopsida; order Poales; family Poaceae; genus Triticum; species Triticum aestivum. Next base: position 601,594,600 of record NC_057801.1, read on the forward strand.
GGATCCGAAGACCACTTCAAGTGTAACTGAGCCTGTACAGCTGGCTTCTACACCTGGTATGACGGCTTTAAAGGTCGTCTTTGTGGGTTTAATCCTTGAGGGATCTATACCCATTTTTCGCACTGTATCCTGATAAAGCAGGTTCAGGCTGCTGCCGCCGTCCATGAGGACTCTAGTGAGGTGAAATCCGTCAATGATTGGGTCTAGGACCAATGCGGCGAATCCGCCGTCACGAATGCTAGTGGGGTGGTCCCCTCGATCAAAAGTGATCGGGCAGGAGGACCATGGGTTGAACTTTGGGGCGACTGGCTCCAACGCATAGACGTCCTTGAGAGCACGCTTCCGCTCCCTTTTGGGGATATGGGTTGCATATATCATGTTCACCGTCCGCACTTGCGGGGGGAAGCCCTTCTGTCCTCTGTTGTTTGGCGGCTGGGGCTCCTTCTCGTCATCGCTATGCAGCCCCTTGTCTCTGTTTTCGGCACTTAACTTGCCTGCCTGCTTGAACACCCAACAATCCCTGTTGGTGTGATTGGCTGGTTGTTCGGGGGTGTCGTGTGTCTGGCACGAGCGATCGAGTATCCGGTCTAAACTGGATGGGCCCGGAGGATTTCTTTTGAATGGCTTCTTCCGCTGACCGGGTTTAGAGCCTCTGAATCCGACATTGACTGTCGTATCCTCAGCATGATCGCCGTTAATGCGGCACTTGTGCTTGTTACGACGCGACCTGCCATTGTTGTCCTTGGTATCTGAGTTACCAGGGCTCTTGGTCATGTTATTGCTATGAGCCAGCCAGCTATCTTCTCCCGCGCAATAGCGGGTCATGAGTGTCGTGAGGGCTGCCATAGATTTCGGCTTTTCCTGTCCTAAGTGTCGGGCAAGCCATTCGTCTCGGATGTTGTGCCTGAAGGCTACAAGAGCCTCTGCATCCGGACAGTCGACTATTTGATTTTTCTTGGTTAGGAACCGCGTCCAGAATTGTCTGGCCGATTCCTCTAGCTGCTGAATTATGTGGCTTGGGTCATTGGCGTCTGGTGGTCGCACATAAGTGCCCTGGAAGTTGTCAAGGAATGCGGATTCCAGGTCCTCCCAGCAACTAATTGACTCTGCTGGCAGGCTATTAAGCTAATGCCGAGCTAGTCCTTTAAGCTTGAGCGAGAGGTATTTGATGGCGTGTAGATCATCACCACGGGCCATGTGGATATGAAGGAGATAATCCTCGATCCATACCGCAGGATCTGTTGTGCCGTCGTATGATTCGATGTTTATGGGTTTAAAACCCTCGGGGATTTGATGATCCATTACTTTGTCTGTGAAGCATAGTGGGTGTGAGGCGCCTCTGTACTGGGCTATATTGCGATGTAGCTCAGATGAGCTGTGTCTTGTGTTCGGCCTGGCCGTATTTGTCATATCCGGCGTGACGGTTATCGTCACGTGACGTGGGGCGCCCACGCGATCCGTAGATTGATCTTGTTTGCCTTGCCTTATCCTCCAATATGTCTCGCAGGTCTGGTGCGTTTCCCCATGCTCTGGTATTTTTTGGGCGGCGCCGGGGTGCGGCTTGAGTTGAGGGCCGAAAGGCCTCTCTGTCGCGGCCACGGGGTGGCTGATCGGCCGCATCATACGCTGGTGATGTAGGTTTAGTTGCTTCCTCCTCTAATTGGGGTAGCAGCCTGCGCTTTGGGTAGCTCTTGGAGGGGCGTTCGAGTTTATACTCTTCGGCCGCCAGGACTTCAGTCCATCTGTCGGCTAGCAAATCTTGGTCAGCTCTAAGCTGCTGCTGTTTTTTCTTGAGGCTGCTTGCCGTGGCCATAAGCCTGCGTTTGAAACGCTCTTGTTCGACGGGATCCTCTGGCACGACAAATTCGTCGTCGTCGAGGCTTGCCTCGTCTTCGGAGGGAGGCATATAATTGTCGTCCTCGACCTCCCTGTCTGCCGCTCTCTCATGAGGGCTGGCTTCTCTGTCCTCCCGCGCTGAATCCTGCTGGAGGGAGTTGTCTTCGGTACTATCCAGGGTGTTGTTGTCTCCAGTGCCAGACTCCCCGTTTTTGCTTTGGCGGGATTTAGAGCGGCGCCGCTGACGTCGGCGCTTAGGTTGCTTCTTGGAGGGGTCATCCTCCATTTTTTCATCGCCATTCCCTGCTTTTGGGGTGTCCACCATGTATATGTCATATGACGAGGTGGCTTTCCAGTGCCCTATAGGTGCTGGTTCTTGGTCGTCTCCTTCATCGGCGTTCATACCGTCGATGTCTTCGGAGTCGAAGTCGAGCATGTCAGTTAAATCGTCGACAGTGGCTACGTAGTGGGTGGTGGGTGGGTTTTGAATTTCTTCATCATCCGCATCCCAACCTTGCTGACCATAGTCCGGCCAGGGCTCTCCTGACAAAGAGAGAGACTTTAGTGAATTCAGGATGTCGCCAAAGGGCGAGTGCTGAAAGACGTCCGCGGCGGTGAACTCCATGATCGGAGCCCAATTGGGTCCGATCGGAAGGGGTGCGGAAGATCCGGAGTCCGGAAAGGAGTCCGGCACCTTGGAGTCACATGCCTCACAAAGGACTAGGCTGGTATTCGGCTCGATCGCCGTAGAGATTACAGCTCCCGGGGCGGCGTACAACCGTCCGTCCCCGACTGGCGCGGTCGGCTCCGAGCTGAGGGTCGGAGCGGACACCGGAGCGGCGCTCTGGGCGCTGTCCGGCGGCAGAGCTAGATCATGCCCATCGTGACAGCGCGGCGCGCTCGGCCGTGGCTCGAATCCGTCGAAGATCAAGTCCCCGCGGATGTCAGCCGTGTAGTTTAAACTTCCAAATCTGACCTGATGGCCATGGGCGTAGCTTTCGATCTGCTCCAGATGGCCAAGCGAATTGGCCCGCAGTGCGAAGCTGCCGAACACGAAGATCTGTCCGGGGAGAAAAGTCTCACCCTGGACCGCGTCGTGGTTGATGATCGAAGAAGCCATCGGGCCTAAAGGTGACGACACAGAGGAACTCTCAATGAAAGCACTAATGTCGGTGTCAAAACCGGGGGATCTCGGGTAGGGGGTCCCGAACTGTGCGTCTAGGCGGAAGGTAACAGGAGACAAGGGACACGATGTTTTTACCCAGGTTCGGGCCCTCTCGATGGAGGTAAAACCCTACTCCTGCTTGATTAATATTGATGATATGGGTAGTACAAGAGTTGATCTACCACGAGATCAGAGAGGCTAAACCCTAGAAGCTAGCCTATGGTATGATTGTTGTTCGTCCTACGGACTAAAACTCTCCGGTTTATATAGACACCGGAGAGGGCTAGGGTTACACAGAGTCGGTTACAATGGAAGGAGATCTTCATATCGTATCGCCAAGCTTGCCTTCCACGCCATGGAAAGTCCTATCCGGACACGGGACAAAGTCTTCAATCTTGTATCTTCATAGTCCGGGAGTCCGGCCAAAGGTCATAGTCCGACCATCCGGACACCCCCTAATCCAGCACTCCCTCAATGACTATGTGCGGTATTGTGGCTTGGGTGGCGAGGAGGACCTATGCTTCGTGAATGTAGACAATTACCCAACCTACTAAACCAAGTTGTTGGTCTTCATTGCTTTGTTTCATGTATGTGGCAAGCATCTTAAAAAGCAAGCTGGCATGTTGACCTTCGAATCTAGGATGCCAAGATCGACCAGAAGCCACATGGACACAGGCACGTTCGCGGGTTACGTCATGTGCATCGATCACCTCGGGCCTCCCTTCAATGATGTCCGGTTTTAGATCTCTAGCAATGGTAGACCCACGATGTTGTTGCTTTTACACACCTACCACCTCACCCTCATAGTCCCGGTGGAGGTTGCGCATCATCATCGTCCTCGAGTTACATGTTCCTCAGACAACTCAAGCTCGTCGTGATGGTGCAACGCAGTGTTGCAATGTGGTGGTCGTTGGCAACATTCCCCTTCAGACGCGCGTGACAACATGTGGGATGTGGCTGACTTCCCGCGTTGTGTTTCCAACCTTTTTTCTTAAAAAAAAGTAGATCTCCATACATTTTCCCCTATATAAGAGATTGAGGTTATACAATATGGATCAAGGTTCTCGTTTCAGGCCGAAAACCCCTGAGATTTGTGGGAGAGTAATCCAATTTCAGCACACGCGAGAGCAAGGAAAAGAAAAAGGAAAAACTATTATCTCGAGCGTCCACCTGGCCCGATGAACCGGTGGCAACATCGCCAGGTGGAGCAGGCGGATAGACGCACCTCCGGATCACGGCGTACGGAGTGTCCGTCACTCCTCCTTGCGACTGATTGTGCCTTTGCTGCCGCAGCAGCCCCTCCGCCACGGACCCCAGCCAAAAGAGGATATAAAAAGCAAGCGCGTCCATCCGAACCGAGAAAAAAAGGTCCCACCTACGCCCCCAAACGACTCGTCGTTTCTCCTCTCACCCGGGGAAAGAGAAAGAGAGAGACCGCGGCCAGATTCATCCCTCCCTCCCTCCCTCCCAAGTCTCCCAAGAGTCCGCTGCAAATCAAACAGCGCCCCGCTATTCCAACCCACCTTAATCACACTATTAATCCGGCTCCAACCCTGCAGCAGAGGTGGTTTGGAGGGTTGGTGGTGGCAGGATTCCCCTCCCGCGGGCGGCTCGGCTCCCTCCCCTCCGCGCGCGAATCGCCTCCTCGGTTTCCTGGTGAGTTCTCTAGCTGATTCTCGTCTCCTTTGGACCATCTGCTCGCCGGACGGACGCCGCCGTGGACCATGGTCGCACGCATTGGACTATTCGTGCGGTTCCTAGTGCTGATTTGGGATTTCTAGCTCGGGGAGTTGCGTCGGAGCTCTGAACTAGAGCTTTCCGCGGAGTGGTTTTCGTGTTTGGGGGGGAGTGGTTTTCCGTTGGGCGGGTTGGCCGTGGCGTGACGAATCGGACGGGGCCGGCGGGGATGCTCACGCCACAGTAGCGGAACCGGATCCCCCGGCGGGCCGAATTCGGTGGCGACAACCCCCGACGCGCTCGGGAATCGGTGCCGTCATCCGCAGCCGTCCAGCCGTTTGGAATCTGGTTTTTCCCGATTCGATTCGGTTCGAGGTCCTTCCCCCCACGCATCAGCCGCCGTGTGCCGCGCGGTTTTGCGCGAACCGGGGAGGTTGTTAGTTGGCGCCGGAGCTTGGTCAGTCCGGCACGGCGTTGTGCCAGCTGGGCCATCTTTGGAGCAGCCGGCGTCAAAAGCAGTCCTGCGATTTTCCTGCTGTCGCCTCTATTTTTTTGCCGTCTATATAAGTAAGTCCTTCTTAATGGCAGAAGAATCGTGTGGGTCCTGCTCGTGAGGGCTGCAAGGGGAGGAGAAGAAAGGTGGGCTGAGGTCAATCAAGTCCGGGCCAAGCAAGCGATGATGGAGAGGAGGTCGCTCATGGAGGCGCTGGTGACGGCGGCGCAGGGAGGCTCCACGGACACGTCGGTGCTCTCCATGCTCAAGTACGCCGTGCTGCCCATCGCCAAGGTCTTCACCGTCTGCTTCATGGGCTTCCTCATGGCCACCAAGTACGTCAACATCCTCCAGCCCAACGGCCGCAAGCTTCTCAACGGGGTGAGCTTTTGTCTCTTCTCTCTTTGTGATTAATGCCTGGCTAATGAGACCTATGGTCGCACCTGTGACCGCGAAGATTGGTAGCTGGGTGTTATCCAGAGTAGGAAGGTGTTAGCTACTTCATATAGTGCTCACATATTTGACTGTTTGGTGCAGCTTGTGTTCTCGCTTCTACTTCCCTGCCTTATATTTTCCCAACTGGGCAGCGCAATTACGCTCGAGAAGTTGCTGCAGTGGTAAGGATTTTTGTATTTCGATGATGCTCCTTACTTTCTTTGTTCAGCAGTTTAGTAACTCGGTTTTGTCGTGTGAGCTACTGACCGTAATGTTGTTACTGTTATTAGATTATTATAAGTCAAAATATCACAGTGATTTACTATTATCGAATATCCTGACAAATTTTAGTCATGAGCTTCCGAGTACGACAAATTTTAGTCATGAGCTTCCGAGTACGACAAATTTTAGTCATGAGCTTCCGAGTATGACAAATTAGCTCACGCGACTCTGCCTTTCTCAAAATAAATGCAAAAAAGGGTACCATCCAAGAGTGAAGGAAACATATGTTGGTGGGTTAATTGGTTACAGATGAATTTTCAGGGTTAGAATGGAATCGAAACAAGCTTTCCTGGACTAGTTTAATGGCAGTACTTCTTTCTAGTAATATATATTGAAATATGGAAATCAGTAGAGAAACTATTTCAGCGCATTCATTTTGTTAGAGTATTGTTGCTGCCAATATTCATCTCGTTAGAATTGTGTGAGCTTTATCTTTGAGTCCATTCAGTCCTTTTTTCGCTGTTTTAGCCTTTTCCGTTGGCAATAACTCTGCCGTGATTGCATTCTTCCTATTTGACATTTTCTCTCCTTTTTTTTTGTATTTTGTAGGTGGTATATTCCAGTAAATATTGTTGTAGGCGCCGTGTCTGGCTCCTTGATTGGCTTTGTGGTGGCGTCTATCATCCGACCTCCATATCCATACTTCAAGTTTACTGTTATTCACATTGGAATAGGTGTTTGTTTTTCTCTTTTGGAAAAAGTTGCATTTCATTTGTGATTCTTCTATCCGATACGGGTCTGACCGCTTATTTTTTCTGACACAGGGAACATTGGAAATATACCTCTGGTTCTCATTGCAGCATTATGTCGAGACCCATCCAATCCTTTTGGTGACTCTGAAAAATGCAGCCAAGATGGAAACGCATATATCTCATTTGGTCAATGGGTATGTGCATTTTTTTCGGGAGGTTTTATGTGTTCAGTGTTTTACTTATAAGTCAGGATTGACTACTTTGTGATATAAAGATAACAGCTCAGCATTTATATCAGGAATATAAACGTTCTGAGATCATAAGCTGAATGAATTCTTACTTGAGGCAGGTTGGTGCGATTATTGTTTACACATATGTGTTCAAGATGCTTTCTCCACCACCAGGAGAGACCTTTGATGGTGAAGAGGAGAAGCTTCCGGTTCTGGCATCTGAAGAAAACGCGATGCCTGAACTAGGTAAATATCCAACAGGCACTCACACTAGTACTGTACCCGAGGATGAGCCTTTGTTAGCTCTCGAGGGGAATCAAAAAGGCGCTACTTCTCTAGGATCAAAGGTAAAAATTGTTAATAGCAGTGATTCATAGTTGCATACACTTTGATCTTTTCTTATTCAATTTGATACAGTTATATTGCAATGTGAATAATTGTGCTCTGTTGTTACAGATATTAAGCTGTGTTAGATGTGTGGTGAAATTCCTAAAAGACAAGCAACTTCTTCAGCCACCAATTATTGCCTCTGTATGTATTGATGGGAGTGTATTCTACTAGTAATTATTACAGAAAATATATCTGTATTTTGTACCTTGGAAACTAATTTGACACTATGGAACAGGTCTTTGCAATTGGAATCGGTGTTGTTCCATTCTTGAAGGGTTTGATATTCACGGATGATGCACCTCTATTCTTCTTCACAGACAGCTGCCTCATTCTTGGGTATTTGCATCCTGCTTTTGGATTTCGTTTCAAATATACACAGACCTTGCACCAATTAAACTACAGAACTTAAATTGCACATGATGACTTCTATAGTTCTATTGTCTAAAATATGGCACATTTTCAGGGAAGCTATGATTCCATGCATTTTGCTTGCTGTGGGGGGTAATCTTGTTGATGGTAAGAATCTATTTTCCTTTGAAACTGTTGTGAAATTGTATTATACTGACATCAACCGAACCATTATCATTGTATGGTGAGGAGATGCATTTCTCTAGATCTTAACACTTGCCCTTGTTTATTCATCAGGTCCTGGTGAAGGGAGTAAAAGACTTGGTGTGCGGACCACCGTTGCTATTATTTTTGCACGGTTGATCTTGGTTCCAATTGCTGGGGTTGGCATCGTCATGCTAGTTGACAAACTTGGTTTCATTCCCAAAGATGACAAAATGTTCAAGTTTGTTCTACTACTGCAGCATTCCATGCCCACATCTGTGCTCTCAGGTATGAGAAAATAAGGGACCGCTGCTTATCACTTACCATCATGTTTAAACCTTTAAAACTCCAATAATGCTTTGTTTGTTGAGAAAATAAGGCTCGCTGCTTATCACCTATCATGTGTTCATGTTTAATAAAACCTTAAAATACTCCAATAATGCGTTGTTAGTTGAGATCTGCAAGACAGTGGGGCAGTGTGTGTGAGGTCACCATGTTGGTTGAGATCTGCAAGACAGTGGGTTAGTGTGCTGCGTGTTAGCAAACCACGCTATGGAATCTGATATTAAAAGATCGTCCTGTTTGCAGGTGCCGTTGCAAACTTGAGAGGGTGCGGGAAAGAATCAGCCGCGATCTTGTTCTGGGTGCACATTTTTGCAGTGTTCTCCATGGCGGGATGGATTATTTTCTATTTGACGCTGCTCTTCTAAGTATGCCGCTCCCTTGTATGCCTGTTATTTTCATCTCCCTTTTGCGCTTTCATCTGCAGCAGCGCAGATTAACAGCGATTCCTTGATGCTCAAACTACTCTTGATTTGATCTACAGATACTGCACTCAACTTGAATATCCGCAAATAGTAGATACCATCAGAAAACATGGAAGAAGATAATAGTGTGTCATGAACTGTACAATAGCCACTGAAACCATGGTGGCAGCTGCTCTGGAGGTACGAGTTGTATCGGTACAGATATGGGTTCCTCGTACCCTGTTTGTGTAAATGCCTTTGTCATGTTAATTTTGGCCTCGTCTCTCCGCCGCGAGAAGCGACGAGTGACGAGAATCGCGGCAGCTGTGGTGCCTGCCCATATTATTAGGTCACCTTGAAAAACCTTTTTGATCCGCATTTCAGATATATTTTGGCACTCCATGATCTTTGCTCTGCGATCCATCTATTCGGTTGAATGAAAGTGTGTATTCTGTATCTTTGTGTTTTGCTGTCCGTGTGGTCGTTGCTGGAGTTCGGATGGTAGGTACACACACAAGCATTCATCACCGGGCGCAACCCATGATGGTACCCGTAGTCCCGTACACAAGCTATTGCACACAAGCCCGTGCCAGCGACGCGTCGAGGCTTTGCATGTAGCCGGTGTAGCAGCACGTTGCGTGTAGTACTACTGGGACAAACTGTCGTGTTTGATCGCTCCATGTGCTTATGGATGGATCTGGAACACCGCAGATCTGAATCTCGTCTCCAGTCAGAAAAAAACTGCGTATCCGATGGGACGGAATCTCACCGGGCCGCGCTGACACGTTGGTTGCTAGTTGCGTCGAGTACCAGTACTATGCGATGGAATGTGCCGGGAAGATTCTCTAAGGCCTTGTACAATGAGAGGTGCTTAGGGGAGGTTCTTAGAGAAATAAACCAGGTTTTTCTTAAGCACCGGTGCTTAAGAAAAACCTGGTTTATTTCTCTAAGAACCTTAAGAAAAACCTGGTTTATTTCTCTAAGAACCTAAGCGTCTATTCTGTACAAATAAGCACCGGTGCTTAAGAAAAACCTGGTTTATTTCTTTAAGAACTTCCCCTAAGCACCTCCCATTATACAAGGCCTAACACGTCAGTGCGAGCACGCATGCTAGTGTTGGATGGAGCAGATACTTCCAACTAGGCAACCAAGCTGGGCAGTGCATCATCGACGACGAATGGGCCATGTGGTCTCTCGCGCTGCTGCACGCCTGCATCGTCCGATAGCGGGAAAACATGAGCCTAATCCTCCATCTCGCATGGCCAAGGCAAGTGATCACGCAAGGTATGTATGTCCGATCAAACGACACGAGTTGCCCGAGGCGCTGATGAGCACGAGCAGGCGTCCAAAAGCGGACAAGCATGAGGTGTGTCTTGGTTGCACACTATCATTCAGATTAGCTTGGAATACTCTTCCCACGCATATAAGCACGCACAGATGCATGATAAAAAGAAGACGGATCAAAAGCGAGTGCTGTCTTTTGGCGGGCAACCTCCATGGAGGTGGTTATTTTTAAAAATTCGATAATGACATTTCGGAGTTTCAAAAAATTCTGAAAAAAATTATACACATTCATATTATAGAAGAGCCAAAGAAAGATAGAAAAGAAAACAAATAAAATACTCCTACTAATTGTAAGCATTTTCCACAGGAAAATGCTTCGACTAGCACCATCTATGCTTCTCCCTCTCCTAGTGCCACAACTTTAGAATCGATTCCACTACCACAGGGAAGCAACAAAGTAAACACGAAACAAATCCTTATTATCGTCTTGGAATAACTTTGCAGCAAGGTAAAGGGTGCCTATGGGATGATAAATCTCCGCATTGTATCCCCTGGTCTGTATCACATCCTGCAACGTCCTCACCCTCCCTCATACAAATGAAAAAGATATCAGTCGAGTTCTGCATAATCTCCGCGCGCGGTCTAGGACGCAGATCGTCGCTGCTGAAGCCACAGTGGTTCTCAGTCGGATGGGTTGATCCCAACAGCAAGTACTGCACCAAGATTGACGCGTCAGGAAACTCAAATGCAAGCTGGGGCACCAAGTTCTCGGTCTCGGTGGATGGCCATGATCTGGCCCAGCAGCAGATGGAATTGACAGTTGAGGTCTACAGGAGAGAGCCCATCTTCCTAAGGGAGCATCTCCAGGGAGCTGCAGTTGTCCAGATGAAGGAGTATCTTGACAAGTTTGCACAAAGTGAGGAGCATTCAGAAGTCATTGAGGAGACTGGCAGTTTCCAGCTTAGGAGAAAGAAGTCAGACAAAGCTCATGGATTTGTGGATATATCCATCCGGATCTGCAAACAAGAAGATGATCATGGTCGGTTTTCAGGTAAACAGAAATTTCTGGTTTGCAATGAAAGAATACGTCTGATTTGTGCCATCTGAGATGCTGATCAAAACACTTCCACGGTAGGAGCGTAGGCAACACATATCATTTTCCAAATCTTCCGCACAGCACACTAGAATGGCAGTCAGAACTAAAATAACAATGCAGGGAAGTTGGTGTTGTTTTGTTCGCTGAAAAAAATCAGTGTTTTTCTGGTTAACAAATATGTTGCAAAAAGTTCAGTGCGTGACCTAACATCATAGCTTCATAGCAATAAGAAAAGTATATGGTGTATCTTTATCGGCAAATCTATCCACAATTTGTAAGGAAATGGCCAACACATTTTTTGGATGAAAAAGCACAACATGCTTGATCCATTGATAGGCTTTAGAATGTACAGAGAATGGGCAGCATTTACTTGTTCTTCAAAACATAACGGAGTTAGCAGAACAACAAGTGAAAGTCAGCATGCTTGGTAGAGTATGCTGCCATGATATAGTCATAAGATCTACTGTCTGATTCTTACCATCAAAAGGGTAAAGGGTATGCTTAAATATAAAGCACATGAATTAAGATGAGCTTCAAAACTACAATATCATAATTACTTTAACAGTTTTGCTAGAACTCATCTAGATGAGATATAATTTTATCTCATTCATCTTCTATAGCCATTGAATGTGATGCTATAAGATGTGTGTGCTGACGTGGATTGTATCTGTTGTTGTTTTTAAAGTGAATGAGACCATATTATATCTCATCTAGATGAGTTCTAGGTACTCCCTTACTTTAACCTATATCATCTTCTATTGATTTGCAGGATTACCTGAAGGATTGAAGAACTCCGATCAGGTCGGCATCACATTGGCTATAGAAGACGGACCAGTTTATAATTATCCACCGCCACCCTACAACCATTATAGGGGCGACAGAGAAGATGCTGATCACCACAGTAATTCCAGGCCGGTGATCCCTGGAACTCGCCCAGATCCATCACCATTAGAAAGTAGCTACAGCTACCAACCCCCAATGTTTCCATCAACCCTGCCACCACCACCAACTTCAAACCTCGGCTTCTTCCCACCACAGCATCCCGGTAGGGAGAGAGTGCCACAGAACTACATAAATGTGCCACCAAGAAAATCTGCAGCTCAGAATAGTGCACCAAACTTTGGAATGGGGCTTGGAGCTGGAGCACTGACTGCTGGAACTATGATATTTGGCGAAACCCTCTTACCCGGTCCAAGTTTCGGTGGTGCTCTTAATGGTGCAAGCCTATCTGTATCCAATGATGCACCATTCTAATTAATATCTGCGCAATAATACGTCAGTGCTAGCTTGTAACAAAATAAGAACAGATATGAGCATTCAATTATATAATGGGGTCGTGATACTCAAATCACTGCAATCCCTCATCCAACTTATCAATGAATGCAGCATTTCATAAACAATGTCAGCCTAGGGGTGTTCCTTATCGCCACTAACAAAAGCGCGCGCAACTGTTCCGCTCTCGCCGTTTCCTCCACCCACCTCAACCCAGCTGCAGCCCGGTGCAGCCTTCTGCACTCCCTGCCGTCTCATCTCCCCCCTTACCTCCTCCAGGCCCTCAAAGTTTCCATCGCAGCCATATGTGTTCGCTAGCAGCACCCATCCACCACTCCCAGCCTCCTTCGTCGTCATCAGCATCCTAGCTGCCTCTTGGGCCCTTTCTTTATCACCATGCATCCGGCATGCTGCAAGGTATGTCCTCCATGCACCAGCTCCTACATCCCCTGCCTCCACTACTACCTTTCTCGCCTCATCCAGCCTCCCAGCTCGCCCAAGCATGTCAGTCACACATGCGTAGTGCTCCATCAGCGGCTCCAAACCAAACTCCTCTTTCATTCTCTTGAGTAAACTTCTCCCTTCTTCGACAAACCCAGAGTGGCTGCACGCCGACATTGCTGCCAGCAGAGTTACCTCGTCTGGCATCAGACCTTTCACCTCTGTCATCTGGCGGAACAACCCCAGTGCCTCCTGCCCACGCCCATGGGATGCATACCCGTTGATCATAATATTCCATGATGCCACGTCCTGTTGGCGCATCCAATAAAATACACGGCATGCCTCATCCAGTGCCCCGCTCTTGGCATACATGTCTACCAGTGCATTACAAGCACGCACATCCAATGCACCATCGTGAGCCAGTCCGGTCGTCATAATGTACCCATGCACCGTCCTGCCAACCTTCAGTGCTGCAGTCTGCGCACATGCAGGGAGAACAGCCGCAACGGTCACTGCATCCGGCCATACTGCAGCATGCCTCATCCTACGAAAGAGCCGCATTGTCCCCATATGGTCAGCCGAGTACTGCAATGCGGACAGCATCGAGTTCCAGCTGAACAAGTCCCTGTCCTGCTCTGCCATCCCCTCAAACACCATTGCCGCATTGGCCACATCATGGGACTTCCCATAAAGATCCACCAAGGCATTACAAACCGAAACATTGTGGTCAAGTCCCGACTTCACCACCATCCCGTGAACAGCAGCCCCGCGCTCAAAATCCGTGGTCGCGGTGCAGACCGACAGGATTCCGGTGACAGTGAAAGCGCTGATCTCCACCATGCCATCCTGCCTCATCCGCAGGAAGCACTCCATGGCGCGGTCGAAGCATCCGAGCTTGGCGAACCCATTGACCATCGCGTTCCAGACCACGACGTCCCGGAGGGGCAATCTGTCGAACAGGCGGTGCGCGTAGTCAGCGAGGCCGAACCTGAGGTAGCCGCGGAGCAGGGCGCTGGCGCAGAAGAGGTCGTCGGCGACGTCGCAGCGGAGCGAGAGGGCGTGGATCGCGAGGAGGTGGGGCGGGGACGGGGCGGAGGAGGCGAGCGGCGGGAAGGAGAAGGAGTCGGGGGAGTGGACGAGGCGGAGGCGGCAGAAGACGCGGAGCGCGAGCGGGTAGGGCAGGGAGAGCGCGGCGTTGAAGCAGGGGAGAGGGGAGGTGGGCGGGAGGAGGTGGTGGACGACGGGGTGGAGGGCCGGGACGCGCGCGTAGAGGGAGACGAGGGTCGTGAGGATGGCGGGGCTGGAGGCGAGGCGGCCGGAGGTGAGAAGGTGGGCGTGGAGCGGCAGGAGGAGGCGCCGGCTGGGGGCACGCGAGTGGGAGACGATGGCGCGGAGCGGGACGTAGAGGGCCGCCATTTTCCTCGGCGGCGGCGTGGACTGGTGGCGCTTTCAGAGTTCTGAAGCTCGAGAGCTCCCGGCCATTCCGCCCGGGAGCCGTTTCGGATGATCATATATAATAGGCCGCCAATTTGACAACAGTCCGATAGCACCCAGCGCCCCCGGTGCTGTAGTGGTCCAGCCCGTTAGATGCTATGAACGGTTAGTTCTTTCGTTTTTCCTCTTTTTTAACTTTTGTTTTACTAGCTATTTGCCCGTGCGTTGCAATGGAGCTATATATATATATATTCTAGTACTATAACATCAATCGTGTATGTCTACAGTCACAGCTCAACGTAAACAATTCGAGCTGAAACTCATGATTTTTGATAGGTATGAAGCACATCTGGATAGCACCATGATTTATGGCCTTTATACATAAGAGATTCAGTGAGTTTATGACAGAGATTGATTATTTGGTTTCCGCAAATTTATAACCTTGTCATACGTGAATTAATTGATTACCATAATTGCCATATATGAGATTTTCGTGAGTTTATGGCATTACCATACATTAATTGATTGATTACCATAATTACCATACTATATTTGAGATACACTGGGATTTCACGGGCAGACGAATAAACCAGTAAGAGAGAAAACCACGGTGGAAGGGGGAGGAAAATCGGTGGGGATGGGGGTTCTCGGAATTGGATGTGCATCATAGATGTGTAATCCATTGTAGAATATATGCTGGTATGCCGATGAAAGCAATTTTTTTTAGGTGAAGATTTTGTATCCTGTCCATGAGCTGCATAATATTGATGGAGTACGAACCTTGTAAAGCACATTAAGATTTCAAAATGTAAAAGCACTTACGGAGAGCAGCAGATATTTCAACGGTTAAGTGATATTTTCAGATAATAAGTTTGGCAGTGAAAATTTCAATATCTACATAAAATATCATATCAAAGGATTTCATATGGAGGGAGGATTCTGAATATTGGCCTCATGGAAAATAGAGGCATGAGGTTGTGTTCAGCGTGGATGGAATGGTAGGAAGAACAGAAGCAGCAGCGTAGCAGCATCAGCAATACGGAGAGCAGCAGCAGTGTAGCGGCAAAATTACATATCTTACGCAAGTCTCCCCTCGCCGTCACTGTTGGAACGCATCTTCAGGAGCAGCTTCAACGGTCTGCACACGATCTGGTGCACGCTCCACAGCACACGATCGGCTAGAGTTTAGCTGTAGTGGATAGTGGACAACGGCATGACTGCCTCGTGTATTTGTACGCTGTCAAAGGGTGAATGAAAACACCGTCAATTCTTCCATTCTTCTCCTTCAGTCACCATGGTCGTGTCGCTCCGTCGATGCCGCATCTACCCATCTCTTTTCCAGATCGAGCGCTACACCCCTATTCCCTCCCCTCCCTGCCACCTTGGTTCGAGCAAGGGCGTACGTGCATCGGCGCCGCGACGCACACCAGCGTGTGGTCACGCACCTTGGCTGCATCGCTCTATGAAGAGCTGCCGGATCTCTACCTCGGCCAGCGACCTGCCTCCCGCATCCTCTCCTTCCCCCAACGGCGACCTCTCCTCTACTCGGGGCGGCCGCCTCTCTATCTCCTCACCACTATTGACTTGATGCGTCATGCGCCCATGACGGATCTAGTCGAGCGAGGCGAGAGGGGGGTAGGCATCTGGCATGTGGGAGAGGGAGGGCCAGGCGGCTCGCGGCTGGGAGGAGCGAATAAAGGAGAGGATCGAGGGAGCCAAGGTAGAGGGAAACTAAACAGTTAAAAAGGAAGGAATAGGAGAGATGCCATCCGTGATTGATCTGTATTAATCGTGTTATATGCATTAATCAAATAAGGTATTAATTGACATCCGTGAATTGATTGTATTAGCAAATATTGACCGTGTGGAGAGGGAAATCGTTGTCGGGTGGGAGAGGATGGACGAAGGGGTGAGAGGACGTTAGACGGAACCTTACGGTTCTTTTAGGTAGTAGAGACTTGCACATATGCCCGTGCGTTGCAACGGGGAGAAAAAAATATTGTGCACCTAATTTAGTGAGAATTATATGTGCAAGAAAAACCCTGTGTGCACTTTTGAGTTTCGCCGTGTGTGAAGTAATCAATCCGCTATTTTTTCGTTCATTGATCGAGGGGATTTAAGGGCTTTGTTAGGTCATCGCATGTCAGAGAAGGCAGCGAATTATTCAATCTATTTTTACATTCATTGGAGGGGACTTTAAGGCGTGAAGTTCAATAATATGGAAATGAGGCGGGTCTTTTCTCTTTTCCATGTACAAGCCACCGCAACCGGAGTTAATTGTACTCCGCCATTTTTCCATTCATTGATCAAGGGGATTTAAGGTTTGAAGTTCCATAATGTGGGAGGTCGCCGGGTCTTCTCTGTTCCATGCATCTAGCTCGCGTCGTCAGGTCTTCTCTTCTCTTTTTCTCGGGTAGGAATCATCGATACATTTAGGGTCCTTTTGTAGCTTTCATCTATCATTATCCAGTTTACTACATGTAGTTTCACACACATATAAAAATTGGTACGACTGTATGTAAACGAGCAGTATGGAACTATTTAAAATATATTTTCCTTATTTCCCAGGTAGTTGGGCTGGCTACGTTGCGTGGGCTATGAAAGGCCCATGCACTGAAATTACATGTGTTTGTAAGGAGCAAGGAAAAACTCCCCAAAAAGACGAGTTGAATGATTGAACTCACGATCTCAAACACTCAACCAAGTGATGCTACCACGCAAACAAACACGTCCTGCAAACTAATCACCAGCGTAAATATTTAAGAATATATTACAGCGTTTGATTCCAAACATTTTATGATTATTTTTGAACATTTCAAAATAATAATAATAATAATAATAATAATAATAATAATAATAATAATAATAATAATAATGAATTACCAAATATTCATGGAATAATGAATAATTTTAGAAATCCCGAACAGTTTTAGAAAATGCAAACGATTTTTTGTAAATTCATTACATTTTCGGAAAAACACGAACAAAGTTTGAAATGGGGGCATTTTACAAAATTCACAAAAAGTTTTTAAAAATATAAACCTTTTACAAATACATGAGCAGTTTTTGAATTTGTGAACAATTTTAAAAAACAAGAAGATATTTTTAACATTCAGAACAATTTTAGAAAATATGTAATTACTTAATGCGAATATTATATGAATTTGTGCACATTTCACTAAAACAGGAATATTTTTTGAATTTGGAGAATTTTTTTAATGCAATTTTATGAGAATCTCGAACAAATTTGGAAAACGCATTTTTTTTTGAAAAAATGGGTACATTTTTTATTTAAAAAAGTCAGGGTCTTTTCCATCTAGCTCACGTGCCAATTCATGCATCCTTCATCCAGTTTAATCCATCGATCCTTATATATTTTTATTACTACATGTAGTTTCATACACGTTTATAAATTGGTACAATAATATGTAAATAGCAATATGGGGCAATTTAAAATAGTTTTGCATTGAATTTGTGAATATTTCACTAATACAAGAATGTATTTCAAATTTTAACCATTTTTAAAAATCTAGGACAAATTTGAAAAACAAAATAAATGAGTTTTCAACAAATTTCAGAATGAGAACAAAACTTTAAAGTTCTGAACTTTTTAATAAAACGGGAACAGAATTTTGCAATTCTGAACATTTCTTTAATAAAACGGGAACACAATTTTTAATATCCGAAAGTAAAAAAAGTAAACTTGAAAGAGAAAAAGTCAACAGAAAAGAAAAAGACAAAGGAACGGAAAATGAAAAAATAGAAAAAAAAGGAAAACGGGCCGGCCCAGTCCTGGGCGCCCTGTGTGTAGCTATTCCCACGTGCGGTAAATAAGGTATTCCCAGCTGCGTGCACAGGAAATGCGCTGGTTTTGCTGGGCCAGAGCAAACACTGCCCACGTACGAAATTCTGGACAAACCATGTTTACTTGTTTATGACACATGGACGCACAAAGATTTAGTACCACCTCGGATGAAAAAAAATCTGTTTGGCGGTGAACTGATGAAAAAGTCAGAGAACCTTGTTTATTTGGAGGTACAGATATAAATATAGATTCCGAAAATAATAATTAAAAATTGCTTCATTTAAGTTTTGAAAGTCTTCGTCACAGATTTGAAAAAAATGATTGTGAAGTTAACAAATAATAATCGGGTAACTTTAGAAACATGTTGATAGCATCCCAAAATAATGTTTGTAACATTTACAAAATGTCATGTCTTTCAAAAATTATTCGTGAGTGTTCGTTCATTTTTTTAAAGAAATTTGTTTGCATTCTAATAGATTTAATATGAGTATTTTAAAAATAATTTACTTAAATATTTTAAGTTTTTGTCACACATATAAAAAAATGTTCTTGTCGTGTAAACATAATAACGTACAACTTTTGGAAAATGTTGATAGCATTCAAAATATTGTTTGTGACATGGGTCTCGCAATTGGCGAGAAATAGCTCTGGTGTGCCTTTATATGCTTAAAATATTTTCCCCTGTTTTTTGCTTTGCGGTGGTATGGACGTCATATCCATTATCCCCATGGCGGCAACTTAAAAGATTTTGCCATGATGACCAAAAAAACATGTTGCCATGGTTACTGAAGATTCATTTTTCGCACGGAAACTTAAAGCATGCTTCCATGTAAATTAAAATGACACCCACTGCATTTTAAAACTTGTTTTGCCATGTCAGCTACTGCTGGATACTTTGCCATAATGTCAACAAAATATGATTTAAAAAACTCAAAAATTACCGTGATCCCGGAGGAAAAATTCCAAGGATTTGGCAACACAAATCAATTTCTCCGAGAAATAGCATTTAGATTTAGGACACAAATGTTTTCTAAAATTGTCCATGTGACTTTTGACTATGTTTACCATGTAAACCAAATTTGCGATGACACGGAACTAGGAGTTAGAAATTGCTACTATTTTTCAAGTGTCGTTCTATTATTGGTGACACAAATGTTTTTCAATCAAAGGTCAAATAGACACTCCCTAAAACTTTGCGAACCCCCATTCGTGATCACAAGAGCTAACACAGAATTCCATGCTGACATCTAGAGTTTGCCTGAGTGTGAACTGGATCGTGGTTTCATGCATTTAGCAATCTGCAACGCTCCCTTCCCGAGCTGAACCAATCTCTCTTGCGAAAAGAGAGAGGTATAACGAGCGCCACCAGCCCCTCGCACCAGAGCGCGGGGCGGCCTCTCGAGTCGCCCAGTCAACATAGAAGGCATTTTGGGCTTGATCACTGACCGATCGCTTCAGTCGCCCCGGAGCAGCAGGTTCAGGGTGAGGAGTCTTGGTCGCTGCTTCATCGCTGCCTAGACCTTGCATCTCCACATCGAACTATGTTGATAGCATTCAACATAATGTTTGTGGGCGACATAGGTCTCGCAGTTGACGAGAAATAGCTCTGGTGTGCCTTTACATGCTTAAAATATTTTCCCCTGATTTTTTCTTTGCGGTGGTATGGACGTCACATCCATTTTCCCGCGGCAGCAACTTCAAAAATATTGCCATGACGACCACAGAAACATGATGCCATGGTTACTGAAGATTCATTTTTGCCATGGAAACTTAAAGCATGCTGCCATGTTAATTAAAATGCCACTCGTTGCATTTTTCAAACTTGTTTTGCTATGTCAGCTACTGCTGGATACTTTGCCATAATGTCAACGGAATATGATTTTTAAGAAAAAAACTCAAAAATTACCGTGATTTTGGAGGAAAAATTTCAAGGATTTGGCAACACAAAACAATTTCTCTTGAAAATAGCATTTAGATTTAGGACAAAAATGTTTTCTAAAATTGTTCATGCGATTTCCGACTATTTTTACCATCTTTACCCCTAATAATAAAGCAAATTGGGTTTCCTTCGTCCGTCATGGCATTTTTCGGAAAAGCCCCCTCTATTTCAGAGAATTCAACCCGCGGTCCTATTTTAAGTTAAAATGAATCGTTTTTTCATAGTTTATACAAAAGTCCCCGTGTTTTATTCAAATCAACCCGTAGTCCAGATTTAAGTCACACGTAAACCGTTATTTTACATTTTTTGAAAACCCCCCTGATGTTTTCAGTAATTCATCTGCGGATCATATTTAAGTCAAACAATATTTTTTAAAATTATCCATATCTGTTAAACTGTAACTCCGATTTGAACATGTTATATATGAAATTTGATTAGAAAAATATGTAGAATATGAATATGAGATTATTTTCACCTGTTAAGTATTTTTAAATATTATTTTGGAATATATTTAAGTCAAATAAATGATTTTCTAAATTATCCGTATCTTTTAAACCGTAACTTCGATTTTAACATATTATATATAAAATTATATTAAAAAATATGTGGAATCTAAATATTATGTTGATTTTACCTGTTAAATATTTTTAAAATATCATTTTGGGAGCAAATTTTACCTGTTATTAGAAAAATATTTTTAAAATATAATTTATAGCGTAAGATCCGTTTTCCTTTCGTACCGACGGCAACCCGGATTGCAAATAAACACCCCATTATAACAATATAGGGAAAAGAAAACATAGATAACTACACATGCATACCTCTGAAAAATGTCACAGGAAAAACAACAGATTTCTCGCAAAAATAGAGAGGGAGGGAGGGAGAGGGAGAGAGAGACGCCTTAGGATTAAACATATTCAAACACGTTTTTGTTTTGTTTTGTGTGGACACCGAGGCCATCCCGGCGAGGGTGAGAAGGAGGATAAGAGGCAACACAAATATGATGCCTCACAAAAATAAAGGAGATGGACTTATTGTGGTCTTGGGTGATGGTTCTTGGGTTAAGAGTGTGTGTTATGTTTTCTCTCCCGTCGTAACGCACGGGCTCTTTTGCTAGTGTAAACAAAAATTGCGATGACACAAAACCGGGAGTTAGAAATTCCTACTTTTTTTCAAGTGTCGTTCTATTATTGATGACCCAAATGTTTTCTAGTCAAACGGCAAAATAGACACTCCCTAAAACTTTGTAAACCCCAATTTGCGATCACAAAAGCCAACACAAAAAATCATGGTAACATACCGAGTTTGCCTGAGTGTGAACTGGACCGTGGTTTCATACGTTTAGCAATCTGCAACGCTCCATTTCCCTACCCGAACCAATCTCTCTTGCGAAAAGAGAGAGGCAGAACAATAGCTAGATTAATTCATGGGAGCGCCGCCATCCGCCAACCCCTCGCACTAGAGAGCAGGCCGGCCTCTCGAGTCGCCCAGTCGCCATGGAGTGGAGCGAACGAGTCCATAAGATGACGTGGCTCTCGCGCCAGCCCTTCACAACATGGTGGCCAAGCGGACCCGCTGCTCGCGTACAGTGGAACAAGCCTTGGAGGAAGGCATCTGGGCACGGGACATTGGCCCCGAACTCATTGAGCCGATGCTACAAGAGTACCTTCAATTGTGGTCAAGGGTCTAGAACACACATCTTCAGCCGGGATGTGATGACGTAATCAGATGGTCCTGGGAGCACAATGGACAACATTCCACGCGCTCAGCTTACGAGGCCATGTTTTGGGGGCGTGAAGGAATCTCGACGGCGGCATTCACTTGGAATTCTGGGGCGCCAATGCGGTGCCATTTCTTTACATGGTTGGCGCTTAGGAATCGCTGCTGGACCTCCGACGGATTAGCCAGACGTGGATTGGACCATCAGGAGACTTGCCCTTTTTGCGACCAAGAAGAAGAATCCATTCAACACATTTTATTGCACTGTGTCTTCGCCAGAGAGGCGTGGACGGTGCTCTGCCGGGCTTTGGGGAAGCCGGAGTGGGTGATGGTACGACCCAACTCGCTGCAAGACTGGTGCACTGACAAGGTCAAGAACAAATCAACCCGAAAAGACGTCAGAACTCTATTCACACTTGTGATGTGGGAGTTGTGGAAGCACAGAAACGCAATCGTCTTCGACGGGGCAACTCCATCCATAAGGCGAGTGTTGCACCGTGTGCAGGAGGAGGGGAGGACATGGAAAAAGGCAGGACTCTTCAAGTGCGACACGACGGCGTTCTTTGACGAGTTAGAGAGGTGGGCATGTGTGAGGAGTTAGTCGTGTGTGGGTACACCGGCCTAGCCGGGTGGAACAAGCGTGCAAACGCTTTGTAATTAACAGTTGTACGAGGGCTCTTTATCCCTTCTTCTTCTTTAATATATGGGAGTACCTAGAACTCATCTAGATGAGACGTAATTTGGTCTCATTCACCTGGAAAATAAGAACGAATACAACTCACGTCAGCACACACGCATCTTATAGCATCACATCCAATGGCTATAAAAGGGTGAATGAGACCAAATTAAATCTCATCTAGATGAGTTCCAGCAAAACTGTTAATATATAGTACGCACACTCGTGCGTATTCGAGAAAAAAAAAAGATGACGTGGCTCCCACCCTTGCTCCAAGATCCGTGCACTTCATCCGACGCCCAGGGAGGCTTTTGTTCGTAAATCCAAAACGTCATTTACCTGAATGATGAATAAATTGCCTACGGCACATTCCCATCATGGCATGCCACACGCATCGGCACGCCCTCGCGCGAGTTCGCCTGGCCGTCCGTCGAGTTGCTGCTCCCCGTCCCGGTGAACCAGCCAGCGGAGCGGGAGCGCGCTCTGCTCACCGACCGTCAAGCACCGGAAAACACACAAAGCCGAAACAAGCCACATGGTTCAAGGCATGCCAAGCGTCGAGGAAGATGCATTGCATCGACCGATACGGTAGACCCCTGCACCTGCGGCGTGGCTCCGGACGTCCATCGCTTCCAGCCAGGGGGCAGGAACCTGCCGACGGGTCCTTCACCTGGCACGTACTAGTTGTATATGTTCCGGAGCATGCGGGGAGCGCGCTTCTCTTTTCCCTCTCCCTGTGCCGGCGGCGGCCAAACTTTGGGAAAGGGGCGGCCTTGCCTTTGTTTTGTTTAGGAAAATGCGCGCACAAAGGACAAACTTCAGCTACGTTAGGAGAGGTCCGGAGTTAGTGAAGCGGTTAGGTGTCGCGCCCCGGGCGCGCGGCGCAGATGGTGACAAAATCTGGTGTTAATGCGTTCAGATGACAGAAGCTAGAGAATTGAGGGTGCCATGTGTTCGTCCATGTGCATGCATGCACGCCAAGACCAGACCGGCCGGCTCCCGGCGCGCGGTATAGTTGTCCACCGCGTAAACAAATCTTCTCCTTTTTCTAGTAAGATTATCAGTGCTAGAGAAGCTGTGTCATTTTTCTTCTTGAAACCTGCAAGTTTGCATACAAAGTTACAAGATGACCGCGGACTGCCTGCACTATCGCCCGAGGAGTGCGACGCGCGGCCGAATTTCGGGCCAAGGGGGGAGCTGGAGTCGAGTGCGGTGCATGCGCGTAGGTAGGAGCTGGAGCTAGTGGCACGATTTTGGTCCAAAAGCAGCATCACATCGCATCGCATCACAACACGTCGGCCGGCCTCCCGTCCATCCATCCATCACGGGTCTTTCTCTCCGTCTTTCCGTCAGCTCGTGCTCGGCCGGCCGGGGTCAAAACAGCCGGCACGCATCGGCATAGCATGCTTTTTCTTCACACGCCTTTCGCCTTTTCCGCGCGCCCCCAGTAGTGGTAGTGGAGCTCGGCAATGGGGCTTGGTTTCGTAGCCATCGATTACCTATATATCCATCGGCACGGCAGCGCGCACTTTTTAATACAGCACAGAATCTCTCTCTCTCTCTCTCTCTCACTCACTCAAGCGCTGCGGGTGATGTGTGGTGCCGGTGCTCGGCACATTGCCATTGCGATCGAGGAGGGGTGGTCAATGCGCCACTCCATCTGACCGTCTCCATGACTCCCTGCATGATGCGTGGCGTGTTGATGCTGCTGGTGGTGCGTGGGTGGGTACAGCTTCTTTTGCACTGATGATGGATGGGATGGTGGCGCAGCACCGCCACAGTGCACGTATTACAGGAGGCGGGGGTTGGGTTGAAACACTGGTTGTGTGCCCGCTGTACCGGCCGTATGCCACTATATATATGCATGTATCTGATTAAATCGGGTTCAAGCTGTCCGCAGTAGCTAAAATCTAACCACCCTGCCACCGAGATTCTCACAACGAGACCAACTCCGACTCCAGCGCACGAACCATTCTGAACGCGCAGAAATAGCCGCCCAATGGCGACCCAAAATGGACGTGTGTCCAATTTTTGTCCGTCTGCGGCTCATCTGCAGTTCAAATTTGGTTAGGGTTTGCGTCCGAACAGACGCACGCTGTCGCTCTCGTCTGCCTGTCGGTCACACATATATGATTTCCGTCCTCCCCTTCATGCTCGACACCCTCATATCATCGCCGCTGTCGCCTTCGCTGTCGCCATCCATTTTTCGGCCGCTCCGTCGATGCCCAGGCCTGCCGCTCCGTCGATGCCCATGCCTGCCGCTCGTATCCACACACTCCGCCCACCCACCGGCCGCTATGGAGGAGTTCTTGCCGGCGTTTGTGGCCTCTTCTTGCCGCCGACGGTGCTAGAGTAACCACGGCCGCCGGCATCGCCCGTCGCCTACAATACCGCCCGCCTCACGCTCCTACGCCGCCATCACCGCCCTTGGCTTCGCTTCGACAGGCCCGCCGCCTATAGGGGCTGTTGGTGCTCTTCAGCGATCGCATCTCGCCAATGACCCCAAGGTGTTCGACGCTTTACCCGCAAAGTACAATTTATAGTGGGGATGAATATTTTTTTCAACAACTTCATTTGCTCATCGGATGATTCGTCGTTAGACGTTGAGGAGCTTGTGGTTGCGGCATTGGTCGTCAATGACCGCATTGCTAGGTAACGGCCGAGGGTCAGGGGTAGGGCTGGAAAGAAAGCTCGAAGCTCGCGAGCTAAACGAGTAGCTCGTGACTCGGCTCGAATCGACTCGAACACGAAGAATAACGAGCCGAGCCGAGCTTTAGTTTAAGATCGTTTATAGACCAAGTTAAACGAGCCAATCTCACGAGTACTCGTATAACTCGTTAGGCTTGGTACAAAAGATCAGCCACTCTCAATACAAAAAAAGATCAGCCATTCAGCACCCTATGTCCCAGGCGCACAACACAAGGCCTAGCCGTTGAAGGCCCATGTCAGGACCCATACTCTATGCCACATCGATCTAGCATGTAACACCTCATATCACTTTGCGGCCTCACGCACGGTATTCCCACGGGTGTCGCCTTGCCTTTGCCCGGGACCGTTTGCGCCTTTTGGCACACGTATATGACAGTGTCGCTAGCATCTATATGATAAGGAGCCCGGGCTGACATGGCTAGTCGTAAACCCAAAGTGGCACAGACTTACAGGGACAGGCATCCATGACCCAGCATCGAACGTGTCGGTCATCAGCGAGCGAATCCAGGCTGTAGCACTGGGCTAGCAGGACTCCGGTGAACCGGGCTGTAGCGGGCTAACAGGACTCCGGTATTCATCGCGTGACATTTCCCCGAAGGGACAGACACAGGAACGAAGAAGGACACATGCCGGCCAGCCTAAGTGTTCCGGAGCAGTAGCAAGCTACCATGGCTCAGTGAAACACTAGGAGACATTTCCCGGTAAGAGAGGCTACTAAAGATAAACAACTAGATGGTCAGATCCCACACATACCAAGCATTTCAATAACATACACACAATATGCTCGATATGTGCAATACAACATGGCATCACAAAATGACTCTACGACTCAAGTAGTTTATTCAATAGGCTCCAAGAAGCGAGACATTACAAACATGGGTCTCATGACCCAACAATCAGAGCATACAAGTCAAAGCACAAGCGGAAGCTATCATGTCTGAGTACAGACCTCTATAAATGAAAAGGCTGAGAAGCCTGACTATCTATCAGATCCTGCCGAGGGCACAAGATCGTAGCTGAGGTATCAAGCTAAACGTCGAAGTCCAAGCGGAACTACTAGTGAGACTGAAGTCTCTCTGCAAAAACATAAAATAGGCAAATGTGAGTACAAATGTACCCAGCAAGACTTACATCAGATCTATCTACACATGCATCATTATCAACAAAGGGGATGGTGGAGTTTGACTGCAGCAAGCCAGCTTTGACTCGGTGGCTATCCTGAACTACGACTGCAAGTAACTCTTTTGAGGTGGCGCACACGAGTCCACATATTCACCATATCAATACACCACTATGGATCCGCTCCCGTCTCCCTACGAGAACGCCATCCATAGCACTCACGCTTATCTTGCGTATTTTAGAGTATCCACTTTCACTTGTCTATGAACTATGCAATGGGGTCCAAGTTTCCATATCCGAGGAATCCGGCTATTCGAATAGATGATGTTAACCCTGCAGGGGTGTACTTCTTCACACACGCTTTCGCCACTTATCGCCCTGTACACGTCATGTACCTCGGCAACCTTCAAGCGGAAGCCGGGCGAGGGAGTCGGCCACGACCTGACTAACCGAACAAGTCTCTAGTCCAGGTTTATCGCCTATTCGGGTTCCATCCGCAAGGAGATCCGGCCGGGGTGTCGCTTACGGCCCCAAACGATGTGTGCAGGGTTCCCAAGCCCACCAACCGGGTGCCACTTGGTACACCGTGCCACTGTGCCTAGTCTGTCCCAAGCCCACCTGTATCGGGTGCCACTTGGTAGACTACTAACACTACCTACAAACACCAGAAACTAGTTGCAACTCCTGGACAGAGATCATGTTGATTAATAAGTCGAGAGAGCTTGGAGCGCCCGGAGCCCAATGTGTGGTAGTAACTGATCATGGATCACAAACACAGAACTCAGTTCCTGAGGACGGCTGCAATGAGACAACCCACCATGTACTCCTACATGGCCTCTCACCGCTACCTTTACCAAATCGTGTTCACACACTTAGCTCACACACATTGGGACATGTTCACACGCCTCTGATTCATCCCCGATGAATCAGACCTGACACAACTCTAAGCAGTAGCAGGCATGACAAACAAGCATGAATGAGTAGGCACAACAAGGCTCAAACAACTCCTACTCATGCTAGTGGGTTTCATCTATTTACTGTGGCAATGACAGGTCATGCAGAGGATAAAGGGGTTCAGCTACCGCAGCAAGTAACAAGTATATCGTCGTTGTCCTAATGCAGTAAAAGAGAGCAGGAGCGAGAGAGTGGGATTTTATCGGAATGAACAAGGGGTTTTGCTTGCCTGGCACTTCTGAAGATAATATAGCTCTTCATCGGTGTCATCGATCACATCGTCGGTACACGTCTATCGAGAGGGGACAATTACCGGCAAATACAGAAAAACACGATCAATGCAATGCACAATATGATGCATGCTATGACATGGCAATATGAATGTGTTTTGGGCTAATGCACCTAAAACCAGATTAAATGAAGTTGGTTTGAATCCAAGATTCAAATTCAAACTCCATATGTGGTTATTTAAATGTCATTCACTTCATTTGCCCTAAACAGTAGTGATAAGTTGTTCTAATATGCATGAAAATGATACAGATGGATTCCTTGAATTTTTCTGATAATTTTTCATATATAAATTATTTAATTTGGAGTTACGGTTGAATTTCTATGATTTATTGAAGTTTTAGCTATTTTCTGGAATTTCCTGATTATTTTTAAATCCAGAAAATACTTATTGCGTCAGCATGACCTCACCCTGACGTCAGCAGGTCAACAGACGCTGCTGCTGGTCAAACCTGACGTGTGGGGGCCACACGTCAGTGACTCAGGGTTGTATAACTCACTGACAGGTGGGACCGGTCAACGGCCACGTCAGCTAGGTCAACTCCGACGCGTGGGGCCACTGTGGTTAACTTAAACTAAACAGGGGGTTAACCGTGGTTAGTTAAGGGCGTGGGCCCATATGTCAGTGAGAGAGAGGGGGGTCAAACCCGGGTCAAACTCGCCGGAGTTGACCCGAGGCTCGTCGCCGGCGAGGCCAGGGACGGCGGAGAGCGTCGGGATTCGCCCTCCGATGACCAAAAGAGCGGCGGAGGGGCTCTACGGGATGCCCAGACTCGCGCGCATCTAATAGGGCCAACGGGAGAAGCTAGGGTGGCCGGAGGCGACGGCAGTCATGACGACAGCGGCGGCCGGAGTTCGGGTGGTGGCGGGTTGGTGCTAGGGGGCACGTGGGGAAAAGCTGGTGGCGGCTACGGGCTCCTGGAGACGTGTTGAGTGCGGTGGTGTGCTCGGCTTCGAGCTACAACGCCTCCAGCCACGGCGGTAGCAAGCTTCGGAACTCAAGGGGACGGCAACTACAGGATGCTAGGGACGACGGGGCAAGGGGGAATCGGATCAGCGGCTCACCGCGGAGCTGCAGGGATGGTTAGCGGGCTCGGGGGCGGCCGGAGTGCAGCGAATCGACGGCGACGATCTCCGGTGGCCGAGGAGGGGAACGGCGACGTGGGCGGCGATGCAGGGCTCCCGGCGTTGCGTAGCTCCATGGAGAGGTCGGGGGCGTCGAGGCGGAGCCTTGGGTCACTCTGGTGGGGTGGAACGACGGTGGTGGCTACGGCTGCGACGAGCGGCGGCGACGGCGGTCCTCGGTCGCGCGAGTGAGAGAGCCAGAGGAGGGGGGGAGCGGTCCAGAGGGAAAGGGGAGAACGCGGGGAGGCTCTGGGTGTCTCCGTGGCGTCGCGAGGAGGTCGGGGAGGCTGCCACGGCGAAGCAGGAGGTGGAGGCCCGGGCACGGGCGCGTCGACACGCCTCTGCCAGTAGGCAGAGGTTGAAGACAGCGGTGCCCCTGGTGGGCTGGGCCGCCAAGTGGACTGGCAGGGGGGGCTGGGCCAGCACAGGTGAGCGCCAGGTAGTTCCTTCTCTCTTTTTTTAGTTTCCATTTCCTATTTTTTCTGTATTTGTTTTGATTTAGTTTAGCAACTAAACCATTTTAATAAATTCTGTAGTTTATTATGTGGCTTACTAAAATATATACAAAGCCACTCACAACTTCCAGAATTATTTGGAGTCATATTTAATAAATATTAAATATAAATCCAAAGCAAATAGTTATTGGATTAATTCAAATGGCCAAAATAAATATCTCTGTGACTCCAAAAATATTGGTTTAAATTTTACCTCTCACCAATATTTCCATGGAATAACAGGAACATTTTCTTGGACTCATTTGATGAAATTTAAATGTTGGTTATTTTTAGAGGTCTTCTGAGGCTTTGAAAAATTCCTCAATTCAATTTCATTTGAATTTAAACATGATGCTCACATGAGGTCTAGCCTAGTGCATAACAGGACCAGGGATGTGACAACTCACCCCCACTAAACAAAAATCTCGTCCCGAGATTCAAGCTTAGGGTAGGGTGAAGGGGGAACGCAAACTAGCACAATCTTCACGATCCCGGTTGCACTTCATAGGAACGTTGTTTCGATCACCATCTTTGTCTCGACGTCTTCCTCTGAGAACTCCAGCTAATCATGACAAGAAGAGGAAAGAAAAACTCTGGAAGGATCGGTCTTCTCGAAGGTCGAACAACTCAGGATTAACTCCCGGAATGTGACATAGCAACATCTCTCGAGCTGAGAGACGAAGCATACCTCTAGAAGGATGGAGTGGAGCAGGTGACGAGGTTCACTAGGTAGACAACAATTCCAGACTTAAGAATGTGGCGATCGGTTGTCAACGTAGCGAGGAGTTGAATTGCCATGATACCACGACGAAACATCCTGGAGAAGGGTGATTCATAGATTATTATCTTAAGTGGCAAAAAGAATTACCTTTGATACCGAGATCATTGAAACTCTCTATATCAGCCGAAGGCAAATCACAGCAATCGATTGGCGGGGGTCGGTAGAATGGCATACTCGGACTTGGATGATGTGGATTACCTTGTTGAAGACAACGCAATGAATGAATTTGCTTATCACCGGAAATGGAAGAGACCCATGGTAGAATGGCACATTGGTGGTGCATGCTGGGAACAAAATGCAAATGCGGGGAATGATTCTGGTAACTGGGGAAGAACCCAACAATAGAGAGTGAATTCACTGTTTGAAAAGGTCATAGCATTACCGAGGAAACCGAGAGGAATCCCAGTTAGTGCCGATGATAACACCTAGCGCTTGTGCGTGCTCTCAAGAACTTGGGCATTTCCATAATCATCAAGGTTTTACCAACACTAGCTTAATGTTCAACAAAATCATGGAGGAGATAAGGATGTTGTCAATGGGCTCAACAACAATTCATCCGGGTTTCCTTTAAAAGAAATTCCATAGTTAGGTGAACACGGTGATAGCATTGGTCAGACCCATAAGATATAATGGTGTATGCTCGAGGAATCAACCACGAGTAAGACAACGTTACGAGCATCGTTGGTACTGATTTGATTTGACGATAGCCCACACTCAAATCAAAGGATTGGTAAGACAATAGGTCCAGCAACTGATCACAGGGACCAATCGCTGAAGATATCATCTTTCTTCAACTCACACAAACACAAGATATCCCTTTTCGAAAATGAACTAGGTTAGGCAAGCTTTTATCTTCCAACTCTCCAAGTTGTTGTTTAGCTTAACCAACTAGCTCAGGGGTAACCAACACGGGTTCTTGGAGAAATAGTGGTTTCGAAAACCAACTTGGTCACGAGCTCAACATAGCGGTCAGGTGACAACCTGGTGATACTTCCGAGAAGATAATCGAAAAATCACGACCCACCGATAAGCTATTAGGCTCGAGAACAATCTTGCTTTTCAGGGCAAGACGATATGATCACAAGAGCGTGGGATTGGCACAATCCCAACTCATTGATCGAGGAGTGCACCGGAAATAAGGACTAGGTAGCACGATCAGTCTTAGAAGGATGATTCAAAAACCAACACACTAAGAATGAAATTATTGTCCTTTAACTACCCAGCAACGAGGTTGCTAGGCGTATTGATTTCACACATCACAATTCATTTGTCGGTATTCCGGTTGCATCAACACGAAGACCGAGGAATGACTAATGATGGCAAGAAGTATCACTATGTCAAGAATTCACAAAAGGTGGTGCAATTCTCATGAAATTCCTGTCATAAAGAAGGTAATACTTCAGGGTAGAGCAGACCAGAAGCTGGATTGTAACTTGATCTGCGGAACACAACTACTTTGACCCAATCCTGGATATGGAAGAGGTACTGGAGTCTGTTTCTCCTAGTCATTCTGCAATAGAATGGCTTGACGGACCACAAGAGTAATAGGCATCGATAAACGAATGCACGCATACTCTTGACTATCAATTGATAGACGAGGGTTAGAATGCAACTAAAGAGAACAACTCAAAGGAACATATAATTTTCTGAGTTGTGGATGCATAGATTAGTATGTCGAACCAAGTTCAACATATTTCTTCCGGATAACCCATGCAGAAAGGTAGAACTGGCAGAGTCACGATTTATGAATGGAGAACTCCTCAAGAATAATCCTGTTGTGATATTTCAGTTCAACGAGGAACTTCTGCCATAAGTAGTTCATGGTATCTGGAAGAAGAAGATACCACGGACTTCAAGGTCTATCGCAAGGTTATTAATATCCTAAAGGCACTAGCAATTACTATCAACGTGGAGTAGGTGGAGTGAATCTCGGGTTCAAGAACCCAGGAACAGAATACCTATTACTAAGTAGCATCACGGGATGCTTACAAGAACGATGGCCAGAATCATCACACTGGGACACAAACATGGCCAAATTACTAGATGATCCCCTAAGACACCTAGGGTCATAATAATAGCTCCAACATATATGTCAGGGCAATAAATTACCTCAACTCAACAATTAGTGTGATTGAGCTGGCATAAAGGAACATCGAAACCAGAGGGAAAGGATTTTGCAAATGCATCAGACTATTTAGAAACCTGGAATGACTCGGACAGCATAACGGTTGTAAATGCTCAGAAAAGATTTGAGACATTCACAAAAATGGTGGCATAACCACTCAGAAGCACAATATCAAGGTCTCGAGATCAATAATTAACATACAGAAGTACTAGGAACTGAAACGAGGCTTAAGTCCAACAATCTATAAGTCTACGGATTAGTAACACGTGATCCTGATAGAAAGAAAAGATAGCCTAGTTCTTAATCCCCGCAGGAAAGATAAGATGACTCAGATCAGAAGGCATAAGGTATAAGGAGTAAAAAGAGCCTTACGTTCCATCCCACAATCAATTCCCTTATATAACTAAAGAATTTCTAGACTCAACTTCGACCAGTTTGGCTTGGTAATCCTACAGGCAGTCAAGCTCTGATACCAACGCTGTCAGGACCCATACTCTATGCCACATCGATCTAGCATGTAACACCTCATATCACTTTGCGGCCTCACGCACGGTATTCCCACGGGTGTCGCCTTACCTTTGCCCGGGACCGTTTGCGCCTTTTGGCACACGTATATGACAGTGTCGCTAGCATCCATATGATAAGGAGCCCGGGCTGACATGGCTAGTCGTAAACCCAAAGTGGCACAGACTTACAGGGACAGGCATCCATGACCCAGCATCGAACGTGTCGGTCATCAGCGAGCGAATCCAGGCTGTAGCACTGGGCTAGCAGGACTCCGGTGAACTGGGCTGTAGCGGGCTAACAGGACTCCGGTATTCATCGCGTGACATTTCCCCGAAGGGACAGACACAGGAACGAAGAAGGACACATGCCGGCCAGCCTAAGTGTTCCGGAGCAGTAGCAAGCTACCATGGCTCAGTGAAACACTAGGAGACATTTCCCGGTAAGAGAGGCTACTAAAGATAAACAACTAGATGGTCAGATCCCACACATACCAAGCATTTCAATAACATACACACAATATGCTCGATATGTGCAATACAACATGGCATCACAAAATGACTCTACGACTCAAGTAGTTTATTCAATAGGCTCCGAGGAGCGAGACATTACAAACATGGGTCTCATGACCCAACAATCAGAGCATACAAGTCAAAGCACAAGCGGAAGCTATCATGTCTGAGTATAGACCTTTATAAATGAAAAGGCTGAGAAGCCTGACTATCTATCAGATCCTGCCGAGGGCACAAGATCGTAGCTGAGGTATCAAGCTAAACGTCGAAGTCCAAGCGGAACTACTAGTGAGACTGAAGTCTCTCTGCAAAAACATAAAATAGGCAAACGTGAGTACAAATGTACCCAGCAAGACTTACATCAGATCTATCTACACATGCATCATTATCAACAAAGGGGATGGTGGAGTTTGACTGCAGCAAGCCAGCTTTGACTCGGTGGCTATCCTGAACTACGACTGCAAGTAACTCTTTTGAGGTGGCGCACACGAGTCCACATATTCACCATATCAATACACCACTATGGATCCGCTCCCGTCTCCCTACGAGAACGCCATCCATAGCACTCACGCTTATCTTGCGTATTTTAGAGTATCCACTTTCACTTGTCTATGAACTATGCAATGGGGTCCAAGTTTCCATATCCGAGGAATCCGGCTATTCGAATAGATGATGTTAACCCTGCAGGGGTGTACTTCTTCACACACGCTTTCGCCACTTATCGCCCTGTACACGTCATGTACCTCGGCAACCTTCAAGCGGAAGCCGGGCGAGGGAGTCGGCCACGACCTGACTAACCGAACAAGTCTCTAGTCCAGGTTTATCGCCTATTCGGGTTCCATCCGCAAGGAGATCCGGCCGGGGGTGTCGCTTACGGCCCCAAACGATGTGTGCAGGGTTCCCAAGCCCACCAACCGGGTGCCACTTGGTACACCGTGCCACTGTGCCTAGTCTGTCCCAAGCCCACCTGTATCGGGTGCCACTTGGTAGACTACTAACACTACCTACAAACACCAGAAACTAGTTGCAACTCCTGGACAGAGATCATGTTGATTAATAAGTCGAGAGAGCTTGGAGCGCCCGGAGCCCAATGTGTGGTAGTAACTGATCATGGATCACAAACACAGAACTCAGTTCCTGAGGACGGCTGCAATGAGACAACCCACCATGTACTCCTACATGGCCTCTCACCGCTACCTTTACCAAATCGTGTTCACACACTTAGCTCACACACATTGGGACATGTTCACACGCCTCTGATTCATCCCCGATGAATCAGACCTGACACAACTCTAAGCAGTAGCAGGCATGACAAACAAGCATGAATGAGTAGGCACAACAGGGCTCAAACAACTCCTACTCATGCTAGTGGGTTTCATCTATTTACTGTGGCAATGACAGGTCATGCAGAGGATAAAGGGGTTCAGCTACCGCAGCAAGTAACAAGTATATCGTCGTTGTCCTAATGCAGTAAAAGAGAGCAGGAGCGAGAGAGTGGGATTTTATCGGAATGAACAAGGGGGTTTTGCTTGCCTGGCACTTCTGAAGATAATATAGCTCTTCATCGGTGTCATCGATCACATCGTCGGTACACGTCTATCGAGAGGGGACAATTACCGGCAAATACAGAAAAACACGATCAATGCAATGCACAATATGATGCATGCTATGACATGGCAATATGAATGTGTTTTGGGCTAATGCACCTAAAACCAGATTAAATGAAGTTGGTTTGAATCCAAGATTCAAATTCAAACTCCATATGTGGTTATTTAAATGTCATTCACTTCATTTGCCCTAAACAGTAGTGATAAGTTGTTCTAATATGCATGAAAATGATACAGATGGATTCCTTGAATTTTTCTGATAATTTTTCATATATAAATTATTTAATTTGGAGTTACGGTTGAATTTCTATGATTTATTGAAGTTTTAGCTATTTTCTGGAATCTCTTGATTATTTTTAAATCCAGAAAATACTTATTGCGTCAGCATGACCTCACCCTGACGTCAGCAGGTCAACAGACGCTGCTGCTGGTCAAACCTGACGTGTGGGGGCCACACGTCAGTGACTCAGGGTTGTATAACTCACTGACAGGTGGGACCGGTCAACGGCCACGTCAGCTAGGTCAACTCCGACGCGTGGGGCCACTGTGGTTAACTTAAACTAAACAGGGGGTTAACCGTGGTTAGTTAAGGGCGTGGGCCCATATGTCAGTGAGAGAGAGGGGGGTCAAACCCGGGTCAAACTCGCCGGAGTTGACCCGAGGCTCGTCGCCGGCGAGGCCAGGGACGGCGGAGAGCGTCGGGTTCGCCCTCCGATGACCAAAAGAGCGGCGGAGGGGCTCTACGGGATGCCCAGACTCGCGCGCATCTAATAGGGCCAACGGGAGAAGCTAGGGTGGCCGGAGGCGACGGCAGTCATGACGACGGCGGCGGCCGGAGTTCGGGTGGTGGCGGGTTGGTGCTAGGGGGCACGTGGGGAAAAGCTGGTGGCAGCTACGGGCTCCTGGAGACGTGTTGAGTGCGGTGGTGTGCTCGGCTTCGAGCTACAACGGCTCCAGCCACGGCGGTGACGAGGCACGGCGGCGGCGAGCTTCGGAACTCAAGGGGACGGCAACTACAGGATGCTAGGGACGACGGGGCAAGGGGGAATCGGATCAGCGGCTCACCGCGGAGCTGCAGGGATGGTTAGCGGGCTCGGGGGCGGCCGGAGTGCAGCGAATCGACGGCGACGATCTCCGGTGGCCGAGGAGGGGAACGGCGACGTGGGCGGCGATGCAGGGCTCCCGGCGTTGCGTAGCTCCATGGAGAGGTCGGGGCGTCGAGGCGGAGCCTTGGGTCACTCTGGTGGGGTGGAACGACGGTGGTGGCTACGGCTGCGACGAGCGGCGGCGACGGCGGTCCTCGGTCGCGTGAGTGAGAGAGCCAGAGGAGGGGGGGGGGAGCGGTCCAGAGGGAGAGGGGAGAACGCGGGGAGGCTCTGGGTGTCTCCGTGGCGTCGCGAGGAGGTCGGGGAGGCTGCCACGGCGAAGCAGGAGGTGGAGGCCCGGGCACGGGCGCGTCGACACGCCTCTGCCAGTAGGCAGAGGTTGAAGACAGCGGTGCCCCTGGTGGGCTGGGCCGCCAAGTGGACTGGCAGGGGGGGCTGGGCCAGCACAGGTGAGCGCCAGGTAGTTCCTTCTCTCTTTTTTTTAGTTTCCATTTCCTATTTTTTTCTGTATTTGTTTTGATTTAGTTTAGCAACTAAACCATTTTAATAAATTCTGTAGTTTATTATGTGGCTTACTAAAATATATACAAAGCCACTCACAACTTCCAGAATTATTTGGAGTCATATTTAATAAATATTAAATATAAATCCAAAGCAAATAGTTATTGGATTAATTCAAATGGCCAAAATAAATATCTCTGTGACTCCAAAAATATTGGTTTAAATTTTACCTCTCACCAATATTTCCATGGAATAACAGGAACATTTTCTTGGACTCATTTGATGAAATTTAAATGTTGGTTATTTTTAGAGGTCTTCTGAGGCTTTGAAAAATTCCTCAATTCAATTTCATTTGAATTTAAACATGATGCTCACATGAGGTCTAGCCTAGTGCATAACAGGACCAGGGATGTGACAGCCCAACCGCCTAGGAGACTCATGCGTTACAAGGAAATTACTATTGTTTAGTGATATATATGTTTAATATATACATAATCATTTTATAATATATGAGGATTTTATATTCATATCTTTAATGAGCTTAACAAGCTAAACGAGCCAGCTCGCGAGTTATACGAGTCGAGCCAATTTTGGATTTGAGCTTGTTATAACAACGAGTCGAGTCGAGCTAGCTCGTTAACGAAACGAGCTCTAGCGAGTCGAGCCGAGCTGGCTCGACTCGGCTCGAATTCCAGCCCTAGTCAGGGGATCAATTTCGGGCCATGCTCCAATGTTGAATCGCAACAGAGAGAGCGGTCATTGCCTACTCTTTGCCGATTACTTTTAGTGCATGTCGGCGCTCTTCAAACCCCATCTTTTCAGTCGTCGCTTCCGGATGACAAGAAATGTGTTCAGGAGGGTGGGGTAGCATATGATAATTACTTTGAGTTCAAGGAGGATGCCCTTGAAAATGTTGGCTTCTTCTCTTATCAGAAATTCACTACGGCTATTCGTATGCTTACATATGAAATTCCCGGTGATCTTGTGTATGTGTATGCCCACATGAGCAAGTCCACATGTCTCCCATCAATGTATAGGTTCTGCAAGGTCGTGGTGTCAGTGTTTGGCCTTGAGTACCAACGAGAGGTAATTGTCGCGATACAACCCGATTGTTGGCGATCAATGCAGGTACATGCTTTTTTGGGGATGCTTGGTAGCATAGATTATATGCACTAGACGTGGAAAAATTGTCCATTTGCCTGGTAGGGACAGTATAAGGGGCATGTGAAAGCTTGCACTGTTATACTTAAAGCAGTAGCTTCACAAGATCTTTGGATTTGGCACTCTTTTTTGGCATGGCTGGTTCTCACAATGACATTAACATTGAAATGATCCATATGATTGACTAGAGGGGGGGGGGTTGAATAGGCAACTAACAATTTTTAACTTTTGTTGACCAAATTAAACTTAGCATCAAAGTAGGTTGTCTAGATGTACAACTAGGTGAACAACCTATATGATGCAACGATAACAAGCACACAAAAAAGCTAGGGAAACAATAATATAAGCTTGCACAAGTAAAGGTAAGAAATAACCAACAGCGGAGCCGGTGGAGACGAGGATGTGTTACCAAAAATCCTTCCCTTTGAGAGGAAGTATGTCTCCGTTGGAGCGATGTGGAGGCACAATGCTCCCCAAGAAGCCACTAGGGCCACCATATTCTTCTCACGCCCTCACACAATGCGAGATGTCGTGATTCCACTATTGGTGCCCTTGAAGGCGGCGACCGAACCTTTACAAACAAGGTTGGGGCTATCTCCACAACTTAATTGGAGGCTCCCAACAA
This sequence comes from Triticum aestivum, assembly GCF_018294505.1. Taxonomy (NCBI): domain Eukaryota; kingdom Viridiplantae; phylum Streptophyta; class Magnoliopsida; order Poales; family Poaceae; genus Triticum; species Triticum aestivum. Next base: position 601,632,375 of record NC_057801.1, read on the forward strand.
AACCACGGAGCTTAACCACAATGGAATGTGGCTCCAAGGTGACCTCAGCCGTCTAGGGTGCTCAAACACCCAAGAGTAACAAGATCCGCAAGGGATTGGTGGGGGGAATCAAATTTCTCTTGGTGGAATTGTAGATTCGGGCCTTCTCAACCAATCCCTAAAGAATCAACAAGTTTGATTGGCTAGGGGGAGAGATCGGGCGAAAATGAGCTTTAGAGCAACAATGGAGCTTGGGGAAAAAGAGGTAGGTCAGCTTGGAGAAGAATACCTCCTTTTATAGTGGGGGAATCAATCCAACCATTACCCCTCTTTAGCCCGCATAGAGCGGTACTACTGCTCAGTGGGGCGGTAATACCGCTGGTGGCAGCAGTACTACCACGACCCCCAGCGGTACTACTGCGGTGACTTAGAGTAGAGGCATCAGAGGGGGAACGAGAGGGGGAGAGGGGGTTTTAGCGGCACTAGTAGCGGTGGCAGCCGCGGTACTACCGCCCACGGGTGATACTACCACTGCTACTGCCGCTACTACTGCCACTCAACCCAACACGAGGAGAGCACCCTCGAATCAAGGTAGTAGCAGTGCCAACCAAGGACGGTACTGCCGCCGATGCACCCAAGCGGTAATACCGATGTAGAACAGCGGTGCTGCCGCTTGAGGTCCATGGGCGGTACTACCGCTCTGGCAGCGGTACTACCGCTAGCACCTCACATCCTCCACTTTCGATGAAATGACAAACTCCAAGGAGAGGAAATGAGCTGGGGGTGCAAAGATGAAATGTACGTGTTGATTCCACCCTAGTCTTTCCAATGCAGACCCCCTCTCTTGATAGTATAGTGTCTCCTATGACTCAAGTCCACCAAAACCGAAATGAAAGAGCTACACCATCTTCACTTAAAGCTCCGAGGGGCAACGAATTGTCTTGTGCCTAGACATGAGATATCTTAAATGCTCAATGCACACGATTAGTCCGTGAATGCATTATCATCAATCACCAAAACCACTTAGGAAGAAATATGCCCTTATAATCTCCCCCCTTTTGGTGGATTGATGACAATACGGGATTTGCACATAATGATATAAAATGAACATAAGCAAACCCAACATCTAAAAAATATAGACATACTCCCACTAGATGTGTGCACTCTATAGATATGCTTTGGACTACACGGCACACATACTAGGATCAACACCCCCCCTATATTTTATAGACAAGGCAAAACTTGCAACAATATAAGTGACAATAAGCATGGATGCAAGGTAAACACTACTAGGGAAACCCCTAGTAGTAGCGTGGGTTTTAATGCTATTAGTAGCGCAGGTGGCCGTGCTACTAATAAGGCGCTACAGCTAACAGATAGTAGTAGCGCTGTATGTACCAGTGCTACTACTATTGACTATATCAGTAGCGCTTTTTCCACACGCGCTACTATTAAGTAGCTGTAGCGCTTTTCTTTCCCCGCGCTATTGTGGTATCTTTCAACATTTTTCCCTGCTTCCAATTGATCTAGAACAGTACCCCTTTTCAATAAACTGCAATTTCACATATACCAGATAACAATATCATTAACCACAATACCATATAGTCATACAATATTCATACAATATGATTAAGCATTATAGGTACTCATATATAGTCAACATGCATCTTCACACACATATGGTTCATACAATAGCATATATGATAAGCAGTACTAGTTGAAGGAAATATGCCCTATAGGCAATAATAAAGTTATTATTTATTTCCTTAATTCATGACAAATGTTTATTATTCATGCTAGAATTGTATCAACCGGAAACTTAGTACATGCGTGAATACATAGACAAAACCTATAGTCCCTAGTATGCCTCTACTTGACTAGCTCGTTAATCAAAGATGGTTACGTTTCCTAACCATAGACATGTGTTGTCATTTGATGAATGGGATCACATCATTAGGATAAGGATGTGATGGAAATGACCCATCCATTAGCTTAGCATTATGATCGTATCAGTTTCATTGCTACTGCTTTCTTCATGACTTATACAAGTTCCTCACACTATGAGATTATGCAACTCCCGAATACCGGAGGAACACTTTGTGTGCTACCAAACGTCACAACGCAAATGGGTGATTATAAAGGTGCTCTACAGGTGTCTCCGAAGGTGTTTGTTGGGTTGGTATAGATCGAGATTAGGATTTGTCACTCCGTGTTTCACAGAGGTATCTCTGGGCCCTCTCGGTAATACTCATCACTATAAGCCTTGCAAGCATTGTGACTAATGAGTTAGTTGCGGGATGAAGTATTACAGAACGAGTAAAGAGACTTGCCGGCAACGAGATTGAACTAGGTATTGAGATACCGACGATCGAATCTCGGACAACTAACATACCGATGACAAAGGGAACAACGTATGTTGTTATGCGGTTTAACCGATGAAGATCTTCATAGAATATGTAGGAACCAATATGAGCATCTAGGTTCCCCTATTGGTTATTGACCGGAGACGTGTCTCATTCATGTCTACATAGTTCTCGAACCCATAGGGTCCGCACGCTTAACATTCAATGACGATTGGTATTATGAGTTTATGTGTTTTGATGTACCGAAGATTGTTTAGAGTCTCGGATGTGATCACGGACATGACGAGGAGTCTCAAAATGGTCGAGACATAAAGATTGATATATTGGACGACTATATTCGGACACCGGAAGTGTTCCAGAGAAGTTTCGGATAAAACCCGAGTGTCGGGGGGTTACCGGACCCCCCCGGGGAGTGTATGGGCCATATTGGGCCTTAGTGGGAGAGAGGAGGAGGCGTCCAGGTGGAGGCCCCCCAAATCCAATCCGAATTGGGTGGGGGGGGCCCTTTCCTTCCCTCTCTCTCCCCCTTCCTTCCTCTCCTATTCCAACTAGGGAAAGGGGAATCCTACTCCCAGCGGGAGTAGGACTCCCCCCTTGGGCGCGCCATGAGAGGGCCGACCCTCCCCCTCGTCCAATCCTTTATATACGGAGGAGGGGGGCACCCCATAGACACACAACTTGATTGTTTAGCCGTGTGTGGTTCCCTCCTCCACAGTTACACACCTCAGTCATATCGTCGTAGTGCTTAGGCGAAGCCCTGCGCCAGTAACTTCATTATCACCGTCACCACGCCGCCGTGCTGATGAAGCTCTCCCTCGACCTCAACTAGATGTAGAGTTCGCGGGACGTCACCGAGCTGAACGTGTGCAGATCGCGAAGGTGCCGTACCTTCGGTGCTAGGATCGGTCGGATCGTGAAGATGTACGAATACATCAACTGCGTTGTCATAACGCTTCCGCTTTCGGTCTATGAGGGTACGTAGACAACGCTCTCCCCTCTCGTTGCTATGCATCACCTAGTGATAGATCTTGCGTGATCATAGGATTTTTTTTTGAAATTACCATGTTCCCCAATAGTGGCATCCGAGACAGGTCTATGCGTAGATATTATATGCACGAGTAGCACACAAAGAGTTGTGGGCGATAATAGTCATACTGCTTACCAGCATGTCATACTTTGATTCAGCGGTATTGTTGGATGAAGCGGCTCAGACCGACATTACGCGTACGCTTATGCAAGACTGGTTCTACCGACGTGCTTTGCACATAGGTGGCTGGTGAGTGTCTGTTTCTCCAACTTTAGTTGAATCGAGTGTGGCTATGCCCGGTCCTTGTTGAAGGTTAAAACAGCACACTTGACGAAAAATCATTGTGGTTTTGATGCGTAGGTAAGAATGGTTCTTGCTAGAAACCCATAGCAGCCACGTAAAACTTGCAACAACAAAGTAGAGGACGTCTAACTTGTTTTTGTAGGGCTTGCTGTGATGTGATATGGTCAAGCATGATGTGATATAAATTGTTGTATGAGATGATCATGTTTTGTAACAAAGTTACCGACAATTGGCAGACGACAACGATGCTACGATGGAGATCAAGGTGTCGCGCCGGTGACGTTGGAGATCACGATGATGCTTCGGTGATGGAGATCATGAGCACAAGATGATGATGGCCATATCATGTCACATATTTTGATTGCATGTGATGTTTATCCTTTATGCATCTTATTTTGCTTAGAATGTTGGTAGCATTATAAGATGATCCCTTACTAAATTACAAGGTACAAGTGTTCTCCCTGAGTATGCAACGTTGCTACAGTACGTCGTGCCGAGACACCACGTGATGATCGGGTGTGATAAGCTCTACTTCACATGCAACGGGTGCGAGCCAGTTTTGCACACGCAGAATACTCGGGGTTAAACTTGAAGAGCCTAGCATATGCAGATATGGCCTCGAAACACTGATACCAAAAGGTCAAGCATGAATCATATAGTAGATATGATCAACATAGTGATGTTCACCATTGAAAACTATTCCATCTCACGTGATGATCGGACATGGTTTAGTTGATTTGGATCACGTGATCGCTTAGATGATTAGAGGGATGTCTATCTAAGTGGGAGTTCTTAAGTAATATGATTAATTGAACTTTAATTTATCATGAACTTAGTACCTGATAGTATTTTGCATGTCTATGTTGTTGTAGATCAATGGCTCGTGCTACCGTTCCTTTGAATTTTAATGCGTTCCTAGAGAAAGCTAAGTTGAAATATGAGGACAACAACTACACGGACTGGGTACGTAACTTGAGGATTATCCTCATTGCTGCACAAAAGAATTCCGTCCTGGAAGCACCATTAGGTGCCAGGCCTGCTGCAGATGCTATTGATGATGTTAAGAACGTCTGGTAGAGCAAAGCTGATTACTACTCGATAGTTCAGTGTGCCATGCTTTACAACTTAGAATCGGGACACCGAAGACGTTTTGAACGTCATGGAGCATATGAGATGTTCCAAGAATCGAAGTTAATATTTCAAGAAAATGCCCGAGTTGAGAGATATGAAGTCTCCAACAAGTTCTACAGCTACAAAATGGGGGAGAATAGTTCTGTCAGTGAACACATACTCAAAATGTCTGGGTATCATAATCACTTGACTCAGCTGGGAGTTGATCTTCCAGTTGATTGTGTCACTGATAGAGTTCTTCAATCACTGCCACCAAGATATAAAGGCTTCATGATGAACTATAATGTGCAGGGGATGAACAAGACTATTCTTGAGCTCTTCGCGATGCTGAAGGCCGCGAAGGTAGAAATCAAAAAGGAGCATCAAGTGTTGATGGTCAATAGGACCACTAGTTTCAAGAAAAAGGGCAAATGGAAGAAGGGGAACTTCAAGAAGAATGGCAAAAAGGTTGCTGCTCAAGAAAAGAAACCCAAGCCTGGACCTAAGCCTGAAACTGAGTGCTTCTACTGCAAAGGGGCTGGTCACTGGAAGCGGAACTGCCCCAAGTATTTGGCGGATAAGAAGGATGGCAAAGTGAAAGGTATATTTGATATACATGTTATTGATGTGTACTTAACTAATGCTTGCAGTAGCGCCTGGGTATTTGATACTGATTCTGTTGCACATATTTGCAACTCGAAATAGAAGCTACATATTAAGCGAAGATTGGCTAGGTACGAGGTGACGATGCGCGTAGGAAATGGTTCCAAAGTCGATGTGATCGCGGTCGGCACGCTACCTCTACATCAGAGAATAATGGTTGTTATTTGGTGCCAGCGTTGAGCATGAACATTATATTTGGATCTTGTTTATTGCGAGACGGTTATTCATTTAAATCAGAGAATAATGGTTGTTCTATTTATATGAGTAATATCTTTTATGGTCATGCACCCCTACCGAGTGGTCTATTTTTGTTGAATCTCGATAGTAGTGATACACATATTCATAGTGTTGAAGCCAAAAGATTGAAGTTTAATAATGATAGTGCAACTTATTTGTGGCACTGCTGTTTGGGTCATATTGGTATAAAACACATGAAGAAACTCCATGCTGATGGACTTTTGGAATCAGTTGATTATGAATCACTTGGTGCTTGCGAACCGTGCCTTATGGGCAAGATGACTAAAACTCCGTTCTCCAGAACAATGGAACGAGCTACTGACTTGTTGGAAATAATACATACCGATGTATGCGGTCCAATGAGTATTGATGCTCGTGGTGGGTATCGTTATTTTCTTACCTTCACAGATGATTTGAGCAGATATGGTTATATCTACTTAATGAAGCATAAGTCCGAGACATTTGAAAAGTTCAAAGAATTTTAGAGTGAAGTGGAAAATCGTTGTAACAAGAAAATGATGTTTCTACGATCTAATCATGGAGGAGAATATTTGAGTTACGAGTTTGGTCTCCATTTGAAACAACATGGGATAGTTTCACAATTAACGCCACCTGGAACACCATAGTGAAATGGTGTGTCCGAACGTCGTAACTGTACTTTATTAGATATGGTGCGATCTATGATGTCTCTTACTGATTTACCGCTATCATTTTGGGGTTATGCTTTAGAGACGGCTGCATTCACTTTAAATAGGGCGCCATCAAAATCCGTTGAGAAGACGCCTTATGAACTGTGGTTTGGCAAGAAACCAAAGTTGTCATTTCTTAAAGTTTGGGGCTGCAATGCTTATGTAAAAAAGCTTCAACCTGATAAGCTCGAACCCAAATCGGAGAAGTACGTCTTCATAGGATATCCAAAGGAAACTGTTGGGTAGACCTTCTATAACAGATCCGAAGGCAAAACCTTTGTTGCTAAGAATGGATCCTTTCTAGAGAAGGAGTTTCTCTCGAAAGAAGTGAGTGGGAGGAAAGTAGAACTTGATGAGGTAACTGTACCTTCTCCATTATTGGAAAGTAGTTCATCACAGAAATCAGTTCTAGTGATTCCTACACCAATTAGTGAGGAAGCTAATGATGATGATCATGAAGTTTCTGATAAAGTTACTACCAAACCTCGTAGGTCTTCTAGATTAAGATCTGCACCAGAGTGGTACGGTAATCCTGTTCTGGAAGTCATGTTACTATACCATGATGAACCTACGAACTATGAGGAAGCGATGATGAGCCCAGATTCGCGAAAAGGCTTGAAGCCATGAAATCTGAGATGGGATCCATGTATGAGAACAAAGTGTGGACTTTGGTGGACTTGCCCGATGATCGGCAAGCCATAGAAAATAAATGGATCTTCAAGAATAAGACGGACACTGACGGTAATGTTACTGTTTACGAAGCTCGACTTGTTGCGAAAGGTTTTAGACAAGTTGAAGGAGTTGACTACGATGAGACTTTCTCACCCATAGCGATGCTTAAGTATGTCCGAATCATGTTAGCAATTGCTGCATTTTATGATTATGAAATTTGGCAAATGGATGTCAAAACTGCATTCCTGAATGGATTTCTGGAAGAAGAGTTGTATATGATGCAACCGGAAGGTTTTGTCGATCCAAAGGGTGCTAACAAAGTACGCAAGCTCCAACGATCCATTTATGGCCTGGTGCAATCCTCTCGGAGTTGGAATATGGTTTTATACAGACTTTTGGAGAAGCCTGTATTTACAAGAAAGTGAGTGGAGCTCTATAGCATTTCTAATCTTATATGTAGATGACATATTGTTGATTGGAAATGATATAGAATTTCTGGATAGCATAAAGGGATACCTAAATAAGAGTTTTTCTATGAAATACCTCGGAGAAGCTGCTTACATATTGGGCACCAAGATCTATAGAGATAGATCAAGACGCTTAATTGGACTTTAACAAAGCACATACCTTGATAAAGTTTTGAAGAAGTTTAAAATGGGTTAGTCAAAGAAAGGGTTCTTGCCTGTGTTACAAGGTATGAAGTTGAGTCAGACTCGATGCCCGACTGTCGGTGTCAAAACCAGCGGATCTCGGGTAGGGGGTCCCGATCTGTGCGTCTTAGGCTGATGGTAACAGGAAGCAAGGGACACAATGTTTACCCAGGTTCGGGCCCTCTCAATGGAGGTAAAACCCTACTTAATGCTTGATTAATATTGAAGATATGAGTAGTACAAGAGTAGATCTACCACGAGATTGTAGAGGCTAAACCCTAGAAGCTAGCCTATGATGGTATGATTGTAAATGTGATCGGCCTTCTAAGGACCATCTTCTCCAGTTTATATAGACACCGGAGAGGGCTAGGGTTTACATGGAGTCGGTTACAAGGAAGGAAATATAATATCCGGATCGCCAAGATTGTCTTCCACGCAAAGGAGAGTCCCATCTGGACACGAGCTGGAGCCTTGAGTCTTGTATCTTCACGCTTCAATAGTCCGGACGATGTATATAGTCCGACTGTCCGGATACCCCCTAATCCAGGACTCCCTCAGTAGCCCCTGAACCAGGCTTCAATGACGATGAGTCCGGCGCGCAGTCTTGTCTTCGTCATTGCAAGGCGGGTTCCTCCTTCCGAATACTCCAAGGTTATTATCGAACACGTAGACCGTGTCTAGATCTGCAAAATGATCTTCACATACCACCATAGAGAGAATGATACTTCAGCTGACAACTTTTTAGACGACGTGATATGTCATTATGGTCAGGTCATTATTCGAACCGTTTTCCCACAACCAGCCATAGCGCGTATTGCGAGGCGGTTTCCTTGACATGTCTTGTCAAAGCAGAGATCGTGTCCCCTTATCACGGGATTCTCATCAATACGGGTATAGGCAATCCCACCGTGCCATCAATCATGGCGCTTGGGAAGTAAGCGATTCTCAACGGGCTAGCGGGGAGGCGCACCACTTTCGTGGCCTCTATAAAGGCATAAGAGTTCCCCATTTTTACCCACGCCTTCTTCCTCCTTCGCCCACTCTTGCCCCCTCGAGCTCCAGTGCCCGAGTCCAAATCTTCTCCGCACAACTAGACATGTTCGGAGCAGCAGGCAAGTGGGTGGCCTCCACCGTGAAGGAAAAGCACATCGCGAATCTTCGAGCGGCCAGATACTTGGCCGCAGACATAGCGCACCGGCTACCGGACGATGGGCAGGTCACTCCAACTCCGAGACCCCATGAGAGGGTCGTGTTTCTCGCCCACTTCGTCCGTGGACTGGGGTTTCCACTTCACCCCTTCATCTGCGGGCTGATGTTCTACTACAGGTTAGATTTCCATGATCTAGCCCCGAACTTTGTCCTCAACGTCTCGGCGTTCATCGTCGTATGCGAGGCTTTCCTCCGCATCAAGCCTCATTTCGGCTTGTGGCTGCAAATCTTCTGCGTGAAGCCAAAGATCGTGAGCGGCCAACAAGCGGAGTGCAGAGGAGCCATGGTGGGCAAGATGCCTAACGTCACCTGGCTTGACGGCTCCTTTGCGGAAACCGTGAAGGGGTGGCAATCGGGGTGGTTCTACATCACCGAGCCGCGCGACGCCAACTGGGCGGCGGCCCCCGAGTTCCGATCCGGAACCCCCATGCGGCTCACCTCCTAGGAACAGAAGGGCCTGTCCTGGGGCGAATCTACAGAGCTGACCGGACTCCAAAACTGCATCAAGAGCGTGAAGGACAAGAACATCAAGCTTGTCAACGTGATCCAGGTCATGCTCGTTCGCTGGATTCTGCCGTGCCAGAGGCGGGCATTCAATCTGTGGGAGTTCGTCCCCGCCGAACACCAGACGCTTTAGAGGCTCTACGGCATGAAGCACAAAAACGCATGGAAGGCGTTGTTCAAGGCCTCTGAAGTACCTCCTCCCATATCCGAGGACCGTGGGCTCCACGCCGCGTGGCCTCCTAGTCAGGTGAGTTCTCAGGCTGCCACCAAATTCGGTTCTTCCCAATATATTTATGGGGGAGCCTTAAGTAATTGTGCATATTTGTTCAGGATTATGTGGAGACGGCGGAGCAGATTGACTGTCCGGCTCCACTGCCAGAAAGCCCAGCTAATGCTCTCCTGACGAAGATGCTGGTCCCGGCGCCCTACAAGGGGCCGGAGAAGAAGGCCGATAAGAAGGCCCCGGGGATCCGAAAGGGTCTCCGACGTAAAGTTGCACTAGAAGCCTCATCCGAAGACGACGAGGCACACTCCTCCCCCGAAGGGGAAGAAGAAGAAGAGGAGGCCGCCCCATCCAGAAAGGACGAGGGGCCTGAGAGGGCGGACCAGGGAGCCAGGAAAGGCCCCCCGTGCAAGGCCGTCATGCCCTCGTCGTCCGATGATGACGAGGCAGATTCCTCCCGCGGAGGCGGGGGGAAACAAGAAGAAACTCCACCTCCCCGTATTGGGGGGGGGGAGAAAAAGAGGAAGGCCGCCCCGGAAGGGGAGGCTAGGATGTATAAGAAGGGAAAGGCGTCCCTTCTGGACTACTCCGCCACCGCCGCTGATAGCGAGGAGGGGTGGCTGCCCAGGAAGAAGCCCGTAGTGTGATCATAAGTATCCGCACTCTATCGTAATTTTGCTTCATAAATTTGTTATACCGCCGAACTTGTATGTAGTCCGGCCAGGGTCCATCCCGAAGCATCGTCTTCGGATGGGTCCTTGAGCGATTCGGCGATGAACTCGCTCCCGACGACCACTACTCCTTAGCCTGCAGATGACACAGAGGTGTTATCCCAAAGGCTCCCAGAGCGGGGGGAGGTGGCTCTGGAGGCGCCCCAAGGCGGCATTCCCGATGTCGGACACGCGGGGTTCAAGATCCCCGCGGATCGTGTTGATGAGAGCCGCAGTAAGCCGGACTCTCAGTCGAACACTGTTCCGGAGCCTTCAATGGTTCCGGACTCAGGTGGGCAGCCCTCGTTAGGGAGGGAGGGCCGTCTGTGTCGAGGACTTCCGTTGCGCCCGAGGCGCCGGATTGTCTGTTGGAAGTGCTTCGCGGCGCTTCCATAGATGAAGAGCATCGTACTCTTATGAGTGCGGTGATTCAGAAGGTTTCGTCTGCCAAGAGCGGACTAACCGAAGCCTACACCAGCCTCCTGACAGGCTTCGAGGTAAGTAATAAAAATGTGTGAAATTACCACCCGATAGGTAGTAGCCCCTGATACTCTGTTTGGTGTTTGGAAGGAAAAACCAAACGGAGGGTCAATTATAATCCGCAGGAGTCTAACAATAAGTTTGTATGTGAATAAGCAGGCTGTGCTGCTTGCCGCTGCGGTCCGTACGGTCGAGATCGCCGGACTAAAACAGGACCTGGAGCAGGCGCAGGGAGAGCTCGACCTCACGAGGAGGCAGCTCGAAGAGAGCAAAGGTGAATGATTCCCCTTTCTCATATAATGAAGGATAGATAAAATTGGTTATTGTAACGATGATGCGTCGTGATTTGATAACAGAGGCCACCACCGAAGTGGCGTCTCTCAAGAAAGCGCTGTCCGAGGCCGAACACAAGGCGGCCTTGGAACGCAAAGAGCGCGAAAAGCAAGATGCGAGAGTGGGATAGGTACAACAAGAGCTCCAGGATCTCGGCAAGAGGTTCGAGGCCGTGGAGCATGAGCTTAAGGCGAAAGAGGGCAAGCTTACGAAGGCCCTTGCGAGTATAAAAGACGCCAAGGCCGAAGCCGAGAAGGCACAACAGGAGATCCAGGAGGCTAAAAAGATAGCGGTGGGTAAGAAATTCTTTATGCAAAGCAAACATGTGGAGGAGGCGTTTCTTTTACTTACCCGAGTCCGGAACTCTCCAGGGGCATTCGCAGATCTGCCATGCAGCGTATCAGACGCCGCGGAGTTCTACCGTGCTCAGGAGGGGATCTCAATGGAGAAGTTGTTCTGGTCCCAGTATGCTGGGGCCGAACATCCAATGCCTCTGAGTGACCAACTGAAGCAGTTGGTCAAAATCCACAGGGCAGCCGAAATGGCTATGAAGGATTTCATAGTCCGGATGTGGCCTGGTGAGCCCCTGCCCACCAGCTACTGAAGGAAATATGCCCTAGAGGCAATAATAAAGTTATTATTTATTTCCTCATATCATGATAAATGTTTATTATTCATGCTAGAATTGTATTAACCGGAAACATGATACATGTGTGAATACATAGACAAACATATAGTCACTAGTATGCCTCTACTTGACTAGCTCGTTAATCAAAGATGGTTATGTTTCCTAACCATAGACATGTGTTGTCATTTGATTAATGGGATCACATCATTAGGAGAATGATGTGATTGACATGACCCATTCCGTTAGCCTAGCACTTGATCGTTTAGTATATTGCTATTGCTTTCTTCATGACTTATACATGTTCCTGTAACTATGAGAATTATGCAACTCCCGTTTACCAGAGGAACACTTTGGGTACTACCAAACGTCACAACGTAACTGAGTGATTATAAAGGAGTACTACAGGTGTCTCCGAAGGTACATGTTGAGTTGGCGTATTTCGAGATTAGGTTTTGTCACTCCGATTGTCGGAGAGGTATCTCTGGGCCCTCTCGGTAATGCACATCATTATAAGCCTTGCAAGCAATGTGACCAAATGAGTTGGTTACGGGATGATGCATTACGGAACGAGTAAAGAGACTTGCTGGTAACGAGATTGAACTAGGTATTGGATACCAACGGTCAAATCTCGGGCAAGTAACATACAGATGACAAAGGGAACAACGTATGTTGTTATGCGGTTTGACCGATAAAGATCTTCGTAGAATATGTAGGAACCAATATTGGCATCCAGGTTCCGCTATTGGTTATTGACCGAGAATAGTTCTAGGTCATGTCTACATAGTTCTCGAACCCGTAGGGTCCGCACGCTTAATGTTACGATGACAATTTTATTATGAGTTTATAAGTTTTGATGTATCGAAGTTTGTTCGGAGTTCCAGATGTGATCACGGACATGACGAGGAGTCTTGAAATGGTCGAGACATAAAGATTGATATATTGGAAGCCTATGTTTGGACATCGGAAAGGTTCCGGGTGAAATCGGGATTTTACCGGAACACCGGGGGGTTACCGGAACCCTCCCGGGGGTTAATGGGCCTTAGTGGGCCATGAGGGAGAAGAGGAGGGCCGGCCAGGGCAGGCCGCGTGCCCCTCCCCCCTAGTACGAATAGGACAAGGAAGGGGGGGGGGGCGGCGCCCCCTTTCCTCTTTCCCCTCCCCCCTTTCCTTCTCCACCAAGGCAAGAGGGGGGAGTCCTACTCCCGATAGGAGTAGGACTCCTCCAGGCGCACCCCAAGGGGGCCGGCCGCACCTCCCCCTCCTTATGTTATATACGGGGGAAGGGGGCACCCCAGAACACACAAGTTGATCTACAGATCGTTCCTTAGCCGTGTGCGGTGCCCCCCTCCACCATATTCCACCTCCGTCATATCGTCGCGGAGTTTAGGCGAAGCCCTGCGCCGGTAGAACATCATCGTCGTCACCACGCCGTCGTGCTGAAGGAACTCATCCCCGAAGCTTTGCTGGATCGGAGCCCGGGGATTGTCATCGAGCTGAACGTGTGCTGAACTCGAAGGTGCCGTACGTTCGGTGCTTGGATCGATCGGATCGTGAAGACGTACGACTACATCAACCACGTTGTGCTAACGCTTCCGCTTACGGTCTACGAGGGTACGTGGACAACACTCTCCCCTCTCGTTGCTATGCCATCACCATGATCTTGCGTGTGCGTAGGAAATTTTTTGAAATTACTACGTTCCCCAACAGCTACTTCAGCCTGATCAAGCGGATGGTGAATGCCTGTCCGCGACTGGAAGTCATCAAGTGATCCGTTTGCATTGAGGGTGCCCGCCGGGCCTTTGATCGTGCAAAGGTGCATTGGGGGCAAGCTGGATGCGGAGAAGCTGGTGAAGGATGGGCCGCCGGAGGGTAAGGCGCATCGCTATCCGGAGAAGTATTATGATGGCGTTATGAAGGGCGCTCGCTTCGTGGCCGATGAATGTACCAAGGACGTAATTTTAGAATGAATTCACTTATGTCATGTTTGTAATTTAAGGACGAAGTTACTTGCGCTATGTAGCGCTTTTTTTATTTAAAATATTACCTTCTGTGCGGCTGTTTATAAAATTCTGAAAGTAGGCCAGTCGTCGGCTTCCGCCCCCATGCAACTAGTACTGGGGTGTTCGTCGAAAACCCGGACACTCTTTATCCATATGTTTGGTCCCTTAAGGAGGTGTCCGACGCAGCGAACAAGGCAATCAGACTATGTGGCTTTATAACCTTCACTTAGCCATAGAAGCCTACAATTTTAAATTTCGGCGAAGCCCCTAGAATCCGGAAGGCCGAATTGGGGCGCTATATATGCCTAGATCGGACGAAGCCGAATTATCTCCTAAAGCGGAAAAATCTTTAAGGATTTTAAGACCTCTCGAACAGCGACCAGCTCTCGGCACATCATGCCGGTCAGTTTTCGCCTTTCTCTACTGAGGTGCTCGTCCGGAAGAACCGGGACACAATCGCAGTAGTTCTCCCTGCGCTACCTTAGCCGGTATAACGGAACGTAAGGCACCAAAACAAGGGAGCCGGGCTATCCCAACTGTAGACCCAAGACATGATTCGGAGCTGATGCATATAATGCTATAAGTTCGGGGTGCTGCACTGTTGAAAGTGTTCGGACTTGTCTTCCCGTATTATGGGGCGCCATAAGAAGCCCCTGGCAAACTGAACGTACCAAGGTGTACGGATGCAATATCAAATAGACATTTGTAAGAAAAAAAATGCTCAAATAAGAATAATAAGCTGACGCTATATATGATCTCCCATTGATGAGTAATACCTTTAAGCGTATGTTTACAATGAATGCATTAAGCGGAGATAAATAGGATTATTTGACATATCCTATCCAGGGGCAAGCTACGTACAAATAGATAAAACAGGTACAACGATCGTAAAAAGATTCCACCTGGGTATTTCCGTTTGTACGCAAAGCCTGTTGCCTCCTTGGGTTTCTCTCCTATGGAAGTCTGTCGATCCGGCTCTTCTGAAGAGGCTGCACTAAAGCAATGTCCTGAAAGGTGAAAGGAAAGGTTATGAAGGTATGTGGCGGTGATACCGCGCTGTTGACTGAGCCACTGCTTCGCCTCCACCTGTGCCCATGGTATTTTGAGTGCGTAGCTATGTACGCATGGCACGAATGCTGCTTTGATGGGATTTGAGCAGAGGCCGGACTGCTAGTCACGCTCTTGGCGTGCCTGGTGATCCTGTTGCGGGGTGCTCCGAACTCGCTTGACGGTGCTTGAGGTTGTCATCGCCGGATTGGTGGTTTGCCGGAGGAGGCCGCATTGTACTTCTGCCGCGAGGGCCGTAGTGTGCTCTTTGTTGGGGAACGTTGCATAAAATAAAAATTTTCCTATGTTCACCAAGATCAATCTATGAGTTCATCTAGCAACGAGAGAGAGGAGTGCATCTACATACCCTTGTAGATCGTGAGCGGAAGCATTCAAGAGAACGGGGTTGAGGGAGTCGTACTCGTCGTGATCCAAATCACGGAGATCCTAGCGCCGAACGGACGGCACCTCCGGGTTCAACACACATACGGTCAGCGTGATGTCTCCTCCTTCTTGATCCAGCAAGGGGGAAGGAGAGGTTTATGAAGATCCAGCAGCACGACGGCGTGGTGGTGGATGCAGCAGGGTTCCGGCAGGGCTTCGCCAAGCGACTACGGGAGGAGGAGGTGTAGCAAGGGGTGCAGGGAGGCGCCAGATGTTAGGGTGCGGCTGCCCTTCCCACCCCCCCTCTTTATATAGGGACCCCAGGGGGGTGCCGGCCCTAGGAGATGGGATCTCCTAGGGGGGCGGCGGCCAAGGGGGGAGACTTGCCCCCCAAGGCAAGTGGAGGCGCCCCCTCCCCTAGGGTTCCCAACCCTAGGCACAGAGGGGGGCCCAGGGGGGCGCACCAGCCCACTAGGGGCTGGTTCCCCTCCCACTTCAGCCCATGGGGCCCTCCGGGATGGGTGGCCCCACCCGGTGGACCCCCGGGACCCTTCCGGTGGTCCCGGTACAATACCGGTAACCTCCGAAACTTTCCCGATGGCCAAAAAACGACTTCCCATATATAATTCTTTACCTCCGGACCATTCCGAAACTCCTCGTGATGTCCGGGATCTCATCCGGGACTCCGAACAACTTTCGGTTTGCTCCATACTAATATCTTTACAACCCTAGCGTCAGCGAACCTTAAGTGTGTAGACCCTACAGGTTCGGGAGACATGTAGACATGACCGAGACGGCTCTTCGGTCAATAACCAACAGCGGGATCTGGATACCCATGTTGGCTCCCACATGCTCCTCGATGATCTCATCGGATGAACCACGATATCGAGGATTTAAGCAACCCCGTATACAATTCCCTTTGTCAATCGATATGTTACTTGCCTGAGATTCGATCGTCGGTATCCCAATACCTCATTCAATCTTGTTACCGGCAAGTCACTTTTCTCGTACTGTAATGCATGATTCCGTGACCAGACACTTGGTCACTTTGAGCTCATTATGATGATGCATTACCGAGTGGGCCCAGAGATACCTCTCCGTCATACGGAGTGACAAATCCCAGTCTCGATCCATGTCAACCCAACAGACACTTTTGGAGATACCTGTAGTGCACCTTTATGGCCACCCAGTTACATTGTGACGTTTGGTACACCCAAAGCACTCCTATGGTATCCGGGAGTTACACGATCTCATGGTCTAAGGAAAAGATACTTGACATTGTAAAAGCTCTAGCAAACGAACTACATGATCTTGTGCTATGCTTAGGATTGGGTCTTGTTCATCACATCATTCTCCTAATGATGTGATCCTGTTATCAACGACATCCAATGTCCATAGTCAGGAAACCATGACTATCTGTTGTTCAACGAGCTAGTCAACTAGAGGCTCACTAGGGACATGTTGTGGTCTATGTATTCACATGTGTATTACAATTTCCAGATAATACAATTATAGCATGAATAAAAAACAATTATCATGAACAAGGAAATATAGTAATAATCCTTTTATTATTGCCTCTAGGGCATATTTCCAACACTCTTCTGCAAGGAGAGAGCGGTCCATGTTTTCGTTGACTGTTATGACCCCGCGCGGGCCTGGCATCTTGAGCTCGAGGTATGCATAGTGTGGTACCGCATTGAATCTGGCGAATGCGGTTCGTTCGAGCAGTGCATGGTAACCACTGCGGAAAGGGACGATATCGAAGATTAACTCCTCGCTTCGGAAGTTATCCGGAGATCCGAAGACCACTTTCAATGTTATAGAGCCCGTACAACGGGCCTCTATTCCAGGAATTACACCTTTAAAGGTGGTTTGGGTAGGCTTAATCCTTGAAGGGTCGATGCCCATTTTGCACACTGTGTCCTGATAAAGCAGGTTCAGGCTGCTGCCTCCGTCCATAAGGATTCTTGTGAGGTGAAATCCGTCTATGATTGGGTCTAGAACCAATGCGGCTGAGCCACCGTGACGGATGCTAGTAGGATGATCCCTACGGTCAAAGGTGATCGGGCAAGCTGACCATGGGTTCAATTTGGGGACGACTGGCTCCATCGCATAGACGTCCCATAGTGCTCGCTTCCTTTCCCGCTTGGGGATGTGAGTGGCGTAGATCATGTTGACCGTTTTCACCCGGGGGGGGGGGGGATTTCTTCTGTCCCACCGTGTTCGGACGTCGGGGCTCATCTTCATCGTCGCTGTGCAGCCCCTTGTCCTTGTTTGTCCTGCGATGCTATCCAATCTATCTCGCAGGTCCTGAGTATTGCCCCTGGCCGTAGTAAACTGGCGTGGGGGTGCAGGCTGGTGTTCGGGCTGATATGCCGTTTTATCTCGACCTCGAGGCGGCCGGTCAGCCGTTTGGCGCTCGAGTCCATATTCCTCGGCCGCCATGACTTTTGTCCATCTGTTTATGAGCAGGTCTTGATCAGCTTGAAGCTGCTGCTTCTTCTTCTTCAGCCTCCTCGCAGTGGCAATAAGCCAGTGCTTGAAGCACTCCTGCTCCACGGGGTCCACAGGCACGCCGAACTCGTCGTCGCCGAGGCTAATCTCGTCTTCGGAGGGGGGCATGTAGTTGGTATCCTACAGATACCCGTCCGTCGCTTGTTCATCTGGGCTTTCCTGCCCATCTTCCTGCTCGGCCTTCTCGAAGGCGGGCTGATCGAGGTTGTATTCATCTTCGGCACCGTCTGGATTGTTTTCGTCTCCGGTACCGGTATTGCCTTGGCGGGGCTTGGAGCGGTGCTGGCGACGCCCATGTTTTGCTTTCTTCTTGTAGGGGTTATCCTCCATTGCCTCAGTGCCATTTGTTTCTTTCGGAGTGTCCACCATATATATATTGTATGAAGAGGTGGCTGTCCACCACCCTGTGGGCGGTGGCTCCTGTGTACTCCTGCATCATCATCCATATCGTCGATGTCTTCGGAGTCAAAGTCAAGCACGTCGGTTAAATCATCGACCGTGGCAATGAAGTGGGTGGTGGGTGGGCAGCGAATTCCTTCGTCGCCTGCTTCCCACTCAAGCCGGACATAGTTCGGCCCAGGGTCTCCTGACAAAGAGAGAGACTTTAATGAGTTCAGCATGTCGCCAAAGGGTGAGTGCTGAAAGATGTCCGCAGCGGTAAACTCCATTACCGGAGCCCAACCTGGATTGGCTGGCTCGAGGGTGTGCGGACCGGAACCAACAACCGGATGCGAGTCCGGGGGCCCGGGGTTACAGGCCTCCACAGAGGTGAGACCTGTGTTCGGCTCCACCACCGATGAGTATGCGGCCTGCGGGACGGGGTCCACCCCTCCATCCTTAGGCAACGTGACCTGCTCCGGATTTAGATCTGGGGCTACTGCAGGGATGATATCCCGAACATTGTCCGACAGCAGGTCTAGGCCGTGCTCGTTGTGACTGTCCGACGCTCCTGGCACAGGCCCGAATCCGTCGAAGATCAAGTATCCACGAATATCCGCCGTGTAGTTCAAGTTTCCGAACCTGACCTGGTGGCCAGGGGCATAGCTGTTGATCTGCTCCAGATGACCAAGCGAATTGGCCCGCGGTGCGAAGCCTCCGAACACAAAGATCTGTCCGGGGAGAAAAGTCTCGCCTTGGACGGTGTTGTTGGCGATTGAAGACGCCATCAAGCCTCAAAGCGACGACACAGCGGAACTCTCAATGAAAGCACCAATGTCGGTGTCAAAACCGGCGGATCTCGGGCAGGGGTCCCGATCTGTGCGTCTTAGGCTGATGGTAACATGAAGCAAGGGACACAATGTTTACCCAGGTTCGGGCCCTCTCGATGGAGGTAAAACCCTACTTCTTGCGTGATTAATATTGAAGATATGAGTAGTACAAGAGTAGATCTACCACGAGATCGTAGAGGCTAAACCCTAGAAGCTAGACTATGATGGTATGATTGTAAATGTGATCGGCCTTCTAAGGACCATCCTCTCCGGTTTATATAGACAACGGAAAGGGCTAGGGTTTACATGGAGTCGGTTACAAGGAAGGAAATATAATATCCGGATCGCCAAGCTTGTCTTCCACGCAAAGGAGAGTCCCATCCGGACACGAGCCGGAGCCTTGAGTCTTGTATCTTCACGCTTCAATAGTCCGGACGATGTATATAGTCTGGCTGTCCGGATACCCCCTAATCCAAGACTCCCTCACCGACCACTGCAGAAGATAGAGAGAAAATGGAAGTCATTCCCTATGCTTCACCCATAGGTTCTATCATGTATGCAATGCTGTGTACCAGACCTGATGTATGTCTTGCTATAAGCATAGCAGGGAGGTACCAAAGTAATCCTGGAGTGGAGCACTGGACAACGGTCAAGAACATCCTAAAATACCTGAAAAGGACTAAGGATATTTTTCTCGTTTATGGAGGTGAAAAAGAGCTTGTCGTAAATGGTTACGTCGATGCAAGCTTTGACACTGATCCGGATGACTCTAAGTCATGAACCGGATACATATTTTTATTGAATGGAGGAGCTGTCAGTTGGTGCAGTTCCAAGAAGAGCGTCGTGCCGGGATCTACGTGTGAAGCGGAGTACATTGCTGCTTTGGAAGCAGCAAATGAAGGAGTTTGGATGAAGGAGTTTATATCTGATCTAGGTGTCATACCTAGTGCATCGGGTCCAATGAAAATCTTTTGTGACAATACTGGTGCAATTGCCTTGGCAAAGGAATCCAGATTTCACAAGAGAACCAAGCACATCAACAGATGCTTCAATTCCATCCGTCATCAAGTGTCGGAAGGGGACATAGAGATTTGCAAGATACACATGGATGTGAATGTTGCAGACCCATTGACTAAGCCGCTTCCACGAGCAAAACATGATCAGCACCAAAGCTCCATGGGTGCTAGAATCATTACTATGTAATCTAGATTATTGACTCTAGTGATAGTGGGATACTGAAGGAAATATGCCCTAGAGGCAATAATAAAGTTATTATTTATTTCCTTAATTCATGACAAATGTTTATTATTCATGCTAGAATTGTATTAACCGGAAACTTAGTACATGTGTGAATGCATAGACAAAACCTATGGTCCCTAGTATGCCTCTACTTGACTAGCTCGTTAATCAAAGATGGTTATGTTTCCTAACCATAGACATGCGTTGTCATTTGATGAACGGGATCACATCATTAGGAGAATGATGTGATGGACATGACCCATCCATTAGCTTAGCATTATGATCGTGTCAGTTTCATTGTTACTGCTTTCTTCATGACTTATACAAGTTCCTCAGACTATGATATTATGCAACTCCCGAATACCGGAGGAACACTTTGTGTGCTACCAAATGTAATAACGTAAATGGGTGATTATAAAGGTGCTCTACAGGTGTCTCCGAAGGTGTTTTTTGGGTTGGTATAGAACGAGATTAGGATTTGTCACTCCGTTTTTTCGGAGAGGTATCTCTAGGCCCTCTCGGTAATACTCATCGCTATAAGCCTTGCAAGCTTTGTGACTAATGAGTTAGTTGCGGGATGAAGTATTACGGAACAAGTAAAGAGACTTGCCGGTAACAAGAGTGAACTAGGTATTGAGATACCGACGATCGAATCTCGAACAAGTAACATACCGATGACAAAGGGAACAACGTATGCTGTTATGTGGTTTGACTGATAAAGATCTTCGTAGAATATGTAGGAACCAATACGAGCATCCAGGTTCCACTATTGGTTATTGACTGGAGGGGTGTCTCGGTCATGTCTACATAGTTCTCAAACCCGTAGGGTCCGCACACTTAACGTTCGATGACGATTGGTATTATGAGTTTATGTGTTTTAATGTACCGAAGATTGTTCGGAGTCCCGGATGTGATCACGTACATGACGAGGAGTATCTAAATGGTCGAGACATAAAGATTGATATATTGGACGACTATATCCGGACACCGGAAGTGTTCCATAGAAGTTTCGAATAAAATCGGAGTCCCGGGGGGGGGTACTGGACCCCCCCGGGGAGTGTATGGGCCTTATTGGGCCTTAGTGGGAGAGAGGAGGAGGCGGCCAGGTGGAGGCCCCCCCAAGCCCAATCCGAATTGGGTGGGGGGCCGCCCCCTTTCCTTCCCTCTCTCTCCCCCTTCCTTCCTCTCCTACTCCAACTAGGGAAAGGGGAATCCTACTCCCACTAGGAGTAGGACTCCCCCCTTGGGCGCGCCATGAGAGGGCCGGCCCTTCCCCTCCTCCACTCCTTTATATATGGGGGAGGGGGCACCCCATAGACACGCAAGTTGATTGTTTAGCCGTGTGCGGTTCCCCCCTCCACAGTTACACACCTCGGTCATATCGTCATAGTGCTTAGGCGAAGCCCTGCGCTAGTAATTCCATCATCACCGTCACCACGCCATCGTGCTGACGAAACTCTCCCTCGACCTCAGCTGGATCTAGAGTTCGCGGGACGTCACCGAGCTGAATGTGTGCACATCGCGGAGGTGTCGTACCTTCGGTGCTAGGATCGGTCGGATCGTGAAGACGTACGACTACATCAACCGCATTGTCATAACGCTTATGCTTTTAGTCTACGAGGGTACATAGACAACACTCTCCCCTCTTGTTGCTATGCATTACCTAGTGATAGATCTTGCGTGATCGTAGGATTTTTTTTGAAATTATCGCGTTCCCCAACACTAGGTAGTCATACAGCCACACACATATGTAGTTCTAGATGATATCGATGATGACCATCATCCTCAAGCCATGGCGGTGGGTGTTCCTGATAGTGATTAGGATGGCCTGTCCAACACGAAGATTCTTGCCAACGAGGAAGTTCTTCCACCCAACCGAGCTGAAGTGTGTGCGACCGTCCGTGTTCATGTCGTACGCACAGGTGGTGACGGAGCCCCTTGCGGTAAGGCATATTCCAGCAGAGCCTTCTTTATCAAGCTCGATACCACAACTCACAGATAGGCTCTTTGGCAATTTCTGAATTAGAAAAACATATCAATTAGTAAGTAGCCTCGCACATACTCTTGCAAATATATTCCTACTAAGTATAGCTTTCTACACTATCAAAAACAATACTACATTTCTACTAAGCTTCAATTCTACTAATAAGTATGGATCTGACAGTAAGCATGTCATCGATCGGACAATAAGCATGTCATTGGACTCTAGACTAATTAAGCATGGCATCGGCTAGCTTCTACACATCATATCATTGGACTTTACACTAAGCATATCATCGGATTCACTAAGCATATCGTTGGACTCTACACTAAGTAAGCATGTAATTGGATTCTACACTAAGCATATCATTGGATTCGACACTATGCATATCATCGGATTCTACATATAGATAATTTGCATTTGTAAGTATAACAATAAAGCATACAATGAAATTACTACAGTAAGTATAACATACCATAACATGCCGATCAACCATGGTACTTGTCAGGAGGGTCCTGAATGGCACCCCGACAAACTCAGCACGTGGCGGAATTATGTCCCATAGGTTGCACACATCCTCCTCACCTAGCCTTATTCTTCGAGTATAGATGGCTTCAGCAAGTGGGTCCTCATCATCTTCATCCGTGTTGAGATGATTGGCGGCCAGCTTGGGTCTTTCTGCTCTGAATGAGAAGCTGATCAACTCACCACCAGTGATACCCATGTGGGAGATGAAACGGTCCCATCCATCTCCTCCCATCTGTGACATATTTCATCCTTTCTCGACCTCCATAGTGTGGGGGCCACCAGGAGCCTCAAAGGTCATAGTGCCTCTGGTCAACTTGTTGAATTCCAACCTCACATTGCATGGGACGATCTTTGTATACACAATAGTATATACACAATGCATTAATGCCAATAACACTAAAGAAAAAAATAGTTGTTACAAGTTTCATATATTTTGTTACCGTCGCAGGAAGAAAACTCGGCTGGAAGTAGATGCCGAACAACATGCCAGTTTCAAGGCTACTGGCGCATCTTGTCTTGCACAGTCGACATGGTGGTGGTGGTGGTGGCGGCGCCAATTTCCTAAAGCAATATTAGAAAAGGATTAACGATCCAGATTAGAGAAAAAAATCTGGCATGACCTTTGAAAGGACATATCGAGCGCCTGAAATTTGCTGGAACGGAAATTAGTCGACACTCTGGCAAAACATAGGCCACTCGTAGGTGTTACCTGCAAACATGGTCACTTGGGCATTCACATATCTTATTTGAGCAACACTAGATATACATGTTTATATCTACATCATATGAGAAATTCTTGGGCAACACTAAATAAACTAGTTCTACTAAAAAATCTACATCATCATCTATTCAAAATGTTCTATACCTTAAACACCTACATCATCATCCACTATTACTATTTCTTTTACTAAACCCTAAAAATATGCCCTAAGTTCAGAATATAACAAGTACAGAACATTTTTTAAATTCTACCAACTAAGAATTTCCATTACTAAAATTTCTAATCGAAAGGCCTAAAATTTCCTGTTCCATTCAAAACACCTAAAATAGGCTAAAAAATACTCTATTACAAAACCTACATTCTACAATGTCTACATTCTAAAATCTACATTTAAACTACCTACATTCTACAAGAACGGAGAGAAGGGAGGGAGGAGGGGTACGAAGAAGGGAGGGAGGAGGGGTAGGAAGGAGGAAGGGATGAGTGGGAGGAAGGAGGGAATAGGTGGGAAGGATGGGGAGGGAGGAGGAGGGAGGTAGGAGGAGCTACCTTGGTGGCGGTGATGGCGGGGGGAGGGGGGAGGGGGCGACGGCAGCGGGATGGAGGAGGGAGCTAGGGAGGGAGGGGGCGACGGTGGCGTGATGGAGGAGGGAGGGGGCGACGGCGGCAGCAGCGGGCGGCAATGGGGCAGCGGCATACAACAGGGTGCGGGGGAGAGTGAGTGGAGTAGAGAGAGGAGAGTGAGGGGAGGCTTGGTGGGGAAGATAGGATGGCTTTAGCAGTAGCGCACTTCCGAGTAACACGCTGTTGCTAAATGCCCTAGCAGTAGCGTCGTCCCATAAGACGCGCTGCTGCTAAGTGTAAGCATGCAAAAATACATTGGTTATCAATGATCTTTTTGTATACAATCTAAATTGTCAATATGAGTCCTCTCCGGTTTAGGAACCGGAGAAGACTCAGCCACAAATTCTACACATAGAGTTCAATGAAGACCAAGTGGTTGTGATAGTTTGAGAAGTAACATATTTAAGGTGATAAACACCCTATTCACGGAGCGAGGTGGGACTAAACTTGTGGACTGAACTTAGCAGTAGCGAGCTTTATCAAAAGGGGCTACTGCTAACATCAATAGCAGTAGCGAGGTATGGAATAAGGCGCTACTGCTATAATTATATTGGCGGCAAGGTCATGGCAATTATAGCAGTAGCGCTATTTACAGCAGACGCGCTACTACTATTTTTCTTTCACCAGCGCATTTTGGTGGCATGCGCTACTGCTAAATAGCAATAACACCGTATTTTAAAGAGCGCTGCTGGTAAGATTCTGTGTATAAGGTTTTTCCTAGTAGTGAAAGTGAGCATGAAGTAAGGGGCACAAGATAGCATAAGCTCACAATATACTAAACATACTAGACAATAAGATAAGCTTGAGGGCATATGTCTCACACCATATGATAGTCTCCTGGTCTCACACGAACACAACCACAAACCAACAAACCAAAGCAACCAAGGTTCAACGGAATAAAAGCAAAGCGACACAAGACTCGAGAAAAGACTCGCAAATCCTACACTCTCTCTAAAGGAAATATGCCCTAGAGGCAATAATAAAGTTGTTAATTTATATTTCCTTATTCATGATAAATCTTTATTATTCATGCTAGAATTGCATTAACCGGAAACTTGATACATGTGTGAATACATAGACAAAACTACGTGTCCCTAGTATGCCTCTACTAGACTAGCTCGTTGATCAAAGATGGTTAAGTTTCCTAGCCATGGACATGAGTTGTCATTTGATAAAAGGATCACATCATTTGTGGAATGATGTGATGGACAATACCCATCCGTTAGCTTAGCATAATGATCGTCCAGTTTTATTGCTACTGCTTTCTTTGTGTCAAATATATATTCCTCCGACTATGAGGTTATGCAACTCCCAGGCACCGGAGGAATGCCTTTTGTGCTATCAAACATCACAACGTAACTGGGTGATAATAAAGATGCTCTACAGGTATCTCCAAAGGTGTTTGTTGGGTTGGCATAGATCGAGATTAGGATTTGTCACTCCGAGTATCGGAGAGGTATCTCTGGGCCCTCTCGGTAATGCACATCATATGAAGCCTTGCAAGCAATGTGACTAATGAGTTGGTCATGGGATGATGCACTATGGAACGGGTAAAGATACTTATGTGTAACGATATTGAACTAGGAATGAAGATACCAATGATCAAATCTCGGGCAAGTAACATGCCGATGACAAAGGGAATAACTATGTTGACATTGCGGTTCGACCAATTAAGATCTTCGTAGAATATGTGGGAACCAATATGAGCATCCAGCTTCCGCTATTGGTTATTGACCTTAGAGGTGTCTCGGTCATGTCTACATAGTTCTCAAACCCGTAGGGTCCGCACGCTTAACGTTCGCTGACGATAAGTATTGTATGAGTTATGTGTTTTGGTGACCGAAGGTTGTTCGGAGTCCAGGATGAGATCACAGACATGACGAGGAGTCTCGAAATGGTCAAGAGGTAAAGATTGATATATTGGAAGGTTATATACAGACACCAAATGATTCCGAAGAGGTTCGGGGATTTTTCAGAGTACCGGGAGGTTACCGGAACCCCTTGGGAAAGTTAATGGGCCTCATGTGCCATAGTGGAGAGGAGAGGGCAGGCCATGGGAGGTGCCCCCCAAAGCCAATCCGAATTGGACAAGGGGAGCCCCCCCCTTGCTTCTCCCTCTCCACTTCTTTCCCCTTTTCCCCTCTTCGTAAAAAGGAAAAATAGAGGGGGGGCCGTGTGCGGTGTCCCCCTCCACCGTTTACTCCTCCGGTCATATTGTCGTAGTGCTTAGGCGAAGCCCTGCGTGGATCACTTCACCAACACCGTCATCACGCCGTCGTGCTGACGGGACTCATCGACTCCATCGACACTCTGCTGGATCAAGAGTTCGAGGGACGTCATTGAGCTGAATGTGTGCAAAACTCGAAGGTGTCGTACGTTTGGTACTTGATCGGTTGATTCAAGAATACGTTCGACTACATCAACCGCGTTAAGTTAACACTTCCGCTTTCGGTCTACGAGGGTACGTGGACACACTCTCCCCTCTCGTTGCTATGCATCTCAAAGATAGATGTTGCGTGAGCGTAGGATTTTTTTTGAAATTGCATGGTATGTTTCCCAACAGTGGCATCAGAGCCAGGTCTATGCATAGATGATATGCACGAGTAGAACACAAAGAGTTGTGGGCGGTGATCGTCATACTGCTTACCACCAATGTCTTATTTTGATTCCGCGGTATTGTTGGCTGAAGCATCTCAGACCAACCTCACATGACCTTATTCATGAGAACGGATCCACCGACAGACATGCAACTAGTTTTGCATAAAGGTGGCTGGTGGGTGTCTGTTTCTCCAACTTTAGTTGAATCGAATTTGACTACGTCCGGTCCTTGTGAAGGTTAAAACAACAAACTTGATAAATCACCATTGTGGTTTTTGTGCTGTAGGTATGTATGGTTCATGCTAGGAGCCCGTAGCAGCCACGTAAAACTTGCAACAAATAAAGTAGAGGACGTCAAATTTGTTTTAAAGGGCATGTTGTGATGTGATATGGCCAAGACATGATGTGATATAAAGATTGTTGTATGAGATGATCATGTTTTATAAAAGTTATCGGCAACTGGCAGGAGCCATATGGTTGTCGCTTTATTGTATGAAATACAAGCGCTATGTAATTTCTTTACTTTATCACTAAGCGGTAGTGATAGTCATAGAAGCAATGGTTGACGAGACGACCATGATGCTACGATGGAGATCACAGTGTCAAGCCGGTGACAATGGAGATCATGACGTTCCTTCGGTGATGGAGATCATGAGCACAAGATGATGATGGCCATATCATGTCTCACATTTTGATTGCATGTGATGGTTATCTTTTATGCATCTTATTTTTCTTAGTACGGCGGTAGCATTATAAGATGATCCCTTACTATATTTCAAGGTATAAATGTTCTCTCTGAGTATGAACCATTATGAAAGTTCTTCGTGGTGAGACACCACGTGATGATCGGGTGTGATAGGCTCTATGCTCAAATACAACGGGTGCACGCAAGATTTGCACACGCAGAATACTCGGGTTAAACTTGACGAGCCTAGCATATACAATATGGCCTCGGAACACTGGAGGTCGAAAGGTCAAACATGAATCATATAGTAGATATAATCAACATAGTGATGTTCACCATTGAAGATTACTCCATCTCACTTGATGACTGGACATGGTTTAGTTGATTTGGATCACGTAACAATTAGATGACTAGAGGGATGCCTATCTAAGTGGGAGTTCATGATTAATTGAACTTAATTTATCATGAACTTAGTCCCGATAGTTTTTTGCATATCTATGGTGTATATCAATGGCCCGTGCTACCGTTCCTTCGAATTTTAATGCGTTCCTAGAGAAAGCTAAGTTGAAAGATGATGGCAGCAACTACATGGACTGGGTTCGTAACTTGAGGATTATTCTCATTGCTGAACAACAAAATTTTGTCCTTGATGCACCGCTCGGTGCAAGGCTTGCTACAGGAGTAGAAGCTGACGTTGTGAACACCTGGCAATCTCAATCTGATGACTACTCATTAGTTCAGTGTGCCATTATTTATGGCTTAGAATCGGGACTTCAAAGACATTTTGAACATCATGGACCATATGAGATGTTCCAGGAGTTGAAGTTAATATTTCAAGCAAATGCCCAAGTTGAGAGATATGAAGTCTCCAACAAGTTATATAACTGCAATATGGAGGACAATTGTTCTGCTAGTGAGCACACACTCAGAATGTCTGGGTACCATAATCACTTGACTCAGCTGGGAGTTAATATTCCAGATGATTGTGTCATTGACAGTGTTCTTTAATCACTGCCACCAAGCTACAAAGGCTTCGTGATGAACTACAATATGCAAGGGCCGGAGAAGACTATTCCTGAGCTCTTTGCGGTGCTAAAGGCCGCGGAGGTAGAAATCAAGAAGGAGCATCAAGTGTTGATGGTTAACAATACCACTAGTTTCAAGAAAAAGGGCAAGGGTAAAAAGAAGGGGAACTTCAAAAAGACTGACAAGCAAGTTTTCACTCCCGGGAAGAAACCCAAGTTTGGACCCAAGCCTGAAACCGAGTGATTCTACTACAAAGGGACTGGTCAGTGGAAGCAGAACTGCCCCAAGTATTTGGCGGATAAGAAGGATCGCAAAGTAAAAAAAGGTATATTTGATATACATGTTATTGATGTGTACCTTACTAATTCTCGTAGTAGTGCCTGTGTATTTGATGCCGGTTCGGTTGCTCATATTTTTAACTCGAAGCAGGGACTACGGATTAAATGAAGATTGGCTAAGGACGAGGTGATGATGCGCGTCAGAAATGGTTCCAAGGTTGATGTGATCATCGTCGGCACGCTACCTCTACATCTACCTTCGGGATTAGTTTTAGACCTGAATAATTTTTATTTGGTGCCAGCGTTGAGCATGAACATTATATCTGGATCTTGTTTAGTGTGAGACAGTTATTCATTTAAATCAGAGAATAATGGTTGTTCTATTTATATGAGTAATATCTTTTATGGTCATGCTCCCTTGAAGAGTGGTCTATTTCTGTTGAATCTTGATCGTGATGATACACATATTCATAATATTGATGCCAAAAAATGCAAAGTTGACAATGATAGTGCAACTTATTTGTGGCACTGCTGTTTGGGTCATACCGGTGTAAAGTGCATGAAGAAACTTCATAAAGATGGACTTTTGGAATCACTTGATTATGAATCATTTGATACTTGCAAACTGTGCCTTATGGGCAAGATGACTAAAACTCCCTTCTCCGGAACAATGGAACGAGCTAGAGACTTATTGGAAATAATACATACCGATGTATGCGGTCCAATGAGTGTTGATGCTCATGGTGGGTATCGTTATTTTCTGACCTTCACAAATGATTTGAGTAGATATGGGTATATCTACTTAATGAAACACAAGTCTGAAACATTTGAAAAGTTCAAAGAATTTTAGAGTGAAGTGGAGAATCATCGTAACAAGAAAATAAAGTTTCTACGATCTGACTGTGGAGGAGAATATTTGAGTTACGAGTTTGGCCTTCATTTAAAACAATGTGGAATAGTTTCATAGCTCATGCCACCTGGAACACCACAACGTAATGGTGTGTCCGAACATCGTAACCACACTTTATTGGGTATGGTGCAATCTATGATGTCTCTTACCGATTTACCACTATGATTTTGGGGTTATGCATTAGAGACAGTTGCATTCACTTTAAACAGAGCACTGTCGAAGTCCATTGAGATGACACCGTATGAACTGTGGTTTGGCAACAAACCTAAGCTATCGTTTCTTAAAGTTTGGGGATGGGATGCTTATGTCAAAAGGCTCTTCAGCTCGATAAGCTCGAATCCAAATTGGAGAAATGTGTCTTCATAGGATACCCTAAGGAAACAATTGGGTACACCTTCTACCACAAGTCCAAAGTCAAGAATTTTGTTGCTAAGATCGGAACCTTTCTAGAGAAGGAGTTTTCTCTCGAAAGAAGTGAGTGGGAGGAAAGTAGAACTTGACAAGGTAATTGTACCTGCTCTCAATTTGGAAAGTAGCTCATCCGAGAAATTTGTTCCCGTGATGCCTACACCAACTAGAGAGGAAGCTAATGATAAATATCATGAAATTACAGATCAAGTTGCTACAGAACCTCGTAGGTCTGGCAGAGCATGATCCGCACCAGAGTGGTCCGGTAATCCTGTTCTGGAGGTCATGTTACTTGACCATGACGAATCTACAAACTATGAAGAAGCTATGAGGAGCCCAGATTCTGATAAATGGCTTGAGGCCATGAAATCTGAGATAGGATCCATGTATAAGAACAAAGTGTGGACTTTGGTGGATATGCCCAATGATCAGCGACCCATAGAGAATAAATGGATCTTTAAGAAGAAGACTGACGCTGATGGTAATGTTAATGTCTATAAAGCTTGACTTGTTGCAAAGGGTTTTCGACAAGTTCAAGTAGTTGACTATGATGAGACGTTCTCACCCGTAGTGATGCTTAACTCTGTCCGAATCATGTTAGCAATTGCCGCATTTTATGATTATGAAATCTGGCAAATGGATGTCAAAACTACATTCCTTAATGGATTTCTTAAAGAAGGGTTGTATATGATGCAACCAGAAGGTTTTGTCGATCCTAAAGGTGCTAACAAAGTGTGCAAGCTCCAACGATCCATTTATGGACTGGTGCAAGCATCTCGGAGTTGGAATATACGCTTTGATGAAGTGATCAAAGCATATGGTTTTATACAAACTTTTGGAGAAGCCTGTATTTACAAGAAAGTGAGTGGGATCTCTATAACATTTCTAATATTATATGTGGATGACATATTGTTGATTGGAAATGATGTAGAATTTCTGAATAGCATAAAAGGATACTTGAATAAGAGTTTTTCAATGAAAGACCTCGGTGAAGCTGCTTATATATTGGGCATCAAGATCTATAGAGATAGATCAATACGCTTGATAGGACTTTCACAAAGCACATACCTTGATAAAGTTTTGAAGAAGTTCAAAATGGATGTGTTAATGAAAAGGTTCTTGCCTGTGTTACAAGGTGTGAAGTTGAGTCAGACTCAATGCCCGACCACTGTAGAAGATAGAGAGAAAATGAAAGTCATTCCCTATGCTTCAGCCATAGGTTCTATCATGTATGATATGCTGTTTACTAGACCTGATGTGTGCCTTGCTATAAGTTTCGCAGGGAGGTACAAAGTAATCTAGGAGTGGATCACTGGACAGCGGTCAAGAAGATCCTAAAGTACCTCAAGAGGACTAGGGATATGTTTCTCGTTTATGGATGTGACAAAGAGCTTATTGTAAATGGTTACATCGACACTAGTTTTGACACTGATCTAGATGACTCTAAGTCACAATCCGGATATGTAGTTTTATTGAATGGTGGAGCTATCAGTTGGTGCAGTTCCAAGCAGAGCGTCATGGTGGGATCTATGTGTGAAGCGGAGTACAATGAAGGAGTCTGGATGAAGGAGTTCATATCCAATCTAGGTGTAATACCTAGTGCATCGGGTCCAATGAAAATCTTTTGTGACAATACTGGAGCAATAGCCTTGGCAAAGGAATCCAGATTTCACAAAAAGACCAACCACATCAAGAGACGCTTCAACTCCATCCGAGATTTTGTCAAGGAGGGAGACATACAGATTTGCAAAATACATATGGGTCTGATGTTCTAGACCCGTTGACTAAGCCTCTTCCACGAGCAAAACATGATCAGCACCAAGACTCCATGGGTGTCAGATCCATTACAATGTAATCTAGAGTATTAACTCTAGTGCAAGTGGGAGACTGAAGGAAATATGCCCTAGAGGCCATAATAAAGTTGTTATTTTCTATTTCCTTATTCATGATAAATATTTATTATTCATGCCAGAATTGTATTAACCGAAAATTTGATACATGTGTGAATACATAGACAAAACTACGTGTCCCTAGTATGCCTCTAATAGACTAGCTCATTGATCAAAGATGGTTAAGTTTCCTAGCCATGGACATGAGTTGTCATTTGATAACGGGATCACATCATTAGTGGAATGATGTGATGGACAAGACCCATCCGTTAGCTTAGCATAATGATCATTCGGTTTTATTGCTATTGCTTTCTTCGTGTCAAATATATATTCCTCCGACTATGATATTATGCAACTCCCGGGCACCGGAGGAATGCCTTGTGTTCTATCAAACGTCACAATGTAACTGGGTGATTATAAAGATGCTCTACAGGTATCTCCGAAGGTGTTTGTTGGGTTGGCATAGATCGAGATTAGGATGGCCCTCTCGGTAATGCACATCATATGAAGCCTTGCAAGCAATGTGATTAATGAGTTGGTCACGGGATGATGTACTACGAAACGAGTAAAGAGACTTGCCAGTAATGAGATTGAACTATGTATGAACATACCGACGATCGAATCTCGGGCAAGTAACATACCGATGACAAAGGGAATAACTATGTTGACATTGCGGTTCGACCGATAAAGATCTTCATAGAATATGTGGGACCAATATGAGCATCCAGGTTCCACTATTGGTAATTGACCCTAGAGGTCTCTCGGTCATGTCTACATAGTTCTCGAACCCATAGGGTCCGCACGCTTAACGTTCGATGATGATAGGTATTGTATGAGTTATGTGTTTTGGTGACCGAAGGTTGTTCGGAGTCCCGGATGAGATCACGGACATGATGAGGAGTCTCGAAATGGTCGAGAGGTAATGATTGATATATTGGAAGATTATATACAGACACCGGAATGGTTCCGAGGAGTTCGGGGATTTTTCAGACTACAGGGAGGTTACCTGTGTTGGGGAACATAGCATGCAATTTCTAAAATTTTCCTACGATCAGTCAAGATCTATCTAGGACATGCATAGCAACGAGATGGGGAGAGTGTCCATGTACCCTCATAGACCGAAAGCGGAAGCGTTAGTTAATGCGGTTGATGTAGTCGAACGTCTTCACGATCCAACTGATCCAAGTACCGAATGTACAGCACCTCCGTGTTCAGCACATGTTGAGCTCGATGACGTCCCTCAAACTCTTGATCTAGTAGAGGGTCAAGGGAGAGTTCCATCAGTACGATGGCGTGTTGACGGAATTTATGATGTGATTCATGCAGGGCTTCGCCTAAGCACTACGACGCTATGACCGAAGGAGTAAACTGTGGAGGGGGGCACCGCACATGACAAAGAGAACAATTGATGTGCCTTTGGGGTGCCCCCTACCGACGTATATAAAGGAGGTGAGGAGGGGGGAAGCCGGCCTAGAGGGGGCGCGCCAAGGGGGGGGTCCTACTAGGACTCCGAGTCCTAGTAGGATTCCCCCTTCCTTTTTTGAAGTGGGAAGGGCGGGGGGGGGGGGGAGTGGAGAGGGAGAAGGAAAAGGGGGGACGCGCCCCACCCCTTGTCCAATTCGGATTGGGCTTTGGGGGCGCGCGCCACCTCCTGGCCACTGCCGCCTCTCTCCACTAAGGCCTATGTAGGCCCATTAACTTTCCCGGGGGGTTCCGGAACCTCCTGTACTTCGAAAAATGTCTGAACCTCTCCGAAACTATTCCAGTGTCCAAACATATTCTTCCAATATATCATTTACCTCTCAACCATTTCGAGACTCCTCGTCATGTCCGTGATCTCATCCGGGACTCCCAACAAACTTCGGTCATCGAAGACACATAACTTATAATACAAATCGTCATCGAACGTTAAGCATGCAGACCCTACGGGTTCGAGAACTATGTAGACATGATCGACACACATCTCCGATCAATAACCAATAGCGGAACCTGGATGCGCATTCGCTCCTACATATTGTACGGAGATCTTTATCGGTCAAACTGCACAACAATATACATTGTTCTCTTTGTCATCGGTATGTTACTTGCCCGAGATTCGATCATCGGCATCGTCATACATAGTTCAATCTCGTTACTGGCAAGTCACTTTACTCGTTCCATAATGCTTCATCGCGCAACTAACTCATTAGTCACATTGCTTGCAAGGCTTATAGTGATGAGCATTACTGAGAGGGCCTAGAGATACCTCTCCGATACACAGAGTGACAAATCCTAATCTCGAGCTATGCCAACCCAACAAACACCTTCGGAGACACCTGTAGAGCATCTTTATAATCATCCAGTTACATTGTGACGTTTGATAGCACAAAGGGTGTTCGCCGATATTCGGGAGTTGCATAAACTCATAGTCAGAGGAACATGTATAAGTCATGAAGAAAGCAATAGCAATAAAACTTAACGATCATTATGCTAAGCTAATGGATGGGTCTTGTCCATAACATCATTCTCTAATGATGTGATCCCGTTCATCAAATGACAACACATGTCTATGGTCAGGAAACATAACCATCTTTGATTAATCAGGTAGGCAAGTAAAGGCATACTAGGGACACTTTGTTTTGTCTATGTATTCACAAATGTACTAAGTTTCCAGTTAATACAATTCTAGCATGAACAATAAACATTTATCATGATATAAGGAATATAAATAACAACTCTATTATTGCCTCTAGGGCATATTTCCTTTAGCTTCCCACTTGCACTAGAGTCAATAATCTAGATCACACAGTAATGATTCTAACACCCTTGGAGTCTTGGTGCTTATCATGTTTTGCTCTTGGAAGAGGCTTAGTCAACGGGTCTGCAGCATTCACATCCGTATGTATCTTCCAAATCTCTATGTCTCCCTCCTTGACTTTATCGCGGATGGAAATGAAGTGTCTCTTGATGTGTTTGGTTCTCTTGTGAAATCTGGATTCCTTTGCCAAGGCAATTTCTCCAGTATTGTCACAAAAGATTTTCATTGGACCCGATGCACTAGGTATTACACCTAGATCGGATATAAACTCCTTCATCGAGATTCCTTCATTTGCTGCTTATGAAGCAGCTATGTACTCCGCTTCACACGTAGATCCCGCCACGACGCTTTGCTTTTAACTGCACCAACTGACAGCTCCACCATTCAATATAAATACGTATCTGGTTTGTGACTTAGAGTCATCCAAATCTGTGTCAAAGCTTGCATTGACGTAAACATTTCTGACAAGCTCTTTGTCACCCCCATAATGAGAAACATATCCTTAGTCCTTTTCAGGTCTTTCAAGATGTTCTTGACCGTTGTCCAGTGACCCACTCCTGGATTACTTTGGTACCTCCCTGCTAAACTTATAGCAAGGCACACATCAGGTATAGTACACAACATTGCATACATGATAGAACCTATGGCTGAGGCATAGGGAATGACTTTCATTTTCTCTCTATCTTCTGCAGCAGTCGAGCATTGAGTCTGACTCAACTTCACACCTTGTAACACAGGCAAGAACTCTTTCTTTGACTGATCCATTTTGAACTTCTTCAAAACTTTATCAAGGTATGTGCTTTATGAAAGTCCAATTAAGCATCTTGATCTATCTCTACAGATCTTGATGCCCAATATATAAGCAACTTCACCGAGGTCTTTCATTGAAAAATTCTTATTCAAGTATCCTTTTATGCTATCAAGAAATTTTTTATTATTTCCAATCAACAATATGTCATCCACATATAATATTAGAAATGCTACAGATCTCTCACTCACTTTCTTATAAATACATGCTTCTCCAAAAGTCTGTGTAAAACCATATGCTTTCATCACATTATCAAAGCCTATATTCCAACTCCAAGAGGCTTGCACCAGTCCATAAATGGATCGCTGGATCTTGCACACTTTGTTAGCACCGTTTGGATCGGAAAACCTTCTGGTTGCATCATATACAACTCTTCTTTAAGAAATCCATTAAGGAATGCATTTTTGACATCCATTTGCCAAATTTCATAATCATAAAATGCAGCAATTGCTAACATGATTCAGACAGACTTTAGCATCGCTATGGGTGAGAAGGTCTCATCATAGTCATCTCCTTGAACTTGTCGAAAACCTTTCGCAACAAGTCGAGCTTTGTAGACAGTAACATTACCATCAGCGTCAGTCTTCTTCATGAAGATCCATTAATTTTCTATGGCTTGCTCATCATCGGGCAAGTCCACCAAAGTCCACACTTTGTTATCATAAATGGATCCCATCTCAGATTTCATGGCCTCAAGCCATTTTGCGGAATCTGGGCTCATCATTGCTTCCTCATAGTTCGTAGGTTCATCATGGTATAGTAACATGACTTCCAGAATAGGATTACCGTACTCTGGTTGACCTATGACGTTCGGTAGTAACTTGATCTAAAGTTTCATGATCATCATCATTAGCTTCCTCACTAATTGGTGTAGGAATCACTGGAACTAATTTCTGTGATGAACTACTTTCCAATTCGGGAGAAGGTACAATTACCTCATCAAGTTCTACTTTCCTCCCACTCACTTCTTTCGTGAGAAACTCCTTCTCTAGATAGGATCCATTCTTAGCAACGAATATCTTGCCTTCGGATCTGTGATAGAAGGTGTACCCAACAGTTTCCTTTGGGTATCCTATGAAGACGCATTTCTCCTATTTGGGTTTGAGCTTATCAGGTTGAAGCTTTTTCACATAATCATTGCAGCCCCAAACTTTAAGAAACGACAGTTTGGGTTTCTTGCCAAACGACAGTTCATATGGTGTCATCTCAATGGATTTAGATGGTGCCCTATTTAATGTGAATGCAGTTGTCTCTAAAGCATAACACCAAAACGATAGCAGTAAATTAGTAAGAGACATCATAGATCGCACCATATCTAATAAAGTACGGTTACAATGTTCGGACACACCAATACGCTGTGGTGTTCCAGGTGGCGTGAGTTGCGAAACTATTCCACATTGTTTCAAATGAACACAAAACTCGTAACCCAAATATTTGGCTCCGCGATCAGATCATAGAAACTTTATTTTCTTGTTACGGTGATTTTCCACTTCACTCTGAAATTCTTTGAACTTTGCAAATGTTTCAGGCTTATGTTTCATTAAGTAGATATACCCATATCTGCTCAAATCATCTGTGAAGGTCAGAAAATAATGATACCCATCGCAAGCCTCAACACTCATCGGACCGCATACATCGGTATGTATTATTTCCAATAAGTCAGTGGCTCGCTCCATTGTTCCGGAGAACGGAGTCTTAGTCCCATGAGGCATGGTTCGCAAGCACCAAGTGATTCATAATCAAGTGATTCCATAAGTCCATCAGCATGGAGTTTCTTCATGCGCTTTACACCAATACGTCACACCCTGTTTTTGCAACATGTCTTTTGCATTAATAAAGCATGAAAATTTGGACCAACAAAAACTTTTGCATCATTTGGCTTTTTATTTGGAGTTCGTTTTTTTCTCTGTGATTTTTAAGTGCTCTTTAAAGTCAACACAACTCCAACTTATATACCTCGTCTCCTTGCCCCAAACTTATGCCCAATGATCATGCCATGTGTATAGTGCAATATAGTATTTTCTTACAAAAATAATTTGGCCAAATAGTATTTTCAAAAATTAGTTTTCCAAAAACCCCTGAATTGAGGTTTGCACTACAAGTACTTGATTTGGGGTATGAAAAATATTTCAAAGAGTATATTTGAAACCTATTAGATGTAGGACTCCCATAAACCACAAAAATATAATTTTAAAGGTAATTTTCCTATTTTATTTAAAGGCTTTTTCTTTAGGCCAGAAATGGTCTTTAATAGGTTAAAATTACTTAAAAGCTTCAAAAATATTTTAGAAAAATCAGGGAAACTCAGTGGACATATATTTTCCATATATAAGAGTTTCAACACATGGTCATGTTAAAAATATTGGGCGAAACCCTCCAAAACCATTTCTGTCCATTTCAAGTATTTGAAATATTTCTACAAGAAATATTTTCCAATAAATCCAAGGAAAATCCAGCAAGTCACAAATGCATATTTTGATCACCTTGCAAAGCCTCATCTCAATTAAGGTCATTTTGTTTCACCAAAATGCCCCCAAAACCCCTCTGATCAGAATTAAATCTGAATAACTTTGTACTGCCAACTTTCTCTCCTTTATCCCAACTTTTGTGAGCATAATCACATGACCAAATGAGGCAACCACACCAAGTGGTGCATCAAGGAGAAGTGATTCACTCAGATGGATCTGCACAAGTTCATTTCTGCTAATTTCTAGGGTTTACAAAAGTTGCATTGGCAACTTTGCCCAAATGAGCTCAAGATTTGTGGAATGCCCTAATTATATGTGCCATTTCACCCTTTGGAATGTCATGACAAATGGAGATCATCTACTTGCCCAAATCAGCATCAAACACCTTCTGCCACTTTACTAAAAAACCCTGTTTGGTCCTCTTCCACTAATCTCCATGAGTTTTACTTTCTACCACAACCCCTCCTAGTCCCCCTCTATCACCTGGGTGCTTTTCTGCCCGAGGAAGCAATGATGAAGGGGGGGTGGAACCCCATTTTTCTTCTCTGGACAGTGGATTCCTCCCTCTCTCTCAGTCCCCTTCTCTCCCCTCAGCTTTCCAGAGCATCCAAGGCTCCCCAGGACTTTTGCCCACACCTCCTGCAGCCTCCAGACACAAGTGGGCGCGCGCGGACGCGGGAAAGCCGGGGATGCCGGCCAAAGTCGCGCTCTGGAGCGCCTGGCAAGGCACCCGACCGTTCACGCCGCGTCCTCCTACCACCTCGAGCCTCCCCCGCACACCAGTCGATGCCCTCGACATCCGCTCCACGCCAGCAGGCCGCCCACTTGCTCCCGCGCCCTCCTCTCTCTCCTGCAGCTCGCGCCAGAGCGCCGCCCCGCTCGGCCAATGCTAGCGCCGCTCCTATGGCCCGCTCGCAGCTCGTCCCGCTCCTCCTCTCTCTCCCTAGCACCCTAGACTACCCCACGTACACCCCCGAGCCCTCCATTCCCTCTCTAACGGCCACCCGAGCCGATCCTGCGGGCACCCGTAGGCCACGCCTACGGTGGACCTCGACTAGCCTATATAAGGCGACCCCGAGCCCCTCTCTCACTCCCTGTCACTCCCCCACACTCCTAATCAACCTCCCGTACCCCCCATTCATCTCCAGAGCCGCCCGAGCTCGAGATCGAGCTCGAGCTCCGCCACCTCGGCTCGTCGGCGTTCACGCGGTACAGGCCTCCTCCGCCCCCGTTCTCTCTCGATCTGGAACCGCGCGGCATCGCTGAAACTTTCCCCTCTCTTCCCCACTCTTTTTGTAACCGGGAACAACCGAAACCATCGACGCTCGAAGCACCTCCGCCGTGTGACCTCGTCGCCGGCAAACCAGGCTGCTCCGGCAACCACCTCCACCACCACCAGAACAACGACATCCCCCGAGTCCAACGGTACCACCCATGCATCCCCCCGTGCCCTATATCGCCGCCGGCGAGCTCGCCGTCGCCTCTGGACGGAGGTAGATGACGACGGCTATGGGCCCTGTCCGCCAGCCTCACGCCCTGACGGGAGGGATCCACCTGTTAGGTTTAAAAACGCACGCGCGCGCACCGGTTCGCCCGACGACTGAAGGCGTACTTCGCCTTTACGCCTTCGACGTGGCGGCCTCGCGCGGGCCGATTTCCGCCCCCAGCCTGCTGCACTGTGGCCTTCCTGGCCCAGTGGCACAGTGCCATTTTCCTTTTCCTTTTTTGTCACTTTTCCAAAAATTCCTCAGGATAAAATATTTATCCAAATGCAATAAATCCAACTCCTAAAATCTTAGAATAATCCCACGTAT
Organism: Triticum aestivum; assembly: GCF_018294505.1. NCBI lineage: Eukaryota > Viridiplantae > Streptophyta > Magnoliopsida > Poales > Poaceae > Triticum > Triticum aestivum. The sequence goes on from NC_057801.1 coordinate 601,672,082, forward strand.
TTATTGATATAACTTCACACACATCCACTGCACTTTTCTGCACTGTTCAAATTTAAATTCAAATTTGAACAATAAAATCCCTATTTAAAAATCCATTACTCTGTCCCCCTGACTCCAAATCCAAAACTAAGAATTTTCCCCTTCTTAGTTTTCTTCCTAGTATTTTACAAAAATAAGTTGACATTTTTCTGAGCACTTTGACTTTTTTGTTTTCATTATTGTGTCATTTTTCCGTTGTTTCTTTCAACGATTAGATCCCGTGTTTGACGAAGTAGTTGGAGAAGAAGAAGAAGAAGGGCCTGAAGACTTTGAAGACCAAGCCAATCAAGGCAAGCAGCCCTTTGACCATGTTTGAGAAACTTTTTTTTCTTTATGCATGTCATATAGCACTTTATTATTGTTGCATCGAAATCATGATGAGGTGGTAACCACTTTGGTGGGTTGCCTTCATTACTTCCTCGTTGATACTTGCATTGTGCATGTCCCTACCTTCCTATGAGAGTTATGCCAGTGGGGAGTAGATAGGATGCTTAAGTAGTTGCTACGCAAAAAGGGACGAGATTATGCATGGTGATGGAGGCAAAGTATTTTTCAAAAGACTTTTTGAAAACCCCGTCGGGTGCCACTTATGCCCGAGGGAGGTAATGAGATGGGTAACCACTTGATGATGAAGTGGTGTACCGAGGCAAGTGTGAGTGATGTTTTCAAAAACGGATTGGTTTAAGTTGCGACTGTTATTTCAACCTTACATGCGCAACAACTCTACCCTTATATGGGAAAGGCCATTATTGATTACCTAGGACGATACTAGCTTGGAGCCCGCATTACTAGTGACGGGAGAGTTGTTGGTGCGCTCTCTCGGGACGGGGTCGTGCCAGGTAGGGCGGCCATGACTATTTTCACAGGGCACCGGACACACCGTTGGTACCCCGTGCTTGTGGTATGTGATGAATATGGGAGCGAGGCTCCACAATTTTAAGATGTGAAATGTTGGGCACGGGGGTTACTACCAATCGAGTAGACTCTATGTTAGTGTCGTCTAGGGAAAGATAATGATCGGGTGCTTACCCCGGGTACTTGAGGTACCGCGGGTCGTGGATGACACAGAAGTTCCCCGAATCTTGTGGGTAAAGTGTGCAACTTCTGTAGAGTGTAAAAACTATTCGAATAGCCATGTCCACGGTCAAGGACAGTTGGGTAACCGCTCTTGGGCTACGTCCACATGTTTACAAACCAGTGTATGTGTTTGTATTAGTGGGAAGAACTGCTTGGGTCAAGTCAAAGGACTTGACATGATTGAGTTGGGTTGATGCCCACTCTATTTATGTTGATATCTGTAACCTATTCTCATGGTTACTTGCATTCTCCTGATGCATGCCTTACAAGTTGTTGAAGATGCTATTGCCCTCAAAACTAGCTTTCCACTTATCAACGAAGATTTCCGCTGCTTAAGTTTATTTGGTATTCAGCCCTTGTGGCTTTATCTATGTAAGACTTGACCATAATGGTCCTAATTTGTGTAAGACGGTATGTATGGATGTAAGACTCTTGTTATTCAGCTTCTGTGTGTTCACTGAGCATTGATCTCTGGGATCACTGTACACGTGCATTCGGTGATCACGACTTATGAGTCGGGGTCCCCACACAATATGACCTAAACGAGAGTGCCACAAATAAGTTGCACTATCATTATTAACTTTGCATCTTTTGGCTTCAATATTATGAATATGTGTATCACTACGATCGAGATCCAATGAGAACAGACCACTTAACAAGGGTGCATGACCATAAAAGATATTACTAATATAAATAGAACAACCATTATTCTCTGATTTAAATGAATATCCCGGCTCGCATCAAACAAGATCCATATACAATGTTCATGCTCAACGCTGGCACCAAATAACAATTATTCAGGTCTAAAACTAATTCCGAAGGTAGATGTAGAGGTAGCGTGCCGACATCGATCACATCGACCTTGGAACCATTTCCGACGCGCATCGTCACCTCGTCCTTAGCCAATCTTCGTTTAATCCATAGCCCTTGTTTCGCGTTGCAAATATGAGCAACAGAACCAGTATCAAATACCCATGCACTACTATGAGTATTAGTAAGGTACACATCAATAACATATATATCAAATATACCTTTCACTTTGCCATCCTTCTTACCCGCCAAATACTTGGGGCAGTTCCGCTTCCAGTGACCAGTCCCTTTGTAGTAGAAGCACTCAGTTTTAGGCTTAGGTCCAGACTTGGGCTTCTTCCCAAGAGTAGCAACTTTCTTGCTATTCTTCTTGAAGTTCGCCTTCTTCCCTTTGCCCTTTTTCTTGAAACTAGTGGTCTTATTAACCATCAACACATGATGCCCCTTCTTTATTTCTACCTCCGCAGCTTTTAGCATTGCGAAGAGCTCAAGAATTGTATTTTCCATCCCTTGCATATTATAGTTAATCATGAAGCCTTTATAGCTTGGTGGCAGTGATTGAAGAACTATGTCAATGACACTATCATCAGGATGATTAACTCCTAGTTGAGTCAAGTGGTTATGGTACCCAGACATTCTGAGTATGTGTTCACTGACAGAACCATTCTCCTCCATCTTGCAGCTATAGAACTTGTTGGAGACTTCAAATCTCTCAACTCGCGCATTTGCTTGAAATATTAACCTCAACTCTTGGAACATCTCATATGCTCCATGACGTTCAAAACGTCTTTGAAGTCTCGATTCTAAGACGTAAAGCATGACACACTGAACTATTGAGTAGTCATCAACACGCGACTGCCAGGCATTCACAATGTCTGTAGTTGCTGGTTAGGTGGTACACCTAGCGGTGCTTCAAGGACATAATTCTTCTGTGCAGCAATGAGGATACTCCTCAAGTTACGGACCTAGCCCGTGTAATTGCTACCATCATATTTCAACTTAGCTTTCTCTAGGAACGCATTAAAATTCAAGGGAACAGCAACACGGGCCATTCATCTACAACAACATAGATATGCAAAAAACTATCAGGACTAAGTTCATGGTAAAATAAAGTTCAATTAATCATATTACTAAAGAACTCCCATTTAGATAGACATCCCTCTAGTCATCTAAGTGATCATGTGATCCATATCAACTAAACCATGTCCGATCATCACGTGAGATGGAGTAGTTTTCAATGGTGAACATCTCTATGTTGATCATATCTACTATATGATTCACGCTTGACCATTCGGTCTCGGTGTTCCGAGGCCATATTTGCATATGCTAGGCTCGTGAAGTTTAACCCGAGTATTCTGCACATGCAAAACTGGCTTGCACCTGTTGTATGTGAACGTAGAGCTTATCACACCCGATCATCACATGGTGTCTCGACACGACGAACTATAGCAACGGTGCATACTCAGGGAGAACACTTGTACCTTGAAATTTAGTGAGGGGTCATCTTATAATGCTACCGCCGTACTAAGCAAAAATAAGATGCATAAAAGATAAACATCACATGCAATCAAAATATGTGACATGATATGGCCATCATCATCTTGTGCCTTTGATCTCCATCTCCAAAGCACCGTCATGATCTCCATTGTCACTGGCTTGACACCTTGATCTCCATCGTAGCATCGTTGTCGTCTTGCCAAATATCGCCTCTACGACTATCACTACCGCTTAGTGATAAAGTAAAGCAATTACATGGCGATTGCATTTCATACATTAAAGCGACAACCATATGGCTCCTGCCAGTTGCCGATATCTTTGTTACAAAACATGATCATCTCATACAATGATTTATATCACATCATGTCTTGACCATATGACATCACAACAAGCCCTGCAAAAACAAGTTAGACGTCCTCTACTTTGTTGTTGCAAGTATTACGTGGCTGCTACGGGCTTCTAGCAAGAACCGTTCTTACATACGCTTCAAAACCACAACGATTTTTCGTCAAGTGTGTTGTTTTAACCTTCAACAAGGACCTGCCATAGTCAAACTCGATTCAATTAAAGTTGGAGAAACAGACACCCGCTAGCCACCTGTGTGCAAAGCACGTCGGTAGAACCAGTCTCATGAACGCGGTCATGTAATGTTGGTCTGGGCCGCTTCATCCAACAATACTACCGAATCAAAGTAAGACGTTGGTGGTAAGCAGTATGACTATTATCGCCCACAACTCTTTGTGTTCTACCTGTGCATATCATCTACGCATAGACCTGGCTTGGACGCCACTGTTGGGGAACATAGCATGCAATTTCAAAAAAAATCCTATGATCACGCAAGATCTATCTAGGAGATGCATAGCAACGAGAGGGGGAGAGTGTGTCCACGTAACCTCGTAGACCGAAAGCGGAAGAGTTAGTTAACACGGTTGATGTAGTCGAACGTCTTCACGATCGAACCGATCCAAGTACCAAATGTACGACACCTCCGTGTTCAGCACACGTTCAGCTCGATGATGTCCCTCGAACTCTTGATCCAGTAGAGGGTCGAGGTAGAGTTCCATCAGCACGACGATGTGTTTACGGTGTTGATGATGTGATCCGCGCAGGACTTTGCCTAAGCACTACGACGCTATGACCGAGGGAGTAAACTTTGAAGGGGGGCACCGCACACGGCAAAGAGAACAATTGATGTGCCTTTGGGGTGCCCCCTGCCCACGTATATAAAGGAGGTGAGGAGGAGGCGGACAGCCTAGAGGGGGCGCGCCAAGGGGGGAGTCCTACTAGGACTCCCTGTCCTAGTAGGATCCCCCCTTACTTTTTTAGAGTGGGAAAGGGGGAAAGAAGTGGAGAGGGAGAAGGAAAAGGTGGGTCGCGCCCCACCCCTTGTCCAATTCGGATTGGGCTTGGAGGCGGGGGGCGCCACCTCCTGGCCGCTGCCTCCTCTCTCCACTAAGGCCCATGTAGGCCCATTAACTTTCCCGAGGGTGTTCCGGTAACCTCCCGGTACTTCGAAAAATGTCCAAACCTCTCTGAAACTATTCTGGTGTCCGAACATATCTTTTGAATATATCAATATTTACCTCTCGACCATTTTGAGACTCCTCGTCATGTCTGTGTTCTCATCCGGGACTCCAAACAAACTTCGGTCATGAAAAACACATAACTCATAATACAAATTGTCATCGAACGTTAAGCGTGCGGACCCTACGGGTTCGAGAACTATGTAGACATGATCGAGACACATCTCCGAACAATAGTCATTAGCGGAAGCTAGATGCTCATATTGTCTCCTACATATTCTTCGAAGATCTTTATCAGTCAAAATGCACAACAACATACGTTGTTCCCTTTGTCATCAGTATGTTACTTACCCAAGATTCGATCGTCGGTATCATCATACCTAGTTCAGTCTCGTTACTGGCAAGTCTTTTTACTCGTTCTGTAATGCTTCATCCTGCAAATAAATCATTAGTCACATTGCTTGCAAGGCTTATAGTGATGGGCATTATCAAGAGGACCCAGACATACCTCTCCGATACATGGAGTGACAAATTTTAATCTCGATCTATGCCAACCCAACAAACACCTTCGGAGACACCTGTAGAGCATCTTTATAATCACCCAGTTACGTTGTGACATTTGATAGCACACAAGGTGTTCCCTCGGTATTTCGGAGTTTCATAATCTCATAGTCACAGGAACATGTATAAGTCATGAAGAAAGCAATAGCAATAAAACTTAACGATCATTATGCTAAGCTAATGGATGGGTCTTGTCCATCACATCATTCTCTAATGATGTGATCCCGTTCATCAAATGACAACACATCAGTATGGTCAGGAAACATATCCATCTTTGATTAATGAGCTAGTCAAGTAGAGGCATACTAGGGACACTTTGTTTTGTCTATGTATTCATACATGTACTAAGTTTCCTGTTAATACAATTATAGCATGAATAATAAACATTTATTAGGATATAAGGAAATATAAATAACAACTTTATTATTGCCTCTAGGTCATATTTCCTTCAACCGGACCCCCTCAGGAAAGTCAATGGGCCTCATGGGCCATAGTGGAGAGGAGAGGGCAGGCCACGGGAGGTGGCGCCCCCCAAGCCAATCCAAATTGGACAAGGTGTGGGGACGCGGCCCCCCTTTCCTTCTCCCTCTCCACTTATTTCCCGTTTCCCCCTCTCTGTAAAAAGGAAAAATAGAGGGGGGGGGGGCGAATCCTACTAGGAGTGGAGTCCTAGTAGGACTCCCCCTCCATGGCGCACCCCTTGGCGGCCGGCCTCCTCCCCTCCTCCTTTATATATGGGGGCATGGGCACCCCAAAGCACATCAATTGTTTAGCCGTGTGCGGTGCCCCCCTCCACGATTTACTTCTCCGGTCATATTTTCATAGTGCTTAATTAGGCGAAGCCCTACGCGAATCACTTCACCAACACCGTCATCACGCCGTCGTGCTGACGGGACTCATCGACTCCACCGACACTCTGTTGGATCAAGAGTTTGAGGGACATCATCAAGCTAAACGTGTGCAGAACTCGGAGGCGCCATATGTTAGGTACTTGATCGGTTGATTCGAGAAGACGTTCAACTACATCAACCGTGTTAAGTTAACGCTTCCGCTTTCGGTCTATGAGGGTATGTGGACGTACTCTCCCCGCTCATTGCTATGCATCTCCTAGATAGATCTTGCATGAGCGTAGGATTTTTTTTGAAATTGCATGCTACGTTTCCCAACACTATCCCCCTTTGGCATCGAGACACCAAAAAGGCAGAGAGGACACCTACGACCTAGGTGGTGGTAGAACTCTAAGGCATCACCAGTCATGTTCCTCCTCCTCAGACTCCTCTGCAGCACAGGATGAAGAGCGAACTCCAGTATCCTCCTTAGACTCACTCCATCGGCAGTGCTGACTGATCCATGGTTCCTCATCTGTGATCCTCTCCTCGGAGCCACTCACAACCTCAAGACCAACCTGCCTCATAATAGCCTTGTCACGACGACGAGCCATCTTGGCGTTCACATGAGCCTTGTACTGACCCTTGGCATGCATGCAGAACAAAGCCTTCATCTTGGCCTTGAGCTTCTTAGCCCATGAGGGCTCCGCTCCGGAGGGAACATACTCCTCATCATTGTCAGCATCAGCCTCTGCCTCAACCTCATCAGCACCTGACGGAATCCCAGACTTTGGAATCGAAGTGCGTTCTCCTTCTTCCTCAGACGCTTGATCTCATGAGGGATCAACTCGCCAGTCTCCAACATGACACTAGGATAAGTGTGCTCCCAATCCTTCTCAATAAGTAACATGAGAAATGGACCATAGATAGGGCACTTGTGCTCGGAGATAGCGGAGAGAAGCTTAGACCACATGACATGAGAGATATCCAGGGAATCTCCAGTGTTTTCTTCCTTCTCATGCTGACTGAAAAGTAACATTTCCACGAGAAACGAGTGAACCATATCCAAGTTCTCAATGCGTGGGAAAAGAGTCTCCCTGAAGATGATGAAGGATGTCCAGGTAGGCAGGCGACTCATACATCTCCTTCTGCATCTCGGGGTTAATCTTCACAGTGCAGAATGGCCAGAGAGCTTGCTTGTGAGTAGAGGTTGTCTTCCAATGGGCACAAAAGCCAACCGGGTAAAGCCCTTGATCTTCAATTTCAAACAATTCCATGAACGCCTTCCATTTGACAGACAGAAGCTTGCCATTAGTCATCCAAGTCAAGGTCCTTTCCGCATCAGTGTCCAGATGAATCGTGGCATAGAACTGAGCCGCCAAATCTGCATCAAAGTCCTTGTTGAACTCCATGATCCTGAGAATATTCAGCTGAGAACACATCTGCAGAGCTTCGCCAAAGTAGGCAGGATCCTTCTCCATATAGCAATGTCGATGGAGCGGACATTGACATAAAGATTCTTCCTCGCCTTGATCACATCAAAATAGATTGCCCATTGAAAACGGTTCCAGAACGTGCGGTTGACCAAACTGGGTTCTTGATCTTCCGCATATGGGTTGCGCCAGCGCCTTTCCTAGAACTCCTTTGCAATCATCTCTGCCACAGATTTGTCCCTAGGCTTGGGCTTGTTCGCAACCATCTTCTTGGGCTGAGAAGGAGGAGAAACACTTGAGGAAGCAGCCCCAGACTCAGAAGTGCGATAGCGCTTTGAACTAGAATGCCCGGGGTTTATAGGAAGGATAGGTTGCTTTGAAGAGCCATCACCTGGAACCAAACACAAGAACACGAGAAACAACACAAGAGAACGAGCATAAGCCAGCAGAAAGAGCAACAAATATCAAGATTTGGTAAGAAAAAGAGGAAGTTGGCAACCAACGGTAGTACCGCTGGGCGGTTCCTTACTGTCGCAGTCAAATCCGGTACTGCCGGGATGCCAAATTCAAAAATTATCCTACCAAACATCAATCTACCTAGTCTAGAAGCCTTCTCCAAGCTACTCAAGCCTTGATGTAGCCAAAAAAATGAGAAATGCACCAACTATTGCCCCTAAAGACTAGATCTAAAACCTAGACACAAAGAGAAGAGGAACGGGAGAAATACCTGCATCCATGGCAAGAGGACGGGGTGGGGAACGATTCCACCAGAGGAAATGGAGAGAGACGGCCCGGAGAAGGCGGCCTGCCGGAGCCCTCCCACGGCGAGTGCGTTGCTGGAGCATGAGGAGGGATGAGAGGGGCGAGTGAACGGGTATGGAGGAGAAAGAAACTCCCCCTACCCAACATAACCCCCCCAGTCCCGCCCCGCAGCGGTAGTACCGCTCGGGTGGCGGTAGTACTACTTGATGTTAGTGAGCGGTAGTACCACGTGCCCCCAGTGGTAATACCTCCCAGCGAAACACGCAAAGACCAGACAAACAAAAGGTTTAGATCAAGCAAGCAAGAAACAAACGACGAGGAGATGGAGTAAACACAAGGGCAGAAAAACACCCACAAGAGGACAAGAAATAAAAACACACAACTCTCAAAGAGAGGGCGGTGGCCGAGGCCACCTATGTTTGAGTCAAGTGGTATGGCACCGCGAAGATTTTAACCTTGGGCCCATGGCCAAAACTCATATTTGAAGCACAAGTACCATAAAAAATAGCTAATGTGAAAGACGTGATCAATTTAAGCATAATAGGGGGAGGGAGAGTTCATTGAGAGAACAACAATCCCCCTATATCCATGCCTACACCTAAACAAGACATCAAGAAGAGTATGGTGGGGTGTGCAAAGGTTCAAGCCACATTTCTCAAATCAATGATATTTAGCTCATGCCTTAACTCGCAGAATCTTGCTTCATCCAAGCGCTTCATGAAAATATCTGCAAGGTTATCATGAGTGTTAACATATTTGAGCTCGATCTCCTCTCGCCTAATGTGATCCCGGATGAAGTGATACCGAATCTCAATATGCTTCGTCTTGAAGTGTTGCACCGGGTTGAGAGAAATCTTGATGGCACTTTCATTGTCACACCAAAGAGGCACTTTGTCACAAATGACACCGTAATCCTTCAAAGTTTGCCTCATCCATAGAAGTTGAGCACAACAACTACCGGCGGCCACATACTTTGCTTCGGTGGACAAGAGAGACACACAACTTTGCTTATTAGAAGACCAACTCACCAAAGAGCAACCAAGAAATTGGCACCCACTGGAAGTTGACTTCCTATCCACTTTGTCACCCACCCAATCCGAGTCTGAATAGCCCATAAGGTTGAAGTTAGCTCCTCTTGGGTACCATAAGCCAAAGTTTGGGGTATGAGCCAAATATTGAAAGATTCGCTTGACCACCACATAGTGGCTTTCCTTAGGTGAAGCTTGAAACCATGCACAAATTCCCGCACTCAACATGATATCCGGTCAAGATGCACAAAGGTAAAGCAAGGAGCCACTCATGGAACGATATACCTTTTGATCCATCGCTTTACCATTGGGGTCAATGTCAAGTTGGCATTTGACGGGAACTGTAGTGGCGGTTGGCTTGACATCAGTTAGCTTGAATCTCTTGAGCATTTCTTGAGTGTATTTGGCTTGGTTAATGAAGGTTCCTTCTCTTCTTTGTTTGATTTCGAACCCGAGAAAGAACTTCAACTCCCCCATCATGGGCATCTTGAACTTCGAGGTCATGAGAGAGGCAAACTCCTCATTGAAAGCTTTGTTAGGGGAACCAAAGATAATATCATCAGCATATAGTTGGCATACAAACAACTCCCCTCTGATCTTCTTAGTAAAAAATAGTGGGGTTGATTTTCCCAATTTCAAACCCACGATCTTGCAACAACTCGGTAAGGTGCTTATACCACACACATGGGGCTTGTTTAAGGCCATAGAATGCCTTATCAAGTTGGTACACATGATTGGGGAACTTGGGATCCTCAAACCCTGGGGGTTGTTTGACATACACCAACTCATTAATGGGACCATTAAGAAAAGTGCTCTTCACATCCATTTGTTGCAACTTGAAGTTATTATGAGAAGCATAAGCAATGAACAAACGAATAGATTCAAGGCGAGCAACGGGAGCAAAGGTTTCACCATAGTCGATACCCTCGACTTGGGAGTAGCCTTATGCTACCAAACAAGCCTTGTTGTGAACGGTAATCCCATGAGCATCTAACTTGTTCTTGAATATCCACTTAATTCCAATGACATTATGGTTCCCCGTTGGCTTTGGCACCAATCTCCACACCTTGTTGTGCTCGAAGTTGTCGAGTTCTTCATGCATGGCATTGAGCCAATCCGGATCTTCGAGCGCCTCAAAGACCTTTTGGGGTTCAACACAAGAAACAAATGCGTGATGTTTCACAATAGTTTGCTAATTGTCTATGAGTGCTTACCCCCCTTCCTTAAGCTTCCAAGCACATTCTTCATGAGATGATCTTTGGTAATGAGCTTGGATGCATACTTGGCGGCACGACACTCCAATTCCTCCTCAAGAGAGAGTTGGGGAGTGGTAACTTGATCATCTTGAGCATCATCTTGAGCTTGTTCTTGATCTTGAGCTTTCTCTTGATCTTGAACTTGCTCGAGAGGAGGAACTTGACCTTGGGTATCACTTGGTGGTTCACCACCACTTGAGATTGATCATGCCCTTGATCTTGTTCACTTGGTTGAGGGCCTTCACTTTGTTCTTCGGAAGCGTGTGGGTCTTGGGTTGGTGATGGTTCCACTTGAGTGGAACAATTATCCTTCTCCTTCGGCCACAAGGGGTTCCTCAATGGGTAGGATATGACCAACACCCATTCTTCTTATGGCTTGGGGAGGAATTTCAGCACCTACATCACAAGTACCACTTTGCTCCACTTGGGAGCCGTTATTTTCATCAAACTCCACGTTACACGTCTCCTCAATGAGTCCCATGGATTTGTTGAGGACACGGTAAGCATAACCAACAAATATGCCCTCATGAGCTCTAGCCTCAAATTTAGACAAATGAACACCTTTCTTGAGAATGAAACACTTAGAACCAACACCCGGAAGTACTTGAGACTGGGCTTGTTACCAGTGAGTATCTCATATGGAGTCTTGTTCAAGCATGACAAGCGGTGTTGATGGCTTCGGCTCGAAAGTTGTAGGGAGACTTGAACTCTGCCATCATGGTCCTTGTCGCATCCATCAACGTCTGGTTCTTCCTCTCTGCTACACCATTTTGTTGAGGGGTGTAAGGTGCGGAATATTGATGCTTGATCCCCTCATCACTAAGAAACTCATCCAAGGTGTAGTTCTTGAACTCGGTGCCGTTGTCACTTCTTATTGTCAAGATCTTTGCATTGTGTTGATGTTGAGCTTCATTTGCAAAGTCAATGACGGTTTGTTGGGTCTCACTCTTCCTCTTGAAGAAATATACCCAAGTGTATCTTGAATAATCATCCACAATCACCAAGCAATACTTTATACCCCCAAGACTATTAAAGGATGGAGGCCCCAATAGATCCAAGTGAAGGAGCTCCAAGGGCCTCTTCGAGTAGATGATAGTCGTGGGAGGGTGAGCCTTCTCATGTAGATTCCCTTTGATACAAGCACTGCAAGCACAATCTTTGGCAAAACTAACATTTGTTAGTCCATGAACATGGTCCCCCTTGAGAAGACTTTGCAAAGATCTCATATTAACGTGGGCTTAACGGTGATGCCAAAGCCATCCCACATCAACTTTAGCATTAGGCATGTCACGGTCTTAGTGGGTCGCTCCGAAAAGTTAATCACATAAAGACCATTCTCGACATGCCCAACAAAGGCTACTTTAGAAGTCTTGCTCCACAAGAGGGCTAGGCATCAATATCAAAGAGAGTGGCGAAGCCCATGAGTGCAAGTTGACAAACGGAAAGTAAGTTGTATGCAAAGGACTCAACAATCATGAATTTCTCGATCGTGAGATCATGAGCAATGACAATCTTGCCAACACTCAATACCTTAGAAGATGAAGCATCACCCGTTTCGACATTGGTGGGCATAGATGAAACTTTTTGCACGTCCACCACCAAGTCCTTGCTTCCGGTCATATGATTTGTGGCTCCACTATTGAGCAACCATGATCCCCACCGGAAGCAAACACCTACAAGAGATCAATGCTTGGTTTTAGGTACCCATTTTGTAATGGGTCCTTTGATGTTAGCAACAAGGGTCTTAGGAACCCAAATAGACCATTCAATGTACTCATAAGAAGAATCAACAAATTTGGCATAAACATGCCCGTCACTAGGACGACATAATACATAAGAAGGGTTAAAATCGCCGGTTCAATTGGAAGGAGTGGCATTGCCCTTCTCGACACCGCCACCCTTTGTGTTGTTCTTATTCTCCTTAGGAGTACCCTCTCCCTCCTTCACAAAGGTTTGCTTGAGAGGAGGAGGTTGTGTGGTCTTGTCATTCTTCTTCTTCTTCTTGGACTTGGGTGCAAACCCAATCCCCTCCTTGGCCACAACTTCCTTTTGATTTCTCAAAAGGTCATTATGGTTCTTCTCTCCTTGTATGCATGACACAAGGCCTTTCTAAAGTTGCTCCTTCAACTTGGCATTCTCTTCCACAAGATGCACATGCTTATAACACATGCTAGTAGCATTTGCATTATTAATTAAAACCGTATGAGGAAATGTGGCTTTCTCCTTGGTTAGCTTCACTTGGAGTTGATTATGAGACTCTTTGAGGCTTGCATGAGCACTCTTGAAGGCCTTATGAGCCTTGTAAAGTATATCAAACTCCTCCTTGAGTCTAGCATGGTCAACCCCAAGTTTAGCCTTCTCGGAATTGAGCACACAAGATACAACAAGAGCATGATCAAGATCTTTCTTTAATTTAGCATGATCATCATTGTGTGACTCCTCAAGGGCCAAATGATGACCACACTCTTTCCTTAAGAGCATTAGAGAGATCTGATATCTCATCTGCATATTCACAACTATGTTGTTCCGTCTTAGAGATGGTTTCTTCGTGAGACTCGATCATGTCATTAGTTTCACCAAGTTGTTCCAAGAGAGCAACGAAGTGCTTCTTGGATTTACCCTTCAACTTACTCATAAAAGAACCAAATTCATTTTCTTCCTCATTCGACCCCTCACTTTCATCAATGCAATTCGTCAAGGAAGGATTAGTAGTGATGGTGGTTTTGATGTTGGGGGTTACCTTGTTGGTGGCTTTAGCCAAGAGGCACTTGGAGGTGATGTTCTCATTGGGTGAGTCAAAGAGGGACACTCGTGGAGTTATTTCAATGGCAACGGAGGCCATGGCAACCGTCTCACCATCTTCATCATCATCCTCATCCTCATTGTACACTTCTTGTGCCACCAACCCCTTGGGAGGAGTTTCTTGGTGAAGTTGTTCTTATTGGGGAAGGACTTGGCCTTGTCTTTTCGGATAAGCTTGCCCCCATTGTCTTCCCTCTTCTCGCACGGGCATTCCACAACAAAGTGGCTCACATTGACACAATTATAGCATGTCCTCACACGTTGCTTGCCCTTGGTGCCACTTGAGTTGTTGTTGTTGAAGTTGGGCCTTGTGTTCTTCTTGCTCCAAAATTGCCATGATGCGAGAGCCATGTGCTCATGATAAGCATACTTGGTGTCTTTGGGGCAACATTCCTCTTCACTCTCTTCTTCCACACTAGCCTTAGCCTTCAAAGCAAGGTTGGGCTTCTTTGATCATTGAGAAAGCAACACCGCATTGTCGACGGTCTTGTCCAAGATCCTCATAGCAACAAACCCATCCAACACTTCACTTGAGGACAAGGCGTGAAAGTACGGCCTTTGACGGATGACAGATTACATGGCATTGTGGTAGGGCATCATGGCCTTGAGAAACTTGTGCTTGATCCAATTGTCATTCATATTCTTGCTCCCATGATCTCAGAGTGAGACCGCGAGAGTGGTTAATCTCCGGTAAAGCTCACAAGGTTCCTCATCTTTATTCATAGCAAACTCATTGGCTTCATCTTGTACCACTTCAAAGTTGGAGCATTGAATGCTTGCGCTTCCCTTATAAATGGAAACAACATGTTGCCATGCCTCCTTGGCCACGGTGAAAGGTCGGAGGTGTGCAATATCTTTGGGAGGAATTGCTTCTTGCAGAATGAAAAGAGCAGACTCATTGAATTGATGGTCTGCAACTTCTCTAGGAGTGAAGTTTCTTGGGTCGTGCAGGTAGAAACCTTGCTCAATAATTATCCAAATATTAGTACAACTATGATTTAAATGACGTTTAAAGCGATACACCCAAGAAGCAAAATCCTCATTTTTCACAAGCTTAGGAGGAGGACCAACATGATTCATATGAGTGGAGGGAACCGGTCCTCCATAAGTAAGTGGAGGTTCGACATGGGCAAAGATGCCACTCCCACTTCTACCACTAGGCATAGGAGCATGCTCACTGCTAGCTTGCCCCTTTTTGGAGTTAGCATCCGTCACCTTGTTAGCGTGATCAACCACTCCCAATGGTTCAGTGGATAATTTAAGCCCATCAAGAAACTCCTTAAACATGCCTTTAACCTCGGCCGTCATGGAGGTTTTCAATGTGTCCATAGCCACATTGAATCCTCACGAGAGACCGAGGATGCCCCATCGGCCACGGATAAAGTGGGATTCGCACCGGGGTGATCCTCCACCTCGTCCGTGGTGTCAACCATACTCTTTGGACGACAAAGTCCTTAATAAAGAGACGAGGTTCTGATACCAATTGAAAGGATCAATATGGTTGACTAGAGGGGGGGGTGAATAGGCAACTATCAATTTTTAGCTTTTCTTGAACAAATTAAACTTAGCTTCAAAGTAGGTTGTCTAGATGTGCAACTAGGTGAACAACCTATATGATGCAACAACAACAAGCAACAAACAAGCTAGGGAAACAACAATATAAGCTTGCACAAGTAAAGGTAAGAAATAACCAATAGCGGAGCCGGTGGAGACGAGGAGGTGTTACCGAAGCTCCTTCCCTTTGAGAGGAAGTGCGTATCCGTTGGAGCGGTGTGGAGGCACAATGCTTCCCAAGAAGCCACTAGGGCCACCGTATTCTCCTCACGCCCTCGCACAATGCGAGATGCCATGATTCCACTATTGGTGCCCTTGAAGGCGGCGACTGAACCTTACAAACAAGGTTGGGGCTATCTCCACAACTTAATTGGAGTATCCCAACAAAACCATGGAGCTTCACCACAATGGAATGTGGCTCCAAGGTGACCTCAACCATCTATGGTGCTCAAACACCCAAGAGTAACAAGATCCGCAAGGGATTGGTGGGGGGGAATCAAATTTCTCTTGGTGGAAGTGTAGATCCGGGCCTTCTCAACCAATCCCTAAAGAATAAACAAGTTTGATTGGCTAGGGAGAGAGATTGGGAGAAAATGAGCTTTGGAGCAACAATGGAGCTTGGGGGAAAATAGGTAGGTCAACTTGGAGAAGAAGACCTCCTTTTATAGTGGGGGAATCAATCCAACTGTTACCCCCTTTTCAGCCCGCACAGAGTGGTACTACTGCTCAGTGGGGCGGTACTACCGCTGGTGGCAGCAATACTTCCGCGACCCCCAGCGGTACTACCGCGGTGACTGAGAGTAGAGGCATTAGAGGGGGAACAAGAGGGAGAGAGGGGGTTTGGGCAGCACTAGTTGAGGGAGTCCTGGATTACGGGATCCTCTGAGAGCAGGGCCATGTGACATGGGCCGGACTAGCGGGCCGTGAAGATACAGAACCGAAGGCCTTCTCCCGTTTCCGGATGGGACTCTCCTTTGCGTGGACGACAAGCTTGGCGTCCGGATGTGTAGTCTCCTTCCTTTGTAAACCGACTTTGTACAACCCTAGCCCCCTCCGGTGCCTATATAAACCGGAGGGTTTAGTCCTGAGGGACGATCACAATCATACAGGCTAGCACTACAAAAAAAAGACACATCCGTGACATTTTGGGCCGAACAATTTTTTTCTGTCATACATATGACACTTCTATGACGATAATTGTGACAAAACCCGGTATCATCATAGATGTGGTGGGCTCCTACTTCTATGACAAAAAATCATGACAGAAAATGGGCTTTTCATCCTGGGCGGGCCGGAGACGCAGCTGCATGACATTCTACCGTGGTAGAAGCGAGGGCGAGGAAAATTTCGGGAAGTTCCCGGTTATGGTGGGTGGTCAGGGGCCAAGCGATGCGTGTTTCTCGCGTACACGTACACGCGTGTGTGCGAGGTGTTAGCTCTAACTGAAGCCGAGCGAGGCATTAGGCTCTAACTGAACCCGAGCGATTGCACTGCAGGCTACGTGTTACTGAACTCGAGCGATCGATCGATGGCTGTTAACTGAACCTGATCGAGCGATTCCTTCGCTACTGTTGCTAACTGAAGACAATCAATGCTGCCTCGCTGGATGAACACTGAGCGTTGCAGGGGGGGTGGATGAACAGTGAGCAATGGGAGTGGATGAACAGGAACCGTGGCGTTGCCTTTGGATGAACAAGACCCCGATCGATCGAGCCAGTTGGGGCTGGATGAACAGGTCCCCGTGGAGGGCTGGATGAACAATAGATGGTGGAAGGGTGGATGAATAGTAGCCTGTGGAGGGATGGTTGAACAGTAGCCGGTGGAGTAGCGCGCGGTGGAGGCTGGATGAACAAGAGCCCGTGGATGAACAATCGCAGGTGGAGGCTGGAGCAGGTCGACGGTGGATGAACAGTAGCCCGTGGAGGCTGAAGGAGGTCGATGGTGGAGATGAACAGTATCTCGTGGAGTCCCGTTTTGCCGTACGCCACACCCCTCCCGATGAACAGGACCCCCGTTTCGACCGTAACGCTCCAACACAATTCTGTTTCGTCTGTTTTGCGGTATGCCACACCCCTCCCGATCAACAGGACCCCCGTTTTGACCGTAGGAGGTCCGTTTCCTCCGTTTTGTGGTACGCCAGACCCCTCCCAATGAACAGGATCCCGTTTCGAACGTGGCCGGTCGAACACAAGGCCATTTCCTCCGTTCTGCGGTACGCCAGGCCTCGTTTCCATCCCTTGTTCCGTCCAAGCCCTCCCGATGAACACGACGATGCATTCCGTTCCGACCCAGCCGGTTGGCTCCCCATGAACACGACGACGACACTGTTTCTCCGTTTCAACCCAGCCATGTACACGAGCCCTGGCCGTACGTATATATGCGCGAGTAGGCGTTCGAGACCCCGCCCGTATGTACACATACGTGGCCGTATTTTGTTTCTTGCACCCTGGCCCCTGTACGTACGTGTACATGCTACGTGCGCGCCTCTACTACGACACGTGCGCGCCTCTACTACGACACGTGCGCGCCTCTACTACGACACATGCGCGCCTCTACTACGACACATGCGCGCCTCTGCATCCACCAGTATGTACGTACACGTTCACGACCAGAATGACAACGCTACGTACGCTTCGACCAGATGGGTCCCGATTGTCAGGCACTTCCTTGCGTGCGAAGATGTAGCTGGTGGGTCCCAACAGTCAGGGGGGCGAATCGTTTTTTGGGACGCACTTCCTTGCGTGCGAAGATGTAGCTGGTGGGTCCTAGCAGTCAGGAGGGCGAATCGTTTTTTTGCCCGGACGCACTTCCTTGCGTGCGAAGATGTAGCTGGTGGGTCCCAGCAGTCAGGGCGGATTTTTTTTTTGCGAAATACGGTGGCCCGTCCGGTGGGTCCCTGCTGTCAGATGGAGGTATCATTATTTTTCGTGTAATAAGGAGGCACTTCCTTGTTGCGGCCGTGGACCCAGCTGTCAGCCTCTCCACGTACAGTCCATGTCCGATGGAAGTTGTTCCTTGACCATGTTGACCACGCCGCACCGAGAGCACCAGGGCGGTGGACGACGGCGAGGCCTAGGAAGGGGACGACGCGGAGCCGGGGAAGATGTGGCAGTGGAAGCCCGCGTGGAGAGGAGTACGAGGGTTCACCAGTTCGGCTGCGGTGTGAGGCTGCCGTCGCCGGAGAATAACATGGGGTGTGGGTGAGTAGAGGGATGCCCTGGCCAGCGGTGGGAGTAGTAGGGGCGCTGATGCCTGCGTGGCAGCACAGCCGACCACGAGAGGCGGGAGCAGGCGGTCCTGCCGGCGCTGCTTTGGCGGCTGGAGCAAGAAGATCAGGGATTGAAGAAACACGATGGCCATTGGATTGACATCCAACGGTTACGTCTGCTAGAATCGTTTGTTGACGTATATAATAACTAAAAAAATCTTGCATACACGTCAACTAAACAGGCCCACAAGTCTGACCACTCCTTCTTTTTTTAATAATTTATATATAGCTCATGGCAACTTCTTATGCAATTTATTGCAGTCGTTTTTCTGGTTGGCCAAGGCCAATTTTGCATATTTTTGTGGGTTCCAAACTATTTTTAATATCAAAATGTCGAGCCAGATTTAAAGTACTTTGAAGATATATTTAAATTAGGTTAATGCCCAGTGAAATAGGAATCTGAAAATGTGAAAAAAACTTATAAAGTAATTGCCAATTTGTCATCTGTTTTTATATTTACAACCCATTTCATATTACTTTCAAGATTTGCAGGCGTCTTGAAAGAGTTGCAGCCCATCAGGGCGTAGAAAAATAAGTAGGCCTAGATTGGGTATTCTTCAGAAAAAATAAACTGGGCTCATTTTTACAAAGGAAAAATAGCTGGGCTGGTCACATGGTGAACATAAAATATAAGCCTGGGCTAGATGGGACACAACCCAGTTCAAACCCTGCTCCGTCTCAACAATAACAAAAAAATACTGCTCGAGCAGCTACGTCCCAGGTGTCAGCCGATCTTGTGCTGTTCTCTTGTCTATTGACTATATATGCTCACAATGTCATGGGTCCCAGATGTCAGGAAAACACTAGGAGGAAGCATTTTATTTTTCCATACGCTGATGTGGTGGGCCCCAACTGTCATCCTATCCATGTACTTCTGCCGATTCCTGTTGTTTGTTGACCATGTTGACAACGCGAGAGGGCGGCGCCACGGCGAGTGCACCAAACCGCGTGGAGGACGATGGCGTTAACGATTTAGGAGACGGTGGGGCGGCGATGCGTGTGCTGAGGCGCAGCTAGCCGTGGGAGGCGGAAGCAGACGGCCCCGCCGACGCTGGTTTAGTTTTGGCCACTGGAGGAAGACATGACTGAAGAAACACGACAGAATGTAAAAGCAGTAGGAGTACTTAACAACCTTAACTGAAACCAGCAGGGGCACTTAACAACCAAAGCTGAAAGCAGTATGAGTACTTATATAGGTTCAACCGTACAAAGCACGCCTCGAAAAGTGCTACTTTGCCTACAGTTAACCAAGGGTGAGGCCGCCAAGCCCCAGGACCGCCACCCCACGCATCCACAACCTTCTGAAAGCGGCTTCATCTCGCAATGTGGTCAATAAACAGGATATTCACTTTAGAGCCATCGAAAAGCATGAACATAATCTCTGTCCTATTCTCTAAGATGGACGGGCCTTCATTATTTGAGACCACCCATGAATAAGTATCTTTTCACCTCCAAGGGGAATTGAGTAGGTCGACATAAACATCATGTTGTGACCAAGCGCAAGTCTGAACCGACCATGGTCAGGCATCTGTATAGGAACAGTAGAACTGGGCAGTTCCTGTTTCAAGAAGATCACAACTATAAAACTGTGTATAAGCAATAGTTTATGAACAACATATATAACAGAAAACAGCTCGTACCATAAGTTTCTCGACATAGTTGGACCTATTCAACGAGTGCAGCAGTGGCATGATGACCCACAAGTATAGGGGATCTATCGTAGTCCTTCCGATAAGTAAGAGTGTCGAACCCAACGAGGAGCAGAAGGAAATGATAAGCGGTTTTCAGTAAGGTTTTCTCTGCAAGCACTGAAATAGTAGGTGATAGATAGTTTTGTGAAAAGATAAATAATAACGAGCAAAAGTAAATAAAGTAAATAAGGTGCAGAAAGGTGGACCAATCCTTTATGTAGCAAAGGATAAGCCTGGACAAATTCTAATAATAATGAAGGAGCTCCCGAGGACACATTGGGAATTATCGTCAAGCTAGTTTCATCACGTTCATATGATTCGCGTTCGGTACTTTGATAATTTGATATGTGGGTAGACCAACACTTGGGTACTGCCCTAACTTGGACAAGCATCCCACTTATGATTAACCCCTATTGCAAGCATCCGCAACTACGAAAAGGAGTATTAAGGTAAACCTAACCACAACATTAAACATATGGGTCCATATCAACCCCTAACGAAGCAACACATAAACTAGGGTTTAAGCTTCTGTCACTCTAGCAACCCATCATCTACTTATTACATCCCTATGCCTTCCTCTAGGCCCAAATAATGGTGAAGTGTCATGTAGTCGACGTTCACATAACACCACTAGAGGAGAGACAAGATACATCTCATCAAAATATCGAACGAATACCAAATTCACATGACTACTAATAGCAAGACTTCACCCATGTCCTCAGGAACTAAAGTAACTACTCACAAAACATAAGCATGTTCATGATCAGAGGTGTAATAATATGAATTAAGGATCTGGACATATAATCTTCCACCAAGTAAACCAATAAGTATCAACTACAAGGAGTAATCAACACTACTAGCAACCCACAGGTACCAATTTGTGGTTTTGGATACAAGATTGGATACAAGAGATGAACTAGGGTTTGAGAGGAGATGGTGCTGGTGAAGATGTTGATGGAGATTGACCCCCTCTCGATGAGAGGATCGTTGGTGATGACGTTGGTGATGATTTCCCTCTCCCGGAGGGAAGTGTCCCTGGCAGAATAGCTCCGCTAGAGCCCTAGATTGATTCCGCCAAGGTTTTGCCTCGTGGCGGCAGAGTTTTGTCCCGTAAGCTTGCTCACGAATTTTTCCAGGACAAAACCCTTCATATAGCACAAGATGGTCGCCGGAAGCCCACCAGGGGGCCCAGGAGATAGGGGCGCACCCTATAGGGGGCAGAACAGCTCCGCTAGAGCCCTAGATTGATTCCGCCAAGGTTTTGCCTCGTGGCGGCGGAGTTTTGTCCCGTAAGCTTGCCCACGAATTTTTCCAGGACAAAACCCTTCATATAGCACAAGATGGTCGCCGGAAGCCCACCAGGGGGCCCAGGAGATAGGGGGCGCACCCTATAGGGGGGGCACCCCCTGTCACCTGGGCAGGGTGTGGGCCCCCTGGCCTATTTATTTTGCTCATAATTCCTTAATAAATCCAAAAAGTGGTTTCGTGGAGTTTCAGGACTTTTGGAGTTGTGCAGGATTGGTTTCCAACGTTTGCTCCTTTTTCAGCCAGAATTCCAGTTGCCGACATTCCCCCTCTTCATGGTAAACCTTGTAAAATAAGAGAAAATATCCATAAGTATTGAGATATAATGTGTAATAACAGCCCATAATGCAATAAATATTGATATAAAAGCATGATGCAAAATGGACGTATCAACTCCCCCAAGCTTAGACCTCGCTTGTCCTCAAGCGGAAACTGAGATCGAGAAATATGTCCACATGTTTAGAGATAGAGGTGTCGATAAAAATAAAATACGTACAAGAGGGCATCATGATCATTCTAATAACAGCAGCATATATATATATAATTTTTTTGTCATATGGTTTCCTATGTTCAAGTAATAAGCAATTCACAATGTCAAGTATGGTTCATAAACTTTATTGGGAACTAACAAACTATAATCTCAGTCATTGAAGCAATTGCAATTTATCATAACATCAGAAAGAGTCAATAATAGAGCTTTTCAGCAAGATCACATACTCAACTATCTCTTAGCCCCCCATAATTGTTAACACTCATGCAATACTTGTGGTTGTAGAGTTTCAGCCGGACACTGAGAAAGATAGGGGCTTTTTATGTTGCCTCCCAACATATTCACCTTTAGGTGATGTCAACAATAATAGCCTATGCCAACTTACATTCAATTTGATATATGTATCATGACCTTTCAAACATGAAGAGCTTGCCAAAGGATAAAATGAAAAAGGTGGAAGGGTGAGGATCACCTTGACTCAAGCATAAAGTAAAAACATAAAGTAAAGGATAGGCCCTTCGCAGAGGGAAGCAGAGGTTGTCATGCGCTTTTAGGGTTGGATACACAAAATCTTAATGCAAAAGAACGTCACTTTGTATTGCCCCTTGTATGTGGACCTTTATAATGCACTCTGTCGCTTTTAGTACTTCCACAACAAGTTCGTACAAAGCTTATTTTCTCTGCATTAATAAGTCATGCATATTTAGAGAGCAATTTTTATTGCTTGCACCGATGACAACTTACTTGAAGGATCTTATTCAAGCCATAGGTAGGTATGGTGGACTCTCATGGCAAAACTGGGTTTAATGGAGTTTGGAAGCACAAGTAGTATCTCTACTTGGTGCAAGGAGTTTTGGCTAGCATGAGGGGGAAGGGCAAGCTCAACATGTTCAGAAGGTTAATGACAATATACTTTAACTGAGATGTCGGAAAACATAAACCATTACGTTGTCTTCCTTGTCCAACATCAATTCTTTTAGCATGTCATACTTAGTGAGTGCTTCACAATCATAAAGGATGTCCAAGATAATATATCTATATGTGAACCCCTCTTTCCTTATCACTTCCTATTAATTGCAACGATGACCGAGGCTACATTCATCAACTCTCAACAATTTTTATGCCTCATACTTTCTATGTGTGAAGTTATCACTATCCATAAGATTAATATGAACTCTTTTGTTCTTTCTACTTTCTCAAGATCATAGTAACATAGCAAAGCCCTTGACTCAACACTAATCTTTATTATAGATAGCACACAGACTCGCTTACAAAAAGAGATCACAAAGCAAAACTCAAAAACTACTTGATACTAAAACTTTGAACTAAAAGATCAAGATACTACTAAAAGGATCGAACTAAATAAAGCGGTAAATATAGGAGTGTGATGGTGATACGATACCGGGGCACCTCCCCCAAGCTTGGCAGTTGCCAAGGGGAGTGCCCATACCCATGTGATTATTTCTTCGGAGGTGGTGAAGTAGGAGTTGTTGATGGAGTAGGCTTGTCATCCATCTTCCAAGGCATAGGCTCTCCATCATAGAAGGACAATCGAGTCTCCGGGATCCTTAAATCTGCAGCCAAACTCATTCGCTTGAATCTATATTCATATTCACAGTTCTGGTTTTGCAGGTCATAAATCTGGGCTTGGAGGTGCTCGATTTTCTCTTGAAGCTTGAAGATGGTCTCCCCAATGTCTTTGGCATCCAGCTTGTGGTTGTTGGTGAACTCCGTGATCATCATCTGGTTGGCGTTGAGTCCACGCTCCACCATCCCTTGGCACTTGAAAACTTCTTGTTCCATGGCTTCGAGCTTTGTCTCTATGCTCCCGGTACGCCTTGGTCCTTCCACATCGCGGATGTGCAACACCCCCTCACGCACCTCAATGGTTTGAGGGTGATGCAGCACCTCCGCAAGATAGGGATTGATAACCCTCTCGAAAAACTTGTCCTTGGAAGCACTTGAAGACGACATAATGCTCTAGATCGGAAACAAAAACAGCTCAAAACAAAAATAGAGGATATTTGCGTGATACGGTGGTCAAAACCTTCGGGAGTATATATAATGAATTTTTACCGACCAAAATACGTAACATACAAGAAAACGGAGTCCGGGAGGCACACGAGGTGCCCACGAGACAGGGGGGCGCGCCCTACAGGGGGGCACGCCCTCCTCTCTCGTGGGAGCCTCGTGTCCCTTTGGGACTACTTCTTTCTTCCTAAAATTCTTAAATAATCCAAAACTGATGAAAATTGCCATTAGAGTTGTTTTGGAGTCGGTATACTTACCGTACCACGTACCTATGCCTTTTCGGAGTCTGGAACGTTCTGGAAAGTGTCTCTTATGTACTCCTCTGGGGTTATGGTTTCAATAATATTAGTTTCAACATTGATAGGGTTACCTGAAATATAATGCTTGATTCTTTGACCATTAACCACCCTAGGATTTGTGCCTTCAAAGTTGTTAATTTTTATAGCACCGGAACGGTAGACCTCCTCGATAACGTAGGGACCTTCCCATTTTGAGAGAAGTTTTCCTGCAAAAAATCTTAAACGAGAGTTGAATAATAACACATAATCTCCTACGTTAAACTCACGCTTTTGTATCCTTTTATCATGCCAGCGTTTGACTTTTTCTTTGAAGAGCTTGGCATTCTCATAAGCTTGGGCTCTCCATTCATCAAGTGAGCTAATATCAAACAACCTCTTCTCACCGGCAAGTTTGAAGTCATAATTGAGCTCTTTAATAGCCCAATATGCTTTATGTTCAAGTTCAAGAGGTAAATGACATGCTTTTCCATAAACCATCTTATATGGAGACATACCCATAGGATTTTTGTATGCAGTTCTATAGGCCCATAATGCATCATCAAGTTTTTTGGACCAATTCTTTCTAGATCTATTCACAGTCTTTTGCAAAATTAATTTGAGCTCTCTATTGCTCAACTCTACTTGACCACTAGACTGCGGGTGATAAGGAGATGCAATTCTATGATTGACATCGTACTTAGCAAGCATCTTACGGAAAGCACCATGAATAAAGTGTGAACCACCATCAGTCATAAGATATCTAGGGACTCCAAACCTCGGAAAAATAACTTCTTTAAGCATTTTAATAGAAGTGTTATGATCAGCACT
The DNA here is from genome assembly GCF_018294505.1 of Triticum aestivum. Classification (NCBI taxonomy): domain Eukaryota; kingdom Viridiplantae; phylum Streptophyta; class Magnoliopsida; order Poales; family Poaceae; genus Triticum; species Triticum aestivum. The sequence goes on from NC_057801.1 coordinate 601,697,142, forward strand.
ACTAGTTGGAATAGCTTCTACCCACTTAGTAACGTAATCAACAGCAACTAAAATATGTGTATAACCATTGGAGGCAGGAAAAGGTCCCATATAATCAAAGCCCCAAACATCAAACGGTTCGATAACAAGAGAATAATTCATAGGCATTTCTTGACGTCTACTGATGTTACCTATTCTTTGGCATTCATCACAAGATACGACAAACTTACGAGCATCTTTGAAAAGAGTAGGCCAATAAAAACCAGATTGTAGTACCTTGTGTGCAGTTCTATCTCCAACGTGGTGTCCTCCATAGGATTCAGAGTGACACTTGCGTAGGATTTGTTCCTGTTCATGCTCAGGCACACAACGTCTAATAATACCATCTACTCCTTCTTTATAAAGGTGTGGATCATCCCAGAAGTAATGTCTTAAATCATAGAAGAACTTTTTCTTTTGCTGGTATGTGAAACTAGGCGGTATATATTTAGCAACAATGTAATTAGCATAGTCAGCATACCAAGGAGCAGTACGAGAAGCATTGACAACCGCTAATTGTTCATCAGGAAAACTATCATTAATAGGCAGTGGGTCATCAAGAACATTCTCTAACCTAGACAAGTTGTCTGCAACGGGGTTCTCAGCTCCCTTTCTATCAATAATATGCAAGTCAAATTCTTGGAGCAAGAGAACCCATCTAATGAGTCTAGGCTTAGCATCTTTCTTTTCCATAAGATATTTAATAGCAGCATGATCAGTGTGAATAGTAACTTTGGAATCAACAATATAAGGTCTAAACTTATCACATGCAAACACAACTGCTAAGAATTCTTTTTCAGTGGTAGCATAATTTCTCTGGGCAGTATCAAGAGTCTTACTAGCATAATGGATAACATTCAATTTCTTATCGACTCTTTGCCCTAAAACAGCACCTACAGCATAATCACTAGCATCACACATAATTTCAAAAGGTAAATTCCAATCAGGTGGTTGAACAATAGGTGCTGTGATCAAAGCTTTCTTAAGTGTTTCAAATGCTTCTACACAATCATCATCAAAGACAAAAGGAATATCTTTTTGCAATAAATTAGTCAGAGGCCTAGAGATTTTAGAAAAGTCCTTAATGAACCTCCTATAAAAACCGGCATGACCAAGGAAACTTCTTATACCTTTTATGTCCTTGGGACATGGCATCTTTTCAATAGCATCAACTTTGGCTTTATCAACTTCAATACCCCTCTCGGAGATCTTGTGCCCCAATACAATGCCTTCATTAACCATAAAGTGACACTTTTCCCAATTCAGGACGAGACTAGTGTCTTCGCATCTCTGCAAAACTCGATCAAGGTTGCTCAAACAATCATCAAAAGAGGATCCATAGACGGAGAAGTCATCCATGAATACCTCACAAATCTTTTCACAAAAATCAGAAAATATAGCCATCATGCATCTTTGAAAGGTAGCAGGTGCATTACATAAACCAAAAGGCATACGTCTATAAGCAAAAGTACCAAAAGGGCAAGTAAAAGTAGTTTTAGATTGATCCCCCGCTGACACAGGTATTTGAGAGAAGCCAGAATAACCATCTAGAAAGCAAAAATGTGTGTGTTTGGATAGCCTTTCTAGCATTTGATCAATAAAAGGTAAAGGGTAATGATCTTTCTTAGTAGCTTTATTTAACTTACGGAAATCAATTACCATCCTATAGCCTGTAATAATTCTTTGCGGGATCAATTCATCTTTATCATTAGGAACAACAGTAATACCTCCCTTTTTAGGGACACAATGGACAGGGCTTACCCATTCACTATCAGCAACGGGATAAATAATACCTGCCTCAAGGAGTTTTAGAATCTCCTTTCTTACCACTTCCTTCATTTTGGGGTTTAATCGTCTTTGAGGATCTCTAACAGGTTTGGCATCTTTCTCCACTGAAATTTTATGTTGACATAATGTGGGACTAATGCCCTTAAGATCATCCAGAGTATATCCAATAGCAGCTCGGTGCTTCTTCAGAGTTTTCAATAATCTTTCTTCTTCTTTCTCTGAAAGGTTAGCACTAATAATAACAGGATATATTTCTTTTTCATCAAGATAAGCATACTTTAGATTATCAGGTAAGGGTTTGAGTTCAAACACGGGATCACCCTTGGGTGGAGGGGGATCCCCAAGAATTTCAACGGGAAGATTATGTTTAGCATAGGTTCTTGTTTAAGGAACACTTCATCTATTTCTTCCCTTTCCTTCATAAACATATCGTTTTCATGGTCTAGCAAATATTGTTCTAACGGATCAGTTGGAGGAACAACAATGGAAGCAAGACCAATAATCTCATCCTTACTAGATGGTTCCTTTTCATGAGGTTTTGTACTAAACTTAGCGAAATTAAACTCATGAGACATACCATCTACACCAACAGTGACAATATTCTTTTCACAATCAATCTTAGCACTAGCAGTACGCAAGAAAGGTCTACCAAAAATAATGGGACAAAAATTATCTTGTGGGGAAGCAAGAACAAGAAAATCAGCAGGGTATTTAATCTTTCCACACAAGACTTCAACATCTCTAACAATCCCAATAGGTTTAATGGTGTCCCTATTAGCAAGCTTAATAGTAACATCAATGTCTTCTAATTCAACAGGTGCAATATCGTGCATAATTTCTTTATAAAGATCGTAAGGTATAGCATTAGCACTAGCAACCATATCACATAAGCCATGATAACAATGATCTCCTATTTTAACAGAAATAATAGGCGTGCCTACAACAGGTCTACGTGTCTTAGTATCGGGTCTAGCAATATTAGCAGTTTCACCCACGAAAGAAATAACATGCCCATCTAAGTCTTCATCCAAGAGATCTTTAATCATAGCAATACTAGGTTCAACATTAATTTGCTCAGGAGGTGTATAAGTCCTAGTATTACTCTTACGAACAACAGTCGAAGCTTTAACATGATCTTTTATCCTAACAGGAAAAGGAGGTTTTTCAACATAAGTAGTAGGAATAATAGGATCACTATATGTAATAGTCTTTTCTTCGACTGTAATAGGTGCAACTACTTTCACTTCAACAGAGGATTATATTTAAACCACTTCTCTTTAGGGAGATCAACGTGAGCAGCAAAAGTTTCACAAAAAGTAGCTACTATCTCAGAGTCAAGTCCATACTTAGAGCTAAATCCACGGAAAGCATCGGTATCCATAAAAGATTTAACACAATCAAACTTAGGTGTCATACCTGACTCCTTACCATCGTCGGAACCCCAATCTTCAGAGTTGCGTTTAATTCTTTCCAATAAGTCCCATTTGAAATCAATAGTCTTCAGCATATAGGAACCAGCACAGGAAGTATCGAGCAAGTTGCGATTATCAAGAGAAAGCCGAGCATAAAAATTCTGAATAATCATTTCCCGAGAGAGCTCATGATTGGGGCATGAATATAACGTTGACTTAAGCCTCCCCCAAGCTTTAGTGATGCTTTCTCCTTCGCGAGGCCAGAAATTATATATGTAATTACGATCACGATGAACAAGATGCATAGGATAGAACTTCTGGTGAAATTCCAATTTCAATCGCTTATAATTCCAAGAACTCGTGTCATCACATAGCCTATACCATGTCATTGCATCTCCCTTGAAATATAAAGGGAAGACCTTCCTTTTGACAACATCATCGGGAATACCTGCAAGCTTAAATAATCCACAAACTTCATCCACAAAGATAAGGTGTAAGTCGGAATGCAAAGTTCCGTCTCCTGCAAAAGGATTAGCTAGCAGTTTTTCTATCATACCCGAAGGAATCTCAAAGTGAATATTTTCATAAAGTTCAGTAGGTTGAGGGGCATCTCTTTGCTCCTCTTGTTGGGGTGAAGATACCCCAAACAAGTCACTCAAAGGAGTAGTTTCCATACTGACTAGTAACAGAAAATTTCAGCACACTAAATAAATGTTTCCTTACCAAGTTCCACCCACCAAGAGCGCTACGCTACCCGGCAACGGCGCCAGAAAAGAGTCTTGATGACCCACAAGTATATGGGATCTATCGTAGTCCTTTTGATAAGTAAGAGTGTCAAACCCAACGAGGAGCAGAAGGAAATGATAAGCGGTTTTCAGTACAGTTTTCTCTGCAAGCACTGAAATAGTAGGTGATGGATAGTTTTGTGATAAGATAAATAATAATGAGAAAAAGTAAATAAAGTAAATAAGGTGTATCAAGGTGGCCCAATCCTTTATGTAGCAAAGGATAAGCCTGGACAAATTCTAATAATAATGAAGGAGCTCCCGAGGACACATTGGGAATTATCGTCAAGCTAGTTTCATCATGTTCATATGATTCGCGTTCGGTACTTTGATAATTTGATATGTGGGTAGACCAACACTTGGGTACTGCCCTAACTTGGACAAGCATCCCACTTATGATTAACCCCTATTTTAAGCATCCGCAACTACAAAAAGGAGTATTAAGGTAAACCTAACCACAACATTAAACATATGGGTCCATATCAACCCCTAATGAAGCAACGCATAAACTAGGATTTAAGCTTCTGGCACTCTAGCAACCCATCATCTACTTATTACTTCCCTATGCCTTACTCTAGGCCTAAATAATGGTGAAGTGTCATGTAGTCGATGTTCACATAACACCACTAGAGGAGAGACAAGATACATCTCATCAAAATATCGAACGAATACCAAATTCACATGACTACTAATAGCAAGACTTCACCCATGTCCTCAGGAACTAAAGTAACTACTCACAAAACATAAGCATGTTCATGATCAGAGGTGTAATAATATGCATTAAGGATCTGAACATATAATCTTCCACCAAGTAAACCAATAAGTATCAACTACAAGGAGTAATCAACACTACTAGCAACCCACAGGTACCAATTTGTGGTTTTGGATACAAGATTGGATACAAGAGATGAACTAGGGTTTGAGAGGAGATGGTGCTGGTGAAGATGTTGATGGAGATTGACCCCCTCTCGATGAGAGGATCGTTGGTGATGACATTGGTGATGGTTCCCCCCTCCTAGAGGGTAGTGTCCCCGGCAGAACAGCTCCGCCAGATCCCTAGATTGATTCCGCCAAGGTTCCGCCTCGTGGCGGCGGAGTTTCGTCCCGTAAGCTTGCCCACGAATTTTTCTAGGACAAAACCCTTCATATAGCAGAAGATGGTCGCTGGAAGCCCACCAGGGGGCCCAAGAGATAGGGGGGCGCGCCCTATAGGGGGGGCGCCCCCTGTCTCCTGGAAAGGGTGTGGGCCCCCTGGCCTATTTCTTTTGCTCATAATTCCTTAATAAATCCAAAAGGTGGTTTCATGGAGTTTCAGGACTTTTGGAGTTGTGCAGGATTGGTTTCCAACGTTTGCTCCTTTTTCAGCCAGAATTCCAGCTGTCGGCATTCCCCCTCTTCATGGTAAACCTTGTAAAATAAGAGAAAATAGCCATAAGTATTGAGATATAATGTGTAATAACAGCCCATAATACAATAAATATTGATATAAAAGCATGATGCAAAATGGACGTATCATGGCACACATATCCCACGTGGCCTTCCATCATTGAAACGCCACACAAGGACCTCAAGACGATCAATAAAGTGTAGGAACTTGTGGATGTCGATCCAGTCAACTTCAGTGCCATCAGAAACAGCCGAGTTATTACAGAGTAACAAACGAGCAGACTGCTTAACCCTGAAAAAACCTACATGTGCCACCAATTATAAGAAAATATTAGTTAGAAGTAGCATCTTCATGAGAGATTCGTTGGTACTTCTAAAGTTAAATTGTGATTAGTTAGACAAAATAGGTGGATTAAGAAGTAATCAAGGCAACAAGCAAGAACGAGATACAAAACTAACATGGATGAACAATTGGAACGACGTCGCGGTGGAAGATCGCGGTGAAGATGAGACCATGTTCTGCTATTTCCATCAACATTCGTGCACTAATTTTCAGTCGGTAACACTTGAGAAAGTTTATCCAGGTTCGGCCATAAAAAAAGCAGCAATCTTCTTGGTTCATGAACCCAACTCGGAACTTATATCCATGGCTTGTCTTCACTGTGACCATTAAACTAGTGTATTTAGTTATGGCAAGGCCGGGCATCTTGAGTACATGTGATCTGGCAGAGAAAATAATACACTGCAGGAAAAATAATATGAGAACACAACATGTTCAAAAAAACCCACCCTCCCGAATAGAAAAGAGGATTCTAGGAACATACTGTGCGCGTTTCAAAATGTTGTGTTAGGATGAGAAGGAACATGTGTGGCATCTCGCCGAGGGCGCAGAAACCAGTAGGGTCCTCGCGCTTTGGGCACTTCAAATGAAACGCACTAGATTAAGTAGGAAGAAAAATGTGTCAACGGCGGCGGCTGCCATCCTAGGGTTACCTGCGACCAAGGGACTTAGATTTATCGGGGATGGATGAAGAATTCGTACATGGTTCTCCATGAGAAAACCCTATGCAATCGTCGAGCGGGGGTTTTCTCTGAACAAGCAGACGAGGGAGAAGGGGATACAGGCTTAGTGAAATATTGTCGCTTCGTCCGTCCAGCTTACTGCTAAAGCCGGAAGGGGGAGGGGTTGTGATTTGACGACTCATTGGGCATTACTGTGGGGCTACGACCGGGGTGTGTCTACCGTGCAGTTGTGCACTCTAATTTGTGCATATGGCACGTGGACCCCGTTGCCAGTTGCCCCACATATCAGCGAAAGGAAGTAGAAAGACAGTAGTAACTAGTTACACATAAATATATTTTTTTGACAGAGAGATACTCCCTCTGTAAAGAAATAAACAAATCTTTTAGAGCATCTCCAGCCGTTGCCCCCCCAGGGGGTGCCTAAAATCGCCGCCTGGGGGTGACCCGGCGCAAAAAGTGGGTTTGGGGGCGAGTTGGCCCCCAGCCGCCGCCCCCAGGGCCGGCCCTGGGCGTGAAATTTTTTTAGACAAACTTGGGCTAAAACACGCCACTTTTCGGCAAACATGGGCTAAAACACGCCATTACATATAAAAACTAGTCAAAAAAACTTGCTGAAGGCCGAGAAGTCGTCGTCGTCACCGCCATCGTCGGCCTTCTCCTCCTTGACTCGGGCGCCCCTGCTAGACCCCTCCCCGGCTGGTGGCGGCGACGGCGGCGTGTCATCGTCATTGTCGCTGTCGTCGATGATGACGACGCCGCCTTCGTCGCGGCCTCGGCGGCGCTGCACGAAGCGCTCTAGGGCGGCGCGCTGGCGCTTCCTCGCCATCTTCAGGGAGTCTTGGCGTGCCCATTCAAGGGCCGCGTCATCGTCGAGCTCGACCTCGCTGTGCTCCGCATTCACCGGCGCCAGCAGCCCCGGCTCCGTCTTCACCGGAGCACCCCGGCTCCGTCTTCACCGGTCCGAGACCCGGCTCCGTCTTCGGCTTGATGAAGCATGGGGGAGGAGCCGACAAGGAGGCGCGCCAGCCGCCCTCGCTGATGAAGATGCCGGCGCTGCGTGTGCGCCGGCCGAACGACGTCTCCTCCGTGGGCTCGGCCTAGATGCCGAGCAGCGATGGAGTGCTGGAGGAATGGGAGGAAGATCACGATGACGAAGAGGAGGAGGAGGAGCCGACCCTCCTCGGCGCACATTGCCCGTCGCGTTAGTGGTGCGTCGGGGTGGCCTTCCTCGCCGGGGGGTACGCCAACGGTGGGTTGTTGCCGCTCTCGAGGTGTGCCAGCACACCATCGAGGGTGCAGCCGGGGACGCCCCACCAGAGGTGGCGCCCCTCGCTGTTCTTGGTGCCGCCGACCACCGGCGCCCCGTTGGTGGACGCCAGCCGTTGTTGCTGGCGGGCGCTCGAAGTACGCCGCCCACGCCGCATTGTTGTCGGTGGCGTACTGGGGAAGGGAGCGCTCGGCGTCAGTGAGAGAGGAGCGCGTGATCTCGACCTCATCAGCGAAGTACGGTGGCTTGGTGACGGCGTCGGGCAACGGGGGAATGGGCACTCCCCCATTGCTGAGCCTCCAGCCCGTCGGCCCGACGCGCATGTCCGGTGGCGCCGGGATGTTCGCCTCGAAGAGGAGCCAGGACTTTCACGGAGCGAACGACGGCCGAAGCAGTTGGCCGCCGCCTCGTCTCCGGGGAAATGCTCGGCCATCGGGGAGAGGGAGTGGCTGGGGAGAAGAGATCGGCGGGAGAGGGATCGGCGGGAGAGGGAGGGCTGGGGTGGCACTCCAACACTGGCTAGCGAGACCATATATAGCCGAGGGAGGGGAGGCGTCGGCGCGTGTCGGCGCGCCGCCCCGTGACGCGCCGCCCGTGAGAGGAATCAATGGAAAAGCTGACCGGCGGCAGCCTTGCCATTGATTCCCCGCGGGAAACCGAGGCGTCGGGAAGACGAGGGGGCGGTGTCGCTGACGCGGCTGCCCCACGACACGGCTGCCACGCGGCACTTTCGTGCCAAAAACGATTCGCTCGGCGCCCCCGAGCGCCTCCCAGCACGCCGGGTTCGGGTTGGGTTCGTCGGCGCCAATTTTGGCCCGAGCTGGCGAAAAATGGGCCCCTGGGGGCGCGACTGGGCCGTTTTTTGGCGCCGGCGGCCAAAAAGTCGCCTAGGGGGCCTTGTTGGGGGCACGGCTGGAGATGCTTTTATATCACAACTTTATACATAAGAAAAATCAAGGGGAATATATATAACATATATCTCTACTCTTATAAAAAACAGAGTTGGTGATGATGGTGTGCCTGCCATCCTGCAATATAAGCCGTCCGATTTATATCTGACGGATAGGAAGGAAAAATGGAAATTTTGCAAAAAGATACCCACACCGACTCAACATTTGCAGATAAGGCCTTCCCTCGTTCATCCTTTTCTCCCACAAGATAAACTACTCATACAAATGCATCTTGATGTTCCGTGCAACGCATGGGCATCTTGCTAGTAATTATAAAAAACAGAGTTGTTTTTAACACAGTATAGACAAGTTGGTTATGATGGTGTGCATGCCATCCTGCAATATAGGCCGTCCGATTTATATCTGACGGATAGGAAGGAAACTATGGCAATTTTGCAAAAAGGTACCCACACACCTCTCCACATTTGCAAATAAGGCCTTCCCTCGTTCATCCTTTTCTCTCACAAGATAAAATACTCATATGAATGCATCTTGATGTTACGTGCAACGCACGGGCATTATGGGAGTTCAGCTTTTTCTATGGGGGTTCAGCTGAGAATATAATACTCAGGCATGCTCACGGTTCTGGACTTTGGGCCGCAGGCCCACCCTGCATGTTTGGGGGCCCATGGGTTCTACCTCAGCGCTTTTCATATTGCAAGCGATCGGTACGGCGCAGGCTTTAGATGATGTCGCAAGGCGAATACACAAAATTGAATAACACACGGCAGTTGTTCGAATGAAATCGAACGACAGTTCCTAACCAGCAATCAGATTTGCAATTCTAGCAATGATATACCATGTGATAAATAATACTGTCGTACTACTTATGCACACAGGACACTCGTTTCACCATGCCAGATTATTACATCAAAATTTCTCGGAGGATAGATCAGTTTGGCAGTTGCGTGCTGCTACTGAAGAATTTCAAAGTTGATTTGGACCAGCTCTCCTTGTCGAGAAAGTTCTATTTTGACATCATCCCCTACCGCAAGATATTATTTATATTTGAACCTTGACCATCCTTTAGCATCAATCATCATGCGACCATCCTTTGTACTTATGGTATATTGAGCAGGTTCATTCACACCAAGGATGCGCATGGTAAGAGAAACTTGGCCGCGGTCGCCCGGATTGTTGAACGACTCCCTCGTTGCTCTAGGAATTCTCTGTTTGCAAACAAGAAGACATACCCAAACAGTTAGATCAACACAGTGAATCATGTTAAACAACATGAAAAGAAAAAAGAACGAAGCACTTGGGCAGCCAATGCTTACCAAGAAGGTGGACATGTCGGTTTTCTAAGGACTTTGGTATATGAAGTGCGAACTGCAGCCCTGTCTGTTGCAGGGGCAACTGCACGGGCCAGAGCAGATGCAAGTGCAAGTGTTGGTGCAGGTGCCGAAGCCGCTGCTGCTGCCGGAGATGGTGCTCCTTGTAGAGCTGGTGCCGGTGTCGGAGCAGGTGCCGGTGTCGATGCCCGATCCTCCAGTAGATCAGACTGATCCACTGACGCGGTCGGTGCCCAATCCTCAGCTGGATCAGACTGAGTTGCTGCCGCTGTCAGTGCTAGAGTAACTGCCGGTGCTCGATCCGTTGCTGAAGGTGGTACCGATGTGCGAGACAGCGGCGATCGTGTCTGGTCTGCTATCATCAGCTTTCTAACTTGACTAGGATCCGTGACCGTGATCCAGTTTTTTTCTTCATTTCTTCTAAACGCGAGAAGGACTAATTGTGGCGTTTTTGTTAAACCAAACTGAAGTTCATCATAGGGATTCAGCTTGTACTCAGACAACAGACTGATCCAATTTTTTCCAGTAATATAAGTGATGGACAGTGCCTTCGTTACTGACACGACATAAGAAGTCAAACCTGTAAAAATAGCCATCATAGAGCAAACCAAATGGTTTATTCTGTGATGAATGTCACATGGAAAAACCTGCATCATAAAATTGCAGGAAAAGAAAGAAAACATGACATTAAATCAATAAGATTTAGACAGTAAATCAATAAGATTTACTTGATGTGACACGAGTGAATCCTTACCAGGAAATCACTATGTTGAAGTACTAAACAGAAGATTGATCGTCCAGCTATGGGTGGCATACAGGGGCCCCTCCTACTCCCACAAGCAAGATAGTCCAAAGGTCGTGACAAATCGTATGGACCGAACATCCATGGAACTGGAAATCCTGGTGGGTGCGATAAACCCTTCAATGCATACAAATACTGGAGTGTAACCATAATTGATAAACCATCCTCACAAAAAAGATGATCTGGATACTTCAAAATATACAGACTGAATTGAGTGGACAGACATTAACATAGACCGTTCTTAGGACTGACCACACACCAAAAGCGGCAGTACTAATAAACAATACATGGTTCACAAACACAAATCAAGTACTGAACAATAGTACTTACTACAGACAAGCAAAGTTGCACTAATTAAATTCTGCAGACTATTTCTTGCCACCGACCTACGGGATGAACCCCGCATAACTGACTAGGCCATGGACTTCGTGAGAGATGTCTACATGCACCATCACCATCTTGTCAACCTTGGAGAACCTAATAGAGTGGTCTTTCCACTCATAAACATGATGATGAAGACAGGCCGCATCAGATTTGTTGGGAAGCTTTACAAGAACCACACCCTTCGTAATCGAAGGCACAGCCAGGAAATTGTTGTGGTCAAGAACAACCTCGAGAACACGCCTGACAACAATGCTACAGGAAAACACTAGTTCAGGACACATGACGACAAGGACACATCAGCTGGATAGTTTAGCAGTAGAACTCATCCCCAGGTCTTCCAGTTCACGCGGCATGACTTTGAGAACTTCATCTCCACCGCGGACCTGGTTGTAATTCAAACAGAAACCATATTTTATTACTACCTCCATTCATAAATATAAGATGATTTTCGATATTATACTCCATATATGACTACATATACGCACAGAAATGAGTGAACAAAGACACTAGAACATGTCTTCAAAGGCATGAGAGCAGAGGGATTACTTGCAATATCCATAACACAAGTTACTGAGGCAAATATACCCTCTTCAAAGGTAGCATTGATGTTCATAAAGTACTCCCTCCGTCCCAAAATTCTTGTCTTAGATTTGTCTAGATATGGATGTATCAAGTCACATTTTAGTATTAGATACATCCATATCTAGACAAATCTAAGACAACAAATTTGGGACAGAGGGAGTAGTTGAAAGTAATCTATAAGAAATTAGTGTCAACCTCTCGCATGTTTTGGTCAAAAGAGGAATTTAGAACCGTCATTTGGCACACTAAAATCACATGCAAGATCACCCAGAAAGTTGTACTACCAGTACTAGTACTGCATGTTAGATGAAAAAACATGATCAAGATCGAGAAAAAGATCGTCAACAAGAGACATTACCTGGACTTGCTTAATGAGGGATCCCGGAGAGGGGGGCTTAGACAGGGTGGCTTTGAGCTTGTATGCGGTAGTCTCGGCGGGGTGCTTGCGCTTCTTCGTACCATGAGCCTCGATGGTTTTGGCCAGAGCCATAGACATCACGTCGGCCGGTGCTCCAGCGTCCATCCAAGAGAGGAAGCTGAGAGAGAAGAGTGAAAGGAGGAATGAGATGAGGGAGAAGTGAAGCGAGTGGGGGTTTTCTTCAAGAGATGAAGCTGAGAGAGAAGAGTGAAATGATGGTTGCTTCGTCCGTCCAACTTACTGCTGGAAAGGAGGGGGTTTTGTGATTTGATGGCTCATTGGGCATTACTGCGGCGCTTCGATCGGGGTAGTCTACCGTCACTCTACTATGGAGTAATTTAGTGCATGCCTGGTGGACTCAGGTGCTGGCTGTCCCACACGTCAGCGAAAGTGAGTAATTTAGTGCATTGCTGGAGGAGGATCCGCACGGTAGAGCGTGTCCATTGTTTTTCTGAAGAAAAAAATGATTACGGCAAGCGTTTCCATTCTTACGACGGAGGAGTGCAAAACACGGCAGCCACTTGAACACACACAGTGCTCCTACTACTAGGCATGTGCAGTGGTTCATACATCAGTACTAGACAATCTTGTTGCTAGTGTAGTAAGATATGACGATAACAAATGATGTTGTGCGCTGTCAACTACTCCTATATCTAACATAGTACCGCTTTTTCGACTGTCCGATCGAGAATGAACGATGAGATCAATGTTAACATAAGTAGGTATACAGCGCACGGAGAGTACGGTGCTACAGTACTCCATGAAACATGAACCATATGAAGCACGAATAGTGTTACACAGGGTGTATGAAGGGTGCACGGGATGGGAGCAAAAGTTCCCTTCTCGACCCACTTTTGGGTGTTTGGCAGAGTACATGAAGGGTGCATGAGTCCACACTAGTAGGTTAACAAAAATACACAAAGAGGAAACAACTATATTGAGATGAGAATGCAACCAAACACACCCACACGCTTTGTGCTACAGTGACTGATCTGCATCGTCTGAGTTTGATCCAACGGTCATGTTGCTCCGAGACATGGACATGCCCATGCAGAGGGCGCCTAAACACCACCGAAGTCCCTCTGCTTCTCGAGGCGCATGACGTTGGTGATGCAGGGTGCAACCGCTCGCAGAGCCTGCTCCCGGTCGACGGGAGCCAGCTCGTCAAAGACGGCGTCCAATGGCACGAACGGGTTCCGGTGATGGAGACCTGAAAGGATTCGCTCGACAGCGGCGACGGCAGCCCGCAACCCCTCCTTGTCCAGCTCGACCCCCACCATCGCGCGGAGACGACTCAACTCGTCGGAGATATAGGTGAAGAAGGAGACCAGGTTAGGAAGTCGCAGCTCATTGAAGTCGACCGGGTGGTCGGACGGGTTTAGCCCGATGGTCGGCATCATCGCGCTGGCACGACAGTAGGCATCGCGCAGCCGCAACACGTGCTTGGCAACTTGGTTCACCAAGTGGCTGAGGTGATCCTAGAACTCGTCACGATTGGCCCGCTCGCGCTCCATCCGACTCCCCTGACGGCCTATCGTATCTCCCGCTTTCTGCAGCAACGCTGCCGACGCCTCGAGCATCTTGGTGGTGGACGCCTGCCGCTTCTGAAGCTCCATGAACTCTCGCACATAACAGAGGAGCATGGCACTCCTCTCCTCCTTGAGCTCACGGAGCTCCACGTCCTTGGCCCTGAGCTCCGCATCCTTGGCATGGAGCTCCTGTGTCAGGAGCCTCACCTCGGACTCCATGATCTGCTGCGCCGCCATGGCACCAGGTAGAAGCAATGGGGAGAGGAAGCAAAGGGGGCGAAACGGCTGAAAGGCAATGCAATCTACGGGAAGGCGGAGGGAGCCAGCCGAGGAGCGGGGAATCTTTTGGTTTTCACCACGGTAAAACACCAGTCGACGACTTCTCACATCAGGGAGCAATGGGTTTTACAGGCGGAGTGATCATGACTAATTGCTGCCGCAACTTCTCCCATCAATCAAAAAAATAAAAATCCTGCCGCGCCTCCTCCCGTCAATCAAAAAATTAAAAATCCTGTCGCACCCAAACACCAGAGAAACGCCGCGGTGGATATTTAAATTTACCTGCCGGCAAGTAGATAAAAAAGGGGTGAAAAAACAAATGTGGCTGTGGCCTAGCTAATCGGTCGAACAAGCCCAACTAGCTAGCCACCGTGCTTCACTGATGTACTCAGCGGGAAAGGTGGTCTTTCATGATTTGACGACTCATTTACTTGCTTCGGCGCTACGACCGAGGAGGACCCAAAAACGTGCGGTAGGGAGTCCCACGTCAGGAAGAATATATGCGTGCACCACCCGGGAGGACCCCGAAACCGCGCGGTAGGGTGTGCCATGTCTCGGCACGGAGGAAAAATGTGCATGTAAAAATATACTCCCTCCGTCTAGGTGTGTAAGTCATCTTACGAAAATCAAATAATCCAAAAACACTTAGGCGCGGTGCATTAACTTCTATCTCGTTTCTTGTTTCTTGACATATCAACCAATAAGAGATGAGGGCTGTGCATGCTTTTAATGATTTGAGACTACCAAACACAACATGCAGTGGTTAGTTCATTGCATGCAATGCTATTAATTAGCAAATAAACAGTAAGGTCTCTCGTTTTCCCCTCCTCCTTGGTCACGGTGACTTACTCACCTAGACGGAGGGAGTACTGTATCAGACGTCGGCAGTAACTCTAGTACCTATGGTTCGACCTCGGGACCCAGCTAGTCGGTCGAAAACACCCCACTAGCCACACAACTTCATCATGCAAATGTGGCATGGAGGATAGATGTGGTTAGCTCCGTCTCAACCAGCCACAACGTCTCTTGTTCTAGGAGATTTTTCTATTTTCCAAGCTTTTTTAGTTGTAATAACACCACGGCAAGCTAGCGCCGCTCTTCATGTGTGCCCGTGCAAAGGTTAGACGATGGAGAGAAGAGAGATTGAGATCGCATACCTGGGACCCACCAGTAAGTGAGACTACGGTCATGCACGTGTTGACGAGCACTCCCTCTACTCTACTCAACGTAATACTGTATAAAATCAAGTTATGGGACAAAGCCAACAACTGTTGTTGTTTCAGGCTATCGACTTACGCTTTGTAGTCCAGGTTGCCAGTTCGAATCTCCTCTTTCAGATTTGTTAGTTTTAGGTCCAAATTTGATTAATGACAAGTGGGACCCCCGTGTGTTGTTCTGATATTTCAGTGCATGATGGTTTTTTGAACAAACACTTTGCGCGGTTAGACAAGTAAGAACACGAGTTGCACGTATTTTGCAAGTTTACAAACAAAAATGACAGCGGCATAGAATATCACATCCACCCCGCAGCTTAGATACTATGGTGATACGAGTTTTTACACCGTTGGAAGTGAGATCCAATGGCTTGGGAGTAGTCTTTGTAATTATGCGCAATTTCCAAACTCTCCAAAGGTTTTTTTGCAAATAAAACATTCAAACCTCGTGTGTGCCGCTTCATCTTCGATCCAATGGCTCCCCGTTGCTCACATTAGGTGCTCCCCGTAGCTTAATTACCCGCTACGGTGATATGAGCATCTAGGTCTTCTGATGAGTGATTAGATGGCACATGTGTAGTACTTGTACTTTTTGCGCATTTCCCAAACTCTATCAGCCGTATATTGCAAAAACATTCAAACCTCCTACTGTGGGCCGTTAGATCTCAATGAACTCGTATCACCATAGAATCTACGGTGCGGGAGCACCTCATATACTCCCGTGCGAGAAAACATAAGGTGCTATCACAGCTTGGATGCTACGGTGATACGAGCTTCGAAGTCGTTTGATCTGAGATCCAATGGCATCTGAGCAGTCTTTGTGCCTGTAAGAAGTGGCCGAACTCTTTTGGGGCTTTTCTGCAAAAAACCATTCGAACCACCGAGGAGGTGTTGGGTCACAAATCCAAGGGCTCCGAAGAGCTTGTATCACCAAAGCATCTAAGGTGTGGTAGCACATGATATTCTTACATACAGGAGAATATGATGTCCTCCTTCATCTTAGATGCTACGGTGATATGAGCTTCGAGGTCGTTGGATATGGGATCCAAGGGCATCTGAGTAGTTTTTGTACAAATCGTGTGCAATTCTCAAACTAACCAAGGTTTCCTGTTAAAATATTAAGACACATCATGTGAGCTGCTATATCTCAGATCTACAAGCTCCAAGCAACTCGTATCGGCATATAGCATCTAAGGTATGGGGGCACATGATATTCTCCCGAGGAGGAGGGGTGGGGGGTGCACAACCAATCGGTGGTTGGGAGGGTGGGGACAAATATAATCTAAACAACCCTAAACAGAGTTCCACAATTTTATCTAAGGTCGAGGGGTTGACCCCCGATAATCAAAGCTCCGCCTAAACACAACATTTGCATGTACTGTAGTACTAGACTTAATATTCGTGTTTCAGTCTCATGTTCATTTTAAATATTGAACTGAGGACCATGCATGTCTTACATTTTACTCCCTTTGTTCCTATAAATATTAGTTTTTTTAAGAGATTTCAAATGGACTAGCACATACGGATGTATATAGACATATTTTAGAGTCTAGATTCACTCATTTTGCTCCGTATGTAGTCACTTGTTGAACTCTCTAAAAGACTAATATTTAGGAATAGAACGAGTATTTTTGAATTCGTGTCATACATGCATGGTTTGGAAAAATAGATGCACTATACTTATTGGATTGTTTTTGTGTTCGTGTGTGTGTGTCTGTGTGTGTGTGTGTGTGTGTGTGTGTGTGTGTGTGTGGTCATATGCTTGATACATACAAAGTTTTCTCACCTCCATATTGTTCATCTTTTAAATTTGAATTTGCATTGGAAAACTTACTAGGGATACCATGAAATGTGAAATCCACGTTGAGATCACTATATGACAAACTCACTCTAATTCAACAACTCGTCATAAATCAATTACCATGTTAAGATTAGTATTTGCAAGGAAAATACGGGTATTGTGATACACATAGATTCGTTCGGTAATTTAAAAGGTTCCTTTCGTATTCCCGAATGGTAGGACCCAACGGCGTACCAGCTAGACCTTCGCTCCTGTTGATCCTAAAAAAAACTGGGCTCGTGTCCTTCGGTGGCGTGCGTGGTGCGCACATTAGGCAACCCCAACCAGTCGAGCCTCAGCGTTTCAAGTCGAAATATCTGGTAGCCAGAATTCCAGCCCTAGGAAATCCCCCTCATGTCCCCGGTCCATAATGATTACCGATGAACAACGGAGGGATGCTTTAGTAACTAGACAATGTTACCTACCCTGCCGAGCACGGTTCAATTCCCTTGGTCGCCGCTCGTCAAGGTCACCCGTCAACTGCATTACCTAGTACTACTACTACTACACCAGGATGAGCACAGAATTGAGCCCGTTTGTTCGTGCCTAGTACTTGAGTTAATATATCAGGAAATGCACTGGTACAGAAGGTTTATCCTTTTACTCTGCATATATAACTTGTCTGAAGACTAACTAAGCAAAATGTTTGACCAAATCCTTTCTTAACAAATACAACAGGACATATGTACGGCTTGAAAATTTATTGCATGATGCAGGTTATGACATTGTTTCGAATCCTAGATCTTAAATTTCAGAAAATCCAAAAGTGAGCATGAATTCTTTAAACTGAGCATGGTCACGTGATATGGCACAAATATTACTTCGTAAGTTTTTTCTTCAATTTGAGACAAGCTGCTTATGACAAGTTGCACAAAAGAAGAGCCAAGGTATTTTGGAACAAAGACCTGTCAGGTTAGGCGAACGCTTTCACTATTGAAACTGTGGGTGTTTCGTGCCGCCATGAGTCCCCGCTTCTCATCGGCATGTGTCGTCCGAGCAAGCGTGTGATGAGTCGACGGAAGGCGTGCGAGCAGACCGCTGCGCCGGCTGACATGGAGGTGTGCGAGCAGACCGCTGTGCAGGCTCACCGGGAGGCAAGCCCTTTAACCAGGCTCCGCCGCCCACCTTCGTCCCAACTGCTCCCACTCTTAATGTCGCCGGCGCCGCAGTTTAAAATCAACCCCGCGCTACCCGGTATCGCTACAATATTCTCTCATCCTCTCTGATTCTCCTGTCATCTACCTCCAACTAGCCTGACCTAAACGTACGCCATGCCGCATCACGATGGTCTGCCCTTAGTGTTCCAGTTTCCTGAGGAAGACACCCAGCCGGAGTCTCAAGAACATAAGGCGCTTTGGGATGAGCTTGAACTGGCCTTGCGGGAAGACGTCGCGCCTGTCCCCGCTCCCGTTCCGGCTCCTGTCGCCCCGACTACGCCAACGCCCATACTCGTGGCATGGATGGGCTGGGAGCCACAAATTGTCGCCGAGCTTGATCCCACGGGGTTCCATCCCCCGTCGACTTTCACGCACCGCGTTGAAACCTGCCAGCACATGCGCTCTGCGTGTGCACTGACACGCACGCCCGTGCCGGTGCCCGCTGCACCTGCCAGCGCATGCGCCTGCGCGTGCACTGACTTGCGTGCCGTGCCGGTGCCCGTGCACACGAATGTCTCCGATGCGCCGTTGACAGCGCCTGTCCCCGCGCGGGTGCCAGTGCCCCCCTCAGCGGCATGGATGGCCGCCGTCGACCGCTTCCTTGCACCAACGCCAGTCGCCTCCTCCGCCAGTTGACTCGCTCCGAAGTCCAGAACATTTTGGCCTTCCTTGAAGCTAGGCCAACGTCCAGGAGTACGCCAACAACGGCGCAAGACGCCGCCGTCGCCGTCGGTCAGTGGCCCGACGACACACAGAGCACGGCAGAGGAGCCGCTTCCCACCGCAAGACGCCCCCGCCGCCGCCGCGTAATCTAAATTTGCCATGAAAAACATTCGGATTGCCATGCTTAAAATCCGAACGTTTATCATTTCCGTTTATTTTATATCGATCATCGTATAATTTAAAGTCGGAGTCAGACTGAACGAAATCTATGGTTTGATCGATTGAATGTTCTGCTAGAGCCGTATCAAATTAAATATAAAACGTCATCAAGCCACATGTATTCCTTGTCATCCAACGACCTAGACTGCTTCAATGTCGAGCGCTCAACACGTTTAGCGTGCAGTTAATTTCATGCCAAAAATAGTGCTAATCACATAATAACACGCAAATAATATCCTACTTAATATCCGCATGCACTTAATATACTTCCAAATTAACGTGCATTGCATGTACACACTGACTAGTGCTGCTAGTACGTGAAACTGGTGCCGTGACTTGTGAACGCGTCCAGATATGGTCAACGGCAACATCGCCCGCGAGTTCTTCGTGTTTGCCCGTGCGTCTAAACGCAGAAGGGGAGGAGAGAGGAGAGCACACATGGAACCCACCAGTAAGTGAAGGCGAATAGTACTAAAAATAATATTACATGTTATCCATTAAATAGGTTGTGGTAATATAAAAACATTATGTGAACAAAGGGGGGTACAACAAACATTGTTGTTCTACGTATGTTGCCTATTGACGTGCGGCTTGAAGGCCCGGTCGCATGTTCGATCCTCGTCCTTTATTTTTTAATTTGTATATGGGTCCAAATTTGTTTCATGACATGTGGGCCCCTCGGTGTGTAGTTTGTAGCACTTTAATTTGTGGGTCGAAATTTGTTCCATTCCAAGTGGACTATCGGTGTGTAGTTTTGTAGCTTATTTATAATAATTAAAGAGAACAACATAGTTTTTTGCAATAATACCATGGTGCGACGTTGAAGGCGAGAAAGGACGTGCGAGAGAGCGATGACCGAGCCAGAGGGAAATCAACTAGGGGAGTTGCGGGGGTTGCAACGGTGTTTGGAGTAGTTGTGGGCCGAATGCTACGAAAATATAATCTAAACCGACCGGAATAAATGCCTACACAAATTAATCCAAGGTTGGAGTGCCCCTCGCAATGTAAATAGCTCCGGCTTTGCGAGGGATGGAGAGGTAGTAGCTTCAATGCGTGGAAGATACGGTGTGAGAAAGCGAGGTCAATCGAGAGACATATAGATAGAGAGACAAAGTGAGTGTGGTCCGACATTCATTGAACAGATATATATGCTCTGGAGAGATATTGTCCGATTGAGCTTTTGGCAAGGGTGAGGGCTGTAAGATAGAGCTTGAGAGATGATCCAGTCACAGACGTGTAGATATATTTTGTGCGTGGGAGGAAGCAAGGTCAATCGATCACATAGGGTCGTCGTGCGATCGAAAGAGTGAGACGGGTTGGAGAGAGTGACCTAGATAGACAATGTGCGTGAGAGAGTATACAATGTGAATAGGTCGAATTGGGCTCAAACATGGTGATATATCGTTTTTGTCCGAGAAAGAGCGAGGTCAATCGAGACATACAAAGAGAGAAGAGAGAGAGAGAGAGAGAGAGAGATTGAGTGAGCGTGGCCCGCCATGAGGTCGAAAGAGTGGCGGCGGCTTGGATGGACTGACCTAGATAGACAATCTGCGTGAGAGAGTATAGAGTGTGTCGATCGAGGCCCGAACAGGGAGATATATCATTTGTGTGTGAAAGAAAACGAGGTTAAACGAGACTCAGATAAAGAGAGCAAGATTGAGCGAGTGTGGCCCGCCGTGCGGAAGAAAGAGTGAGACAGTCTCGAGGGAGTGACCTAGATATACAACGTGCGTGCGTGCGCACGAGAGGTTGGGGGGGGCTAGATAGGCAATGCATGTATTTAGCGCGAGAGGGTGAGAGGGAGAGGGGGAGAGAGAGAGAGAGCTCAGCATGGGGTGCAATGGCGGGTTTGTGAGGTAAATACATTTGGTAACAGAGTGGAAAAAGGGGTTGTGTAGTTGAGAGACTTAGAGATTGAAACATGGCCGAATGAACGTGTGTTGGAAACCGATAGCTTCCTAAGGTGGTTAGGAGAGGAAGATTGACCGATACAGGAAGTATGTAGCGTGTGTGCCGGGGGGGGGGGGTTAATGTACATAGTACGAGACTTAACATCGATGTTTCAATTCGGTGTACATTGTAAGATTTGAACTGAGGACCATGCATACGAGTAATTATTTCAAATTCGTGCCATACTAAGTTTCGAAAAGTTGACATTGACTCAATTTGTTGTGTTTTTTGTAGGTCATATGTTTGAATTCATCCAAAAGTTTTCTCACTACCATGGTGTTCATCATATACATATGAATTTGTATTAAAAAGTAGCGTGGATACAGTTAAATGTGAAATCCATGTTAGAATTGGAGATCTCTACGTGACACACACACTAATTCAAATAACTAATTATGTGACACACACTCTAATCCACGTTAGCGTGGATACCATTTTGATTTTTTTTTTCAAATAACTCCTCATTAAATAATTTATAGTACTCTCTCTGTTCACTTTTATAAGACCTTGAAGACATTTCAGACAATGTGCAAAACAATTCATTTTAATTTGTCTGAAACGACTTACAAAAGTGAATGGAGGGAGTATCTCGTTTCGAATGACTAATTATTGCAAGGAAAACACGAGCATGGTAATACATACAGATTCGTTTGCAAATGAAAGAAGATTCGGTTGCATTCTCAAATGTAGGCGCACCAGGCAGACCAGGGTCGTGTCAGGGTGGATGCTGCTTTGGTGCCTTAAAGGCACCTGCCTTTGGGTCACTGACATGTGGGCAAGCCACCTGTCGGGCCCACGTGTCATGGACACAAAGACACGTGCCTTAAGGCACCGAAGCGTAGTCCTGTCGGGGTGGTCGCGTGTGTCAGACGGACGCGTAGCACCCAGCCATCCACCCCCTCCCTCATCCCTCCCTACCCCACTCCCCCCTCGTCCCTCCCTCCCCCAATCCCTCCCTCGCCCCTCCCTCCCCCCGCCAAAAAAAGGACGACGACAAAATAAGTTTGCTCTTCCACGTTTCGGATTGAAATATCTGGCGGCCCCAATTCCAACACTGCAAAATCTCTCTTCTCCATTGTCCTCTTCCGCACCTAGATTGCTCAAATCCCTAATTCGCCGCCAACCCAAGCAAAGTTCGAATCGCCCCTCGTCTCGTCTCTTTCCCCACCTCTGTGCCGGACGACGACGACGAAGACGACGTTCGCGCTTCACCACTTCACCGGAGCTACCTCATCTACGCCCTCGTCCACCACACCGGGTGGTCTACCAACAATGTCGGCCGCCGCAACCGACATGCCTCACAGACACCGAGTTCCATCGCATCAGGTGCGCTTCACCGATGTCTTCTCCCAGCTCACCGGGGCTACTTCACCGAGCACATCGTCGCACCTCTGCCCCCCGAGGCCGTTGGGGCTTCACCAACGGTCTTGTCCACCGCATCTTAGTGCTCCGCTGCCACTCAAGATCTGCATTCGTGCACAGCCAGCCAACGCCAGCGCATCACCCTCAACGGCTCTGAAGTGACCCGCACTCCAGCTAGGCGAGCATACCCAAATGCCGGCCCGAACTAGGTATCCACACATCACTCCCGTGTGCACAGTTTCGACGATGTTTGGATATCCTTTCACTGCTCTCTTAGCTTACACGCCTATGCAACTCTGACTTTAACTCTTATTTCTTCTGGAGATATCATCTGAAACAAGCAAATCCATTTTTTAGTGAAGCATGACGGCGCTACGGGATCTGGTACACATCCTGCACACCCGTATAACCTTGTAAGTATCTGTCCTCCGGTACAACATCAAGGTCGATTCCTCTTATTTGATCAACCATTCGCCGTGTCAAAAATGCAGAGGGGGATGCAAGGAGCACAAGGCCTGCACATCCCAGCAAGTGGTAACATGGACTTGTACATGGAACATCCCAAGGGCAAGCAGAGCTGCAATGAGCCTGTACAACGAGCTAGCGTAAGTCCCTGTATTTCATTTAATTCGTACTGGCATTCGTGTATGATTTGTGTGCAGTAGCGGATCCACGAATTCAAGTTACTAGGGGCGAACATTTAACTTAAAAAATACGAAGGCACTTGCACTCCGGAAATCAACATAACTTGAGAAATGTGAAGCTACATGCACTTTGAAAACCAACTAATGATCCAAAGTAGTTCATATTATTAACAGTAAATGATCCAAGCACCAAAAAACACAAAATGCAACATGGTGTACAAGGACTACAAACATGGTCTGTACCTGCTTGAATTATTCATCTCTGGCTGAAAATATCGAAGTGTAATTGCACCTATAACCAGTGCGCAAACTGCATAGAAATATATCTATCCTGCACAAGTATGCCAATAGTTTCAAACAACATATTAGAAAAGAATTTATGCTATGTTGTCATGATACGGGGACTTTCTGGTAGATGGCCTTGACGTTTCCTCAAGCTATGAAAATGCACTATAATTTGCTTGTCATCAATGCCTGCAAATCCCTGTCTCTCTCAACATAGCAGATCATCATTAGAGACTAAATCCTTCAATGAGCTTGCAAAATGCTTGCATTAGATCCCTCATAAGATACTATATGTTCATCACCAGGAGCATGTAAAATGTTTGCATCAAATCCTTCATTAGCAGTCTGTTCATTAGACACTTCAGGCTCAAGAACAACATGAGCTTGTATGTTTGCATAGGAAACTTGATTAGATACATCAGATTCAGTCAGTTCAGTATTGATTGGGGGAGTTATAAAATAAGTAGAAATTGGTTTCATTTTCTCATAGATTCCCTACATAGAAGCAGTTTTACAACACCGTCAGGTTTAACTATTGGCTAGAAATTGAAGAGTTGAATTAGATATAATCAGGGATGTGATGTACCTGCTCGTTGCGCATGCTACTCTTGCAAGGTGCGACTGTCCGTTTGCGCAAGCTCGATGCCATGCCCGCGCTGCCGCCGCTGCCTCCCACGCAGGCTACACCTAGGGTTGGATCTTCATCTTCTTGTCCTTCCGTTTGCTTGAAGCCCGGCGATCACCCTCCAACGAGGGCGCGAGGAAGTACTGTGTCGGTCTGTCCAGCGGCGACTAGGTTAGGAGCGAACCAGACTGGAGGCTAGAGCGAATCAATTGGGATATTTCTTGTTGTCGATCAATATGGGAGGCGTTCGTTTGGGCCGCGAGCCTGCTATAGGGCCTGCCTTGCACTTATGTTATTGGCCCATTCAAATTGAAACATTTTTCTTCATTTTTTACATTGCGTACTCGTGCATTGGGACAAACAAAACTAGCCTGGGCCAACCTGGACGACTCAAACTAGGTGCACACTTTCCAGCCACCTGAGGCGGCCGCCCATACCAGCCCCTATTGTGGCGTCGCCCCTTTTTGCGTGTATGATTGGGTAGTGAAAAATATTCCAGTGGCGCTTTTGATTTACCCACAGAATGGTTGAATTGCTTGTTTCTATGAACTGAATTCGCCAATAATGTGGAGGATGCCAGTCTTTTCATCCTATTGTAGATTGCTTAGATCTCGATATGCCAAAAGTAATCGCATGAAATATACAGTAAAAGCCAGTGTGATGTGTGTGGCTACAACTAGTCTGACTACACATCCTCATATAACATATTAAGGACGCACCATCTGACCAGATTAACCATTCGACTTACCAATGCAGTGTGGGAAGAAAGAAGTATTGGGACTGCGTATCCAAGCAATTGATGCCATGGACTCCTTCATACAACCTTGTAAGCGAAAAAGAAGTTGCAGTGTGCCTGTACAAAGACCTAGCGTAAGTTCAGTTGCCTGCTTCTCGGAATTTTAGTTAGCCACTTATTGCAAAATTGTTCAATTACATTGCTTGGTTTATTTAGTTTGCTACTGATTACATAATGCCACAGCCTGTTAATCATATTGTAGACTGTGCCTAGATATGTGTTTGATACTTACTGTTAAGAATTACCTGTTTGCCTTAACTTAAATATCTACTTGTTTGTTTAACTGCTTTGCTGCTGCAACAGCGGGTTACAATGATGTTAATAACTACTTTTCAGCGTCCAATTGAAACTCTTTAATTCCTTGTTTGTTTAACTAGTTTGCTATTATAACTCCTAGTTGAGATGTTTTGCTAACTTCAACTTTTCTGGATCCAATCAGAACTTTAATGGCAAAACAGGTTAGCCCAAGATCAAAGAGCGAGGTCACCATGGACGTTGCATCATCCCACAGAAGTGGCACCGACCCAAACGTGCATTATGAATTGCCAACTGCTGATGCTCTAGAGGCTAAACTAGTAGTAGAAAGAGATTCTGCTTCTGCACTTAGAGATGAAGTTGACATGTCGAGGAAGCAAACAGCACAATCACAAGCAGTACTCAAGACAACCATTAAATATTTGGTGGATTTTAAAATGAAGCAAGCTGAGACTGACCAGATTGTTAAGGTCCTGAAGGAAAAAAGGAAATTAAATTCCTACTTGGTAAATCATAGGTGAAATGTTTTGTCCATCGTTGAATAACATTTGTGTTGTCTGTTCATGTAATCAATCAAACCATTTGTTTTAGAGATCTTGTAATAATTGTTTTTTTTGTTTTTTGGTTTGTAATTTTATTTGAGCACAAGTCTGTACTAATTGATAAGACTCGGAGACATTTCATTTGGATTGCTGTGCCAGACTTACAAATATGCCAATCGGGCTGAATGTGCATTCAGCAATAATATTAGTATAGATGGACCATAAGTGGCACGCATCGGAAAGGGCCAAGATGCTGGCTAAAAAAAGGATGTTGTTGTAGCCAAAAAAAGTACAGCGGCCTGGATTATGTATGTTAGTTGATATTATTGATCCATATACTCTATAAGTGTTTATATGTCTGTTAGTTTTGTACATTCTTGGTTGATTCACTTGGTATTTGAATCTTGATACATCGCTTGTGTACATATCTAAATGGGAGTACACATTATGCTGCGTGTGACATTTGAGTTAGACATGAAGTGTTCCAAATATTCGAATTCACCTTAAACTGGATTCTAGCTTTTGAATTTGAGTATCGGCATTTGTAAACCATATTCATATATGAAAGTGGAATACATCTTTGTCGTCCTTTTGAAGATATATAAAAACACGTAGAATGATTTATAAAGATTGATATAGGAATACAAAATGGATTCGAATTTGGTTGCCAGGGTAAACATGGATGCCTATTGTCCCAAAATTCAAAAGAAGCGGCAAAATGTCCACTCCCACGTCGGCTACCTGAAGCCAAGTGTTTGGGAGATGGAAATTACTGTCTACCCATTACACGGACAATCCATCGGCCCGATTTCCACTGCTCTAAATAGGGGTAGGTTAGTAACTTCAATTAGACGTGACACGACTGCCTCTGAGCCCATTCTGACACGATGGGCGTCAAACATGGGCGGCAAAACACATTTGATTCAAGCTCGTCCGAAAGACCTATGTTTCTCCCTCCATTCCCCATTCATACACGGCGGGCGGCAAAACAAAGTCGACTCGGCCCAAATCGATGTAGGCAAATATTTTCAATAGGAGCAGGTTTGTAACTTCACTCAGACGTGACACAACCGCCCTACCTGTCAGCCCTGTTCATACGCCGTGGGTGCCAACCATGGGCGCCAACCACCCTCTCCTCGCCTGAAATCGCTTTGGGCAAATATTTGCGAGATAAGAGATTACCGTCCTATCCCCAACCGATGAGACGTCCAAATTTTAAACGGGGGCTAAGTTCGTAACTTTCCCATATTTCAGATAGGCGCGTCCCAAAAACATGGTTCCCCGTTCCTCTCCCTCCATTTTACGATTCATACACCGTCCGTGCTAGAAAACCTCATCCCCACACCAGCCTCCATCCGCCACCCCATCCATCGCCGCCGTCCTCCACCACATCCATCGCCACTGTCCTCCACCATGCCGGAGTGCCTACCAAGACCGCGTCGTCCACTGCTAGAGATGGACGTTTCTCATCCACGGTGATGGACCAATAGCTTTGCATCGCGTCCTCTCGCTTCATCGGTGCCATCATCCTCTTTGTCGGGGCCGCTCACACGACCTTCTCTTCCACCACAACGGGTCTTATCCCCCGATGCACACGTCTACCGTCGTAGATCTGCTTCAAAGCCACCGATAGCCATCGCCCCCCGGATGCCTACACGGTGCCACAAGAGAGGTGGTACTTCATATCTCCTCAACTTTTTGATCTCAATCAGAAAATAGATCTTAACTTGGTTACTCTACTTTCTTTTCAGCTCTTAGGATTTAGTTCTTAGTTTGAAGCAAACAATGGATGCTAAATATCATTTCTTCGGTTTGCAGCTTCAAATCTGCCATGGCACAGCCATAATACGGTTTAATTGATCATGCTTAGGGTTTAATTGATCATGTTGGTTCCGTGGTGGTTTCTTTAATAGAAATCGGAGGGGAGACCCTCTTTTGCTAAAAAAATATGCTTAGAGTTTCCCCCTTTTATGATCACTATACGATCGGAATACATGCTTCGTGTCATAATAACACTGCTCCACCCATCAAGCTAAACAAGCTTAGTTGTTCAAATATGAATCTGATATTATTAAAACAAAGTTGTTTAATTGGTCAGCTAAATGTTCCTAAATTAGTTTCGAAAATGCATGTTCGCCGCTTGGGTGTGTATCTCTACAAGGTGCCCACGGTGGGCCGGCCCACCCTGGGATTTTGGGTCGTCCCAGGCCCCGATTCCCCTCAGTTATGCTGCGCGCTTCTGATCTCTACTCGCCCCCAGCCGCCTGCCTCGCCGGCGACTTGCCGTCCCCGGACGGCATGACTCTAGGAGGAGACGTCGGACTAATAGGAGGCCTGGAGCCGCTCTCCCAACAGCGTCACCGCTGCCCGGTCATGCCGCCGTGCCTACCTTCCCAGTCCGTTCAGGGCTCAGGCGTGCAGCACCCACCAAGCCAACCCGATTTATCCTGAGATACGTCCTCAACACTCAGCAGCCACTCCTCATCACCCATTTTCTAATTGATTCATTACTCATTAGGCAGGACTGTCATTAGGGTTTGTTGTGTGTTCAGTGCTACCTACACTTACTGGTTCAGATGTATTTCGGTAATCTTTAGTACCTCTAAAGTTCACAGGGTTTTCAAAATTCCAGCCCTCGGAACAAACACTAGTCATTTTGGATTGTTGGTCGTAGTGACATTGACCCAGATTACTACTGCAAGCCAGGTTTGTTGACAATTTTACTTGTCTTTCTTACTCATTCGATATAATATCCAATTATTCACGTCGATTAGTTGCAAACAATAAGTGCTAGACAAACTTCTTCATTCAGATTTTGGACGATCTCTTACTGCAGTTACAATTCTGCATACTTGTCCTAGTAAGCTCACAAGTAAATGATTGATTCACTACATCTATGCTTGCCTTGTCATATTTGTTGTCAATATTCTTTTAGGGTGGACCATCCTATTTCTAAATACTAGAACCGTAGACATGAGTGAATAGTATTTATCTATATGATCTCTTCCATCATGTCTGGGCAATGAACACTGCATTATATAGAAAGAAAGTGTCATTTCCCGCTTTTACAAAGGTTTCGATCTTTTACATGGAATACAATCTGCCTACTTGCTTTATGTCGCACTACCAACACTCCACCCTTGAAGCTAAACATTATGCCACTCATAATTGCTTACTTTATTTGTTCAAATACGAATTTCATATGATTCTAATGTTCCTACTTCAGTTTTGAAATGTGTGCCTGCTTGTTATAGAGACATAAGGGGTTTGTATTTCTGTGTGTGGTCTGGTCAGCATGGTTGGGGGGGTGAACTTTGCATATGCAGGGGTTTATAGGGAGACACTCTTCGAGTTGAATCCGCAATGCATTCCATAGATAATCTCACTTCTTTTTATGTTTTCATGAATCTCAGATTCTGAACAGCATCATAATGATTATGAGCTTGTGCGCATGAAAAGAATAAAGTAGAACAATGCCATGGCTGTCAAACTTGGCATTAAGGGACTGAAATTCAATCTGGATGCAATGCAATGCAAACACTCTCCACCTACATATTCATGCTCAGAATATGATCCTAACAGTGATTCTGAGCTAGAGGGAGACCTAAGTCAATGTAGCTCCCTAGTGGAGGAGTCGGAGGAAGATGCCCTATCTTATTCACCCATCAAGGTACTTGCTCTAACTTTCCAAGGTTACATTGCTCGCACATATCTTGCAACTGATGCTTTGCATTGCTTCTACTTTGTTGAAATGCCATTAGCTTAGTTTACACATCGTGTATGTGAATACGCCCTGCCTATCCATTTTCAGTACATATTCCATCTGTCATCATACCATATTTATCCATTCAAATGTTGTTCTTGTGTATCAGACGTTCAAAAGGAAGAGGGCGATTGCTGATCGTGGAGGAGAACAAGCAAAGTATTTGGAAAAGGTAGTGGCACCTGATAAATCAAATAGTCCATTAGGTTTAGTTGCAATATCACCTGACCCACAAAACACCCCAACTCTAGCAGACTCTAGCCCTACTACACTGGTCATTTCTGATGCCCCAACTCAGCAGACCCCAACTGCAGCAAACAGTATGATTATGCCAGTTGACATAGCACCAGCTCTACGATGCAAAACCCCATTCCAGCAAAGAGTACACAAAATCCAGTTGCCAAATCCCTTTTCGAACCAGAGAGAGCCCCAATTGCAGCAAATAGGACCCATGTTCCATTTCTTCCTAGTTTACAAGACGAAGCTTATGTTGTTATGAGGAACTTTGTGCGCATCTTTCCTTCATGGAAACATTATACCGCAGACACAGAACAATTTCCATTCTTCCTCAGCAACTTACGCGTAAGTAATGTATTAATGTTATTCATGGTCATTACTGCATATGTTTCTGCTGACAGAAGACACAAGACTTCATTCTTTTAAATAGGCGAGGAGCAAACTGGATTGTGAAGACGAGCAAGGGTTGGTTGCAATTTTCAAGCACTCGTTGATGAAGTATCATTCCTACCTGAGGCAAGCGCACTTCGATGGCAAACCTCTGAACGAAATTTCTGTAAAGTCTCCGGTGCTACATTTATCCGACGATGACTGGAATAATCTGATTACACATTGGTCTCAACTGCAGCGTAAGGTACTTTCTATGATATCACATCACAATTTGAACTACATTCTGCATTTGTCTTAATGTCTCACTTGTACGAAAACTGTTAGCAGAAGAACATTTGTTCTCAAGGGACCACAGAATCTCGCAACTATACTATACACTGCATTGCTCTTGTGAGTACCTCTTGCCCTGTATGACCATACTTACTTTCATAGTTGTTTGATTATGTAGCATCACTGCACATGTTAGCCTTGTAATCGTCCATTTGGTGGACATTATAAGATCCGTATGGACTCTTACATAAATTTAAATCAACCCAATGCTTTTGAAGAGGTTTAGCTCTGCAGTCCTCTTGTAAGGACTGAATGTGGTCTATCACTATACTTACATTAACAACTACTCCCTCCGTCCCATAATATAAGAATGTTTTGTACAGTACACCAATGTTCAAAACACTCTTGTATTATGGTAAGAGGGATTGGTTCATTGTGTAGCATTCTGCATCTTATCTCCCCCGCCCACCATTTACTAAAAAAGATCAGATCTATTTTAATCTTAGAACCAAGTAGAATACAGACAATGCCAGTGCAGAAGTGTAGCCCGTTGCTCTTGTCAGTACATTTTGTCCTGTAATGTTTGTACTTCCAGGGATTGGTAGTTGATTATGTAGCATCAATCTGCATCTTCTCTTCATTATCCTCTATCCCTTCCAGTATTATCATAACTATAATTACTCTCTACAAAATGTAGAGTATAGGCAATGCTTATGAAGAAGATTCTGTGCTGAAATTCTTGAGTTATCCTTCCCTTGACATGGAGAAGGGCATTATAAAGCCGGTGTTAACTGTTAATGTAAGTCAGTCCTTCTAAAGCCTTTATCCTCAACTGATGTTTAATTTGCTCATACTCCCTATCGTTTACTGCTGTTTAGTTTGCTGTTTCTACCAAAATGTGTTCGCAACAACCGTAAGTTCTAAGTTTTACTTGTAAAACCAAATTCCATATTCATACCATGCACATTACTTAATACTCCCTATATGTATGCTTATTTTTGTGGATCTATAATCTAGTGTGTGGTGAAGCAGCCCACGTTTGCACCTTGTCATCTCCTGTTTTATCTTACTGATGTGGCTGATGATATGAACAACATGCCATGCACATTATCCAAAATAGATACAATGATTTTATTTACCCTACATCTATGCTTGTTATGTTGACATGGTAATCCAATAGTGTGGTAAAGCTCCCCGCATTGTGAACAATGCCAAATTATGCTATTGATATTTTGAACTTGCTCTTTATTTTCTAATTTGAAATTGGATGGAATTGACAGCACAGTTATCATCTTTGTTTATACACGTGCAAAACCTGTCATCTCTCTGCTTTGTTTCAGGATGATATGCCTGATGGCATGCACAAGTCTCCTGAAGGTTGTGAGACAAACCCAACATATATTGTAGCAAAGAAGGCAAAACATCTTGAAGATAGCGAGACAACCCCAAAGTCTTGTCTTGATGCAGTGTTCAAGTTACTTGAGACTAGCAGTCAAACAAGCTCACAAAATTCGTTGTCTGAATCAGTTCGACTTCTTCAGTCCCAAGTTCTAGCAGAAAGGCATTCTGCAACTCAACTTGGACTTGAAGTCCTATCTCTAAGAAAGATTGCGGAGAACAGCAATGAGAACCTCATCGCTAAACAGCTACACATGGAAGCTATGACCGACATGCTAGGCCGGTCTCACAGCCTTGCTCAGCAGCTTGCGCAGCAATTCCCCCGTAAGGCTAACCTTTCTTGAACTATCTTGGAAGTGGTCACGGTTCAGTATTATTTTGTTACGCTGCAATGCTGCCCAGTTTTTGTAATCTGCTTCTTCGTTGCGCTTTATGATCACTGGTGGCGAACTTTGATGCCCAGTGGATGTAATATACCTTAAATCCTTTATTGTATAGTGTAGGTTTATTCTTAGTTACTATGCCATAATTTCTTTATTGTATAGAGTAGGTTTGTTCTTAATTCCTACTAGTTACTGCCATCATTCGCTATCTGGAAAAAAATCAGATGTAGTTGACCGGGCCGAAACATTCGACTCTAACGGGCCTAGTTTTTAACGGGCCACAATTGGACCGGCCTGCGTCTTTCTTGGGCCCGAATGATTGGGGCCTTCACACATTGCGCCAGGCCCAAACTTACACCGGCCTATATTTTAGTTGGGCCTTTTGTCGACCCAGCGCTTAGTTTGTCCAAGGTAGCGCTGGGCCATTAACAGGCTGAATATTGTACTGGCCTGTTACGGCCGAGATGAAACCACGGGCCTTTAGTAGGCCAAAATGCATGTTGGGCCTCAATTTTCACTAGTCGTCGATGGGCCTTCAGCAGGCTGAAATGTAGACCGGGCCATTTTGGGCCCAGTTAGCTCACGGGCCATTACTAGGCCGAAACATATCTCGGGCCTTAGTTGGCCCACTGATATCATGGGCCTTTAAGAGGCCGAAATCTTAGTACATGCATCAATGGGCCAAATTACGCGATAGGCCTTTAACAGGCCCAAAGTCACGTTGGGCTTAACTGTTGCCACCTTTAGCATGGGCGGTTAGTGGGCCCGATGTCCCGTCGGACCATATATGGCCCATGGGCAGCACGGGCCATTCCCAGGCCGAAAGTCACACCAGGATGAAATGGGCCCATGTCTACATCAGGCCTCAAACAGGCCGAAAGTCACATCGGGCTGAAATGGGCCCATGTCTACATCAGGCCTCTAATAGGCCGGAAGTCAATGGGTCGTAGTTGGGCCAAAATATTCGACGAACAATTAACGGGCCAGATCTGGCTTCGGGCCGCAAATGGGCCCAATTATTGGGCGAACAATTAACGGGCCAGATCTGGCTTCGGGCCGTAAATGGGCCCAAATTTTGGCCGAACAATTAACGGGCCAGATCTGGCTTCGGGCCGTAAATGGGCCTTTATTAAGCAGGCCGTTATTGGGCTGGCCCACTAGTACCTGATTAAGTACTATGGGCCTTTGACTGGGCCGGCCTTTTTAACCTATATGGGCCTCTGTTGGGCCCAGCCATGTGTCGACGTATCATAGGCATGTCTCCTCCAATGGACGGGCGACATCTGGCCCACAAACGAGCTGACTGGTGTTCCCTTCGGCCAATCAGAATTTTACACGTGGAAATTTCCCATTGGTCCGGGCTGTTAATGCGTTATCGGATCCAAAACCCGACCCGATAGCTTAACGGCGTTCCATTACGGTGGATGCCACGTGTCGGTCACCCTTGACGAAAGCACTTCTGTGACGCGCGATTTATCGTCATGGAAGTGGACACTTCCGTGATGATAATTTTGGTAATGTCATGGAACACTTCTACGACAGCACAAGTATGACTATCTTGATTCTGTCATAAAATCGTCATGGATGTACATGCATGACAAAAAACGCGATCTACTGTGACAAACACGTATCATCACGGAAGTGTATTTTTTTGTAGTGTAGACATCTAGAGTTTAGCCATTACGATCTCGAGGTAGATCAACTCTTTAACCCCTATACTCATCAAACTCAATCAAGCAGGAAGTAGGGTATTACCTCCATCAAGAGGGCATGAACCTGGGTAAACATCATGTCCCCTGCCTCCTTGTTACCTTCATCCTTAGACGCACAGTTCGGGACCTCCTACCCGAGATCTGCCGGTTTTGACACCAACATTGGTGCTTTCATTGAGAGTTCCACTGTGCCGTTGACATAAGGGTTGATGGCTCACCTTGTTATCAAGGACAACATCACTTCCGGAGAAGCCCTAGATTTAGGGCAAACCCTCCGGTTTGACAGCTTCAGCATGGGCGCTCGCCCGGCCGTTAAGCCAGAAGTAGCCCGACTCATCTCCAAAAATCGCCTCCGCGTCGGCCCTGAATACTCAGACCAGATGGATCCGGTAGATGTATCAGCCTTAAACGAACTGCTAGATCGCATCGCCGCCTTGGGAGTCGCAACCGACTATGATCAGATTGGGATTAAACCCGATCAGAGAGAAATCAGATCTCCGCCGATCACCCATCATGTGGCAATCATGGAGGAACAAGCCGACTGAGGGAGTCCTGGATCAGGGGGTCCTCGGACAGCCGGACTATATAGTTTGGCCGGACTGTTGGACTATAAAGATACAAGATAGAAGACTTCGTCCCATGTCCGGATGAGACTCTCCTTTGCGTGGAAGGCAAGCTTGGTGATTCGGATATGTAGATTCCCTTCTCTGTAACCGACTCTGTGTAACCCTAGCCTCCTCCGGTGTCTTTATAAAGCGGATGGTTTAGTCCGTAGGTCCAAGAAGAACAATCATAATCATAGGGTAGCTTCTAGGGTTAGCCTCATCGATCTCGTGGTAGATCAACTCTTGTAATACTCATATCATCAAGATCAATCTAGCAGGAAGTAGGGTACTACCTCCATAGAGAGGGCCCAAACCTGGTTAAACATAGTGTCTCCCGCCTCCTGTTACCATTAGCCTTAGACGCACAGTTCGGGACCCCTACCCGAGATCCGCCGGTTTTTACACCGACATTGGTGCTTTCATTGAGAGTTCCACTGTGTCGGCGCCATAAGGCTTGATGGCTCCTTCAATCATCTACAACGATGCGATCCGGG
This sequence comes from Triticum aestivum, assembly GCF_018294505.1. NCBI lineage: Eukaryota > Viridiplantae > Streptophyta > Magnoliopsida > Poales > Poaceae > Triticum > Triticum aestivum. The sequence goes on from NC_057801.1 coordinate 601,731,861, forward strand.
GTGAGGTTTTCCTTCACGGACAAATCTTCGTATTTGGCGGCTTCGCACTGTGGACCAACTCGCTTGGCCGCTTGGAGCAGATCGATAGCTACGCCCCTGGCCATCAGGTCAGGTTTGGAAATTTGAATTACATTGCCGACATCCGCGAAGACTTGATATTCGACAGATTCGAGCCCATGGCAGGTGCGCCCTATGACCGTGATGAGCATGACTTAGATCTGCCATCAGACGACAATTGGGAGATCACACCTGCGTCTGCCCTGGCTCTAAATCCGGAGCAGATCGTGCCATCCGAAGACGGGTGGATGAACCCCGCCACAGAGGCCGCACACTCAACGGCGATAGAGTCGGACACCGATCTCACTTCCAAAGAGAGTTGTGTCATCGGACCCTCGGACTCGTCTACGGCCATGGGTTCCGAACCATGTACATCCGCACCCGTTATACCTAACTGGGCGCTGATCATGGAGTTTAGCTCCGCGGATATCTTTCAGCATTCGCCCTTGGGCAATATACTAAATTCATTGAAGTCCCTCTCCCTGTCAGAGGACTCTCTGCCGAACTATGCCTGGCTTGAGTGGGAAGCGGACAACGAAGAATTTTGCCGCCCACCCACCACCCACTTGGTAGCCACTGTCGACGACCGACATGCTAGACTTCAACTCCGAAGACATCGATGGTACGGACGACGATGCGGGAGAAGAAGAGGAACCACCGCCCACAGGGCGCTGGACAGCCACCGCGTCATATGACATTTACATGATGGATACCCCCAAAGGAGATAATGGCGAGGACAAAAAGGATACGGGCGAGGACAAACCTCCGAAAAGCAGCCGAAGCACCGACGTCAGCGGCGCCGCTCTAAACCACGCCATAGCAAACACAGCGATACTGGCACTGGACACAATAGCAATCCGGAAGATGCCGAAGACAATGAAGATGACCCCACCCAGCCTGAGTTCGAACAGGCCGAACATGGGGACGGGAAGCCAGCCCTAATGAACATGCCACGAATGAAAACTCGGAGGATGAAAACTACATGCCCCCTCCAAGGATGAGGTGAGCCTCGGCTATGATGAATTAACCGTGCTTGAGGATCCCGCCGAGCAGGAACGCTTCAAGCGACGGCTTATAGCCACTATGAAAAGCCTGAAGAGGAAGCAGCAACAGCTTCAAGCTGATCAAGATCTGCTAGCTGATAGATGGACTAAAGTCCTATCAGCCTAGGAATATGGACTCGAACGCCTAAACAAAAGCTACCCGAGGCGGAAGTTGTTACCTCAATTTGAGGACGAGGCACTAACACAGCATGCGGCTGACCGGCCACCCCGTGGTCGAGATAAAGTGACGTATCAGCCCGAACACCAGCCCACACCACGTCACTGAACAACTAAAAACATCAAGGCCGGGGGCTACACGCATGACCTGCAAGACGAACTGGAAAACAAAGCAAGACAACCAAGATCGATCTACGAATCACGGGGGCGTGCCTCAACACGCGACGATGACCATCATGCCGGATACACTACATACAAATCCACCCGAGCCGAATATAATAGACCAGCTACATCCGAACTGCGTCGCGAAGTGGCTTAGCACAGAGGCGCTGCACACACCCTATGCTTCACGGATGAAGTAATGGAACATGAGTTCCCTGAAGGGTTTAAACCCGTAAACATCGAATCATACGATGGGACAACAGATCCCGCGGTGTGGATTGAAGACTTCCTTCTCCACATTCATATGGCCCACGGTGATGATCTCCACGCCATCAAGTACCTCCCATTAAAACTCAAGGGACCATCTCGGCACTGGTTGAATAATCTGCCCGAAAACTGCATTGGCAGTTGGGAGAACCTGGAAGACGCATTTCTTGACAACTTCCAGGGCACCTATGTACGACCACCGGACGATGACGACTTAAGTCATATAACCCAACAGCCCGGAGAGTCAGCCAGGAAATTCTGGACTCGGTTCTTAACTAAAAAGAACAAGATTGTCGACTGTCTGGATGTTGAAGCCCTAGCGGCCTTTAAGCATAACATCCACGACGAGTGGCTAGCCCGACACCTTGGCCAAGAGAAGCCGAAATCCATGGCAGCCCTCACAACACTCATGACCCGCTTTTGCGCGGGCGAGGATAGCTGGTTAGCCCGTAGCGGTAGCACATCAGGAAAGCATGGTGCCTCAGATACTAGAGACAGCAACGGCAAACCCCGGCGCAGCAGATTCAATCATCGAAATAATGGCGATAACACCAAAGACACGGCCATCAATGCCGGATTCACTGGCTCCAAGTCCGGTCAGCGGAAGAAGCCATTCAAAGAAACAATCTAGGTTCATCCAGTTTGGACCTCATCCTAGATCGTCCATGTCAAATCCATGGCACCCCCGATAAACTAGCCAACCACACCAACAGAGAGTGTTGGGTGTTCAAAAAGACCGGCAAGTTAAATGCCAAAAATACAAAGGGGTTGCATAGCAATGACGATGAGGAGGCCCGGCCACCGAACACAGTGGGACAGAAGAAATTTCCTCCCCAAGTTAAAACGGTGAATATGATATACGCCACCCATATCCCCAAGTGGGAACGGAAGCGCGCACTAAGGGACGTCTACACGATGGAGCCAGTCGCCCCAAAATTCAACCCATGGTCTTCATGTCCAATCACCTTCGATCGCAGAGACCATCCAACGAGTATTCATCATGGCGGTTCCGCCGCACTGGTCCTTGACCCCATTATCGATGGACTCCACCTCATAAGAGTCTTCATGGACGGTGGCAGCAGCATGTACCTGCTTTATCAGGATACAGTGCGTAAAATGGGTATTGATCCCTCAAGGATCAAACCTACCAAAACCACCTTCAAAGGTGTCATACCAGGTGTAGAGGCCCATTGCACAGGCTCAATCACACTGGAAGTGGTCTTCGGATCCCCGGATAACTTCCGAAGCGAGGAGTTAATCTTCGACATCGTCCCTTTTAGCAGTGGTTACCACGCACTGCTTGGACGAACTGCATTTTCTCGATTCAATGTGGTGCCACACTATGCCTATCTCAAGCTCAAGATGCCCGGACCCCGCGGTGTCATAACAGTCAACGGAAATATGGACCGCTCCCTCTGCACTGAGGAGCACACCGCAACACTGGCAACAGAAGCACAGAGCGGCCTTTCTAGGCAGAACCTCAATTCGGCAATAAGGCTTCCGGACAATCTTGAACGAGTCTGAACTGCTCTGCAACAGAACCATCCGGCTCGCCCAGAGCGCACCTAGCAATTCGGCCTCCGTTCTAGTCCTTGTCAAGCGGCACAATTTGTGCCGCGCGTACATAACTACACCCTTAAGATACCATGGGCATCGACGGAGGCACAACTAGACGGCGGTCCACAATGCGGCTCAACCGCCCCAAGATCCGCACACCTTTACCTTTTTCTTCTCCTTTTCAGGTCTCCTCTTCTTGAGGCTTCGTTTTTGATAACGTGATCATTGAACCCATCGCGGAAGAATACACCAAGAGAAGCCAGGGGCTTTGACATACAAGGGAACTCCTAGGTGGTCTTTGTTAATGATCGTTATTCCTGTTTACATACCAGAACGCAGCCCGCTCTTGGTAAACGGCATGTTAAATAGCCTTGTTCGCTTCTTGCATGTATGGTGCAAATACGCCTTGATGTATCATTCAAATTACAACGGAAATCAACCTTGATGTCTTTTTCTTTTTATTCATCTTTTTCCTTGTCTTTATACTTACTGCATTCGCACATTCTGGTACACTTTAAATCGCCAGGGGCTTCAACGCACCCATAAAACGACAAGAAAGTCCCAACACTTTATAGTATAGCTCGACACCCCGAACTTATAGCATTATATGCATTGGCTCCAAATCATAACTTTGGTCAAATGTTGGGTTTGCCCGGCTCCCATGTTTTGCCACCTTATGTTCCGCTATATCGGCTAAGGCGGCATAGGGGGAACTACTGCGATTGTGTCCCGGTTCTTCCGGACGAGCACCTCAGGAGAGAAAGCCGAAAATTGACTGTCATGATGTAGCGAGAGCTGGTCGCTGTTCGAGAGGTATCAAAATCCCTAAAGATTTTTTCCTGCTTCAAGCGATGAATTGGTTATCGCCCGATTTACGCGTATATAGCGGCCCAAGTTTGGCCTTCCGAATACTAGGGGCTTCGCTGAAATTTAAAGTTATAGAGCTCCTATGGCTAAGTGAGAGTGATAAAGCCGTATAGTCAGATTGCCTGGTTCGTTGCACCAAACACCTCCTGAAAGTGCAACTATCCCTGGGTGGTTTTGGTAATTCCTAACAACATATAGCTCATTGAGCTAATGCTATTTCAAGATAAATATTTCAGGAAAGTTCAATGATTGGCATGGCATGGATGAGAAAAGTGGACCCCTCAAAATACTAACTCGGCCATCCACAATACTCTACATTTTCCATTTTAGTGATCCAAGATCACATTGACTCTATAGGAAAAGCCAATACTATCAAGGAGGGATGAGGTGTTTCTTAATGAGGTTCTTGCTCAAACTGCTTAGTGATATGCTCCAAAGCCCTCAAATACTTTCTCACATCCACATATGACCCAAACCAAAAGTCAAACTCGGCCCCACCGATTCTTTCTATCCGGCACCACCGAGTTCAGATGTCATAGCCACTGCCACAAACCCTAGTCTTTTAGGTCTCACCCATAGGGATCTCGGTCTCACCGAGATGGGATTGTAATCTCTCTGTTTCCCTTCGTAACATTTCGGTCCAACCGAGATGAGCGTTCGGTCCCACCGAGATTGCAATGCAAACTCTCTATTTCCCTTTCGTAACGTTTTGGTCTAACCGAGATGAGCAAATCGGTCCCACCGAGTTTGCCTGACCAACTCTCTAGTTAGCTTATTACCGAAATCGGTCCCACCGAGTTTGTGTAATCGGTCTCACCGAGATTACGTTATGCCCTAACCTTAACCACATTGGTCCCGCCGAGTTGACATGTCGGTCCCATCGAAAATCCTAACGGTCACATTATTTGCTAAATCGGTCCGACCGAGTTTCAGGATTCGGTCCCACCGAGATTGGTAAGTTGTGTGTAACAGTTAGATTTTGTGTGGAGGCTATATATACCCCTCCACCCACTCTTCATTCATGGAGAGAGCCATCAGAACATACCTACACTTCCAACTTACATTTCTGAGAGAGAACCACCTACACTTGTGTTGAGGTCAAGATATTCCAATCCTACCATATGAATCTTGATCTCTAGCCTTCCCCAAGTTGCTTTCCACTCAAATATTCTTTCCACCAAATCCAAATCCCGTGAGAGAGAGTTGAGTGTTAGGGAGACTATCATTTGAAGCACAAGAGCAGGGAGTTCATCATCAACACACCATTTGTTACTTCTTGGAGAGTGGTGTCTCCTAGATTGGCTAGGTGTTACTTGGGAGCCTCCGAAAATATTGTGGAGTTGAACCAAGGAGTTTGTAACCGCAAGGAGATCGCCTACTTTGTGAAGATCTACCCTAGTGAGGAAAGTCCTTCATGGGCGACGGCCATGGTGGGATAGACAAGGTTGCTTCTTCATGGAACCTTCATGGGTGGAGCCCTCCGTGGACTCGTGAAGTCGTTACCCTTCGTGGGTTGAAATCTCCATCAACGTGGATGTATGATAGCACCACATATCGAAACCACGGCTCAAAAAATCTCCGTGTCTCCAATTGCGTTTGCCTCCTCAAACTCCTCCCCTTTACCTTCATATGCAATTGTTTTACATTCCGCTGCTATACTCTTAGAATTGCATGTGTACGTTGATTGCTTGACTTGTGCTAAGTTGCTAAAATCTGGCAAGAACTAAAATTGGGAGAAGGCAAGTTTTTTTGGTCAAGTAGTCTAATCACCCCCCCCCTCTAGACATACTTTCGAACCTACAATTGGTATCAGAGCTTTGGTCTCCATTTGCTTTGATTTCCATAGCTTTTGGTAGTCATAGCCTTGGTTTCACAACCTAAGAGAGTATGGCGTCTAGCGAGGGAAATTACCACCGTAGAGGTCCTTACTTTGATGGTACAAATTTTGCTAGTTGGAAGCATAAGATGAAAATGCATATTCTTGGACATAACCCCGCCATTTGGGCTATCATGTGTATTGGCTTGCAAGGTGAATTATTTGATGGGAGAGAACCGAACCGTGAAGCTACCGCGGAAGAGTTGAAGATGCTGCAATACAATGCTCAAGCTTGCGATATCCTCTTCAACGGATTGTGCCCCGAAGAATTCAAAAAAATCAGCCATCTTGAGAATGCAAAGGAAATTTGGGATACTTTGATTGACATGCACGAAGGTACCAACTCCGTCAAGGAATCCAAATTGGATGTGCTTCAAAGTCAACTTGACAAGTTCAAAATGAAGGATGGTGAAGACGTCGTTGAAATGTACTCTAGGCTTGCTCTCATCACAAATGAGATTGCTGGCTTAGGAAGTGAAGAGATGATCGACAAATTCATCATCAAGAAGATCCTAAGAGCCTTGGATGGAAAATATGATACCGTGTGCACATTGATCCAAATGATGCCCAATTACAAGAATCTCAAGCCAACGAAAGTTATTGGAAGAATTGTTTCTCATGAGATGTCACTCAAGGATAAGGAAGAGCTCCACAACAAGTCAAGTGGTTCTTACAAAGCCTCATGTGAAGCTCCCACATCATCAAGTGAGAAACAAACCTTCAATGAAGAATTGAGCCTAATGGTGAAGAACTTCAACAAGTTCTACAAGAGTAGAAGCAAGGAAAGAAGTTCCAAGTCAAGGTCCTACAATGACAAAAGATCTTCGAGTCGTGAGCGTAATTTCTACAATTGTGGAAGACCCGGACACTATTCCAATGAGTGTACAGCTCCCTATAAAAGAAGAGAAGAATCTCCAAAGAGAAGAATCACCACCAAGAGAGAGAAGGAGTAGAGATGATCGTTATGAACGAAGAACATCCCGGAGAAGCAAGGATTCGGAAAGGAAGGACAAATCATCAAAGAGTTACACGAAACAAAGACATCAAGCTCATGTTGGTGAATTGGTATCCGACTCTGACTCCGACCATCACTCAGAGAGAAGCTATCACTCCGACTCAGAACATACTCAAGATGAAGGTGTTGCCGATCTAGCACTTGTGTCAACCAACTCCTACGACATATTTGACTCACCAAATGAAGGACTTGGAAGATGCTTCATGGCTAAAGTCCTAAAGGTATTACACCCTGAGTATGTTGATTTCAATAGTGATGAAGATGACTTGCTAGGTGATGATGATTTACTTGTTGACAACTCTAGTGATGAATACTATGATGAAACGTCAAATAATCATGCTAATCAAGATAAAACGAATGACAATGATAAGGAGAAGATTGAGCTCCTGACTAAAGAACTAAACACTCTAAAGTTAGCTCATGAAACTATCTTAGGAGATCATCGAGAACTTTTAAGGACTGATGAGAAGTTACGCTTTGAAAAGCTCAACCTTGAGCAAGAACATGAGTTTTTAAAGGCTATCAATGATGATCTTCGCAAGAAAAGTTCTTCTTACATTGCCAAGCGTTTACATGCCTTAAGTCAAGTCTAGTAACAAGAACAAGAAAGATTCTTCCTCTAGTAGTAACAACAACCATCATGCTAAATCCAATGTTGTTGCTTCTAGTAGTTCTCTTGATTCCACTAATGATTCTCTTAGCCAAGTTACACTTCAGCAAGAAAATAGCTTATTGAAGGGAATTATAGAGAAAGGTGTTAACAAGAGCCTTGCCGGGAGTAAGCAATTCGAGGAAATTGTACGCAAGCAAGGAAGGCACCGGAAGAACCAAGGTGTTAGTTTTGAACGAAAGTTCAATGCCAATGGAATTGAGTGGGAAGAAGATTAATACCCCAAGATGAAGTTTGTTCCTCAACAAGAGAAGTATGATCCTTCTTCTTTCAAAGGTACACAAGCTCAAGATGATCTTCCACCACAAGACCACAAGCAGAAAGGCAAGTACAAGCTTCAGGAGGAGATTGATGCATTTGGAGAAGCTCCTAAGGCCTTGGTCAAGTGGGTTCCCAAGACTACATCAAGTTCTACTTCATCAAGTACGACTACAACCCCAAGGATTCCCATCAAGATGGTGTGGATCCCGAAGAAGAAGAACTAGAGAGTTCTTGAGGGTGACTGCGCCAACATACTTCACTTATCATTTTGGCGAGGACAAGTGCAACCATCTTCCACATCTTGCACTTGTTCATGGAGTCATAAACCCTCTTGTTGGTAAGACAAGGGACAAAGTAACCTAACGCTTTCATAGACATCATCTTTTGTGTGTGTATCACTGTCTATGGATATCCTTGTTTGTTCCTTGTGGGACTAACCCTTGTAGGTATTGAAAGTGCAACTCACTCCAAAGGATTGCTCCAAATGATCTACATCAACATAGAGCATCCACATCCTCAACACCTACATGAAGTCATCATCGACAAAACCCAAGGTTAGTTCAACCCTCTTAGGGAGGATCTCACATCTAGGGGGAGCTTTACTCTAAGAATTGAGCTAAAGCAACTCTAATGGTGTGAACATAAGAATGCTTTATGTAAAAGTGGTAACCCCACTTGAGCTTAAACGATGAGTATGACCTATGATCAAATGTTCCCATTTGACTCCTAAGTCTGTATACTCATATATAGATGACCTAGTCATCGCCAATTGCTTGATAGATGCTAGAATTGTGTGTGCATGCTTCGTCACATATTTCATTTGCCATTTTATTGTGTGAGCATGTTGGATGCATATTTTACTCATTCGAGGACATCCACTTGTAGTTTGATTGTTTGGTTCCTTTTCTTTTGCGAAGTGGATGGACAAGGATGCCTAAGAAACTTCTCTAGCTATCTATGCTATTCTTGTCTCAAACTCTATTCATGCTATATCACAAAGTTTGATCAAGTTAGATTCAAACCACTCTGTGTGAGGAGCACTCGGAATTCCCGACTTGTCATAGACTTAAACTTCCAAAACCTCTTTGTGCGTTTCGGTTTGACTGATTCCATTTCGGTCATATCGAGACCACTAAGTTGATTTAGGTTTTCAATCTCGGTGCAACCGATTTGAACTTTTCGGTCACACCTAGTTGCAGCAACTGCTTGCAGTTTTGCATCTCGGTGCCACCGAGTTGTTCCACTAGGTCACACCGACAGGGTCAGGCTATATATACTCACAGGTCAAATTTTTGGAAATTCTTCTGAAACTCTTCGCCTGCGCACAACCTGCTCTACCTCATTGGGTCTCCGGATCATCCTCCTCGTCGCCAGCGACCTCCCGCCGCTGGTCCCCACCGTCATCAACGGGAATCGCCTCCGCCATTGCCGCCGTAGCAAGTCCATCGCCGCATTAGGGTATGGATTTGAACTTTGTGCTATTCTAAACTCCGATTCCTAGCACATTGCATTATCATGAATCTTGCCACGTTTGAAATCTTCCTATCCAGCGAAAATACTCCGTAGATTAATCTTGGATTGAAAATTTAGGGTTAGGTTTTCGCCGAATTCATCTCGGACCGACCGAGTTGTAGAAATCGGTCTCACCGATTTGGCTTAGGCCATTGCAAAAGTGATTCTCGGTCTGACCGAGAATTGCAAACCGGTGTGACCGAGATCGATTCTTTGTGAAACCCTAGCAGTCTCGGTGCCACCGAACTGTGACTCGGTCCAACCGAGTTCACTAGTTTAGGTTCCAAAGCTGCTTCGGTATCACCGAGTTTACAAATCAATAGCTTCGAAATGCTTTGTGTGGAAAACTAAAACTAAGTTTTTGACTCATTGTTTTGCAAAAACCTTTGTGTTTTGTGATGCTCATCTACTCTACCTCATCTACATCTATTCACAGGGTCTGCTGTCAGAGTTTGCATCATGTCATATCAGAGTGACAGTCAAAACAAGTCTGAGGAGCAAGTTCAGATGAGTGAGGGCACTAGTCCCTCCAGTACTTCAGATGAGGGTAGCAGGAGCACACCTAGTAACTTGCCCAAGGCAGCTACTAGGACAAGGAAGAAGAGAACCTCAGAATCTGAGGATGAGGACTATGTGGCTATTGATAATGAGGCCACTGTTGGGGAACGTAGTAATTTAAAAAAAATTCCTACGTGCACGCAAGATCATGGTGATGGCATAGCAACGAGAGGAGAGAGTGGTGTCCACGTACACTCGTAGACCGTAAGCGGAAGTGTTATGACAACGCGGTTGATGTAGTCGTACGTCTTCACGATCCGACCGATCCAAGTACCGAACGTACGGCACCTCCGAGTTCAGCACACGTTCAGCTCGATGACGATCCCCGGGCTCCGATCCAGCAAAGCTTCGGGGATGAGTTCCGTCAGCACAACGGCGTGGTGACGATGATGATGCTCTACCGGCGCAGGGCTTCGCCTAAACTCCGCGACGATATGACCGAGGTGGAATATGGTGGAGGGGGCACCGCACACGGCTAAGGAACGATCCGTAGATCAACTTGTGTGTCATGGGGTGCCCCCCTGCCCCCGTATATAAAGGAGGGAGGGGGGAGGTGCGGCCGGCCAAGGAGGGCGCGCCAAGGGGAGTCCTACTCCCACCGGGAGTAGGACTCCCTCCTTCCTTGTTGGAGTAGGAGAAAGGGGGAAAGAGGGGGAGATGAGGAAGGAAAGGGGGGCCGCACCCCTTGTCCAATTCGGACCAGAGGGGGGCTGCGCGCCTCCTTCCTTTCGGCCTCTCTCCTCTATTCCCGTATGGCCCAATAAGGCCCATATACTCCCCGGCGAATTCCCGTAACTCTCCGGTACTCCGAAAAATACCCGAATCACTCGGAACCTTTCCGAACTCCGAATTTAGTCGTCCAATATATCGATCTTTACATCTCGACCATTTCGAGACTCCTCGTCATGTCCCCGATCTCATCCAGGACTCCGAACTCCTTCGGTACATCAAAACTCATAAACTCATAATAAAACTGTCATCGAAACCTTAAGCGTGCGGACCCTACGGGTTCGAGAACTATGTAGACATGACCTAGAACTATTCTCGGTCAATAACCAATAGCGGAACCTGGATGCCCATATTGGTTCCTACATATTCTACGAAGATCTTTATTGGTCAAACCGCATAACAACATACGTTGTTCCCTTTGTCATCGGTATGTTACTTGCCCGAGATTTGATCGTCGGTATCCAATACCTAGTTCAATCTCGTTACCGGAAAGTCTCTTTACTCGTTACGTAATGCATCATCCCGTAACCAACTCATTGGTCACATTGCTTGCAAGGCTTATAGTGATGTGCATTACCGAGAGGGCCCAGAGATACCTCTCCGACAATCGGAGTGACAAAACCTAATCTCGAAACACCTGTAGTACTCCTTTATAATCACCCAGTTACGTTGTGATGTTTGGTAGCACCCAAAGTGTTCCTCCGGTAAACGGGAGTTGCATAATCTCATAGTTACATGAACATGTATAAGTCATGAAGAAAGCAATAGCAACATACTAAACGATTAAGTGCTAGGCTAACAGAATGGGTCATGTCAATCACATCATTCTCCTAATTATGTGATCCCGTTAATCAAATGACAACTCTTTTGTCCATGGCTAGGAAACTTAACCATCTTTGATTCAACGAGCTAGTCAAGTAGAGGCATACTAGTGACACTATGGTTGTCTATGTATTCACACATGTATTATGTTTCCGGTTAATACAATTCTAGCATGAATAATAAACATTTATCATGATATAAGGAAATAAATAATAACTTTATTATTGCCTCTAGGGCATATTTCCTTCAGTCTCCCACTTGCACTAGAGTCAATAATCTAGTTCACATCGCCATGTGATTTAACACTAATATTCACATCTGTATGTGATTAATACCCATAGTTCACATCGTCATGTGATCAACACCCAAAGGGTTTACTAGAGTCAATAATCTAGTTCACATCACTATGTGATTAACACCCAAAGAGTAGTAAGGTATGATCATGTTTTGCTTGTGAGAGAAGCTTAATCAACGGGTCTGTCACATTCAGAGCCGTATGTATTTTACAAATATTCTATGTTTTCAATGCTCTGCATGGAGCTACTCTAGCTTAATTGCTCCCACTTTCAATATGTATCCAGATTGAGACTTAGAGTCATCTGGATCAGTGTAAAAGTTTGCACCGATGTAACTTTTACAACAAACTCTTTTATCACCTCCATAATCGAGAAACATCTCCTTAGTCCTCACTAAGGATATTCTTGACTGATGTCCAGTGATCTACTATTAGATCAAAATTGTATTCCTTTGTCAAACTCAGAGCAAGGTATACAATAGGTCTGGTTCACAGCATAGCATACTTTATAGAACCTATGACTGAGGCATAGGGAATGACTTTTCATTCTCTTTCTATTTTCTGCCGTGGTCGGGATTTGAGTCTTACTCAATTTCACACCTTTGCAACACAGGCAAGAAACTCTTTCTTTGACTGTTCCATTTTGAACTACCTCAAAATCTTGTCAAGGTATGTACTCATTGAAAAAACTTATCAAGCCTCTTGATCTATCTCTATAGATCTTGATGCTCAATATGTAAGTAGCTTCACCGAGGTCTTTCTTTGAAAAACTCTTATTCAAGTAGCCTTTCATGCTATCCAGAATTTCTATATCATTTCCAATTAACAATATATGTCATCCACATATAATATTAGAAATGCTACAGAGCTCCCACTCACTTTCTTGTAAATACAGGCTTCTTCAAAAGTCTGTATAAAACCATATGCTTTGATCAACTTATCAAAGCGTATATTCCAACTCCGAGATGCTTGCACCAGTCCATAGATGGATCGTTGGAGCTTGCAAAATTTGTTAGCACCTTTAGGATTGACAAAACCTTCTGGTTGCATCATATACAACTCTTCTATAATAAATCCATTAAGGAATGCAGTTTTTGACATCCTTCTGCTAGATTTCATAAAATGTGGCGATTGCTAACATGATTCGGACAGACTTAAGCATAGATATGAGTGAAGAACTCTCATCGTAGTCAACACCTTGAACTTGTCGAAAACCTTTTGCGATAATTCTAGCTTTGTAGATAGTAACACTATCAGCGTCCATCTTCCTCTTGAAGATCCATTTAATCTCAATGTCACGCCGATCATTGGGCAAGTCAATCAAAGTCCATACTTTGTTTTCATACATGGATCTTATCTCAGATCTCATGGCCTCAAGCCATTTTGCGGAATCTGGGCTCACCATCGCTTCCTCATAGTTCGTAGGTTCATCATGGTCTAGTAACATGACTTCCAGAACATGATTACCGTACCACTCTGGTGCGGATCTTACTCTGGAAGACCTACAAGGTTTGGCAGCAACTTGATCTGAAGTTTCATGATCATCATCATTAACTTCCTCACTAATTGGTGTAGTAATCACTGGAACTGATTTCTGTGATGAACTACTTTCCAATAAGGGAGAAGGTACAATTACCTCATCAAGTTCTACTTTCCTCCCACTCACTTCTTTTGAGAGAAACTTCTTCTCTAGAAAGGATCCATCTTAGCAATGAATAACTTGCCTTCGGATCTGTGATAGAAGGTGTACCCAATAGTTACCTTTGGGTATTCTATGAAGACGCACTTCTCCGATTTGGGTTCGAGCTTATCAGGTTGAAAACATTTTTCATATAAGCATCGCAACTCCAAGCTTTAAGAAACGACAGCTTAGGTTTACTGCTAAACCATAGTTCATACGGTGTCGTCTCAATGGATTTAGATGGTGCCCTATTAAACGTGAATGCAGCTGTCTCTAATGCATAACCCCAAAACGATAGTGGTAAACCGATAAGAGACATCATAGATCGCACCATATCTAGTAAAGTATGATTACGACGTTCGGACACACCATTTCATTGTGGTGTTCCAGATGGCGTGAGCTGTGAAACTATTCCACGTTGTTTTAATTGAAGACCAAACTCGTAACTCAAATATTCGTCTCCGCGATCAGATCATAGAAATTTTATTTTCTTGTTACGATGATTTTTCCACTTCACTCTGAAATTCTTTGAACCTTTCAATTATTTCAGACTTATGTTTCATCAAGTAGATATACCCATATCTGCTCAAATCATTTTGTGAAGGTCAGAAAATAACGATACTTGCCACGAGCATCAACACTCATTGGATCGCATACATCGTTATGTATTATTTCCAATAAGTCAGTAGCTTGTTCCATTGTTCCGGAGAATGGAGTTTTTAGTCATCTTGCCCAAAAGGCACGGTTCGCAAGCATCAAATGATTCATAACCAAGTGATTCTGAAAATCCATCTTTATGGAGTTTCTTCCTGCGCTTTACACCGATATGACCCAAACGGCGGTGCCACAAATAAGTTGCACTATCATTATCAACTTTGCATCTTTTGGCATCAATATTATGAATATGTGTATCACTACGATCGAGATCCAACAAACTATTTTCATTGGGTGTATGACCATCAAAGGTTTTATTCATTTAAACAGAACAACAATTATTCTCTGATTTTAAATGAATAACCGTATTGCAATAAACATGATCAAATCATATTCATGCTCAACGCAAACACCAAATAACATTTATTTAGGTTCAACACTATCCCGAAAGTATAGGGAGTGTGCGATGATGATCATATCAATCTTGGAACCACTTCCTACACACATCGTCACTTCACCCTCAACTAGTTTCTGTTTATTCTGTAACTCCTGTTTCGAGTTACTAATCTTAGCAACCGAACAAGTATCAAATACTCAGGGGTTACTATAAACACTAGTAAGGTACACATCAATAACATGTATATTAAATATACCCTTGTTCACTTTGCCATCCTTCTTATCCACCAAATATTCAAGGCATTTTCGCTTCTAGTGACCATTTCCTTTGCAGTATAATCACTCAGTTTCAGGCTTTGGTCCAGCTTTGGGCTTCTTCGCGGGAGTGACAACTTGCTTGCCATTCTACTTGAAGTTCCCCTTCTTTCCCTTTGCCCTTTTCTTGAAACTAGTGGTCTTGTCAATCATCAACACTTGATGCTTCTTTCTTGATTTCTACCTTCGTCGATTTCAGCATCACGAAGAGATTGGGAATCGTTTTCGTCATCCCTTGCATACTATAGTTCATCACAAAGTTCTACTAACTTGGTGATGGTGACTACAGAATTCTGTCAATCACTATCTTATCTGGAAGATTAACTCCCACTTGATTCAAGCGATTGTAGTACCCAGACAATCTGAGCACATGCTCACTAGTTGAGCGATTCTCCTCCATCTTTTAGCCAAAGAACTTGTTGGAGACTTCATATCTCTCAACTCGGGTATTTTCTTGAAATATTAACTTCAACTCCTGGAACATCTCATATGGTCCATGATGTTCAAAACGTTTTTGAAGTCCCGATTCTAAGCCATAAAGCATGGTGCACAAAACTATCAAGTAGTCATCATATTGAGCTAGCCAAACGTTCATAACGTCTGCATCTGCTCCTGCAATAGGTCTGTCACCTAGCGGTGCATTAAGGACATAATTCTTCTGTGCAGCAATGAGGATAAACCTTAGATCACGGATCCAATCCGCATCATTGCTACTAACATCTTTCAACACAATTTTCTCTAGGAACATATCAAAATAAACATATGAAAGCAACAACGCAAGCTATTGATCTACAACATAATTTGCAAAATACTACCAGGACTAAGTTCATGATAAATTAAAGTTCAATTAATCATATTACTTAAGAACTCCCACTTAGAAAGACATCCCTCTAATCCTCTAAGTGATTACGTGATCCATATCAACTACACCATGTCCGATCATCACGTGAGATGGAGTAGTTTTCAATGGTGAAAATCACTATGTTGATCATATCTACTATATGATTCACGCTCGACCTTTCGGTCTCCGTGTTCCAAGGCCATATCTGTATATGCTAGGCTCGTCAAGTTTAACCTGAGTATTCCGCGGCTGCAACTGTTTTGCACATGTTGTATTTGAACGTAGAGCCTATCACACCCGATCATCATGTGGTGTCTCAGCACAAAGAACTTTCGCAACGGTGCATACTCAGGGAGAACACTTCTTGATTATTAGTGAGAGATCATCTTAAAATGCTACCGTCAATCAAAGCAAGATAAGATGCATAAAGGATAAACATCACATGCAATCAATATAAGTGATATGATATGGCCATCATCATCTTGTGCTTGTGATCTCCATCTTCGAAGCACCGTCGTGATCACCATCGTCACCGGCGCGACACCTTGATCTCCATCGTAGCATCGTTGTCGTTACGCCATCTATTGCTTCTACGACTATCGCTACCGCTTAGAGATAAAGTAAAGCAATTACAGGGCGTTTGCATTTCATACAATAAAGCGACAACCATATGGCTCCTGCTAGTTGCCGATAACTTCGCTTACGAAACATGATCATCTCATACAATAAAATATAGCATCACGTCTTGACCATATCACATCACAACATGCCCTGCAAAAACAAGTTAGACGTCCTCTACTTTGTTGTTGCAAATTTTACGTGGCTGCTACGGGCTTTAGCAAGAACCGTTCTTACCTACGCATAAAAACCACAACGATAGTTCGTCAAGTTGGTGTTGTTTTAACCTTTGCAAGGACCGGGCGTAGCCACACTCGATTCAGCTAAAGTGAGAGAGACAGACCCCCGCCAGCCACCTTTAAGCACGAATGCTCGCAACGGTGAAACCAGTCTCGCGTAAGCGTACGCGTAATGTCGGTCCGAGCCGCTTCATCTCACAATACCGCCGAACCAAAGTATGACATGCTGGTAAGCAGTATGACTTGTATCGCCCACAACTCACTTGCGTTCTACTCGTGCATATAACATCAACGCATAAAACCTAGGCTCGGATGCCACTGTTGGGGAACGTAGTAATTTAAAAAAATTCCTACGTGCACGCAAGATCATGGTGATGGCATAGCAACGAGAGGAGAGAGTGTTGTCCACATACCCTCGTAGACCGTAAGAGGAAGTGTTATGACAACGCGGTTGATGTAGTCGTACGTCTTCACGATCCGACCGATCCAAGTATCGAATGTACGGCACCTCCGAGTTCAGCACACGTTCAGCTCGATGACGATCCCCGGGCTCCGATCCAGCAAAGCTTCAGGAATGAGTTCCGTTAGCACGACGGCATGGTGATGATGATGATGCTCTACCGGCGCAGGGCTTCGCCTAAACTCCGCGACGATATTACCGAGGTGGAATATGGTGGAGGGGGGCACCGCACACGGCTAAGGAACGATCCGTAGATCAACTTGTGTGTCATGGGATGCCCCCCTGCCCCCGTATATAAAGGAGGGAGGGGGAAGGTGCGGCCGGCCAAGGAGGGCGCCGGGAGTAGGACTCCCTCCTTCCTTGTTGGAGTAGGAGAAAGGGGGAAAGAGGGGGAGAGGAGGAAGGAAAGGGGGGTCGCACCCCTTGTCCAATTCGGACCAGAGGGGGGCTGTGCGCCTCCTCCCTTTCGGCCTCTCTCCTCTATTCCCGTATGGCCCAATAAGGCCCATATACTCCCCAGCGAATTCCCGTAACTCTCCGGTACTCCGAAAAATACCCGAATCACTCGGAACCTTTCCGAACTCCGAATTTAGTCGTCCAATATATAGATCTTTACATATCGACCATTTCGAGACTCCTCGTCATGTCCCTGATCTCATCTGGGACTCCGAACTCCTTCGGTGCATCAAAACTCATAAACTCATAATAAAACTGTCATCGAAACCTTAAGCGTGCGGACCCTACGGGTTCGAGAACTATGTAGACATGACCTAGAACTATTCTCGGTCAATAACCAATAGCGGAACCTGGATGCCCATATTGGTTCCTACATATTCTACGAAGATCTTTATCGGTCAAACCGCATAACAACATACGTTGTTCCCTTTGTCATCGGTATGTTACTTGCCCGAGATTTGATCGTCGTATCCAATACCTAGTTCAATCTCGTTACCGGAAAGTCTCTTTACTCGTTACATAATGCATCATCCCGTAACCAACTCATTGGTCACATTGCTTACAAGGCTTATAGTGATGTGCATTACCGAGAGGGCCCAGAGATACCTCTCCGACAATCGGAGTGACAAAACCTAATCTCGAAATACGCCAACCCAACATGTACCTTTGGAAACACCTGTAGTACTCCTTTATAATCACCCAGTTACGTTGTGACGTTTGGTAGCACCCAAAGTGTTCCTCCGGTAAACGGGAGTTGCATAATCTCATAGTTACATGAACATGTATAAGTCATGAAGAAAGCAATAGCAACATACTAAACGATCAAGTGCTAGGCTAACGGAATGGGTCATGTCAATCACATCATTCTCCTAATTATGTGATCCCGTTAATCAAATGACAACTCTTTTGTCCATGGCTAGGAAACTTAACCATCTTTGATTCAACGAGCTAGTCAAGTAGAGGCATACTAGTGACACTATGGTTGTCTATGTATTCACACATGTATTATGTTTCCGGTTAATACAATTCTAGCATGAATAATAAACATTTATCATGATATAAGGAAATAAATAATAACTTTATTATTGCCTCTAAGGCATATTTCCTTTAGCCACATCTAAGAAGAAGGTGCTGAAGAAGGAATTTGGCACAACTGTTGCCATTAAGCCTGGTATGAAGACCAAAGCACCTGCAAGAAGAGTTCCCATGTCTAAAGCCAGAGCCTCTACTCAAGTAACTTTGGAATGTGAACGAAAGAGGCTGCTCCAGAAGGGAAGAAAAGGAAAGAAAAGGTCAACAAGACAGTGGCCAGAGTTGTTGGAAAGCCCTCAATGATGGAAGAAGAGGAAGAGGTTGTTGCACCAGCACCTAAAGCTCAGAAGCTGATGGGAGATGCAATCAGATCAGGGGCTGCTCCATCTAAGCCCAAAGATGCTCCCAAAGCTGCTGCTCCTAAGCCCAAGTCTGCACCTAAGAGGAACACTAGGATCATTCCATCTGAAGAAAAGAACAAGGCCCCAGTGCCTGAGGCTACTAATGATGAAGAAGATGAAGATTCACTTGTTTTGAGAAAGTTGAAGCCTAATATCCCTGATCATAATGATGTTCATCCAGTTGCAGAGGATATGAAGCTCAGGAAGGATGCATGACTGAGACTATGGAGACAGACTGATCCCTATGTTGTCAGAAGAAAAACTGCAGTGGACTACAGGTTCCACACTAAGGAACAACATGATTTCTATGAGATAGTTTTGCTTGACAAGAAGCCCATAGTATGTGACATGAGATGGGTTGACTGGGAGTACATCAGGAAGAACGAAGAGCAGTATCCAGGAGTGTATGACAGTTTCAATGCTTGTGGAGTAGATGACTTTGTTGGCCAGAAGCTCACCAACTGGAATGATGAGCTCATCATGCAGTTTTACTCCACAGCTCACTTCTACCCAGATGGGAAAATTGTCTGGATGTCTGAGGGTACAAGGTACCAATCCATAGTTGAGGAATGGTGAATTGATAAATGCTCCAAAAGAGAATGAGGATGACTTGGATGTCTATGCCACAAAGAAGAAAGACCACAACTCTATGGCTCAAATGTATAGAGAGGTCCCAAATGCTGCTCTAGAGACACATAAGTTTGGATCTGTACATTACCTGTTGTCAGGATTGCCTACTATCAACTGGATCTTAAGGCACACTCTGTTGCCCAAGTCAGGAGATCACAAGATGATCAGAGGTCATGCAATCAACTTGCTGCATATATTTGATGTGCCTCAGAAATTCAAAGTCATGAGTCTGATTGTGGAAACAATCAAAAGGACTGCTGCTGATCAGAAAATATCTTGTGGATATGCCCCACACATTCAGGAGCTCATAAACTCCAAGATGGGCACTGGCACATATCTTTTGGACAAAGAGCACTTGCCCATCTACCCTGATTTTGAGGACAACACCATTGTGATGGATGAAAATGAACCATCATCTGTGCAAGCACAAGAGAAGAAAGAGAAAGCAAGGGCTGAGAAAGCTGTTAAGATGCTAATAACTGACGAGGCATCTCAGTATTTCCTAAAGAGCAAGCAAGAACATCTTGGCTACTTGATTGCCTCCACCTTGAGGATTGAGAAGGGCTTGGCCACCCTAACTCAAAACCAGGAGAGCTTGGAGAGAATCATAGAGCAGAAATTCTATGATCTTGATGTGAAGGTCACTGAGATCCAATCAGTTGTTGAGCAACTTCAGGAGGAAGTGGAGGAGAAAAGGGCAAGTCTACTACAGATGCATTTTCTAGAGTGCCCAGGGGACAGAGATCTGCTGCAGTGCCTATTCCAGACACCAAAGCCACATCATCTACACCAGCAATAGCTTCAGTGCCACCAGCTCTAGCAGCCACTCCACCAACTCCAGTTACATCGATTGATGCTTTCGTCCTTGGAGTCACCTCTACACCACAGCCTGAAGACCAAGCCTGAGAGTCGTTTAGCATTATGCATTTTTATGAACTTTTTGGTAACTTGTTGCCAAAGGGGGAGAAAAATGTATAGATCATAGGCTTCGAGAGAGAGTGTTGCTTTTGTTCTCTCTTGTTTTTGGTGGTTGAACTTCGTGTTTGCTTGTTTGCTTGATACATTATGCCTTTTGTGAGATACTTGGATGATCATGTGTTTGATCATATGCTATGCTACACTAATGCTTGTTGGATGACATTATCTCTCATATTCTCATATGATCATTCACTTTGCTTGGTGATGAGTGCATGTGTTTAATTATTATCATTTTGAGTGCTCCACCAAGATGTATGTGACATGGAAGAGTAACCCATGATCCTAACTCATTATGCATTTGCAGTCCAAAGCAAATTTTAAATAATGCACAAATTTAGGGGGAGCTCTTACTTTTCACATACTTCTCAAAGCGACAATGTTTTTCAATCTTACTATCATTTGTTGAAGCTTTGATCTATATGTTGTTATCAATTACCAAAAAGGGGGAGATTGAAAGTGCAACTATCCCTGGGTGGTTTTGGTAATTCCTAACAACATATAGCTCATTGAGCTAATGCTATTTCAAGATAAATATTTCAGGAAAGCTCAATGATTGGCATGGCATGGATGAGAAAAGTGGACCCCTCAAAATACTAAGGACAAAAGGATTGGCTCAAGCTCAAAGCACAAGACTCTACATTTTCCATTTTAGTGATCCAAGATCACATTGAGTCTATAGTAAAAGCCAACTATCAAGGAGGGATGAGGTGTTGCTTAATGAGGTTCTTGCTCAAAATGCTTAGTGATATGCTCCAAAGCCCTCAACTACTTTCTCACATCCACATATGACCCAAACCAAAAGTCAAACTCAGCCCCAGCGATTCTTTCTATCCGGCGCCACCGAGTTCAGATGTCATAGCCACTGCCACAAACCCTAGTCTTTTCGTTCTCACCGATAGGGATCTCGGTCTCACCGAGATGGGATTGTAATCTCTCTGTTTCCCTTCGTAATGTTTCAGTCCAACCGAGATGAGCGATTGGTCCCACCGAGATTGCAATGCAAACTCTCTATTTCCCTTTCGTAACATTTCGGTCTAACCGAGATGAGCGAATCGGTCCCACCGAGTTTGCCTGACCAACTCTCTGGTTAGCTTATTACCAAAATCGGTCCCATCGAGTTTGTGTAATCAGTCTCACCGAGATTACGTTATGCCCTAACCCTAACCACATCGGTCCCACCGAGTTGACATGTCGGTCCCATCGAAAATCCTAACGGTCACATTATTTGCTAAATCGGTCCTACCGAGTTTTAGGATTCGGTCCCACCGAGATTGGTAAGTTGTGTGTAACGGTTAGATTTTGTGTGGAGGCTATATATACCCCTCCACCCACTCTTCATTCGTGGCGAGAGCCATCAGAACATACCTACACTTCCAACTTACATTTTCTGAGAGAGAACCACCTACACTTGTGTTGAGGTCAAGATATTCCAATCCTACCATATGAATCTTGATCTCTAGCCTTCCCAAGTTACTTTCCACTCAAATCTTCTTTCCACCAAATCCAAATCCTGTGAGGGGGAGTTGAGTGTTGGGGAGACTATCATTTGAAGCACAAGAGCAAGGAGTTCATCATCAACACACCATTTGTTACTTCTTGGAGAGTGGTGCCTCCTAGATTGGCTAGGTGTTACTTGGGAGCCTCCGACAAGATTGTGGAGTTGAACCAAGGAGTTGGTAAGGGCAAGGAGATCGCCTACTTCATGAAGATCTACCCTAGTGAGGCAAGTCCTTCGTGGGCGACGGGCATGGTGGGATGGAGAAGGTTGCTTCTTCGTGACCCTTCATGGGTGGAGCCCTCCATGGACTCGCGCAGCCGTTACCCTTCGTGGGTTGAAGTCTCCATCAACGTGGATGTACGATAGCACCACTATCGGAACCATGGCTCAAAAATCTCCGTGTCTCCAATTGCGTTTGCCTCCTCAAACTCCTCCCCTTTACCTCCATATGCAATTGTTTTACATTCTGCTGCTATACTCTTAGAATTGCATGTGTAGGTTGATTGCTTGACTTGTGCTAAGTTGCTAAAATCTGTCAAGAACTGAAATTGGGAAAAGGCAAGTTTTTTTGGTCAAGTAGTCTAATCACCCCCCCCCTCTAGACATACTTTCGATCCTACACCTCCTTCAAGGACCCAAAGCTGGGGTAAAGAGTGTTTGGATTTATCCCGAACACCCCTATACTAGCTATGTGGGGGCAGAAGCCGACGACTGGCCAACTCTCAAAATTTCATAAACGGCCGCACAGGAGAGACAATTTTAAATAAACATGCAATACATATTGCATAGTGAACTTGTTCTATATTACAAGATAGGATAAAATGAATGTATTCATTCAAAGATTACATCCTTCGCACATCGCTCCACCACAATGCGGGCTCCCTCTAGGACTCTACATCTCGGGACGACGGTGCTCCTTGCCCTCTGGCGGTCCCTCGGTCATCAGCGCCTTGGCATTCATCTTTGCCCAATGCACCTTTGCATAGGCAAACGCCATCCGCGCACCCTCAATACACACCAACCGCTTTATGACATCAAGTCGCGGGCAGGCACTCACAAGCCGCTTAACGAGTCCGAAGTAACTGCTAGGCAGGGGCTCGACCAGCCACATCCAGACTATAAGGTCCCTCATGGCCAGTTCGGCCGCCTTGTGCAGTTCGACTAACTGTTTCAGCTGGTCGCTCAAGGGACTTGGATGCTCTAGCCCAAGGTACTGGACCAGAACAACTTCTCTGTCGAACTCCCTTCTTCGGCTCGGTAGAACTCCGCAGCATCTGATATACGACGTGGCAAATCCGCAAACGCTCCTGGAGACCTCCGAATTCGGGTAAGTAAAAAGAATGTTTCCTTCACATGCTTGCTTTGCATAAGAAAAGCCTTACCCGCCGCAATCTTTTGGGCCTCCTGGTGGAGGGCTTTCTGGGCTTCGTCTCTGGCATCTTGTGCGCTCTGGAGGGCCTTGGCAAGCTCAGACTCTTTAGTCTTCGAGTCACACTCTAAGGATTCATACTTCTTGACGGCATCCTGGAGCTCTTGCTGCACCTCGCCGACCCGGGACTCATGCTTCTCGCATGTGGTAAGTTCCTTGGCCGCTTTGTCTTCGGCCTTGGCTAACGCCTTCTTCAGGGTCGCCACCTCGGTCGTCGCCCCTACAAAAGTTCACAACGCTTTCCTTAGCGCGAACCAATTACTGCTCATAAAATTTACATGCAGGGTACTATATACCTTGGCTCTCCTCCAGCTGCCCCTTCAGAAGGCCAAGTTCTTCCTCGGTCCGCGCCAAGATCTGCTTTAGTCCGAAGACCTCGGTAGTACGAGCGACAACGGCTAGCAGCGACGCCTGCTTATTTCACATAAGACATCTTCTGTTAGACTCCTATGATTATTATTTGATCCTCTATTCGGCTTTTCTTTCCGAACACCTAACAGAGCATCAGGGGCTACTGTCTATGTTGTGACATTTTCCCACAATTTTAGTGCTTACCTCAAAGCCTGTTAGAAGGCTGACTTAGGCTTCTATCAGTCCGTTTTTGGCAGACTGAACCTTCTTAATCACCATACTCATCAGAGTACGATGTTCTTCATCAATGGAAGTGCCGCGAAGCGCTTCTAGCAACCTGTCCGGTGCCTCCGGATGGACGGAGGTCATCGGTACAGATGGCTCGCTCCCCTTGCCGGGGAGGCCCTCTTTCCCGAATCCGGAACCTTTTGGGTTTCCGGAGCTAAGTTCAGCTCGGGGCCAAACTGGTTGCGGCCCCCAAACTCGGTGTCCGTGGGGACCTTGCCCCCCATGTGTTCGGTCACCAGAGTCTCACCCTCCGGCGTCTCCGGAGTGGTCTCCCCTTGGCTCGGCATCCTTCGAGACAACACCTCGGTGTTGTCCGCACCCTTGGGGGAGAGACTTGCTGTTCTTCACCGCCGAGTCCAACGATCCCTCTGAAGAGGAGGATATCTCGATGTTGGACTTGGCCGGGCTGCAGGAGCATAACTGGTACGGTAAGACGCAATGAAACAAATAGATCTAGCATACTGGTATGTCCGGATACTTACGATTTGGCCAGGGGCTTGACCCTGGGGTCCCACTCCTCGCTGCTGTTGGAAGCTGCAACGGAGTAGTCCGAAAGGGAAGTCGTTCCCTTCTTGGATGTTTTGGCCTCCCCTTGCGTGGAGACCTTCCTCTTCCTCCCCCCGGTAGGTGGGGGACGGATTTCCTCCTCGTCCTCGTCGTCTTTGGTGGAGGAGTTCGCCTCGGCGTCCTCAGACGCTGTGTCCGAGGCACCCTTGCGACGGAGACCATCTCTGGTCCCCGTTTCCACCTTCTTGGCCTTCTTCTCCGGCACCTCATTGGGCGCTGGAAACAGCATCCTCGTCAAGAGAGGTGATTCCAGATCTTCAGGTTGCTGGGCCGGACAGTCGATCCTCTCCGCCACCGCTTCCCAATCCTGAAAGGTTGGTATGGAGGCTTAGGTTCCTCCCACAGGCATGTTAGTAAAAGGGCATGTCTCGCAAATATGATAACTCACCGGATTAGCTTGGCGTTTTGCACTGAGCCCGCGGTCTTTGGTCGTGGGCAGTGGTGTCTCGCCGGCCTTGAACAACACCTTCCAGATGTCATCGTGCGTCGAGTCGAAGAGCTCCTTCAACATCTGGTGTGTGGCCGGGTCGAACTCCCATAAATTGTAAGCCCGCCTCTGGCATGGAAGGATCCGGCGGAAGAGCATGACTTGGATCACATTGACGAGCTTGATTTTCTTGCTCACCATATTTCGGACACATGTCTGGAGTCCAATCAGTTCTTCCGCTGAGCCCCGGGATAAGCCCTTCTCCGTCCAGGAGGTGAGCCGCATGGGAATACTGTATGAGAATTCGGGGGTCGCTGCCCAGTTAGTCTCGCGTGGCTCGGTGATGTGGAACCACCCTGATTGCCACCCCTTTACGGTCCCCACAAAAGAGCCTTCGAGCCAGGTGACCTTGGGCATCTTACCCACCATGGCGCCTCCGCACTCCGCTGGTTGGCCGCTGACCACTTTTGGTTTCACATTGAAAGTCTTCAGCCATAGGCCGAAGTGAGGTGGGATGCGGAGAAAGGCCTCGCACACAACAATAAATGCCGAGATGTTGAGGATGGAGTTGGGGGCCAAATCATGGAAATCCAGCCTATAATAGAACATAAGTCCGCGGACGAATGGGTGTAGGGGGAATCCCAGCCCGCAGACGAAATGGGAGAGAAATACCACCCTTTCCTGGGGCTCCGGGGTAGGGACGACCTGCCCCTTGGCCGGAAGCCGATGCGCGATGTCCTTGGACAAATATCCGGCCGCCCGGAGTTTCTTGATGTCTTCCTTCTTGACGGAGGAATCCATCCACTTGCCTCCCGTCTTGGACATGTTTGGAGTTTTCTTGCGGAGAAGGCGAAAGCTTGGGCGTTGGAGCTCGAGGATGGATGAGCAGAGGAAGCAGAAGGCGTGGGTGAGAAAGGGGAATTCTTATCCCTTTATAAAGGCAGATCATGAGCCTTCCCACATGCCTTAAAACTCGCTTATTTACCAAGCGCCGTGCTAATAGCTCGGTTGGGTTACCCACACCCATATTAATGAGTATACCATGGTAAGTGGACACGATCTCTACTTCGACAAGACGTGCCAATGAAACCGCCTCGGAAATCGTGTTGGGGAGGCTAATAAAACGGTTCGAATAATAATCGGTCCATGGTGTGATGTCACTCTATGAATAAACTGTCAGCAGATTAGATCCGTAAAATAGTATGCTCTCGACGGTGGTATGTGGAAATTGTTTTTGCAGAGCCGGACACAATTCTTGTGTTAAAGATCTATTTTGAAGTATTCGGAGAAGGAACCCGCCTTGCAATGCCGAAGACAATCTACACACCGGACTCAGTCGTCATTGAAGCCTGGTTCAGGGGCTACTGAGGGAGTCCTGGATTAGGGGGTCCTCGGATAGCCGGACTATATACTTTGGCCGGACTGTTGGACTATGAAGATACAAGATAGAAGACTTCGTCCCGTGTCCGGATGGGACTCTCCTTTGCGTGGAAGGCAAGCTTGGCGATTCGGATATGTAGATTCCCTTCTCTGTAACCGACTCTGTGTAACCCTAGCCTCCTTCGGTGTCTATATAAACCGGAGGGTTTAGTCCGTAGGACCAAGAAGAACAATCATAATCATAGGCTAGCTTCTAGGGTTAGCCTCACCGATCTCGTGGTAGATCAACTCTTGTAATACTCATATCATCAAGATCAATCTAGCAGGAAGTAGGGTATTACCTACATAGAGAGGGCCCGAACCTGGGTAAACATCGTGTCCCCCGCCTCCTGTTACCATTAGCCTTAGACGCACAGTTCGGGACCCCCTACCTGAGATCCGCCAGTTTTGACACCGACACCGACAATGACTTTTCTCCTACGTTGAGAACAAAGTATGTTCGGGTTTCCGAGCTCGGACGACCGGACTCCCGTCTTCTAGAAGACACTTCTTGTCCTCCGAACATGGAATCAGGCGTTGAGCCTAAAAACGCACCGGATGCTCCAGAACCCAGGCCTGTAACCTCGAAAATTCTTCAGAATCCAGACTTCTCAGTGGGTCAAGGTTCGGATTTGAAACTGCCCACCCACCACAAGCAATACTCCCCAAGAAACTCCGGTCCTCCGGACATATGCATGCGGCAGCAGCCTCAAGAAATAGTCCACCAATTTTGGGCTAGATTCCTACTTGTTAAAAACAAGATCAAGGATTGTTGTGAAGACAACGCGATCTCGGTATTTTGCAACAATCGCACGGATGAGGGAATCCTTAATGCCCTCAACCGCCATCGTGTACTGCACTTTGCCGATTTGGCAAACGTAGTACAGAAGTACTGCACAATGGAAAGCGCCTGGAAAACTCGGACAGCCCGCTGGGAACCACGGGCCTTTGGGACATCTCCCGGACGGGCAAAAAGGATGCACCCTCGCGGAGCACCTAATCATCATCCCGTGGACAAGAAAATCAAGCCCTTCACAGGTCATAGAACGGTCTTCGAGGAATGGCTCAACAAGCCCTGTCAAATTCACATAACGCCAGACACCGAACCAACGCACAGCCTCCGAGCTTATTGGATACTCCGGCAAGTGGCCAAGAGCGGCGAGGGTATCCTCACCAACAACACTTCAGAGAATTACTCTTCAGGTGACAATGATCCCAAAGTATTCACGGTCTTTGAGATCTTTTTGTTGGCATCCTGGATATGGCGTATCCAGACTTGCCTGCCTGCAGCCTGTGGCATGGCTCATTAGTGGCCCAGTACAGCCCGTCTTCATCAACCCAAGTTCAAGACCCTCGCGAGGGGCCAATCCTTGTGGGGCGGACAACGCAAGGCCTCCCCAGGGGCGGCCTCACCAGGAAGGCTCGCGAGGAGACGGAGAGATCAAGGCAAGGAGTACCTCGCGAGGTGCGCATGACGCAAGCCATGACGATCAAGACCAGGCGGGCGCCGGCCGGCGCAATGTCCTTGTTTCCTCTTTGGTGCAAAGGGGGCAAGCGCAGGCACAGAGTACCGAGGCATCAAGCAAAGGTTTCCATACCGGTGCAACAAGACCAGGACCAGGAGGACGGCAAGACAAAGGTCATTGTGGAGCCCAAGATGGCGTCATCACCAGTGCCTTTGGCAGTTGAAGACCACCTTCAGTTAGGATAGCTTGTACTGGTTGTCCCCCTTCAAATCCCGCCATTGTGGAATCCCTTCCCGCTCAATATTTGGGAAGAGGACCAAGGCCTCTATAAATAGGACTAGCCACCACCATAGAGAGGGACGGATCCATTCGGACCAGAACCAACCACACCAGCACAAGAACACCTCTCCTCACAAGGCTGTTCTTCCCTTGTACCGTTCCTCACCAGCCCAAGAGGCAATCCACACACCACACACTGGAGTAGGGTATTACACCACAATGGTGGCCTGAACCAGTATAAATCTCGTGTCCCTTGTGTTGTTCATCTTGCTAGCTTAGAATCGTGGCGAGGTTGTGGGAGTGGATCGGCATGGAGAAGATCTCCGCGCGCACCCCAGAGTTCGAACCTTAAGGGTTTTACCGGAACCCGATATCCGACATTTGGTGCGCCAGGTAGGGGTGCACCGGAATCTTCTCTCCACTAGCCTATGTCCCATCGCTTCGTCGCACCCATGGCGGACGCTCGCCGTGCTCGTGCTGAGCACCGGGCTGCTCTCGCCGCCCACGTCGCCCAGACGGCTCCCATCGGTGGGGCTCCTCGTTGTTCTCCATCGCGTGCCACCCAAGCCACCACCGGCCCGACGGGGAACGAGCAGCAAGCATCTTCGCTGCATCCTTCGGTGCGGCGGGAAGGCCGCACCGCCACTCCGTCGCTGACCCCAGCCGGCTCATCGTATCACGCTCGCCGCGCCTCCGCGGACGCGCACGCCACGCTGCTCCTAGCATGTGAGCTCCTGCACTACCACCCCATCGACGACCTCTACGAGGAGTGGCTCGCTCATATCACCGAGCTTGTCAGCGCCGCAGGGGGCTCTCCGGTGCAGTCCCTCTCCCTGCCTCGCCCTCCGTCCTGCATGGGCGATGCGGCTCAGGGGGTGCCTCCGCCACCTCCTCCCTAAGAAGGCACCTTGGCTCCAAGGCGCGCGGCTCCTGGGTGCGACCCACCGTGTCCGGCGCCCGCGCAGCAAGAAAGAAGCTGTCAAGAAATCCCTCGGCCTCAAGAGGGCGCTCGCATGCTCCCCAGACATGTGCGGCAAGACTGCATCCCTGCGCCAGCATGCCAAGACCCTATGCTACCACAGGCGGCAGTGCGCGAGAACCATCAAGAGAAGGCCCCGCGTCTGCAAAGCGCTCCGGTGGCCACGGCAGGATGCCGCGCCTTCACCGCCGAGCTGCGTAGCGTCGCCTGGCCCGTCAAGTTCAAGCCGGACCTGCCTCCTCGCTACGACGGCACCATCGACCCCGCGGAGTTCCTGCAGCTCTACGAGCTGGGCATCAAGGCGGCAAGTGGAGACGAAAAGGTCATGGTGAACTGGTTTCCCATGGCGCTCAAGGACAGTGCCCGCACCTGGCTCCTGAACCTGACTCCCGGCTTGATCTCTTCCTGGGACAAGATGCGCAGCCGCTTCATCGCCAACTTCCAGGGCACCCGCAACCGCCCACCGGCCGTGGGTGACCTGCACTGCACCAAGCAGCAGCCCGGAGAGACTCTGCAGAAGTACAACCAGCGCTTCAACAATGCCCGCCTCAAGATTCCCAGGGTAACAGAGGAGGCCATCATCTCAGTGTTCTCCGATGGCATCCGCGATGTCAAGATGAAGGAGGAACTCGCCATTCACGAGGACCTGTGCACATCTCTGGAGCTATTCAACCTGGTGACCAAGTGCGCAAGAGCTGAGGAGGGATGTCTCTCCCTCCTCGAGCTTCCAGCTGCTGACCTAGAGGAGAAGAAGGCCAAGGCCAAGGACGTGAAGCGTAATGGAGCAGCCGTGCTCGCGGCAGAGCCAGACATGAAGCGCGATAGGGACTAGCTGGATTCGTCCAAGGGCAGCTGATTCTGTGCCTACCACAACCTCTACACCCACAACACCAATGAATGCTAGGAGCTCAGTGCCGTTCGAGATGGACACATCGGTCGATGCCCCGAGCGCAACGACCGGGGCTACGGCCAAGGAGGAGGAAGAGGCAGAGGACGATGGGACGACCGAGGCCCTCGCCAGGAGTGGCGTGACTGACCTCAAGAGGATCGCTGGCAGGACCAGCCCCGCGAGGGAGCTTGGAGGGATCAGCCTCGCGAGGATCGCCTCCAAGGCAACACATGTCTTCCTCCACTGTCGCCGCCAAGAATGAATGATGACCACCACCAGGACGAGGGGGCTGGGGGCTTCCAGGAGCCGCGGGCTGTCGCTTGCATCCTGGGTGGTGCCCAGGCCCCAGCCTCTCAGCGCATCTTCAAGCAGTTTGCTCGCGAGGTGAATGTAGTCCTCCCCAAGCTCGAGGCCACACGCCCGCTCAGATGGTCCATGTGCGCCATCATTTTCAGCTCAGCAAACCAACTCAACTGTGCGGCCACAGCTGGCGTCCTCCCAATGCTCTGCTCCCTAGTCATCAGCAATGTGCAAGTTACCAGGACTCTCATCGATGGCAGTGCAGGCCTCAACGTCCTGTTCGTCGAGATGTTCGACAACCTTAAAGTGCCATATGATCAGCTCCAGCCTACCAAGCCTTTCTCCCGAGTTACTGACGGCTCCAGCACTTTGATAGGGACGGTTCGCCTCCCCGTCACTTTTGGATAGTGCAACAACTACTGAACCGAGCTCATCGACTTTGATGTCGCCCATATTCGCCTGCCATACAATGCCATCCTCGGGTATCCGGCCCTGGCCAAGTTCATGGCGGTGACCCACCATGGCTACAATGTCCTCAAGATGCCAGGAAGCAATGGGGTTATCACGGTCCCCTGCGAAGAGAAGGATGCGGTGTGCTTGCTCGAGCATGCCTTTCAGGCAGCATCAATTGAAGACCCGGATTGCAAGAGTGAGAACCCTCCTGAGGTAGCTCCCAAGAAGAAGAAAACATCGCCCAGCTCTAGGCCTCCGGAGGTTAGCATCTCCGGAAGTGTCGCATCAAGATCTGCGCCCGTGCAAGGGGCGCCTTCCTCCATCGCATAGGAAGGCACGCCTAGCGCCCTCCTCGGGCAGGGCTCTGGGGCTCTCTTCTGGAGGGCCTCAGACTTTGCCAAGATCACGAGGGAGGCGCTCGGGCACCACTTGGAGGCGTGCTTCGCGACACGTTTCCCTCAGGAAGGCATGGGGGAAGGAAGGCCCACCCTCAGGAGTTTATCACTAAGATCACCCAAGAGCTTCAGGAACCAAGAGTCGTACGTGGCGATCGCTGCCTGCCTGGCGTAGCTCCCCATCCAGGCGAGGATGGCGGGCTGCGCGTCTGCATCGACTTACTGGGGCTCAACCGAGCCGCATCTCAGGAGCGCCTATGGCCTTTGCACGTGGGACATTGCGAGGGTCCGCCGCACAACTACGTTCATATGCCTTTTGGACTGCCGAACACGGTTGCTTCTCACCAGCGCCATCTGCGGGGCATTCTGGCGGCTCAGGAGGCCAGGCATCACGAGGTTCTGGTGGAGATGGAGGTGGTCCTCAGGGAACCACCCGGCCCCCCAGAGCCTCCCGAGGCTCAGGGCTTTGGTGGCTCGTGAGGGCCGGCCTCTTCACCACGCATCTTCAGCTACTCCAACACCCCTCCATCCGCAACGAAATCAGGTGACATTTTCCAAGTTCATTTCAGCTGGGAGTGCCCCCAGGGCCGCATCATTCCTAGGCCGCATGGGTTTGTCCCTGCGGCATGTATCCCTTTTGCTTATGTCTTTAGCTTACCTTGCCAGGGGGCGCCCCTCGGGCTGCATCATCCCCTAAGCCACTCGGGCCTGACCCAGTGGCATGTACCCCTCCTGCTTTTTATCTAAGCTGATTTGCCTTTCATGCTTAACCTGTCTGTGATTATCATCTGCTCGATTGGCACCTACCACTGGACCTGCTTACGTTGGCACGGCGCTTGCGCATGGGTCCGTCCCCGCAACGCTGACAAATCTGAGTGGTCGAGCTCTGGCCCACGGCAGCCCCGCAAGCGTCACCTCACCAGGCCCTCAGTGCCCTCGCCACTCTGAGAGCAACCAATGGCCGGCCGGCAATCATAATGGCGATCCGTGCGTCTCTCATGTTGGTTTACAGGACCCCCCTGAGGCCAACAGCGGGTGGCATCACAAGCTCTCTCTCTCTCTCTCTCTCTCTCTCTCTCTTTCCCGAGCGATCCGCTTGCACGTTAAAAGGGGGGCTCCTGAGCATCGCGACTCAGGAGCTCTTACTGGCTCTCTAGCCCTCACCCCTGGCCTTGACCACGGCATCGTGACCTGGCATACCAGTGGCGGCTGAGCACGCTCGAGGGCCGGGACCTGAGGACGTAGAGCGCTACGGAGGATATGGGAAGGAGAGGAGAAGCTCGCCAAGGCCTAATCCAACTGCATCCCAGCTGCCGACGCCCAAGTCCGGCGCAGCACGATGGGATGACTCCAAGCCTTCGAGATAAGTTTCTCGCCTGCAATGACTAATTGATGTTGCCCAAAATCTCCACATAGATACGGCACTGTGACGGCAATGTTGCCTTCCTTTCTCATCTCTCTGCAGCTGCTTGTGCGCTAAAGGGAACCTCCTGAGCATCGCGCCTCAGCGGCTCTTACTGGACCTCGGGCCGCTCACCTCCTGGCCTTGACCACGGCATTGCGACCTGGCATACCAGCGATGGCTGAAGCCTGTCTGGGGACCGAGACCTCTCAGCGTAGAGCACCGAGTCGTCGAGAGATCAGAAAGGGGGAACCAAGCCGGGATAGGACAGACATTCACACCATTTCATAATAAGGATAATATCAGCAAAAGATATCGCGGACCCTTTACACGCCCCCGCAGGGTATTTTCCTGATTCCTTGCAAGGAACAAAAGACACGAATCCTAAGGAGCCCTAACTACACACGCCTCCATGGCTGATGCCATCATCAACAGTGGGCCACGGGAGGCCGACGGTCACCCCATCCAGACCAGCTGCGCCGGTGCCCTGACGTAGTCGCCTTGCTCCGGGTGCGACGCGAGCTCGGGGGCACGTAGCTGTCGTCGCTTGTCTCCGGAGTCACGAGGAGCTCGGGAGAGTCGCTTGACTCCCAAGCATCTCCGCTGCTACCTGAGGAGTCATTGGGGAGTGAGTTGCAGGCCCAGCCCTTGCCACCTCGGTGTCTTGACTGCTTCCTCTGGGGCAGCACTCTAGCCGGCGGCCTTCTGCGTCGAAGACCTTGAAGAGCATCAAGGAGGCGCCATCGTATTCAAAGTGAATTACGAGGGCGCCCCCTGTTCGGCAGACCCGGGCAACCTCGCCCCAGCCTCGGGTCATGAAGACCTTGCCCGAAGTGATGACTTCGACCTCCGCCCCGGTCGCCGGGGTGCCGCAGTCAGCATGCTGCAGCCAAAGCTCGAGAGCCCCCCTCGGCGGCATCTCGAAGGCTAAGGATGGAGGGAAGCGGATCCAGGTGCTTAGATGCATCGCAGCGTGGAGCACAAGCTCACGAGAGGAGTCCGCAGCGTGGACTCCAGGAGTGACAGCACGCGCCGCCGTGGCTCGTCGGCCTCGCCTGCGTCGCGGGCGGTGACACTCGTCGTCCCTTTCTTCAAGGCCCTCTGCCCGGTGCAGGGGTAGCGGGAACCCGGGAGGTGGACACTCGTACCAAGGTCTCATCATCTCCGGCCACGCGACCTCATCGCAGCGGCGCGGGGCTGGACATTTCTTCGGCGGGAGCGGGTCGGGGCCCTCCCGGGGGGCCTTTCCTTTCTCTGTGGCTGAGAACCGGCAGATCGGCGCCATTGGCGTCAAGAGTGGAGGAAGAGCAAGAGAGAAGAAGCAGGCAGAGCAATGCGAGATGGACAACGGGGGCTCACGCCTCTCCGTACTTATAGCCCAGAGGAGGCCAACTGTCGGCCTCCACAATCGCAGGTAATGATGGCTCTTTGTTGCATGCAGCAGGCACTCATCAAATTGGGCGGTTGCCGAGGCAGCGTGGGGAAGCGGAGACGCCCACGTCCAATCAGTCACCACGCGTCAACCAAGGCCTCAGGCTGTTGGGGCCCGTGGCCCTCCGCACTTGCCCTTTGGCTTCACCACTAAGCCAAGTCCGAGTACGCCTTGGGCCCGGGGGCTACTATCGGCGTCCTAGATATGGGGTATCCAGACTTGCCTGCCTGTGGCCTGTGGCGTGGCTCATCAGTGGCCCAATACGGCTGATGACCCACAAGTATAGGGGATCTATTGTAGTCCTTTCGATAAGTAAGAGTGTCGAACCCAACGAGGAGCAGAAGGAAATGACAAGCGGTTTTCAGCAAGGTATTCTCTGCAAGTACTGAAATAAGTGGTAACAAATAGTTTTGTGATAAGATAAATTGTAACGAGCAACAAGTAACAAAAGTAAATAAAGTGCAGCAAGGTGGCCCAATCCTTTTTTTAGCAAAGGACAAGCCTGGACAAACTCTTATAATAGGAAAAGCGCTCCCGAGGACACATGGGAATATCGTCAAGCTAGTTTTCATCACGCTCATATGATTCACGTTTGGTACTTTGATAATTTGATATGTGGGTGGACCAGTGCTTGGGTACTGCCCTTACTTGGACAAGCATCCCACTTATGATTAACCTCTATTGCAAGCATCCGCAACTACAACAAAAGTATTAAGGTAAACCTAACCATAGCATGAAACATATGGATCCAAATCAGCCCCTTACGAAGCAACGCATAAACTAGGGTTTAAGCTTCTGTCACTCTAGCAACCCATCATCTAATTATTACTTCCCAATGCCTTCCTCTAGGCCCAAATAATGCTGAAGTGTTATGTAGTCGACATTCACATAATACCACTAGAGGCTAGACAACATACATCTCATCAAAATATCGAACGAATACCAAATTCACATGACTACTAATAGCAAGACATCTCCCTTGTCCTCAGGAACAAACGTAATTACTCACAAAGCATATTCATGTTCATAATCAGAGGGGTAATAAAGTGCATAAAGGATCTAAGCATATGATCTTCCACCAAATAAACCAACTAGCATCAACTACAAGGAGTAATCAACACTACTAGCAACCTACTAGCACCAATCCCGGACTTGGAGACAAGAATTGGATACAAGAGATGAACTAGGGTTTGGAGATGAGATGGTGCTGGTGAAGATGTTGATGGATATTGCTCTCTCCCGATGAGAGGAGCGTTGGTGATGACGATGGTGGTGATTTCCCCCTCCCGGAGGGAATTGTCCCCGGCAGAACAGCTCTGCCAGAGCCCTAGATTGGTTCCACCAAGGTTCCGCCTCGTGGCGGCGGAGTCTCATCCCGAAAGGTTCCCTCTTATTTTTTTCTCATCGAAAGACTTCATATAGGAGAAGATGGGCGTCGGAGAGCCACCAGGGGCCCACGAGGTAGGGGGCGCACCCAGGGGGGCGCCCCCCACCCTCGTGAGCAGGGTGTGGGCCCCCTGGCGTTCATCTTTGGCGACGATTTTTCTTTATTTACTTTAAGGTATTCCGTGGAGTTTCAGGACTTTTGGAGTTGCATAGAATAGGCCTTCAATATTTGCTCCTTTTCCAGCCCAGAATTCCAGCTGTCGGCATTCTCCCTCTTCATGTATTCCTTGTAAAATAAGAGAGAATAGCCATAAGGATTGTGACATAACGTGAAATAACAGCCCATAATGCAATAAATATTGTCACAAAAGCATGATGCAAAATGGACATATCAACGGCCCATCTTCATCAACCCAAGTTCAAGACCCTTGCGAGGGGCCAAGCCTCACGGGGCAGACGACGCAAGGCCTCCCCAGGGGCGGCCTCACCAGGCAGGCTCGTGAGGAGGCGGAGAGATCAAGGCAAGGAGTACCTCGCGAGGTGCGCATGACGCAAGCCATGACGATCAAGACCAGGCTGGCGCCAGGCGGGTGCCGGCCGGTGCAGTGTCCTTGTTTCCTTTTTGGTGCAAAGGGGGCAAGTGCAGCCGCAGAGTACCAAGGCATCAAGCAAAGGTTTCCATACCGGTGCAACAAGACCAGGACTAGGAGGACGGCAAGACGGAGGTCATCATGGAGCCCAAGACGGCGTCATCACCAGTGCCTTTGGCAAGCGAAGACCACCTTTAGTAAGGATAGCTTGTACTGGATGTCCCCCTTTAAATCCCGCCATTGTGGAATCCCTTCCCGCTCAATATTTGGGAAGAGGACCAAGGCCTCTATAAATAGGACTAGCCACCACCATAGAGAGGGACGGATCCATTCGGACCAGAACCAACCACACCAGCACAAGAACACCTCTCCTCGTGAGGTTGTTCTTCCCTTGTACCGTTCCTCACCAGCCCAAGAGGCAATCCACACACCACACACTGGAGTAGGGTATTACACCACAATGGTGGCCTGAACCGGTATAAATCTCATGTCCCTTGTGTTGTTCATCTTGCTAGCTTAGAATCGCGGCGAGGTTGTGGGAGTGGATCGGCAGGGAGAAGATCTCCGCGCGCACCCCAGAGTTCGAACCTTAAGGGTTTTGCCGGAACCCGATATCCGACACTTTTCATCAAACAGTCGGTGCAAAAGGGCGCTCCGTGACCTCGCCGAAGTCTGCCAGGTGGCAGCAGTAAATCCTTGGAATGATACGGCGATCACCTTCAACTCTGATGATGAACCAAGATCCCGCTCAGTCCGGGTACCAGCCGCTTTGGTCCTCAACCCAATTGTGGACGGTTTTCGGCTCACCAAAGTACTAATGGACGGCGACAGCTGACTGAACCTCATCTATGAGGATACGCTCAATAAAATGTAATTGGACAGGAGCCTCATTGAGCAAAGTACCACAACCTTTCGAGGTATTATACCCAGTCGAGAAGCAAGATGCTCAGGAAAAATTAAACTCAACATGGTATTTGGCACGCTGGAAAACTATAGGTCCGAAGAGTTACTCTTCCATGTGGCACCCTTTAACAGAAGGTATCACACCTTGCTGGGGCAGGATGCATTCACACGTTTCCAAGCCATACTCCATTACGGGTATATGAAGCTCAAAATGCCCGGGCCCAATGGAATTGTCAATATCACGAGTGATCCGGACATAACACTCTGTGCTGAAAACAAAACCGCTTCTTTGGCCCTTGAAGCATTATCTGAGGCCCTCGTGGCCGAAGAATTGACCACTCTACACTCTACAGTTGATAGGGACGATTTAATCCTCGATAAGAGACCCAAATCTACTTCCTTCAAGCCAGCAGATGAAATAGTCAAATTTCAAGTCCACCCGACAGACCCCAAGAAAACAGCTTCCATTGGGGCACAGCTGGATCCGACGGTGGACGCCACATTATGCACATTCCTGCGTGAGAACTGGGACATTTTTTCCTGGCACCCTTCGGATATGCTAGGTATCCCACGAAGACTGGCCAAGCATAGTCTCAATATACTGAAAGGATACAAACCAGTCAAGCAAACTCTGCGCCAATTCTCTGAACCCAAATGACAGACTATGGGGGAGGAACTAGCCAGTCTACCTGAAGCCGGGTTTATAAGAGAGATCAAACATCCGGACTGGCTAGCAAACTTGGTCATGGTACCCAAGAAGGATAAATCTTGGCGCATGTGTGTAGATTTCAAAGACCTTAATAAGGCTTTCCCTAAGGACCCCTTCCCACTACCTCGAATTGACCAGATTATTGACGCAACCGTAGGACACGATTCCTTGTGCTTTCTTGACACATACTCCGGATACCATCAAATTAAGATGAAAGAATCAGACCAAGCCGCAACGACATTCATCACTTTGTATGGGCCCTTCTGCTTTAACACTATGCCTTTCGGGCTCAAGAACACCAGCGTAACTTACCAACGCATGATTCAAACCCGCCTGGAAAAGCAAATCAGCAAAACTGTGGAGGCATATATAGATGATGTCGTCATCAAAACCAAGCATGTCGAATCATTGGTGGATGACTTACGCCTTACATTCAACAACCTCCGAGCATATGACATACGGCTCAATCCGGAAAAATGTGTTTTTGGTGTTCCAGCCGGAAAGCTGCTGGGGTTTATCATCTCCAATAGAGGAATCGAAGCAAACCAGCTAAAATCCGAGCCTTGTCATAGTTGGCAACACCAACAGGCCTCAAACAGGTCCAAAAACTCGCTGGGTTCATGGCAGCTTGGAGCCGTTTTATCTCTAGACTAGGGGAAAAGGCGTTGCCATTATATTGCCTGCTCCGCCGCACTGACAACTTCGTGTGGACAGATGCCTCCACAGCCGGACTGGAAGAAATAAAAGCTCTGTTAGCAAATAACCCAATCCTGGCTGCACCAAACGTCGGAGAACCGATGTTACTCTACATATTGGCAACTCACCAGGTGGTGAGTGCAGTGCTCGTCGTAGAACAAGCTGAAGAGGGACATAAATTCCCACTTCAAAAACCAGTATATTATGTATCAACGGTCCTTACACCATGCAAATCCTGATACCCACATTATCAAAAGATAGCATATGCGATCTTTATGGCCTCCCGCAAGCTGCGGCACTACTTTCAAGAGTGCTCGATCACAGTGGCTTCCGAAGTACCACTTAACGATATCATAAACAATCAGGACGCCACCGGCCGGATTGTCAAATGGGCCATTGAGCTCTTACCATTTGAAATAATATACAAGCCATGCCGAGCTATCAAATCTCAGGTGTTGGCCGACTTCGTTGCCGAATGGACATAGGCCGAACTCCCTAAAGAATACGGCACATATTCCAACCGGGTGATGCACTTCGACGGCTCTAAAATGTTAGCAGATTGGGGGCTGGTGTCGTCTTGACATCCCCCATAGGAGACACAGTCAGTTGTGTGCTCCAAATAATGTATACAGACTC
Source organism: Triticum aestivum (assembly GCF_018294505.1). Taxonomy (NCBI): domain Eukaryota; kingdom Viridiplantae; phylum Streptophyta; class Magnoliopsida; order Poales; family Poaceae; genus Triticum; species Triticum aestivum. The sequence continues at coordinate 601,770,924 of NC_057801.1, forward strand.
TAACAATGCAGCCGAATACGAGGCCCTATTGCACGGTCTCCGGATGGCCGTCTCCATGGGCATACAACACCTCCAAGTACATGGGGACTCAAACCTTGCAATATCTCAGATAAATGGAGACTCTAACACAAAATATTCGAAGATGGCGGCTTACCGCAACGCTGTACTCAAAATATCAGCTCGGTTTGAAGGGCTCGAGTTTCATCATGTGGCTCGAGAGAGAAATCAAGCTGCAGACATACTTGCTCGCATGGGCGCCAAACGCTACCCCGTCCCGCCTAACACCTTCTTGGAGAGGCTCTTCAAGCCATCCCTTGTGTGGCGGGACGGCAGCGGCAACACCGTTCTAGAACAATCATACCCCCAGATGCCAAACACAGTTCCAATATCGTCGGGGGTTCTGGCACCGAGATAACACCATCGGATCACAAAATCATGGTTGTAATTGCCCCGTGGACTGAACCGTTCCTCACCTACCTTACTAGGAATGAGCTCCCTGATGACCAGATGGAGGCCCGTCGCATTGTTCGACGCTCGAAGGCCTACAAAGTCCATGAGGGGGAACTATACAAGAAAAGTACCACCAGAGTACTCCAAAGGTGCATCTCCGAAGAAGAAGGACGATAGCTCTTGGCTGAAATACACGCCGGTCTTGGTGGCCATCACGCTGCAGCTTGGGCCCTTGTAAGTAAGGCCTTCCGTATGGGTTTCTTTTGGCCCACGGCCCGAGCAGACGCACAAGACCTCGTACAACGATGTGTTGGATGCCAGCTTTTCACCAATCAAAGCCATATGCCGCCCATTCCTTACGAACAATCCCCATTACTTGGCCTTTTTGGTCTGGGGGCTAGACATGATCGGACCCCTTAAAGGGGGAAGCCATAAGAAGAAATATTTACTGGTTATGGTCGACAAGTTCACTAAGTGGATAGAAGCCAAACCAGTCAAAACGGCCGAAGCCGGACTGGTTATAGACTTCATTTCTGGTGTTGTACACCATTATGGTGTCCCGCATAGTATCATTACTGACAATGGTTCTAACTTTACGGCCGATGAGGTGAAAACCTGGTGCGCTAATTTGGTCATCAAGCTCGATTACGCCTCCGTATATCACCCTCAGACAAACGGTCAGGTCAAACGGGCTAACGGCTTGATAATGAGCGGCATTAAACCCATACTAGTGCGATCATTGCGTGAGTCAGACAAGCACTGGGTTGAAGAACTCGATTCTGTACTCTAGGGGCTGCGTACCACGCCCAATCGCATGACCGGATACACACCTTTTTTCATGGTGTACATTGCCGAGGCAGTATTGCCTTGCGACATTATTCATGACTCACCTCGAGTGCGCATGTATGAAGAGAGAGAGGCCGAGCTCGACTAGCAGGACGATCTGGACGGCTTGGAGGAGGAGCGCGACGTCGCGAAGGCCCGTTCCACATTTTACCAACAACAAGCTCGGCGATATCAAAGCAGGGAAGTACGGGCAAAGACTTATAATGTCGATGAGCTCGTCCTATGCCTACCAGAGAAGAAAAAGGAAAAGCTCAAGCCCAGAAGGGAGGGTCCCTTCATCATAGATGAAGTCCTCACTAGAGGAGCCTATCGCCTCCGCAATGCTTCAGATAATCATTTGGAACCAAACCCATGGAACGCTGCTCAGCTCCGAAGATTCTATGCATAAGGTCACACTTATACCTTTTTCGTCTTTTCTTTTCTCCCTCTCCCCCTTTTTTCTCTCTTTTTCGTTTTTGTATGACTTCTACCAGTGTTCGGATAAACCGCATACTCGAGGGATATACATCATTGAATGTACATACCCCATAATACCTGGGGGCTTCTTTTCACAGAAGCTTATTGTGATTATTATTTTGGAGCGTCAAGCTGACTGTATAAATGTGTTGTCTACTCATACGTCTTGCCTTCGCCATTATATGCACCTTTATGACTTAAGTTTTTGCCAAGCTAGGTTGCCTGGCTCCTGTGCTTATGCCCTATGTTCCCGCTTGTTCGGCTAGGGCATAAAGGGAGCACCTCTGTGATTGTTACAGCTAGGTTATTTGGACGTCTACCTCAGACGGGTGAAGCCGAAAGCTAGCATTCTTAAGGTAATAATCGGTCGGCGGACAAGAGACGAACTGCCCTCCTTGCAATATGCGCCCCCAAATTATAATGCGTACTATGATTTCTCGCACCACAGCTTATGCATGATCAAAAACGCATGCTGGCCCAGGGAAAGGAACCCTTAATGGAACTATTCTCTCTGGAAAATGCTTCTTACGATCAAATGTAATATAACATAACTCCCCGAATACAACTTGTCTGTTTAAGCAACTATGATCAGACTACCTAGTTTCCGAACATGCCTTGGTGTTTACCAATGGTATAAATATCCGGAAACACTCCAAACCTCAGGTTCTGGAGGTCGAAGCGGAAAGTCTGCCATGACAATTGTTTTACAATTCGGCTGGAGATAAATTTGTTGATAAAGTACACTACTACTTGGACTCAAAAACTTCCTCTTCCTTTAGACCCTCTAGTAGGTTGTCTAGTTTACAATCCTGTTGAGAAAAATTAGCGGCTGTTTTCACTTGGTCGTACACTAAGCTAACATAAATTTCTTATCCATCTGGTCCCCAAGGTGTGACCCGAGCCATATGATTCAGATTAAGCTTGGTATACCGTGTTTTCACCATGGCCCAGGCTTCTCGGGCTGTCAGGACCCCGATCCTAAGTCACACCGATCTAGCATGTAACACATCATATCACTTTGCGGCCTCACGCACGGTATTCCCACGGGTGCCACCTTACCTGGCCCGGGACCGTTTGCGCCTTTTGGCTCACGTATATGATAGTGTTGCTAGCATCCATATGACAAAGAACCCGGGCTGACATGGCTAGTCGTGAACCCAAAGTGGCACTAACTTACAGGGACAGGCATACATGACCCAACAACGAACGTGTCGGTCATCAGCGAGTGAATCCGGGCTGTAGCAACTGGGCTAGCAGGACTCCAGTAAACCGGGCTGTAGCAGGCTAGCAGGACTCCGGTAGACACCGCGTGATATTTCCCCGAAGGGACAGACACAGGAACGAAGAAGGACACATGCCGGCCAGCCTAAGTGTTCCGGAGCAGTAGCAAGCTACCAAGGCTCAGTGGAAGCACTAGGAGACATTTCCCGGTAAGAGAGGCTACCAAGGATAAACAACTAGGTTGTCAGATCCCACACATACCAAGCATTTCAATAACATACACACAATATGCTCGATATGTGCAAATACAACATGGCATCACAACATGACTCTACGACTCAAGTATTCTATTCAATAGGCTTCGAGGAGCGAGATATTACAATCATGGGTCTCATGACCCAACAATCAGAGCATACAAGTCAAAGCACATGCGGAAGCTTAACATGTCTGAGTACAGACATCTACAAATGAAAAAGGCTGAGAAGCCTGACTATCTACCAGATCCTGCCGAGGGCACAAGATCGTAGCTGAGGTAACAAGCTAAACATCGAAGTCCACGCGGAATTACTAGCGAGACTGAAGTCTCTCTGCAAAAACGTAAAATAGGCAAACGTGAGTACAAATGTACCCAGCAAGACTTACATCAGAACTAACTACATATGCATCATTATCAACAAAGGGGGTGGTGGAGTTTAACTGCAGCAAGCCAGCTTTGACTCGGTGGCTAACCTGAACTACGACTGCAAGTAACTCTTTTGAGGTGGCGCACACGAGTCCACATATTCACCATATCAATACACCACTATGGATCCGCTCCCGTCTCCCTACGAGAACGTCATCCATAGCACTCACACTTATCTTGCGCATTTTAGAGTATCCACTTTCACTTGTCTATGAACTGTACAGGCAACCCAGAAGTCCTTTACCGCGGACACGGCTATTCGAATGGATGATGTTAACCCTGCAGGGGTGTACTTCTTCACGCACGCTCTCACCACTTACCACCGTTTACACGACATGTACTCGGCAACCTTCAAGCGGAAGCCCAGCGAGAGTGTCGGCCACGACCTGACTAACCACACAAGTCTCTCGTCCAGGTTTATCGCCTATTCGGGTTCCATCCGCAAGGAGATCCGGCTGGGGTGTCGCTCACGTCCCCAAACGATGTGTGCAGGGTTCCCAAGCCCACCATCCGGGTGCCACTTGGTACACCGGGCCACTGTGCCTAGTCTGTCCCAAGCCCACCTGTACCGGGTGCCACTTGGTAGACTACTAACACTACCTACAAACACCAGAAACTAGTTGCAACTCCTGGACAGAGATCAAGTTGATTAATAAGTCGAGAGGGGCACTTAAGCATTCCAATGCGTGGTAGTAGCTGTTCATGGATCACAAACACAGAACTCAGTTCCTGAGGACGGCTTCAATGAGACAACCCACCATGTACTCCTACATGGCCTCTCACCGCTACCTTTACCAAATCGTGTTCACACATTTAGCTCACACACAGTAGGACATGCTTACACACCTCCAATTCATCCCCGATGAATCAGACCGGACTCAACTCTAAGCAGTAGCAGGCATGACAAACAAGCATGAATGAGTAGGCACAACAGGGCTCAAACAACTCCTACTCATGCTAGTGGGTTTCATCTATTTACTGTGGCAATGACAGGTCATGCAGAGGATAAAGGGGTTCAGCTACTGCAACAAGTAACAGATGAATCGTTGTTGTCCTAATGCAGTAAAAGAGAGCAGGAGCGAGAGAGTGGGATTGTATCAGAATGAACAAGGGGGTTTTGCTTGCCTGGCACTTCTGAAGATAATATAGTTCTTCATCGGTGTCATCGATCACATTGTCGGTACACGTTTACTGAGAGGGGACAAGCACCGGCAAACAAAGAAGAAACACAATCAATGCAATGCAACAATATGATGCATGAATGTGACATGGCAATATGTTGTGGTTTGTGCTAATGCAACTAAAACCAGATTAAATGGAGTTGGTTTGAATCCAAGATTCAAATTCAAACTCCACATGTGGTTATTTAAATGCCATTTAACTGAATTGTCCTAAAAAGTAGTCATAAGTTGTTCTAACATGCATGAAAATAGTACAGATGGATAGATTGGATTTTTCTGATAATTTTTCATATATAAATTATTTAATTTGGAGTTACCGATTAATTTCTATGAATTTTTGAAGTTTTGGATATTTTCTGGAATTTCCTGAATTAAAATTAATCCAGAAAATGAGTTATGGCGTCAGCACTACCTCACTATGACGTCAGCAGGTCAACTGTGGTTGACCAGGTCAAACCTGACGTGCGGGGTCCACACGTCAATGACACAGGGCAAGAACAGAGACTGACCAGTGGGTCCAGGTCAATGTTGACGTGGCAGGGTCAAACTGATACGTGGGACCGGCTATATTAATAACCTAAACTAAACAGGGAGTAAATCAGGTTTTGATTAGGGCACGGGGCCCATATGTCAGTGAGGGAGGGGGTTAATTAGCTGGGTCGTTAGTGACTAATGACAGCGCCTCGTCGACTTCGCCGGAGTTACACTGGCAACGACCAAAACGACGGCGGCTCGGCTCGGATTTGAGCTACGGGTGGTGGTTTTGCGAGCTGAGGGCACCAGGGAGTAGCTCTTGCTCGTCTGCATCCAAAGGACCGGATGGGAGGCCGCGGAGTGGCTGGTAGCAGCGCCGGCGGCGAGCAAGGCGGCTGTCGGAGCTACGGCTCCATGGGCGCGAGGACTGCAGCACGCTAGCGAGCGAGATGATGGCCGCGTTGGGCTCCTGGGAGCTCCCTGAGAACGCCTGTGTGCTCTGGTTAGCCAGGCGGGGCTGCTACCGACGGTAATGACAGACGCAACGCCAGCGAGCTTCGATGACGGCGGGGAACGGCACTACGGCACGGGGGCGAGCAAATGGAGAGAGGGGAGATGCGGAGGAGCTCACAGCGAATCCAGCAGAGGCAACGGCGAGGCCGGGGAGAGGCTGGAGCTCGCGAATCCACGGCGAGGTTGCCGGCAGCCGGAGATTGGAGATGAGGTCGGGGACGACGCTGCAGGGCGCTTCAGCTCGCGTGGCTTGGCGGAGACGGTGTATAGGTCGACGACGGAGCTTCTCGGCGCGTCGGGAAGGCGTGTGGAGGCGGGTGGCCGCGGTGGTGGTCTTTGTCGGCGGCGGGTGCAGCGCTTGGGCGCGGTGAGAGAGAGCGAGGGAGAGGAGGGGAAGGAACGAGAGAGAGTGAGAAAGGGTCGAGGGGCTGCGTGGCGCTCGTCTAGAGCCGTCCAAGAGGAACCAGGCAAGCAGGGAGGGAGGAGGTGGCCTGGGCGTGGGCGTGCGGGCGTCGGGCACGCGCTCGTCCTTCTGTCCGACGAGGAAGACGACAGGAGGAGCTGCGGTGGTGGGCTGGCCTGTGCTGCTGGGCTGACTTCAGGTAAGGCCAGGTTGGCTTCGTCTCTCTCTCTCTTCCTAATTCTTTTCTGTTTTCTATTTATTCTATTTTGTTTTGATTTAGTAAAATACTAAACCATTTTATAAAATACTGGAAATAATTAGGGGTGCTATCCGAATTATTCCAGTGATCCATAACAATTCCCAACATTTTTGGAGCACCTAAAATATATATAGCATTTAAATAGCTCCAATTCAAATATGTTTGAATTAATTCAAAGCCCAAATATGTCCTGAAAAAATGTAAACCATCTTTGGTAGATGCTTCCACCTCCATACAAAAATGTTGAACATTTTTAAAGGGCATTTTGAGTTCAATGAAAAAGATTTTATTTTGACCCTAGTCGAATTCATTTGGTGCTAGGGTTTGAGAATCCCCATTTCATATTTAAATGAAATTTAGACATGATGACATGATGATCATGCAAGGACAAGCAAAGGCTAAGCTAGGGCTGTGACACGGGCACCTTTCCGACATGCTGATATCTTCCATAGCTCCAAACGACGACGAGCTCCCTTGAATAAATTCGCAAGCTCATCCATACTTCCTGGAGGGGGATCGGATGGCCATAAAGCCTTAGCCATGTTCCTCAATGCTTTCTGAGCTCGCTCGTGCACTTTGGGCAGCTCTTGTAGCAGGTCGCTTTGGAATCCAGACACTTCTCCTTCGGGACGTCCGGTTAGCACACCTACAGAAGCAAACTTGTCAAATTTTCAAATAGGAGACCGTGTGACAAATAGGAGACCTTTCAGCTTCTTGTTACCCTTCAAAGCATCCGATAATTGGGCTCTTAAATCCATCAGTTCTTCCGCTTGCTTGATATTTGCATCCCATAGTTTGTTCTTCGCATTAATGGTCCGTGTCAATACACGTTGACCAACGGCTTCTTGCCCTTCGGCATGTTGTTTGTCCATTTGAGCAGCCCTTAGCCTCTCCTCCAGTTGGTCTGTCAATCTTACCAACGAGACAAAAGCATAATTAAGCAACTTCGTTGTAGGCACGAAACCTTATTTCCGAGTTGCTATTGTACTTACCATCAGGTGCCTTCTTAGATTTCTTCAAAATTTTCAGTTCGGTGGTGGTAGCAGTCAGCTTAGTTCTGCACTCCTCCAGCTCCTTCCATAATGTGTTATTCCTCTCTGTGAGTACCTAACAATATAACGACTCTTAAATTAGTTGGGCCAACTGCTTCAAGACTCGGGGGCTACTGGCATATGATTATTTAATCTGCATAAAAATACTTACCCGCATATCCTTTGAAAGCTGGTGAGTGGCTCCAGCAAGTCCATCCCGAGCAGCTCAGATATAAGCATCCGTTGAGCTGAAGGCATTGAAAGCCTCTTCGGTGAAGTTCGGGTCACGCATAGCCGCTCTCCGCCGCTGGTGACCCATCGCACTCTCCACTTCGGAGTTTCTGATGGATACATTATCTGAATCCTCTGGGAGACGACAATCCAACATTGCTCCCGCATCCCCTCCAGTCCTTGTGGCATGGTCCGAGGCTGGATTAGTCTGTGCATGGCCGGCCAGGTCTCCGGATGCAGTCCGGCATACACTCCTCCTGCAATATGCCACAACAGGGAACACCAGCGTCCGATCTATCTGCTGAGTGTGTGCTAAAGTATTATACCTCTTCGACGCAGAAGAGGGCCTGACTGTATCATTGTTTGCCTTTCTTTTCAGACATGCGCCTTGTGCAAGCGTGGTCTTCTTAGAGGACGCCTTTGCTGCAGCACGCTGGTGCGAGCGTCGCCCCTTGGGAGCACGATGTAGTGCGGTGGGTGAGTCGCAGTGGGAAAACTCTTTTTCAGGAGATGTCTCCTAGGTACTTACATGGGAGGAAGGGAGAAGGCCGGGATAGTCGGCTATAATAGCCACTTCCATGCCGTCGTAGCTCGTCTGATAAAAGACTCCATCCTTAAAGTCTACAAATATGTCCGGATCCTCTTCGAATCCAGGATCAAGGTCTTGATTATGGTCCTCTGGCTACAGAGCGGGGTTGTAGATCCCAGCGACGACCTTTCTCCATTCCTGTTAAAGGTAGTCGGATTAAGTTCGACTAAAAAGCATAGTTAAGGAAAAAATCGATTAAGGCCTATGATCAAAGACTCACCCAGTCAATGGGAGTATACATGGAGAAACCTTCTCGACACTTCAGGCGAGAGAAATCTTCCTTTTCCCCTTTGAAAAGGTCAGCCAACACGGCGGCCAGCGCGGCGTAGTTATCCGGTCACTTGCACCCACAACGTGAGGCGTCGTCCTCCCCGTTGTAATGCCACATGGGAAGCCCTCTGGATTGAAGTGGCTGAACGCATCGCGTTATTGAAACCGCCATTACCTCGACTATAGATAGTCTAGAGTGGGCAAGTATTCTGATCTTGTTCACCAGCCTCTTAACTTCCGCACTATCTTCTTCTTCATAGCTTCGGGGACGCCAGCTGGCGCACTTATTTAAAGGAGCGGAGGAAAATTCGGGAAGACCTTGTCAGATTGGGTCCGGAAGGACCACGTCTTTGATGTAGAACTACTCCGAGGGCCACTCTTAGGATGCCTTCTTTGGAGTACCGGACATGTATCATGTTCCGGCTATACGCCATACTTCGGCACCGCCCACCTCGAATATGGATCTCTTCTGGGAGCGGGGGACGAGGAAGAAATATTTCCTCCATAAATTGAAATGGGCCTCGCAGCCTAGGAACAGCTCGCAAAGAGCAACAAAGCCTGCGATGTGTAGAATGGAGCCCGGCGTGAGATTGTGCAGTGGAGGCCGTAATACTCCAGAAGACCTCTGAGGAAAGGGTGAGGATTGGAAATCCCAGGCCCCCCCAGCAGGAATGAAACGAAGCACACCGGCTCCCCTTTATTGGGGTTGGGGAAGTTCTCCGCCAGGGCTTCGCTGTTGAAGGTAGTTAATCCCGCCCAAACGGGGACTAGATCCGATAGAGGGAGGTATCCCTGCGCCTGAAGCTTGTTCAACTAGGCGTGGGGCACCGAGCAGCTCTCCCAGTCGCCTTCTTGAGGGTCGTGTGGGCGCGAGGAAGAACAAGGAGCATTGGCCATCTTTGGTGGTTTCCTGTGGCAAGCTCTAAGGATTTTCGTTTGGTGAGGAATGGCATCTGAGATTCAATCTCTTTAAATAAGCACCTTCCTCTTTAAATAAGCGCCTTCCCTACATGGTCAAGGGGTTACTTGTAAAAATGCTTAGACCCTTCGTATTTGTCTGACACGTGGAAGCCGAGGCGACGACGGCACAGAAGCTAAAGAGTACAATATTTAAATGTAAAGGCCGAACTATATGGAGTACAATGGGGAACTCGCCTTGCAAAGCCGAAGACATAAAGTCGGATACAACGTTGTCATTAAAGGCAAGTTCGGGGGCTACTGAGGGAGTCCTGGATTATGGGGTCCTCGGAGAGCCGGCCTATGTGACATGGGCCAGACTGGCGGGCCGTGAATATACAGAACCGAAGGCCTTCTCCCGTGTCCGGATGGGACTCTCCTTTGCGTGGACGACAAGCTTGGCATCCGGATGTGTAGTGTCCTTCCTTTGTAAACCGACTTTATACAATCCTAGTCCCCTCCGGTGCCTATATAAACCGGAGGGTTTAGTCCTTAGGGACGATCACAATCATACAGACTAGACATCTAGGGTTTAGCCATTACGATCTCGAGGTAGATCAACTCTTGTAACCCCTATACTCATCAAAGTCAATCAAGCAGGAAGTAGGGTATTACCTCCATCAAGAGGGCCCGAACCTAAGTAAACATTGTGTCCCTTGCCTCCTTGTTACCTTCGATCCTTAGACGCACAGTTCAGGACCCCCTACCCGAGATCTGTCGTTTTTGACACCGACACTAGTAGCGGTGGTAGCCGCGGTACTACCGCCCACGGGCGGTACTACCACTACTACTGCCGCTCAACCCGACACGAGGAGAGCACCCTCGAATCGAGGCGGTAGCAGTGCCAACCAAGGACGGTACTGCCACCGATGCACCCAAGTGGTACTGCCGCTTGAGGTCCATGGGCGGTACTACCGCTAGCACCTCACATCCTCCACTTTTGATGAAATGACAAACTCCAAGGAGAGGAAATAAGCTGGGGGTGCAAAGATGAAGTGTATGTGCTGATTCCACCTTAGCCTTTCCAATGCGGACCCCCTCTTGATAGTATGGTGTCTCCTACGACTCAAGTCCACCAAAACCGAAACGAAAGAGAGTACACCGTCTTCACTTAAAGCTCCGAGGGGCAACGAATCGTCTTGTGCCTAGACATGAGATATCTGAAATGCTCAATGCACATGATTAGTCCGCAAATGCATTGTCATCAATCACCAAAACCACTTAGGAAGAAATATGCCCTTACAAACGTGCTCCAGCGTTTCCAGTGTTCGCAAGGCTTGCAGAAGGCTACTGCACTGAGGTGAATTTTGAGATCAATGGCCACAATTACAACAAAGGATACTACCAAGCCGATGGTATCTATCCTCAATGGACAACTCTTGTGAAGACAATATCCAATCCGATAGGGGAGAAGAGGTAGAGATTTGCCCAAGAACAAGAAAGTGCTAGGAAGGATGTCGAGCGTGCTTTTGGTGTGCTTCAATCTCTATGGGCTATCGTTCGACGCCCTGCTGGAACATGGAGCACGAAGAAGTTTCTAGAGGAGATGACTGGTTGTGTGGTCGTGCACAACATGACCGTGGTGGATGAGCATGACGACAACATCTACGACCAAGGGTTTGAATTTCGGGATGAAAATGTTGTGCCCGAGAATCAAGAACATGCAATGTTTGATCACCAATTTCATCATGAAATGCGTGATTGGAAAACTCGTATTCAACTTTGTCCATGCGTGATTGACATATGTGGACTCACCTTGACAGCCAGTAGATGTATCGGTTCAACTTCTTTTGATGTATTTGTGACAATTACAATTTGGTTGTAAATTTTATGACTCTTAATCGGTTGTGAAATATTTATTATTTGTGTTACCATGTGATTTTTATTTGGTTGTAAATATGCACAGTTTTTTTAGTTTAAAGATATATGCATGAAAAATGAGTTAGTCGGACGAAAGATCCGTCGGTTGGGCGCATGGCCAGCCGGACAACACCGCTTTGTCGACCCAAACGAATAGAATCCGGACAAACGGACCTCAATTTGATGTCGCACTTTGGAGTTGGCCTCAGACTGGTAACTAAAAATGCCAAATCGTTTTTTTAAAGAAAATTGGGTGCACCGCAGTACGTGGCCATGCACGCTACGGCGGTGCGCGCACGCGGCCATATTCTCCGCCGGCGTTGATGCGTTGACGAACACATCGACGCGGAAATGCGCAGCCCATTCGGCCTAACGGGCGCGTTCCGTCCGGCGCTCCACTATAAATTGGTAGTACCAGTATAAATATACACGAACACGCATCTAATATAATCGAGGCGAGCGAGACAAGCAACAGTGGCCGGCGAGTGGAGTGGAGTGGAGTCGTCTTGGTCGTGAGCTTTTTGGTTCGTGCCCCCACACATCCACATGCCCACGCCAGCGCCAGCCATCATCATTCTTGCTTCCCCTCCCTTCACGCACTCCTCTCCACGCTTCCCTTCTACTCCTCCTCCCTCCCTGCCCTATCCATCGAGATCAACACCCACACGGCCACACACACACCCATTGAAATAGAAACCGTCTTTTCTCTCCCCACCTACATCTTGCCTTGACCAGGCAAGAACCCGCAGAGCAAATTAAGCTGAAGAAACACCAGTAGAAATTAAATCAAATTAAATCTCTCGGCCGTGCATGGCATGGCCATGGCATCCTTCAAGCCAGCACCAGCACTGCGAGGAGGGGAGTGAATGTTGAGCCTGAGCCAGTGCCACTACCTCCAAGACAAAATAGCCAGGGAGAGAGAGAGAGAGAGAGAGAGAGAGTACTATTACTAGAGTATAGTTCCCTGCCTGGTTTCTGTGTCCAGCTTTTCCCAATCCAAAGCTGCAAGCCTTGGCACGAGCTGTCGGCTTTTTCTTCTGCCGCTTCTTCTTCTTCTTCTCTGGCTCCTCTGTCGCAGACACCTCTTCTTCTTTCTCCGTTCCCTCGCACTTCTTCTTGCAGCAGCAGGCCTGTTTCCTTCCGGCGGCTCCACCGCGAGCCCAACCTCCGGCCCGCGCCCACCCACAATCCTGCGCCCCCCGAGCTCCACCTGCGCCGGCCCCAGCACCTCCGGCCCGCCCCCCGAGCTCCACCTGCGCCGGCCCCAGACCTCCGCCAGCACCGCCGGCCTCCCCTGCCCCAAGTTCACCTCCGGCAGCACACTTCGGTCCCAACAGTCGCGGTTCGAGCTCTCTACCTACGTACTTACTACCCCAGACGGCTGGAGGAAAGGCGCCGTATCCATCTTGCTCTTTCCTTTCGCGAGTCTCCACTGCCCCGCCGCAGCCGGGATTCGGGATCGGCCGAGCGGATTTCCTTCCGTTTCCACGGCACCAGGATCCCATCCTTTTCTTTCTTTCCAAAAATCCCATCCTTCCTGCCTCTTTTCTCCCCACAGCCTGGGCGCCTCCTTTTTTGCGAGTGAGCGGGCTGACCATGGAGTGGGACAAGGCCTCCGCCGCCGCGGCGGCCGGCGAGCCGGCGGAGGAGAGGGGCGAGGCGCTGGGGTACGTCAAGGTGATGACGGACGAGCAGATGGAGGTGCTCCGGAAGCAGATCTCCATCTACGCCACCATCTGCGAGCAGCTCGTCGAGATGCACCGCGCCCTCACCGCGCACCAGGACTCCATTGCAGGTACCAACTGCAAGCACATGCTTGACGGCTCCGTCTACTCTTTCTTTCTGCGTAAATAAAGCGAGTAAAAGTCTCTCTCTCTCTCCTTTTTCTTTTCTTCTTTCAAGGCCGCAGCCTTGTTTCTTTCTGAATAAAATTCAGATGTGGGCTTTGTCGGATCTGTAAAAGTACTAGTATATTTTGCTATGGGCTGATGGAATGAGTAGTATGATTAGGATCTTTTTATCCATTTCACCAATTTTCTTGGCGAGAATACTGCTTTTAGTTTTGTCACTTCATGCGTGAGCAAGCCCCAACATATTGCTACCGCTCTTCTTGTTAATGCTCGTATCATTGTTCAGTCAATTGTTTTTAACTGGCGATGGGCTGATGGCAGTACCATTTCACTTTGCTCATGCTAGTAGGTGCTTATTTGTGTTGTGGTCGGTGATGACACATGACAGTACCATTTCACTTTGTCCATGCTGGTAGGTGCTTAGTTGTGGCCATGCATCATCCTTTGAGATTATCTGGTGTTGTCATAGATTGGTTGATGACTGTGACGCTAATGCAGGGGACCGGTGTTAAGATGTGGTTCATGGTGTGTCATTTTCTATCATTAATTATGCAGGGCACTGTTAATGTGTCTTCTTTGTTTAGCATACTCATCACTCCTGAAGATAGCTACAGACATCCTCTTGATTAGTGTAACAAGATACGTATTTGAGAGATTGTGTTATTAGCCCATTGAAAGCACCCCCTTACTTACCTAAATTGTAACTTGCAAGCAACACTCCATTGGTGGCGCAGACCAGCAAGAGCAAATGCTCAACCACAAAACTGTACAATAAGTACATAACTGCAAGAAAGAAGAAGAACAGGGCAAAGAACACAACTGCCAAATAAGACTAGCTGTATTTTTTTTAAAAAAATACAGTGCAAAATTAATTATGTCTTCTGAGGTCTTACTAACTGGCTTTGCCAGCTTTTTCTTGCGTAAATAACTGAAGAATTTACCGCACAGCTTGTTGCGAAACCATACTCCCTGCATTTGTTATTTCCATGCTCCCTGTGAAAATAAGCTGAATACTATGGAAAATAGTACAAGAAAGTGCCAGATCATCAATTTGATGACCTGTTATGAAGTTAACAACAGGCTGGGCTCACACCAATGCATTGGAAGAATTTATTTGCTTTAGGTTATATTCATGGCTATGGCCTTGTTGTTTATGTCACACTGTACAAAACTGTATGATCAATCACCATGGGGCGTGGGCAATATGCGTTAAAGTTTTATTAGTGACACTGTGGGAACATTATATTAAGATTCAGAGAGGACCTTAAACGCTGCAAAATAAATGATATAGGGACACAAGATTGTCATGTGGGACCATTTATGATTTGTGCCATGTTCCCATGTGCTCCACCATTTGTGTTCCGCAATCTTCTGCCATTCTATAGAATGTAAGGTTGACATGCAGGAATCTCATAGCATGTTACTTATTATCTTTCTACTGGGTCCAACACTAATTCTTATTCTGCCATTCCAATAATTTTATCACTCACACTGCACACTTGTCCATCTCGTAGTGAAACATCAGTTGATACTTTACTTCCACAAGTCAACTAACTGATTCCTTCAAAACTTAAGCATGTTCTTTTTTTCAACTAGCAACTTCTGTGAACTTCTTGACAGCCTTGCAATGTTTTTTTAACCATCCTAGGATATGTTTTTATTATAATTCATCAAGTACCACTTAAAGATTGTGCTTTTATGGTACACTCCGGAAACAGACCTATGACAATAGTTATTTTAGATAGACTCCTAACACACAGTTTGCTCAGTTTCTGCACATTCTCAGTTTTTCTCTTGGTCTATTCTACTGTAGCAGTTAGTGTATTTTTGTTGTTTCAAGTGACATTTCAATTCTTTTCAGGTATGAGGCTTGGTAATCTGTACTGTGATCCTCTAATGGTCCACGGCGGGCACAAGATCACAGCGAGGCAGCGGTGGACACCGACCCAGATGCAGCTGCAGATCCTCGAGAGCATTTTCGACCAAGGAAATGGAACACCAAGCAAGCAAAAGATAAAGGATATCACTGCGGAGCTCTCGCAGCACGGCCAGATTTCAGAGACCAATGTCTACAACTGGTTCCAGAACAGACGTGCACGCTCGAAGCGGAAGCAGGCAGCCTCTTCTCTACCAAGTAACACCGAATCGGAGGCCGAGGGAGATGAGGATTCCCCGACCGACAAGAAGCCTAGATCAGACGGGTCACAGCAGCAGAGCATGGCTGCGAGGGCTCACAACCCCGAGAGGATCTCGGAGATGCACCGTCACTTCGACGCAGCAGAGCGTGAGCAGGTTCGCGGTCCGATGTATGGGTCCGGCAACGACAGTGGGGCGAGACCGTCGGGCGGTCTGGGCCAGATGTCCTTCTACGAGAACGTCATGTCGAATCCAAGTATGTTCAGCAAACACCATTTCTTCAGTAGACAGTATAAAACACCATTTCTTCAGTAGACAGTATAAAACACCATTTCTTCAGTAGACAGTATAAAACACCATTTCTTCAGCAGACAGTATAGCTCTATAGAAGCCTACTGAATCTGATATGATGTTGGTTGGTTTTTTGCAGGAATTGACCAGTTCTTCCAGTACCGGACGGGCGAAAGCTTCGACATGTCTGGGTGACACGAGACGTTGTTTAGCCGGCAGGAGTTGGGGTCTGAGAAGTTTGCCTTAGTGTAAAAAGCAGCAATGCGTTGGTTATCGCGGTCTTGTCGACCTCCTTCTGAGAGTAGTTTAGCTCGAGTGGAATTGGTTTGTTTTTCTCGTGGGAATAGTTTGAGAAGCTGATATATATACAGTATTTGCCCTTAGCCTATATATTAACTTCAAGTGTTGGTACGCAGACCCAGGGTTTGCAGTTTTACAAGGTAAGCTGTTTTGGGTGTTCATTTCTGTGAGACTCAGTGTTTTACAGTGTAAATGTAACTATCAGAACCACCGATTATGTCGCTCACAAACTCTCCTTGGAGAAATATGGTTAGCCAGGCCTCTGAAAAATCAACAAAGTTTCCAGCCAATATAACTGTGGCGGAAAAGAATTATAGTTAGCATCCATCATTTGCACTCGCCAACAGTGTCTATACCCCGTGATCTTCAAACACACATCATCAACAACAACACACCCATTTCATGTGCAGAAGAAGAAATTGCCCGGCAGGAACTGTCCTCCACACCCATTTACAATGCAAAGAACATCGGCGCGACAGCGCTAACGAGGAGTCACCGCCATCCTGGAAGGGACGCCGCTGTCCATAAGGCCGCTGCCGGAGGCGTGGGACGAATCGAAATGCTCTCCGGTGGTCGTTATGAAGGAGTTGGATGTAGATTGAGTCAGTGTGGCCAAGGAGCCCGTCTCCATGGAGGTCACAGACAGGAGGTCTTCTCCTTCAGGCAGAGCTCTGCGGATGTCGTCGAGCTCCCTGGCGATGTCGGCCATGTAAGGCCTTGCGTCGGTGTCGTCCTGGCAGCACTTCAAGGCCAGTGAGAGGAACCTCGTGGCGAATTCCGGAGGGCACCAAAACATTCGGCTGTCGATGATCCTGGAAATGTCTCCGGATTGGTAAGCTGCCTTTACCTACAACAAGGATCAGGTTACCAAATTATTACCAACACTCTTACTGAACGGTTAGAAAAGCGTCAAAAGCTAAAAGTTGGTACTATCTGTACCCTGCTTGTCATCTGCAAACAGATAATTGAACTGTACATTTGGATACGGATCAGGGCGGGAACCTCTTTACCTCTCTAACGATGTTTTTACCGAACTGGATTGGCTTCATTCCGGTCAATAGTTCAAGAAGCACAACACCAAGGCTATAAACATCACTTTTTTCTGTCAACTTATTTGTCAGGAAGTATTCTGGATCAAGATAACCCTGCCAAAAGAAAACATGATGGATATGATGAGCCCAACTAGCACACTACAAGTTGAATAAGTAGTAGGCTCAGATGTTTCCTATTGTGTTGCATGGAACATCAGTAATTAGATCATGCTACATTGCTAGGTGTAATAAGACTTACCGGAGTGCCTTTAACAACAGTGGAGATATGTTCTGGCAATGTTCCTTCAAGATCCGGGATCGGAGCAAGCTTCGAAAGACCAAAGTCAGCCACCTTCGCTACGAACTTGGAGTCCAACAGAATGTTGGTGGTCTTAACGTCACGGTGAAATATAGGAGGATCTGCCTCGGTGTGTAGATAGAGGATTCCCTTTGCAGCGCCCAACGCGACATTCAACCTCTTAGCAAAGTTCAGAGGTCTTTTACAAGTTTCTGCAGGAAGTGTTCAATTACATTAGGTGCTTTACATCCAACACAAGTTATAGAATGACGCGCTTCGAGAAATTAAAAAAAGCAGGAAATGAGATGTCTTGTAAATCTAAATTCTTACAGGAATCTGAAACAGAGGAATACTCCAAAACTGTCATTTCGATACCACAGAATAAAACCGTAGGAATTTTAGACACACGGAGAAAACATGAGGTAAGCTAAGACCTCATGTTTGTTTTCCTCAAAAGTTCTATGGATTGCCCCATTCCATAGTAATACATAGGAATCTTGGTGAGCTATTCCTTTGTTCCAAACGGATATGAATTCAATCCTCTGAAATTCCTCCGATTTTCCTTTGTTCCAAACGGGATCATTGCATAAATGATAAAAAAGAGAGCACACAATATACCAACACGCATCACTTATAAACACACTAAATATACATTTTAGGAGATTGGCTGGGATCATGGCCAACCTTGATGTAAAAAACATGGTTATATGGGATGAAAAGAAACTAGGAAAACTTGAACGTGCAATTTCCCTCTTACTCACCAGAAAGATGATCACGTAGAGTGCCATTCGGCATGAATTCATACACCAGCATCTGCAAACATAATTATCTATGAGCAACAATTACTGCAGTCTGCAGATACTCTTCCATATATTATAAGCTCAGGAAACCTGAGGTAACTGGAAAACCCTAATCATAAGCACGTTTAGTACAACATTACCAATATATTTTTATAACATAATGTGTATGGGGTTGCGGGGGGATTCCAATAATATATTATATTCTATGTAAATGATTTGAAAATTGAGACACACCTGTTCAACTTCTTCATCACAATAGCCAATCAGAGACACCAAATTACGATGATGCAATCTTGACAGCAATTCTATTTCTGTGAAGAACTCATTTGAACCTTGCAGAGAATCTTCATGAGCTCGTTTGATTGCAACGGTTGCTCCATCAGCTAGATTTCCTTTATAGACTTTTCCATAACCTCCCAGACCAATTTCAGCTGAATCATCGAAATTATTTGTTGCTGTAGCCATTTCTTCCAACGTGAAGGATCTCACACCATCAACCTTGACAGAAAGCCTCGACAGTACTGCAAAATTACCTACTTCTTAAGCTGTTGTAGATTAAATTTAATGTCTACTGTATTTTTAAAGTTTACTTGCCATAGAGTTGAAACATATCAGATGTTGTCTCTTCAGAACACGGATCTAATGTATTTGGATGAGGCTGATATAATAAATTCACAGTTTAAATCTAGTTACCAGTATTACAGAGATTGTGATTGAGTAGCTTCCAACTAAAATAATGATGCTTCGATATGTTACTAGTTACTCCCTCCGTTCCAGAATAGTTGTCATGGTTTTAGTTCAAAGCAGCAAGGCGTTTCTAATTTGTCAGACAGCAAGGATTTTATGTGTAGCACATGAAGAACTATGTTTGTTAAACAAATATAGTGACTTACATGAAGGCCTCGAAACTATTCGACGTTTTGAGCGTCTTCTCATTATAAAAAATGTTGCAACCACAGAAACTGCAATAGCACCAATAATTGTTCCTACCAAAATCCCAGCTAGTGTGCCCTTTCTTAAACCTGATGACCCCGCTTCTGGGAATTCTGCGACAAATAAAAATTAAAAATAGCGGCAAAACAGTAAACAAGTGGATCTTAAATGGAGAATTAAAGTATCAGTATGAAACATGCAGTAGTGAATTTTAAGAAAAAATATGTTCTGATTCCTCGTTAAGTTAGTATGCCCTTTGGAAAGATCTTGACAAATTTTCATTTCTGTTGTTAGTCCCTCCCATCTCTTAGGATAGTTTGGGTTGCTATGAACCCGAGGAAACATATATTAGGGTATGGATTCTAAATTCCCCAATCCCCCTTACCTTCCTGAGCCCCTTGTGAAGGACCCCCTCTGAGAAATTGTAGGGATATGAACAAGGGTAGGCCCACTTACAATTTTCATGTTATGAAATTACCATAAAAATTACAATAGAAAAACATGGCATACAGGCTGGAAGAAGGCAAAGAAACAACCAAGATATTCTGTTGTGTGCAATAATTTATCAATTTCTAACATAATAGCACTAAACAACCGTATGAACTATATAGCGCATATTCCGTATGCTAGGAGAATCAAATTAAGAATTCATGGGTTTCTGATTCTACTAGCATATAAAACAGCCACAGAAGCTCTGCTGATATTTTGTCACCTGTCTTGGCAAAATAAATGTACACAAGGATCACACATTTCAACTATTTGTTTAATATGATAGAGTTACGAATGGCATCCTTTGGTGCAAAGTAAATTCTGCATACCATCTTCATAGGAACCAAGCGTGAAATTGAGAAGCTCGTAAGGACCGAAAATGTCTAACAGAGTAATCTCCCATCCAGCAAGTAAATGCCTGAGCCGCACAACTTCCGACATAGTGAACAAATTAGTGTTATTTGGGAATAACTTCAAATGCATATTCAGCCTTGGACCAGCCTCCCATGTGTACCGCTCAATGTATAGCTGGTAAATACTCAGGTTCAGTACAGAGGTTGAGTCCATCTCAAAGGCTTTTTTATAGGAGCGGAAGTCTGAGATCCCTGGACTCTTCAGCCGAAATCCAACTCCGAGAGGCGCAGCACAAATGCAAGGTATAGGGGATAATGGATTGTATTCATAATTTTTATCCGTCGAGCAAGCAGCACAGTCTATACTAACTTGTGGTCCCTGTCCAGATGGTGCTTCGCTTACAGATTTTGGTTGACAAAGTCCCGCTGCTCGAGCTGGATTGTCACATACGGGGTTTCCAGAAAGCCTGCAGAATAAATGATGGCAACTATTATTTTATCACATCAGAAAGAGAAATGATTTGATTTATAAAGCTCCTGTGGTCAATATTGTAGTTGTCCGTATTATTGGATATTTTGTATGCACTAGTAATAGCAATGAAATTTCCATATTCTCAGCAAACTATACAGCTGTTTGTGCTGGAAGTGCAAACTGACAAGGAAATTTTCCATGGCAAAGAACATACAGTACAATGACAGTTTTTGGAGGCTCAAATGCAGCTGGAATTGTGTCAAGGGAGTTGCTTTCAAAGTTCCTGCATTATAAAAAAAACATTAAACATGCATATAACAAACATATTGCTGATGGAACAGCACTGTCGAGACTGTTCGCTTCAAACAAACTGTAAAATGGCATCTTCATATATCTCTAACAAAATAAGTAGCAAACTAGTGTTGGACGACATACTTGTACTTGTAAAGTAAGTATGCTCAGATAATGTGCAAAAGTTTTGCTCATCTTTTCATTAAGCAGAAAAACAAGCTAATTTACAAGAAAATGTCAAAAGGTTTTGATCACAAGATAAGGAAAAACCTCCACATACCTAGAGAACACAGACACACTAGTAACAGTTTTCTGAACCTATTTTCTCAGTCGCTAATTGCTTTGCAGAAAGAACATGGTAGTAATATATAGTTCAATAGGGAAAGCATTCATCTTCAATGGCATGACAAGTTAGCTAGCACTACATAAAAGCACATTTATTATGGATTGGAGCAGTGCTTTAAGTTCAACTTTACTTACAAGAACTGAAGATTAGGCAGCCCGGAGAAGTTTGCCGGAATAGTTCCATTCAGAAAGTTATGGGATAAATCACTATCAGAAACTAGAAGTTAGTCTGGTTATTGTAAAAAGTATAAAAGGTTCTAAAGAGCAACATACATCGTGGTAATATTTGAAGCGAGTTTATCAACTGGTATAGATCCTGTCAGTTGGTTCCAGCTAAGATCCCTGAAAGTGCATGCCAAAATTAGCGAAGAGATGCAGAATAATCTCATGAATATCTTTTTTTTCTCGAACACACACCTAAGTGTGGATCTTTGTATATGAGAAGAAGGTGCCAAGAAGACGCGAAAGTACAACAACAATAAAAGAAAAATAAAGCCAAAGAAAGAAAGAGAAAAGAAGGCGAACTATATAACTTCCCTAGAGGACTATGACTATCATAAACTGAATGGACGATGATCTTCTTAGTGAAAGATAATTACTTAGAAAAATATTCTGGACAAAGCTATGAACTTCTAAACAAAGGATAATCTCTGATAGTAGGATGCCAAAAATACCCTCCGTCCGGAATTACTTGACGCTGAAATGGATATCATACCTATTTCCAGACAAAGGTAGTAATAAGAATGAAAAGAAAGTGCAGCATTTATTTTGATCTGGACTTACAAGTAGCCAAGTTCAGGTATGCCAGTCAGATCGGGAATAACTCCTTGCAAACTGCAATTCCTAAGACTCCTGGTTACATGAAAAAGGATCACGAACTTGAACATATATCTTGATTTCAATTTAAGTATGATAAAAAATACCGAAGATTTACTATTTGTATGAACTAAATCTCAACAACCCCCCAAAAAAATCCCTTCGTCCAAAACCCTATCAAGAGAAACAAAATAGCGAATGGCGAAGCGCTCCTGCGACCCTGATGGTGACGCGCCGCCCGCAGCCTCGAATCTGACGCTCGCGCCTCTGTCCGGCCTCGCCCTGGCCGCCGGCGCTGCTGCGCTGCCCTCCGTCGCCCCTGCTCCTCTGGTCGGGTCCTCGCGCCCCCCGCTCCCCCAGGCCGTCGCCGCCCCCCGCTCCCCCAGGCCGTCGCCGCCCCCGCCGTGGTGGTGACGCCGCCGCGCTGGGCCGATGTGGCGGAGGATGATGACGCCGCTGTCGGCCCCCCATCGTCCGGCGAGACCCGCCGGCTCGCAGAGCGGCGACTCGGTCGGGGATGGTGGACTCGCCGCGACACGGATGTCCATCTCCACCTTCGGCTCGCCGGCCCCTCCCGCTCCCCCTTCTGCCGACCCCGCGAAAAAGGAACGCCCTTGGGTCCAGGACCGCTCGCCGCCGCCGCGCTCTGGCGTGGGGCGTCGCGGGGCGGTCCGACCTGGGCCGTGCCCAGCGCTCTTGGCGCCCCGCCGTGACCGCCGTCCGGCCCGCCGCTCCCTCGCCGCCGGCTGCCTCGTCGGTGGTCGCCCGTCGATCCCCCTTCCGCCCGTTCATCGCGGCGTTCGGCTCCTCGTCGCTCCGGTTCTCCCCCAGCCAGTCCCTCCGACGTCCTTGGCTCTCCGTTGCCCCTGCGCTGACGCCGGCGACCGTCGCGGCGGTGGCCGCAACATCGGGGGAAACCCTAGGTGCTGCCGCGCCGCCCCGCTGGCTGGGCCGCGCCGCTGTGGGCCTCGGGGCATCTGGGCTTGGCGCTGGGCCACCCCCTGGTGCGGCTGCGCCTACGGGCTAGCCCACTTTGGCGCTATCCTGGACCGAGCCGGCCTGCCCGGCCATCCGGCCTATTTGGGCGCCAGCTGGATTCCCCCGGCATCCCATCTCGCCCCCTCCCGCCCCTGCTCTAGCCCTAACCCGCGCCCCATCTCCTCCAGCTGCCGGCGCCGTCCCCCTTCCTCCCCGTCGTCGCCCTCCGTCGGCATGCCTCGGGACTGGAACGACGCAGCCCCGCGCCCCAAGCGCCGCGCTGATGAGCGTCGGCCCGACGACTCCCGCATGGACGACCGGCGCGGCGACCGGCACGACCCCTCCCATCCCTCCTCCGATGCTCTCCGACACGAGGCCGACCTCCGCCGGCAACTCTCCGGCCGCGGAGATCGCCGGTCACCTCCCCGCGAGGCTTGCCGGTCCCCCTCTCACCGCTCGCCCGGTCGGTCGGACCACCGGGGACGGTCCCGGTCGCCTCCTCCTGTCGCTGAGTGGCGCGACCAGCGCCGCCGTTCGCCCTTCCCGGTACGCAGGCGGGAGTCCAGCCGATCTCCGGCACGCAACGGTCGCCCTCGGTCCCCTGACCGCACCCAGCCCGCTGCCCCGCAAGGCCCTCCGCCCCCCGCTGGCATGTCTCGCCGTTACCAGCCCTCGCGTGGGGAACCGAACTCCCCCCCCCCCCCCGCGGGCAATGGCGCTGGCCGGGGCCGGACGGGCGGCAAGCGCAAGAAGAAGCGGGGCTTGGGGCGTCCCAATGTCGCGGCCCTGACCATTGGCTCTACTTGGGACCCGGCGACATCTGCCACGACCGCGCTTCTCTCTGATGAGCGCATCTCCGACCTCGTCAAGTGCTTCAACTGCGGCCTCTCCGACCACTCCCAGGTGGCATGTACTCGACCCTAGGGCTGCTACCTCTGCTCGGATCCTGACCACCCGGCGATCCTTTGCCCCGACCGCTCGGTGGCGGAGGAGTCGGTGATGTTCGGGCATGGGATTGAGGGCCTCGGCTTCTTCCACGTCGAGGTGCCTGACATCCCCTTCCCCTCACCATCGCTCATGGCGATTGTCACCGTTAAGGATGGGGTCGCTTCGCCGGAGATGATAGAGGCCGAGCTCAACCATCTCTACCACTGCTCCTGGGATTGGAAGGTCACCATGCTGCCTGAAGGCTAGTTCTCGATCGTGTTCCCCGACGCTGTCAGCCACGGCTACGGCACCCGCAGCGGAGACATCACTCTAGCTCTCCACAAGCTAGTGGTGGACATCTCTGTGCCGGTGCGGGACCCCTGGCGGTGGCTGTCTTGGACACGGCTTGGATCCTCATCGGTGGCCTACCCAACATCGCTCGATCGGAGCGGGTCATTCGGAGCATGTCCTGCATCCTCGACAAGGTGGTGGTGGTGGACGAGTTGTCCCTCCGCAAGGAGGAGGAGGTTCGCGTCAAGGTCAAATGCCTCGACTCATCCAAGCTTCGCGCCATAATCCGGGTGTTCTTCAATGATCAGGGTTTTGACCTCCGCATCTCCCCCGAGCCGCCCAACCACATTGGCCGCCCCCGCATCGCCGGCGACAGCCTCTTGGGGAGAGGGCCAGACGGGGATGGTGAGGGGGATCGCCGCAGCGACCGAGACCCCCGCCACGGACGCTGCTCCAGTTCGGAGGAGGACGACGATGACTCCGAGGACAGTCCTCCTCACGACCAGCCTCCCGCTCCTGCTGCTAGGAGTGGCGGTGGGACCAGATGCTCCCACTCCTCGGCCGCTCCTCTGTCCCCCGATGTCGGTCTCTACGCTTCGGACGCCAGCCTTCAGGTCTTCCCAGCTTCATCGCCTCGCTCCCCCGACGGTCCGCTCCTTGATGTCTTCACCACCTCTCCTCTAGGGCCGTCCCGGACCCGCCCAGCTCGGCCGCGCCCATGCTTCCCGCGCCTTTGGCGGTGATCCCGGGGGCGGTCGTGGTGGCCCTGGACCCGCCCCCCTCGGGCCCTTCTGCTGGGGATACCGCCCTGGAGATGGCGCTGGCATGGAGTAGAGGATGTGGAACCCCTTCAAGATGCTAAGGACAAAGGATTGGCTAAAGCTCCAAGCTCAAGACTCTACATTTTATATTTTAGTGATCCAAGATCACATTGAGTCTATAGGAAAAGCCATACTATCAAGGAGGGATGAGGTGTTGCTTAATGAGGTTCTTGCTCAAAGTGCTTAGTGATATGCTCAAAATCCCTCAACTACTTTCTCACATCCACATATGACCTAAACCAAAAGTCAAACTCGGCCCCACCGATTCTTTCTATCCTGTGCCACCAAGTTCAGATGTCATAGCCACTGCCACAAACCCTAGGCAAATCGGTCTCACCGATAGGGATCTCGGTCTCAGCGAGATGGGATTGTAATCTCTCTGTGTATGTCCATTACCAAAATCGGTCCCACCGAGTTTGTGTAATCGGTCCTACCGAGATTGCAATGTAAACTCTCTGTTTCCTTTTCGTAATGTTTCGGTCCCACCGAGATGAGCGAATCGGTCACACCGAGTTTACCTGACCAACTCTCTGGTTAGCTTATTACCAAAATCGGTCTCACCGAGTTTGTGTAGTCGGTCTCACCGAGATTACGTTATGCTCTAACCCTAACCATATCGATCCTACCGAGTTGCATGTCGGTCCCACCGAAAATCCTAACGGTCACTAGATTTACTGAATCGGTCTGACCGAGTTTCTCAATTCGATCCCACCGAGATTGGTAAGTTGTGTGTAACGGTTAGAATTTGTGTGGAGGCTATATATACCCCTCCACCTTCTCTTCATTCGTGGAGAGAGCCATCAGAACAAACCTACACTTCCAACTTACATTTTCTGAGAGAGAACCACCTACACTTGTGTTGAGGTCAAGATATTCCAATCCTACCATATGAATCTTGATCTCTAGCCTTCCCCAAGTTGCTTTCTACTCAAATCTTCTTTCCACCAAATCCAAATCCTGTGAGAGAGAGTTGAGTGTTGGGGAGACTATCATTTGAAGCACAAGAGCAAGGAGTTCATCATCAACACACCATTTGTTATTTCTTGGAGAGTGGTGTATCCTAGATTGGCTAGGTGTCACTTGGGAGCCTCCGACAAGATTCTGGAGTTGAACCAAGGAGTTTGTAAGGGCAAGGAGATCGCCTACTTCATGAAGATCTACCGCTAGTGAGGCAAGTCCTTCGTGGGTGACGGCTATGGTGGGATAGACAAGGTTGCTTCTTCGTGGACCCTTCTTGGGTGGAGCCCTCCGTGGACTCGCGCAGCCGTTACCCTTTGTGGGTTGAAGTCTCCATCAACGTGGATGTACGATAGCACCACCTATCGGAACCACGACAAAAACATATGTGTCTCCAATTGCGTTTGCATACTCCAATCCCATCTCTTTACATTCTTGCAAGTTGCATGCTTTACTTTCCGCTGCTCATATACTCTTTTCATGCTTGCTTGTTATGTATTGTGATTGTTAAACTTGTGCCAAAACTCCACTTAAACTTAAAGAAATTAAAAACTGCAACCTTTGGCACTTAGTGTCTAATCACCCCCCCCTCTAGACACCTCTTCTCGGTCCTTACATCAGGGCCGTTGCCCGGAACCTCGAGCCAGGTACACCACACATTCCTGCCTCCTCAGGTACTCGTTCCTTTTCGGCCTTGGAGTCGGCTCCACTTGGCCACCTCGCGAAGGTGGCAGCGGACTCGGCAATTGTGTTTCGGGGAGAGGTTGCCCCCCCCCCCGCTAGTTCAAATTGAGGCTACCAGTGCACGGGAAATCCTAGATGGTCGCCTCGCAGAGGCCCATGCACGCGACCCCTCTACGTCGGGCGCCCCGCCGGGGACGGCCCCGAACCCTCCGCCTCGCATGGCTGCCGCCCCAGTTGAGATCCGCGGCCGCACTCGCTCTCGCACCGCTGCCCTCCGCGCCTAGAGCGCCTCTCGTGTCTTGGGGTCAAGCAGCCCCCCGATGTGAAGGAAATATGCCCTAGAGGCAATAATAAAGTTATTATTTATTTCCTTATATCATGATAAATGTTTATTATTCATGATAGAATTGTATTAACCGGAAACATAATACATGTGTGAATACATAGACAAACATAGTGTCACTAGTATGCCTCTACTTGACTAGCTTGTTGATCAAAGATGGTTATGTTTCCTAACCATAGACATGTGTTGTCATTTGATTAACGGGATCACATCATTAGGAGAATGATGTGATTGACATGACCCATTCCATTAGCCTAGCACTTGATCGTTTAGTATGTTGCTATTGCTTTCTTCATGACTTATACATGTTCCTGTAACTATGAGATTATGCAACTCCCGTTTACCGGAGGAACACTTTGGGTGCTACCAAACATCACAACGTAACTGGGTGATTATAAAGGAGTACTACAGGTGTCTCCAAAGGTACATGTTGGGTTGGCGTATTTCGAGATTAGGTTTTGTCACTCCGATTGTCGGAGAGGTATCTCTGGGCCCTCTCGGTAACTCACATCACTATAAGCCTTGCAAGCAATGTGACTAATGAGTTAGTTGTGAGATGATGCATTATGTAACGAGTAAAGAGACTTGCCGGTAACGAGATTGAACTAGGTATTGGATACCGACGATCGAATCTCGGGCAAGTAACATACCGATGACAAAGGGAACAGCGTATGTTGTTATGCGGTTTGACCGATAAAGATCTTCGTAGAATATGTAGGAACCAATATGAGCATCCAGGTTCCGCTATTGGTTATTGACCGAGAATAGTTCTAGGTCATGTCTACATAGTTCTCGAACCCGTAGGGTCCGCACGCTTAACGCTACGATGACAGTTTTATTATGAGTTTATAAGTTTTGATGTACCGAAGTTTGTTCGGAGTCCCGGATGTGATCACGGACATAACGAGGAGTCTTGAAATGGTCGAGAGATAAAGATTGATATATTGGAAGCCTAAATTTGGATATCAGAATCGTTCCGGGTGAAATCGGCATTTTACCGGAGCACCGGGAGGTTACCGGAACCCCCCGGGGGTTATTGGGCCTACATGGGCCTCGAGGGAGAAGAGGGAAGGAGGCAAGAGGGGGCCGCGCGCCCCTCCCCTTCCTAGTCCGAATAGGACAAGGGAAGGGGGGCGGCGCCCCCCCTTTCCTTCCCCTCTTCCTCCTCTTTCCCCCCTTCTCCTATTCCAACTAGGAAAGAAGGGAGTCCTACTCCCGGTGGGAGTAGGACTCCCCCCTTGGCGCGCCCTCCTTGGTTAGCCGCCTCCTCCCCCCTGGCTCCTTTATATACGGGGGTGGGGGGGCACCCATAGACACACAAGTTGATCTACGGATCGTTCCTTAGCCATGTGCGGTGCCCCCCTCCACCATATTCCACCTCGGTCATATCGTCGCGAAGCTTAGGCGAAGCCCTGCGCCGGTAGAACATCATCATCGTCACCACGCCGTCGTGCTGATGGAACTCATCCCCGAAGCTTTACTGGATCGGAGCCCGGGGATCGTCATCGAGCTGAACGTGTGCTGAACTCGGAGGTGCCGTACGTTCGGTGCTTGGATCGGTCGGATCGTGAAGATGTACGACTACATCAACCGTGTTGTGCTAACACTTCCGCTTACGGTCTACGAGGGTACGTGGACAACACTCTCCCCTCTCGTTGCTATGCCATCACCATGATCTTGCGTGTGCGTAGGAAATTTTTTGAAGTTACTACGTTCCCCATCAGTGGTATCAGGGCCAGGGTTTATGCGTTGATGTTATATGCACGAGTAGAACACAAGTGAGTTGTGGGCGATACAAGTCATACTGCTTACCAGCATGTCATACTTTGGTTCAGCGGTATTGTGAGATGAAGCGGCTCGGACCGACATTACGCGTACGCTTACGCGAGACTGGTTTCACTGTTGCGAGCACTCGTGCTTAAAGGTGGCTGGCGGGTGTCTGTCTCTCTCACTTTAGCTGAATCGAGTGTGGCTACGCCCGGTCCTTGCGAAGGTTAAAACAGCACCAACTTGACGAACTATCGTTGTGGTTTTTATGCGTAGGTAAGAACGGTTCTTGCTAAAGCCCCTAGCAGCCACGTAAAATTTGCAACAACAAAGTAGAGGACGTCTAACTTGTTTTTCCAGGGCATGTTGTGATGTGATATGGTCAAGACGTGATGCTTTATTTTATTGTATGAGATGATCATGTTTTGTAACCGAAGTTATCGGCAACTGGCAGGAGCCATATGGTTGTCGCTTTATTGTATGAAATGCAAACGCCCTGTAATTGCTTTACTTTATCTCTAAGCGGTAGCGATAGTCGTAGAAGCAATAGATGGCGTAACGACAACGATGCTACAATGAAGATCAAGGTGTCGCGCCGGTGACGATGGTGATCACGACGGTGCTTCGAAGATGGAGATCACAAGCACAAGATGATGATGGCCATATCATATCACTTATATTGATTGCATGATGTTTATCCTTTATGCATCTTATCTTGCTTTGATTGACGGTAGCATTTTAAGATGATCTCTCACTAATAATCAAGAAGTGTTCTCCTTGAGTATGCACCGCTGCGAAAGTTCTTCGTGCTGAGACACCACGTGATGATCGGGTGTGATAGGCTCTACGTTCAAATACAACGGGTGCAAAACAGTTGCACACGCGGAATACTCAGGTCATACTTGACGAGCCTAGCATATACAGATATGGCCTCGGAACACGGAGACCGAAAGGTCGAGCGTGAATCATATAGTAGATATGATCAACATAGTGATGTTCACCATTGAAACTACTCCATCTCACGTGATGATCGGACATGGTTTAGTTGATTTGGATCACGTGATCACTTAGATGACTAGAGAGATGTCTGTCTAAGTGGGAGTTCTTAAGTAATATGATTAATTGAACTTAAATTTATCATGAACTTAGTCCTAGTAGTATTTTGCAAATTATGTTGTAGATCAATAGCTTGCGTTGTTGCTCTCATATGTTTATTTTGATATGTTCCTAGAGAAAATTGTGTTGAAAAATGTTAGTAGCATGCGGATTGGATCCGTGATCTGAGGTTTATCCTCATTGCTGCGCAGAAGAATTATGTCCTTGATGCACCGCTAGGTGACAAACCTATTGCAGGAGCAGATGCAGACGTTATGAACGTTTGGCTAGCTCAATATGATGACTACTTGATAGTTTAGTGCACCATGCTTAACGGCTTAGAATCGGGACTTCAAAGACGTTTTGAATGTCATGGACCATATGAGATGTTCCAGGAGTTGAAGTTAATATTTCAAGCAAATACCCGAGTTGAGAGATATGAAGTCTCCAACAAGTTCTATGGCTAAAAGATGGAGGAGAATCGCTCAACTAGTGAGCATGTGCTCAGATTGTCTGGGTACTTCAATCGCTTGAATCAAGTGGGAGTTAATCTTTCAGATAAGATAGTGATTGACAGAATTCTCTAGTCACCATCACTAAGTTACTAGAACTTCGTGATGAACTATAGTATGCAAGGGATGACGAAAACAATTCCCAAGCTCTTCGCGATGCAAAAATCGGCGAAGGTAGAAATCAAAGAAAAACATCAAAGTGTTGATGGTGGACAAGATCACTAGTTTCAAGAAAAAGGGCAAAGGGAAGAAGGGGAACTTCAAGAAGAACAGCAAGCAAGTTGCTGCTCAAGTGAAGAAGCCCAAGTCTGGACCTAAGCCTAAGACTAAGTGATTCTACTGCAAAGGGACTGGTCACTGGAAGTGGAACTACCCTAAGTATTTGGCGGATAAGAAGGATGGCAAAATGAACATAGGTATATTTGATATGCATGCTATTGATGTGTACTTTACTAGTGTTTATAGCAACCCCTTGGTATTTGATACTAGTTCAGTTGCTAAGAGTAGTAACTCGAAACGGGAGTTGCAGAATAAATAGAAACTAGTTGAGGGTGAGGTGACGATGAATGTTGGAAGTAGTTCCAAGATTGATATGATCATCATCGCACACTCCCTATACTTTCGGGATTAGTGTTGAACCTAAATAAATGTTATTTGGCGTTTGCGTTGAGCATGAATATGATTTGATCATGTTTATTGCAATACGGTTATTCATGTAAGTTAGAGAATAATTATTGTTCTGTTTACATGAATAAAACCTTCTATGATCATACACCCAATGAAAATGGTTTGTTGGATCTCGATCGTGTGATACACATATTCATAATATTGAAACCAAAAGATGTAAAGTTAATAATGATAGTGCAACTTATTTGTGGCACTGCCGTTTAGGTCATATTGGTGTAAAGCGCATGAAGAAACTCCATAAAAGATGGATTTTTGGAATCACTTGGTTATGAATTATTTGATGCTTGCGAACCGTGCCTTTTGGGCAAGATGACTAAAACTCCGTTCTCCGGAACAATGGAACAAGCTACTGACTTATTGGAAATAATACATACCGATGTATGCGATCCAATGAGTGTTGATGCTCGTGGCAAGTATCGTTATTTTCTGACCTTCACAAGATGATTTGAGCAGATATGGGTATATCTACTTGATGAAACATAAGTCTGAAATAGTTGAAAGGTTCAAAGAATTTCAGAGTGAAGTGGAAAAATCATCGTAACAAGAAAATAAAGTTTCTGCGATCTGATCGCGGAGACAAATATTTGAGTTACGAGTTTGGTCTTCAATTAAAACAATGTGGAATAGTTTCACAGCTCACGCCACCTGGAACACCACAACGTTATGGTGTGTCCGAACGTCGTAACCGCACTTTATTTGATATGGTGCGATCTATGATGTCTCTTATTGATTTACCATTATCATTTTGGGGTTATGCATTAGAGACAGCTGCATTCACATTAAAAGGGCACCATCTAAATCCGTTGAGACGACACTATATGAACTGTGGTTTAGCAAGAAACCCAAGTTGTCGTTTAGGGCTACGATGCTTATATGAAAAAGTTTCATCCTGATAAGCTCAAACCCAAATCGGAGAAGTGTGTCTTCATAGAATACCCAAAGGAAACTATTGGGTACACCTTCTATCACAGATCTGAAGGCAAAACATTCATTGCCAAGAATGGATCCTTTCTAGAGAAGAAGTTTCTCTCGAAAGAAGTGAGTGGGAGGAAAGTAGAACTTGATGAGGTAACTGTACCTGCTCCCTTATTGGAAATTAGTTCATCACAGAAATTTGTTCCTGTGACTACTACACCAATTAGTGAGGAAGTTAATGATGATGATCATGAAACTTCAGATTAAGTTACTACAGAACCTCGTAGGTCTTACAGAGTAAGATCCGCACCAAAGTGGTAAGGTAATCCTGTTCTGGAAGTTATGTTACTAGACCATGACGAACCTACGAACTATGAAGAAGCGATGGTGAGCCCAGATTCCGCAAAATGGCTTGAGGCCATGAGATCTGAGATAAGATCCATGTATGAAAACAAAGTATGGACTTTGATTAACTTGTCCAATGATCGGCGAGACATTGAGATTAAATGGATCTTCAAGAGGAAGACGGATGCTGATAGTGTTACTGTCTACAAAGCTAGAATTGTCGCAAAAGGTTTTCAACAAGTTCAAGGTGTTGAATACGATGAGAGTTTTTCACTCGTATCTATGCTTAAGTCTGTCTGAATCATGTTAGCAATTGCCGCACTTTATGAAATCTGGCAAATGGATAAACAAAACTGCATTCCTTAATGGTTTTCCTAAAGAAGAGTTGTATATGATGCAACCAGAAGGTTTTGTCAATCCTAAAAGTGCTAACAAATTGTGCAAGCTCCAGCGATCCATCTATGGACTGGTGCAAGCATCTCGGAGTTGGAATATATGCTTTGATGAGTTGATCAAAGCATATGGTTTTATACAGACTTTTGAAGAAGCCTGTATTTACAAGAAAGTGAGTGGGAGCTCTGTAGCATTTCTAATATTATATGTGGATGACATATTGTTAATTGGAAATGATATGGAAATTCTGGATAGCATGAAAGGATACTTGAATAAGAGTTTTTCAAAGCAAGACCTCGGTGAAGCTGCTTACACATTGAGCATCAAGATCTATATAGATAGATCAAGACGCTTGATAAGATTTTTCAATGAGTACATACCTTGATAAATTTTTGAAATAGTTTAAAATGGAACAGTCAAAGAAGGAGTTCTTGCCTGTGTTACAAGGTGTGAAGTTGAGTAAGACTCAAGACCCGACCATTGCAGAAAATAGAAAGAGAATGAAAAGTCATTCCCTATGCCTCAGTCATAGGTTCTATAAAGTATGCTATGCTGTGAACCAGACCTATTGTATACCTTGCTCTGAGTTTGGCAAAGGAATACAATTTTGATCTAATAGTAGATCACTGGACAGCGGTCAAGAATATCCTTAGAGAGGACTAAAGAAATATTTCTCGATTATGGAGGTGATAAAAGAGCCCGTCGTAAAGAGTTACAATAGTGCAAGCTTTTACACCGATCCAGATGACTATAAGTCTCAATCTGGATACATATTGAAAGTGGGAGCAATTAGCTATAGTAGCTCCGTGCAGAGCATTGTAGACATAGAATATTTGCAAAATACATGCGGCTCTGAATGTGACAGAACCGTTGACTAAGCTTCTCTCACGAGCAAAACATGATCATACCTTTGTACTCTTTGGGTGTTAATCACATAGCAATGTGAACTAGATTATTGACTCTAGTAAACCCTTTGGGTTTTTGGTCACATGAAGATGTGAACTATGGGTATTAATCACATACAGATGTGAATATTGGTGTTAAATCACTTGGTGATGTGAACTAGATTATTGACTCTAGTGCAAGTGGGAGACTGAAGGAAATATGCCCTAGAGGCAATAATAAAGTTATTATTTATTTCCTTATATCATGATAAATGTTTATTATTCATGCTAGAATTGTATTAACCGGAAACATAATACATGTGTGAATACATAGACAAACATAGTGTCACTAGTATGCCTCTACTTGACTAGCTTGTTGATCAAAGATGGTTATGTTTCCTAACCATAGACATGTGTTGTCATTTGATTAACGGGATCACATCATTAGGAGAATGATGTGATTGACATGACCCATTTCGTTAGCCTAGCACTTGATCGTTTAGTATGTTGCTATTGCTTTCTTCATGACTTATACATGTTCCTGTAACTATGAGATTATGCAACTCCCGTTTACCGGAGGAACACTTTGGGTGCTACCAAACGTCACAACGTAACTGGGTGATTATAAAGGAGTACTACAGGTGTCTCCAAAGGTACATGTTGGGTTGGCGTATTTCGAGATTAGGTTTTGTCACTCCGATTGTCGGAGAGGTATCTCTAGGCCCTCTCGGTAATGCACATCACTATAAGCCTTGCAAGCAATGTGACTAATGAGTTAGTTGCGGGATGATGCATTATGTAACGAGTAAAGAGACTTGCCGGTAACGAGATTGAACTAGGTATTGGATACCGACGATCGAATCTCGGGCAAGTAACATACCGATGATAAAGGGAACAACGTATGTTGTTATGCGGTTTGACCGATAAAGATCTTCGTAGAATATGTAGGAACCAATATGAACATCTAGGTTCCGCTATTGGTTATTGACCGAGAATAGTTCTAGGTCATGTCTACATAGTTCTCGAACCCGTAGGGTCCGCACGCTTAACGTTATGATGACAGTTTTATTATGAGTTTATAAGTTTTGATGTACCGAAGTTTGTTCGGAGTCCCGGATGTGATCACGGACGTAACGAGGAGTCTTGAAATGGTCGAGACATAAACATTGATATATTGGAAGCCTATATTTGGACATTGGAATCGTTCCGGGTGAAATCGGCATTTTACCGGAGCACCGGGAGGTTACCGGAACCCCCCCGAGGGTTATTGGGCCTACATGGGCCTCGAGGGAGAAGAGGGAAGGAGGCAGGAGGGGGCCGCACGCCCCTCCCCTTCCTAGTCCGAATAGGACAAGGGAAGGGGGGCGGCGCCCCCCCCTTTCCTTCCCCTCTTCCTCCTCTTTCCCCCTTCTCCTATTCCAACTAGGAAAGAAGGGAGTCCTACTCCCGGTGGGAGTAGGACTCCCCCCTTGGCGCGCCCTCCTTGGCCAGCCACCTCCTCCCCCCTGGCTCCTTTATATACGGGGGCGGGGGGGCACCCATAGACACACAAGTTGATCTACGGATCGTTCCTTAGCCGTGTGCGGTGCCCCCCTCCACCATATTCCACCTCGGTCATATCGTCGTGAAGCTTAGGCGAAGCCCTGCGCCAGTAGAACATCATCATCGTCACCATGCCGTCGTGCTGACAGAACTCATCCCCGAAGCTTTGCTGGATCGGAGCCCGGGGATCGTCATCGAGCTGAACGTGTGCTGAACTCGGAGGTGCCGTACGTTCGGTGCTTGGATCGGTCGGATCTTGAAGACGTACGACTACATCAACCGCGTTGTGCTAACGCTTCCGCTTACGGTCTACGAGGGTACGTGGACAACACTCTCCCCTCTCGTTGCTATGCCATCACCATGATCTTGCGTGTGCGTAGGAAATTTTTTGAAATTACTACGTTCCCCATCACGATGGATGAGTGATGCGGACCCTCTTCTGGAACATCCGCGGTTTCAGTCAAGATGGCTGACACCGCCAACTAATCGAATACATGCGAAATGAGCAAATCGACATTGTGGCCATTCAAGAAACCATGCGCACGGAATTCTCCCTGTCGAAGCTTGAGCACTTGAGCTCCGACCTATTTGCTTGGCACTGGCTCCCTTCTAGTGGGAGTGCGGGCCACTCGGGTGGCATCCTCCTAGGGGTAAAGGATGCCACCTTTGAGGTAGGCAGCATGGATCGGGGCGAGTTCTTCGTGAGCATGGAGATCTTCGAGCGCGCACTGAACTTTAAATGGGAAAATTTTGCGGTCTATGGGCCGGCCGACCACCACCAATAGGAGGCCTTCCTCGCTGAGCTCAGTAGGAAGGTAGCAGCCGCGCAGCTCCCGGTAGTGGTGGGAGGTGATTTCAACCTCATTCGGTCGGAAGAAGACAAGAGTAATAACTTGGTGAATTTCCCGCGGATGCAGATGTTTAATGACTGCATTGCGGACATGGGGCTTCGCGAGCTCGATCGTGTCAGGGCCAGGTTCACTTGGACAAACCGACAGGTTAAGCCGACTCGCTCCGTTCTCGATAGGGTCCTTGCTTCCCCTGAGTGGGACATTCGTTGCCCCTAGCTTCGCTTTGGGCGATTACACAGATTGGCTCAGATCACGCCCCTCTTCTCCTCTCTTCAGAGAATGAGTGTCCTCCCCTTCTGCCCCGATTTCGTTTCGAGACCTTCTGGTTGCGCCAGCCTGGGTTTTCTGCCGCGGTGGGAACGCGATGGTGCGGGGCGCGTGAGGCCCCCCATCGATCCCTTTCGGCCGTGGATGACTGGTACTTCTGCGCCAAGCGGTCACGGCAATTCATGAAGGGCCGGGGCGCAAACGTAGGCCGCGACATCCAGGAGCGTAAAAAAGCTCTCCTTCATGACATCCAGGCGCTCGACCTTCGGGCTGATGCCGCTGGCCTCTTGGCTGACGAGTGGATGCTTAGATATGATTTGGAAGACCAGCTCACAGTCACCTACTCCGACGAGGAGGCCTACTGGCATCTGCGAGGTACTCAGAATTGGGTCCTTAAAGGGGATGCCAATACCGCCTACTTCCAGGCCATTGCGAACGGCAGCTGACGCCGGAACTCCATCCCCCTTCTTTGGGACGGAGAGTCCCTCCTGCAGAGCCCCGTGGACATCCGGGCTCATGTAGACGACTTCTACAGAGACCTATTCTCTGCTTCCCCTCGGGGAGGTCTTGCCCTGGCGCAAGATATTTGGCCTGCCCACAGTTGTGTTTCACCTGCGGACAACGAGGCCCTCACGGCACCGTTTTCTGAGGCGGAAGTTTGGGCGGCTATTAAGAGCATGAACCCATCCTCGGCTCCTGGTCCAGATGGGCCCCCAGTGAAGTTCTTCCAGACCTTCTGGGAGGTGATCAAACCTGAGGTGATGGCACTATTTGACGAGTTCTTGGTCGGGTCCATCGACCTCGCCCGACTCAACTTTGGTGTAATCACCCTCATCCCCAAAGTGAAGGGGGCCTCGGAGATCCGCCAATTCCGCCCGATTACGGTGATTAACGTCATCTTCCGCATCCTCGCAAAGGGGTATGCCATTAGGGTGGCCCCTATTGCCGACCGGATCACTCACCCGGATCAGTCAGCCTTCATCCAGGGCCGTTATATCCTTGACGGAGTCCTGGTGTTTCACGAAGCACTCCATGAGGTTCACTCCAAACACCTCAAGGCAGTCTTCTTGAAACTAGACTTCCACAAGGCATATGACACGGTTAGCTGGTCCTTCCTTCGGGAATGTCTTCTCCGGAAGGGCTTCGATGATCAGCGGGTGACTAGGGTGATGCAGATGGTTTCCTCAGGCCGAACCGTGGTGAACATTAATGGGGAGATCGACCCTTTCTTCCCCACCTTCTGTGGGGTGCGCCAGGGCGACCCCTTCTCCCCGTTCCTGTTCAACATGGTGGTCGACGCCCTAGCCGCCATCTTGGATAAGGCCAAGGCGGCGGGCCACATTAAGGGGACAGTCCCGCATCTTGTTGGGGAGCACGGGATCTCCCTTCTCCAATATGCGAATGACACCATCATCATGGTGGAGGGCTCGGAGAGTGATATTTTGAACCTCAAGTTCCTTCTGCTGTGCTTCCAACAGATGTCTGACCTCAAGGTCAACTTCGACAAGAGCGAGGTGATGGTCTTGGGGTACTCCCAAGACGAGCGCCAGAGTATAGCGGATCGGCTTAACTGCCATCTTAGGAGCTTCCCCACGACTTATCTGGGGATACCCATTAGTGATTCTAGGCTCACGGTGGCTGAACTGCACCCCACGGTGGGGAAGCTTCAGCACCGTATCGAGCCTTGGCAAGGTTGGTGGCTCTCCAAAGCAGCACGTACGGTGCTCATCAACTCGTCCCTCTCCAGCCTGCTCTTGTTCATCATGAGCTTCTACAGCCTTCCGGAGACGCTTCATCACGAGATCGCCACTGTTTAGGGCCGTTTCTTCTAGGCCGGTGAGGGAGACAAGCAGAAGTACCACATGGTTAGGTGGTCAGAAATCTGCAAGCCTCGCGACCAGGGCGGCCTCGGGATCATGTCTTCCAAACGCATGAACATTGCCCTCCTGACTCGGTGGCTTTGGCGGATTGCCAACGGAGATGGTGGCCTGTGGCTCCGCATCATTCAGCAGAAATACCTCCATGGCCAGCCTCTCGCTTTCTGCCAGCGGTCTAGGGGATCCCAGTTCTGGCAATCCGTCATCCAGCTCCTCCCTGTCCTCCGGATTGGGACCTCGATAGAGGTCGGATCAGACACCGCCACCTTGTTCTGGTTCGACAGATGGTCTGGCGACTTGCCCCTTGTGGCCCGCTTTCCCGACCTATTCTCCATTGCGGTGGCCCCTCAGATTTCGATCGCGGCAGCCCTTATTGACTTAGGGCAGCTCGCGTTCCGGAGGCCCTTTGGTCTGGCTGAGACCGCCGATTGGCAGGAGCTGCTTGACTGCATTGCATTGCACGCGCCTGATCTTACGACCGAGGATGACAGCTCCAGATGGCGTCTAGAGCCTTCTGGACAATTCTCCACCAAGTCCCTATACCAGGCCATTGCTCCCTCGCCTGGCCATGAGGCGCTCACCTTCATCTGGGAGATTCGCCTTCCCCTGAAGATTAGGATTTTCTTGTGGCAATAGATCCGCGGCCGCCTCCCGTCTGGCGTCGAGGTTCTGAAGCGCAATGGTCCGGGTGATGGGCGATGCCCGCTCTGCGGGCCGGAAGAGGATTCGAATCATATCTTCTTCACCTGCGTGTCCGCACAGTTCCTATGGAGCTGTTTCCGCGGGATAGAGGGTGGAAGCTGGGACCACAACAACTTCCCCGCTCTCTTCGTCGAACTCCAGGCAATCCCACCCGCAGTGCGCCACATTAGGTGGCTGGCCATTGGGGTGCTGGCCTGGACGCTGTGGACTGTTAGGAATAAACTCGTGATTCAGCGCATCCCTCTTCGTCGTGCTACTGACGCTTTGTTCAAATGGTCTGGTTACTTGCAGCTTTGGCGGTCGGTTAGCCGCCCCAGGGAGAGAGACACCATCACCTCCATCACCCAGCTTCGCGCGATGGCTCTCCGGATGGCTCCACCGCTTCCCCCACCACCTCCGGAACCAGATTAGATCTTCGTCGCCATCGCCATCGCCACCGCCTTGCCGTTTTTCTGTTGTCTCGTCGTGTGCTTGTGTTGGGCTTGTTGTGCTGTGCCCACAGCGAAACTTGGGTCTCTTTGTCTGTGTGTTTGTGTTGGACGGTGCCTGCGATGGCTTTGAGTGAGTGTGTGTGTTGTGTTGTTGTGACCTTGATACTTTGTGCTTGGTGGTTGCTTTATTTATAAAGCGGGGCGAAAGCCTTTTTCAGTAAAAACAAAATAGCCTATGTAACTTAAAATTTAGAATTATAGAGGTTTCTAGAGGTGTGGACTCAGTGCGTCCTGATCTGGCTGCTATATGAGAGGGTCTTCCAGGGGAAGAACCACGATATGCAAGCAGTGGCTTCACACAAGCGGAGTGCATTCCACCACCTGTTGCCTGTCTTTTATTCCCTTAACAGGCCTTGGCATATGTTTGCCATAGCATTGCACAACTCTTGTAACTAAACAACTTCTTAACTAAATGATGCTAAAAAAATTAGCATGTCTACAAGTCAGAAAAAACTGAAAAAAAAAACCCACAACATTTACACAATAGACAACTACCATGCTTCAGATTTTTAAATTTAATTTATCCACATCAAGAAATGAAAACTACAAATCCTGCTACGAATAGTAGATACGCGGCATAGTATTTAGTTCAGTACTATCCAGTATCCTCAGCATGATTTCTCTCTTTGTTTGACCATGTGTAAATAACCTTTGGAGTTGAAGTTTTGTGAGAGGTAGATACAAGTTGTTGACTTGTTGACTTCTCGGAGTTTTTCAAGACTTCCAGAGATGCTAATTTCTCTCTTTGTTTGACCATGTGTAAAACAA
Source organism: Triticum aestivum (assembly GCF_018294505.1). Lineage (NCBI taxonomy): Eukaryota > Viridiplantae > Streptophyta > Magnoliopsida > Poales > Poaceae > Triticum > Triticum aestivum. Next base: position 601,810,849 of record NC_057801.1, read on the forward strand.
AGGGAAGGATGATAAGGAGGAAGGTGTTGGTACTCACAGCTTTAAAAGTGTCGGTATGTTGTTGTATGTAGTAGGGATGGAATTTCCACTGAAGTTATTATTATCAGCCTGACTAGAAGTAGAAAGATACAAATATAAGAAATGCACGTTGTTATCTGACAGCATTATAGAATTAATCTTAAATGAGAGAAACAATCTGAGTGGAAAATATTTGTTATTGTTTACTAACACAAGAAAGGCAAAATCAAATTAGATTTAAGTGATATTTAATACACCAGTAAAGGTATATCATACAGTATACTCCTGAAAATGTAGCATTACTAAATCGTCTCAGACGAGCAAAACTAAAATAATCATCACGCTACCAGCATTAGATATGTATATTCTCTGAAAGAAACCAGAACACATTCTGAAATATAGCAATTTCCTAATTCCTATGTCAAATAAGAGTCTCGTTGGGTATATAAATTATGCTTACATGATTTTTAAACTACGCGTCTCCGCTAATTTTGGAGGAAGAGGTCCAGACAAATTATTGGCATCCACAAGCCTGCACGGATAATATTAAGAAACAATTTTACACACAACCGATACTGCATAATGCATAACCGGGGAAAAAACTCAGAACTCAAAATAAAAGCAGGGTCCACTTACAGATGAAGGAGCTCAGGCAATCTGGACAACTCAGATGGAATTTGCCCACTTAATGAATTATTGTTCATGTGACTAAAGGTAAAAAGAGAGTCAATATTAGAAAGATGCTTAAATAAGAGGCAATGTACGAATGCAAGTGAGAAGGTTATGATCGTGAAACTTACAGATGCTTTACGCTTGTTAAATTAGCAAACGACTTAGGTATGGGTCCAGATATTTGATTTTGGTCGATTTGCAATCTGTTTAAGTTCTTGAGATAGCCAATCTCATCTGGTAGGGAACCAGATAGTTGATTACCATTCAAAGCTCTGCAGAAAATGAAGATTATTATGAATGTTTACTTGTATCTAGAGACATTGTACTCATCTTCCATGTAGAATTGAAGGAAAATACTAGATAGTGACACATTTATGTCTGGACAAAAGGGAATGTAGAAGGGTACGAGGAAAAATCCACACCAAATATTGCCACAAGATGAAAAATTGTTCAAAGATGTGCTAAACTAATTAAGATGAGGTAAAAATCAGATATATACAAAACTGGCTAGGAAGTTATGTACATATATATTTGAGAGAAAATATGCATTTGAAAGTTTTGTACATCCAAAGCCATGTTGTTTAAGCCCATTTACTTCACGTTTTAGATAAACAACAGAAAATAGAATTGACCCATTGTGTTGTCTAACATTAAAAAGATGAGACAAAAGACAAATGCTAACCCCTTTTAAATATAAAGCGGGGGGAAACCCTTTTTCGTAAAAGATGAGGAAAAAGAACCCCAAATGCTGAATCAGATACATCGACTTTTATTTGTTTTGGAGAACAAAAAGGAGAAAAGGATGATATAAATATTCTGCCATTTTCAACATGTGGCCTAGCAAGACAAACAGTAGCAGGGGTTCATGTCCACACTGGCAAATGAGTATGGAAGTTAGCTTAGATAAGAGAACTTACATAAGATTGAGTGTTGTGATATTGCCTATCTCTTTCGGGATGTTACCAGTCAAATTGTTCCACATAAAATTCCTTCCAAAATAGAGAAATATAGCAGTTAGCTCACATACGTTTGGTACCTTATGGCACAATGCAGAATAAAGATAGAAACAGTTCAAATGGAACAATCTGGTTATGTCATTTCCATAAATATATTTTGTCAGATAATCTGGGCCTTAATGAAAATCCACTTTACATCTAAAACATGAAGTGGTTCCCTTTTAACAAGAAAACATGAAGTGCAATGTTGAAACAAAAACACTTTTTTTAGGTAATATTGAAGAACCACTTGAAAGCACTGAATTTACTCTCTCTGTTCACAAATATAAGGTGTTTTGAATATTTAAGTATGAACTATAAACGGGCTAAAATGAGTGAACAAACACACTAAAATGTGTCTATATACATTCGATTCAGAAAAAGTTAGAACATCTCGCATTTATGAACGAAGGGAGTGGTTAGCAACTTTAACTGATAATAGAGTTATACTACACTTACAAGTTTCTCAGCTGAGACAGGAGACCAATCTCCGGTGCCAAAGTTCCAGAAAGATTCATCTTAAACAACTCCCTGCGTGGGGCAAAAAGTATGCATTATTAAGCGGAACAGGACATGGTAATTGGTAACCGATCAACATATTATGCATTATACAGAAATGGTAGTTAAATGAATAACAAACAGATTTGAAGACACAAAATAGAGTAAGCAACAAAAGCATCAGCCAATGGCCATTATTTTGACCAGGGACTGCAAACATGGTCTGAAACAGTAAACAAGAGGAGTACAGTACAGTACAGATAATGCTAAAAACAATGTTAAATAGGGGTGTGAGGGGGATTTAATGACTTTATAAGGTTTCAGTAATAAAGTTTGACTTTTATAGCCTTTGGTCCAACAAAATATGGGAGAAACTTATATGAAATCCATGGATATGTCCTTAAAAGAAAATTGGAGATGTGGAAGATCTCTAGCTATTTCAGTTATAATTTAACTTGGTAGCTCTTTTTAGGCTTTTATGGCTGTTGCCATTATCTGTGAGCAGAAGTTTGTTGCAACTTGCAATATTAATTGCTTCAGCAAAGGGTTCACTGTTACACAGGAAAAAAACATCGCAGCTAACCATTAACATGAATGGGAATGGGAAAAAGGGAAATTTTATTTAAATAAGGATGGTGTGTTAATCATACAACTCTGTTACATGAAGATATGTATCACTGGGTATCTTGTGGCAGATGACTCCTGTCCAGTTTGATGTGCATGGATCTCCTCTATTCCATTTCTTAAGGTTGTTTATAGGATCAATTAACCTGGCTTTGATAGCATTGAGAGCATTTGCTGCATGTAGGAGAGACAATTTCAATCTTCAGAGGGATAATATTAAAATATTATCTCTGTAGCATTTGCTTATATCCACTAGGCTACTAACTAATAGGATATCATGCGTGTTAATGCGAAACTACTTTCTCCCCCCGATGATTACGCAAAGAAATGCGAGACTACTTTGATTAGTCCATGATTATTAACTGATTACTTGTTGAATATACATCACATCTTGAGAAAACTGAGAAAACCGATTACTTGTGGAACTCTTGAAGATGTCCAGACATACAAACAAATAAATCTAACAAAATCTGCACAAGCAGAGCGTGCAATAAGAAAATGGGATCTAGTACAATAAGGTAGCGTGCAATAAGCCGATAGTGAACAATCAGGAGCCAAAGGGTAGCTTCCAACTAACTAGAGGTTACCTTCAATAGGGTGAGTGCTTTGTCCCCTTACGTCTGTCACCTGGAAAATGCACAGAACAAGCAGGATTGCTGCATACGGGGACCCTCCAGATCTGGCCATGTCTGTACAAGAGAACCGGCAGCAACTTGGTACCGGTGTCAATTGCTAAAAATCTGATATCGCAAACAGGCATAAAAAAATGCTTAGGACCATTCAATAGATTGATGCCTCCAAAATGGAGGTGCTTATTCCCGCCATCTAAGGTTTTTATTCCAAGAAAACGCAAAGCTTACTTTTCGATGCATTGATGGAAAGGAAGATGTATAACTGTATAGAGGAAATTGCACAAATACACAACTTTTGGGGCTGAGGTAACACAAAACCACAACTCCAGGACTAATTGGTAACAAGTGTTTGGATCTTAAGCAAACCTTACTCTAGCCTCGCCCAGCCAGGATAGTTGTTTGGTGGAGTAGAAAGAAGCTAGCTTTGCCTAGCAAACTCGCCTGCGTGAGCTAGAAAATCCTTGCCCGGACAGGAGAGCCGATTTGGCTCTGCCTCCATCGGCAAGAATTGAACACAAGCATATTAAGCATGTAACTGCCGCTGTAATCGTGTAATCGTGGTTTAGTGGAGGCTAGGCAAATAAACCAAACAAGTGGCCTTGCTTGTATGAGCTATGCCTCGGGTGAGCTAGAATCCTATTGCCTGGCCGGGCATGTTTAGCTAGAGAACCAAACACACCGAAAGAAACACAAATGAATTAGTTTCATCTTACAAAAACTGTCCAAGTTTTTGAATGGTTGGGCTAAGATAGAATTTGCCTCTCTCTCTCGTCCGCGACCGCGCCGCCCCCGCGGGCGGCCGGCCGCGCCTTCCCTCCGTCCCCGCGCGCGTCCCCCTCCCTCCTCCTCCTCCCCGCCGCCGTCGCCGGCGCCCGCCTCGGGCCTGGCCCGGGCGGCGTTGGTGGCGGCGGCCCCCAGCCCTTCTCCTTCTAGGGTTTCTCCGGCGCGGGACGGAGCGGCTCCGGGCGGTGTCCTCAGGTGGCGGCGGTCCTGCGCGGCGGCGGGGCGAGCTCCGGGCGGCGGCGCCGCCATTGGCGGCGGGGCTGCGCGGCGGCGCGGGCTGGCGGCGCCCGCCCGGCCCAGATCTGGGCCCTTCGGGCTCCATCTGGGTGGGGCGGGCCGGCGACAGGCGTGGTGGCTGCGTGGCCTCCAGGAGGCGGTGGCGAGCATCGATGATCGGCAGGGGCTGGCAGCGTCGACGCCAGCTTGCTGCAGCGTGGACGGTGGGGCTTAGCGGGCCCGTTTCGGGCCTGGCCGGGCCGGGGTGGCCTGGTATGCCCCGCTGCCGTGTCCGGACGGCTACCGCGACGGTGCCGGAGGCGCGGGCCTCCCGCACGATGGCGGTGGAGGTGGTTCCCTCCCGCTCGGCCTTGATGCTGCTGCTCCCGTCGCTCAGATCTTCTCTCCGCTCTTCTTGGCCTCGTGGTGGTGTTCGCAGCGAGACGGTGTTGGTGACGGCGCAACCGTCGTGGTGCATAGTTGGGCGGTGGTTTGGCTGGTCGGCTTCGATTGGCTGGTGGGGTTTGGCGTGCGGGAGAAATCCTCGCCGGTTCGTCCGGCTCCAATGCGCTGACACCAGCGGGTGCCACTATCCCTTCTTGGAGGGCGTCGGGAGTAGCTATCCCCCACCTCCCTCCGCATACTGGGGGAAACCCAAGGACTTGTTCGGGCAGCAGCGTCATCGGCGTCGCATCCCTTGGAGGTGCTGCTTAGTTCGCGGTAGTTCGGAGCCTTGGGCTGTAGTGGTTTGTTTCTGGAGGGCGCAGCGGTCGCGGGTCATCCGCACTTTGTCGAGCTGCCGTTGTTGGCATTTTTTCTTCTTCTTTTTCTTTGGGCTTGTTGTGCTGCTCGCCCCAGCATTGCGATGTGTACTTTGGTGGTTTGCTTTGGAATACAAAGCGGGGGAAACCCTTTTTCGGTAATGGTTGGGCTAAATTGGCTGAAAATTCCCCAGATTGATCATTTAAGATGTTTCGAATTGCTGTACTTTTTTTGAAAACTTGATCCATTCTTACAAAAGCTGTTTAGATTTTAAAATGGATGGGCTAAATTGGCTGAAAATTTCCTAGATTGATCATTTAAGATTGAACCCACATGTCATAATTCTCCTTAACTGATGGGAATAACTAAGCAGAATTTTGGAAATGAGCATGAAATGTCTATAAATGAATTTTCTCATTATCCGTTATTTCCGGGTCTTTTCGTTGCATTCACTTACAAGAAGAAACAACCACCAGCGTTTGGTGCAGCACTTGCATTTTGGTTCGTTCTTCTTCCTTTCCTTGGTCTTTCGTTCCGTCATATTCCAAACAACTGATCTAATTACAATGTATTAACCACTAATGCACCTTTTTTTTATCAAATCTCAGGGACATGGTCGAATCATGAGGCAGAACAAATTTGTGTTTCTTGTTACCGAGTCCTGGAGTTGTGGTTTTCTGCTAAAATCCTCTGGAGTTGTGGTTTTGTGCTACCCCAGCCCCAAAAGTTGTATATTTGTGCAATTTCCTCAACTGTATAAAACCAAGACTAGGCCAAAACACCGGTTGTAATGTTTGTCTAACAACTCTGGGGAGAAGGCAAGGTTGGGTCGCTCCCGCTTTGGAGAAGACAGACGCGGTCAAGAGCCGGTCGCCTCGAACCGGTGCCAGATGCCACTCGCGTTCAGAACACTACACGACCACACATCGCTGCATCCCTTGTCTACCGCAGCACACACATATATCCCTCGAAACTCATAAACTGACCCAGTCACACTATGGGATCCTTCGCGGTCCACTGCCCATACTATCCATGGTAGCTGCAATAGCAGGTTGCGGATGCACCTAAGATCTACCGAATAGAGCAAAAGTGTACAACACCTATTCATACACCAACCTAGGGTCGGACCTCCAAGAATAACTTCTCCATGAATAAACCGGACTACCACGCTAGTGGCAGTCAGTCAACACAACCACCATCAAACCGGACTACCATCTACTTCCTCCGCACCAAAATAATTGAAGTTTTATGATTTTCTTAAGTCAAACATTTTGAAGTTTGATCAAGTGTATAGAAAAGTCCGCAATGATCTACGATATTAATGAAAATGCATTTCATAATGAATCTAGTGAAGTAAATTTGGTTTTGTAGATGTTTGTATATTTTTCTATAGACTTGGTTAATTTAATGAAGCTTGACTTAAGACAATCCTAGAACTTCAGTTATTTTGAAACGGAGGGGGTACATAGGAATGCCACATAAGCAGTGATTTGTGGGTCTGACTTGTCAGATTGACATTTTTTTAAAGGTAAAACTGACAGCGTGCAGTTTGGTTAAATGGAGTTAAATAGAGGAATTTCTTTAAATGGGATAAGACCTGACACAAATGTGAAACTTAGGGGGTAAAAGATAGAATCAAATCATTAGAGAAAGTAAGTCAACTCACAATATACTTACTACTCCCACCGTCTTATAATAACAAAGTTTTTTTTTTTGCAAAAGTCAAGCTACACAAATGTTGACCAAGTTTATGAAAATACCATTCATGATCAGTCTAATGGCATTGATTTGGTACTCTATAATTTTTTCCAGAAATTTGATAAAATTTTGTAAGATTTGATTCTAGAAATTCTAATAAGCATTATATTTAGGGCAGAGGGAGTATTAAACATTTCTCCAGAACTGATGATAAAAATTACATTAACAGTGTCCAAATCAGCAATCGAGACTTGACCGGGCGTGTTAAAGGCCGTGCACAAGGTAAATTGGAGTTTTTTTATGTTGTTTTTGCGAGAAGGTAAATTGGAGAGTAAATGACTACAAAAAAGTAGGTAAATTATGCACAGCAGTAACATACACGTTTCCGCAAAGCATTGGGCACTACGTCAGTTTTCAGTTTATACAGACAAAGATGCCTTTGGAAAATGGAAGGTGGAAATCAACCGGGAAGCACGAGAATCCAAAAAAAAGAACCAAGAAAACTATGATGAAAGGAAGGACTATAACCTATTCGAGTGAAAGAAACTTCAATCAGAACAAGAAGAGGAAGAAAGGTGATGAAGTGAACTAGCGACCGGAAAATCAACGAGTTTCTTCTTTACCCAACAGAACATTAGCGTAGAAAGAATTGAGAAGGGAAAGAGGAGAAGAAACTCACCTCAAGCCCTGCTCCCAGACAGCAATTGAATCGATTCGACTCAACACAAAAGGCTCGGTCGATACAGCCAGCAGAGAGGAGCAGCAGCCGGCCGGCGGATACCTGGCCGGAGACGACTCCAGAGCTCGGGCGCAGGCGAGCAAATGCGGACGCGGTCGCGGACGCTTCCTCCCTGACGGCCGGCGACTACGGGTGAGGGAGGCGTCCACCTTTTGTACCCGACCGCCCGTTCGCGATTGCGGCGTCCGCGGCACGACCGAGTGGAGCTTGGACGCAGTACGAACAGGTGTGGGGGCAACAGGAACAAGGCCTTGACACTAGAACTAATCACTGGAGTAGTTTTATTCCGCGCGGCTTATTATTCTGTTGCGTCGGGGGCGGCGAGGTGAGGAGGAGGAGGATGAAGGCGTTGGGCGTGTTTTTTTTCTTTTTTCTTTTTTCGAAATCTTATCTGGCTGACGTTCCCTTCCCGCAGGTTAATTTTCAAAACCGCCAACCCTGTATACAACGCACACACGTAACATTCACCTTATGAACACAAAGTTCAGCTACTAATTTCGTGTACGCGCTCTTGGGGTCGCCTCACACGGGCGCTGTGGATTCACACCATCTATCGATGACACAAAATTCAGATAATATTGGATGGAGTCATATCATACTTGCTTCAATTCGTTGAATGAAGCACGCGCCTTAGAAAAATGTAGGGCGATACCCAGTGAATGCAAGGAGCCAATTGACGATGCAGCCACATGTGCTCCCTACTAACTGGTCTCCCGGCAAAACAACTGGCTTTACCAAGTCAGCGAGGACAGGCTGCGTAAGTTGAGTGTGGCCCAGCCAAGGAACAACTGTTGGCGTCACCGCCTGTTTTTTCGCCACTTGCATTTTAGTAACGGCGCCTCTGATCAGTCCAAGACAATGACACTCCGATACATAGTACGATCCTGTACTACTCTTCCGGGTTTTTTTTTCTCTTTTTGAGCCGCAAATCGTAGAACAATAGTTCAACGGTATTTCTCATTACATAAACAAAAGTATGTTACAAATGAGGGAGGAGCAAAAGGAAGAAAGAACAAAAAAAAAAAAGATCCTCCTTGTGAGCTTGGAGAATTCACAATTCAGTAATTAAACCTTGGGCTTGGTGGAGGGAGAGGAGAAGATCTCTGGCGAGGTCATCGCGGCTTATATTACCACCGCTCACCACGACATGCGCGTATGTTGTGTGTCTCCAGGAAACCAATTTGTCGGATATTTCTCGTGTTTCGTTATGGAAGCCTTAGACACAGAATTTTGATGGTATTCGTAGGAGAGCACTGGGGTTGACTTGCATGTACGGCCCGCAGGAGGACGCGGACAAGATCGCTTTCCTCGATGAGATGTGAGGGGTGCAAATTGTCTATCCGGGCCTCCGATGACTTTAATACAAACTAGCTAGCATGGCGAGGACAAAACAGTGACAACCTTCGGGAAGATTTTCCCGCTTCCCAAATGATTGCGAGCACAAACTAGCTAGCATGGCGAGGACAAAAACCAGTTGACAACCTTCGGGGAGATTTTCCCCGCTTCCCAAATGATTGCGAGCACAAACTAGCTAGCACGGCGAGGACAAAAACAGTGACAACCTTCGGGGAGATTTTGCCGCTTCCCAAATGATTGCGAGCTCAAAGAGTTGTATCTTCACGGTCGTCGCTATACATGGTCTAACGGGCGTGGCGCTCCCATGCCGGTCAAGCTCGACCGGTTGTTATGCATGGTGGACCGGGAGGAGCCGCACCCAAGCTGCTAGATTCTTGTCTACTCTACCGTTATGTCCGACCATTGCTCCTTTCTTGACTGCACGCCACACCCTCCTTCCCGGACGGCGTTTCCAGTTCAAGAGGTTTTAGGGCATGTACAATGATTGATAAGATAGTCTTATCTTAAGTTTTACATGTAAATTAGAGATGACAAAAAAACATGTCTACAATGGGTCATCTTCTAGTCTTATTTTTAATAATTATAAATGTTCTTAAAAATATGGTGAGACAAAATTGTGCTGAGAGATCATCTTTTGTCTTCTCTTAAATAAGATAAGACAAACCTTCTCTTATGATTTCTCTCTCCTCCACCTCATCATTTATCATACGTGACAGTCTTAAGATAGAACTATTATACATGCCATTAGGTCAAGCGGGTAGGATTCGAGAGAAGGTTGCCGATGATTGGGCGCGCGGTTGACGAGGTTGTACACCTCACTTGAGTCCGCGAAAGCAGAGAGAAATGAAAGGAGTTTCCAGCCAAGATATGATCATAGCTGAAAAGCATTAGTTAGCGTTCATCATTCGTGCACTCGTCAACAGTGTCTACCAAATACACCTCCTACAATAAGTTAACCCCCTGATCTTCAAACACACATCATCAACAACAACGCCCACTTCATGTACAGAAGAAGAAACCGCCGGGCAGGCCGGACCAGCGTTAATTCTACAAAGCTATCACTTGCACGCCTACTGTCCACACCCATTTACAAAAGCGAAGAACATCGGCGCGGCGACGCTAGCGAGGATTCATCGCCATTCTGGAAGGGACGCCGCTGCTGGAGGCGTGGGATATATCGAAATGCTCCCCGGTGGTCGTTATCAAGGAGTTCGACGTGGATTGGGTCAGCGTGCCTGAGGAGCTCATCTCCATGGAGGTTACAGACATGAGCTCTTCTCCCTCGGGCAAAGCGCTCCGGATGGCATCGAGTTCCCTGGCGATTTCGGCCATGTAAGGCCTCGCGTCGGTGTCGTCCTGGCAGCATTTCAGGCCCAGCGAGAGGAACCTCGTGGCGAACTCCGGAGGGCACCAGGACATTCGGCTGTCGATGATTCCAGAAATGTCTCCGGATCGGTAAGCCGTGTTCACCTACATTAAGGATCAGGTTAAATAGGTCACTAGTAAAACTACTGAACGGTCAAACAAGATTCTCAAAAGCTAAAATGTAAGGCTGTGTACCCTGTTTGTCACCTGCAAACAGTTAAATTGAACTGTACATTAGATACGGATCAGGGTGGGAACCTCCGTACCTCTCTAACGATGTTTTTACCGAACTGGATTGGCTTCATCCCGGTCAATAGTTCAAGCAGTACAACACCAAGGCTATACACATCGCTTTTTTCTGTCAGTTTGTGAGTTAAGAAGTATTCTGGATCAAGATATCCCTGGCAAAAGGAAACAGGATAGATACGATGAGCCAAACTTGCACACTACAAGTTGAGTAAGTATGCTCAGCTGTTTCCTATTGTGTGGCATGGAACAGCAGTAAGTAGATTGTTGTGGGTGCAGATCTTGGTACATTGACAATGAGACTTACTGGGGTGCCCTTAACAACAGTGGATATATGAGCTGGCAATTTTCCTTCAATATCTGGGAACGGAGCAAGCCTTGAAAGACCAAAGTCAGCCACCTTCGCTACGAACTTGGAGTCCAATAGAATGTTGGTGGCCTTAACATCACGGTGAAATATAGGAGGATCTGCCTCGGTGTGTAGATAGAGGATTCCCTTTGCAGCACCCAGTGCAATATGCAACCTCTGAGCAAAGTTAAGAGGTCTTTTACAAGTTGCTGCAGGAGGTGTTAAATTAGATTAGGACTTCATTTTATCAACGATCAAACAAAAGAACACGATATACCAAAATGCATCACTGATAAACACAATAACTATAAATTCCGGGAGACGGGCTGGGATAATGACCGACTTCAACTACACAAAGATGTTCATATGGGGCGAAAAGAAGCTAAGAAAACTTGAATGTGCAACTTCCCGCTTACTCACCAGAAAGATGATCACGTAGAGTGCCATTTGGCATGAATTCATACACCAGCATCTGCAAAACACAATCATTTATGAGCAACAATTACTGCAATCTGCAGATACTCTTCCATATATTATAAGCTCACCAACTCTGAGGTAACTGGAGAACCCTAACCATAAGCACGTTTAGCACAACATAACGAATATATTGTTCTAACATAATGTGCGGGATTGTGAGAGAATTTCAACACTATATTTTATCCTATGTAAATGATTCGTAAATTGAGACACACCTGCTCATCTTCTTCATCACAATAGCCAATCAGAGATACCAAATTACGATGATGCAATCTTGACAGCAATTCTATTTCTGTGACAAATTCCTTTGAACCTTGCAGAGAATCTTCGTGTGCTCGTTTGATTGCAACGGCTGTTCCATCAGCTAGTTTTCCTTTATAGACTTTTCCGTAACCTCCCTGACCAATTTCAGCTGAATCATCGAAATCATTTGTTGCTGTAGCCATTTCTTCAAATGTGAAGGATCTCACACCATCAATCTTGACGGAATACCTCGACAGTACTGCAAAATTATCAACTTCTTCAGATGTTGTGGATTGAATTTTAATGTCCACTGCAATTTCAAAGTTTACTTGCCATGGAATGCATTTTGATGAGGTCAAGTCAGAAATGATGTGATAAATTCACAGCTTAAATACAATTTCCAGTATTACAAAAAGACTGTAAAAGAGTAACTTCATACTAAAATAAAGATGCTCCTAAGCACCAGTGACCAGATAAAGCAGCGAGGAATTTCTAATCTGTCAGACAATAAGGTTTTAATACACAGCACGTGAAAAGCTATGTTTGCTAAACAAATATACCGACTTACATGACCGCCTCGAAACTGTTCGACGTTTTGAGCGTCTTCTCACTATAAAAAGTGTAGAAACCACTGAAACTGCGATAGCAGCAATTATTGTTCCTGCCAAAATCCCAGCTAGTGCGCCCTTGTTTAAACCTGATGACACCACAGTTGGAAAATCTGCAAAAAAAAAAACAGAGGCAAAACAATAAACAAGTGGATCATAGAACTGGATGGAGTATTTCAGTGCAAGTATGAAGCATCGAGTGGTGAATTTTAAAATAAGAAAAATATAATCTAATTCCTCATTAAGTTAGTATGCCTTTTGAGAAGATCTCAGAATTTTTCATTTCCGTGGAAACATATTAGGGTATGGATCCTAAATTCCTCAATCTCCCTTACCTTCCGAAGCGCCTCGTGAAGGACCGTTCTTTGAGAAATTCTAGAGATATTAACAAGGGTACGCCCATTTTCAAACTTTCATGTTATGAAAAATACCTTAATAAAAACACCATAAAATTCATGGCATATAGGCAGATGAAGGCAAAAATAATAATATTATTATGTTGCATGCAATACTTATCAATATTTAACATAATAGCGCTAAACACTTGTAATAACATAATAACGCATATTATTCCATGTGCTAGGAGAATCAGTTAATAATTCATGGATTTCTAATTCTACTAGCATATAAACAGCAACAGAAGTTCTGCTAATATCCCATCGCCTGTCTTAGAAAAATAAATACAGACAAGGAACACACTAGTATGTTAGAATTACGAATGGCATCCCTTGGTGCAAAGTGAAGTTTACATACCATCTGCATAGGAACCAAGCGTGAAATTGAGAAGCTCGTACGGACCAAAAATGTCTGATAGAGTAATTTGCCATCCAGCAAGTAATTGCCTGAGCCGCATAACTTCCGATATCGTGAATAAATTAGTGTTATTTGGGAATAACTTCAAATGCATATTCAGCCTTGGACCAGCCTCCCATGTGTACTGCTCAATGTATAGCTGGTAAACACTCAGGTCCAATACAGAGGTCGAGTCGATCTCAAAGGCTTCTTTGTAGGAGCGGAAGTCTGCGATCCCTGGACTCTTCAGCCGAAATCCAACTCCCAAAGGCACAGCACAGAAACAAGGTAGAGGGGATGATGGACTGTATTCATAATTTCTATCCGTCGGGCAAGGAGCGCAGTTCAAACTAACTTGTGGCCCATGTCCAGATGGTGCGTCGTTTACAAATGTGGGTTGACAAAGTCCGGCTGCTCGAGCTGGATTAGAAGTGTCACATACGCGGTTTCCAAAAAGCCTGCAGCACAATGATGGTAACGATTATTTGTCACATCAGAAAGAGAAATGGTTTGATTTATAAAGCTCCTCTGATCATGTTCACAATACCCCTTCCTTCTCAACAGACCGGTTTCAGACTATTCAGCAGATTTTTCAATGTCCTCTCTGTCACAACATATCTTTTCTCTCTCCTCTCGGCTACATCATCTATTTTCTCTCTCCTCGCACTTGAAACAAAAACACTAGGTTCCTCTCAAAATTTATGACAATTTGAGATGAAATTTCACAGATTTGTAACTGAATTACTATTGATTACTGCTTTATTTTTCAATTTTTTGTGTGCAGTTTGAATTTTGGACCCAAAATTGAACTTCAAACTAAAACATAAGGTTTCTCTCAAGCCATATGTTAATTTTAGATTAAATCTTAACACATTGGTCACTGAATATTCCTGATTTACTAGAATTGTTTCATTATTTTTATGCAGTTTCAGTTTTGGAACTCAAACAACAAATTTCTCTCGAACCTTATGTCAATTTATGCTGAATTTTACCAGATTTGTCACTGAATTATTTCTGATTTACTGGAATGTTTACAATTTTCCTGCACAACTCGATTTTTTCAAAAAAAAATCTACCTACGAGAGAAAAGAGATGGCGTAGCATAGTGGAGGGGGGGGGGGGAGTGAGGGAGTCTGGCGTGGCATTGTTGACCAACATGAAACCAGAGTGAAACAGGTAAAACTCTCAATTGAGAAGGAGAGGGTATTGTGAACGTTTTTCCGAGTTCAGGGGGGTAAACTGAACCAAATTTCAGGCTTGTAATGTGAACCCATGGGCAAGTTCATGGGTTAGAGTGGAGTTCTCTCTATCAATATTATATTTGTCTGTATTATTTGATATTTATTAACCTTAATATTTCTTTTATGAGGAATCATTTTTTAGGAATCCGTTTCTTTTATCAGTATGCACTAGCTAGTAGCAATCAAATTTCCATACTCCCAACAAATTATACAGCTGAACCTGGGCTATGTGTATGCATGTGCAGGAAGTGCAAACTGTCAACGAAATTTTCCATGGCAAAGAACATACAGTAGAGTGACAGCTTTTGGAGGCTCAAATGCATCTGGAATAGTGTCAAGGATGTTGTTTTGGAAGTCCCTGCATTATTGGAGAGAATACATTACACATGCATACCACAAACAGATTAGTAGAAAGTACATACACAAAGAGTATCATACAGAAGAAGGCTTCTGTTTCCCGTAAAAGTGATACCACTCCAGATTGTCGATGGAACAGCGCCGCTGAGATTGTTCGCTTCAAACGACCTGTAAAACGACTTCTTCATATATCTCTAACAAAATAAATAGCATAGTGCTGGCAGACATACTTGTAATTGTAAAGTAGGACCGGTCTTTTTAGAGGTTGTGCAAAAGCTTTACTCATCTTTTCACTAAGCAGAAAAGCAAGTTACTTACAAGAACTGAAGATTAGGCAGCCCGGAGAAGTTTGCCGGAATAGTTCCATTAAGAAAGTTATGCGACAAATCACTGTCAGAAAATATAAGTTAATTTGGTTATTTTAAAAGGTATAAAAAGTTACTAAGAGCATCATACATCTTGGTGACATTTGAAGCGAGTTTATTAGTTGGTATAGATCCTGTCAGTTGGTTCCAGCTAAGATCCCTGCAGGTGGATGCCAGAATTAGCAAAGAGATGTGAATAATCTCCTAGATATCATAAGCTGAATGACTAATCTTCTTATTAAAAGATAATTACTTAGAAAACATATTCTGGACAAAGCAATTGTTCCAAAATTGGTGCTATGAACTAACAATAAAAAGGATAATCTCTGATAGTAGGGTCAGAAACAGTAAGAATGAAAAATGAAGTGCAGCATTTATTTGATCTGGACTTACAAATAGCCAAGGTCGGGTATGCCACTTAGATCAGGAATAACTCCTTGCAAACTGCAATTCCTAAGACTCCTGGGGAGATGAAAAAGGATTATGAACTTCAATATATGTCTCCATTTTTGAATTTAAGTATGATAGAGAATGCACGTTATTGAGATTCAGTTCATACAAAATGAAAATATTAGGTATTTGGGAAAAAGTCCCCTATCCAACAGGGCCTAATTGGATAGGCACTTGTCCACAAATACTTAAGATATACTCCCTCCGTTCATAAATATAAGATGTTTTGAATATTTCAATATGGACTACACACGGAATTAAATGAGTGGACAAACACACTAAAATGCGTCTATATACATCCGAAACAGAAAAAAGTTAGAACATCCTATAATAGTGAACGGAGGGAGTACTTTTTATTGAACTCAACAAACCCAAAAGAAATTACGTCCATCCAAACGCTTGCCCCTCGAGAGAAACAAAATAACCTATGTAACTACAATCATAGAGATCTCTAGAGATGTGGACCGAGTGCATCCTGATCTGGCTGCTATATGAGGGTCTTCCAGGGGAAGAACTGCGATATGAGGCAGTGGCTTTAGACATCATGGTGGGGACCGAGCATTGGCGGAGTGCATTACACCACCGGTTTCATGAACCGCCATGAGAGTAGCCTTTAATATGCTTGCCATGAGAGCAATGCTTTATTCCCTTTTATCAGACCCTGGAGTATCTTTGCACAGCTCTTGTAAAAAAAATTTCGAGGAGGATAACCTCCGGCCTCTGCATCATGTAATCCACACAGCCAAACAACTTGTAACTAGAAAACTTCTCTTCTTAATTAAATGATGCCCAAAATATTAGCATGTCTAGAAGTCAAGAAAAAATTGAAAAGTTTTCCACAACAGACACAGAAGACATCATCTACCATGCCTCAGTTTTTCATATCTGAATTATCCACATCGAGAAACGAAAACTACAAATCCTGCTAATAGTACATACCCAGAAGAACTTTTAGTTTAGTACTATCCAGCATCCATAGCATGATTTCCCTTTTTGTTTCTCCGTGATTATATAAGATCTTGAGTACAAGCTTAGATGCAGGTTGTGTTAGTGTTACCGACTTCTCCATTGGAGTTTTTCAATACTTCCGGAGGTGCTAATTTGGATTCTAGTACACTAGTACACCTGAAGCCTCAGTGCACAGATATGGTTCTGGCTTACTCATATCTCAAGTCTCGACACATACATTTCAAACAAAGTTTGTATTCACTCAACTTATGATTACCTATGTAAGCATATTTCTTAATATGATTATGTATGATATGCAGTCCCCTGCATCTTACTCAAACACTAAAATAAAGGATAGGACGGTATGAAGAAAGGTGTTGTACTCACAGCTTTAAAAGTGTCCGTATGTTGTTGTATACAGCAGGGATGGAACTTCCACTGAAGTTATTATTATCAGCCTGACTAGAAGTAGAAAGATGCAGATAAGAAATGCATGTTATTAGCTTGATAGCAGTATCAAGTTAATCTTAATGGAGAGAAGCATTCTGAGTGAGAAAAATATTTGTTATTGTTTAGTAGGCAGAATAAATTAGATTTAAATGACATTTAATACACCAGTAAAGTTATATCATAATATAATCCTGAAATTTGCAGCATTATTTAATCACCTCAGATGAGCAAAACTAAAGTAACCATCAGGCAACCAGCATACATATATTCTCTGAGAGAAACCAGAACACATTCTCTATGTCAAAGAAATCTCATTGGGTATATAAGATGGGCTTACAGTATTTTCAAACTACGTGTCTCCGCTAATTCTGGAGGAAGAGGCCCAGATAAATTATTGGTATCCACAAGCCTGCACAGTTAATAGTATGAGACAATTTAAAACACAAACTCATGCTGAATAATGCATAACAGGGAGAAAAAAAAAAGCTCAGAACTCAAAATAAAAGCAGAGGCCCACTTACAGATGAAGGAGCACAGGCAATCTGAACAACTCAGTTGGAATTCGCCCACTCAATGAATTATTGTTCATGTGACTAGAGATAAAAGAAGAGTCAAGATTATAACAATGCTTAAATAAGAGGCAGCGTAGGAATGAAAGTGAGAAGATTATGATCCTGAAACTTACAAATGCTTCATGCTTGTTAAATTACCAAATGATTTAGGTATGGGTCCAGATATTTGGTTTTGGTCAATCTGTAATCTGTTTAATTTCTGGAGGTAGCCAATCTCATCTGGTAGGGAACCAGATAGTTGATTACCATTCAGAGTTCTGCATAAAAATGAGGTAGCAACAGTGAAGATTATTACGAAGGGTTATGAATGTTTACTTGTATCCCGAAAAATTCTACTCATCTTCCATGCTAGAATTGAAGAAAAATACTAGACAGTAGCTGTTATGACCGGTTTGGTCTATAACCGAAAGAGGCCCACCGGGCCTTAGTATTAGGGGCTTGACCCACAAGTTATCTTAGGCAAATTATTTTAGAAAAGTTATCTTAGGCTAAAATTATAAATACTAGTTGTAAGACATCGTTTGAGATTAAGCAATAAAGATAGTTCTATCATATTGCCCGGCTCCAGAGGAGCCGGAACCCTAGCCGCCGCCGGCCTTCTTCTTCCTCGCGACAGCGCCAACACGCCGGAGCCGCCGCCCTCGCCCCCAACCCTCGCTATTCTGCCCGTATAACCTACGGAGTAGAGCCGGTAGGAACCCTAGCCCTACCAATTTGGTATCAGGTACCCGGGTTTCGACCATGTCATCTCCACCTCCGCATCCACCGCCGCCACCACCGCCGCTACCCGTCTACTCCACCACCGCCGCTGCCGCTAACTCCTCCACCGCCGCTGCCTCCACGCCGGGCACCACGGACTCGCTCCTGGCGGGCGTCACGGCGTCGCTCTCGGCGCCGCCCCTCCAGGCACCCGGCACCGCGCCGGGCCACGGGCGGCCACCAGCCCCCGTCCAACCTACGCCGCCGCCATCACCTCCCCCGCAGACGCAGCTCACCACGGAGGCCATGGCCGGCGTCCTCACCGACCTCGTCGCCGCGGTACAAGGCATCCGTCTCTACCTGGCGAGTCCCTATGGGCCGCCGCCACCACTCCATCCAGCCATGGCCGCAACTCAGCAGGCGCTGCCGTGGTACTCGGTACCGGGGGCCGTCACCGGAGGCTACCCGGCGCTCCCAGCCCAGGTGGCCGCACCGCCGTTGTGGCCACCATGGCCGCCGCAGCTGGCGCCAACCGCGCCACTCGCCGCCACCACGGGGCCGCAGTGGCTCACCTGGACTGCGCCGGCCGCGCCGTCTTCCGCCGCGCCGTCCCTGCCAGCGGCCCTGGAGCAGGGTCCTCCACCGCCCCCGCCCAGCCCTAACCTGGGCCGGTCGTCCCCGAGCGGGCTTCCGATCCAAGAGGTCTGCTTCCCGTCGTCACCCTCGCCACTTCCCGGCTGGCTCCACGGGCCGTCCTCGGCCTACCCGGAGGCTCGTCCACCGTCCGGTTTTCCGTTGCAGCCCGAGGCGTCGGGCGCCACCGGGAACTACGCCGGGCTTTCCCACATGGACCGCGCACCATCATCCGCCCTCCGCACCGCCGAGGCAGTGGGCCAGGGCGCGCCACACCAGCAGCCGCCCCGGTTCGCCAAGATCGACTTCGCCACATACGACGGCTCCGACGACCCGCTTAACTGGCTCAACCAGTGTGACCAGTTCTTCCGCGGACAGCGCATGCCTGCGTCGGAGCGCACTTGGCTGGCTTCCTACCATCTCCGCGGGGCCGCCCAGACATGGTACTACGCCCTCGAGCAGGACGAGGGCGGCATGCCCCCGTGGGATCGTTTCCGGGAGTTGTGCTTTCTTCGTTTTGGGCCACCGGTCCGCGGGAGCCGCCTGGCCGAGTTGGGCCGCCTGCCATTCACCTCCACGGTACAAGACTTCGCCGACCGCTTCCAGGCCCTGGCGTGCCACGCGCCCGGTGTGACGGCCTTACAGCGGGCGGAGCTTTTCATCGGTGGCCTTCCCGACCACATTCGCGTGGACGTCGAGATGAAGGGGCCCCAAGACCTTCAGACGGCCATGTACTATGCCCGAGCGTTCGAACAACGCGCCCAGGCCTTGACGCGTCCATCCGCGCCACGTGGGGGCCGACAGCCTATTCGGCCGTCTCCGGCAGCACCGACGCCATCCACGGCCGCCCCGGCGGCCACCTCGGCTCCGACGCGGCCATTTAGGCGTCTCACTCAGGCGGAACAGCTGGAACGCCGGCGCCTGGGCTTGTGCTTCAACTGTGATGCGCCCTATGCACCGGGCCATGTCTGTCCCCGCCTCTTCTACTTGGAGACGTCAGACGAGACGGGCGAGGAGACTCTGGAGGATGGCCTCGGCACCCCAGCCCTTGCGGAGACCGCAGCGGCGCCCGCGCCCGCCCCGGCCACCGCCCTCGTGGTGTCCCTACACGCGCTGGCCGGTATCCGTGATGAACGGACGATGCTCTTACCGGTCATGATCCAGGGCGAGCGCTTAGTGGCCCTCGTGGACACGGGATCCACTCATAACTTTCTGCCAGAGACCACCATGCGGCGCCTTGCATTACAGCCCACCGGCGGCGAGCAGTTGCGAGTCACAGTCGCTAATGGCGACCGTCTCCACTGCCATGGGCTCGCCCGTGACGTGCCCATCACTATCGGCGGCGAGCACTTCTCCATCACATGCGCTGGCATCGACTTGGGCTGCTTCGACTTCATCCTCGGCGTTGACTTCTTGCGCACTCTTGGTCCTATTCTCTGGGATTTCGATGCGCTGAAGATGACCTTCTGGCGGTTGGGCCGCCGCATTCGGTGGGACGGCATTGGGGGTACCGCACCCTCACCACCCCTCCAGCTGGCCGCGACCACCGCAACGGCCAAGCACCCACTCTTGGAGAACCTCCTACAGCAGCATGATGACATCTTCACCGAGCCACAGGGGCTGCCGCCCGCCCGCACGTATGATCATCGTATACATCTTCTGCCAGGCTCCGCGCCGGTGGCGGTCCGCCCTTACCGCTATCCGCAGTTGCAGAAGGATGAGTTGGAGCGGCAGTGTGCGCTCATGCTCGCAGCCGGCATCATCTGGCTCTCCACTTCGCCGTTCACTGCGCCGGTGCTTCTCGTCCGCAAGTCAGACGGCACATGGCGTTTCTGCATCGACTACCGTGCCCTTAATGCTATCACACTTAAGGATAAGTTCCCTATTCCGGTGGTCGACGAGCTCCTCGATGAGCTACACGGGGCGCGCTTCTTCACCAAGCTCGACCTTCGGTCGGGGTACCACCAGGTGCGCATGCACCCGGATGACATCGCCAAGACGGCGTTTCGGACTCATCACGGCCACTTCGAGTTCTTGGTGATGCCCTTTGGCCTCACCAACGCCCCAGCGACCTTTCAGGCTCTGATGAACGACGTCCTCCGGCCCTACTTACGCCGTTTTGTGCTCGTTTTCTTTGATGATATTCTGATCTACAGCGCGTCTTGGGCCGAGCACCTCCAGCACGTCGCCATCGTCTTCAACGAGCTTCGAGCGCACCACCTCCACCTTAAGCACTCGAAGTGCTCGTTCGGGACGCCTTCGGTGGCCTACTTGGGCCACGTCATCTCCGCCGACGGGGTGGCTATGGACGCCGACAAGGTGGCAGCCGTCTCCGCGTGGCCGACGCCTCACTCGCCGCGGGCTCTCCGCGGGTTCCTCGGCCTCGCCGGCTACTACCGGAAATTTATTCGGGAGATCGGGCTCATCGCGGCACCCCTCACGCGGTTGCTTCGCCGCGACGCTTTCGCCTGGGACGACGAGGCGACAACGGCATTCGAGGCCCTCAAGGGGGCCCTCACGACGGGCCCCGTCCTCCAGATGCCCGACTTCGACTGCCCGTTCGTGGTGGACTGTGACGCCTCAGGCGCAGGGTTCGGCGCCGTGCTTCATCAGGGCGATGGGCCCCTCGCCTTCTTCAGCCGGCCTTTCGCTCCACGTCACCTTAAGCTGGCGGCATACGAGCGGGAGCTCAATGGTCTTGTACAGGCCGTTCGTCATTGGCGGCCGTACTTGTGGGGCCGGTCCTTCCTCATTCGCACCGACCACTACAGCCTAAAGTTCTTGCTGGATCAACGGCTGTCGACCGTGCCGCAGCATCAGTGGATCAGCAAGCTCTTCGGCTTCGACTTTTCCGTCGAGTATCGACCGGGCCGCCTTAACACAGTGGCTGACGCACTGTCCCGTCGCGACTCCGACTTTGTTTCCTCCACCGACGAGTCCGCCGGGGCGGCCCTGTGCATACGCTCTGGGCCGACGTTCGGCCTCTTCGCCGACATTCGCCGCGCCACTGCGACGGCCGACGACGCCGTCCGTCTTCAGCAGCAGCTCACGACCGGCGACCTGGAGGAGCCTTGGCGCTTCTCTGACGGACTGCTCCTACATGGGCGCCGGGTCTTTGTTCCGGCGCATGATGATCTCCGTCACCAGGTGTTACAGCTCGCCCATTCGGCGGGCCATGAGGGTATGCAGAAAACCCTTCATCGTCTTCGCATCGACTTCTACATCCCTGGCGATCGCGCCCTGGTCCGCGACTGGGTTCGGTCTTGTCAGACATGCCAGCGCAACAAGACCGAGACACTGAGGCCGGCCGGGTTACTCCAGCCCTTGGAGGTGCCATCTCAGGTCTGGGCGGATATATCCATGGACTTCATTGAGGGCCTTCGCAAGGTGGGTGGCAAGTCGGTCATCCTCACGGTGGTCGACCGCTTCTCCAAGTACGCCCACTTCATCGCGCTCGGCCATCCATATACGGCGGCATCAGTGGCTCGGGCCTTCTTCGACGGCATCGTCCGTCTACACGGATTTCCTACTTCGATCGTCAGTGATCGGGACCCAGTTTTCACGGGCCATGTATGGCGCGACCTCTTCAGGATGGCGGGTGTCCAGCTCCGCCTGAGTACGGCGTTCCATCCTCAGACGGACGGACAGTTCGAGGTGGTTAACAAGGTCATTGCCATGTATTTGCGTTGTGTGACAGGTGATCGGCCTCGCGCTTGGGTGGACTGGCTTTCTTGGGCGGAGTACTGCTACAACACCTCTTATCACTCCGCCCTGCGCGCTACGCCATTTGAGGTGGTCTATGGGCGACCACCCCCGCCTATCCTTCCGGTGGATCCGGAGACAGCTCGGACAGAGGTTGCGGGTGAACTCATCCGCACTCGTGACGAGATGCTTGCTGAGGTTCGTTAGCGTCTCCTTCAGGCCCAGCAGTTGGCCAAGCACTACTACGACGATCATCATCGCGAGGCGGAGTTCACAATGGGTGATTGGGTGTGGCTGCGTCTTCTCCACCGCTCTACGCAGTCACTCGACCCGCGAGCAAGGCGCAAGCTCGGCCCACGCTACGCCGGGCCCTTCCCTATCTTGGAGCACATTGGGAAGGTGGCCTATCGTCTTCAGCTTCCAGCTCGCGCTCGCATCCACGACGTCTTCCATGTGGGGCTGCTCAAGCCTTTCCGTGGCGAGCCACCGACGGCTCCTCCGGCGCTTCCTCCCATCGCCGATGGACGCATTCTTCCAGAGCCGGCAAAGGTGTTGCAGGCACAGCTTCGTCGTGGCGTCTGGTTCATCCTCGTTCAGTGGACAGGCCTTCCGGAGGAGGAGGCTACTTGGGAGCAGCATGAAGAATTCCGCCAACACTATCCAGATTTTCAGCTCGAGGACGAGCTGTTTGCGCAGGCGGGGAGAGATGTTATGACCGGTTTGGTCTATAACCAAAAGAGGCCCACCGGGCCTTAGTATTAGGGGCTTGACCCACAAGTTATCTTAGGCAAATTATTTTAGGAAAGTTATCTTAGGCTAAAGTTATAAATACTAGTTGTAAGACATCGTTTGAGATTAAGCAATAAAGATAGTTCTATCATATTGCCCGGCTCCAGAGGAGCCGGAACCCTAGCCGCACCAAACCCTAGCCGCCGCCGGCCTTCTTCTTCCTCGCGACGGCGCCAACACGCCGGAGCCGCCGCCCTCGCCCCCAACCCTCGCTATTCTGCCCGTATAACCTACGGAGTAGAGCCGGTAGGAACCCTAGCCCTACCAATAGCACATATTTATGTTTGGATAAAAGTGAATATAGAAGAGTAAGGACATTAACCCACACAACAAATATTGCCACAAGACGAGGAAAGATTCAAAGATGTGGTACACTGTGTTCTTACTCGCAACACTCATGTAAATTGCACAATTAAACAAATGCAGGATGAGACACCAGCTAAAAATAGTTCTCTGGGTTCGAGCCCTCCACCCAACCAACTCTCCATGGGGTATACTGTAGCATACAGGAGCGAACAATTTTACTTAATTGTAACGCAACGAAAGACCTCATACGTCCTGCTACCTTCTTTCTTACCCAACCACTCCTCGGGCCGTATCTCTTCCCCTATTCCCCCCCCCCCCCCCCCCCCCCCCCCCGATGTTTCAAAATTGGAAATTCATCTCTCTTCAACAATGGCTCTCACATGGCCATTTCAGTTGCTCCGGGGCATCTCTGTCTGCAACTTCCCCCACATCCTTTTGCTTTATTTTCCCTCACTGGAACCATGCAGTGACCTGACGACACAAATGCTTCCCCAACGATCATCCATGTCACTCCCTATCTTCTGGTTTTGTAGCAACGCATGGGCTCAGTGCTAGTGTACACGTATATTTGAGAGAAAATATGTGTAGTCCAAAGCCACGTTGTTTTAGCCCATCTACTGGTTTTTTTTAATAAAAATAGAAGATTGGACCACTGTGCCTGTGTAAACAATAAAAAAGGATGAGACCAAAACACAAATGCTAACCCCAAATGCTGAATCAGATACATGGGCCCATATTTTTGTTTTGATGGAGAAAAGGACGGTAAATGTTGTGCCATTTTCAACATGCAGGGTTCAGTGCTTAAACTTCTGTAGCCTTGCAAGATAAACAGTACCGTGGTCATATCATACTAAAAAAGAGTACAAAAGTTAGTTTAGATAAGAGGAACTTACATAAGAGTGAGTGTTGTGATATTGCCTATCTCTTTCGGGATGTTACCAGTCAAATTGTTCCACATAAAATCCCTTCCAAAACAGAAAAATATAGAAGTTAGCTCAATATATGTTGGGTACCTAATGGAACAGCCTGAAAAGCATAGATGCAGAATAAAGAAAGAAACAGTTCAAATGGGACAAGATCTATCAATTCTTTTGTCTTGTTATATGTCACTCTAGTAAGCTTATTTTGCCAGAGAATCCGAGTCTTGCTCAAAAGCCACTTTACATTAAAAAAACATGAAGTGGTCCCTTCCAGCAAGAAAACATTAAGTGGAGGCCATGATGTGCAATATTGGGGGAAAACATGTTTTGTTTTTCAGGTAATATTAAAGAACCACTTGAATGCACTAAATTCAGTTAGCAGCTTTTTATACTTACAACTTGTTCAGCTGAGACAGAAGACCAACCTCTGGTGCCAAAGTTCCAGAAAGATTCATGTTAAACAACTCCCTACGTGGGCAAAAGGTATGCATTATTAAGCAGAAGGGAATATGACACATGATCATTATATTATGCATTATACAGAAATGATAGATAAATGAATAACAAGCAGATTTTAAGAGACAGAATAGGTTAAAGCAATAAAAGCATCAGCCAATGACCACTATTTTGGCCAGGAATTGCAAACTTAGTCTGAAACAGTAAACAAGAGGAGTACAGTACTGTAATGCTAAAAACAGTGTTAAATATTGGGGGAATTTGGTGACTTGTAAGGTTTGGTACAAAGTTTGAGTGTAGCAGTCTTTGGTGTAAGAAAATATCCTTCGATTATCAGCGACCCAAAGCGAGAGCTCCCGCAACCGCGTAGTCCCCGCGGGCGACCGGTCGCGCCTCCGGCCCCTCCTCCCCGAGCCCTCCCCCTCCCCTCTCTCCTTGCCGCCGTCGCTGGCGTCCGGCGCCGGGCCTGGCCCGGGCGGCGCTGGCGGCGGCGGCCTCTGGCCTTTCCCCTCGCGGGTCGCTCCGACGCGGGGCGGTGCGGCGCTGCGGGGTGCTCCCAGGCGGCGGCGGTCCGGCACGGCGGCGGTGCTCTCCGGCATGGTGGCGGGGGATCTTCTGGGCGGCGGCGCTGCCGTTGGCGGCGGGGCGGCGCGGCGATGCGATCTGGCGGCGCCCGCTCGGCCCAGATCTGGGCCCTTTGGGCCCCAACTGGGTCTGGGCGGGCCGGCGGCGGGGAGGGTTGTCGGTGTGGCTTCCGGGAGGCAGGGGAGCGGCGATGGGCGGGTGGATGTTGGCGGTGCTGGTGCCGCCCTGCTGCAGCGTGGCCGGCGGGGCTTTACGAGCCCAAATCGGGCCTGGCCGGGCCAGGGGTGGCCTGGTATGCCCTGCTGCTGCGTCCGGACGGCGACCGCGACGGTGCCGGAGACTCGGCCTCCCGCACGATGGCGGTGGAGGTAGTTCCCTCCCGCGTGGCTCCGGTGCCGCTGCTCCTGTTGCCTCGTGCGTCTCTCTCCATCCTCTTGGCCTCGTGGTGGTGATCTCGGTGAGGCGGCGTGGGTGGCGTCAAGACCGCGGTGGCGCATGCTGGTGGGCGGCGAGGTGGCTGGTTGGTTCCGGCCTGGTTGGGCGGTGGGGTTTGGAGTGCGGGAGAAATCCCTTGCCGGCTCTCTTCCGGCTCCGATGCGGTGACAGCTGAGGTTGCCACCATCCCTTCTTGGAGGGTGTCGGATGTATCCATCCCCCACTTCCTTTCGCGTGCCGGGGGAAACCCTAGGACACGTCCGGGCAGCAGCGTCGTCGACGTCGCATCCCTTGCTGGAGGTGCTGCTTGGTACGCGGCGGGTTGGATCCTGGGTCTGTGGTGGGTCAATTTCGGAGGGCGCAGCGGTGGCGGGTCATCCGCGCTTTGTCGCGCTGCCGTTGTTGGCATTTCTTTCTTCTTCTTTGTTCTTTCTCTTTCCTTTGGGCTTGTTGTGCTTCTCGCCCGAGCATTCCTATGTATCGGTGTTGGTGCTTTGTAATACAAAGCGGGGGGAAACCCTTTTTCGGTAATATCCTTCAAATAAAATTGGAGATGTGGAAGATCTCTAGGTAACAACGATTGATATTTCAGTCATAATTTAACTTGGGAGCTCCTTTTGTGGTTGTTGCTATTATTTGTGAGCAGCAGTTTGTTACGACTTGCAAGATTAGTTGCTTCAGCAGAGGGCTCACTGTACAAGTACACGGAATACCTTTTTTGTGGGTAACCATTAACATGGTGGAGAAAAAAAGGAAAGTGCGGTATAAATAAGGATGGTGTGTCAATCATACAGCTCTGTTACATGAAGATATGCATCATTGGGTATCTTGTGGCAGATGACTCCTGTCCAATTTGATGTGCATGGATCTCCTCTATTCCATTTCTTCAGCTTGTTCATAGGATCAATTAACCTGTCTTTGATAGCATTGAGAGCACTTACTGCATGTAAAAGAGACAATTATTTAGTCTTCAGCAGGATAATATTAATGTGTGATCTCAACAAAAATCATCATGTAGTTAAACTCATGTCCACTAGGCTACTAACTACTACTAGAATAATATGTGTATCACTGAGAGCTATATGTATGGTTAGGGTGCAGTCTGTGAACTAGTTTGATTAGTTCATCAGCATAACTGAATACTACTGGAGTATACATCGCATAAGTGGAATCTTCACAAGATGAGAAGAATGAGCTCTTCAAAGGTACTTTCAATATGTCCAAACATACAAACAAATAAATCTAACTAAATCTGTGCAGGCAAGGCATGTAGAAGTTAAAGGGATCCGATGCTTCGATAAGCTGACAGTGACCAATCAGGAGCCAATTCAAATTCTTTTCTGGGATGAGCAATTTCCAAGTAACAACTAGAGAGGTTACCTTCAGTAGGGTGAGTGATTTGTCCCCTTACGACGTCCACATGGAGAATGCACAAAACAAGCAGGATTGCCGCATACGGGAACCCTCCGAAGCTGGCCATGTCTGTTCAAAAGAATTAGGAGCAGCTTGGTATCAGTGGCAAAAGATTGATGCCTCCGAAGAAGCAAGTTGTGAAAGCATTTCGACAGAACCGGATTCTAAGAACAAATACTAACAACGTGCCTGACCCAGCTCTGCTTTGGCCCGGAGGGAGGGTTGATCAAAATGAAGCAACTCTCTTTCATTGACCAGAGAAAAATAAGGCAACTCGCATACTACTAATTGTTAAACACCGCGGGTGAATATAATTAAAGCATTGACAGTGACAACAAGACCATCCTAATCAGCAATCCAGACTTGGAGCCGACGTGCTAATAAGGTCGATGACGCGTATGCGCACAAGGTAAACAGAGTGGGTGGTAAACAAAGGGCTAAAAGCAGGTGGATTTTGTCACGGCAAGAGCATGCACGTTTCCGCAAAGTATTGGCCTTGATATCACCGGCATCTCCCAAAGTTACTTTGTTAGTTTTCAGTTTCCACACACACACACACAGACACACACGGATAGATTACCTTTGAAAAAATGGAAGGTGGAAATGGAAAAGTACGAGAATCCAAAAATGAGAAGGAACCAAGAAAACTATGATGAATGGACAGAAGAAGAAGAAGAAGAGAGGGGAAACAAAACTGTAACCTTAACCTGCAGACTGAAACTTTACTCTGAAGGGGAAAAAAAAACTGTAGCGAACTCGCGACCGGAAATTCAGTGAGTTCCTTTCCCCGGCAGAAAAATCGCGAAGAAAGAATTGCAGAGGGGAAGAGAGACAGTAACAAACCAACCGAAGAAACCGGCCTCAAACCCCACTCCCAAACAGCAAATTGAACTGAATTGATTCAGCGCAGCTCGGCCGACACAGCAGAGAGGAGGAGGAGGACGGCGGGCGGGATGGCGGATGGATACCTGGCCGAGGACGGCGACGGCGACCGGAGAGGTCGGGCGCGGGCGAGCAAATGCGGACGCGGACGCTCCCTCCCCGACGGCGACTGCTACCCGCTAGGGAAAGGGGGGCCTCCGCCTTTTGTAAGCCACTGTTGCTGCCGCCCAGCGGCGCTTTCCACCCGCTCCTTCACGATTGCGGCGTCCGGGGCACGGCCAGCGGCGAGCGAGCGAGTGGGTTGGTGGGGCTCGGACGACGAACAGGTGGGAGGGGGGCGAGAGGAGGAGCGAAGGGCCTTGACCGGTGCCACTGCTGGCACTACTAGTAAGCAGCAGCGCCAGTAGTTTATTCGCGCGGCTTTATTCTATTGACTGTGGTAGCGTCGGGGTGGCGCGGAGGAGGAAGGAAGGAGGGAGGAGGCGTCCGCCGCGGTTCAACGGGTGGGCGACCGCTGCTGCCCGTGCCGATATGGCTCGGGGTTGGACTTTCAAACCTCCCGGAAGCCTGGATTGCCTTGCCGGGACCGCGTGCCCGGTGCCCCCACGCAAATCTCTCGTTTCCTCGAGGGAGAAAGTGTCGGGGTGGATTGTTGCGGTTGCCTCTCCCGTTCGCACCCGTGCCATCATCCGACGCGACGGGTTGGGGCCGGGCCATGGTTTTGGCCTGGTTGGTTGGTGGTGATTTTTCCTGTGGTTGCCATGCTGACCTCGGTCTGACTAGTAGCGCTGCGCTCTCCACACGGCTGCTCTCCTTTTTTTTTTTACTTTTTTTTTTTGACGGCGACACGGTTGTTCTTGGGATGGGATGGACGGTCTAATATATGTGCGATGTGGCTGCTGAGGTGACGCCGATGGTGCAACAAAAGTTGCACTGCGGATTGCGGAGAAGTTGCGCCTTCACGGTACAAAAAGTAAATTAAAGATGAGGTCTATGTCAATCCATGTTTTAAACCGCTCGAAAATGAGGTGCGGGAAAGCGGTCCTTTGATTGCAATCTCTTATCATATGCAACTTTCTTTTTCCCCTACGCTCCCACGGCTAGGTTTTTCTTCCTCTATGGAGATTCGGTCGCCCTGAGTTCATCCCTCTAGCGATCTACGTAGACGTCGGCCTGCGTCGTTGGTGGTTCCCTAGTCTGCACTACGATGGCTTCTCCCGCGGATGCCAACTCGACCACGAGGGGCGGCACGGCGGCGGCGGCAAACCCTAATCTGGAAGAATTCTTCGATCAGCTTGATCTCAATGACGAAGAGTTTAATGATGTGGAAATTGATGAGGATGACCCGGAGATCAAGGAAAGCGTTCGATGGCTAGCCCTGGCTAGGGTTCATATCGAGAAAAACTTCTCTCCATCTGCCTTCTACAAGGATATGAGGGCTGCTTGGAACCCTGCGCAACTGGTGAGATTCTGGCCTGTTGGTCCTAATAGATTTGTTGTCTAAGCTTCTTGCTTGGGGGATTGGGAACGCAGAATGATGCAGGGGCCATGACTCTTTCGCAACATGGCGGTGCTGCTATGCCCGTATGATGGATTCAGTAGAGCTGAGGACGTTGTGTTCGTCCATATGCCGATTTGGCTTCAGGTCCATAAGCTGTCAAACCCCTTTTGTAAGGAAAACATCGTTGAGAAACTATTGAAGGGGGCTGGTGAAATTCTGGAGATGCACCTGAATGGGAATACCCGTGGAGACTACGTAAGGGTGAGGGTGAACCATGATATCCAACAGCCCCTTACAAATTTATGAGCATTGTCCGTGCCAAGGAGCGGCAGGTTTACTTGGTACGTTATGAGAAATTGGCTCGGTTCTGCAAGGTTTGTGGTCTGATTGGTCATGAGCACAAGGAGTGTGGGCTGGGAGTTCATGATGAAAAAAAAAGCTCAAGTATGGGGATTGGCTATATGCTGATGGCCCGAACAGATCAAGGTTAGATCCCAATCAGGGTAAGTCGTCCGGTCCTCGTCAACCGGAGAAGAAGGGCAGCCCTGCAGGTACTCCATACCCTAGTCAGAAAGGGATTGACCCGGAAACGTTGGACACAACGACAAGCCCCTTGAAACACTCAGGGGCTAGGATGGAAGTGGATAGGGATGCAAGGAAGAGGTTGAACATGGATAGTGCTCTGGTGGATGTAAATAGAAACCCTGGCTCCCCGAAGCCAGTACTTGCCATTACCGACGGTAGTGGGAACGATCTTGGCAAGGGTAACTCACCTACTAGTAGCTCTTCAAGCAGTAAGCGGGCAAAACTCACAAAGGATAATGATACCAATGATACATCGGCGGCCTCCCTCGAGGAGGACCGTCGGATGCAATGAATATCCTTTCTTGGAACTGCCGGGGGGGAGGGGGGGCGCTGGACAGTTCATGAGGTTTTGGCCCTCTCAAAAGCCAATAACCCCAAGCTAGTCTTCCTTTGTGAGACTAGACAAGTGTCTTTGAGGATTGAAAAATTGCGATGGAGGCTAGGCCTAAAGTGTCGGGGAACGTAGTAATTTCAAAAAATTTCCTACGCACACGCAAGATCATGGTGATGGCATAGCAACGAGAGGGGAGAGTGTTGTCCATGTACCCTCGTAGACCGTAAGCGGAAGCGTTAGCACAACGCGGTTGATGTAGTCGTACGTCTTCACGATCCGACCGATCCAAGCACCGAACGTACGGCACCTCCGAGTTCAGCACACGTTCAGCTCGATGACGATCCCCGGGCTCCGATCCAGCAAAGCTTCGGGGATGAGTTTCGTCAGCACGACGGCGTGGTGACGATGATGATGTTCTACCGGCGCAGGGCTTCGCCTAAACTCCGCGACGATATGATCGAGGTGGAATATGGTGGAGGGGGGCACCGCACACGGCTAAGGAACGATCCGTAGATCAACTTGTGTGTCTCTGGGGTGCCCCCCCCCCCCCGCCCCCGTATATAAAGGAGGGAGGGGGGAGGCCGGCTGGCCCTTGTGGGCGCGCCAGGAG
Organism: Triticum aestivum; assembly: GCF_018294505.1. NCBI lineage: Eukaryota > Viridiplantae > Streptophyta > Magnoliopsida > Poales > Poaceae > Triticum > Triticum aestivum. The sequence goes on from NC_057801.1 coordinate 601,842,155, forward strand.
GAGGAGTCCTCCTCCTAGTAGGAGTAGGACTCCTCCTTTCCTACTCCTACTAGGAGGGGAAAGGAAGGGGGAGAGGGGGGAAGGAAAGAGGGGGGCGCCGCCCCCCCTCCTAGTCCAATTCGGACCAGAGGGAGAGGGGGTGCGTGGCCCTCCCTGCCCGCCCCTCTCTCTTCCCACCAAGGCCCATGTGTCCCATTAACTCTCCGGGGGGGGGGGTTCCGGTAACCCTCCGGCACTCCGGTTTTCTCCGAAATCACCCGGAACACTTCCGGTGTCCGAATATAGTCGTCCAATATATCAATCTTTATGTCTCGACCATTTCGAGACTCCTCGTCATGTCCGTGATCACATCCGGGACTTCTAACAAACTTCGGTACATCAAAACTTATAAACTCATAATAAAACTGTCATCGTAACGTTAAGCGTGCGGACCCTACGGGTTCGAGAACTATGTAGACATGACCTAGAACTATTCTCGGTCAATAACCAATAGCGGAACCTGGATGCCCATATTGGTTCCTAGATATTCTACGAAGATCTTTATCGGTCAAACCGCATAACAACATACGTTGTTCCCTTTGTCATCGGTATGTTACTTGCCCGAGATTCGATCGTCGGTATCCAATACCTAGTTCAATCTCATTACCGGCAAGTCTCTTTACTCGTTACGTAATGCATCATTCCGTAACTAACTCATTAGCTACATTGCTTGCAAGGCTTATAGTGATGTGCATTACTGAGAGGGCCCAGAGATACCTCTCCGACAATCGGAGTGACAAAACCTAATCTTGAAATACGCCAACCCAACATGTACCTTTGGAGACACCTGTAGTACTCCTTTATAATCACCCAGTTACGTTGTGACGTTTGGTAGCACCCAAAGTGTTCCTCCGGTAAACGGGAGTTGCATAATCTCATAGTTACAGGAACATGTATAAGTCATGAAGAAAGCAATAGCAACATACTAAATGATCAAGTGCTAGGCTAACGGAATGGGTCATGTCAATCACATCATTCTCCTAATGATGTGATCCCGTTAATCAAATGACAACACATGTCTATGGTTAGGAAACATAACCATCTTTGATTAATGAGCTAGTCAAGTAGAGGCATACTAGTGACTATATGTTTGTCTATGTATTCACACATGTATCATGTTTCCGGTTAATACAATTCTAGCATGAATAATAAACATTTATCATGAAATAAGGAAATAAATAATAACTTTATTATTGCCTCTAGGGCATATTTCCTTCATAAAGGGCTTCCATGGTGTCGACAGTGATGGTAGAAGTGGCGGCTTAGCCCTTTTCTGGGATGAGTCGCTGATGGTAATAGTTCTGGATTCTTACAGCCGATTCATTGATGTTAGTGTCAAGGATGGGTGTACTGGCATTGTTTGGAGAGGTACTTTTGTTTATGGTGAACCGAGAGTGGAGTACAGGTACCGTATGTGGGAACATTTGTGTAGGCTTCGGGCGACTTCTAGAGAGCCTTGGCTAGTTTGTGGTGACTATAATGAAGCCGTGTGGCAGCACGAGCATCTTTCCAGGTCCCTACATTCTGAATCTCAGATGTCGTCATTCAGAGATTGCCTTCAGGTGTGTGAGTTGGAGGATCTCGGTTTCTGCGGCATCCCCTTCACATACAATAATGGCCAGGCATCCGACCGTAATGTCCAAGTTCGCTTGGATCGGGCATGTGTGGATAAAGCATGGCGTGACATGTTTCCAGTGGCGAGAGTCCTTCACCTTGCCACTTCTTGCTCTAACCATTGTCCTCTCTTGATCCAATTTGAGGGGGTGCAGGATAAGCGACGTCGGGCAACTACTCAACATTATGAAATTATGTGGGAACATGATCTGACACTTCCGGATATGATTGTCGGGAGCTGGAGTAAACATAGACCCACTGGCAACCTTGGGTCGGTGGCAAAATCGCTGAAGGAGTTGATGAAGGATCTCAAAAAGTGGAGTTGCACACACTTTGGAAATGTTTTGAAGGAAATTGAGTCGCTTCAGTCACAGCTAGCAGAACTACAATTGTCGGGGGAAGACCACACTCTTTTACGGTCAAAAATGAACCAGCTTGATGAGTTGCTCTATAGAGAGGAAATGTTATGGCTCCAGCGATCCCGTATTGCCTGGTTGAAGGAAGGTGAATGCAACACAAAGTATCTACATCGACGGGCAGTGTGGCAAGCCCACAGAAACTTTATTTAGCGGCTGCAGAATATTGATGGGTCATGGTGCAGCATCCCGACAGATATGGAACGGATGACGCAATCATACTTCAAGGAGATCTTCACGAAAGACCCTACCCTGTCCCCAGGGGAGGTTCTTGAGTGTATTATGCCTAAGGTTACGGATGAGATGAACGAATCACTCTGTAAACCATACTCTGAGATAGAAATCTCGGATGCCCTGTTTCAAATCGGCCCTTTGAAGGCCCCGGGGTGTGATGGATTTCCGGCTAGATTCTACGAGCGGAATTGGGCGATGTTGAAGGATGAAATTGTGGCTGCGGTGCAGGATTTCTTTGTCAGCGGTATCATGCCAGATGGAGTTAATGACACGGCGATTGTGCTAATCCCTAAGGTTCCTCATCCAAAGGAACTAAAAGATTTCAGATCAATTAGCCTGTGTAATGTGGTGTACAAAATTGTGTTTAAATGCATGGTGAACAGATTACGGCCCCCTCTAGCTGTGCTCATTTCGGAGAATCAGAGTGCCTTTATCCCGGGGAGGCTCATATCGGACAATTCCATCATTGCTTTTGAATGTATCCATCACATACAAACAACAACAAATAATTCACCCGCCTTATGTGCGTACAAGCTTGATTTATCTAAGGCATATGATCGGGTGGATTGGGGCTTTTCGGAGAAGGCTCTAGCTAAATGGGGTTTCTCTCAACTTTGGATTTCTCGTGTGATGGCATGTGTATCATCGGTGAAATATTTTGTTAAGTTTAATGGCAAGTTATTGGAGGCTTGTTCCCTTTCCAGGGACTCCGCCAAGGTGATCCGTTGTGGCCCTTCCTCTTCCTTTTTGTATCTGATGCTCTCTCATCTATTATTAACAAAGCTATGAGGGAGGATGGTCTCAAGGGGGTAAAAATTAGCAGAAGTGCTCCAGAGATTTCTCATCTTTTGTCTGCGGATGACTCCCTCCTATTCTTCCATGCAACAGAGCAGCATGCAATTTTTGTGAAAGGTTTGTTGAACACATACGCGACGGCGACGGGCCAATTAATTAATCCGTCGAAGTGTTCCATCCTCTTCTCGAATCATTGCCTTCCTAATGTGTCTCAGGAGGTGAAGGATGTATTGGAGATTACTCAGGAGGTGTTTGAACCCAAATATTTGGGCTTGCCGATCCCTGAGGGAAGAATGCACAAAGGTAGTTTTGAAACTATCCAGGAACGATTGATGAAAAGGCTTATAGATTGGAGCGAGCAATATATGTCATCAGGCAATAAGGAGATTCTAATCAAATCTGTTGCCCAGGCCATTCCAACTTATGTGATGAGTGTGTTCAAACTTCCTGCATCAGTATGTGATGAACTTACACGTATGATTCACCAATATTGGTGGGGAGTTGAGAATGGAAAGAGGAAAATGGCCTGGATGAGTTGGGACAACTTAAGACTTCCTAAATCATTGGGGAGTATGGGTTTTAGAGACATGAGGGCGTTTAACCAAGCCATGTTAGCTAAACAAGCCTAGAGGCTGCTGGACTCTCCGGACAGCTTATGCGCACGGCTGTTAAAGGCAAAGTACTACCCTCATGGTCAGCTTTTGGACACTGTTTTCCCGAGCATTGGCTCAGAGGTTTGTAAGGGCATTCTACACGGTCTCGAGCTGGTAAAGAAAGGGGTGATATGGAGTGTGGGGAATGGTACAACAATACGTACGTGGAGGGACCCTTGGATCCCGAGACCTACCTCCTTTCTTCCAATTACTCCTAAAAGAAACTGTCATTTAAATTGGGCTTCAGACTTCTTGGATGATAATGGTGCATGGAGATCGGACCAACTGTATGAGTTCTTCTGGCCAATGGATGTGAGCCACATTCTGAAAATTAGAACATCACCACGCCAATGATGTGATTTCTTATCATGGTTCCCAGAGAAGAGCAGAGTATTTACGGTGAAAAGTGCTTATAGCTAGGCTGGCCACACACGAACACAATAATGCCTTTGTTGATGGCTCATCCAGCACTAACCCTGATGGTGAACGTTCCTTGTGGAATCTGGTTTCGAACTCTAATGTTCCACAGAAGATGAAGATTACCGCTTGGAAGGCTGTGACCGGGACACTGGCAACACAGCAATACAAACGTTATAGACACTTATCGACAAGGTCGACTTGTCCTCTATGCGGTGTGGAGGAGGAAGGCACGTTCCATGCCATGGTAGCATGCACACATGCTAGAATCCTTTGGGTGAATATGCATCGACGATGGCCACTACCAACTGATGGTCTCCTGCTTGACTCTGGAAAGGAATGGCTCATGACTTTACTTAGCAAGTGTTCTGGAGATGTTAGCGATATGTTGATTATGATAGTATGGAGGATTTGGTAGCTGCGAAATGATCTGCTACATGGACAAGATACTCCGCCCTTGCTACCGTTGAATTTTTGGACAGTTACTACAAGTCAATCAAGCTAGCCGGGAGGTTCTCAACAGAAGAAATCTTAAAGGGTAAGATGCCTACCCTAGATGTCACCTTGGCGGCTAATGTTGACAATACACCTGCAGCTCCATGGCCGGCCCCGGCGGGCGGAACAGTGGCCCTATCTGTTGATGGTTCCTTCCACGAGGACGACGGATCTACTGCCGCTGGTATGGTTCTCAGCAACAGTGAGGGTGCAATCCTGTTCGCAGCTTATCGATTTATTTTCCACTGCAATGACTCTTTGGAGGCGGAACTGCATGCGTTAATGCAAGGCATGGCTCTGGCAATACAACATTCAGACCTCCCGGTGGTGGTGTAGTCGGATTCCTCTGAAGCGTTATCCAGCCTGTCTAGTAATGCGCTTTGTAGGTCAGCTTATGGCCACTTAGTATTGGAAATTAAGGACTTGTTAGGTACTAGGGAGTTTCTTCCTCTGAAAATTAGCCGTTATGAAAATAGAGTTGCCGACCGACTGGCCATGTACAGCCGCACTGAGCGGACTATTGTTGTGTGGTTGGGCTCTGTACCACCGTGTATTGAGGATTTGTGGCCTCAAGACCGTAACTCTATAATCTTGCAATAAAACTCTCTTTACCCCCTCAAAAAAAAGATTGCAATCTCTTATCGTTTTGCTATTTCTCATGTTCAAACAAAAACTAATATAACTATTGTATCCTTGAATCACCACTTCGATCTAGACATGAGGATATGTGAGCAATGCAAATATATGGTAATTATCTTCATCCGAAACCTATCACCAATTTACAAAAAATAATAATTTCTAATAAGGCGAAGTCTCGCTATTTTTGCTCTTAACTTTTCATGCATAGGTTAGATTTTTTATAAAAAAAATAATTTTGCGAGTGAAACATTTTATTACTCAACCACCAACAAATTACGATCAGAGACCGCTAGCTCAACTGCATTAGAGGGACCAAAGCCTACCCATGTCATTGTTCTTCCCTCTATACGAGCAAAATTCGCTATGCAATAACTAACCTTATTTTGAAGGCAACTAACATGAGTAATACAACTTTCACAAAGGGACATGACATATCTAATCTCCTTAATTAGGGAAGCACAAATCGATCTATCTTGTTCTCATCCTTTGATCATCTTTACTGCCACTAGTGAGTCCATCTCAATGACAACCGGGAGGTTGCTTCTTTGGATCGCTATAGATAAGCCTTCCATGCACGCGCCCAGCTCTGCCTCCAGAGCTTCATGGCACGAGAAGAATGACCTGCACGCAGAAAAGATAATGGCTCTCTGGGAATCACGCAAAATCATGCCAGCTCCAGCATTCTCCCCAGAATAGGATCCATCCTAATTAACTTTCACCCAACCAGCAGGAGGTGGCGCCCAAGAAGGCGATGGTTCCACACTTCGATCTGTTGTATTGTGCAACATGCAATCAAAGCTAATAACATATTTCCCTTTCCTCAGATCAACAGTCGAGTTAGTCTTAACAGCAATTAAGGACTCAAGATAACTGACGAGAAACTTCCTTGATACTTCCAGTGGGGGAGGCTTCTTCTGATGAACAATCTCATTGTGTATGAACCAACATCGCCAAAGTGTCATGAGCAGCATGCTCCTTTCAATATCGTGCAAGGGTTCCAACACATGAAAATTCTTCCCTGTGTGTTCGACTCTATCAACGTCTAGTAGATTCCTCAAACCTCCGCCATGTATCTCCAAAGATAGCGAGCTATAGGGAAGTGACACATTGGATGAAAGTTGTCCCTCGGTTCCAGACCACACATCGGACATACGCTCGTAATCTCCAGAGTTCTTTTGTGCTTATTTTCCCAAGTAGGTAGAGAATCAGTAACAACTCGCCATGTGTTGGGGATATAACCCTGAGGTATAAGCCGCCCAGGAGGGGCCGGGTCACACCGTTAGCGACTCAATATGAAGAAGGCCCAGGTAGAATCAAGATGGGAAGTGGAGATTGGTGGCGGCTTACAAGGTGGGCCGGTTGAAGGCCCAAGACCCGGCGATTTACCAAGACCCGAAAGGTGTGAGCCGCCATGGGGGCGACTTGTCCTACAAGGCAAGGCGACTTAGAAATCAGGTTGGTCACGTTGTGTGATCTGACTTCGACTCTTGTAAGCCTTAGGGTCTCGACCTGTGTATATAAAGGTGAGACCCTGCAGCGGGTTAGGACGAAGAAACAACGGATCGATAACTAGGTCAAGCGTGATCGCTCCCTTGTAATTGAAACTCAAGCAATACAACTAGAAGCAGGACACGGGCTTTTACCTCATTGCGAGGGGCCGAACCTGGGTAAACCTATGTGTCCTTTGTCCCGTTCAACCCCTTCGAGCTAACCTACGTTGCGATGGCTCTACACCTAAGTCCTTTCACAAGTGCATCTGTCGTGACAAAACCACGACAGTTGGCGCCCACCGTGGGGCCATAGCACGGTGGTTTCGAGTTCTTGAGGCAACTTCTCATGGATCAAAGGATATGTCGTGGGCCAGATGACTAAGAGTTGCCACGGCAAAATCTACCTCAACGACGCTGGTTGGGGCCCCGAGGCCGACTCAATCGAGTACGAGTACCGGGTCCCCTTCGGCGGAATTCACGTCTTCATCGGCAAGATCGACAAGTCAGAGCCTGAGCCGGACATCTGCACCAACATCGTCGAGATGGCTCAGCATGCGCGACCCGCCAAGGTTCAACCCGGCCGAACAACGTTTTCATTGGCTTTGTTCATGGGATGGATCTTGAGGAAGAGTCGACATCTGAAGGTGAGACGGCCATCTACTCAAGTGATGAGTCCTCGACCAGAGAGACGGAATCTATCTATCAGCTTCAAAACAGCGGGCTTGGGGGCTATTCCGACAACGATAGTATTTCGTACCCTTATGAACCGCCAAGTAGGTCTGCTATTTTTATGGCTGGTATGCAACCGATGGTAAATACATCAACAACTGCTGCCATGACATCCAGGTCAACGGCTGTTGTGACAGTTGGGGCGGCGGCTCAGTTCGGCCGGCGGCTCAAGTTTTGTCTGAACTCTTGGGTACTATGGCGACTCTGTTAGCCAAGGAAGTGACTCCAGCAAATCAAACACAACATAATGCAGAAGTTGCAAATGTGAGAGATGAGCTGGCCAAAGCCCAAGAAGATCTTAATGCAGAAAACACCAGGATGGCGATGAAACGGGCTTCGACAGAGGCCGAGTCACAGAGAATAAGGGCAAAAGCTTTTCGTCTGAGCCTGGATTAGAGTGTGTCCAATGTTGTTCTTCGAAGGAAGCGCCAGAGCCGCCTGCCTTCGTAGTTTGAGGGACGGGATCTTTTTAACACCCCCGGGACAAGACCGAGTAACCTGCCCATTGTAATCCGGGCTGCCGAGGCACCAGGGACTAGGGCGGCGGCTCAACCTCGTGTACCAGACGCACCTCAACAGGTTCCAACGCCCTCTAGTCATTATTCTAACCCGGTGGATAACATGATAGCATCGGCCACACGGTTGGCGGTTATCCCAATCAAAGGCGAGTCTCCAGCTGCAATAGAGACCCGAAATGCTGTGGAACTTCTTCAAACGGCTGTGGAACAGTAGTCGGCTTATTCATAGAGTCATGAGCGTGTTCATTCAACTCCCCTCCCAAGTCAAAGCTACATCCGGCGCGTTGAGTCGCCGTCGGTTTCCCGCAGCGAGTGGTGTCGTAACGTGCCTCGTAATGCAGACCCACCCACGGGACCTAACCCGCCCCAGGATGACAACATGCTAAACAATGCTCAGGCCCTTGTGGATCGGGCTAGAGCCCGTCGTGAGGCGGAATTGGCGGCTCAATTGGGGGCTCATTAGCAATTTCCAGTAAACCCCTCGACATCTGTTGAGGCTGGGATGATCTCTAGAACAGTTGGTGTGCCGTGTCTTGTGCCGACTCTCCGCAATGAACGTTTGCCCAAGGATTTTAAAGGCCCTCGTAAGGTGCCTAGTTATACAGCCGATTTTCCTCCCGAGGCTTGGATTGAGAGTTATGAGCTAGCTATGGAGATGCTAGATGACAATGATGATGTATGTGCCAAGTACTTCACCATGATGTTGGACGGACCGGCTCGCACCTGGTTGAAAGGATTACCCGCCAATTCCATCAATTCATGGGCCGAGTTGAAGGCACGCTTCATTCAGAACTTTAAGGGAACATGTAAGCAGCCTCTGACGATTATTGATCTGGATAAATGTGTGCAGCACGAGGATGAGTCGGCCCACCATTTGGTTCGCCAGATGTCAACTATTATCCATTCATCAGATAGCATAGCGACAGGTTCAGCTATTTTGGTCTTGGAGAAGAATTGTCGTTTTACCCCTCTTAAGCAGAAGCTTGGGTGGCTTAAGCATCATTGCAAGGACATGGGAGAACTCATGGAGGCTCTCATCAAGTATTCTGACTCAGACACCACTAAAGATCCTGGATCTGATTATGAAAAATCCAACAAGGGCAATAAGAGTGGTAATGGTAAGGGTCAGTAGTAGAACGCAACAGGGCATAACGGTCACAGCCAAGGTAACGGTGCTAAACACAGGCACCCCGATGGCGGGTTAGATCTTGTAGCTAACACCAACACTGGGTATAAAGGCCAGCACCGCAATGGTAGGCAGGCTTTTGGAGGGCCAAGATTTAATATTGAGGCGATGATGAATGAACCTTGCCCAAAACACAGTCTACCCAATAAGCCGGCGGCTCACGCCTGGAAGGATTGTTTCATCATGAAAGAGTACAAGAATTCCAACAGCAATCAAAATCATGGCAACAATAATGGCCCACCTCACGGGTCAGGATCCGGCTCGCAGGGGCCCGGCTTTGGTGGAGGCAGCTCAACTTCTGGATATCAAGGATAGGGTAACCAAGGTGGTTATAACCAGCAGTCTGGTCGGGGTAACCAGCAACATCAGTCAGGATATCAGAGTAACCCGAAGCAACTCAATTGGGGTCAATACCATGTTTTCACAACCAACCTCTGCAAGCGGGATCAGAAGGTTCATAAACGCGTGGTCAATATAGTTGAGTCGGCGGTACTCCAGTACATGCCATGGTCAGAGCATCCAATAACATGGAGTCGGGTGGATCACCTGCCCCAGGTTGATAATCTTGGTCAGCTAGCGTTGGTGGTAGCCCCTCAGATTGGGGGTTATAAATTCACTAAAGTGCTCATTGATGGTGGCATCAATATTAACATCCTATATTATGACATGTTTCAGCGGATGAATTTGACCGATAAGGATCTCAAGCCATCTTAAACAGTCTTTAATGGGGTAGTGCCTGGTAAGTCGGTGTATCCTGTGGGAAAAATATCCTTAGAGGTAGCCTTTGGTGATGAACATGACTACAGAGCAGAAGTACTTATCATGTTGTTCGGGTGTCCGGCTTATGCCAAGTTTATGGCTCGGCCTTGTTATATTTATTGACAACTTAAGATGCTAGGGCGTAAGGGTACTATCACGGTTCATGGTGATTGGAAGATTGCTTTGGAATGTGAAGAAGGAGATGCTGCTTATGCTGAGTCGGCTTGCGCCACAGAAGAGCTTAAGTTTTATAAGGATAATGTTGACCCGATGGATATGACCCATTTGAAGAAGCCCACCACTAAGCAAGATCCTTTGTTGAAGTTCAAATCGGATGATGATACTAAACAGGTTGACTTTGTCCCTGGCGACTCATCTCAATAGTTCACAATGGGGGCTAATATGGATACCAAATAGGAAAGCGCGCTCATCGAGTTCATCCGTGAGAATCAGGACATCTTTGCATGGAAGCCTTCTGATATGTCGGGTGTACCGAGAGAATTCACTGAGCACACTCTTAATGTGGATCCTAAATTTAAGCCGGCCAAGCAATTTCTTCGTCGTTTCAATGAAGAATGACGCAAGGCCATTGGTGAAGAGGTGGCTCGGCTCTTGGCATCCGGGTTTATTGTGGAGGTGTTTCATCCGAAGTGGTTGTCTAACCCAGTGTTGGTGCTTAATAAGAATGTCACTTGGCGTATGTGTGTTGACTACACAGATCTTAACAAAGCTTGTCCAACCGATCCATTTGCTCTCCCTTGCATTGACCATATTATTGATGCCACGGCAGGTTGTGAGAGTTTATGCTTCCTAGATGCTTATTCTGGTTATCATCAGATCAAGATGGCAGTTAAGGACCAAGAGAAGATGTCTTTTATCACCCCTTCTGGAGCCTTCTGTTATGTTTCGATGCCTTTTGGGATTAAGAGTGACCAGGGGACTTACCAACGATATGTACAGAATTGCTTTCACAGTCAGATTGGGCGTAATGTGCATGCTTATGTGGATGATATTGTGGTCAAATCCAGGAAAAATGAGACTCTCCTGGATGATCTACAAGAGATTTTTGATAATCTTCGGGTCTACAAGATGATGCTTAACCCGTCCAAGTGTGTTTTTGGTGCACCTGCAGGCAAACTCTTGGGTTTTCTGGTCTCAGAGAGGAGCAATGAAGCTAACCCGGAGAAGATCAAGGCTATAACTTCATTGGCTAAGCCGACATGTGTCAATGACGTTCAGCGCCTAGCAGGTCATATCGCGACTCTAAGCCAGTTTATAAGCCTCCTGGGAGAGAAGGACATTCCCTTGTACTAGATGATGAAGAAAACAAATCATTTTGTCTGGAGTGACACGGCTGATAAGGTGTTTGAGGAGCTCAAAAAACAGTTAGCTGAGTCGCCCGTCCTTGCGGCTCCCATCGAGAAAGAACCCTTGCTCCTGTATGTGGCGGCTAATGGTAAGATGATGACCCACAAGTATATGGGGTCAATTGTAGCCTTTTTGATAAGTAAGAGTGTCGAACCCAACGAGGAGCAGAAGGAAATGACAAGCGGTTTTTATCAAGGTAATGTCTGCAAGTGCTGAATCATAAGTAATACAGTAGTTTGATAGCAAGATAATTTGTAACGAGCAAGTAACAGTGGTAGTAAAAAAATTGCAGCAAGGTAGCCCCATCCTTTTGAGGCAAAGGACAGGCCAAAATGGTCTCTTCTGATAAGCAAAGTGTTCTTGAGGGTACACGGGAATTTCATCTAGTCACTTTCATCATGTTGGTTCGATTCGTGTTCGCTACTTTGATAATGTGGTATGTGGGTGGACTGGTGCTTAGGTGTTGTTCTTACTTGAACAAACCTCCTACTTATGATTAACCCCCTCGCGAGCATCCGCAACTACGAGAAAAGTATTAAGAATAAATTCTAACCATAGCATTAAACTTTTGGATCCAATCGGTCCCTTGCGGAATAGCGCATAAACTAGGGTTTAAGTTTATGTCACTCTCGCAACCCATCATCTAATAACTACTCCCACTACAAAAAAAGACACATCCATGACATTTTGGGCCGAACGAATTTTTTTCTGTCATACATATGACACTTCTATGACGATAACTGTGACAAAACCCGGTATCATCATAGATGTGGTGGGCTCCTACTTCTATGACAAAAAATCATGACAGAAAATGGGCTTTTTGTCCTGGGCGGGCCGGAGACGCAGTTGCATGACATTCTTTGGGCCGTCCATGACGGAAAAAAACCGTGGTAGAAGCGAGGGCGAGGAAAATTTCGGGGAGTTCCCGGTTATGGTGGGTGGTCGGGGGCTGAGCGATGCACGTTTCTCTCGTACACGTATGCGCGCGTGTGCGAGGCATTGGCTCTAACTGAACCCGAATGAGGCATTGGGCTCTAACTGAACCCGAGTGATTGCACTGTAGGCTACGCGTTACTGAACCCGAACGATCGATTCCTTCGCTGCTGCTGCTAACTGAAGCCGATCGATGCTGCCTCTCTGGATGAACAGTGAGCGTTGCGGGGGGAGGGGATTGGATGAACAGGACCCGTGGCGTTGCCTCTGGATGAACAGGACCCCGATTGATCGAGCCGGTTGGGGCTGGATGAACAGGACCCCGTGGAGGGCTGGATGAACAGGACGGCCCCGTGGAGGGCTGGATGAACAGTAGACGGTGGAAGGGTGGATGAACAGTAGCCCGTGGAGGGGTGGTTGAACAGGAGCCCGTGGAGAGGGGTGGTTGAACAGTAGTCGGTGGAGTAGCGCACGGTGGAGGCTGGATGAACAGGAGCCCATGGATGAACAGTCGCAGGTGGAGGCTGGAGGAGGTCGGTGGTGGATGAATAGTAGCCCGTGGAGGCTGGAGGAGGTCGACGGTGGAGATGAACAGTATCCCGTGGAGTCCCGTTTTGCGGTACGAAGATGTAGCTGGTGGGTCCCAGTAGTCAGGGGGACGACTCGTTTTTTGCCCAGACGCATTTCCTTGCGTGCGAAGGTGTGGCTGGTGGGTCCCAGCAGTCAGGGGGCGAATCATTTTTTTTCGGATGCACTTCCTTGCGTGCGAAGATGTAGCTGGTGGGTTCCAGCTGTCAGGGGGGCGAATTAGTTTTTTTTTCGAACGCACTTCCTTGCGTGCGAAGATGTAGCTGGTGGGTCCCAGCAGTCAGGGGGTGAATCATTTTTTTCACGAAATACGGTGGCCCGTCCGGTGGGTCCCCGCTGTCAGGTGGAGGAAAATTATTTTGCACGTAATAAGGAGGCACTTTCGATGGTGTGGCGTACCCAGCTGTCAGCTTCTCCACGTACAGTCCACGTCCGATGGAAGTTGTTCCTTGACCATGTTGACCACGTCGCGCCGAGAGCACCATGGCGGTGGACGACGGCGAGGCCTAGGAAGGGGACGATGCGGAGCCGGGGAAGACGCGACAGTGGATGCACACACAGAGAGGAGTACGCGGGTTCACTGGTTCGGCTGCGCTGCCGTCACCACAGAATAACAGGGGGTGTGGGTGAGTGGAGGGATCGCCTGGCCAGCGGTGTGAGTAGTAGGGGGCGGTGAGGCCTCCGCAGCAGCACAGCCAGCCACGGGAGGCAGGAGCAGGCGGCACGACCGGCGCTGCTTTGGGCGGCTGGAGCAAGAAGACTAGAGGTTCAAGAAGCACGACGGCCGTTGGATGGACATCGTACGGTCACTGCATCTAGAATCGTTTATATTGACTAAGTTGACAAAGCCCTTGGTACGTCAACTTAGTTGATGTAGGGTGGAACCCTATGGTGACGATCTTTCACGTTTGGAGTGGATCCTACGGGGAATCACAAAGAACACGCAGAAGCACAAAGGGGAACACGGGGGAAACGAGAGAGAAATCACTCAACCAACAAGGAATCAATCACACAAGTGCTAGATCACCGAACACAAAGAGATACACGAGATCCAAAGTCAACAAAGGTAAGGATACATAGGAACCATTCTTCTCCGTGAGGAGGCCTTGAAATCCATGAGGGGATCTTCCCATGAGGGGGTATTTAATCCGATAGGATCTTCTCCGAGGAGACCGCGGTCTCTCACAAGGAGGAGATCCAGTGGATGAGCGAAGCTCTATCTCTAATTGAGTTAAATCAACGCTAAATCTAACTATGAGGAGGTGGAGGAGTATATATAGTCTAGGGCCACGAAGGGGTAAGTGAAGGGGTACATGGGCTGCGGCCCAACACACTGTGCGCAGACAGGCGTCGGACGTCCGGAGGGTACCGGTCGTCCGGAGGCTCGGGAAGGTCCGGACGTTCGGTGCTCTTCGGACTTCCGTAGATTTGGCTCGGGTGCGCTTCGGTCGGACGTCCGGAGGGGGCCGGTCGTCCGGAGGCTCGCGGGGTCCCGAACGTTCGGAGTTCTTCGGATGTCCCCAGATTCGGTTCGGTGGTCGTTGGCACGGTCGTCCAGAGGGGGCCGGTCGTCCAGAGCCTGGGAGTCGTCGGACGTCCGGTCCTGGTCGGACGTCCGGCCGCTGTAGCTTCGGGCAGCTTCTTCTCTTGGTCCTTGTACTTGGTGTCCTCGCCGTCTTGTCCATGGTCTTCCTCCTTGTTCCTGGTCATGCATAGCACATATATATGAGGTAGTAACCATGTCTCACATGTGGGAAGTGAAGGTTCGGAGAGGAGCGAGTTCACCTTGTGTCCAATGGCGTATAGTTGAGGTCTCGTCATAAGTCTTCTTAGGGTTTGGAGAGTAGTCGGAGTGTACATGGGGATGAACGTGGGATGCTCCGCATCATATCCCCCCCCCCTTGGGAAAGATCCGACCTCGGATCGTGATCCTCATCACCATGGAAACGGTTGTTGGGGACGAACTTGTAGTTGGACGGAGTTGAAAACATGGCGCAATCCAAGTAGTCCAAGGTGTCGCCGGAGTGATAGACATGCAAAAAGAGCAAACACAAGCAACACTCGGGAATATAATGGTTAGCGCACACAAAGTGTCCATCATGTAAGAATGAGTCCGTGCGGCAAGATTGCTCGTGACAAAGCGCATGAAGCTTATCAAGATGATCTAGAATGAGATGCAAAGCATTCATGGGAACAAAAGCATGGTGCACAAAGCGACAAATTCTACCATTGTGCAAAATGATGTCATAGAGAGACGGTTCATCAATAGCATGAATATGGTAATGGATGCTCAATATGATTATGTTATCATGCAATTGATGATAGGCAATATGATCATGATGTATGAATATGCCATCAAGAAAGATCACAACAAATTTGCTAAGAAAATGCACAAGCTCATATATCATGGATGACATGGGAATAGGTGCAACAAGACAATCATAATGTGTGTCAATCCATGCATAGGGTGCAAACTTGTAGTGAGTATGATAAGTCCATTGAGCATGACATGTATGAGCACAATCAACAAATATGGAGGTGTTGGTGTACCAAAGCTCGATGTCGAGGCATGAGTTGAGTTTCAAAGGTGCATCCAATAAGTGCGAGCGCTCCTCAATGTGAAGGTCCATGTAGCCAATCTCCAATGTCGCTCCTCCATTCACAAGATGTATCTGTTGGGGAACGTTGCAGAAAACAAAAATTTTCCTACTCGTTTCACCAAGATCATCTAGGAGTTCATCTAGCAACGAGTGATTAGATGCATCTACATACCTTTGTAGATCGCGCACGGAAGCATTCAAAAAAACGGTGATGATGTAGTCGTACTCGACGTGATCCAAATCACCGATGACCAGCGCCGAACGGACGGCACCTCCGCGTTCAACACACGTACGGGACGGAAGACGTCTCCTCCTTCTTGATCCAGCAAGGGGGGAAGGAGAGGTTGATGAAGATCCAGCAGCACGATGGCGTGGTGGTGGATGCAGGGCGTCACAGCAGCAGGGCTTCGCCGAGACTACGAGGGAGAGACGTAACGGGGGGAGATGGAGGCGCCAGGGGCTGGTGTGAAATCCCTCCTCTCCCCCCCACTATATATAGGGGTGCCAGGGGGGGCGCCGGCCCTAGTAGATGAGATCTACTAGGGGGGGCGGCGGCCAAGGGGAGGTTTCCCTCCCCCCCAAGGCACCTAGGGGTGCCTTCCACCACATGGACTCTTCCATGGTGGAAACCCTAGGCGCATGGGCCTATAGGGGCTGGTGCCCTTGGCCCATCTAGGCCAAGGCGCACCCCCTACAGCCCATGTGGCCCCCCGGGACAGGTGGCCCCACCCGGTGGACCCCCGGGACCCTTCCGGTGGTCCCGGTACAATACCGATAACCCCGAAACTTGTCCCGATGCCCGAAATAGCACTTCCTATATATAATTCTTTACCTCCGGACCATTCCGGAACTCCTCGTGACGTCCGGGATCTCATCCGGGACTCCGAACAACATTCGGGTTTCTGCATATACATATCTTCATAACCCTAGCGTCACCGAACCTTAAGTGTGTAGACCCTACGGGTTCGGGAGACAAGCAGACATGACCGAGACGACTCTCCGGTCAATAACCAACAGCGGGATCTGGATACCCATGTTGGCTCCCACATGCTCCACGATGATCTCATCGGATGAACCACGATGTCGAGGATTCAATCAATCCCGTACGCTATTCCCTTTGTCTATCGATATGTTACTTGCCCGAGATTCGATCGTCGGTATCCCAATACCTCGTTCAATCTCGTTACCGGCAAGTCACTTTACTCGTACCGTAATGCATGATCCCGTGACCAGACACTTGGTCACTCTGAGCTCATTATGATGATGCATTACCGAGTGGGCCCAGTGATACCTCTCCGTCATACGGAGTGACAAATCCCAGTCTTGATCCATGTCACCCAACAGACACTTTCGGAGATACCCGTAGTCTACCTTTATAGTCACCCAGTTACGTTGTGACGTTTGGCATACCCAAAGCACTCCTACGGTATCCGGGAGTTACACGATCTCATGGTCTAAGGAAAAGATACTTTGACATTGGAAAACTCTAGCAAACGAACTATACGATCTTGTGCTATGTTTAGGATTGGGTCTTGTCCATCACATCATTCTCCCAATGATGTGATCTCGTTATCAATGACATCCAGTGTCCATAGTCAGGAAACCATGACTATCTGTTGATCAACGAGCTAGTCAACTAGAGGCTCACTAGGGACATGTTGGTGTCTGTTATTCACACATGTATTACGATTTCCGGATAACACAATTATAGCATGAATAAAGACAATTATCATGAACAAGGAAATATAATAATAATGCTTTTATTATTGCCTCTAGGGCATATTTCCAACAGTCTCCCACTTGCACTAGAGTCAATAATCTAGTTACATTGTGATGAATCGAACACCCATGGAATTCTGGTGTTGATCATGTTTTGCTCTAGGGAGAGGTTTAGTCAACGGATCTGCTATATTCAGGTCCGTATGTACTTTACAAATCTCTATGTCTCCATCTTGAACATTTTCACGAATGGAGTTGAAGCGACGCTTGATGTGCCTTGTCTTCTTGTGAAACCTGGGCTCCTTGGCAAGTGCAATAGCTCCAGTGTTGTCACAGAAGAGCTTGATCGGCCCCGACGCATTGGGTATGACTCCTAGGTCGGTGATGAACTCCTTCACCCATATTGCTTCATGTGCTGCCTCCGAGGCTGCCATGTACTCCGCTTCACATGTAGATCCCGCCACGACGCTTTGCTTGCAACTGCACCAGCTTACTGCCCCACCATTCAAAATATACACGTATCCGGTTTGTGACTTAGAGTCATCCAGATCTGTGTCGAAGCTAGCGTCGACGTAACCCTTTACGACGAGCTCTTCGTCACCTCCATAAACGAGAAACATTTCCTTAGTCCTTTTCAGGTACTTCAGGATATTCTTGACCGCTGTCCAGTGTTCCTTGCCGGGATTACTTTGGTACCTTCCTACCAAACTGACGGCAAGGTTAACATCAGGTCTGGTACACAGCATGGCATACATAATAGAACCTATGGCTGAGGCATAGGGGATGACGCTCATCTCTTCTATATCTTCTGCCGTGGTCGGACATTGAGCTGAGCTCAATTTCATACCTTGTAACACAGGCAAGAACCCCTTCTTGGATTGATCCATATTGAACTTCTTCAATATCTTATCAAGGTATGTGCTTTGTGAAAGACCTATGAGGCGTCTCGATCTATCTCTATAGATTTTGATGCCTAATATATAAGCAGCTTCTCCAAGGTCCTTCATTGAAAAACTTTTATTCAAGTAGGCCTTGATGCTGTCCAAGAGTTCTATATCATTTCCCATCAAAAGTATGTCATCTACATATAATATGAGAAATGCTACAGAGCTCCCACTCACTTTCTTGTAAACGCAGGCTTCTCCATAAGTCTGTGTAAACCCAAACGCTTTGATCATCTCATCAAAGCGAATGTTCCAACTCCGAGATGCTTGCACCAGCCCATAAATCGAGCGTTGGAGCTTGCACACTTTGTCAGCATTCTTAGGATCGACAAAACCTTCCGGCTGCATCATATACAATTCTTCCTTAAGGAAACCATTAAGGAATGCCGTTTTGACGTCCATTTGCCATATTTCGTAATCATAGAATGCGGCAATTGCTAACATGATTCGGACGGACTTCAGCTTCGCTACCGGTGAGAAAGTCTCATCGTAGTCAACCCCTTGAACTTGTCGATAACCCTTAGCGACAAGCCGAGCTTTATAGATGGTCACATTACCATCCGCGTCTGTCTTCCTCTTAAAGATCCATTTATTTTCTATGGCTCGCCGCTCAACGGGCAAGTCAGTCAAAGTCCATACTTTGTTTTCATACATGGATCCTATCTCGGATTTCATGGCTTCTAGCCATTTGTCGGAATCCGGGCCCGCCATCGCTTCTTCATAGTTCGAAGGTTCACCGTTGTCTAACAGCATGATTTCCAAGACAGGGTTGCCGTACCACTCTGGTGCGGAACGTGTCCTTGTGGACCTTCGAATTTCAGTAGGGGCTTGATCAGAAGTATCTTGATCATTGTCATTAACTTCCTCTCTAGTCGGTGCAGGCACCTCAGGAACATTTTCTTGAGTTGCGCCATTTTCCGGTTCAAGAGGTAATACTTCATCAAGCTCTACTTTCCTCCCACTTACTTCTTTCGAGAGAAACTCTTTCTCCAGAAAGGACCCATTCTTGGCAACAAAGATCTTGCCTTCGGATCTGAGGTAGAAGGTGTACCCAATAGTTTCTTTTGGGTATCCTATGAAGACGCATTTTTCCGACTTGGGTTCGAGCTTTTCAGGTTGAAGTTTCTTGACATAAGCATCGCATCCCCAAACTTTTAGAAACGACAGCTTAGGTTTCTTCCCAAACCATAATTCATACGGTGTCGTCTCAACGGATTTCGACGGAGCCCTATTTAAAGTGAATGCGGCAGTCTCTAAAGCATAGCCCCAAAAGGATAGCGGTAAATCGGTAAGAGACATCATAGATCGCACCATATCTAATAGAGTGCGATTACGATGTTCGGACACACCATTACGCTGAGGTGTTCCAGGCGGCGTGAGTTGTGAAACTATTCCACATTTTCTTAAGTGTGTGCCAAACTCGTGACTCAAGTATTCTCCTCCACGATCTGATCGTAGAAACTTGATTTTCCTGTCACGTTGATTTTCAACCTCACTCTGAAATTCCTTGAACTTTTCAAAGGTTTCAGACTTGTGTTTCATTAAGTAGATATACCCATACCTACTTAAATCATCAGTGAGGGTGAGAACATAACGATAGCCACCGCGAGCCTCAACACTCATTGGACCGCACACATCAGTATGTATGATTTCCAATAAGTCGGTTGCTCGCTCCATTGTTCCTGAGAACGGAGTCTTGGTCATTTTACCCATAAGGCATGGTTCGCATGTGTCAAATGATTCATAATCAAGAGACTCTAAAAGTCCATCAGCATGGAGCTTCTTCATGCGTTTGACACCTATGTGACCAAGGCGGCAGTGCCACAGGTATGTGGGACTATCATTATCAACCTTACTTCTTTTGGTACTCACATTATGAACATGTGTAGCATCACGTTCGAGATTCATAAAGAATAAACCATTCACCATAGGAGCATGACCATAAAACATATCTCTCATAAAAATGGAACAACCATTATTCTCAGATTTAAAAGAGTAGCCATCTCGAATTAAACGAGATCCCGATACAATGTTCATGCTCAAAGCTGGCACTAAATAACAATTATTAAGGTTTAAAACTAATCCCGAAGGGAGATGCAGAGGTAGCGTGCCGACGGCGACCACATTGACCTTGGAACCATTCCCGACGCGCATCGTCACCTCGTCCTTTGCCAGTTTCCGCTTATTCCGCAGCCCCTGCTTTGAGTTACAAATGTGAGCAACTGCACCGGTATCAAATACCCAGGAGCTACTACGGGCACTAGTAAGGTACACATCAATTACATGTATATCACATATACCTTTTGTTTTGCCGGCCTTCTTATCCGCTAAGTACTTAGGGCAGTTCCGCTTCCAGTGACCGCTTCCCTTGCAATAAAAGCACTCAGTCTCGGGCTTGGGTCCATTCTTTGGCTTCTTCCCGGCAGCTTGCTTGCCGGGCGCGGCAACCTCCTTGCCGTCCTTCTTGAAGTTCTTTTTACCCTTGCCTTTCTTGAACTTAGTGGTTTTATTGACCATCAACACTTGATGTTCCTTCCTGACTTCTACCTCTGCTGATTTCAGCATAGCAAATACTTCAGGAATGGTCTTTTCCATCCCCTGCATATTGAAGTTCATCACAAAGCTCTTGTAGCTTGGTGGAAGCGACTGGAGGATTCTGTCAATGACCGCATCATCCGGGAGATTAACTCCCAGCTGAGTCAAGCGGTTATGCAACCCAGACATAGTGAGTATGTGCTCACTGACAGAACTGTTTTCCTCCATCTTACAGCTGAAGAATTTGTCGGAGACTTCATATCTCTCGACCCGGGCATGAGCTTGGAAAACCATTTTCAGCTCTTCGAACATCTCATATGCTCCATGTCTCTCAAAACGCTTTTGGAGCCCCGACTCTAGGCTGTAAAGCATGCCGCACTGAACGAGGGAGTAGTCATCGGAACGTGCCTGCCAAGCGTTCATAACATCTTGTTCTGCAGGGAGAACGGGTGCGTCACCAAGCGGTGCTTGTAGGACATAATCTTTCTTGGCAGCTATGAGGATGATCCTCAGGTTCCGGACCCAGTCCGTATAGTTGCTGCCATCGTCTTTCAGCTTGGTTTTCTCTAGGAACGCGTTGAAGTTGAGGACTACGTTGGCCATTTAATCTACAAGACATATTGTAAAATATTTAGACTAAGTTCATGATAATTAAGTTCAACTAATCAAATTATTAATGAACTCCCACTTAGATTAGACATCCCTCCAGTCATCTAAGTATTACATGATCCGAGTTTAACTAGACCGTGTTCGATCATCACGTGAGACGGACTAGTCAACGTCGGTGAACATCTTCATGTTGATCGTATCTTCTATACGACTCATGCTCGACCTTTCGGTCTTCTGTGTTCCGAGGCCATGTCTGTACATGCTAGGCTCGTCAAGTTAACCTAAGTGTTTGCATGTGTAAATCTGTCTTACACCCGTTGTATGTGAACGTCTGAATAAAACACCCGATCATCACGTGGTGTTTTGAAACAGCGAACTGTCGAAACGGTGCACAGTTAGGGGGAACACTTCTTGAATTTATTGTGAGGGATCATCTTATTTACTACCGTCGTTCTAAGTAAACAAGATGCAAAACATGATAAACATCACATGCAATCAAATAATAAACGTGACATGATATGGCCAATATCACATAGCTCCTTTGATCTCCATCTTGGGGCTCCATGATCATCTTGTCACCGGCTTGACACCATGATCTCCATCATCATGATCTCCATCATCGTGTCTCCATGAAGTTGCTCACCAACTATTACTTCTACTACTATGGCTAACGCGTTTAGCAATAAAGTAAAGTAATTTACATGGCGTTTCTCGATGACACGCAGGTCATAAAAAGAATAAAGACAACTCCTATGGCTCCTGCCGGTTGTCATACTCATCGACATGCAAGTCGTGAATCCTATTACAATAGCATGAACATCTCATACATCACATATAGATCATTCATCATTCATCACAACTTTGGCCATATCATATCACAAACCACTTGCTGCAAAAACAAGTTAGACGTCCTCTAATTGTTGTTGCAAGTTTTACGTGGCTGAATTAGGGTTCTAGCAAGAACGTTTTCTTACCTACGTTAAAGCCACAACGTGATTTGTCAACTTCTATTTACCCTTCATAAGGACCCTGTTCATCGATTCCGCTCCAACTAAAGTGAGAGAGACAGACACCCGCCAGCCACCTTATGCAACTAGTGCATGTTAGTCGGTGGAACCGGTCCCACGTAAGCGTACGTGTAAGGTTGGTCCGGGCCGCTTCATCCCACAATACCGCTGAAGCAAGAAAGGACTAGTAACGGCAAGAAAGTTGACAAATCTACGCCCACAACAAATTGTGTTCTACTCGCGCAAGAAGAACTACGCATAAACCTAGCTCATGATGCCACTGTTGGGGACGTTGCAGAAAACAAAAAATTTCCTACTCGTTTCACCAAGATCATCTAGGAGTTCATCTAGCAATGAGTGATTAGATGCATCTACATACCTTTGTAGATCGCGCATGGAAGCGTTCAAAAAAACGATGATGATGTAGTCGTACTCGACGTGATCCAAATCACCGATGACCAGCGCCGAACGGACGGCACCTCCGCGTTCAACACACGTACGGGACGGGAGACGTCTCCTCCTTCTTGATCCAGCAAGGGGGGAAGGAGAGGTTGATGAAGATCCAGCAGCACGACGGCGTGGTGGTGGATGCAGGGCGTCACAGCAGCAGGGCTTTGCCGAGACTACGATGGAGAGACGTAACAGGGGGAGATGGAGGCGCCAGGGGCTGGTGTGAAATCCCTCCTCTCCCCCCACTATATATAGGGGTGCCAAGGGGGGGGTGCCGGCCCTAGTAGATGAGATCTACTAGGGGGGGGGGCGGCGGCCAAGGGGAGGTTTCCCTCCCCCCCAAGGCACCTAGGGGTGCCTTCCACCACATGGACTCTTCCATGGTGGAAACCCTAGGCGCATGGGCCTATAGGTGTATGCATCATGCTCATCACAAGAAAGGACAAGGGAGCATTTCATAGTATGGAGGCATATGATGTAAGAACAACCAAATAAAAGAGGCTCAATCAAACAATCATGCATCACAAGTAAAGTGTCCAAGTCTCCAAGATCAATAAGCATAGATGCAACTATTGGAAACAAGCGACAATGAACAAGATATATCATGTGAGAGGCATGAACATATATGTCATCAACCCAAGAAAGCGAGTGATAGTGGAACATGGGTGATGCAACCAAGCAAGCAATCATAGCAATCAAGTCAAGCAAGCTAGTAGTGCAAAGATGCAACATACTAGAAGGAATCATGGCAAGCATGTGATATGTGCAAATAGTGGGCATGAATAATTCACATGTCATAGCACAAGCATGAAAGCAAGATATGAGGAAAGTAGGTTCATGGTGTTGGCAAGAAGTCCTATGTAAATAGCAATGTAACATCATGACTCTCCCAACACAAGAATCAACAATAGTATGAGGCACATGATAAACATGGCAATAGCAACAAGGATCTCCACCAAGAATGCAAATACACATAGGAATATCATAATGGTGCATCATGGGTAAATGCAAGCAAGGGTCACAATTGCATGGCAAATGCATAGAAGCAAGTATAACATGCAAAGTGAACACGGGAAAATGAGCATAAGGTGACAAGTGGTAAATAGCCCATAGCCGTGTGAGAGCCAAGTAGAAGAGATGCGCGTAGTCCTTGCGCGAAGGGAACGGTGGTAAGGATAGTCCACGGATCCCAAGTCGTCGTTGCTCTCAAGAGCTTGTTTCGTCAACTCATGGGATTGTGAGGTTGACGAGTGTTCATAAGTACCTACACAAAACAAAGACAAAGATAAAATTGTGTGTGCGTGGTATATGTACACATCATCCATCATGATGCGCACGGGCATGTGTCGGTTAGCACAAAATATCCAATGCTCAAATAAATGAGATGCGTGATATAGAAACATGTCATCCATCATGATAGGTTTGTTATTATGTATGGCATAATGGAGACTGAAAGGATGTGATGTATCATGAGAAATATCTAGAGCATTGTTATTCATGGAATGCCTATGATGCACGCAATTATGGGAATCATGCAAAGTATGGAATGCATCAAAATCTCCTAATATGTATGAGGAAACTATGGGGGTCTCCTCATGAGCATTAGTAGGAACATCACATGGAGAATATTGACAACATCCAAAACAATGCATATTTGGAACAATGTGATCATGTCATGACATAGTAGATGAATTGCGCAAATCATGTAAAGGAAGCATGGCAATATCATCACAAGAGAAGCAAAAGCCAATGACCATCATCTCATCATCTATGCCATAAGTGCAAATGGGATTGATTTTAATGGGGTATGCATAGTTACTATGTTGAGATTGTAATGAGGCAATATGGGAGATCTCACTCATAGCATATGACAAGGTCAATGGATTGTCAAACATGAAGTGACCAATAGAATTTTCACAAGATATCCTATAAAGCATAGCATCACAACTAGGCAACTCAACATGCTCATCATCATATTCATCATAAATAGGTAATTCAAGGCATGAAGAAGTTTCACTAGCATGAAGCATGGTAATAGGTGGGTCAACATCATGGGAGCAATCAAGGTCAAGAGAGTCCACTAGTGGGACAAGAGAAGCACCGTCACCTATGTTACCTTCGGAGCGTAGCTCATGTGTTGTAGGTGAGGTGTTGAAGATCCAATCGTTGTCATCTTCATCTTGATGGAACCATGTGGGGGGTGTATCATCGTCCACCATGGCCATCAGTGTTTCCATTGGAGGGATGGACTTGTCGCGTATAGGCATGTCGTCATGTAGGAGACCTAGCACCAAAGAAGAAAACACACTAGGAGTAGAGGTTAAGTCGTTAGGAATCATAGTGGCCTCACATGCCGTGTCAACTACCTCACTCACTAAGTGTTGTGCCTCACTCACTCCCACAAGGATGCTGTCACTCATATGGTTGGTGGAGTCACTCAAATGGCGCTCAACCTCACATAGGATGTGTGGCATGATCTCATGTGTGGGGCTAGTGGTGGTCACACTCATCCTCTCATAGGAAATGCTCTCAATGTCACGTATGGTGGAGTCACTCATGTCACTCATGTGGTGGTGGCTCTCCTCAGATGGCACTTGGGGCATCTCGACATATGTGGGTGTCGGAGAGATGTAGGTGCAAATGTCTCCATGCGCGGTCACGTAGCTTGACTCGGAGGAGTCCAATGTGGGCGTCATCTTCATGTTGTTGAAGAGGTTCGCGCTCGTCGCCGTGGTCGAAGGGGATGGCCCTTGCCCGACCGTCTTGTCGCCGTCTTGGTGTTGGAGGCCCATATGATGTGGCACCTCGTAGCTCGTCTCCATGACCGAAGGGAATTTCCCATGCTCGGCCATCTTCCTTGGGGGGCTTCCGAAGATGGAAGTGTCGCCCTCTCTCGAAGGTGGTCGCCTTGGACTTGATGAAGTCGTTGTAGGCGTACTTGTGGGAAGTAGGCGAAGATGCCGTACGTCCATAGGTGAATATGCCTT
Source organism: Triticum aestivum (assembly GCF_018294505.1). Classification (NCBI taxonomy): domain Eukaryota; kingdom Viridiplantae; phylum Streptophyta; class Magnoliopsida; order Poales; family Poaceae; genus Triticum; species Triticum aestivum. The sequence continues at coordinate 601,867,879 of NC_057801.1, forward strand.
GAGAACACTTGGCAAAGATGCCGAAGTGGTTGATGTAGCCGTAGCGCCGTCTTGGTGCTGGTCGTCTTGCGGTCTTCTTTTATGCTCATGAAGCTTCGACTTGGTGTGTTGGGACTTGTGCATTTGCGCTTGTGGAGCATCTTCATGATGATGGTGTCGTTGTCGCGCTTGAGCTCGAAGGCGTTCGTCGTCGTCGTGCACATGATGCTTGGAGGTGACTTGCCCTTCATGACGATGTGGATCACGGATGTGATGGTGGTCGCCATGTAGATGTTGACTTGGACGACTTGCGCTTGCATCTTGTTTCTGCTCCGAAGATGATCGACTTGGTCGCCGCCGCCTTGAAGATGACAAAGGGGAAGTAGACTTGATCAAGGCTCTAATCTCCTCCATCCTTGCATCTTGCTCCTCTTTATGTGCGGCAAGCTTCTTGTCGAAGTAGTCCCTTCTCCTTGCTTCGGAGTGATGAATGTCGATGGAGATGTTCTCGATGCGCTCTCGCAATCTTGATTGTGTGCCTTGCACTTGTCGTTGTAGATCGAATATAGACGCTTTGGTTATGCAGTTGTTCACGCCGTCGTTGTTGTCGAGGACCGGAGAGGAAATGCCTTGCCTATCCATCACAAGACTCGAGCAAATATGAGTGGGAGAAAGAGAAGAACTTATACCAATGTACCTTGACCGATGTTGAAAATGAATCAAGTTCACTCAAATGCGGACAATGAAATAGCACTATTGGTACCAATTCTTGTCGGTTCTCACACCTACACAAGTAAAAGCTTACAGTGGAGCTCGGTGAGGATAGTGGCACAAAAAATTTAATGCAAAATGTTAGCAAGAGTCAATAATGTTGAAAGAGATTCAGAAATTCGCAAGTGAAACAAATGGACCAATAGCAATATGTGGCACACGGAAACACACACACGGATAGATACATGGGGTCGTGCAACCAAGGAATGAGCACAAAATGTGGAATCCACGGAAAACGCTCGTGTTGCACAACTCAAGAGAGACGCTAGCACGATTGCTCAATAGGCGGATACGACACTTGTGCACAACCTATAAGATGCAAAATGGATAAACTTCTATCCCAAGTATGCTATGTATGTATGGTTCCAGGTGTTTCTCACACAATGATCCAAGATGATCAAATATGATACCATATGATATATTTTGATGCTATGGCTATTGCTTACAAGCTCTTTGCTCTCTTCTCTTTTGCTTAAAAGCTTTATTTCTTTTTTTTCTATGGCCAATTTTGCACAATGCACAAACCAAGATAGCAATTGTGTATATGCGGGAACAAACTTGAGACACAATGGATGATATGATACCAAGATGATATTGTATGGTATGTAATGGAAGGTATGGATCACTAATGTGCACAAGTAACGTTGCCGGCAATACTCAAATGGCTAGTCTCGATAGGCAAGTAACGCAAAATGGGCTAGGGGTTAACAATGCAATTGCAAGGGTAATATACAATGGTGTCGTCGAGGTTACCGTCCTTTGCGATGATGAGTAGCGGTGTTCTTGATGTAGATACCAAGATGATGGAGACTCGTCCCTAAGTAGCCGAAACACCTTAGGAAACGGAAAAACCGCGAACTCAAAATCTCAAATGACAAATGTCAAATGGTGGTAGCGGGAATGCGTTGGTGGTTTGCACTTGGCAATGCGGGGTGGAATGATGGGCTATACACGTGTCGGAGTTGAATTTGTCGTCCCTAAGTAGCCAATACACCTTAGGAGACTCAAGCCACGACTCAGACAAGCTCAAACAACTATTGGGTTAAGTTGGGGGTGGCGGAAGTGTATGGTGGGCACGCCTATGCGGAAGATATGGTGGTGGTTGATGAATAAGCAATCGTTCCTAAGTATCCGAAACACCTTAGGAGACTCGAATCACAACTCAAACAACCAATAATACTATGGGGAACAAAATGGTTTAGGTTGCGGAAGTCGGGGGTGGCTATGCGGATGATATGGTGGAGGGCCTAGGCAAAGATGCCAAAATTCACAAAATTTGATGGAGTCAAATGATGTTGGAGGTATTTTTGTGGGAAGGGGGATGTCAAGAGCTTCAAAACGAGCTAAAAAACGTCAAAATCGGAGTTCGGATGAATTAGTTACGGCTGAAACAAGAATCAGCCGAAGTGTGAAACTACAGGTTACGGACGTCCGTAAAAGGTCGGACATCCGTAAATTCAGTTCGGGTTAGGGGTTCCGGTCGTCCAGAAAAGGTCGGACGTCTGGTCGTTCCAGGGGCTCCGGACGTCCGTAAAACTCCGGTCGTCCAGTGGGTCGGGGTCAACGCGAGATTTGAGTTCCGGGACGCGATTTGGGCGGAAATTGGGGATTTCGGGGTCAAAATTCGCGGGATTTTGTGGATGGAAGATGGGGAAACTTGGGGAAATGCTAGATCCACTCGAAACCAAGCAAATCCATGGATCAAAATCAACAAAACATCATCAAACCAACAAATCACAAAAAAAATTGGGGCTATTTCAGGTGGGGATTTTCGAATTTAGGGAAGATCACAACAAAATCAAGCTAGAAAAAGAGGGGTAGGGGCTCCAAAAACGTGATCAACGTGGCTCATGATACCATATGATATAGGGTGGAACCCTACGGTGACGATCTTTCACGTTTGGAGTGGATCCTACGGGGAATCACGAAGAACACGCGGAAGCACAAAGGGGAACACGGGGGAAACGAGAGAGAAATCACTCAACTAACAAGGAATCAATCACACAAGTGCTCGATCACCGAACACAAAGAGATACACGAGATCCAAAGTCAACAAAGGTAAGGATACATAGGAACCGTTCTTCTCCGTGAGGAGGCCTTGAAATCCACGAGGGGATCTTCCCATGAGGGGGTCTTGAATCTGATAGGATCTTCTCCGAGGAGGCCGCGGTCTCTCATGAGGAGGAGATCCGGTGGATGAGCGAAGCTCTATCTCTAATTGAGTTAAATCAACGCTAAATCTAACTAGGAGGAGGTGGAGGAGTATATATAGTCTAGGGCCATGAAGGGGTAAGTGAAGGGGTACATGGGCTGCGGCCCAACACACTGTGCGCAGACAGGCGTCGGACGTCCGGAGGGTTCCGGTCGTCCGGAGGCTCGGGAAGGTCCGGACGTTCGGTGCTCTTCGGACTTCCGTAGATTCGGCTCGGGTGCGCTTCGGTGGGACGTCCCGAGGGGGCCGGTCGTCCGGAGGCTCGCTGGGTCCCGGACGTCCGGAGTTCTTCGGATGTCCACAGATTCGGTTCGGTGGTCGTTGGCACGGTCGTCCGGAGGGGGCCGGTCGTCCAGAGCCTGGGAGTCGTCGGACGTCCGGTCCTGGTCGGACGTCCGGCCGCTGTAGCTTCGGGAAGCTTCTTCTCTTGGTCCTTGTACTTGGTGTCCTCGCCGTCTTGTCCATGGTCTTCCTCCTTGTTCCTGGTCATGCATAGCACATATATATGAGGTAGTAACCATGTCTCACATGTGGGAAGTGATGGTTCGGAGAGGAGCGAGTTCACCTTGTGTCCAATGGCGTATAGTTGAGGTCTCTCATAAGTCTTCTTAGGGTTTGGAGAGTAGCCAGAGTGTACATGGGGATGAACGTGGGATGCTCCGCATCATTAGTAGGCCCACATGTCAGCTTTCGAAATGGTGCGCCCCAGATGTCAGGGGGAGGAATCATTTTTTGGGCGGGTGAAGCTAGAATATCCGAGATTGAAGAAGAAGCACGACATCCGTTGGATGGACATCCAACGGCCACTGCTGCTAGAACCGTGTGTTGACTATAAGTTAAGAAAGCCTTGCATACACGTCAACTCTGTTTTTTTAGGGGACGCGTCAACTTAGTAAGGCCAGAAGTGTGTGGCAGAGAACTTATAGCCCATTTGAGATTTGTAAGAATGTGCAGCCCATTTTTGAATTCTAATGGAATTTACGACAGCCCATTTACAGTTTGTTAAAAGTACATCCCATTTCAACCAACCGTTCAAAACAGAATTCAATAAAATTTCCCACATTTTCATGGGATCCAAAAAAATTTTATCCTGAAATTTCTTGTCAGATTAAATACAATTTCAATATAAATTTATATTACGTAAAAATCCAACGAAACATTGCGCTCGCAACAATTAATGAAATTAAAATTTTCAATATCCAAAAATAATATTTTATAAAGTAATTACGTGTTTGGTGCATTTTTTACCTAGTTTTTATAATTACATCCCATTTATTATTTCGTAAAGCCTATTTTCTTGTTAAGCCTAATGCATCCCTCCTAGGAAAGATTTGCAGCCCAGTGGGGCGGAGAATAACAACTTGACCTTGCCTGGGTATTCCTAAAAAAAGTATAGCTGGGCTAGCCATTTTCAGCTTGAAAAAAATTAATATATGGGCTGGATATCTGGCCTGGGCTAGACGGGCCACAGCCCACCCAGTTAATACCTGCAGCGATGTTTTCGTTGTTGTTCAGAGGAGAAATATTAATATCTGGGCTAAACATCGAAAAACTCTACAGTGCTCACACCTCAAAAACACAAATACTGCTCGAGCTGCTTGGTCCCAGCTGTCGGCCGCTTCTTGTGCAATTCTCTCGTTTATTGACTAGTACATAGGTTGACAATGGTGTGGGACCGTGATGTCAGGAAACCAGGAGGAAGAAAAATAAATTATAGTTTTATATATCTTTATCTATACTACTTATTATATATATTTATATTTATTTTATATATAGTGTATCCGTTTTGAGATGGATCTAGAGCTTCAATCATAACCGTTGGTCTCCAAAATCCAAGGGCTAAGATCAGCCGGATTCGCCATGAACAGTAGACTGGTGTTGCCTCTGCTGTGTTCTAGAATATTCACGTGGCCCTTTCAGGAAAAAAAAGGCCCATATGCGATGCCTCATGGGCTATATTTTACGGCTTGAGTGCATGAGGAGTTGAACACAGATAAGAAGGTTTGGGAGGAGAATGGGAAGAAAAATAATAGAGTAACATACAGTTTTTTAATGAACCTCCAGTGTTTTAGATGTGAATGTACACTTTTTTGTATGAATATTAAAAACAATTGTGGGTGGAACTCCATTTATCAAAATCACTCCATTATATTTTTTTCGAGTCACACTCCAAAATCACTCCATTCTTTTAAGACGTGCATTGCACGTGCATACATACTACTCCCTCCGTCCTAAAATAAGTGACTCAAAAATGACACAACTTTGTACTAAACATTAGTACAAAGTTGAGTCATTTTTGAGTCACTTATTTTAGGACGAAGGGAGTAGTATATAATAAGGAGGCACTTGCGTATGTTAGGCTTTGGCCCTGGTGGGTCCCCATTGTCATCCTCTCCAAGTAAAGTCATCTCCTAGCCCGCGCGCGCTTTCCGCCCGAAACAGTCAGCGCCGCCCGCCCCGCTTCCCGGTGCAGGCAATTGCTCCGCCTTCAAACGACACAAGTGTCGTCCATCCGTCCATATGCCGCCCACATTAATGATATGCGGTTGCCGAGGCGGCTACTCTGGCACCACACGCTCGCCCCTCTGCCGCCCACCATTGCTATATAAACTGCTGTGCCGGCCATAGCCGTAGTCATCTGCATCTGTTCCCTTTCTCCTGTCCACACCACTACTGCCCACCATGGCTTCCTCACGCTCCAGCGCTCTTCGTGACAGGCAGACGACGGACCACAAGGAGATGGCAGCCATTGCTGCCAACCGGCTGGCCGGCAGGCAGCCGGAGGATGACGACGTCCCAATGGAGAACATGGTAGTCGACGATCCGGCGCCAACCCCCTCCTCCGCGCCATCCTCGCCGGTGAATTGCACCATGACCATCAGCGAGGCCCGTGCCCAATATATGGACACGGTGAGGCAGATGCGTGAGGAGCAGTTCTGGGAGGCGCAGGCCAACGCCGCCTGCAACCACCATCTCCTCTAGGAGCACCTGTAGGCGGAGGAGCAAATCGCCGCGGAGCGGGCGGAGCAGGAGGCGCTGCTCGACTCGTACCGCTCCGCTCGCAAGGGCCGCCTCGAGCGCTGGCGGTACCACATGCGGGTGGTGGAGGCTGCGACCGCCTACAAAGAGGGCGATGAAGCGGGCAAGGCGCTGTTTGGCGAGACCGAGGACGAGGTAGAGGACAATGCCGGCTCCGACGAGTCACCGCTCCGTTGGTGTCAACGAGGCCCTGCTCCGCCGAGGCCCCGTGGCGCCAACAACGAGGCAGAGGACACAGCGGCTCCGCCGAGGCCCCGCCCTGCCAACAACGAGGCAGAGGACATCGCCGCCTCAGCCGAGGCCCCACCCTGCCGGCAACATGGGGGAGGATTTCCACCGCTCCGCCGAGGCGCCGCCCGCCGGCAATGAGACAGAGGACATCGCCGGCTCCGCCGAAGCCCCGCCCCGCTGCCAACGAGGCCGCGCCACACAAAAAACGAGGAAGAGTAGAACACGGTAGGTCGCCGCCGCTCGGGTCCAAGTAAGGCCACCGCTGCTACCCTCCGGTTGAAGCCAAGCTAGGCGGGTTGACCATTGACGGTCGGTTAGCTTCTTGGCGGCGACGTGGAATCGGAGAGCTGCGCTGGAGAAGAACGCTGCTTCTATTTAACTACTGGTGCAGTTGGCTGACTGACACATTGGCCCAACAGGCCACATGTCAGTTACGTAACTGCACCTGCAGTTAAGTCACTGAAGCTTCTATTCGGCTCAGCAGGACACCGGTGGGTAGCTTCGGTTAATTAATTATACCTCCAGCGCACCCATTTTTAGTTGAAGAATGTATGAAATGTAATGAAACTCGGCATGTTTATATGAAATCCAACCATGTATGAATGAATTTATTTCGATTAGTTCGAATTCCTGTATTACTGGCATTGGATGAACATGCAAAACAATACGTACTAGCATTATTCCCAGGGTGATCACCTCGTTTGCAGCAGTTTCACATGTACTCCCTCCGGTCCTTTCTATACAAGTTTTGTCTGCAGTCAAAGTATCTCTACTTTGACCAATCTTATACAAAAAAGTATGCACTTTCACGATGTGCGAAGTAAAAAGGAACAAAAGGAGTACAAAGAGTTTGAGCAGCTTTTTAGCGTTTCTGTACATTGCAATCAAACACACAAGGCTGGCAATTCATAGAGATCATTCAAAACAATAGATGATTATGCATCTCAGCGACTCACATGTCAGAAGCAATATTTACTTCACAACTAAAGAATAAAGAAAAAATTGATCGGCGTTGCTGACAACAAGGGTGTCCCATTCGAAAATATCAAACGCATGTTTTAAAATCAATGAGCAAAATTTGACAAGGTTATCCCATTTCAAAATATCAAATGCCTATGATTGTGGAATGGGTAGGGTTTGCCATCAGTTCGGACATTGACATGGCACCTTGTGCTAAATAAACCAGCTGTTCTTTTTGTGCAGTTCCACCAAAATCAACCAAATTCGCGCGTAGCTTGTATGATTTCGCCCTTATATGTTGCAACGCCTTGAACTTATCGGCACCTCCTTTCTTGTGGTGGAAATGAATGATTCAATGTATTCATCAACATTTTGTGCAGTTCCCATTGAAATCAAGCTGATCACCCCTGTTTGCACAAATACAAAAAAAGTGGTTAGTATAAAGCAAACTGTACTATGAATTGATAGTTTAAACAGGCACCTACATGGTCCATGTAGAGCACACTTTTATAAAAATGGAACTCACCAGAAATAATCCTAGAGCAACATTGTACTCGCGCATCACAGCAAAAAAATGGAGATTTGTCAGTCCTTGTGAGCTAAAGTTAGTTTGGTCTTGTGGGGAGTAATGTAACCATCCTTCAACTGCTCCTTCTGATGAGAATCCTAGAACAACATTGTACTCGCGCATCACAGGAAAAAAATGGAGATTTGTCAGTCTTTCTGAGCTGAAGTTAGTTTGGTCTTGTGGGGAGTAATGTAACCGCCTTTAACTGCTCCTTCTGATGAGAAGATAGACAGGGCTTCTTCATCCCGGCATAATCGGAACTAGTCACTTCACGTACTCCATGTTATTCTTCAGAGGAAGATGATCCTGTTGTGCAAAGACAAGAGGACAACTAAATGGTAGCATCCCTATTTGCTCGAAAAAAAGGAAAGGAAATATTTAAAACAGCACAGATGAAGCACTTCTCAAGGACAATACCACTTTTTCATGACAGTATCTAAACAGTAGCACAACACCAATAGAGATGACAAAGCTCAATCATATGGATGAATTAGTGGGCGAGTACCAACCTTTGTCAGGAGGCTTATTGTGTAGAGCATACAGATCAAGCACTTCTCCGGAACCATCTGTTGCTATCTATTGTGGTGGCCATGCTTACTATATACTCCTTGATTAGTTTAATGTTTTCAACATCTTTTTGTGCAGTTCCACTAAAATATATGGTATCTTCAAAGAAGATCCCTATTTGCACAAGTAGAGATAATTATGTATTACATTAAGAGTGTCATCAAATCAGTGGCAAAACAATTGCTCGTTCCAGCCATAGCAATAAATTAAGATGCAAAACTATATCATTACTTGTGTCATCACAGTTCCAGTGCTTCATTACAGCACCGGGAGTTGATTTTTGTTTTTCTGCTTGTTCTCCCCCTTCATCACTTGGTTCAATAACAAACAAGCGTCGCCTTCAATGTAAGATTTGGCATGTCAATTAGGGAGCACAAGTATAGAACTAAACAATGACATTAATTTTCTGATGAAAGCGGCAAAATACAGGCCAACGGTTGTGAAATATCCTTATCTTACCTCAATGGGATATTACGGTGCACATACATATTGGAAGTCTTGTCTCCATTTGGGAAGTTCACTAAAATCAAGCAACATTATCATACAAGTAGCACAACATACGAAAGCACACTGCAGAATCATGTGAAAGAAGGCTAGTACTGACCTCTCATGATGCGAAATTCAAACAACTCACAAGAAGAAGATCTGAACCAAATTTGCCAACACGGATGGGAAGTAAGATCTCCTCTTGTGCAGTTCCACTAAGATCAAGCAATCAAGCAATGTTGTCGGTGTGACATCTTGGTTGAACTGCACAAAATACTCTTAAAACAAAAGTGTTTTGTGCAGTGCAACAAAAGGTCACAATGGCAACGAGGTGAAGTAGATAACCCTGTTTACACAGAGGTGCAAAGGAAACAATTAGTGTTTAATAACGGTGGATGACACAGAAGCCAACAAAAAGAAGCATCTACCTTATCTAAATGGGAAATAAAGCGACAGTAGCATTTCTCAAACGGTGGCATTGATTAATATTAACATAGAGATTATATTAACAATAAAATTCACTGAACATGTAATTTGCATTTAACTGTGGCATTGCATCAATTTTCCAGCGGCATTATTATAGGGTGTTTGTTTACAGGGACATTTTGGTGTAGGGACTAAAAAAACTCCGTGTCAGTCCCATCTAAACTGAACAGGAGGGACTTTTAGGGACTAAAAGTGGGCATTTGGGACTAAAAAAAGAAGACCCCGAGGGAGTCTTTTCGGGACTTTTTTCAACAGTTGCCCCTGCCACGCATCGCACCTTGTCTCTATTAGTTCATTACTAGGGGCAACATGGTCTTTTAGCATGTCATTTAATAACCTCTAGTCCATGTTTAGACCCTGGAACCAAGCAGGTAGGGACTAGGGAGTTTTTAACCAAACAGGGCCTTAGATTAACAACAGCTAATGAGTTGCACGGGACAATGGACGCACCACCACCATGTGCATCTACCGATGTACTGTGGTCATGCACAGTCTGTTGCAACAAAGAACAAACAACCAAGGAGCATATTTGTGTTGGTCCCAGTTTTTTTATCTTTAGACACCTTTCCCTATGTGAGCGCAGCAAATCTAGTCCTTCTCAAACTCTACAGCCTTGTCCCCCCAAAACAAAAGATCAGTTCGTTACAGATGTGCGTACTGCGTTTGTCATTGTTTTCCCTTTTCGACCAATGTAGGTGCTGGATAGCCAGTCTGTACTAGTACTTTCGCCCCTTCCTTTCCTCTTTGAACCACGTCCTAGATTTATGCGATACAACTTTCCCCACTACTTTCCCCCATTCCTTTCCTCTTTGAACCACGTCCTAGATTCATGCTATACAATTTTCCCCCTTGATTTCCTCTTTGAACCACGTCCTAGATTCATGCTATATACAACTTTTCCCACTACTTCCCCCCACTCCTTTCCTCTTTGAACCATGTCCTAGATACATGGTATACATGCAGCTAGAGCAATGCATGTGGAGTAAGTAAATTATACCTTAAGGTTCTTGGGGCGTGGTTCGGTGGGCGACGGGACGACGACGAAGAAGAAGGGGTCGGAGGCCCTCCCGCGGTGCCGCTGGGTGAAAGTGAAGAGCTGCGCCGGTAGTGGATTCCCTCCCTCGCCGACGGCGACAGCGTTAAGCCTCCTTCCCTTCCCGGCGGACGGATCATGCCGGCTCTTTGAGCAGCAGTGAGGGGAGAGAGAGGCCAACGAAGTCTTGTTTAGATCTGGAGAGGGCGAGAGAGTTTGAAGAGAGCAACTACAAGCGCTGAGGCTCCAGCGTGTATATATATACTGGAGAGAGAGTGTGAAGCATGCAAACCCTAGAAAACAAGTGTCGAGGCTGCAGCTTGTACGTGATGAGGTGATTATACGGTCACTACGAGATTGTATAGCTCTGTATCCATCCATTTTGACTAGTCAAAGAATCCTCCTGGCACAAATTATGCTCAAGTGTAGTTATCGAACACGAGACCTCAAGTTTGATGAGCGAACAGGCTAACCAGCTACACAACCTCCCGTTATGTTCAACGAGAGGAAAATAACCTTTTATACATTCCTTCATTCGTGTGACAAGCATGCCGTGTTTTTTTTGTGTGTGTGGGAGTCATTGGGATTTCAATCATAATCGTGTCATGTGGCTTTGGTGGTAAGACTATCCACAGTGGTGCAGAAATAATGCAACCTTAGTCACCTTAGCTCTCTCCACGTAGTACATTGGGTCCCACCAGTCAGAGGGTGAAACAAAAAAATTAATAAGAAAAATTAAAAGCGCCAGCGGTGTATCTTACCTCACACATCTCGCTACTGCTCGGGAACACTGTCCAATTGATCCCTCTGTTCGCTCACGTACTATTTTAAGTGAATCCTTATTATAACATGCACACAATTTTGGGCACTTGTATTCGACTTAAGTCAGTGTGCCACCATATCTCGTATACTTACTACTCCCTCCGTCTAGGTGTAATAAGTCACGTTAGAAGGTGCAACGGGACCGAGGTGTGTGTGTGTGTGCGTGTGTGTGTGTGTGTGTGTGTGTTTAACAGCATGTGTGTGTTAGAGAGAGCGACAGATTGACCTACTCCTACAGAGAGATGGTGTGTAGTGTACGATTTTAGCCGCGAGAGTCGGTGCATCCTCTCGTTTGCGGGCATGTCCGGTAGGGACATGCGGACAGCTGCCACGCCTGCTCCTGACCAGCCTGGCCCACCCAAAGCCCCTCCATCGCCCGCGCGCGCTTCCCGCCCGAAACGGTCAGCACCGCTTCAAAGAATCAGTGCCGCATTCATGCCCGGGCAAAGCGGACGCGACTTCTCACTGGCACAAGAGTGATGGTTGCTTCGTCCGTCCAACTTACTACTGGGTCTATGTGATTTGACGGCTCATTGGTCTTTATTACTGAGGTGGTAGGACTGCTGGATGTCCCACTCTTTCGGCGAAAGGAGGTACTACTAGATTACAATTTTCTCCATTCTTACAACGGAGGAGTGCAAGAGCGGTGAAAACAAGCAGGCTCAGTGATTACATATCCCACCTCACACTATCACCATATTTTTTGGATACTGTGCGACACCTAACTCTTTGCATAGTACTCCCTCTATTGCTAAATATTACTAGATGAGTCCCGCGCGTTGCCGCGGAACAGCCGTATATCTCTCTGCGCAAAATTATCGATTTCATAGAACTAAAAAAACTCTATAACCGCATGACAAATGTGGTAGCCAAACTAAATAAACTCCCATCATCATTTGGATCATCCCACATAAGGAAAAAAGATCAGCCAACTCCTACTGAATAATGGGATTATATTTTCTTTTTGACATATTAATGGGACTTAAAAGCTCACTTACATGCATGCTACCGGTGCATGCTTGCATGCAGACATGTTGATGTGATTTAAAACCCACTCACATGCATGCCACGATATTTCTGCATGCTTGCATGTGGCTTAGTGCGGAGCCTCTCAACGTCTAGATCATACGACTATTATGGACTGATTTAGTTCATCTAACGGCTACATTAATTTTGATGATGTGGCTCAAGGAGAGGATAGAGAATTCCTAGAAGTGGGGGCTAGCTATTACTAGTAGACAACTCTTTGTAGAGATTCCACTAGGTGAACTACATACAGAACAAAATGAATGAATCTACACTTAAAATGTATCTATATACATCCGCATGTGGTTCATGGTGAAATCTCTACAAAGACTTATATTTAGGAACGGAGGAAGTACTAGTATAGTATGTACTGTAATTTATCAGCGAGATAAATTTGTATAATGCTATGAAGCTTACAGCTGCTGTTACATGTATCTTGCATCCAAGGTTGCCCGTTGCAACATTTCATCAAATACAAAGGAGACTAACATGCATGCTATTGCATCTCAATGATTGACAAATCATAGCCAATATGTACTCCCTCCGTTCCAAAATAAGTGTCTCAACTTTATGCAAACTTTAGTACAAAGTTGTACTACTACTAAAGTTGACACTTATTTTGGAACAGAGACAGCTAAAGAAAAAAAATGATCCATGCAGTCCCTAGCCCTTGAACCGTAAACCCTGACCAGGCTTAAATTTGCTGGCAACGTGGAGCTACCCAAGAAATGAAGTTTGCAACCCTATGAACATCCGATCATTTTGTGCAGTTTCACCAAAATCGAGATGAGCATCCCTGTGGCAAAGAAATTGAAGAAGCGTGATTAGAATAAGATTAATGGGACTAGTTGATTCACAAATACAGTATGTAGAAGCCAGTAGAGGTATGTGCGGGGCAAATAAGTAGAGAAATATCCACATGGAGTGATGTGGGAAGTCGGAGTAGTGGTGCAAGCTGGCTGTAAAGGGAGTTGTACCTGAGGGACGTAGCTCAACCTTGAGGAGGGCGGCGGGAGGCGGCAACTGCCCACGTCGCGGCAGTGAGTAAGGGACGAAGGCAACCTCACCGGCTTTGTGAGAGAGAACGGCGGGGACCCTTGATCGAGACATGCCGACAGTGAGTTTTCGCCGTCGGCGACGGCGACCGCATCTACACTAAGCATCCACCCCTTCCCCCAACGGATGTGATCCGCCGGGATGTTAGAGATGTGGCCACAGTGGTTTTGTGCGAGCGAGTGTGAAGAGAGCAACCCCAGCAAGCAACCGTGTAGGCTGGTGTTGGAAATATGCCCCAGAGGCAACAATAAAATGATTATTATTATATTTCCTTGTTCATGATAATTGTCTGTTATTCATGCTATAATTGTGTTATCCGGAAATCATAATACATGTGTGAATACAAAGACCACGACATGTCCCTAGTAAGCCTCTAGTTGACTAGCTCGTTGATCAATAGATAATCATGGTTTCCTGACTATGGACATTGGATGTCATTGATAACGAGATCACATCATTAGGAGAATGATGTGATGGACAAGACCCAATCCTAAGCATAGCACAAGATCGTGTAGTTCGTTTGCTAGAGCTTTTCCAGTGTCAAGTATTTTTCCTTAGACCATGAGATCGTGTAACTCCCGGATACCGTAGGAGTGCTTTGGGTGTACCAAATGTCACAACATAACTGGGTGACTATAAAGGTATACTACGGGTATCCTCGAAAGTGTCTGTTGGGTTGACACGGATCAAGACTGGGATTTGTCACTCCGTATGACGGAGAGGTATCTCTGGGCCCACTCGGTAATGCATCATCATAATGAGCTCAAAGTGACCAAGTGTTTGGTCATTGGATCATGCATTACGGTACGAGTAAAGTGACTTGCCGGTAACGAGATTGAACGAGGTATTGGGATACCGACGATCGAATCTCGGGCAAGTAACGTACCGATTGACAAAGGGAATTGTATACGTGGTTACTTGGATCCTCAACATCGTGGTTCATCCGATGAGATCATCGAGGAGCATGTGGGAGCCAACATGGGTATCTAGATCCCGCTGTTGGTTATTGACCGGAGAGTCGTCTCGGTCATGTCTGCGTGTCTCCCGAACCCGTAGGGTCTACACACTTAAGGTTCGGTGACGCTAGGGTTGTAGAGATATTAGTATGCAGTAACCCGAAAGTTGTTCGGAGTCCCGGATGAGATCCGGGACGTCACGACTGACGAGGAGTTCCGGAATGGTCCGGAGGTGAAGAATTATATATAGGAAGTCCAGTTTCGGCCATCGGGAAAGTTTCGGGGGTCACCGGTATTGTACCGGGACCACCGGAAGGGTCCAGGGGGTCCACCGGGTGGGGCCACCTATCCCGGAGGGCCCCATGGGCTGAAGTGGGAGGGGAACCATCCCCTGTGGGCTGCTGTGCCCCCACCCTTGGCCCCCCCTGCGCCTAGGGTTGGAAACCCTAGGGGTGGGGGCACCTCCACTTGGCTTGGGGGGCAAGCCACCCCCTTGCCCCCCCCTGGAGATTGAATCTCCTAGGGCCGGCGCCCCCCTAGGGGCCCTATATAAAGAGGGGGAAGGGAGGGCTGCGCACCCCATGCTCCTGGCGCCTCCCTCTCCCTCCGCAACACCTCTCCCTCTCGTAGTGCTTGGCGAAGCCCTGCCGAGATCATTGCTGCATCCACCACCACACCGTCGTGCTGCTGGATATCCATCAACCTCTCCTTCCCCCTTGCTGGATCAAGAAGTAGGAGACGTCTTCCCCAACCGTACGTGTGTTGAACACGGAGGTGCTGTCCGTTCAGCACTAGGATCATCGGTGATTTGGATCACAACGAGTACGACTCCCTCAACCCCGTTCTCTTGAACGCTTCCGCTTGCGATCTACAAGGGTATGTAGATGCACTCCTCTCTCTTGTTGCTAGATGAACTCCATAGATTGATCTTGGTGAAGCGTAGAATTTTTTTATTTTCTGCAACGTTCCCCAACAGTGGCATCATGAGCTAGGACTATGCGTAGTTTCTTTGCACGAGTAGAACACAAATTTGTTGTGGGCATAGATGTTATCAATTTTTTTGCAACTACTAGTCTTATTTTGCTTCAGCGACATCGTGGGATGAAGCGGCCCGGACCGACCTTACACGTACGCTTACGTGAGACAGGTTCCACTGACTGACATGCACTAGTTGCATAAGGTGGCTAGCGCGTGTCTGTCTCTCCCACTTTAGTTGGAGCGGATTCGATGAAAAGGGTCCTTATGAAGGGTAAATGGAAATTGGCATATCACGTTGTGGCTTTCACGTAGGTAAGAAAACGTTCTTGCTAGAACCCTACTGCAGCCACGTAAAAACATGCAACAACAATTAGAGGACGTCTAACTTGTTTTTGCAGCATATGCCTTGTGATGTGATATGGCCAAAAGTTGTGATGAATGATATATATATGTGATGTATGAGATCATGTTCTTGTAATAGAAATCACGACTTGCATGTCGATGAGTATGACAACCAGCAGGAGCCATAGGAGTTGTCTTAATTATTCTATGACCTGTGTGTCAATGATTGAACGCCATGTAATTACTTTACTTTATTGCTAAACCATTAGCCATAGTAGTAGAAGTAATAGTTGGCGAGCAACTTCATGGAGACACGATGATGGAGATCATGATGATGGAGATCATGGTGTCATGCCGGTGACGAAGATGATCATGGCGCCCCGAAGATGGAGATCAAAGGAGCTATATGATATTGGCCATATCATGTCACTATTTGATTGCATGTGATGTTTATCATGTTTTTGCATCTTATTTGCTTAGAACGATGGTAGTAAATAAGATGATCCCTCATAATAATTTCAAGAAAGTGTTCCCCCTAACTGTGCTCCGTTGCGAAAGTTCGTTGTTTCGAAGCACCACGTGATGATCGGGTGTGATAGATTCTAACATCCACATTCAACGGGTGTAAGACAGATTTACACATGCAAAACACTTAAGTTAACTTGACGGGCCTAGCATGTAGAGACATGGCCTCGTAACACAAGAGAACGAAAGGTCGAACATGAGTCGTATGGAAGATACGATCAACATGGATATGTTCATCGATGATGACTAGTCCGTCTCATGTGATGATCGGACACGGCCTAGTTGACTCGGATCATGTATCACTTAGATGACTAGAGGGATGTCTAATCTGAGTGGGAGTTCATTAAATAATTTGATTAGATGAACTTAATTATCATGAACTTATTCTAAAAACCTTTGCAGAAGTGTCTTGTAGATAAAATGGCCAACGCTCATGTCAACCTCAACTTCAACGCGTTCCTAGAGAAAACCAAGCTGAAAGATGATGGCAGCAACTATTCGGACTGGGTCCGGAACCTGAGGATCATCCTCATAGCTGCCAAGAAAGCATATGTCCTAGAAGGACCACTAGGTGAAGCACTCATCCCAGAGAACCAAGACGTTATGAACGCTTGGCAGTCATGTGCTGATGATTACTCCCTCGTTCAGTGCGGCATTCTTTACAGCTTAGAACCGGGGCTCCAAAAGCGTTTTGAGCAACACGGAGCATATGAGATGTTCGAGGAGCTGAAAATGGTTTTCCAAGCTCATGCCCGGGTCGAGAGATATGAAGTCTCCGTCAAGTTCTACAGTTTTAAGATGGAGGAAAATAGTTCTGTCAGTGAGCACATACTCAAAATGTCTGGGTTGCACAACCGCTTGTCCCAGCTGGACATTAACCTCCCGGACGAGGCGGTCATTGACAGAATCCTTAAGTCGCTCCCACCTAGCTACAAGAGCTTTGTGATGAACTACAATATGCAGGAGATGGTGAAAACTATTCCTGAAGTATTTTCAATGCTGAAATCAGCGAGGTAGAAATCAAAAAGGAACATCAAGTGTTGATGGTCAATAAAACCACTAAGTTCAAGAAAGGCAAGGGTAAGAAGAACTTCAAGAAGGGCGGCAAGGAAGTTGCCGCGCCCGGTAAACCAGTTGCCGGGAAGAAGCCAAAGAATGGACCCAAGCCTGAGACTGAGTGCTTTTATTGCAAAGGGAAGGGTCACTGGAAGCAGAACTGCCCCAAATACTTAGCGGACAAGAAGGCCGACAACACTAAAGGTATATGTGATATACATGTAATTGATGTGTACGTTACCAGTACTCGTAGTAGCTCCTGGGTATTTGATACCGGTGCAGTTGCTCACATTTGTAACTCAAAGCAGGAGCTGCGGAATAAGTGGAGACTGGCGAAGGACGAGGTGACGATGCACATCGGGAATGGTTCCAAGGTCGATGTGATCGCCGTCGGCACGCTACCTCTACATTTACCTACGGGATTAGTTTTAAACCTCAATAAATGTTATTTAGTGCCAGCTTTAAGCATGAACATTGTATCTGGATCTCGTTTAATATGAGATGGCTACTCATTTAAATTCGAGAATAATGGTTGTTCTATTTACATGAGAGATATGATTTATGGTCATGCCCCGTTGGTCAATGGTTTATTCTTGATGAATCTCGAACGTGATGTTACACATATTCATAGTGTGAATACCAAAAGATGTAAGGTTGATAACGATAGTCCCACATACTTGTGGCACTGCCGCCTTGGTCACATTGGTGTCAAGCGCATGAAGAAGCTTCATGCTGATGGACTTTTAGAGTCTCTCGATTATGAATCATTTGACACATGCGAACCATGCCTCATGGGCAAAATGACCAAGACTCCGTTCTCCGGAACAATGGAGCGAGCAACCAACTTATTGGAAATCATACATACTGATGTGTGCGGTCCAATGAGCGTTAAGGCTCGCAGAGGCTATCGTTATGTTCTCACTCTCACTGATGACTTAAGTAGATATGGGTATGTCTACTTGATGAAACACAAGTCCGGGACCTTTGAAAAGTTCAAGGAATTTCAGAATGAGGTAGAAAATCAACGTGACCGGAAAATAAAGTTCTTATGATCAGATCGTGGAGGAGAATATTTAAGTCACGAATTTGGTACGCACTTAAGGAAATGTGGAATCGTTTCACAACTCACGCCGCCTGGAACACCTCAGCGTCGTAATCGCACTTTATTGGATATGGTGCGGTCTATGATGTCTCTTACCGATTTACTGCTATCATTTTGGGGATACACTTTAGAGACAGCTACATTCACTTTAAATAGGGCACTGTCTAAATCCGTTGAGACGACACCGTATGAATTATGGTTTGGGAAGAAACCTAAGCTGTCGTTTCTAAAAGTTTGGGGATGCGATGCTTATGTCAAGAAACTTCAACCTGAAAAGCTCGAACCCAAGTCGGAAAATTGCGTCTTCATAGGATACCCTAAGGAAATCATTGGGTATACCTTCTACCTTAGATCCGAAGGCAAGATCTTTGTTGCCAAGAAAGGGTCCTTTCTGGAGAAAGAGTTTCTCTCAAAAGAAGTAAGTGGGAGGAAAGTAGAACTCGATGAAGTACTACCTCTTGAACCGGAAAGTAGTTCAGCTCAGGAAAATGTTCATGTGGTGCCTACACCGACTGGAGAGGAAATTAATGATGATGATCAAGGTACTTCGGATCAACTTGCTACTGAACTTCGTAGGTCCACAAGGACACGTTCCACACCAGAGTGGTATGGCAACCCTGTCCTAGAAATCATGTTGTTAGACAATGGTGAACCTTCGAACTATGAAGAAGCGATGGCGGGCCCAGATTCCAACAAATGGCTTGAAGCCATGCAATCCGATATAGGATCCATGTATGAAAACAAAGTATGGACTTTGACAGACTTGCCCGATGATCGGCGAGCGATAGAAAATAAATGGATCTTTAAGAAGAAGACCGACGCGGATGGTAATGTTACCATCTATAAAGCTCGAATTGTCGCTAAGGGTTATCGGCAAGTTCAAGGGGTTGACTACGATGAGACTTTCTCTCCCGTAGCAAAGCTGAAGTCCGTCCGAATCATGTTAGCAATTGCCGCATAATATGATTGTGAGATATGGCAAATGGACGTCAAAACGACATTCCTTAACGGCTATCTTAAGGAAGAATTGTATATGATGCAGACGGAAGGTTTTGTCGATCTAGAGAATGCTAACAAGGTATGCAAACTCCAGCGATCCATTTATGGGCTGGTGCAAGCATCTCGGAGTTGGAACATTCGCTTTGCTGAGATGATCAAAGCGTTTGGGTTTATGCAGACTTATGGAGAAGCCTGCGTTTACAAGAAAGTGAGTGGGAACTCTGTAGCATTTCTCATTTTATATGTGGATGACATACTTTTGATGGGAAATGATATAGAACTTTTGGACAACATTAAGGCCTACTTGAATAAGTGTTTTTCAATGAAGGACCTTGGAGAAGCTGCTTACATATTAGGCATCAAGATCTTTAGAGATAGTCGAGATGCCTCATAGGTCTTTCACAAAGCACATACCTTGATAAGATATTGAAGAAGTTCAATATGGATCAGTCCAAGAAAGGGTTCTTGCCTGTATTGCAAGGTGTGAGATTGAGCTCAGCTCAATGCCCGACCATGGCAAAAGATATAGAAGAGATGAGTGGCATCCCCTATGCCTCAGCCATAGGGTCTATTATGTATGCCATGTTGTGTACCAGACCTGATGTAAACCTTGCCGTAAGTTTGGTCGGAAGGTACCAAAGTAATCTCGGCAAGGAACACTGGACAGCGGTCAAGAATATCCTGAAGTACCTGAAGAGGACTAAGGATATGTTTCTCATTTATGGAGGTGACGAAGAGCCCGTCGTAAAGGGTTACGTCGACGCTAGCTTCGACACAAATCTGGATGACTCCAAGTCACAAACTGGATACGTGTATATTTTGAATGGAGGGGCAGTAAGCTGGTGTAGTTGCAAGCAAAGCGTCGTGGCGGGATCTACATGTGAAGCGGAGTACATGGCAGCCTCGGAGGCAGCGCATGAAGCAATATGGATGAAGGAGTTCATCACCGACCTAGGAGTCATACCCAATGCGTCGGGGCCGATCTCTCTCTTCTGTGACAACACTGGAGCTATTGCCCTTGCCAAGGAGCCCAGGTTTCACAAGAAGACCAGGCACATCAAGCGTCGCTTCAACTCCATTCGTGAAAATGTTCAAGATGGAGACATAGATATTTGCAAAGTACATACGGATCTGAATGTCGCAGATCCGTTGACTAAACCTCTTCTGCGAGCAAAACATGATCAACACCAGAACTCTATGGGTGTTTGATTCATCACAATGTAACTAGATTATTGACTCTAGTGCAAGTGGGAGACTGTTGGAAATATGCCCTGGAGGCAATAATAAAATGATTATTATTATATTTCCTTGTTCATGATAATTGTCTGTTATTCATGCTATAATTGTGTTATCCGGAAATCGTAATACATGTGTAAATACATAGACCACAACATGTCCCTAGTAAGCCTCTAGTTGACTAGCTCGTTGATCAATAGATAGTCATGGTTTCCTGACTATGGACATTGGATGTCATTGATAACGGGATCACATCATTAGGAGAATGATGTGATGGACAAGACCCAATCCTAAGCATAGCACAAGATTGTGTAGTTCATTTGCTAGAGCTTTTCCAATGTCAAGTATTTTTCCTTAGACCATGAGATCGTGTAACTCCCGGATACCGTAGAAGTGCTTTGGGTGTACCAAACATCACAATGTAACTGGGTGACTATAAAGGTATACTACGGGTATCCCCGAAAGCGTCTATTGGGTTGACACGGATCGAGACTGGGATTTGTCACTTCGTATGACGGAGAGGTATCTCTGGGCCCACTCGGTAATGCATCATCATAATGAGCTCAAAGTGACCAAGTGTTTGGTCATGGGATCATGCATTACGGTACGAGTAAAGTGACTTGCCGGTAACGAGATTGAACGAGGTATTGGGATACCGACGATCGAATCTCGGGCAAGTAACATACCGATTGACAAAGGGAATTGTATACGGGGTTACTTGAATCCTAGACATCGTGGTTCATCCGATGAGATCATCGAGGAGCATGTGGGAGCCAACATGGGTATCCAGATCCCGCTGTTGGTTATTGACCGGAGAGTCGTCTCGGTCATGTCTGCGTGTCTCCCGAACCCGTAGGGTCTACACACTTAAGGTTCGGTGACACTAGGGTTGTAGAGATATTAGTATGCAGTAACCCGAAAGTTGTTCGGAGTCCCGGATGAGATCCCGGACGTCACGAGGAGTTCCGGAATGGTCCGGAGGTGAAGAATTATATATAGGAAGTCCAGTTTCGGCCATCGGGAAAGTTTCGGGGGTCACGGTATTGTACCGGGACCACCGGAAGGGTCCCGGGGGTCCACCGGGTGGGGCCACCTATCCCGGAGGGCCCCATGGGCTGAAGTGGGAGGGGAACCAGCCCCTGGTGGGCTGGTGCGCCCCCCCTTGCCCCCCTGCGCCTAGGGTTGGAAACCCTAGGGGTAGGGGCGCCTCCACTTGGCTTGGGGAGCAAGCCACCCCCTTGGCTGCCGCCCCCCTCTCTTGGAGATTGAATCTCCTAGGGTCGGCGCCCCCCCTAGGGGCCCTATATAAAGAGGGGGGGATGGAGGACTGCGCACCCCATGCTCCTGGCGCCTCCCTCTCCCTCCGCAACACATCTCCCTCTCGTAGTGCTTGGCGAAGCCCTGCCGAGATCACTGCTGCATCCACCACCACGCCGTCGTGCTGCTGGATATCCATCAACCTCTCCTTCCCCCTTGCTAGATCAAGAAGGAGGAGACGTCTTCCCCAACCGTACGTGTGTTGAACGCGGAGGTGTTGTCCGTTCAGCACTAGGATCATCGGTGATTTGGATCACGACGAGTACGACTCCCTCAACCCCGTTCTCTTGAACGCTTCCGCTCGCGATCTACAAGGGTATGCATATGCACTCCTCTCTCTCGTTGCTAGATGAACTCCATAGATTGATCTTGGTGAAGCGTACAAATTTTTTATTTTCTGCAACGTTCCCCAACAGCTGGCCCATCCTGACTATGTATATAGTGGAGCGGTTTCCTTTTCTTTCCATATGAACCTATCATATTGCGTACGTGCCACTGAAGAAAAAACTTTATTTATAAATGACGCGGCACCTACTACTCGTTCTCCTCTAACCTTGCGCTTGGCATCTCCAAAATATTAACCTTGCGATTGGCTCTTCGCCTCTTCGGGAAGTCGAGCAATAATGGTAGTGCAGTATATATCGTTGTGGCTCTATGAGACCGAATGAATTGCTGCACGTCCACCACGTGGGCGAGGGTCGAGGGGCGAGGGAGAGTGCTACATACGGAGCAAAATGAGTGAATCTACACTCTAAAATACGTCTATATACATCAGTGTTTGGAGTATGTACTAGTAGTTCATATTGAAATCTACTAAAGGACATATATATTCCAAACAATATGATATAATCTCTATAACCAAGGTATTAGTAGGGACGAGGAGTAAACTGAGGGAGTAGTAAATTTTTCTCCTCGTCCTGCGAGCCACCGCGTGCATGGGCGAGGGAGCGGGCATAAGGCTGAGCAAGCTTCACCTCATCCTGCGAGCCACCGCGCCCGTGGGCGGGGGAGACGGCGTACTAAGCAAGCTTCTCCTTGTTCTACGAGTTGACGGGACACATCAAAATTACTCAAGTGTATAGAGCCTTGCCTCTAAGGTAGGCCCCACATGGTTTGCCTCTTTTTTTAATTTAACATAACGCGTCAAGTCGCAGTTTGTTTGTTCACCCGTGGTAGACGATCCTCCCTCCACCAAGTGGACAACCAGTACACGTGCCAAATTACCATGTGGGCTGCCTTTTTCGTACAGAAATGAGCTCCACCATGTACCCGCGCGGGCGTGGTTGGGAAAGAGACGGGAGTACGTGCGAATTGCATGCACCTCTTCTCTTCATGCACGTCCCCCACCTACGTGGGTGTGTGTGAGAGATACAAACCACGTTTGTGAGTGTTTTTTGTTTTGGGGTGGGGGTGGGGTGGGGGGTTGATTTCGTGAATTATGTGTGGGAATACATGTCGATGACATCTCAAACAAAATTTTGCATGCAATGTGTGTGAAATGGAGGCCTATCCATATCATATATAGAGGGTCGGGTAATCCACGAGAAGAGAGGGAGGGGTCATAGCTATCGATAGAGTCGAAGAGAGGATCAAGTGGGTGGGTGCGAGATCGATGAAGAGAGCCATCAAAATTGCGTGTGTGTGCAAGTCAAAGATATAGGGTGATTGGCCTACCGGAACGTTAGAGGGCACATGTCAAGTTTGTGTGTGGCAGGGAGACATGACTAGAGCGCTCGATGTATCAGTGTGTGGGGGGGAGGGGGGAGGGGTAGGCAGAGGCCTAACTATAGAGGTAGAACGACTCGTATATGTGTTGAGAAGGAGAGACCTAGCTATGTCTTGAGGGAGATCGGTCGACATCCATACATAACTGAAGGACGGGAAATATGATGGGACGGAGAGAGAGGAGAGAGAGAGAGGGAGGGAGAGGGGTAGAGTGCTGGATGGGTGATGGAGTTGCTTCTCGAAGATGGTGGGAGAGGCCTACTAGACAAACTGAGGGTGGAACTGCAATGTTATCAATAAGAGTGGGGATGTGTTTCTGTGTGTGCATGTGCGTGATAGATCTGTCGGGACGCATCCATGGATGATGAAGGGGAACCATGTGTTTGGTAAGCAAATCTAACTAGATCGGTAGATCAATTGTTGTTTGTCGGAGGAAGGGAGAGACACAACTAATGAGGTAGATCGATTGACGCGTGGGTAAAAATGAGTTATAAGGACCTAGCTAGCTATATATGTAGCGACAGATCGGTCGGTGTGCGTCCATTTGTTAGAGGCAAATAAGGCCCAACGAGACAGATAGACAGAGAGAATGGAGCTAGGAGGTGGTGTGAGAGGCCCGACTACTAGCTAGATAGGGGGAGGAGTGTGCGGTTGTGAGATCGATGAAAAGAGGGGCGAGAGTTTACACGTGTGTGTGACCATTTGAGAGACACGAGGCAAGGACACATAAAGGAGGAGATTGAAGGTGTGTGTGTATGTTGTAGGCAGGCATGGCTGGAGAGGTTTATCGATCGATGTGTGTCGGAAAGGAGTTGTGGAGACTCTGGGAGAACGACCTAACGAAAAAAATGAATGTGCCCGGTGGATAAAATGCCGAGGGAGGGGGAGGGCAAGGAGGGCGTGTGCATGCACGAGAGAAAGTTAGTGGTAGCTACAAAGGTTAGAGGATTGTGTGGGTGTAAGAGACTAACAAAGATCATAATTTGATATGAAAGCAAATTCATATATTTGAATAGGAGATCATAGTGTTTTAAACATATGCATGCATGAATATAGCGGTGATACACGTGCTGTGCACATGTTATACCATGATGTGATAATGCATGGCGTTTGCAACTCACAGCTAAATGCCGAACAATCTAAACCATACTATACATCAAACAACCTCACATTTTATTTGAATTTGTGATAATGTGTGGCATTTGCAGCTTACAACTAAATATCGAACAATCTAAACAATACTATATATCGAACATTCTCACATTTTATTTGAATTTGTGGTAATGTGTGGTGTTTGCAACTCACATCTAAATACTTGTAGGCGTAGGGGGCGGGGCACCATACATAATGTGATAAACACATTATACATATGAGACATGGTTTAGATTATGAAGATCTAGCTAGAGCTAGAAATGTAATGTGATTTGAAATCAAAATAAAGTGGATTCAAAAAATCGAGTTCGAGTTCATATAGTACACATAGTTCATATGTAACTCGAGACTAATCATGTGGTGTGCTGTGAAGATAATACACAAACGATGGTTTAACTTGACAATAATGATGATTGTAGATCTTATTAAAACAGAGAAACGAATTCAAATGCTTTGACTTCACAACAATCATTACTGTAGATCTTATTCAAATAGAGAAACGAATTCAAATTTAGTTCATATTGAAGCGGTAGTATATACGTTTGGAATGCACTAAAACGTTCATTTGAGTAGTAGGTTGCATGCATTATACACGTAGCGAAATATTTTAATTGAACATAACATGAATTCAAAGTTTTGAATGACATTTGTAGTGCGCATTGATTTGGTACAGTACACGTTAGGCTTGTCCGGAAATTTCAACCCGCGCCTTGTTAGCCCGAAATATTTAAGATATATCTTTGTCTCGTTGTGCTCCGACAATTCCCTCCATCTCAACCCGCGCCTTGCTATTCCGAAATTACAACGCGCGCGAAAACTCCCACCTCCTGTGAAATCCCGACACGTGAAATGCCCGTGGTACCCCTGAACCGAAAGAACCGCCTCAAATCGGTGGGGGTACTTTCGTAACTTACCCCACATTTCGGACAAGCGCGTCTCTAAGCCATGGTTCCCCAGTGCCATCCCATCCGCCCACCCATTCATACATCGAGGCCGCAAAAACCCGCGACGAAGCCCCACACCCTGCTCCGTCCGCCACCCAGCCGGAGCCTCTTCCCCGCCGACATCGTCCACAGCAACACCTCGACGTCCCTCATCCACCGTACCGGATGAGGATCTCTCATCGATCTCGTGGTCCCGCCGGTTTAGCCACCCCGTCCTCCACCTCCAAGGAGCTGCCCCGACGTTCCCCTCGTCTTTCACGCCACCTCCATTCCCACACCGTCGTCCTCACCTGCACCACCGGAAGAGCATCATCATCACTGTTTCCTCAGATGAAGTTGCGGCCTAATCGGCGCCACCAAAGAGGTTGTACACTAATCTCCGCATTTTCTTCTTGATTCGATCTCACGGTGCTGTCGGCGCTCGGTCCCGAGCCAACATGGCGCGGCTCCATGCACGGCGGCATCGTCGGCCACTTCCTCCACGGCGTCGCTCCCTCGGCGGCGATGTCCACACCAGTAGGAGCTGCTGCTACTTTAGCACTCGCTCGTGCTGCTGCTCTGCTCTTGCTCTCGGTCCCCTGCCTGGTCTGCTCTTGCTATTGCTATTGCTCTTGCTCGCGTTGTTGCTCTCGCTCTTGCTCTTGCTTGCAATGCTGCTCCGATTTAGCTACACTTCAGTCGACTGAATCGACTTTTGGGTCAGTCGATTTTCAGGGGGTGGGGGGAGGCTCGCTGGGGTGAAGGAAGAACCAGCCGCAGCAGGGAGGGGGGCTCGCCGGAGAGGTACCCCACTATCTATCTTAGGGTTCAGGGTGGGGGCGGTGGTCGCCGGCGGTGGCGGGGCGGTGGCGTGGGGATCGCCGGAGAAGAATCTCGGCATGGGGAAGGGGCCTAGAGGGATGGCCGGGGCGGTGGTGGGGAGTGTTTTCGGGGCGGGCGGGGCGGCGCACCGTCGGCCGCGGGCGGCGGGGGGCTGTTGTTTGGACGGTGGTGGCTGGCGGCTCAGGGGGGTGGAGGTTGAAGATGAACCGCAGGCCCTTGATTTTGTATCCAACGGCTGCAAAATCGATTGACCAGAGATGAAAAAGTCAGTCGACCGACGTGTAGCCTCACCTTGCTAGTGCGTTCAGATTCGACAGCAAAATTCAGTTTCGACAGCAAAATTCAGTTTCGACAATTAAGTTCAGTTTCGACAGTTAAGTTCAGTTTCGACAGTTAAATTCAGTTTAGACAATTAAGTTCAGAGATGAGCGGCTGATGTATTTTACATCTAGCACTTTGTGGTTATGTATTTTACGTCATGTATTGGAGATGCTATTAGAATTCCACTCAGGTTAACGTTGTTCGTTGTCTCTCTTGTCCTGCTTCAGCCTCGTCGTCGTACAACTCACCGGAGCTGCTCCAACGACGAAACCCTCCATCACAGCGGAGCAGTACCTCGGGCTCCATCTCCAGACGCCTAAGATCTTCTTCCCCTCCTTCGACAGCAAAGTCAGTCGGAGCATCCTCACCGGACAACCCAATCACGTTGAGATCGACATGGCTTCGCCAAAGAGGTTGTACACTTGTTGCATCTCTTTTTTACTCTACATGTTATATATATTGTCCACTGAGCACACGGATTTGTTCCTTTAGTGTCTCCTTGAAAGAAAAAACGTAGGAATTTTAATTTTCACTTGTCCTCCTTTTCAAATTCCTATTCATGAAGCACAGGACTAAGAGATAGTAGCATAATAGCATTATAACCGTACATTTTCTTGTGGTTTGACTTAATCTCACCATGCTTCTTTGCATCCTGTGATCTTCCAATTGTTGTGAATCAAACACCCAGATTGGCAGAAATCCTGTGTTTTTAAATTCTCTGTTTTGCACGTGCATTCCTATCCTATTCCTGTCTATTTCCTATCCCTGCATTGTTGGAATCCTCCAATTCAAACGAGCCCTTACAGAATTACTTCTCTTACAGATAGTTGTCAAAGAAAACCTTGCGTGGTTTGTCCCGCTCCTGCTGCGCCGTCGTCCACCCCAGCTCAGCTGCTCCAACGATAGAAGGGTCCAGCACAGCAGGGATCCGGCCTCCAGACTGTCTTTCGCCGCCTCAGATCTTCTTCCCCGCCGCTGGCAGCCATGAAAACTGCATTACCATCATCAACCGAGCAGATGACCTCGAGGACTACACGGGTCCGCAAGAGAGGTCGCACTCTTTCGTGTCTGCTTACGTTATGCATCGCTTAATATTACATGCTACTTTATCGTCCTGTTCACCGATTAGACTCTGAGTCAGCTCCAAACTAATGGTCAAACTTGAGTTTTTAAATGGTTGTGGGGTACATATCGGGGCCGCTATCAATAGTATCTATCTACTATCTGGTTAATCTCCGGTGTCTACTATGAGTTTCATGTTGGGTGGGAAACAAACAGTAAAGAAGCCATTATCTGTATTTTTTAACTGAAGCCATTATCTGCCTGCTATTATTGGTTTTGGGTCTATCCACAGGTTGCTACCATCACTCTGGATTTCTGCATGCACTCCTTACATAATCTCACTATGTTTTATTCCTATGCATGACAGTTATTGTAAACAATGGAACTGAACATGTAGAGCAAAAGAGACGAGCCTTGCGTGGCAATAAAATTTCATGCAGACGTCGCTCCATGGTAGGCGCAAAGGCAGCCCCCCCTCCACGCATTTCGGATTGTAATCGAGAGGAAGATATCTGTTCTGAGGGGGATTCAGAAGGAGAAGACAACTCCTATTTACCCCCTGAGGTCTTCGCTCTAACTTGGCATGCTGATGTTGGTTATATCATGCATATGGTGTCTTGCATTGCTTACTTTATACATCAAATATGTCATCTGCTTAGTTTAGACATCCTTTGTGCGAATGCCATCTGTTTAGTTTATTCATCGTTTATGTGAATTATGCAACGCCATCTTGTTTAGCCAGGCATCATATATGTGAATTTTGCAATGCCATCCTGCTTAGCCAGTCATCTTATATGTAAATTATATCAGGCCATCCTTTTTTTCGTTACATATTACATTTGTCAACAATGTTAGTACATTCAACTGCTCTTCGTGTGCATCAGCCATTTGACACGGTGATGGCAAATTCTGGAGTGAAAACAAGGTCTTCAGAGCAGACTATGCTATCTGACGAAGCGCATATCTCGCTGGTTACGGATAGCTCCTCAGAGGAGGATTCAGAGACAGATGACCAGTCCTATTCCCCCCCCGAGGTGTATGCTCTAACTTGGCAGGGTTATGTTGCTCATATCGTGCGTATGGTGTCTCGCATTGCTATGTCATTTGATTAGTTTAGACATGCTTTGTGTGAATGCCACCTGTTCAGTGTCTAATTACCATATATGTGAATTATGCATTGCCATCTTGTTGCAAGACATTATATATGTGAATTATACAATGCTATCTTGTTGCAAAGGCATTATATATGTGAATTATGCAATGCCATGCTGTTTAGCCAATCATCATGTATGTGAATTATATCATGCTATCATTTTTTTGTATTACGTGTTCCATTTGTCGACAACGTTTGTATATTCAACTACTCTTCCTGTGCATCAGCCATTTGAAGCGGTGATGGAAGTATCTGGAGTGAAAACAAGGTATTCAGAGCAGACAATGCTACCTGCTGAAGCAGACATCTTGCTGGTTACAGAGAGCTCCTCAGAGGAGGATTCAGAGACTGATGACCAGTCCTATTTCCCCCCTGAGGTCTATGCTCAAACTTGGCAGGGTTATATTACCCATGTCATGCATGTTGTCTTGCATTGCTTAGTTTTTACATCATATATGGATTGCCATCTGCTTACTTGCTTACTATATAAATCATATATTTGAATTATATCATGCCATCATGTTTACATAGTACATACACATCATCTATCTGAATTATGGCATGGCAACCCATTTAATAAAGACATCATATAGTTATATCATCTCATCCTGTTTAGTGTTTACAGTCATCATATTTTGAATTATGGCATTCTATCCGTGAATGTATGTGAATTATGGCATGCCAACCTATTTAATAAACACATTATATAGTTATGTCATGTCATCCTGTTTACATAGTCTCATATTTTGAACTATGTCTTTCCATCTTTTTTAGTTAGCCATCATAATGTGAAATTGTGTCATGCTATCCTGTTTAGTTAGCCATCATATATGTGAAATTGTGTCATGCTATCCTGTTTGGTTAGACAACATAAATATGAATTATTTCATGCCCTCTTTTATTCCCCACTATCCATTGCACCTGTCTATCATACAATGTCTATACTTTCAATTACTTTTCTTGTTTATCAGCCATTTGAATTGGAGAGCGTGATGGCAGTATCTAAGGGAGTAACAACACGGTCTTCAGAAAAGATAGTGCTACCAGTTGATGCAGATAGAACCACGGTTGTACTTGCCCAAGGACCAGATCCACCACACATAACCCAGACTCTCGCAGATTGTACCCCTACCCAGTTGGACAGAGAACCAGCTACACCCCTTCTAACCCCAACCCCGGCAGATAGTAACCCAGTTCCAGTTGACACAGCACCGTCTCCACCACAGAGCACCCAAACACGAGCAGTTAGTAAGGGAACTGCAGTGCCCAAAGCACGAGGACCACCACTCCGAATCCCAACTCAACGCTTAAAGGAGAAGAAGATTTGTTCTCAGGTCAGGTTCTGTAGCTATGGTTCATACTCCTTTGCTCTTGCATTACTGTATTTACTCATACCAACTATTTTCAAATTTGAAGGATGGAATTGAAACTCCAATGGCGCAACAGGTATGTTTTAAACCTGTTTCTTTAACTGGTTTGCTGTTGTAACCTGCTCTATGTTGATTTCAGTTTCAATTGAATAAACAGTTATGTTCTCATGTCATGCACATTACAAGTGTTGTTATTGCTCTATAGTTACCCACACTTATATTCTGTCTATTCTGCTTTGTCTTGAACAAATATTATTTGAACTGTGTCTCTATCTTGATTTGGCAACAAAAACTAGAATGATATAGACCATAAAGTGACCATGGTACATAGATATATGTTTGTTTCATGCTGTTATCCTGTCCACTTTACTACTGAACTCATTTACCAAAATGAGTTTCATATACAACATGGTAAACATGTGATGTGTCTGCTTGTTTCTCTTTTAGAATGCGGACAAAATATTGGAGAACAGTACCACGTTATCCAATGGTAAAGGAAGTAATGCAGATAAGGTTCAAGATAGTGAGACATCCTTGTTGGTCTCCAAGAAAGCTGATAAAAACTATCTTGACGACAGTGAGGGAACCCAAAAGTCTTGTCTTGATGTAGCGATCGAGTTACTGGCCACTACTGCTGGCACAAGCTCTTCGAACTCGCTGCCTGAATCAGTTCGTCTTCTTGAGTCTCAACTTCAAGTTGAAAGACATCGATCAGATGTGCTGCGACAGGAAGCCGAAGGACTGAGGAAGTCCCTGCAGAATTCAGATGCATATTTCCTGGTGCAACAACAAGCGCTGGAGGATTTAAGCGCCAAACAAGAGAAAGTTAATAAGCTTGCTAAGCATCTTGCAAGCATTTTGGGTACCCAGGATATTGTTTCTCGAGATTTTCTGAAGTGGTTTCAGTTCTGGATTTGTTTTGCTGCGGCGTTTATTTGTGCTGGTCGCCAACTTTGACAACCAGTGTATATGATATGCTGCTTTGTTCCCTATATTTGCACTGGTGGCGAACTTTGATGCCCAGATGTAATATGTGTAATAGCCGTGATAGCCTAGCGTTAGTTGCTTGCTTATATATTTCCTTGTCTTGTTTATTTGTTTGCTTTTAGTCATTGCAGTTCTTTTTCTACGGTTTGCTAGTGGCTGCAATAACCTATTTTTTCATACTAGGCCACAATAACCATGGGCTAATATTTACTGTAGTGACACTGGGCCTCCTACGGGCCGTAGAAACAATGGGCCTTCTATGGGCCGTAGAAACAATGGGCCTTCTACGGGCCGTAGAAACAATGGGCCTTCTGTGGGCCGTATCATCAATGGGCCTTATGCGCGTCGTATGATCGATTTGCCAAACATGGGCCAAACAGACCGCATTATGGTTGTAAACGGGCTAGAGTTGGAATCGTCCTTCATGGGCTAACTATAACGGGCCATCGTTAATAGGCCGAATTTGATGACGCAATGAAAACGGCCCAACGTATTAACGGACCACAAACGGGTCGACTGTAACCACGGGCTGAATTTGGCCCACAAGCAAAAAACGACAGTAACGGGCCGTAAGTAAACAAATGCTGGAAATGAGCCCAAGAATAAATGGGCTCTGAGAAGGCCGAAAGATAAATGGGCTGGAAAGGGCCCAACGGAATAACGGGCCGTTAATGGGTATAAGGTGATACACTGTTCATTACGGGCCAGTTTCACAACGGGTCGTTAATGGGTGTAAAGTGATACACTGTTCATTACGGGCCAGTTTCACCACGGGTCATTAATATGCCAAGAGTTACAAAGGGCCTCATATAGGCCGAAAGACGTCATGGGCCATACATGGGCCTGAAGTGAAAACGGGCTGGAATCATATTGGATGGCCCAGTTGACACTATTGGGCCTAATTCGGATAGGGCATAAAGGGCCTTGGGTTAGCGGGCTGTAAATGGGCTATATTCGAACATGTCGTTAACAGGCTTTCAATGGGCTGGCCCGCCACCTTTTGACCAAGTCAAATGGGCCGGCCTTTTCACAAGAATGGGCCTCTGTTGGGCCGTGCCACGTGTCGAAGTATCATAGGCGCCTTCTGTCCAATGAGTGAATGACATCTGTCCCAACGATGAGCCGACACGTGTTTCCGCCAGCCAATGATGATTTTACACGTGGAAAATCCCCATTGGTCGGGTCTATTAACGGGTTATCGGATCCAAAACCCGACCCGATAGCTTAACGGCGTTCCGTTACGGTGGATGCCACGTGTCGGTCACCCTTGACGAAAGCACTTCTGTGACGCGTGATTTATCGTCATGGAAGTGGACACTTCCGTGATGATAATTTTGGTAATGTCATGGGACACTTCTACGACAACACATGTATGACTATCTTGATTCTGTCATAAATTTGTCATGGATGTACATGCATGACAAAAACGCGACCTACTGTGACAAATACGTATCATCACGGAAATGTATTTTTTTGTAGTGTCCACAATGCATTCCCTTAGGCCCAAATATGGTGAAGTGTCATGTAGTTGACGTTCACATGACACCACTAAGGGAATCACAACATACATATCATCAAAATATCGAACACATATCAATTTCACATGATTACTTGCAACATGATTTCTCCCGTGACCTCAAGAACAAAAGTAACTACTCACAAATGATAATCATGCTCAAGATCAGTGGGGTATTAAATAGCATAATAGATCTGAATATATAATCTTCCACCAAATAAACCATATAGTGATCAACTACAAGATGTAATCAACACTACTAGTCACCCACAAGCACCAGTCTCTATAGTTCTGGTACAAAGATTGGACACAAGAGATAAACTAGGGTTTGAGAGGAGTTGGTGTTGTTGAAGATGTTGATGGAGATAGCCCTCCCCAAGATGGGAGAGTTGTTGGCGATGATGATGACAATGATTTCCCCCTCCGGGAGGGAAGTTCCCCTGGCGGAATCGCTCCGCCGGAGGGCAAAAGTGCTCCTGCTTAGGTTCCGCCTCAAGACGGCGGCACATCATCCTGAAAGTCCTCTCCTTATTTTTTTCTAGGTCAAAATGACTTATGTACGAGAAGAAGGGCATCGGAGGTGGGTCGAGGTGAGCATAACCCACCAGGGCGCGACTGGGCTCCCTGGCGCACCCAGGTGGGTTGTGCCCACCTGGTGGGCCCCCACTGGTACTTATTGGCTCCAAAAATTCTCATTTATTCCATAAAAAATCCTCGTGAAGTTTCATCTCATTTGGAGTTTTGCAGAATAGGTAGCCTGAAGTAGCTTTTTTAGGTCCAGATTTCCAGCTGCGAGAATTCTCCCCTTTTGTGTGTACCTTGCATATTATGAGAGAAAAGGTATTAGAATTACTCCAAAAAGCATTATTATGCAATAAAACAACATAAATAGCAGTAGGTAAACATGATGCAAAATGGACGTATCAACTCCCCCGAGCTTAGACCTCGCGTGTCCTCAAGCGAAAACTGATATCAAAAAACATGTCCACATGCTTAGAGAGAGAGGTGTCGATAAAAGACAAAATACGGACATAGAAGCATCATGTAACTTATTATAACAACAACAAACTTTAACATAAAACATTTATCATAGAACTTTTATCATAGACTTCTCATGAACAAGTAACAATTCATCACAATCATCAAAGTATAAAGCATAAACTCTTTTGGAAACCAACAAACTATGTTCTCAATCAACTTTGCAACTACAGTTCATCATATTTTCAGGAAGGGTCACGTATCAGAGCCTTTAGACAAGTCCACATACTCAACCATCATTTAGTATTCTATGATTGCTAACACTCACCGCGTACACATGAGCAAAACTTTTCAACCGGACACATAGAAAGATAGGGGCTTATAGTTTCGCCTCTCAACGTATTCACCTCAAGGGTGATGTCAAAAATAATAACTCATGCTACCCATATTCAACTGGATATATGTCCCTAAATCTTTCCTCACCACATGATGCTTGCCAAAAGAGAAAATAAAAAGGAATAAAGAGAAGAACTTTGACTCTTGCATTAAAGTAAATACGTAAAAGTAAAAGATAGGCCCTTCGCAGAGGGAAGCAGAGGTTGCAATGGGCTTTTTGTTTGTATGCTCAACCCCTTAGTGCAAGAGAACGTCACGTTATATTGCCCCTTATGATGGCAACCTTTATTATGCAGTCTGTCGCTTTTATTCTTCGCCATCACAAGTTCGCATAACGCTCAATTTTCTCTTACACTAAATGATCTAACACTTTTAGAAGCAATTTTTATTGCCTTATTGCACCGATGACAACTTACTTGAAGGATCTTACTCAATCCATAGGTAGGTGTGGTGGACTCTTGAAACAAGATTTGGGTTTAAGGGTTTTGGATGCACAAGTAGTATCTCTACTTGGTGCGGAATTTTTGGCTAGCAAAGATGGGGGGCAAACACCACATGTTGAAGGATCTATGACAATATAGCTTCTATGTGAATATGAAAAAACATAAATCATTATGTTGTCTTCCTTGTCCAACGTCAACAATTTTGGCATATAATATTTTGATGGGTGCTCACAATCACAAAAGATTTCCAAGATAGTGTATTTCCATGTGAATATTCTCTTCCCTTATTAATTATTTCATGAGTTGCATCATTGACTAATGTTGTTTTTGTTAATCTACAATAAAATTTACTACATTTACTTTTCCTTGTGTAATGTCATCACTTACCATAAGATTAGCATATGACCTTCTTCATTTATTTCTTTTCTTTTTATTGAAACAAGAAAGTAAAAGAAGCAAAACTCAAACTAAACTTTATTATATATTTCTCACACGATTACAAAGATAGATCACTAAGCAAACTCTCGAAAAGAAGGGATTTAACTGAACTTTTATTCATCTAAAGCAAAAGATAACTATGGATTGAACTAAGAAAAGTAAAGGCAAAAGATAGTGAAGGTGGTACGATAACAGGGCACCTCCCCCAAGCTTGGCGAAAGCCAAGGGGAGTGCCCATACCCGATACTCAATTCTCTGTTGGTGATGAAGAAGGATGCGTTGGTGATGAAGTAGTGACGACCCTGTCCTTAAGGACCAAGAGATTCTCCAATCTACGGATGACGCTCTGGAGGAAGGTGATGTGCTCTTGATGTAGAATATTTTCACGAGTGAGGTACTTATTTTGCACACGAACTGTTTCAATGATCCTGAAGGCTGCAATCTCAGTGGGGGCAAGATGAGCATAGTAAGGTTTAAGGATATCTTCCTCTTCCTCCTCGGCAGGCAATGCTTGCTCGATCACCGGCACTTGATCTCCGGTGGCCTCCTTGGCTGCTCCAACAGGCTCTTCCCTCTTCAGCTCGATCTTCATCAACCAAGCATCCTCTTCCACATTGTTAGATGAAGAAGAAGACATGATGCCTGGCTCAACAGATTTGACAGAAAACAACGAGAAAAGAAAACAGGATATTTCTCCGTGATACAGAGGTCAACAGGTTCGGGGGTATATGAAGATTTTTTATCTTGGGAAACAAGCAAACAAAGAAAATGGAGTCTGGAAGGTACCCGAGGTGGGCACAACCCACCTGGGCGCACCTGGCAAGCCAAGTGTGCACTAGTGTCTTATGCCCACCAGGGTCACCTTCCTGGTAGTTTCTTATTTTCCTAATTTTCTAAATATTCCAAAACTGACAAAAAATATTTTTGCGGATTTTTCGGAGTCCGTTTACTTACCGTATCACGTACCTCCTCTTTTTCACGATTCTGGAGTGTTCCGAAAGGTTTCGTTTATGTGTTCTTCCGGTGTCATAGTTTGGATAATATTACTTTCAACATTCATGGGCGTACCTGAGATATAATGTTTTACTCGCTGCCCATTAACAACCTTCGGGTTAGTGCCTTCGGCATTATTTATTTTGATAGCCCTCGATCGATAAACCTCCTCGATAACATAGGGTCCCTCCCATCTGGAGAGGAGTTTTCCTGCAAAGAATTTGAAACAAGAGTTGCACAAAAGAACATATTCTCCAACTTTGAACTCACGCTTTTGGATTCTTTTATCATGCCATCTTTTAACTTTTTCTTTGAATAACTTTGCATTTTCATAAGCTTGGGTTCTCCATTCATCTAATGAGCTAATATAAAATAACCTCTTTTCACCATCAAGTTTGAAATCATAGTTGAGTTCTTTAATTGACCAATATGCTTTATGTTCTAACTCAAGAGGCAAATGATAAGATTTTCCATAAACCACTTTATAAGGAGACATACACATAGAATTTTGTTATGCTGTTATATAAGCCCAAAGTGCATCATCTAGATTCTTAGACCAATTCTTCCGGGACCTATTGGCAGTCTTTTGTAGGATTAGTTTTATTTCTCTATTGCTAAGTTCAACTTGACCACTAGACTGAGGATGATAGGGTGATGCAATTCTATGGTTAACATCATACTTGGCAAGCATTTTATGGAAAGCACCATGAATGAAGTGTGAACCACCGTCATTCATTAAATATCTAGGGACTCTAAACCTTGGGAAAATAACTTCCTTAAGCATTTTAATAGAGGTTTTGTGATCAGCACTACTAGTTGGAATAGCTTCTACCCACTTAGTAACATAATCAACAGCAACCAAAATATGAGTATACCCATTAGAGGAAGGAAAAGGTCCCATGAAATCAAATCCCCAAACATCAAATGGTTCAACAACAAGTGAATAATTCATAGGCATTTCTTGATGTTTACCGATATTACCTATTCTTTGACATTCATCACAAGATAAGACGAACTTACGGGCATCCTTGAAGAGAGTAGGCCAATAAAACCCAGATTGCAATACCTTGTGAGCACTTCTGTCTCCCGCATGATGTCCTCCATAAGCTTCAGAATGACATTTCCGTAGGATTTCTTCCTGTTCATGCTCAGGTATACAATGTCTAATAATACCATATACTCCTTCTTTATAAAGATGTGGGTCATCCCAAAAGTAATGTATTAAGTCATAGAAGATTTTTTTCTTTTGTTGGTATGTAAAGCTAGGTGGTATGTATTTAGCAACAATATAATTATCATAGTCAGCATACCAAGGTGTACTATTAGAAACATTTATTGCAGCTAACTGTTCATCACGAAAACTAACATTAATAGGTTGTGGGTCATCAAGAATATTTTCAAGCCTAGACAAATTATCAGCTACGGGGTTCTCTGCTCCTTTTCTACCAGTGATATGCAGATCAAATTCTTGTACTAGAATAACCCACCTTATGAAGCCCAGATTCCGCAAAATGGCTTGAGGCCATGAAATCTGAGATGGGATCCATGTATGAGAACAAAGTGTGGACTTTGGTGGACTTGCATTATGATCGGCAAGCCATATTAAATAAATGGATCTTCAAGAGGAATACGGACACCGATAGTAGTGTTACTATCTACAAAGCTCAACTTGTCGCAAAAGGTTTTCGACAAGTTCAAGATGTTGACTACAATGAGATTTTCTCAACTGCAGCGATGCTTAAATCCGTCTGAATCATGTTGTCCGGCTCAAGCCCCGGTTCACCAATCCGGCCGATGAAGACGTGGATCCCTCCAAAGGGGACCCGGTACCCGTACTCAATTGAGCCGACGTCGGGGCCCCAGCCTTCGTCGTCGATGTAGATCTTGCCGTGATGACTCTTGGTCATCCAGCCCACTACGTATCCCTTGAGCCCTTCGAAGCTTCCCTTTAAGAACTCAAATCCACCATGCACTGGCCCCACGGTGGGCGCCAACTGTCGTGGAATTGTCACGTCAGATGCCCTCGTGAAAGGACTTAGTTGTGGAGCCATCGCAACTAGGAAGCTTGAAGGGGTTAATCGGGACAAAGGACACGAGAGGATTTATACTAGTTCGGCCCCTTACGGTGAAGGTAAGGCCTACGTCTAGTTGGGTTGGTATTGATGTTTCGATGACCAGGGAGCGAGATACGCTATGCCCGGTTCTCGATGAGTTGTTTCTTACCCTAAGCCGCCAGCAGGTCGTCCCCTTATATACACGGGTTGACCCCTGTGGCCTACAGAGTCTCGGCCGGCTTATAACAGTGTCCGGCTTGGTGACTAGTTAAAACTACCTTATGGTACAAGTCATGCCATTATGGCGGTTTACTACAACGGGCCTTAAGTCGCCTGTGGGCCTTAAGCCCTCTATGAACCGCCATCTTCATGCTTTGGTCTTGGGCTTTTCTCTGGGAAGTCTTCTTTGTGTAATCCGGCCCCTCCTGGGTGGCTTACACAAATAGTTATATCCCCAACATTAGCAGTTGCCATATTTTATGAAATCTGGAAAATGGATGTCAAAAATACATTCCATGAATGGATATTTCTTAAAGAAGAGTTGTATATGATGCAACTAGAAGATTTTGTCAATCCTAAAGGTACTAGCAAGGTGTGCAAGCTCCAGCGATCCATCTATGGACCGGTGCAAGCATCACGGAGTTGGAATATACGCTTTGATGAGTTGATCAAAGCATATAGTTTTATACAGACTTGCAGTGAAACCTGTATTTACAAGAAAGTGAGTGGGAGCTCTGTAGCATTTCTAATATTATATGTGGATGGCATATTGTTGATTTGCTTGAGATACTACTTTATTGCCTGTGTGATACAATGATGATCATGTGTTTGATCATATGCTACATTTATGCTTGTTGGATGACATTATCCCATTTATCTCTATATGATCATTCACTTTGCTTGGTGATGAGTGCATGTATTCAATCTTTATCATTTTGAGCGCTCCACCAAGATGTATGTGACATGGAAGAGTAACCCATGAGCCTAACTCCTTGTGCATTTGCAGTCCAAAGCAAATCTTAAACTATGCACAAATTTAGGTGGAGCTCTCACATTTCACATACTTCTCAAAGCGACGATGTTTTTCAATCTTATTATCATTTGTCGAAGCTTTGATCTATATGTTGTCATCAATTACCAAAAAGGGGGAGATTGAAAGTGCAACTATCCCTAGGTGGTTTTGGTAATTCCTAACAACATATAGCTCATTGAGCTAATACTATTTCAAGACAAATATTTCAGGAAAAGCTCAATGAATGGCATGGAATGGATGAGGAAAGTGGATCCCTCAAAATACTAAGGATAAAAGGATTGGCTCAAGCTCAAAAGCTCAAGACTCTACATTTTATATTTTAGTGATCCAAGATCACATTGAGTCTATAGGAAAAGCCAATACTATCAAGGAGGGATGAGGTGTTGTTTAATGAGTTTCTTGCTCCACAGTGCTTAGCGATATGCTCCAAAAACCCTCAACTACTTTCTCATATCCACATATGACCCAAACCAAAAGTCAAACTTGGCCCCATCGATTCTTTCTATCCGGCGCCACCGAGTTCAGATGTCATAGCCACTGCCACAAACCCTAGGCA
This sequence comes from Triticum aestivum, assembly GCF_018294505.1. Taxonomy (NCBI): domain Eukaryota; kingdom Viridiplantae; phylum Streptophyta; class Magnoliopsida; order Poales; family Poaceae; genus Triticum; species Triticum aestivum. Next base: position 601,907,569 of record NC_057801.1, read on the forward strand.
AATCGGTCTCACCGATAGGGATCTCGGTCTCACCGAGATGGGATTGTAATCTCTCTGTTTCCCCTCGTAATGTTTCGGTACCACCGAGATGAGCGATCGTTCCCAATGTGATTGCAATGTAAACTCTCTGTTTCCTTTCCGTAACATTTCGGTTCCACCGAAATGAGCAAACCGATCCCACCGAGTTTGCCTGACCAACTCTCTGGTTAGCTTATTACCAAAATCGGTCTCGCCGAGTTTTTGTAATCGGTCTCACCGAGATTACGTTATGCCCTAACCCTAACCATATCGGTCCTACCGAGTTGCATATCGGTCCCATCGAAAATCCTAACGGTCATTAGGTTTACTAAATCGGTCTGACCGAGTTTGTTGATTCGGTCCCACCGAGATTGGTAAATTGTGTGTAACAGTTAGATTTTGTGTGGAGGCTATATATACCCCTCCACCTCCTCTTCATTCATGGAGAGAGCCATCAGAACAAACCTACACTTCCAACTTACCATTTCTGAGAGAGAACCACCTACTCATGTGTTGAGGCCAAAGATATTCCGTTCCTACCATATGAATCTTGATCTCTAGCCTTCCCAAAGTTGCTTTCCACTCAAATCTTCTTTCCACCAAATCCAAATCCTGTGAGAGAGAGTTGAGTGTTGGGGAGACTATCATTTGAAGCACAAGAGCAAGGAGTTCATCATCAACACACCATTTGTTACTTCTTGGAGAGTGGTGTCTCCTAGATTGGCTAGGTGTCACTTGGGAGCCTCCGACAAGATTGTGGAGTTGAACCAAGGAGTTTGTAAGGGCAAGGAGATCGCCTACTTCGTGAAGATCTACCGCTAGTGAGGCAAGTCCTTCGTGGGCGACGGCCATGGTGGGATAGACAAGGTTGCTTCTTCGTGGACCCTTCTTGGGTGGAGCCCTCCGTGGACTCGCGCAACCGTTACCCTTCGTGGGTTGAAGTTTCCATCAACGTGGATGTACGATAGCACCACCTATCGGAACCACGGCTCAAAAATCACCGTGTCTCCAAATTGCGTTTGAAATCTCCAAACCCTTCCCTTTACATTCTTGCAAGTTGCATGCTTTACTTTCTGCTGCTCATATACTCTTTGCATGCTTGCTTGAATTGTGGGAAGATTGCTTGACTTGTGCTAAGATAACTAAAATCTGCCAAAGACTAAAATTGGGAAAAGGTTAAGTTTTTAATTGGTCAAGTAGTCTAATCACCCCCCCCCCCCCTCTAGACATACTTCCGATCCTACAAGTGGTATCAGAGCTTTGGTCTCCATTTGCTTTGATTTCCATAGCTTTTGGTGGTCATAGCCTTGGTTTCACAACCTAGGAGAGTATGGCGTCTAGCGAGGGAAACTATCACCGTAGAGGTCCTTACTTTGGTGGTACTAATTTTGCTAGTTGGAAGCATAAGATGAAAATGCATATTCTCGGACATAACCCCGCTGTTTGGGCTATTGCATGTATTGGCTTGCAAGGTTAATTCTTTGATGGGAGAGAACCAAACCGTGAAGCTAGTCCGGAAGAATTGAAGATGCTGCAATACAACACTCAAGCTTGTGATATCCTCTTCAACGGATTGTGCCCCGAAGAATTCAACAAAATCAGCCATCTTGAGAATGCAAAGGAAATTTGGGATACTTTGATTGATATGCATGAAGGTACCGACTCCGTCAAGGAATCCAAGTTGGATGTGCTCCAAAGTCAACTTGACAAGTTCAAAATGAAGGATGGTGAAGGTGTCGCTGAAATGTACTCTAGGCTTGCTCTTATCACAAATGAGATTGCGGGCTTAGGAAGTGAAGAGATGACCGACAAATTCATCATCAAGAAGATCCTAAGAGCATTGGATGGAAAATATGATACCGTGTGCACATTGATCCAAATGATGCCAAATTACAAGAATCTCAAGCCAGCGGAGGTCATTGGAAGAATTGTCGCTCATGAGATGTCACTCAAGGATAAGGAGGAACTTCACAACAAGTCAAGTGGTGCTTACAAAGCCTCATGTGAAGCCCCTACATCATCAAGTGAGACACAAACCTTCAATGAAGAATTGAGCTTAATGGTGAAGAACTTCAACAAATTCTACAAGAGTAGAAGCAAAGAGAGAAGCTCCAAGTCAAGGTCCTACAATGACAAAAGATCTTCCAGTCGAGAGCCCAATTGCTACAATTGTGGGAGACCCGGACGCTATTCCAATGAGTGTACGACTCCCTACAAAAGAAGAGAAGAATCACCGCAAAGAGAGAGAAGGAGTAGACATGATCGTTATGAACGAAGAACATCCCGGAGAAGCAAGGATTCGGAAAGGAGGGACAAGTCATCAAAGAGCTACACAAAACAAAGACAGCAAGCTCATGTTGGTGAATGGGTATCCGGTTCCGACTCTGAACATCACTCCGAGAGAAGCTATCACTCCGACTCCGAACATACTCAAGATGAAGGTGTTGTCGGTCTAGCTCTTGTGTCAACCAACTCCTACGACATATTTGATTCACCAAATGAAGGAATTGGAAGATGCTTCATGGCTAAAGGCCCAAAGGTAACACACCCCGAGTATGTTGATTTCAATAGTGATGAAGATGACTTGTTAGGTGATGATGATTCACTTATTGACAACTCTAGTGATGAATACTATGATGAAACGGCAATTAATCATGCTAATCAAGATAAAACGAATGACAGTGATAAGGAGAAAATTGAGCTCCTAACTAAAGAGCTAAACACTCTTAAGTTAGCTCATGAAACTATCTTAGGGGATCATCGAGAACTTTTGAGGACTCATGAGAAGTTACGCTTTGAAAGCTCAATCTTGAGCAAGAGCATGAGTTCTTAAAGGCAATCAATGATGATCTCCGTAAGAAAAGTTCTTTTTACATTGCCAAGCGTTTACTCTTATCTACTTACATGCCTCAAGTCAAGTCCAGTAACAAAAACAAGAAGGATTCTTCCTCTAGTAGTAACAATCATCGTGTTAAATCCAATATTATTTCTTCTAGTAGCACTCTTGATTCCACTAATGATTCTCCTAGCCAAGTTACACTTGAGCAAGAAAATAGCTTATTGAAGGGAATCATAGAGAAAGGTGTTTACAAGAGCCTTGCCGGGAGTAAGCAATTTGAGGAAATTGTACGCAAGCAAGGAAGGCACCGGAAGAACCAAGGTGTTGGTTTTGAACGAAAGTTCAATGCCAATGGAGTTGAGTGGGAAGAAGATCAATACCCCAAGACGAACTTTGTTCCTCAACAAGAGAAGTATGATCCTACTTCCTTCAAGGAGACACAAGCTCAAGATGATCTTCCACCACAAGACCACAAGCAAAAAGGCAAGGACAAGCTTCAAGAGGAGATTGATGCATTTGAAGAAGCTCCTAAGGCCTTGGTCAAGTGGGTTCCCAAGACTACGTCAAGTTCTACTTCATCAAGTACGACTACAACTCCAAGGATTCCCATCAAGATGATCTGGATCCCGAAGAAGAAGAAATAGAGAGTTCTTGAGGGTGACTCCGCCAACATTCTTCACTCATATCATTTTGGCAAGGACAAGTGCAATCAACTTCCACATCTTGCACTAGTTCAAGGAGTCACAAACCCTCATGTTGGCAAGGCAAGGGACAAGGTAACCTAATGCTTTCATGGACATCATCTTGTGTGTGCATCACTCTATGTCTATGGATATACTTGGTTGTTCCTTGTGGGACTAACTCGTGTAGGTATTGAAAGTGCAACTCACTCCAAAGGATTGCTCCAAATGATCTTCATCAACATTGAGCATCCACATCTTCAACACCTACATGAAGTCATCATCGACAAAACCCAAGGTTAGTTCATCCCTCTAAGGGGGGATCTCACATCTAGGGGGAGCTTTACTCTAAGAATTGAGATAAAGCAACTCTAATGGTGTGAACACATCAATGCATTATGTAAAAGTGGTAACCCCACTTGAGCTTAAACGATGAGTATGACCTATGATCAAATGTTCTCATTTGACTCCTAAGTCAATATACTCATATATAGATGACCTAGTCATCGCCAATTGCTTGATAGATGCTAGAATTGGTTGTGCATGCTTTGCCACATATTTCATTTGTCATTTTATTGTGTGAGCATGTTGGTTGCATATTTAACTCATTCGAGGACATCCACTTGTAGTTTTGCATGTTTGGCTTCTTTTCTTTTGCCAAGAGTTTTAACAAGAATGCCTAAGAACCTCCTCTAGCTATCTATGCTTTTCTTGTCTCAAACTCTATTCATGCTACATCACAAAATTTGATCAAGTCAGATTCGAACCACTTTGTGTGAGGAGCACTCGGAGTCCCCGATTCGTCATAGACTTAAACTTCCAAAACTTCTTTGTGTGTTTCGGTCTGACCGATTCTTCCATTTCGGTCATACCGAGATCACTAAGTTGATCTAGGTTTTCAATCTCGGTGCAACCGATTTGAACTTTTCGGTCCCACTGAGTTTCTGTAACTGTCAACAGTTATGCATCTTGGTGCCACCGAGTTGTTCCACTCGGTCACACCAACAGGCTCGGGCTATATATTCTCACGGGCAAAAATTTGGAAACTTTCTCCAAACCCCTTTGCCCGCGCATAGCTCGCTCTGCCTCTAGGGTCTCCGGATCATCCTCCTCGTCGCCAGCCGCCTCCAGTCGCTGGTCTCCGCCATCATCAACGGAATTCAACCCCGTCGTTGCTGCCGTAGCGAGTTCATCGCCAAGCTAGGGTATGGACTCGATCACAGTGCTAACCCCGTCCGATTCCTAGCACATTGTGTTCATCATGATTCTTGCCACGATTGAAATGATTCTATCCAGTCAAAACAATCCATAGATTATAAGTGAATTCAAAATTTAGGGTTACGTTTCCGCCGAAACCATCTCGGACCCACCGAGTTGTAGAACTCGGTTCCACCGATTCGGCTAAGGCCATTGCACAAGTGATTCTCGGTCTGACCGAGAACTGCAAATCGGTGTGACCGAGTTCAGGACTTTGTGAAACCCTAGCAGTCTCGGTGCCACCGAATTGTGACTCGGTCTGACCGAGTTCACTAGTTTAGGTTCCAAAAGCTGCTTCGGTATCACCAAGTTTGCAAATCGGTTGATCCAAAATGCTTTCTGTGGAAAACTAAAACTAAGTTTTTGAATCATTCTTTTGCAAAAACCTCTATATTTTGTGATGCTCATCCATTCTATCTCATCTATATCTATTCACAGGGTCAGCAGTCAGTGTTTGCAGCATGTCTGACCAGAGTGACAGACAGAACAGGGAAGAGGAGCAGGTTCATATGAGTGAGGGCACTAGTCCCTCTAGTTCCTCAGATGAGGGCAGCAGGAGCACCCCAAGCAACTTACCCAAAGCTGCCACAAGGGCCAGAAAGAAGAGAACCTCAGACTCTGAGGATGAAGACTATGTGGTTGAAGAGGATGAGGCCACCTCCAGGAAAGTGCTCAAGAAAGAATATGGCACAGCTGCAACCACCAAGCCAGGACTAAACAGGAAGGTCCCTGCCAAGAGGACACCTATGCTGAAAGTCAGGGCATCAACTCAAGAACCTGAGAAATCTGATCCCAAAGAGGCTGCTGCAGAAGGGAAGAAGAGGAAGGAAAGGGTCAAGAAGACCATGGCCAGAGTTGTTGGATAGCCTTCCATGATGGAAGAGGAAGAGGAAGAAGAGGTTGCTGCTCCAACACCCAAGACTCAAAAGCTTATGGGTGATGCTATTAGGTCAGGGGCTACATCATTAAAGCCCAAAGAAGCACCCAAGGCTGCCTCCAAGGCCAAGACCGCACCTAAGAGGAATACCAGGAACATACCAGCTGCTGAGAAGAACAAGGCCCCAGTGCGTGAAGTTGCTGAAGAAGAAGATGATGAAGGACAAGTTCTGAGAAAGCTGAAACCTAAGATTCCAGACCATAATGATGCGCATCCAGTGGCTGAGAACATGAAGCTGAGGAAGGATGCAGGACTCAGACAGTGGAGATTGTCTGATCCTTATGCAATCAGGAGAAGGACTGTTGTTGACTACAGGTTCCACACTAAGGAACAGCAGGATTTCTATGAGACTGTGCTGCTGGACAAGAAACCTATAGTTTGTGACATGAGGTGGGTGGGCTGGAAATACATGAAGGAGAATGAGGAACACTACCCTAGAGTGTATGACAGCTTCAGTGCTTGTGGAGTTGCAGACTTTGTTGGATAGATGTTCACAAAGTGGAATGATGAGCTCATAATGCAATTCTACTCCACAGCACACTTCTACCCAGATGGCAGGATAGTGTGGATGTCTGAAGGTACTAGATACCAATCAACAATTGAAGAATGGGCAAATCTGATCAATGCACCTAAGCAGAGAGAAGATGACTTGGATGTCTATGCCAAGAAGAAGATCGATCACAATTCTATGTCACACATGTACAAGGAGATCCCAGATAAAGCTCTTGAAACTCATAAGTTTGGATCTATACATTATCTTCTGTCAGGACTGCCAACCATCAACTGGATCCTCAGGCATACACTCTTGCCCAAGTCAGGTGACCACAACATGATCAGAGGGCATGCAATAAACTTGCTACACTTATTTGATGTGCCACAGAAGTTCAAGGTCATGAGCCTCATAGTTGAGACTATCAACAGGACAGCAACTGACCAGAAGAGAAGATGTGGGTATGCCCCACAGATCCAGGAGCTGATCAACTCTAAGATGGGCACAGGCACATACTTGTTGGACAAGGAACACTTTGCTATCTATCCAGATTTTGAGGACAACCAAGTGGTTATGAATGAAAATGAACCATCCTCAGTGCAAGCACAAGCTAAGAAGGAGAAGGCAAGGACAGAGAAGGCTACCAAGATGCCAACAATTGATGAGGCATTTGAGTACTTTCTGAAGAGCAAGCAGGACCAGCTAGGTTACTTGATTGCATCAAATCTGAGGATTGAGAAAGGGTTGGCCACCCTAACTCAAAACCAGGAGAGCCTGGAAAGGATCATGGAACAAAAGTTCTGTGACTTGGATGTCAAGGTAACTGAGATCCAGTCTGTTGTTGAGCAGCTTCAGGATGATATGCAGGAGAGGAAGGGCAAGACAACCACTGATGCATTTGCGAGAGTGCCTAGAGCTCAGAGATCAGTTGCAATGCCAGTGATAGACACCAGAGCCACTTCATCTGCACCAGCTACAGCTCCTACAGCTCTAGTGCAACCAGCTCCAGCACCTACACCTCCAGCTCCATCCACATCAACTGAAGTCTTCGTCCAAGGAGCCATCTCTACACCACCACCTGAAGATCAAGCCTGAGAGTCGATCTAGTACTATGCATTTTCTATGAAATTTTTGGTAACTTATTGCCAAAGGGGGAGAAAAATGTATAGATCATAGGCTTCGAGAGAGAGTGTTGCTTTTTGTTCTCTCTTGCTTTTTGTGGTTGAACTTTATTTGCTTGCTTGAGATACTACTTTATTGCATGTGTGATACAATGATGATCATGTGTTTGATCATATGCTACATTTATGCTTGTTGGATGACATTATCCCATTTATCTCTATATGATCATTCACTTTGCTTGGTGATGAGTGCATGTATTCAATCTTTATCATTTTGAGCGCTCCACCAAGATGTATGTGACATGGAAGAGTAACCCATGAGCCTAACTCCTTGTGCATTTGCAGTCCAAAGCAAATCTTAAACTATGCACAAATTTAGGGGGAGCTCTCACATTTCACATACTTCTCAAAGCGACGATGTTTTTCAATCTTATTATCAGTTGTCGAAGCTTTGATCTATATGTTGTCATCAATTACCAAAAAGGGGGAGATTGAAAGTGCAACTATCCCTAGGTGGTTTTGGTAATTCCTAACAACATATAGCTCATTGAGCTAATACTATTTCAAGACAAATATTTCAGGAAAAGCTCAATGAATGGCATGGCATGGATGAGGAAAGTGGATCCCTCAAAATACTAAGGATAAAAGGATTGGCTCAAGCTCAAAAGCTCAAGACTCTACATTTTATATTTTAGTGATCCAAGATCACATTGAGTCTATAGGAAAAGCCAATACTATCAAGGAGGGATGAGGTGTTGTTTAATGAGTTTCTTGCTCCACAGTGCTTAGTGATATGCTCCAAAAACCCTCAACTACTTTCTCATATCCACATATGACCCAAACCAAAAGTCAAACTTGGCCCCACCGATTCTTTCTATCCGGTGCCACCAAGTTCAGATGTCATAGCCACTGCCACAAACCCTAGGCAAATCAGTCTCACCGATAGGGATCTCGGTCTCACCGAGATGGGATTGTAATCTCTCTGTTTCCCCTCATAATGTTTCGGTACCACCGAGATGAGCGATCGGTCCCAATGTGATTGCAATGTAAACTCTCTGTTTCCTTTCCGTAACATTTCGGTTCCACCGAAATGAGCAAACCGATCCCACCGAGTTTGCCTGACCAACTCTCTGGTTAGCTTATTACCAAAATCGGTCTCACCGAGTTTGTGTAATCGGTCTCACCGAGATTACGTTATGCCCTAACCCTAACCATATCGGTCCTACCGAGTTGCATATCGGTCCCATCGAAAATCCTAATGGTCACTAGGTTTACTAAATTGGTCTAACCGAGTTTGTTGATTCGGTCCCACCGAGATTGGTAAATTGTGTGTAACAGTTAGATTTTGTGTGGAGGCTATATATACCCCTCCACCTCCTCTTCATTCATGGAGAGAGCCATCAGAACAAACCTACACTTCCAACTTACCATTTCTGAGAGAGAACCACCTACTCATGTGTTGAGGCCAAGATATTCCGTTACTACCATATGAATCTTGATCTCTAGCCTTCCCAAAGTTGCTTTCCACTCAAATCTTCTTTCCACCAAATCCAAATCCTGTGAGAGAGAGTTGAGTGTTGGGGAGACTATCATTTGAAGCACAAGAGCAAGGAGTTCATCATCAACACACCATTTGTTACTTCTTGGAGAGTGGTGTCTCCTAGATTGGCTAGGTGTCACTTGGGAGCCTCCGAAAAGATTGTGGAGTTGAACCAAGGAGTTTGTAAGGGCAAGGAGATCGCCTACTTCGTGAAGATCTACCGCTAGTGAGGCAAGTCCTTCGTGGGCGACGGCCATGGTGGGATAGACAAGGTTGCTTCTTCGTGGACCCTTCTTGGGTGGAGCTCTTCGTGGACTCGCGCAACTGTTACCCTTCGTGGGTTGAAGTCTCCATCAACGTGGATGTACGATAGCACCACCTATCGGAACCACGGCTCAAAAATCACCGTGTCTCCAAATTGCGTTTGAAATCTCCAAACCCTTCCCTTTACATTCTTGCAAGTTGCATGCTTTACTTTCCACTGCTCATATACTCTTTGCATGCTTGCTTGAATTGTGTGAAGATTGCTTGACTTGTGCTAAGATAACTAGAATCTGCCAAAGACTAAAATTGGGAAAAGGTTAAGTTTTTAATTGGTCAAGTAGTCTAATCACCCCCCCCTCTGGACATACTTCCAATCCTACACATAGTCGTAGGTTCTATAAAGTATGTTGTGTTGTGTCCCAGACCTATTGTGTCCTTGCCATGGGTTTGGCAAGGGGGTACAATAGTGATCTAAGAGTAGATCACTGGACAACGATCAAAATTATCCTTAGTGAAGACTAAGGAAATGTTTCTCGGTTATGGAGGTGATAAAGAGTTCGTCATAACGAGTTATGTCGATGGAAACTTTTACACTGATCCAGATGACTCTAAGTCTCAATCTGGATACATATTGAAAGTGGGAGCAATTAGCTAGAGTAGCTCCATGCAGAGCATTCTAGACATAGAATATTTGCAAAATACATACAACTCTGTATGTGACAGACCCGTTGACTAAACTTCTCTCACGAGCAAAACATGATCACACCTTAGTACTCTTTGGGTATTAATCACATAGCGATGTGAACTAGACTATTGATTCTAGTAAACCCTTTGGTTGTTGGTCACATGTCTGTGACAGGCTAATTTTGGCCCTTTCTTTTTCTTTTGTTTTTCCGAGGTTTTTGCCTGAGTTTTTCTTTTTCGTGGCTTTGTGGTCTGGAAACTGAAGAAGATGCCCTCGTCTTTGCTTCCAGAGTGGCTTGTCATATCCAAATCCTTCCCTAGACCTTTCCATTTCCACCTTGGACCAAATCCCAATATTCTTTTTATTGGAAATATTCCTTTTCTATTAAAGGAATAACTCAAATTGCCTTAGGTTGTGAAGCAACCTATATTTCCCTCACACCAAAAATTCCCAAATAATTCTCATAATTTTTTTGGGTCATATCTTGATCAAATATGATAAAACTTTTCATTGCCATGTTCAAAAATAATTCCCCAATAATTATTCTTCATTTCTGTCCAGTGTGGTTTTCTGTGAAGAAAGTGCCACCTATATTTTCTTGATTGCTCCCCAACTCCTTGGGCATGCTTATATGTCCAAATAATTGCCTCATGCACAAGTTCAACATTATTTGCCTAGCCAATCTTCCTCAGCAATTTTTCAAAGTTTCTCTCAAACAGAAGCCATTATGAAGGAAGTACTAGCTAGGAGTACCCAAATGAGTTGAACTTTTGCACACTCCTTAATGTGCTCATATTAATGCCCTCCATCCATTTACAGCCCCATACAACCATCTATGTGAGCACAGGAGCAAATCTTTGATTCTGGCAATATTTCCAGGTTGTGAAGCAAGTGCATTTTATATTGCTTCAACAATCCTGATAAATTACCAGATCATTCTTATACCCATAAAACATATCTCCACCCATTTTGGGCATATTTAATTAAGCCATTATCCCTCTAGAATTTTTGCAAGTTTCTGTCCAGAGGAGATGCTTGTGAAGGAAGTACCATTTTGGTTTATCCAAATGGTATGAAACCTTTCTCATCATCTTCATATGACCAAATAATGAAGCTTTAACCAATATTAGACCAAGTTGACACTCCATGTGAGTGCACCATCATGATCTAGTTTCTGGACCATTTTGGTCAGTTGTGAAGCAACAGCAGTAAATCTTGATCCATTTACCCTCAAAACCTCCGGGGTGAAAGTCCTTCGATAGATAAACCTCCCAGACAATCTATTTACTGAGTTAGCTAGCTGGTGTCCCCATTGCACAGCACAAACACTTGCTGCTGATTTGCTTTGGAGCTAAGTGCAAATCTCTTCTTTGCCCCTGGAATGATTTATTTCCTCAATCGTACTAATGTCACTAAGGTCAATACACTGGACATGGTCGTCCTGGCCAAAACGCGCAATTTGCACCAGTGCGCGTGGTGATCACGCTTGCGTCATGCAGATTGTGCGCTCTGGCAACTTCTTGTCCCTGTTCTCCTCGGCCCCCTCCTCGTCTCGACCTCCATTCATGTCCTGGAGCTCCCCCGTGATGCCCTACATCGCGATGCATCAATGTCTTGTCGTCGTTCACCTTAAATGTGTCGCTAGGTCCATACCCGTGTCGTGCCCCACCACTGTCCTCCATTAGAGCCATGTTGGGGCTCGCTTGTGATGCTCCAGAGGCTTCCCCTGGCCTATATAAGGCAAGCCCGAGTCCTCCCGCAGCTCATTCACTCCTCCCTCGCCTCTCTAGTCCACTGGAGTCCTCGGCCCCCTCCTCGTTTCGCCGGAGTTCGCCTCGGCCGCCGTGGTTCCTCCTTGGTTCCGGCGAGCTCGAGCCTCCTCTTCTCCTCTGCTGTTGTCCACGAGCTCCCCCACCTCCTTGGGGTTCGCCCGAACCCCTTGCCCCTCGTCGGAGAGTCCCGTGGTTGTGTTCCTCGAGCTCGACCGCCGCCTCTGCCGTTTGGCCTCCTCCCCGTCCGGTCGGTCCAAACCCTCCCACTCCCTCCGGACTCCATCGCCGCCTCCCCCACGTCCCGGCGAACCACCCCACGCCCTTAGCCTCACCGGACTCAGCCCGCATCACCGGATTCCACCTCCGCCGAGCCGCCTCTGCCCTCCCATGGCGCTGCCTCTCCCCTCCAGCCCTCTCCTCCCCGACGGTCGTGCTCCCTCTGAACGGGACCCCCTCGTCGCCTCGGTCCCGCTGGTGCCCTCGGCTCGGCCGGAGACGGCCGGAGCCGGCCGGTCCCCTCGCCGCTTCCCTCCTCTGCTCTGCCTCTGCCTCACGCGAGGAACAGGGCGAGCGGGAGGAAGGGGACGAGCGCCCGTGCCCCCTCCAGGTGACCAGGCGGGCCCCGCCTCCTCTCCTGACCCCACGCGTCAGTGAGCCAAGAGCCGGCCCCGCGTTGACTTGTCCACGCTAACGTGGATAAGTGAAGACGTATTTGGGCAACTGCATTTTCATCCACCGAAAACGTATTTCCCCAAGTGTGTGTTCTGTTTTTTCATTAAGGACCTGTTGGTGATGATTTTTATTGCAAATAGGTCCCTGGCAGAAAAACTATCATAACTTTTTATCCGTAACTCCAAATGAGGTGATTCCAAAGCCTACTTCTTCGTTTCGTCGAGCCCGTTCTGTTGGTTTCACTTTCACCATGTTTTGACATTGTGAAATGACCATTTTGCCCCTGCCCTTAATCAGCCCCTCCAAGAGAGAACTTTTTCCGGCGATTTGTTCCGCGAGTTTCTCGCACTTCTCCCCGGTGATTTATTCCACCCCAGGCAAGCCACAATACCCACTTGCATGATAGTCATGCAGTAGCCATGGTTTTCAATTTGAATCTTTATTAAATATTTGCTCGTTGAAAATATGGTTATCGTTGTTCTGGTGATGTTTAGATTTGCATGTTCACTTTTGTGCTATGTTGTCTTGTACTCTATTATCATGTTCTACCTGCTAGTATTACCTTTCATATGTTTATGCTTGCTAGTAGTACATGTTGATGTTGGTGATGGTCATGCTAGTCAGTACGCCATGCTCAGTGGATATGATTTATTGTTGATATGATGGATAGTTATGTGATACCCTCATGATTATGTTGATATCATGTTCATGCATTTTATCATGGCTCAGCATATTTGCATTCAAGTTAACCAGATTAAATTGAACTTGAATAACTGTTGGCTGAGTCATGGTGCCGCTGAAACGATGTTGACCAGTGCAACCACGCTTACCGATATGGGACGGTCCTAACTGGGTCTATTGTCGTGCCTCTCGCCGGTGCCTCAAACAAGGGAAGGTTATGGGCGCGCACTACCCTGATCAGGTAGGTGGACATAAGCCTTGTATGCCCGTTGTTGAGTTAAGTTTTTGGGTCCCAGAGTGGATCGTTGCCACGATGGTGGTTTGAGGTGTCTTGAGGTAGGCACAGGGGCCACCCATGACTTAGCCCAGAGGGGAGTGAATCGGAGTGGCCGGGAGAGTGTCATGGCAGTATATCGGTTTTGTTGGAACGTCGTTGGTCCACCCGAATGGGAGTGCGAGGCCACGGGTTCCGTAGTGTGGGTACAGTGTACTAACCTCTATAGAGTGTACATTAAATCTATTGATAGCCGCACCCGCGGATAAGGGCCCAGGTCGAAAGTAGGTCTCACCATGAGTCAACAGTAATAAGAATAACTTGATTAATGACAACCCGTGGTTGTGATCGCCGTAAGGATCACGGGCCATTTATTGGTCGGTTGTGATCGTCGTAAGGATCACGAGCCATTTATTGGTCGAGTTGTGATCGCCGTAAGGATCACGGGCCAAGTGTTGATCGTGGTTGTGATCGCCGTAAGGATCACCGTGGTATCGAGGATACCAAGTTGTTGGATATTCGTGATGTTGTGCGAGAATCGTGGGTAAAGATCAAGCTCCTTGTGGTCATTTAATGATTACTACGGTATTGTTTATACTAAGCTTGATTTGATCCTGAGATGATCGTGTGATGTCCGAGGTTGGTAAGTGATGCATGCATTGGTTAAGAGGTAACCCGAGCAGAATAAGTGGTGCATATAGTGTCATCATGTTGCATGCTGGTATTGTTAGATTAATATGTTTATGTTGTTTTAGTTGTATCATGTTTATGTTGGTCATGCCATGTTACTCTAATGATATCATGATAATTCATGTTTAACCTGTAATTCCATGCTGTTGTCTGTCTTGAATGCTTTTGGTTATTGTGAGCTTGCAAATACATTCAATGTACTGACCTGGCGTGTCATGCCAGTTTGCAGGTCATGCCGGATTTGATTGCTTGCTTGTCGTGGTTTCCATTCATGCGAGCTAGGATAAGCGTTCCAGACAGAGTCCCTGCAGAGTGGAGTTCACCACCTTCGTCGTTGTTCCGCTGCTAGAGTTATTCCGCTGCTTCGAGTTGTTCTAGTGCTTGCATAGAGCAACAGTGGCAGGCGTAGTGTCGCCATGCCAATGTAACCATTGTACCCAAATAGATTGTAATAAAGAGCTGGTTTGTTCTATGCTAACCAGTGTTGTATTCCAGAAGACTTCTCCTCGATCTTTGGGCTGGAATACGGGGCGTTCCGGTTTTCTCTGAGCCGGGGTGCCACAGGCTTGGTATCGGAGCAGGTCTGGCTATAGGACGACCTAGACCACGCGAATGTTAGAAATCGGTAGTATAGAGTCTGGCTTGTTTATTGCATTTGGTTGATGCATTTGTTTGTTGCATAGCATGCATATAGCCTTAGTATTTGTGATAATGATTTATCTGGTGAGTGTAGCTGGCATCGGTTCGGATCCACTATAGCTCAACCTTTGCATTTCTCCAGTTCCTTTTCTTTCGGTGTTTGGTGTCATTTCTGTCCCAGCAGAGTGATGCCAAGTGATCCTGACACTGTTTGCAAAAATGGTGCTCAGGTATCGAACCGATGTCTTTCTTTCAGTCCCATCTATCATTTCGGTGATGGACATGCGTCTATCCCGGATCTTTCTTTTTTTTTGTCGTGTTGGCAACCCGATCTTAGTAATCAAGAAAGGGGCAATGTCAGCAGCCTCAGCTTTTCCCCGCTATCCTATTTCTTGGACGAGTACGGATCTTTTTCCGTCCGCTTGATAATCGTGTGGTTGCGACCTTCGTGTCCCACTGCATGATTACCGAGTGCGTCCTCGCCTCCGAGCTAGTTCAGGTTGCCACCTGGCTAAGCTAGCACTTGGTGTAGCCCTGTTTACACCAATTCTTCCACACATTTATTCGTCCTCATGCACATCGTCACAGCATGCTAGATCGTAGTACCGGAGATTCCGTGAAATTTGTGTGCTTAAGTAGGCATGCATATTATCGTGTGAGTAGCAGTAATATGTGATGATGGCTTGATAAATTATATTATTAAAATGCTTGTGTGTTTTTGTTTTTGTCGTTTCTGTTGTTCCTTTCTTTGGGCCTTCGGTGTTACAAGTTTTTCCCCTATTAAAGTTGCTCGTCAACCGACACCGGACCCGAAGAGTCAGCAAGAAATGCATATATTTAGAAACTCAGCTAAACAGAATGGAGTTATCAGCTGACTACAGTGAAATTGGGAATATCTTGTCAGTATGCAAAAGAAATCCTGGATGGACCGTCAGTATCAAGTTTGCATTAGCATGCACTCATCACGACAAAATGATTAAATCAGCAAGAAGGTAAATTGTGTGCAAGGTTGGCAGAAGATTATCAAAGGTATGGCTCAGATACAAGTCTAATTTTTCATTGAGGATGATTTTGGAACTCGATGTACCTGGAAGCAAACAAAAATATGGCATATACTCGAAAAGGAAAATAGTCCTGCAAAACCCCGTTTCATGCAAGAAATCAATAGCAAAAATATTCAGGTGGTTATATATGTGGAAATTGGTACGCATATCACAATAAGAAGCTTCTGGTGGAAAGCAACCCAATCTTTCCTCGCAAGATATCCGAGAAGCTTCCAAGGCAAGATTCATCTATCTTCCTCGGTATGATATGTGGATGATTTCCCGTGCAAGGTACCATGTCTTCTTCAGTATGCAACCGCAAAAGCTTCCAGCATAAGGTACCGAGTCTTTCCCTAGCAAAGTCTTTAAGGGGGTAAGCTTCTGAAGCACGATACCCAGTCTTCTTCAGCAAGCTGTCCGATGAAAGTTTCGAGCACAAGCTAGAAAATATTCCTCAGTAAGACATTGGTACAAGGTAGTACGCTGTGAATTGACAACATATGGCAGTGAATCCCCAGAATCAGATCCGTGACATTTTGGTCAGAAGAAAGAATCAATCAGAATACACGTCTGTCTCGGAATCAGGTCCTCATATATATGCAAGGAGCATACCACCAAGATCTTACAAGTCACTCAGATGAGGATCTGATAATCACGTGAGGGTAGTTACGAGAATAAAGCCAGTATACACCACATTGTGACAAAGGATTATGAGGATTGACGACATCCAGGAGCTCCATACAAGTACTTGTGAACTGGAAAATGATCCTGATGAGCCCTTGTCCCCTTTTCTCCAATGACGGCACCATGCCTATGACCTGAGCTGTTTCTAGCTATCCGGGGTGGATGCCGATTTTGTTTCTCTCTTCAACAACTGTCACAAGTCTGAGCTACTTTTCGTCCGTCTCGTACAGCTGTTGAGTTTCTTTTTGTGACAATAGCCCTATAGCTGCTTTTTGGCTATTTTAGGGAGCTGCCACCTTCTTCTTATCGACCCGGTCTCATGCTCTGAGCTGCTTTTCGGCTGTCCTGAGCCGTGGTTGAGTTATTTCAGTAATGACCCAGATCTGAGTTGTAAAGACCGTTCTGGTGGCTACTGATTTATTTGTCAATTTCTTGCAAGGGTTTCGGATGATCATTTCCCAACAATCAGAACTTGAGAGGTGTTGAACCTACCATTAAATGGGTTACCCTATCAGAAAAATGAGGATAAACTTCAATTGCCGAAAAATTGCACCGAAATACCTATGGTCATACAAAGAAACAATATGGCCCAGCTCTTTCAGCCAAGGATCCAGACCAAGAAAACAATAATGAAGGAGCAAGACCAGTGAGGCGGGTATGAAAATTGTACACGACCCCCATGGTGCAGATTCCCCGGACAGTCTAAGTCAGTATTGGTCCACATGGATATGCCTACGGCATGAGTAATCGGCATGAGGAATAATAGCCTGAGAGTCTGAGTCCTCACTTATATGAATCATCATGGATAGCCTGTCGTGAACAAAAAAAATTCCGTCAGAACCACCGTCAGTCAAGTCTGCAGATATTATCATACAGGCCAAACCCTTTATGTTGGCCGCGTCAGGAGACAATCAAATATTTGGTACGAATCCGATACTCATGACAGTGGAACCGGTTAAGATGATTCAGAAACTTCTGCGATGAGTCAGAATATGTCAGGAAACGGTTATGTTTTAACTCACTGTTTGGAACCCAAAGGACCTGCATTTAGTGGAGAAACCCAATGCAATGAGTCAGGGCTTGAGTTTTCATCAGAAAATTCTGATCATCATTACATGAAAGGTTGTCAGTGCCGGGTGGCACACCCAACGGAAATCACTTTTGGATTTGTGAGACGGACCTATATTTCAGTCGTGATAATTAAATCACACTCAGCTAGTCAGCAGATCTAAAAAGAAATTGGAGCCTATATAAGCATGGGCAAGCCAGGTAAGATCTGTCAGAATGTGGATACAGTAAAGCAAACCACCCAGGGCCAGTCAGATAAAAATTTAGTTGGGAACATCAATAAAGGAAAAAGGATACCCGAGTTGGAAACGGTTTCCTTAAGTCAGAATATTCATACTTGTTCCCTGAGCAACCAAATCTCGAGGATGAGATTTCTTTAAGGGGGTAAGGTTTGTGACAGCCTGATTTTGGCCCTTTCTTTTTCTTTTGTTTTTCCGAGGTTTTTGCTTGAGTTTTTCCTTTTCGTGGCTTTGTGGTCTGGAAACTGAAGAAGATGCCCTCTCCTTTGCTTCCGGAGTGGCTTGTCATATCCAAATCCTTCCCTAGACCTTTCCATTTCCACCTTGGACCAAATCCCAATATTCTTTTTATTGGGAATATTCCTTTTCTATTAAAGGAATAACTCAAATTGCCTTAGGTTATGAAGCAACCTATATTTCCCTCACCCCAAAAATTTCCCAAATAATTCTCATAAATTGTTTGGGCCATATCTTGATCAAATATGACAAAACTTTTCATTGCCATGTTCAAAAATAATTCCCCAATAATTATTCTTCATTTCTGCCCAGTGTGGTTTTCTGTGAAGGAAGTGCCACCTATATTTTCTTGATTGCTCCCCAACTCCTTGGGCAAGCTTATATGTCCAAATAATTGCCTCATGCACAAGTTCAACTTTATTTGCCTGGCCAATCTTCCTCAGCAATTTTTCAAAGTTTCTCTCAAACAGAAGCCATTATGAAGGAAGTACTAGCTAGGAGTACCCAAATGAGTTGAACTTTTTCACACTCCTTAATGTGCTCATATTAATCCCCTCCACTCATTTTCAGCCCCATCCAATTATCTATATGAGCACAGGAGCAAATCTTTGATTCTGGTAATATTTTTAGGTTGTGAAGCAAGTGCATTTTATATTGCTTCAAAAATCATGATAAATTACCACATCATTCTTATACCAAAATAACATATCTCCACCCATTTTGGGCATATTTCATTAAGCCATTATCCCTCTAGAATTTTTGCAAGTTTCTGTCCAAAGGAGATGCTTGTGAAGGAAGTACCATTTTGGTTTATCCAAATGGTATGAAACCTTTCTCATAATATTCATATGACCAAATAATCAAGATTTGACCAATATCAGCCCAAGTTGACACTCCATGTGAGTGCACCATCATGATCTAGCTTCTGGACCATTTTGGTTAGTTGTGAAGCAACAGCAGTAAATCTTGATCCATTTACCCTCAAAACCTCCGGGGTGAAATTCCTTCGATAGATAAACCTCCCAGACAATCTATTTACTAAGTTACCTAGCTGGTGTCCCCACTTCACAGCACAAACACTTGGCTGCTGATTTGCTTTGGAGCTAAGTGCAAATCTCTTCTTTGCCCCTGGAATGATTTATTTCCTCAATCGTACTAAGGTCACTAAGGTCAATCCACTGGACATGGTTTTCCTGGCCAAAACAAGCAATTTGCACCAGTGCGCGTGGTGATCATGCTTGCATCATGCAGATTGCACGCTCTGGCTTCTTCTTGTCCCTGTTCTCGTCGGCTCCCTCCTCGTCTCGACCTCCATTCATGTCCTGGAGCTCCCCCGTGATGCCCTGCATCGCCATGCATCGATGGCTCGTCGTAGTTCGCCTTAAATGCGTCGCTAGGTCCATGCCCGTGACGTGCCCTGTTAGACAAATATTTTGGTGGACTGCTCGACACCTCAAGGGGGTGCGGCTATCTCATTATATATAAGTACCAAAGGGTACAATATACAAGTCTACATATACACAAGTCTACGTACATATACAGTCTAACACCCTCCCTCAATCTTAACTGTGACCTGAAGTACAAACTAAGTTAAGATTGCGCCTACAGCCTACAAACTGTGGTTGAGGAAGAGGCTTCCTGAAGATGTCAGCAAGTTGATCCTTTGATGAGATGAACTTGATGCTAAGTAGCTTCTGTGCAACTCGTTCTCGAACAAAGTGATAGTCAACCTCAATATGTTTCGTCCGAGCATGGAACACAGGATTAGACGACAAATATGTAGCACCAATGTTGTCACACCAAAGTACTGGAGGATGAGCTGAAGAGATCCTCAACTCACGCAACAAGGACTGAATCGAAATGATCTCAGCCATCGCATCAGCCACTGCTTTGTACTCAGCTTCCGTGCTGCTGCGAGACACCGTAGCCTGCTTGTGAGCATTCCAAGCAACCAAGTTAGAACCAAGAAACACTGCATACCCCCCCCCCCCCCCGTGGATTGCCGGTCATCAGGACTACCAGCCCAGTCTGCATCCGAGAAGGCTGAGAGCTCAGAAGATGGCGCAGGTTGGAGGAGCAAACCATGAGAAGCAGTAAGACAGACATAACGCAGGATACGCTTCACAGCTGACCAATGAGAAGTCCTGGGTGCATGGAGAAACTGACAAACACGGTTGACTGCATAAGAGACATCTAGTCTGGTGATAGTAAGATACTGCAGACCTCCAACAAGATTGCGGTACTCAGTGGCATCATCAGGTGAAAGAGGATCTCCAGCAAGAGCAGACAACCAATCAGTGGCAGACATCGGAGTACTGGAAGGTTTACACTTCAACATACCAGCACGACGCAACAGGTCAAGAGCATACTTCTTCTGAGAAAGAGTTAACCCAGCAGAAGACCGTGAAACCTCCAGGCCAAGGAAGAAGTGTAGAGCACCAAGGTCCTTGACAGCAAAATCACCACTCAAAGCAGCCACAAGACGATCAGCAGCAGCATCTGAGGAACTGATGAGGATGATATCATCAACATAGACCAGCAAGTACATCGTAACCTCAGGTCGCTGAAGAAGAAACAGTGATGTGTCAGCAGTGGAGGGAATAAAACCAAGTGCTCGCAGAATAGAGCCAAGACGTGCATGCCATGCACGGGGAGCCTGTTTGAGCCCATAGAGCGCCTTGACAAGACGACAGAGATGGTGAGGACGATCAGGATCCACAAACCCTGGCGGTTGTCGCATATAAACCTCCTCCTCCAAAACTCCATGCAAGAAAGCATTCTGCACATCAAGTTGACGAAGGAACCATCCTCGAGTAACAGCAAGGGACAGCAGCAAACGAATAGTAGTGGGCTTGATAACTGGACTGAATGTGTCTGCATAATCAAGACCATACCTCTGTTTGAAACCCTTAGCAACTAGCCTTGCTTTGTAGCGTTCAATGGAGCAATCAGCATGCCTCTTGACTTTAAACACCCATTTAGAATCAATAATGTTGATCCCAGATACTAGAGGAACAAGCTGCCATGTGTCATTCTGCAACAATGCCTGAAACTCCTGTTCCATCACAGCACGCCAGTGAGGAATGCTCAGGGCAGCCTGAAAGTGACGAGGCTCAGCAGTAGGATCCTCCACAGCATGAGCCATACAAGCAGCGAGCCACGCAACAGTCCCATCAGTACGAATCTTTGGCTGAAACACGCCTGTCTGGCTGCGTGTGCGGGCTCGAGGAGCAGCAGTAGGTGGCGGCAACACCGGACTAGACTCGGGTGGCGACAGAGGCGAGGCCGAGCCACTCGAGCTCACACCAGAGCCTGGTGATGTTGGAGAGCAGGGCGGCGTGGAGCCCGCGCCCGCGCTCACGCCGGAGCCAGGCGACGTTGGGGCCGGCGAGACCGGCCCATCTGGAGCCAGACCCGACCCTCGTGAAGAAGCGCCTGACCCAGGTGAGTAGGCGGCCGGCTCGGGGGAGGCCCGCACCGAGGCAGCGGTCGGCTCGGGAGAGGCCCGCGCCGAGGCAGCGGCTGGCTTGGGGGAAGCCCGCAAGGGGGGCGGGGGCGATGCCCGGGTGGTGGCTGCGGGTGCAGCCCCGGCGGGTAGGCGGGCGCCGCCCGGTATGCATGCCCCATGCAGAGGGCCGACGTCCAAGTCCAGGGCTGCTGGCGGTGCCTGTTCCTCAAGGAGCTCAAGACGAGCACCATGTCCAACACCTGCAGCATGATTAGGAAGCAACGCATGAGCATATGCAACATCTACAAATTGATCAGGCGAAGGTGTGGTAGAAGAAACGTCCGGTAGAGGAGTGATAGAGTTGTTCAGAAGTGCACGAAAAGGGAACACATTCTCATCAAACACGACGTCACGAGAGATGTAAACGCGATTGGTGGGAACATGTAGGCATTTGTACCCTTTGTGAAGGGAACTATAGCCAAGAAAAACACACTTTTTCGACCGAAACTCTAGCTTATGTTTGTTATACGGACGCAAATGAGGCCAACAAGCACACCCAAAAACTTTGAGAAAAGTGTAGTCTGGAAGTTCATTGAGCAAGAGTTCAAGTGGATTTTTCATATTCAGTAGTCGTGAGGGCAGCCTATTGATCAAGAAACAGGCAGTGGAAAAAGCATCACTCCAGAACCTAAAGGGAACGGAGGCATGAGCTAATAAAGTAATGCCAGTTTCTACAAGATGATGATGCTTACGTTCAGCAGTCCCATTCTGCTGATGTGTATGAGGACAAGACACACGATGTGTGATCCCAAGTTTGTTAAAAAACAAGTTGAGATTATGATATTCACCCCCCAGTTGGTTTGAACATGAATAATTTTCTGACTAAGGAGACGCTCAACGTGTGCTTGAAACTGTAGAAAAACATCAAACACATCAGAATTTTTCTTAATAAGATAAAGCCAAGTAAACCGACTGTAAGCATCAATGAAACTGACATAATAATTGTGTCCACTAACAGACGTTTGGGCATGACCCCACACATCGGAAAAAACAAGCTCAAGAGGATGTTTCACAACACGACTAGACTCTGAAAACGGAAGTTGGTGACTCTTGCCCTGCTGACAGGCATCACAAATAGTTTCAGCAGTTTTATTTGACACAACTGGTAGCTCATGGCGATGTAACACATGACGAGCTATAGGAGCAGCAGGATGACCAAGGCGCGCATGCCAATGTGTAGGAGACACACGAACACCACTGAGCCCCTGGGGAGAAAGCTGCATAGGAGGTGCGGTGGGCGCGTCAAGTGCGTACAGGCCACCGCGAAGACGACCGCTAAGCAGAACGGCCCTCGTGTCCCGATCCTTGATAAAGAAACGAAAAGGATGAAACTCAGCAAGGACATTATTATCACGAGTAAGTTGTGGAACAGATAACAAACTACGTGAAGCAGTGGGAATACGAAGAACATTAGAAAGATGCAGTTTTCGTGAATTGTGTGCAAGAAGTGATGCCTGACACACATGAGAGATGCGCATACCTGCTCCATTAGTGGTGTGCACCTGATCATGGCCACGATATGGCTCCTGAGTGGAGAGCTTGCCCATGTCATTGGTGAGGTGGTTCGTAGCGCCCGTGTCCATGTACCATGTAGGATCAATGGAGTAAGACGGAGTGCGGCCATGGTCAGGACCCGTCACTGCGGCCGCGGCCTGCTTTTCATTCCCTTTGCCATTGTTGTCGAGGCCCAGGAAGTCTTGCTTGTAACAACGATGACAGCGAGACGCAACGTGGCGCTCAATGCCACAGAGCTGACAGGCCTGCGGAGCTCCGCAGGAAGAGCAACATGCCACCGGCCGGTTACCACCCGTGATGTTCGGACCATTGCCCCGCAAGGCCGGCTGTGAAGATGGCGCCGGTCTACCCCCCGAAGATGACGCCCGGGAGGTTTTGCCATGAGTGGCCGCATTGGCGGAGGCGAAGCCGGGGGAGGCACGGCGCGCCTTGATGCGCTGTTCACGACCAAGGAGGCGTGTATAGAGCTCCCGAGGTGGGAGCGGATCATCACGGCCATGGACGTTCTCAACGAGGTTGTCATAGTCATCATCAAGCCCGTTAAGCACGAAGGTGGTAAACTCCTCATCCTGCAGTGGCTGGCCAATGGAGGCCAACGTGTCGGCGTGACCCCGCATCTTGTTGAAGTAGTCTGTGATGCTGAGGTCACCAAGCTTAGTCTCACCCAGCTCAGTGCGTATAGAGTGAGCACGCGCCTGAGACTGAGAGGCGAAGCTGGTGTGAAGGGCCGCCCACGCCTCTCGGGACGAAGCGGCGAAGATGACCAGCGACGAGACACTCAGGGTGAGCGAGGACTAGATGGTGGAGAGGATGGCCTAATCCTGGGCCACCCAGGTGTGATATGCCGGATGATGAGGAGGCGGACACGGGATGGATCCGTCAACGTAGCCTTCCAGGTAGCGGCTCCGCAGAAGAGGCATCACCTGAGCACGCCAGGACAAGTAGTTGTCCGGCGTGAGCTTCACCGGCAACAGGTGCGAGAAGTAGAACGGCGCTGGCATCGCAGTCAGATCGATAGGAGCGTGCGGCGGTGCATAAGGGCCCAGCGAGGGCGCCGTCCAGGGATGCGCCGAAGGCACTGAGTAGAGCGGGTAGTGCCCTGGGGATGCACCCGGAGCCCCGTACAGCGAGGCAGCCGCAGCCCCATGCGGCGCCGCGCCGGGCTGAGGCAGCGCCGAGTAGGGCAGGGGCGACGCCGGGTAGTGATGCATCGGGGGCGCAGCGTAGGGTGGCGGCGGGGCGCCGTATCCGGGCGGCGGCAGACCGTAGTAGGACGGCGGGGCGCCGTGACCTTGTGGCGGGGCGACGTAGGGTTCCGGCGGCGGCGGCGCCCCGTAGCCTGGTGGCGGGGCGACGTAGGATCCCTGCGGCGGCGGAGCCCCGTAGGGCGGAGCCGGATGGGATGACGACGGCCGTGGCGGCCCGCCATGGACAGGGGCAGGGGCGCTGCCTGTGGAGGGATCCACACCGATCGCTTGGGAGATCGGCTCGCCTGGAGGGGAAGAGGATGCAGAAGCACCGTAGGCCATCGCAAGGGGCCGCGAGGCAAGGAACGGTGAGGCAAGGAACGGTGAGGCAAGGGCCGGCGCCGGGGCGGCAGCGGGGGCGACGATTGTGGTCGGCGCGGTAGCGGTGGCGGCGGCGGCGGCGGCGGAAGCGGAAGACATCGTAACCTAATCTGATACCATGTTAGACAAATATTTTGGTGGACTGCTCGACACCTCAAGGGGGTGCGGCTATCTCATTATATATAAGTACCAAAGGGTACAATATACAAGTCTACATATACACAAGTCTACGTACATATACAGTCTAACATGCCCCGCCACTATCCTCCATTAGAGCCATGTTGGAGCTCGCTTGTGATGCTCCAGAGGCTTCCCTTGGCCTATATGAGGCAAGCCCGAGTCCTCCCGCAGCTCATTCACTCCTCCCTCGCCTCTCTAGTCCACCGGAGTCCTCGGCCCCCTCCTTGTTTTGCCGGAGTTCACCTCGGTCGCCGCGGTTCCTCCTTGGTTCCGGCGACCTCGAGCCTCCTCTCCTCCTCTGGTGTTGTCCACGAGCTCCCCCACCTCCTCGCGGTTCGCCCAAACCCCTTGCCCCTCGCCGGAGAGTCCCGTGGTCGTGTTCCTCGAGCTCGGCCGCCGCCTCCGCCGTTCGGCCTCCTCCCCGTCCGGTCGGTCCAAGCCCTCCCACTCCCTCCGGACTCCACCACCGCCTCCCCCACATCCCGGCGAACCACCCCACGCCCTTAGCCTCGCCGAAGTCAGCCCGCATCGCCGGATTCCACCTCCGTCGAGCCGCCTCTGCCCTTCCATGGCGCCGCCTCTCCCCTCCAGCCCTCTCCTCCTCGGCGGTCGTGCTCCCTATGAACGGGACCCCCTCGTCACCCCGGTCCCGTCGGTGCCCTCGGCTCGGCCGGAGACGGCCGGAGCCGGCCGGCCCCCTCGCCGCTTCCCTCCCCTGCTCTGCCTCTGCCTCACGCGAGGAACAAGGCGAGTGGAGGAAGGGGACGAGCGCCCGTGCCCCCTCCAGCTGGCCAGGCGGGCCCCGCCTCCTCTCCAGACCCCACGCATCAGTGAGCCAGGAGCCAGCCCCGCGTTAACTTGTACATGCTAACCTGGATAAGTGAAGACGTATTTGGGCAACTACGTTTCATCTACTGAAAACGTATTTCCCCAAGTGCGCGTTCGGTTTTTCTGTTAAGGACCAGTTGGTGATAATTTTTATTGCAAAGAGGTCCCTGGCAGAAAAACTATCATAACATTTTATCCGTAACTCCAAATGAGGTGATTCCAAAGCCTACTTCTTCGTTTCGTCGAGCTCGTTCTGTTGGTTTAACTTTCACCATATTTTGACATTGTGAAAATGACCATTTTGCCCCTGTCCTTAATCAGCCCCCTCCGAGAGAGAACATTTTCCGGCGATTCGTTCCGCGAGTTTCTCGCACTTTCACCATGTTTTGACATTGTGAAAATGACCATTTATGCTTGCTAGTAGTACATGTTGATGTTGGTGATGGTCATGCTAGTCAGTACGCCGTGCTTAGTGGATATGATTTATTGTTGACATGATGGACAGTTATGTGATACCCTCATGATTATGTTGATATCATGTTCATGCATTTTATCATGGCTCAGCATATTTGCATTCAAGTTAACCGGATTAAATTAAACTTGAATAACTGTTGGCTGAGTCATGATGCCGCTGAAACGATGTTGACCAGTGCAACCACGCTTACCGGTATGGGACGGTCCTAACTGGGTCTATTGTCGTGCCTCTCGCCGGTGTCTCCAACGAGGGAAGGTTATGGGCGCGTGCTAACCTGATCAGGTAGGCGGACATAAGCCTTGTGTGCCCGTTGTTGAGTTAAGTTTTTGGGTCCCAGAGTGGATCGTTGCCACGACGGTGGTTTGAGGTGTCTTGAGGTAGGCACAGGGTCCACCCATGACTTAGCCCAGAGAGGAGTGAGTCGGAGTGGCCGGGAGAGTGTCATGGTAGTAGATCGGTTTTGTTAGAACGCCGTTGGTCCACCCGAATGGGAGTGCGAGGCCATGGGATCTGTAGTGTGGGTACAGTGTACTAACCTCTACAGAGTGTATATTAAATCTATCGATAGCCGTGCCCGCGGATAAGGGCCCAGGTTGAAAGTAGGTCACACCATGAGTCAGCAGTAATAAGAATAACTTGATTAATGACAACCCGTGGTTGTGATCGTCGTAAGGATCATGGGCCATTTATTGGTCGGGTTGTGATCGTCGTAAGGATCACGGGCCAAGCGTTGGTCGTGGTTGTGATCGCCGTAAGGATCACCATGGTATCGAGGATACCGAGTTGTTGGATATTCGTGATGTTGTGCGAGAATCGTGGGTAAAGATCAAGCTCCTTGTGGTCATTTAATGATTATTACGGTATTGTTTATACCAAGCTTGATTTGATCCTGAGATGATCGTGTGATGTCCGAGGTTGGTAAGTGATGCATGTGTTGGTTACAAGGTAACCCGAGCAGAATAAGTGGTGCATATAGTGTCATCATGTTGCATGCTGGTATTGTTGGATTAATATGTTCATGTTGTGTTAGTTGTATCATGTTTATGTTGGTCATGCCATATTACTCTGATGATCTCATGATAATTCCTGTTTAACCTATAATTGCCATGTTGTTGTCTCTCTTGAATGCTTCTGGTTA
The DNA here is from genome assembly GCF_018294505.1 of Triticum aestivum. NCBI lineage: Eukaryota > Viridiplantae > Streptophyta > Magnoliopsida > Poales > Poaceae > Triticum > Triticum aestivum. Next base: position 601,934,611 of record NC_057801.1, read on the forward strand.
TTGTGAGCTTGCAAGTACATTCAATGTACTGACCTGGCATGTCATGCCAGTTTGCAGGTCATGCCGGATTTGATTGCTTGCTTGTCGTGGTTTCCTTTCATGCGAGCTAGGATAAGCGTTCCAGTCAGAGTCCTGCGGAGTGGAGTTCACCACCTTCATCGTTGCTTCGCTGCTAGAGTTATTCAGCTGCTTTGAGTTGTTCTGCTACTTGCACAGAGCAATAGTGGCAGGCGTAGTGTCGCCGTGCCGATGTAACCATTGTACCCAAATAGATTGTAATAAAGAGCTGGTTTGTTCAATGCCAAGTAGTGTCGTATTCCAAAAGACTTCTCCTCGATCTCTGGGCTGGAATACGGGGCGTTCCGGTTTTCTCTGAGCCGGCGTGCCACAATGTCGATATGAACTATGGGTGTTAATCACATACACATGTGAACTATTGGTGTTAAATCACATGGCGATGTGAACTAGATTATTGACTCTAGTGCAAGTGGGAGACTGAAGGAAATATGCCCTAGAGGCAATAATAAAGTTATTATTTATTTCCTTATTTCATGATAAATGTTTATTATTCATGCTAGAATTGTATTAACCGAAAACTTAGTACATGTGTGAATACATAGACAAAACATAGTGTCCCTAGTATGCCTCTACTTGACTAGCTCGTTAATCAAAGATGGTTATGTTTCCTAACCATAGACATGTGTTGTCATTTGATGAACGGGATCACATCGTTAGGAGAATGATGTGATGGACAAGACCCATCCGTTAGCTTTGCATTATGATTGTTACAGCTTTATTCATACTGCTTTCTTCATACTGCTTTCTTCATGAATTATACATGTTCCTCAGACTATGAGATTATGCAACTCCCGAATACTGGAGGAACACCTTGTGTGCTATCAAACGTCACAACGTAACTGGGTGATTATAAAGATGCTCTACAGGTGTCTCTGAAGGTGTTTATTGGGTTGGCATAGATCGAGATTAGGATTTGTCACTCCGTGTATCGGAGAGGTATCTCTGGGCCCTCTCGGTAATGCTCATCACTATAAGCCTTGCAAGCATTGTCACTAATGAGTTAGTTGCGGGATGAAGTATTATGGAACGAGTAAAGAGACTTGCCGGTAACGAGATTGAACTAGGTATGATGATACCGATGATCGAATCTTTGGCAAGTAACATACCGATGACAAAGGGAACAACCTATGTTGTTATGCGGTTTGACCGATAAAGATCTTTGTAGAATATATAGGAGCCAATATGAGCATCCAGGTTCCGCTATTGGTTATTGACCAGAGATGTGTCTCGGTCATGTCTACATACTTCTCGAACCCGTAGGGTCCGCACGCTTAACGTCCGATGACGATTTGTCTTATGAGTTATGTGATTTGATGACCGAAGTTTGTTCGGAGTCCTGGATGAGATCACGGACATGACGAGGAGTCTCGAAATGGCCAAGACGTAAAGATCGATATATTGGAAGGCTATATTCAGGACATCGGAAAGGTTCCGAGTGATTCGGGTATTTTTCGAAGTACCGACGAGTTACGAGAATTCACCGGGGGAAGTAGTGGGCCTTAATGGGCCATACGGGAAAAGGAGAGAAGGGCCTCAAGGGGTGGCCGTGCGCCCCCCATGGCAAGTCCGAATTGGACTAGGGACGGGGCGGCGCCCCCCTCTCTTTCCTTCTCCCTCTCCTACTCCTTCCCTCTCTCCCCTCTTGGAAAAGGAAGGGGACTCCAACTAGGATTGGGAATCCTAGTTGGACTCCCCCTATAGGCGCGCCCCTCCTAGGCCGGCCTCGTCCTCCTCCCTCCTTTATATACGTGGCCAGGGGGCACCCCATAGACACACATGTTGACATTGTTTAGTCGTGTGCGATGCCCCCCTGCACCGTTACACACCTCGGTCATATCATCGTAGTGCTTAGGCGAAGCCCTGCGTCGGTAACTTCATCATCACCGTCACCACGCAGTCATGCTGACGAAACTCTCCCTCGGCCTCAACTGGATCAAGAGTACGAGGGGTGTCCCCGAGCTGAACGTGTGATGAACGCGGAGATGTCGTACGTTCGGTGCTAAGATCGGTCGGATCATGAAGACGTACGAATACATCAACTGTGTTGTCATAACGCTTCCGCTTTCGATCTACGAGGGTACGTGGACACACTCTCCCCTCTCGTTGCTATGCATCACCATGATCTTGCGTCTGCGTAGGATTTTTTTTTTAAATTACTATGTTCCCCAACAATCCGGTCAAGGATTTCATGTCGAGGGCTAAGCCAGAAAGGTCGGAAACCCGACAGAGGATTTTCGTCGGCTGGAGAAGTATCTTGGCAATAGAACCAAGTCTAGTTCCAGTCCTTGGGGTGACTGGGTAGTGGAGCTGCAGGGAAAATGGTGTCTCTTCGCCTCTTGATAGAAATCCCACCGAAGTCAAGGCTAGGCCCGTCTATCATCTCGGTCTGGCGGTTCAGATAATAGTACTCTTTAAATAAATCAACATTGGGCTCCTCTTGAAGGTACACCTCACAGAGGACTTGAAAATTGCATATATTGGAAACAGAGTTGGGGCCAATATCTTGGGGGTGTAGCTTGAAGAAGTTCAGAACATCCCAAAAGAATTTAGACCCAGGTGGTGAATCCACAGAGGAGGTGATCTGAAAAGACGATAACTTCACCTTCTTTAGGTTGAGGGTTTGGTTTGGCCCCTGGAACTCGCCAGTGGATGACGTTTTTTGCTGGCAAAACGCCCATCTCGACATATTCAGTGAGAGATTGTTCGGTGACAATGGAAACAACCCAACCGCAAGAGGTGGTGGTCTTAGTCATTATTGGCCGTGGATGCTGAGAATAAAGAGTTGGTGGGTTAGTATTATGACTTTAAGCCGCCCAATGATTGCCGACTAATTATAAGGTGCAAAATCCATCATAATGATCAGTAAAAAATAAACTGACCAAATAAGCCGGCTATATACTGGCGGGTTACAAGTCCTAGTTATAAAGGACAATCATTGTGACGGGTCATGGAAAAGGGCATGAACTACATGGATAAGCCGGAAAGATGCGAGCGTGTTACCAGTTCATGTTTAAAATCAGATAAGTATTAGCAAAGTACAAGTTTCTGCCTGTAAGTCGGCGGAAGCTATTGACAACAAATCTTGATCATTTAAGCCGCCCGAAACATATGATGACGGATCAGTCGTATGCGGATCTAAGATTGTGGGAATTTTTTTTCTAAGTGTGATATAAACAGATATTGTGGCTTGCGGCCGTATTTGTGAATCTATGACATTATGAAAATGTGAAATAAAAGCTAAACGTAAAAGAAAGTGGCAGAATAACTAGCGACTCGGGCACTGGTTTACCTAAAGATGGGATCTATCCAGGATGTGAGCAAAGAGTTACAAAATATCGTCGCGTTATTCTTTCCTAGTTTTTGGACTGGACTAAGTGTTCTAAGTAGCAGATGGATGAACTGGGTTGAAAACTATGAAGAACTCCGACGAACCCTATGAACATGATCGATCTAATGTGAATCTGGATCAGGGAAAGAGTTTTACCTGCATGTTTGATTGAAAAGCGGAGGGGCGCCGCGATCTCTGGTCACAATCAGGGTGATGCAGCGGCCTGGTCGAAGTTGGTGATGAAGAACGGCAGGGGCGGAGCTTCAGTGGCGGCGGACAACACGAGAAGGAAGAAGGAGAAAGGAGAGCAGGGGTAAAAAGTGAAAGGAAGGGCCCCCATCCCTATTTATAAGAAACAGTGAAATGGCATGCGCGAAAATCGGGGAGGCAACATGATTATGTTAACAGTATGGGCGCCTCGATTCTCGGATGACTAATTAATACGAAAAGATCCATTGTGATGTCATGGGTTTTTCTATGTTTACTTTGCATGACATCATGGCGGGTTATAGGATTTGTGCAATATTAAACCTTTGAAAGGAAGAATCGCCAACTTGGAGCAGTGAAGATTGACATGAAGAAAGTTCAAATAAATCTGGGGCCTAATGTTGGGGATATAACCCTGAGGTATAACCCGCCCAGGAGGGGCCGTGTCACACCATTAACGACTCAATATGAAGAAGGCCCAGGTAGAATCAAGATGGGAAGTGGAGATTAGTGGCGGCTTACAAGGTGGCCGGTTGAAGGCCCAAGACCCGAAAAGTGTGAGCCTCCACGGGGGCGACTTGTCCCGCAAGGCAAGGCGACTTAGAAATCAGGTTGGTCACGTTGTGTGATCCGACTTGGACTCTTGTAAGCCTCAGGGTCTCACCTATGTATATAAAGGTGAGACCATGCGGTAGGTTAGGACGAAGAAACAACAGATCGATAACTAGGTCAAGCATGATCGCTCCCTTGTAAGCAAAACTCAAGCAATACAACTAGAAGCAGGACGTAGGCTTTTACCTCATTGCAAGGGGTCGAACCTGGGCAAACCTTTGTGTCCTTTGTCCCGTTCAACCCCTTTGAGCTAACCTACGTTGCGATGGCTCTATACCTAAGTCCTTTCACAAGGGCATCTACCATGACAAAACCACAACACCATGCAAAGTTTCGAATAGTAGGAGGCACTTAAGCAGAGATATCAGATTCCACATGGATCTTCAACCATCTGGTACTGAACTTGAAGCGGTAGCATTCGCTCTATTTGCTTCTTCAAAAGCAAAATCATATGCACTTCTAACAGAAAAAATTCCAAGCCTACCAGGGCCCCCTAATGTATACTCTTCATGCATGTATGCACATTTTAAGTATATATAAACTCAGTATTTATTCCTAAGTAATTTATAAACTATATCTCTCGTCGTTTGTAACAAATACACTTATAAGATATTTGTTGTCGCTCCCTCTCCCTTACCGACAGCGTAACGAACCTCCCCCCGAATCAGCGCCTAGAACATGCAGCCCTTTGACTGTCGGTGAACGACGCGTGGCCCGTGGATGGAGAGGTATCTTCGCCTCGAGCCAGCAATCTCGGCCTTCCCTCCCGATGGCCTCAGGTGCGGCTCCTCCGAGATCCTCCCCCGCCCTTCCTTCCTCGACACGACTGCCCCCGATAAGAGCCATCGACACGACGCTGGACAAAAGAGGGTCACTGGCGGGATGCTGGCTGCTGGGGTTGGCCGATGTTGCGGGGATAGTTGGGTAGCGCCTCTCGTGGCGCTGGCGGAGGAAGGGGGCAAGGTGGGAAAGAAGCCATGTTTCTTTATTAGCATATATGAGAAAGTGATAACTGACATGCGGACCCCACGTGTAAGTAAACGGTCAAACAAACAGTTCGCTTAGGCGCGGGATCGACTTGTCATAATCCGGTTTAAAATGTTCGCAACGAACGGTTTGGGTTTTTCGAAACAGTCGACCACACTTTTGGTAGGCATGAGCGACAAACTAATTTCTGATAGTTTTTACCATAGTATGCTCCCTTATCGATAGCATCGATAGCATTCCCCCTTATCGCACACCCCAAATCATTCTCTCGGCCTCGAGTTTTTCTCGCCACGCCAAAATGGATTCTGACTTCAAGGTCATCCCTCTAATTAGTATGCCATTTGGCATATTCATTTATCAAATGTTTTTACCATAGTATGTTGGTGGATATGATTCCACCAACATGCAAGATTTGGATTCTCAAAATTTGAGCCTGATTCCCCATCATTCTTCCTGAGCATGTCCTAGGGTTTGAATCAATTCCGCCCACCCCCTAAAGGAGTTTGATTTTCCTCCATCTACAAAAAAACCCTCACATTCATGTAAAAAAACAAAACTTTTCTCACCTCAATATCTGAAAAACCTCACCTTCATCTCCAAAATAAAAAAAACACGAAATATTAGCCACCTCACGCAACCACCTCAGATCCAAAAAAACCCTAGGATTCCACTGCCTCCCGCCGGTGCTGCCGCCGGTCTGTCTCGTCACCGATGGCCTTAGGGCCATGGGGCCGCAATGGATCTCGACACTTGCCGGCGGGAGGGTTCCATTTTTAGATGTTTCTTTGAGTTTTTGTTAGGGTTTGTGTCCTGCTCAGGAAGACGAGACGGCGGCAGCTCCCTGAAGGTGAAATAAAGTTCTTCCCACCTAGCCCCCGTTCTGATGATGCGTCTAGCATCGTTGGTGGGCTTGTGGACGTGTGTCTCCGGCGGATCCTTCTTTAGTGGATTTGCTCGGATCTGTTCGTCGTTCGTCTAAGTTCGTGTGTCTTTAGGTATACGCTAGTCTTCATCGACGGTGGTTGTTGTTTTGGTGCGTTGGTCCTGTGTGCCCTTAGCACGACGACTTCCGAACTGTCTACTATAACAAGTTTTGTCTGGCTCCGGCGATGGAGGGGCAATGACGAAGGCGCACATTCGGCTTGGTTCAATACTTGTAGTCATCGCTAGATGGTCTACGGATTTGGATGTAATTTTTTTATTATTTCTGATGTTTGTTGTACTACCATGATTGAACATAAATAGATCGGAAGTTTTCCAAAGAAAACTTTGGCAAAAAAAGAACTCACCTCCATCTAAAAAGCATTTTCTGACCTTATCCAACAAGCGGCAACCACATGGCATAGCTCCCCCCCCCCCCCCCCCCCAAAAAAACCCCAAACCCCCACCCCTTTAATAATAGCTTTAATACATGCGCTGTTGGGAATCTTACAATTTGGTTTCATTCGAATTTGCAATCGACATTCACACATATGACCGAGAGATTGTACAAAAGGCCATGCCAAAATAAAAGGGTTTGACCTTCACCTGAGTGCCGTCGTGTGAATGAAGTTGAAGACGGACACCTCTGGATAGGGTGCATCAAGATTCACAGTGTCTTTGAGGAACACAAAATTCAGATAATATTAGATGAAACCGTATCGTGCTTGGCTCGTTGAATAAAGTACTCCCTCCGTAAAGAAATATAAAAGCGTTTAGATCAAAGTTGAACAGTATGCGTGTCTAACTAATAAACGCAAAGAGCCAAGGATGGTGATTCAGTTACATGAACATCACCCATATATGTACGGTCCTTGCTCGGTCTCCCGGTAGAGGGTCGCGGTTTTAGGCTTTAATCCTTGAACTAGAACCGGCCCAGAAATCAATCAAGACTTCAAATGTGCCGTGGGTCGTACATTTGACCTTTTCCTCAACCAGTTGTTCATAGCTCAAAGGGGTTAGTTAAGCCGGAGGGGTTTGGCAGTACGGAAACTCCCAAAACAACTGGCCAACAAAGTCAACGAGACAAGCTGCAATCAGGGGGTGTTTGGTTCAGGAATTTTTTAGTCCCAGAGACTAGAAAAAGTCCCTAGGAACCAAACGGAAGGGACTTTTCTACAGTACTAGAAAAAGTTCTAGGACTTCTTAACCAAACACCATCTAAGTCGAGTGCGACGAGCGAAGAAACAGTTGTTGGCAACACCAACGGCAACGCTGTGTCGCCTGATTTTGTAGTGGGGGTCAACATGCGCGACTTTCATTTCAGTACTGCGCGCGGCGTTGATCAGTCCAAGAAAATGACACTTTGGATATACAAATAGTGCGAGCCCTACTACTATTCCGTTGCTTGTGAACTCGGAGGATTCAATTGAATAAGCTTGACGATCGGTAACACTATTTAGTTAGGACCAGAGGAAGCGGAAGACATTTCCATTGCCCGGGATACTAACCGTACACACTGTGACGTACCGGTGAGCCGGTGATGATGGCGGGTATATCACCATGGTGTAAAGAACGAGCTATTAAACCCATTAGGAGGCGCTAGAATGGTGGCTAACCAGCTACGATATGTGACGCATGTTGATTGGTCACGGTGAGAAAGTTTTTTAAAGGTGGGGAAATTTTTTTCGAGAGAATTTTTTTCGGATTTTTCTTTTTCCTTTTATGATTGTTGCGATGTCCACGTGACGCGAGAATATTTAAAAAAAATTGAGATGAGGATGAGATGAGCATAGCTTCCTCTCAAGCAGCCCGGAATGGCGGGCCCCAACCACTAGTTCTATTCGAACGTAGGGATCACACAATTGTTAATTTCCCTCGTGTCTAAGCCCAGAATAACGTAGACGTTTAAATTCCCGGTGACTTGGCTTGCACTCCAATCACTCGATCAGTGCAGCTAGCGGTGAAGGGTAGATTCATGGGTGCGTGCGTCCTCTTCATCGGCTTCTGGATGGTCTAGGTTTGGTTGGCTTGCTTAATCATCTCTACTGCTTCTGGGTAACAAGAGCAAGTAATCTAGTAAGTACGTTGAGCATGCATGCAGCAGAAGCTGGGGATTCCATTTTCACCTGCTGAGTTGGGAGGTTACGGTTGCTTCTCCCATTGGCAAGTGGCATGGTAAGTACAACCAACCAGCACGTACGACCTTGACAATCTTATCATCAGCAACATAAAACCCGTGGATGATATTCTATTGGCTTGCAGCGATAAAGATATGCTCCATGAGACCAAGAGGTTTCTGTCTTCGAATTTTGCGAAGGATCTCGGTGAAGCCTCGCATACCCTTGGCATTGAGATTCATCGAGATAGGTCCAAAGGAATATTAGGACTATGGTAGAAGGCATACTTTGAGAGAGTACTGAAGAAATACAATATGCATAAGTGTTCTTCCTCACATGCCCCCATAGTCAAGGGTAATAAGTTTGGGACATTCCAATGTCCAAGGAACCGAAATGAAACTGATCAGATGAAGTCGGTTCCTTATGCTTCAGCTGTCGGAAGCATCATGTACGCTTAAGTATGTACACGCCCTGACTTAGCTTTAATTCGTAACCGGGATGCTTGACAAATTTCAATCTAATCCAGGACTGGACCACTGGAAGGCCGCAAAAAAAGTCCACGTTATATGCAACGTGCTAAGAATTTCATGCTTACGTATGGAAAGTCCGATAACATAAAAGTTATTGGTTACTCAGAATCTGATCTTGTCGGGTGTATGGGTAGTATGAAATTCACATCAGGTTATATATTCACACTTGCTGGAGGAGCCATATCAGGGAAAAGCTCCAAGCAAACGATAGTTGCCTCATATACGATGCAGGCATAATTTATAGCATGTTTTGAGGCCATTGAGCAGGTTGTATGGCTAAAGAATTTCCTTTGATAGGCCTACAAACCATGCTCCATTTTGCCGGTCCCTATTTTTTCTTTCCACTATCTCATTGCCAAAAGAATCTGGATCTGAAATAATCCAGCCTTTGCAAGACTCCTCTTAGGAGTAGGAAAAAGAAAGCATATAGAGAACCATGTTTGTACTATAGGGCCTTTCTAATAAACTAGAACAAAGCTATCCTTGCGCGCATAGAATGGTTTTCACTTTTAGTGTAATTTCTTATTAATCTTGGTATATACTGAAATTATTGACTTTCGGTCTAAATATTTCAGCAACTGGTGTTACCCACATGTTCAAATAATTGTTTTTTGAAATTTTAAAGTATCTGGTTGAATTCAGTAAAAATGAATTGAAAATTTCGGTCCTTTGGCTGAAATGAAAAAGGAATGACTGAATTTCAGTGATTTTGACAAACGCTGCAATATTTATGAAACTGAAATTTAAAACCATGACATGTAATACGAAATTTCAGTTAACCGTTGGCATATATGACAATAATCGCACTTTAAGTAATATGTTCGTTCCTCGTATGTATTCTCCAAGGTCAATATAAAATCTGGAGAACATGCACCGTTTTTCTGCCATAGTGTGTTTGTTGAATCCACTCGTGCTGAGCAGACATGCATGGCATATTGCATGAGACTATGAGAGAGACGTCTACCCCATGTGCATACATGTAACTTGGAATCAAATGGAAATACAACTGCGGCTGCTCGTAGTGTCTGTTGGAGCCGCCGGCATGTATATATATATACACATTTTTATATATGTACGTACTTACGCAGCTACTGGACCTTGAACGAACACAAAATTTATACTTGCATTGACATATAGAGTAACCAACTTGGAGAAACACAATCATCACGGATGCTAGAATGACAGCCGGACATCCGATGGTTTTTTGTCCTTCTTGGGGTCAGAGGGATCTCTCGCTGCATTGCATGATGTATTGTGACGTAGATGTATATTTAAGACAACCAACTATAACCAACATGAGTGTGGTTCTTAAGTTATGACATTCTAGCCGATGCAAAAAATATTCTTGCGGAGATCTAGGCCGACGTTGATCTTGTGGAGATAGAAGTTGTGCATTCGATCTCTGGGGAGAAGTTTCTTCTCCGTTTTGACATGGTGATGATTATATTGAAGGAGAGAATATAGAGGGTATATATTGGAGAATAACAATGCTATGAGTTCTGCAGAGGCATATGGCATGTTGTGAACTTGATGAAAAAATAGACATGGTCTCATATTAAAAAGATACGCTGGTCGACGAACCAAGCTAGGCGCGCTGTCGCCACAGTAGATCTATTCAAGGTCGCTGGAGAGGGAAAAGAAACACTCAAGCCGAAGGAGACGTCTACGGTCCCCACGTACATGCATGCATGGACCCACGAATCCAATGCAAATAAAACTGCGGCTAGGTTTTCTCTGTCTCCCGCCGGCTCTGCCTCGTCTCCGGTGGTCTTAGGGCCATGGCGGCGTGGTGGATCCCGGCCCTTGACGGCGGGAGGGCTCCGTCTTTAGATGTTTCTTCAAATTTTGTTAGGGTTTGTGTCCTGCTCAGGAAGACGAGACGGTGGCAGCTTTCTGAAGATGGAATAAGGTTCTCTCCATCTAATCCCTGTTTCGGTGGTGCGTCTAGCATCGTCGGTGGGCGTGTGGAGGTGTGTCTCCGGTGGATCTGTCATTGGTAGATTTGCTCGGACCTTGTCGTAGTTCATCTACGTTTATGCGTCTTCAGGTTGGATCCTTCTGATCTATGCTACTCTTCAACGGCGGTGGTTGCTGTTCTGATGCGCTCGTCCTATGGGGTCTTAGCACGACGACTTCCTGACTGTCTACTACAATAAGGTTTGCCAGGCTCTAGTGAGGGAGGGGTGATGACGGCGACGCGTCTTCGACTCGCTTCAGTGCTTGTAGTCGTCGCTAGGTGGTCTACAGATCTAGATGTAATTTTTATTATTTTTAATGTTTGTTGTACTACCATAATTAAAGATGAATAGATTGGATGTTTTTTGCACAAAAAAAAACCGTGACAGCTACGTAGCTTGTAGCCGCCGACATGTATATATCTGTGTACGTGTGTGCATGGACAACTCCGTAACCACTGGATCTTGAACAACAAAACTTTTATACTATGTAAGACATGAAACCAAGCTGGAGGAAAACAATCATCACGGCTGCTAGAATGACAGCCGGACATGCATCGATGGTTTTTTATGTTTCTCGGGGTCAAAGGAATCCCACGGTGCGAACAAAGTCAGCGAGACAATCTGCAATAAGTCGAGTGCGACGAGCGAAGAAACAATTGTTGACAACACCAACGGCAACGCTGTATCGCCTGATTTTGTAGTGGGGGTCGACATGCGCGACTTTCGTTTTAGTTGTATCGCCTGTCTACTATTCCGTTGCTTGTGAACTCGGAGGATTCAGTTCAACAAGCTTGACGATCGGTAACACTATTTAGTTAGAACCAGAGGAAGCGGAAGACATGTCCATGTCGATCTGGGTTACTGGAACAGCGTGACCGTACGTACTGTGACGTACCGGTGATTCTAAAGAAGGGGCTATTCCATTCGATCGTAGGGATCACACGATTGTTAATTCCTCTCGTGTCTAAGCCCGGGATAACGTAGACGTTAAATTCCTGGCGACTTGGCTTGCACTCCAATCACTCGATCAGTGCGGCTAGCTGTGCAGGAGATTCATGGGCGCGTGCGTCCTCTTCATCGGCTTCTGGATGGTCTAGGTTTGGTTGGGTTGCTTAATCACCTCAGCTGTTTCATATAGCTTCTGGGGAACAAGTAATCTAGTATGCTTGCTCTTGCAATTGCATGCAGAAGCAGCTGGGGATTCCGTTTTCACCTGCAGAGTTGGGAGGTCACGGTTGCTTCTCCCATTGGCAAGTGGCATGGTAAGTACAACCAACCAGCACGTACGTCCTTGACAAGCTTATCATCAGCAACATAAAACCCAGGGGATAACCAGATGCTGGCTCGCTTTAGGCATATGTCATCATGTCAAAAGCGAGCACGCGCGTTGACAGACAGGACAGCAGACGGCATATGCACCATCTCACCGAGCACGACATGAAAGGCACGGACGACTTTGCTGCCCAAACCGTAAGATGAACCCAAGAGGAAAGCAAGGGCGCCCGACAGACACGATGGATCAGTGACATAAGCGAAACGGACGCAGCGTAGAAACTGGAGGCAGGGGGCTCGCGGAGGAAGATCGTGGCTCGCTCGCTAGCTTTCACGCTAGCACGACACCGGTCGGCGGTGGATCTCGACGTCGATGGTCTCTTTATTCGCGCGTTATCTGCTAGCTAGGGCAGTGAAAATACCTCAAATGGGATCGTGGCAAAGGGGCACCAGTTCACACGCAACGACATTTGTTTGAACTTTGAAGGGGGGCGTCACTGCCTCGCCGGATCACCATCGCCAAGTTGCCATTTCCAAATGGCAGGTCAGGAACGGTCGCTTTCGCCGAAGAAGAGGAGGTTTCATAAGTACATGGCTCGTACAGTCTTCTTAAGAAAAGTACATGATTTGTAGCATATCTGATCTGACACCGACGGCTCACATATTCAGATGTCCACCCAATACTTCTCTACTTCGAAGGGCAGGGAGCATACCAAAGTCAGAATCAAATGAGTGCCTGCATTTATTTAATACTCCCTCCGTCCCAAATTACTCGTCGCAGAAATGGATGTACCTAGAACTAAAATACATTTAGATACATACATACCTGCGACAAGTAATTCGGAATGGAGGGAGTATAAGAGAATAGTAAGGCTGCGCTTTGCATCACTTTGGATGTTGGTGATTCCTTTTATTTTCCACTAGATTTTGCTATTTTTACTGTTTGTTTGATATGTTTTTATGGCTAATTTTCTGCAACGGGTAACAAAATAAGCACAATCTCTCAAAGAAAAGAAAGGCACACAACACAATTCGGCAACCGCAAACTAAGCCGGCATCAGAATAATGCACAGAGATCCGGTGTCGTTTTCGTTTTATTTATTTTCGAGAAACCGAATGTCGTTTTCGTTTGTCTAGGGAACGAACTGTGGCATGAAGAGGCCCATATAGTTTTTTCCGGCTTGAAGAGGTCCATGTGATTCAAAACAGAGGCCCACATTATATTTTTGGGCTTGAAGAGGCCCATATGATTCAAAAAATATATGATACGGACACTCTCTTTGTCCGAAAACAGATGATGTTTTACATTCGACATGATTTTCGATGATCAACCCTGATCATATATTAATCATTGTATGAATAGGCAAGCATAAATTATATAGCATCATGTGCATTATGAAACTGTTTTTTCATGGATTTTTTTGATGGTATAAGTTTTAACCAACAAATTCTAAACAATCAATCATAAATTAGTGGTCAAAGATAGATAAGCTTGTCTGAACACATTATAGAAAGCCATGTGTTTTAAAATAGAGATGGTACTTGGCTAACAAAAGTTGATCATGAATCTACGTGGAGCATGAATCTACGGCTGGAATTGGGGAATAAGAAATGACGCTTGATACCACGAGGATTTTTCTATTTCACTATGGGCATGCTTGGTGAGAGATCAAAAATGTCTACTAGAAGGGTGTTGGAGGATTACAAATTTTAACTTGTGTAACAGAAATTGTGTTGCCTCCTGCGCTCCGTGGAGCTTGCTTTTTTTAAACTAATTTTAGGTCTAAAAAATTCTGAAAAAACACACATATTCCTACAAATGTATATTACTTGCCTGTAAAGTTTCACGGCCAAATACATTTTTTTGCGAGCTACAAAAGAAAACATGTATTTCTAGCACATGTACTATTCACTATACAAGGACATGGACTTGGTTTTATTGTACAGCTTACATCAAAACGTATTTCATAATGAAATTTTACACACATGTAGTACATCTCTAAGTAACTTGTGTATTTATTTTTCAGATTTTGTTTGGAACTTAAAAGGTAAACTTTTGAATTTTTGAAATTTTTGGGCCCCATGGAGCCCGAGAGCCAAAAATCCTCTCTGTACAAGTACTTACTTTTAGGTCTTACATATTTGTAGGTTCTCTAAAATGCAACTAAGTGAATTAAACCTACATGGAAGTTAAATCTAGCAAGCAACATAACACAAGCCAAAGAAGCTAGAATTAAACAAAACACGGAGTATCAAAAATGCTGAAAGATCAAAAATGACTACTAGAACATTTAAAAAAAATGACTACTGAAAGGGTTAAACGGTTACAACTTTTAACTTACTAGTTTTTTCGATAAAGGGTGAATTTTATTAACTCAAAATGGAGTATTAAGAGAATACAAACATAATGAGCACACACCCGGCCTCTGCATAGTTAGGATGCACAGAACCAACACAAAAACACACACATAAAAACACGCTGACAAATAGCAAAGTCATGTAAGACCAAAGCTAAGCATATGAAAAAAATAAAAATAAAAACCCAAAGCAAACATATCCATGGTCGACAAACTACCAATGACCATATCCGCACCAATGGGAATGACACCATTGCAATATGATTACCACCTAGGTCAAGCAGTAGATGAATGGATGACAATTCAAGTTAACAGTAACAAACAAATGTTTGACGAGAAACCGCAATTGTTATCTATCTTGATTTTAAATACAATCGATATCATCAGATGAATAGAAAACAAACAAATATCAAGCATGCAGGTAAATGTGGAAGTTCAATGCATATCACTCAAGTAACGATTCAATGGTAAGATACCCATGGGTGCCCATAACCAACAAGATCCAACAGAAAGCACAGGAATAACATGTTCAACGCTTGGAGCTTAATAAGTTTGAAACTGGATAATGCATAGACTTGTTGCTTAATATAGCCCTGATGATTACATGGTAGAAACGGATGGTCACACTAACAGTCCTTGGAGATTCATGAACAAACCAACTTCATTTCAGGACCTCACACTTTGCACCTCCTAAGCACTGACATAAGAAACAGCATACCACCATCTTGAAAAGTACAAAGGAACAAGGGTTTCGAGGCAGAGTGGGTTCAATTAACTCAACTTGTCTCCGTCTTCTCCAGGGCTGAAAATGAACTACTGTCAGTTCCAAAAGAAATAACAAAGAAAGCAGCAGAATATAGCTTACAAAGTTATATAACAGCATCAACTTACTGTTGTAGTTGAGCAACTTCTCGATGAGGTCAACATGGGTCATGAGCATACGGCGGCAGCAGTAGCGAACCAAGCCCAAGGCATCCAGAGCATCCCTAACAACATACAACAGCAGAAAGATAGATAAAATCAGATTTCAATATGATAGTTGTAAACATTATATACAATATTAACAATAAAATTATCTAATAAACCATAACAGATGTCCCTTCTAATAATTCTAATCTCTAGAAAAGTAAAAAATAGGTAGGGTAAAGATGCTCTTCTAGTTTTCAGGAACTGTATTGACAAATAAGTAGTGATTTTCTAGTCTTAAGCATGGGGAACAAAAACATAGACATATATGTCGAGGTGGAACACCATTGAGCAAAGATTCCAACATTTCAGAAACCAAGAATCTCAGCCACACTCAACGGTAGACTCCGATATGTATGTAATATAATTTACAATTTTACACCGTGAACATTTGTCTTGTCATTATAGTGTTCATTAACAAGAAACACCATACTATTACACAATAACATCGGTATGCAGAGTAGGGGTGGGGAGTACATATGGCTAATCTGATGACATTTTTTACTATACTCTATGTACCTCGCTGCGTCCGACAATAAGAAAATATAATGCATGCAATAAAAATTACAGTTCATCATGAGCTTCTGTTTTTTTGTCTTTCTAGTGTCCATTTAAGATACACAATATTATTCCAACATAACATTACGACACAGCACGCAGAGTATGGAGAGTACACATGGCTAAAAAGGTGAAATATTGTTTTGCAAAGACTACAAAGATTAGTATACTACCATACTCTAAAGTACCTAGTTACGTTCGACACAAAGAAAATATGATAAAATTTTAACAAAGGGAAAAACACGTAATAGGATGCAAACATAGCAACTATCATCCAGACCTAGCCATTTGGTTTAACACTGGCATAATTCTAATTCCTCCACACATCCCAGTCAAAGTGCCAGTTCAGTGAAAGGGCATGTAGAGGGCTTATGAAATATCTAAAACAGGGAAGCACCACACTAGTAAGGGCCCCCAAATGCATCAAAAGATGCATGACATGCCCACTAGTTTTCAGTGTTCATTTATTATGGATCACGTATGCTATGGTGTTCAGTGGTGCACCATGTACGTCACAAGATATACAGCATACTAGTCTATCACACTTGTGTGCATAACTTCCTCACATATAAGTGAAACATGTTCCCTTCTAGCTAAACATGAAAAGAAGCCGACATTGCAAATGCAGGCTCCCTCAAGGCCTCATCCACCAAATCAGGATCAAAGGCAGAGCCAGTACAATATGCACTCAATCAAACCGGAGCACAGGAACCAGGATGCATAAATGTTTACCCCTCAGTGTAATCAGCCTGGAGAAGATCGAGGTAGTGGTCCCACTTGTTCCCGATCACCTGTCCAAGCATAAAAACTAATCTTGTGAGTTGATCTCTTTCTTCAGGTAAAGGCCAGGAGTTCTCCCAATGCATTATATGAATATGTAGACAAGAAAAAACATGCAGAGTTATTCACAGAAGTTTAAATGGAGTACTTTTCAGTAAGCTTAACCCTAGAAAAATTGATGTGTCACACAACAACTACACCCTAGAGTTAAATCTTGGGTACAAACAGGTAGGGACCATATACGATAAAACATCACTTGGTTATTTGAGAGGATCGATGAGAAAAATCTTAGTGTACCACCACATAAACCTAGCAGAAGAGTGCGGATACCCCCTAAGAGGCAATGTACCCTAAGACGCAGCGTGCGTCCTTAAAGGGTGGCCGACGGGAGCATGGATGGAGGGGCGGTGATGGGGTTTACCTTGCCGCAGGTGAAGCACCGAACCGGGATGATCATCTTCTATCCTCCGCCTCCGCCTTTGCCGCTGCCGCTGGAGAAGAAGGAAAGGGGAACAAGGGTTTTCGGGACGAAGGCGAGGGTCAGTGTGAGAGAGGACATGAAAAATGAATGGAGAGGGATGGGGCTCACCTTGAGCTTCTGAAGTGGCGACGGCGGGGGAGAAGAGCAGCGTCGCCGGCGGCAGGGGCAGGTTGGGGCGGCGAGGGAGAAGGACGGACTCGCAGTGTCGGGGAAGGGCGGCTCGATGACCAGACGGTAGTCGGGGTGGTGACGGGATCGCCGGACGAAGTTCACCAGCGACGAGAGATGGCGGCGTCGGGACGGCCTCGTCGCTGGCGGCTAGGGTTGACGAGCGACGAGTGGCCGAGGACAGAGGATAATGGGGATCGGGATTATTTCGAGCTTGTCCATCGAACAGGTAAGGCCACTTCGCAGTGGCATCTAATCGTAAATAAGGCCAACTCCAGGAATGATTTTTAAATTATTTTTTTGCAGGCAGGAATCCCGATTCTTCTTCTTTGTTTTTGCACGCCAAATGTGTATATACAGAAAATGCCAAATGTGCTCAAACTGTAGGTCTTGATTCCTTTTCAAAAATTTAAAAAGAAGGTATTTTAGCTGTGCTTTGAAAAGGACTACTCTCTGTAAACATGCTGACATGTTTTTTCAAACTGCTCCCTGTAAACATTTTTTTTCCAACCGGGCTCACAACCGCTTTCCATTAATTTTGCAATCAACGGAAATACATCAGTCTGGACTCATCCCTGTAAACATGCTGACATGTTTTGAAAACTGCTCTCCGTAAACATGCTGACATGTTTGAAAAGGAGTACTATCGGTAAACATATTTTCTCAAAATCTTTTCAAAACTGTAGGAACAATTATGACATGTTTTTCAAACCGCTCTTTGTAAACATGCTGACGTGTTTAGTGACATCACAAAGAGAGTGCTCCCGTTGTTTCTTCAAGAGGAAGATGGTCCCTTGTTTGATCACCATCAACAACCATAGAGGAAAACTTGATTTTTCATTGTACTCCTGACATCCAAACATTTACTGAAAATAGTGGCTAGGATGAAGATGAAACAGTGGCTAGGCAGTGTATAATGTTCTTTGACTGTCTACAAGATTCAGAGTGAAAGGGAGTATTTTTTGGGCCATCTATATATGCTCTGAATTATTTTTAGGCCATCTATATATGCCATCTAGGAGTATGTAAATAGGCCATCTATATAAGATGCAGAGTGTCTATGCCTATTACTCCCTCCGTCCCATAATCTTAGAGCGTTTTTGACACTATAGAGTGTTTTGAGTAGTGTCAAAAACGCTCTAATATTATGGGACGGAGGGAGTATTTTGAGTAGTGCACTATCATCATAATGCAAAGAACATAGTCTCTCCCTACTATTCCAATTAATCCAAATTATTGGAAGGTAGCAATGGCGAACTTGAGCGAGAGAAGGAGTGCGTTGTTGGGGAACGCAGTAATTTCAAAAAAAATCCTACGATCACGCAAGATCTATCTAGGAGATGTATACCAACGAGAGGGGAGAGTATGTCCACGTACCCTCGTAGACCGAAAGCAGAAGCGTTTAGTAACGCGGTTGATGTAATCGAATTTCTTCGCGATCCAACCGATCAAGCACCGAACGTACGGCATCTCCACATTCAGCTCGGTGACGCCCCTCGTACGCTTGATCCAGTTGAGGCCGATGGTGAGTTCCGTCAGCACGACGGCGTGGCGACGGTGATGATAATGCTACCGCCGCAGGGCTCCGCCTAAGCTCCGCAACGATATGATCGAGGTGTGTAACTATGGAGGGGGGCACCGCACACGGCTAAAAGAATAACTTGTGTGTTCTAGGGTGCCTCCTGCCCCCCATATATAAAGGAGGGAGGAGGAGGAGGCCGGCCCTAGAGGGGGCGCGCCAAGGGGGGGAATACTACTTGGACTCCCGATCCAAGTAGGATTCCCCCCCCCCCTTCCTATTCCAACTAGGAGAAGTGGGAAGGGGGGAAGAGGGGAGAAGGAAGGGGGGCGCCGCCCCCTCCTAGTCCAATTCGGACCAGCCCATGGGGGGGGCACCCCTTGAGGCCCTTCTCTCTTTCCCGTATGGCCCATTAAGGCCCAATACTTCCCCCGGCGAATTCCCTTAACTCTCCGGTACTCCAAAAAATATCCGAATCACTCGGAACCTTTCCGATGTCCGAATATAGCCTTCCAATATATCAATCTTTATGTCTCAACCATTTCGAGACTCCTCGTCACGTCCATGATCTCATCCGGGACTCCGAACAAACTTCGGTCATCAAAATCACATAACTCATAATACAGATCGTCATCAAATGTTAAGCGTGCGGACCCTACGGGTTCGAGAACTATGTAGACATGACCGATACACATCTCAGGTCAATAACCAATAGCGGAACCTGGATGCTCAAACCGCATAACAACATACGTTGTTCCCTTTGTCATCAGTGTGTTACTTGCCCGAGATTTGATCGCCGGTATCATCATACCTAGTTCAATCTCGTTACCGGCAAGTCTCTTTACTCGTTATGTAATGCATCATCCCGTAACTAACTCATTAGTCACATTGCTTGCAAGGCTTATAATGACGAGCATTACCGAGAGGGCCCAGAGATACCTCTCCAATACACGGAGTGACAAATCCTAATCTTTATCTATGCTAACCCAACAAACACCTTCAGAGACACCTGTAGAGAACCTTTATAATCACTCATTTACGTTGTGACGTTTGGTAGCACACAAAGTGTTCTTCCGATATTTGGGAGTTGCATAATCTCATAGTCTGAGGATCATGTATAAGTCATGAAGAAAACAGTAGCAATGAAACTGTTGCGATCATAATGCTAAGCTAACGGATGGGTCATGTCTATCACATCATTCTCCTAATGATGTGATCCCGTTCATCAAATGACAACTCATGTCTATGGTTAGGAAACATAACCATCTTTGATAAACGAGCTAGTGAAGTAGAGGCATACTAGGGACAATATGTTTTGTCTATGTATTCACACATGTACTAAGTATCCGGTTAATACAATTCTAGCATGAATAATAAATAGTTATCATGAAATAAGGAAATAAATAATAACTTCATGATTGGCTCTAGGGCATATTTCCTTCAGTCTCCCACTTGCACTAGAGTCAATAATTTAGTTCACATCACCATGTGATTTAGCACCAATATTCACATATGTATGTGATTAACACTCATAGTTCACATCGTCATGTGACCAACACCCAAAGGGTTTACTAGAGTCAATAATCTAGTTCACATTGCTATGTGATTAAACACCCAAAGAGTACTAAGGTGTGATCATGTTTTGCTCGTGAGAGAAGTTTAGTCAATGGGTCTGACACATTCAGAGTCGTATGCGTTTTGCAAATATTCTTTGTCTACAATGCTCTGCATGGAGCTACTCTAGCTAATTGCTACCACTTTCAATATGTATCCAAATTGAGACTTAAGAGTCATATGGATCTGTGAAAAAACTTGCATCGATGTAATTCTTTACGACGAACACTTTATCACCCCCATTACCGAGAAACATTTCCTTAGTGCTCACTAAGGATAATTTTGACCGCTGTCCATTGACCTACTCCTAGATCACTATTGTACCCCTTTGCCAAAAACATGGCAAGGTACACACACTAGTAGAAAAGAGGGCTTTGATCCACCCCGGGTTAGCCCATTAGTCCCGGTTCAGTCTAGAACCGGGACTAATGGGGGCATTAGTCCCGGTTCGTGCGCCCAGGGGCCACGTGGGCCATTTGTCCCGGTTCGTCTGGACCTTTTAGTCCCGGTTGGTGCCACGAACCGGGACTAAAGGGTGCGATGCCCATTAGTCCCGGTTCGTGGCACCAACTGGGACTAAAGGGTTAGACCTTTAGTCCCGGTTCGTGGCACCAACCGGTACTAATGGGGTTTGAGGCATTAGTACCGGTTCATGGCACGAACCGGTACTAAAGGTCCCATTTTCAAACTCCACCCCCCCCCCTCGTGGATCGCCTTTTCAGTTTTTAAAAAAATAAAAGAAAATGATGAAAATGTCAAAAAAATAAAAGAAAATAAGTTTCCCATGTGATATGTGGTCTAGTTGTTGGGAAAATTTACAAATATGAATTTCGACTTTATTTGCAAAATCTCTCTAGAATTTAGTAAAATGGGCATAACTTTTGCATACTGACTCGGATGAAAAAGTTTTTATATGAAAAATCATCTACTCAAAAAGTTATGGGGCTTTTAAGATCTAGAGTGGAAAAAATCGAAAAAATTTCAAACTGTGGTCAAACAATGGTCAAACTAATTATTCTAGAATATTAGTGTTACTAAATAATTATTTCAGTTATTTTGAATTTTGGTCAAATCTGGTCAAACTGTGGTCAAACTATGGTCAAACAATGGTCAAACAATGGTCAAACTAATTATTCAAGAAATATTAGTGTTACTAAATAATTATTGTTTTTTAAAACAATTGTTTCAAACTCAAACAGTGAAATGTGTCACTTCATGCTCACGCAAAATTCCTGAGGGTTAATAGGATTGACATCTTACTATTGTCAGCAAAACAACAAGTGCAGACTTGGAAACGAGGGAGAATAGAACCCGAAAGTTAAGCGTGCTCAGGCTGGGGGAGTGGGAGGATGGGTGAACGTTCGGGAAGTTAGATGATTAGGAATGATGAGGGGTGATTAGAGATTAGAGGATAAATTGAGAGTGATGAGGGGTGGTGATTAGAGATTAGAGGTTAAAATAAAAAAATTCAAAAAAAATAAAAAAAATCATAAAATTTCCTTTAGTCCCGGTTGGTGTGACCAACCGGGACTAAAGGTGGAGCTCCACGCGGCCGCGACCTTTAGTCCCGGTTCCAGTTTGAACCGGGACTAAAGGGGGGAGGCATTAGTAACGACCCTTTAGTCCCGGTTCAAGAACCGGGACTAAAGGCCCTTACGAACCGGGACTAATGCCCCCTTTTCTACTAGTGACAATAGGTCTGGTACACAGCATGACATACTTGATAGAACCTATGACTGAGGCATAGGGAATGACTTTCATTCTCTTTCTATATTCTGCCGTGGTCGAGTTTTGAGTCTTACTCAACTTTACACCTTGTTATACAGACAAGAACTCCTTCTTTGACTGATCTATTTTGAACCCTTTCAAAAACTTGTCAAGGTGTGTATTCATTGAAAAACTTATCAAGCGTCTTGATCTGTCTCTATAGATATTGATGCCCAACATATAAGCAGCTTCACTGAGATCTTTCATTGAAAAACTCTTATTCAAGTATCCCTTTATGCTATCCAGAAATTCTATATCATTTCTAATCAACAATATGTCATCCACATATAATATTAGAAATGCTACAGAGCTCACACTCACTTTCTTGTAAATATAGGCTTCACTGCAAGTCTGTATAAAACGATATGCTTTGATCAACTCATCAAGGCGTATATTCCAACTCCGAGATGCTTGCACCAGTCCATAGATGGATCGCTGGAGTTTGCACACCCTGTTAGTACCTTTAGGATTGATAAAACCTTCTAGTTACATCATATACAATTCTTCTTTAAGAAATATCCATTTAAGGAATGTAGTTTTGACATCCATTTGCCAGATTTCATAAAATATGGCAACTGCTATAATATGATTCGGACGGATTTAAGCATCACTACAGTTGAGAAAATCTCATTGTAATCAACACCTTGAACTTGTTGAAAACCTTTTGCGACAAGTCGAGCTTTGTAGATAGTAACACTACTATCAGCGTTAGTCTTCCTCTTGAAGATCCATTTATATTATATGGCTTGCCGATCATCGGGCAATTCCACCAAAGTCCACACTTTGTTCTCATACATGGATCCCATCTTAGATTTCATGGCCTTAAGCCATTTCGCGGAATCTGGGCTCATCATCGCTTCCTCATAGTTCGTAGGTTCATCATGGTCTAGTAACATGACTTCCAAAATAGGATTATCGTACCACTCTGGTGCGGATCGTACTCTGGAAGACCTACGAGGTTCTGTAGTAACTTGATCTGAAGTTTCATGATCATCATCATTAGCTTCCTCACTAATTGGTGTAGGAATCACTGGAACTGATTTCTATGATGAACTACTTCCCAATTCAGGAGAAGGTACAATTACCTCATCAAGTTCTACTTTCCTCCCATTCAGTTCTTTTGAGAGAAACTCCTTCTTTAGAAAGGATCCATTCTTAACAACGAATATCTTGCCTTTGGATATGTGATAGAAGTTGTACCCAACAGTTTCCTTTGGGTATCCTATGAAGACGCACTTCTCCGATTTGGGTTCGAGCTTATCAGGTTGAAGCTTTTTCACATAAGCATCGCAACCCCAAACTTTAAGAAACGACAACTTTGGTTTCTTGCCAAACCATAGTTCCATAAGGCATCGTCTCAACGGATTTTGATGGTGCCCTGTTTAATGTGAATGTAGCTGTCTCTAATGCATAACCCCAAAATGATAGTGGTAACCTGGTAAGAGACATCATAGATCGCACCATATCCAATAAAGTGCGGTTACGACGTTCGGACACACCATTACGCTGTGCTGTTCCATGTGGCGTGAGCTGTGAAACTATTCCACATTGTTTTAAATGAAGGCCAAACTCGTAACTCAAATATTCTCCTCTATGATCAGATCATAGAAACTTTATTTTCTTGTTACTATGATTCTCCACTTCACTCAGAAATTACTTGAACTTTTCAAATGTTTTAGACTTGTGTTTCATTAAGTAGATATACCCATATCTGCTCAAATCATCTGTGAAGGTCAGAAAATAATGATACCCACCACGAGCATCAACACTCATTGGACCGCATACATCGGTATGTATTATTTTCAATAAGTCACTAGCTCATTCCATTGTTCCGGAGAATGGAGTTTTAGTCATCTTGCCCATAAGGCACAGTTCGCAAGCATCTAATCATTCATAATAAAGTGATTGCAAAAGTCCATCTTTTATGGAGTTTCTTCATGCGCTTTATACTGATATGACCCAAATGGCAGTGCCACAAATATGTTGCACTATCATTATCAACTTTCAACTTTTGGCATCAATATTATGAATATGTGTATCACTACGATCAAGATTCAATAAACCATCAACATTGGGTGTATGACCATAGAAGGTTTTATTCATGTAAACAGAATAACAATTTATTCTCTGTCTTAGATGAATAATCGTATCGCAATAAACATGATCTAATCATATTTATGTTCAACACAAACACCAAATAACATTTATTTAGGTTCAACACTAATCTCGAAAGTACAGGGAGTGTGCGATGATGATCATATCAATCTTGGAACCACTTCCAACACACATCATCACTTCACCCTCAACTAGTCTCTGTTTATTCTGTAATTCCTATTTCGAGTTACTAATTAATATTAGCAATCAAACAAGTATCAAATACCCAGGGGCTACTATAAACACTAGTAAGGTACACTTCAATAACCTGTATATCAAATATACCCTTGTTCACTTTGCCATCCTTCTTATCCACCAAATATTCAGGGCATTTCCGCTTTCAGTGACCATGTCCTTTTGCAGTAGAAACACTCAGTTTTAGGCTTTGGTCCAGCTTTGGGCTTCTTCACGGGAGTGACAACTTGCTTGCCATTCTACTTGAAGTTCCCTTTCTTTCCCTTTGCCCTTTTCTTGAAACTAGTGGTCTTGTCAATCATCAACACTTGATGCTCTTTCTTGATTTCTACCTTCATCGATTTCAGCATCACGAAGAGCTCGGGAATCATTTTCTTCATCCCTTGCATACTATAGTTCATCACAAAGTTCCAGTAACTTGGTGATGGTGGCTAGAGAACTCTGTCAATCACTATATTATCAGGAAGATTAACTCCCACTTGATTCAAGTGATTGTAGTCCTAGACATTCTAAGCACTTGCTCACTAGTTGAGCAATTCTCCTCCATCTTTTAGGCAAAGTATTTGTTAGAGGTCTCATACCTCTTGACATGGGCATGAGTCTGAAATACCAATTTCAGCTCTTGGAACATCTCATATGCTCCGTGACATTTCAAAAACGTTTTTGAAGTCCCAGTACTAACCCGTAAAGCATGGTGCACTAAACTATCAAGTAGTCATCATATTGAACTAGCCAAACATTCATAACATCTGCATCTGCTCCTGCAATAGGTCTGTCACCTAGCGGTGCATCAAGGATATAATTCTTCTGTGCAGCAATGAGGATAAACCTCAGATCATGGACCAAGTCCGCATCATTGCTACTATCATCTTTCAACTTAGTTTTCTCTAGGAACATATAAAAAACATAGGGAAGCTATAACGCGAGCTATTGATCTACAACATAATTTGCAAAATACTACCAGGACTAAGTTCATGATAAATTAAAGTTCAATTAATCATATTACTTAAGAACTCCCACTTAGAAAGACATCCCTCTAGTCATCTAAATGATCACGTAATCCAAATCAACTAAACCATGTCTGGTCATCACGTGAGATGGAGTATTTTTCAATGGTGAACATCACTATGTTGATCATATGTACTATATGATTCACGCTCGACCTTTCGTTCTCAGTGTTCCGAGGCCATATCTATGGACTGGTGCAAGCATCTCGGAGTTGGAATAAATGTTTTGATAGTGTGATCAAAGCATATGGTTTTATACAGACTTTTGGAGAAGCCTGTATTTACAAGAAAGTGAGTGGGAGCTCTGTAGCATTTCTAATATCATATGTGGATGACATATTGTTGATTGGAAATGATATAGAATTTCTGGATAGCATAAAAGGTTACTTGAATAAGAGTTTTTCAATGAAAGACCTCGGTGACGCTGCTTATATATTGGGCATCAAGATCTATAGAGATAGATCAAGACGCTTAATTGGACTTTCACAAAGCACATACCTTGATAAATTTTTGAAGAAGTTCAAAATGGATCAAGCAAAGAAAGGGTTCTTGCCTGTGTTACAAGGTGTGAAGTTGAGTCAGACTCAGTGCCCGACCACTGTAGAAGATAGAGAGAAAATGAAAGGTGTTCTCTATGCTTCAGCCATAGGCTCTATCATGTATGCAATGCTGTGTACCAGACCTGATGTGTGCCTTGCTATAAGTTTAGCATGGAGGTACCAAAGTAATCCAGGAGTGGATCACTGGACAGCGGTCAAGAACATCCTGAAATACCTGAAAAGGACTAAGGATATGTTTCTCGTTTATGGAGGTGACAAAGAGCTCGTCGTAAATGGTTACGTCATTGCAAGCTTTGACACTGATCCGGATGACTCTAAGTCACAAACCAGATACGTAGTTATGTTGAACGGTGGAGCTGTCAGTTGGTGCAGTTCTAAGCAAAGCGTCGTGGCGGGATCTACATGTGAAGCGGAGTACATAGCTGCTTCGGAAGCAGCAAATGAAGGAGTCTGGATGAAGGAGTTCATATCCGATCTAGGTGTCATACCTAGTGCATCGGGTCCAATGAAAATCTTTTGTGACAATACTGATGCAATTGCCTTGGCAAAGGAATCCATATTTCATAAGGGAACCAAGCACATCATGAGAAGCTTCAATTCCATCCGCGATCAAGTCAAGGAGGGACACATAGAGATTTGCAAGATACATACGGATCTGAATGTTGCAAACCCATTGACTAAGCCTGTCTCACGAGCAAAATATGATCAGCACCAAGACTCCATGGGTGTTAGAATCATTACTGTGTAATCTAGATTGTTGACTCTAGTGCAAGTGGGAGACTGAAGGAAATATGCCCTAGAGGCAATCATAAAGTTGTTATCTATATTTCCTTATACCATGATAAATGTTTATTATTCATGCTAGAATTGTATTAACCAGAAACTTAGTACATGTGTGAATATATAGACAAACAGAGTGTCACTAGTGTGCCTCTACTTGACTAGCTCGTTGAATCAAAGATGGTTAAGTTTCCTAGCCATAGACATGAGTTGTCATTTGATTAACGGGATCACATCATTACAGAATGATGTGATTGACTTGACCCATTCCGTTAGCTTAGCACTTGATCATTTAGTATGTTGCTATTGCTTTCTTCATGACTTATACATGTTCCTATGACTATGAGGTTATGCAACTCCTGAATACCGGAGGAACACTTTGTGTGCTACCAAACGTCACAACATAACTGGGTGATTATAATTGTGCTCTACAGGTGTCTCCGATGGTACTTTTTGAGTTGGCATAGATCAAGATTAGGATTTGTCACTCCGATTGTCGAAGAGGTATCTCTGGGCCCTCTCGGTAATGCACATCACTATAAGCTTTGCAAGCAATGTGACTAATGAGTTTGTTACAGGATGATGCATTACGGAATGAGTAAAGAGACTTACCGGTAATGAGATTGAACTAGGTATTGAGATACCGACGATCGAATCTCGTGCAAGTAACATACCGATGACAAAGGGAACAACATATGTTGTTATGCGGTTTGATCGATAAAGATTTTCATAGAATATGTGGGAGCCATTATGAGCATCCAGTTTCCGCTATTAGTTATTAGCCGGAGACATGTCTCGGTCATGTCTACATAGTTCTCAAACCCGTAGGGTCGGCATGCTTAATGTTCAGTGACGATCGGTATTATGAGTTTATGTGTTTTGATGTACCGAAGATAGTTCGGAGTCCCAGATATGATCACGGACATGACGAAGAGTCTCGAAATGGTCGAGACATAAAGATCGATATATTGGAAGCCTATATTTGGACATTGGAATAGTTCTGAGTGAAATCGGATTTTATAGGAGTACTGGGAGGTTACCGGAACCCCCCGGTAAGTGTATGGGCCTTATTGGGCCATAGTGGAGAGAGAGAGGAGGCCAAGGCAGGCCGCGTGCCCCCTCTCCCTCTGGTCCGAATTGGACTAGGAGTGGGCGGCGCCCCCCTTTCCTTCCTCCCTCTCTCCCCCTTCCTTCTCTCCTAGTCCAACTAGGGAAGGGGGGATCCTACTCCCGGTGGGAGTAGGACTCCTCCAGGGCGTGCCATAGAGGGCCGGCCCTCCCCCTTCCTCCACTCCTTTATATACGGGGGAAGGGGGCACCCCATAGACATACAAGTTGATCATTGATCTCTTAGCCGTGTGCGGTGCCCCCCTCCACCATAATCCACCTCGGTCATATCGTCGTAGTGCTTAGGCGAAGCCCTATGCTGGTAGCTTCATCATCACCGTCATCACGCCATCGTGCTGACGAAACTCTCCTTCAACACTCTGCTGGATCGGAGTTCCTGGGACGTCGCCGAGCTGAACATGTGCAGATCGCGGAGGTGCCGTACGTTCGGTACTAGGATCGGTCGATCGTGAAGACGTACGACTACATCAACCGCGTTGTCATAATGCTTCTGCTTATAGTCTACGAGGGTACATGGACAACACTCTCCCCTCTCGATGCTATGCATCACCATGATCTTGCGTGTGCGTAGGATTTTTTTTTGAAATTACTGTGTTCCCAACAGTGTCATCCAATCTAGGTTTATGCGTATATGTTGTATGCATGAGTAGAACACAAGTGAGTTGTGGGTGATACTAGTCACACTGCTTACCAGCATGTCATACTTTTATTCGGCGGTATTGTTGGATGAAGCCGCCCGGACCGACATTACGCGTACGCTTATGCGAGATTGGTTCTACCGACGTGCTTCACACATAGGTGGCTGGCGGGTGTCAGTTTCTCCAACTTTAGTTGAATCGAGTGTGGCTACGCCCGGTCCTTGTGAAGGTTAAAACAGCACATACTTGATGAAATATCGTTGTGGTTTTGATGCGTAGGTAAGAACGGCTCTTGCTCAGCCCGTAGCAGCCACGTAAAACTTGCAAAAACAAAGTAGAGGACGTCTAACTTGTTTTTGCAGGGCATGCTGTGATGTGATATGGTCAAGACATGATGCTTAGTTTTATTGTATGAGATGATCATGTTTTGTAACAAAATTATCGGCAACTAGCAGGAGCCATATGGTTGTCGCTTTATTGTATGAAATGAAATCGCCATGTAATTGCTTTACTTTATCGCTAAGCGGTAGCAATAGTCGTAGAATCAATAGTTGGCGAGACGACAACGATGCTACGATGGAGATCAAGGTGTCGCGGCGGTGACGATGGTGATCATGATGGTGCTTTGGATATGGAGATCAAAGGCACAAGATGATGATGGCCATATCATATCACTTATATTGATTGCATGTGATGTTTATCTTTTATGCATCTTATTTTGCTTAGATCGACGGTAGCATTATAAGATGATCTCTCACTAAATTTCAAGGTATAAGTGTTCTCCCTAAGTATGCACCGTTGAGAAAGTTCATCGTGCCGAGACACCACGTGATGATCGGGTGTGATAAGCTCTACGTTCACATACAATGGGTGCAAGCCAGTTTTGCACACGCAGAATACTCGGGTTAAACTTGACGAGTCTAGCATATGCAGATATGGCCTCAGAACACTGAGACCGAAAGGTCGGGCGTGAATCATATAGTAGATATGATCAACATAGTGATGTTCACCATTGAAAACTTCTCCATCTCACGTGATGATCGGACATGGTTTAGTTGATATGGATCACGTGATCACTTACATGATTAGAGAGATGTCTATCTAAGTGGGAGTTCTTAAGTAATTTGATTAATTGAACTTTAATTTATCATGAACTTAGTACCTGATAGTATTTTGCATGTCTATGTTGTTGTAGATAGACGGCACGTGCTATTGTTCCGTTGAATTTTAATGCGTTCCTAGAGAAAGCTAAGTTGAAGGATGATGGTAGCAATTACACGGACTGGGTCTATCATGGAAATATCACGTCATATGTCCTAACGGAAGGACTTAGTCGTGGAGCCATCGCAACGAGATTAGCTTGATGGGGTTAAACCGAACAAGGGACACGAGAGTTTTATACTAGTTCGGCCCCTTATGATGAAGGTAAAAGCCTACGTCTAGTTGTGATGGAATTGCTTGGGTTTTGATGACCAGGGAGCGAATACGCTTTGCCTGAGTCTCGGGTTGTTGTTTCTTGTCCCTGAACTGCCGCCGGGTCGTCCCTATATATACACAGGTTGACGCCCGGCCGGTCTACAGAGTCCCAAGGCCGGCTCATAGAAGTGTCCGGCTCGGTCTCTCCCTTTTCCCTAACTTACAATACAAGTTATACAACTATGGCGGTTTACCATTATGGCCCCTAATCCGCCTTTGGGCTCTGGGCCTCTAAGCTTCATCAGTAAAGCACCATCTTCTTTGTCTTCATGGGCTTCAATATAGTTGAGCGTGAACTGGCCCCTCCTGGGCGGTTTACACTCAGTAGTTATATCCTCAACATTAGGCCCCAGATTGATTTGAACATGTTCATGTCAATCTTCAATACTTAGAAAAATTCCCTGAACATATTCTTACTATTCTCGTAAACCGCCATGATGTCTTCTCCCTGTAAACTTTGGTAAACCACCATGACGTCATCTTCTGAAACTGCAGTGAATCATCATGACGTCATCACTATATAAAAAGATTATAAAGATTCTCTTCATTAATTATCTTCTGAAAATCGAGGCTACAGCTGCGCCCCCTCTTGCCGCTTCAGGCTCCTCAATTCTCGCACCTGCCGCTTATCCCCTTGCCTTTATAAATAAGACTGGGGGGTCCTTCCATTTTCCCCCTTGCCTCTTTCCATCATCTTCCTCCTCGCGACCTTGAAGAACTCAAGCATCGCCGCTGCCGTCGACCTCGAAGCTCTGCCTCATCCCTGGCTGCTGCATCAACCTGAACGCACCAGAGATCCACGGCTCTCCTCCACCGCTCCTGAGAATCCAGTAAGCTCTTCTCCCTCAACCCTAGATCTGCATTAGGTTTTTAGTGCTTGCCTGTGTTCATCAGTGTTCATCCGAGCTTTATTACTTTACCCTTGCTTTCTTTACTGTCTCGTTGAATCCAGACCAACCTAACTTTTTCCTTCTGCGGCCGAAGCTACAATCTTGTTTTGCCTCACCGTAGTATCTTTAGAACCATGAAT
Source organism: Triticum aestivum (assembly GCF_018294505.1). Taxonomy (NCBI): domain Eukaryota; kingdom Viridiplantae; phylum Streptophyta; class Magnoliopsida; order Poales; family Poaceae; genus Triticum; species Triticum aestivum. Next base: position 601,965,799 of record NC_057801.1, read on the forward strand.
AGATCCATCTGGATCCTTTTTATTCTGCAGTCGCCATTTTAGGGTTCAGAAAATTTTCTTTACTAGGTCGCGGTAGATCCAAAATTATAATATCATCTTGTGAAACCTGTTTCCTCAGCACTTAATGAATTTCAGCTCTACTTCTTCCACTATAGGTGGTTTAACTTTGTAGAAAATCATAATCCGCCAGGTACCATTAGCCCTCACTTAAACCGCCATCTTGATTTGAGTATCAATATCCGGTTTAACTTGCATATATGCCTTGATTAAATCCTTCGGTTTAATACCGGTTTGTGCACATCAATCTTGAACCGTGAACCGGCTTTTGCACTTCCTTTATAGTTTGTCTTCCAAAATGGCCAAGCAATTTGCCTCTTGCAAATGGGTTCCTTCCCGGATCACAGAAATGCAACTTAATGGATATGTTCTAACTAGCGCTTTGGCCAAGAAGGATGTCCTTCATTGGCGAGTCCCTGGCCCTGAGTGCCCTCCCGAACCTCAAGATGGAGAAGTGGTTGTATTTGTGCAGCATCTAGACCGGGGGTTTAGCCCTCCCGGATCAAAGTTTTTCCGGGATGTACTTGCTAGCTTCCAACTCCATCCTCAAGACATTGGACCGAACTCTGTGTCCAATATATGTAATTTCCAAGTGTTCTGTGAAGTTTACATTCAAGAAGAACCAACTGTTGAGCTCTTCCGGGACTTCTTCCACTTAAACCGCCGAACTGAATTCTCTGACGGCCCCAATACTGAGCTTGGCGGAGTATCGATTCAGAAGAGGAAATAAGTCGATTTTCCTCATGCCAAACATCACAACCACCCTAAAGGCTGGAATCAAACATGGTTCTACTGTCAGAACACCGCTCCTGCTGATGAAAACCCTCTGCCAGGTTACCGTGCTCACCGGCTCAGTAATGGCCATCCATTGCCTCAACGGCTCACTGCCAAAGAACGACAAACTTATGCACCTCAACTTGCTAAGCTCCGGGCTTTCCTAGCAAACGGCTTAACCGGCATTGACCTCGTTCGTTGTTGGGTTTCATGGGGTATCCTGCCTTTAAGCCGCCGCACCAGTTTGATACATGAGTATACCGGGGACACCAAGGACCCTCAATGGTATCATGAAATAGAGATAACTGATGATGAAGTCACTGAGGCTGTCAAGAAGATGCTGGATGAACCAATCGCTGAATGCAGCAGAACTGGGCTGCGTCCCTTTTATGCCTCCAACAAACCGCTAGCGATAAAAATTTCATCTTTCTGTCTTTTTGATCCGTCTCCGCTTTAACATTATTCTGATAATCCTTTGTTTATTCTTACAGGCCAAAGATCCTTTCTGGAAGAGGAAAACTCAAGACAAACCGGCAAAAGCTCAAGACAAGCCGGCAAGGGCTCTTCGTGCCAAGAGCAAAGTCACAAAGAGGCCAGCCAAGAAGAAAACCGCCGAGTCCTCTGACCCGCCCGAAGATGTCGATGATTCGGAACAAGAGGTAGAACTTGAATCCCTTGGTTCATTTTTTGTACACCTTATTGACAATGACTATTACCAGGATGATGCGGAAGCCAGTCGTGCTGACCATGTAGAGGTAATCTCCCTTTCCTCCGATTCAGATCATGTGCCGGTTCAAAAACTTTGATGTGCAGTTTGGAAAGTAAAATACTCTCACCCTCTTGCTCATTTGGATCCACAATTTTCTTTGAAGACACTGCAACATGAAGGCCGTCGCACAACCCGGCACAGTGGCCAGCAAGTTACTTCCTCCAGTTTACCAGACACTCCAAACCAGAAGCATCATCCAGAGGTCTCTTGTTCTTTTAATAAACCTTATCCCTTGGCGGGTTGCTTCTGATACCCACTTAATCCGTCTGATTCAAATTACTAGGTGACTTCCAATTCTTCATCTGGTGATTCATCAACCACCCAAATGCCTCCCCTTAAGACCGTCCCTGGGTAAGTATACTGACTTTTTAGCTTTGCCTTCTTACGCCGGTTTAGCAACTAACCTCTGTTTTAATATTACAGCGCCAAAGCCCGTCTGAGCAAGAAAGCAAAAACCAATGCCCCCACTGATGAAGTTGAACCGGATAGGACCTCAGAAGGTGTTGGTGGAGATGCCGACATCGCTATCGATGACCCTGTCCCACAAGGTTAGAACACTGATGTTGATCCGCCGAAAGCTAACCCGGCTACTCATGTTGATCCATCAAGCCCGCAAGCCAATCCTCCAAGTCCAGCCACTGATCCGCCCAGCCCTATCAGAACCTCGGATAAACTGGCAAGTCCAAATATAGCAACTGATGACGTTGTGATTACTGGGTTTGGCCACACTTCTCCTGGCAATCTTGTTGCTTTGTCCAAGCATAGTGCTAAGGTAAAAGCTGATGCTATGGAGAAAGGCAAATGGAAGACTGACTTGGCAAGCTATGATCATCTCAGTGCTCAGGAGCTCCATTCCAGATTTCTAAACCGCCTGTTTACAAGCCGTGACTATGAGGCCGGTTTAGTGAAAAAGATGAAGGAGCGCTATGAGGTAACTTCCAAACACTGAATTTTCTTGTACGGTATGTCAACTCCATTGTAGCCCCCAAGGGCCGGTTTGTCTCTTCAAGATGAACCGGGACTTTGAGACAAAAAAGACTTCAATTGTATAGCCCCCAAGGGCCGGTTTATCTTACCAAGATGAACTGGGACTTTGATATTCAAAACTTTGTCCTTGTTGAATTCCTTTGCTTTGATTTTCTGATCAAATACACATTAGCCCCCAAGTGCCAGGATTAATACTTATATTGAGCCTTGGGACTTTTAAATAATAGTAAAAAACAAGCAATCCGCATTAGCCCCCAAGTGCCAAGTGTATAACTGGTTATATGCTTGGGACTTTGAGAAAAATATTAACATCTTCATCATCTGATTTTTGCAGGCTGATATAAGCAACAAAGATTCTTCAAGAGAATATCAAGTCCCAGCAATCAGAGACCTCCAAGGCCAAAGATGAACTAAAAGGCACTTTGACAGCCATGGAACAACTGAAGGATGGCTTCAAGAATGAGCGTACCAGCTGGGAAACTGAAAAGGCTGCTTTGTTGAAGCGGGCCGAAGACGCCGAGGTAGCTCTCAAACCGGTGGCGGAAGAGCTAACTGGGTTAAAGCATCAAGTAAATGCTATGACCTCTACGATATTTGGTAAGTACTCTTTGTAAAAAGCTTGAATAACCATCTTTGAAATTGCCGGTTTAACAACAAATTCTTAAACCGTTACATGTAGCCGCGTTGCTCATCTGGGCTCGGATATGCGGATGAAGCTGAAGGCAGTATATACGTTGATAGAGCAACTATATACCGGTGCCCAATAATTTATCTGTGCGGCCTCGTACAACAAACCGGCACCAACTTTGATCAAGGATACTCTAGCCAAACTGTCGATGACACCGGCTCAGATAGAAGAAATGAAGCGATCTGCTGCAAGGGCTGGCGCTTTATTAGCACTAACGCGGGCCAAAGCATGGATAGCTGACCTGGATCCAGTTGATATCACAAAGGGCTATCCTGGTGAACAAGAAAATGGGTCAGCATTTGATAATGAAGCCCTTAAAGCCTTGACAAAGGAGATGCATCCGCTGGCAAGCCAATTGGCTGAAGAGGTTAATTTGTCTGTTCATCGATCCTTCTATGATGCAAACAACCAACGGGTTGACACTGATGTGAAAGAAGTGCAAAATCTTATCCCGCCAATCCGTAAGCACACTTATGCCCCTGACATTGAACCGTCCAATCTTATAAGTGAAGAGGTTGTCTTCCAAGCTTTAACCCGGATTGACTGGGCCACCGTTGGCTTCCGGCCATTGGATGGAGAGGAGGAGGTTGAACCGACGCCAAAGGATCCATCAACTTCACGTCAGCCTGGTGACGAGTCTTAATCCGACAATCGGTTTGATTTTCCCAAAATGTGTTCTGTGTAAAGAACAATCATTATTTTGGGCCTCAAAGCGCCTTGTAATAGGCTAGTTAAAATACTTTGATCTGCTGCCATCGTGCACTGCGACATGACGATGTTTAATCCGCCATGATAGTTGCTGTGCTTATTTATACATCTTGATAATTGTATGCAATCCTTGTGTCTGCATAAAAATGATCTGTCCTGGCGGTTTACCGTCAGACGGGTCATAATGCCCAATACAAAACCTGATAGATAACCAAGGTTGTAAGAATATCAGAAATAGATCATACCTATGATATGAAATTATTTTGTTGGTTTACCAACTTGATTGTAGTAAGGGTGAAAAACCAAAATCTTTAAGTGTTGATAACTCCCACCATGCAGTGCTGGTGTATAATAAGTCATACCGGGTTGTAATGAATACTGGATGATCATACTGGCGACATGTAGTCAAAGCCAGACCGGGTTATGAAACACAGGTTTAATAATGAATATGGTCTGACAGCTTGTAGCTGAAAGCCAAGCCGGGTTAACAAACACCGGGTTATTAGGATGACTGATAGCCATGCCGGGTCAATAGACACCGGTTCAACATGAAATGTTATCAAAGGATAAAAAACGTACAAAAGCAAATGAAACCATGTAGTCGAGGCTTTTCAAGGCCTACCAGGCCCAAATTCGAGGCTTTTCGTGGGCTGCCAGGCCGCTGAGTTAAACCATTTTGCAAAGCCTTTCAAGATGGGCCTCCAACTAACCAATCATCGTTTTAACTTTGACAAGTTCAGGGTCTGTAAAAGATTGACTTGTCAAACGTTCGGTGGGTCATGCCAGGATTACCTGGATAGGAGTGGCTTACTTGATAAAGGCAGGTTAACCCGGGGTTTTAGGTGAATACACCAGGCTTCCAAGTCGTGGTTGATATCATATTACAAGGGTCCTTTCAAACTCTTTGTTGTAGTGCACAAAGAGCCCCCAAGTAACTTTGTGAGCTGTGCTCAATGGGTGCCTATGTTTGAGCTATGCATAGCATCCAGACTCTCTTTGGCCCCTTGGGTGTGAAGCTCCCAAGCTGTATTGTGGCGTGATAGCCGGTTTAACAGGCAGAACTCCGCTTTGTCAGCTGAAGCCGCCATGTAATCAAAAGATATTGGAAAAAACGGCAGAGGCCATGCTTATAGCAAGGATGCAGGTTTATTATATTGATCATAATATATACATTGTTGAAATATGTACATAAGAGGAGCCTATAGCTCAGGTGTAGTAAGGCCGAAGGAGAGCTATGTTCCACGGCCGTCGGGTCTCCTCCTCAGAATTGCGTGAGTCTTTGTGCTCTCGAACGTCAATGAGGTAGTATGATCCATTGTGCAGATTCTTGCTGACCACAAAGGGCCCTTCCCAAGGTGGGGATAACTTGTGCATATCGGTCTGATCCTGGATGAGCCGGAGCACTAAGTTGCCTTCTTGAAAGGTTCTTCTTTTAACCCGGCGACTGTGATAACGCCACAGGTCTTGCTGATAAACCACCGAACGAGCCAAAGCCATGTCCCGTTTTTCATCTAACAGGTCCAGTGCCTCCTGGTGTGCTTGCTCATTGTCCGCTTCAACATAATTGGCAACTCGGGGCGAGTCATGACGAATATCACTTGGGAGGACTACCTCTGCCCCATAAACCATGAAGAAAGGTGTATAACCCATATATCAGTTTGGGGTGGTGTTTATGCTCCATAACACAGACGGTAATTCTTCCACCCAACAACCCGGCGTCCGTTTCAAAGGAACCATAAGCCGGGGCTTGATACCCTTCAAAATTTCTTGATTAGCTCTCTCAGCTTGACCATTAGACTGGGGGTGAGCCACGGACGCTATATCAAGCCAGATGTGCTCTCATTGACAAAATTCCTCCATCTCACCTTTGGAAAGGTTCGTGCCATTATCTGTGATCATGTTGTGTGGAAAACCAAAACGGAAGATCACCTTCTTGATGAATTGAACCGCCGTGGCTGCGTCACATTTTCTTACTGGCTCTGCTTCAACCCACTTAGTAAATTTGTCAACCACCACCAAGAGGTGGGTCTTCTTATCCTTGGACCGCTTAAAAGGACCCACCATATCAAACCCCCAATTAGCAAACGGCCAAGTGATTGGAATCATCCGTAGCTCTTGAGCCGGAACATGAGCTCGGCGTGAAAACTTCTGATAAGCATCGCATCGCTTTACCAGGTCCTCGGCATCGGCATGGGCCGTCAACCATTAAAAACCATGACAAAAAACTTTAGCAACCAGGGATTTTGAACCGGCATGGTGACCACAATCACCTTCATGGATTTCACGCAAGATTTCTTGGCCCTCCTCAGGAGAAACACAACGTTGGAATACGCTTGAAACACTACAGTGGTGTAACTCGCCATTGTGAATAACCATGGACTTTGATCGCCGGACTATCTGTCTGGCCAGAACTTCATCGTCTGGTAACTCGCCTCAGTTCATATACGCCAGATATGGAATTGTCCAGTCCGGAATTATATGTAAAGCGGCAACCAACTGTGCCTCCGAATCAGGAATAGCCAAATCCTCCTCTGTGGGCAACTTTACAGACGGGTTATGTAGGATATCCAAAAAGGTATTGGGCGGCACCGGTTTACACTGAGACCCCAGCCGGCTTAAAGCATCTGCTGCTTCGTTTTTGCGCCGATCAATGTGTTCAACCTGATAACCTTTGAAGTGACCAGCCACAACATCCACCTCTCGCCTGTAAGCCACCATGAGGGGATCCTTAGAGTCCCAAGTGCCAAAAACTTGCTGAGCCACCAGATCAGAATCTCCAAAGCATCGAACCCGGCTTAAGTTCATTTCCTTGGCCACTCGGAGACCGTGGAGTAAGGCCTCGTACTCAGCTGCATTGTTAGTACAAGGAAACATTAAGCGGAGAACATAACAAATTTTATCACCTCGAGGGGAAGTAAGGACAACTCCAGCCCCCGAGCCCTCCAACTGCCTGGACCCATCAAAGTGGATAGTCTAGTATGTGCTATTTGGTTTGTCTTCTGGTGCCTGCAACTCTGTCCAGTCATTGATGAAATACACAAGAGCCTGAGACTTGATGGCTGTGCGAGGCATATACTTCAAACCGTGTGGTCCAAGCTCAATAGCCCACTTAGCAACCCGGCCAGTTGCCTCCCTGTTCTGGATTATATCCCCCAAAGGAGCGGAACTGACCACTATAATGGGATGGCCCTGAAAGTACTGTTTAAACTTCCGACTTGCCATGAAAACCCCATACTAGCTTCTGCCAATGCGGATATCTTTGCTTTGACTCAATTAGCACCTCGCTGATGTAATACACCGGCCTTTGAACCGGATATTCCTTCCCAGCATCCTTACGTTCCACCACAATGGCTACGCTGACAGCCCGAGCATTAGCAGCCACGTATAATAATAGCGGCTCCTTATCAACCAGAGCAGCAAGAACCGGCAGTTCAACCATCTGTCTCTTCAAATCCTCAAACGCTGCATTAGCTGCATCACTCCAGACAAAAGTGTCTGTCTTCTTCAACATCTGATACAGAGGGATCGCCTTCTCTCCCAAGCGGCTAATAAACCGGCTTAGGGCTGCAATTCGACCCACCAGACGCTGGACGTCATTGATACACGCCGGTTTAGCCAAGGATGTAATTGCTTTGATCGTTTCTGGATTAGCCTCAATGCCTCTGTTTGACACCAGAAAGCCTAAGAGCTTGCCTGTCGGAACACCAAAAACACACTTGTCCGGATTGAGCATCATCCAATAAACCCGAAGATTGTCAAAGGTCTCTTTGAGATCATCTATCAATGTCTCCTTCTTCCTGGATTTTACTACAATGTCATCCACATAGGCATGAGCATTGCGCCCGATCTGAGTATGAAGACAATTCTGCACACAACGCTGATAAGTCGCCTGGGCACTCTTGAGCCCAAAGGGCATAGAAACATAGAAGAAGGCCCCATAGGGAGTGATGAAAGTTGTCTTCTCATGGTCCTTAACTGCCATTTTGATATGATGATAACCAGAATAAGCATCCAAGAAACTCAAACGCTCACAACCCGCCGTCGCGTCCATGATCTGATCAATACGCGGGAGAGCAAAAGGATCTGCTGGACAAGCTTTGTTCAAATCTGTGTAGTCCACACACATGCGCCAAGTGCCATTTTTCTTAAGAACCAGCACCGGATTAGCCAACCACTCAGGGTGAAACACTTCGATGATGAACCCAGCAGCCAACAGCTGGGCTACCTCCTCTCCACTGGCCTTGCGTCTTTCCTCGTTGGAACGGTGAAGAAACTGCTTGACCGGTTTAAACTTGGGATCAATATTGAGAGTGTGCTCAGCGAGTTCCCTCGGTACACCTGGCATGTCAGAAGGCTTCCATGCAAAAATGTCCCGGTTCTCACGGATGAACTCGATGAGCGCGCTTTCCTATTTGGGATCCAGATTAGTGCTGATACTAAACTATTTGGACGAATCGCCAGGAACGAAATTAACAAGTTTAGTCTCATCAGCTGGTTTGAACTTCAGGGTCGTATCATGCTCAGTGGTGGGCTTCTTCAGAGGGGTCATGTCTGCCGGATCAACATTGTCTTTGTAGAACTTCAACTCCCCCATTGCACAAACTGACTCAGCATAAGCCGCATCACCCTCTTCACATTCCAAAGCAACCTTACGACTTCCATGCACCGTGATGGTCCCCTTATGACCTGGCATTTTGAGATGCCAGTAAATATAACAGGGCCTCGCCATGAACTTTGTGTAAACCGGCCGTCCAAACAGGGCGTGATATGGGCTATGGATTTTCACCACTTCAAAGGTCAATGTTTTCGACCTGGAATCATGCTCATCACCAACAGGGGCGGAGCTAGGCTAATTCAAGGGTATGCAATGCATACCCGATGATTTTTGCAAAAATATTTCAGTATATAAGCTTCTATATGCATGTATATAGCGGATGGCAGGCTAGTTATACATACAGGATGGAGAAATGAAGAAGAGAACGATTCGGCGCCATTAGGGGCTTTATTGGGCTGCTACGTTGCTAGTACAGTGCTATTGGGCCTTGTCCTTCAGGCTTGACGCTGGCTTTTCATCGAAGTCCAGGAACCAGCCCGTCTAGTCAACCTGCGACTGCAATTCCGCGGATTGGACTGCTGCATCGTAAAACTAGGGCATCGCGCATTGGCCGCATCTGCCATCGGAAGCAACCGCCGAGTCGTCCATCGTGGATCGCCGCCTGCGGCCTGCCGCCGATCAACTGCCTACACACGTCCTCTGCATTATGCGATCGGCAACGACACATTGCGCACGGCGCATCCGCCATGCCCGTCTAGCAGGCAAGTCGTCAACAGCTGCGTGCGGAATTTCACCAATCGTCTCATTGTGATTCGTTATTTTTTTCTAATATTTTCTCCAAATTGTTTAATCGACAATAGATGATTATTTTAATTTTTAATTTTGTTTTGATTAAATTACTGGAGACCAATCCTAATATGATTGCTCGGCCAGTTTCTTTTTGCGTAAATTCTTGATGCAAATAAAGAAATATTTCATCATTTCTCGCTCCCAAAAAGGCGATTGTAGAGACATATTATAATTCTCCTTATACTTGAAACATAGCTAAATTATTGGACATATGTCGCTACAAAGAATAATTTACAGTTTCATTATGAACTTCTTTTATCTCTTATTATATAGTTGTGTAGAAAAAAAACTTCGCATACCCATGCCAAAAATCCTGGCTCCGCCACTGATCACCAAACACAACTTCGAAAGCTATCTTGCCAACATGATATGTCGTTTTACCTGGTACTACACCATGAAAAACAGTGTTCTGTAGTTTAAGATTCTTATCCGTCAACCCCATGCGGCGGAAGGTTTCATAATACAGGATGTTGATACTGCTCCCTCCATCCATGAGCACCTTGGTGAATTTATAACCTCCCACCTGAGGTGCCACCACTAAAGCCAAATGACCCGGATTGTCAACGGGGCAGATGATCCTCTTTGCTCCACATAATGGGATGCTTGGACCAACATAAGTAACGGGGTACTGCCGGTTCAACAGCAGTAACTGCCCTCTTGTGAAGCTTCTGATCGCGCTTACGCAAGCTAGTGGTGAAAACATGATACTTCCCGCCATTCAACTGCTTTGGGTGACTCTGAAAACCTGATTGCTACTGATTCCCCTGATTATTCTGTTGGTTGTTACCACCTTGGTTGTTCTGGTTGCCCTGATTATTTTGAAATCCAGAGTTTAACCACCGCCACCATGAAAACCTGGACCTGAACCGCCCGACGAACCCTGATCATACCGGAAGAGATCAGAGTTTTTGAACTCCTTCATAATGAAACAATCCTTCCAGAGATGTGTTGCTGGAACCTCCTTGGTCCCGTGCTTTGGGTAGGGCTGGTTTAACAGACGCTCTAGATTCATACCTCCACCGTGTTGGGGCGGTTTACCCTTACGACGCTGCATATTGGTGTTAGCCACAAAATCCGAATTATCTGCTTTGCACTTACCATTACTCCCATGGCTCCCTTGGTTGTGCTGCTGTCCCTTTGCACCGCCGTTCTTCTTTCCCTTCTACGGTTTCTCCTTGTCAGAATCGGGATCCTTGGTATTGTCAGAATCGGCATACTTAACCAAGGCTGCCATAAGTGTTCCCATGTCATTGCAGTGGCGCTTGAGTCGTCCCAACTTCATCGTCAGTGACTTAAACCAGCAATTATGCTCCAATGTTATGATCGCTGAGCCAGCATTAATACGGTCCGATGAATGCAAGACTTCTGAAACCCGGCACACCCAATGAGTTATTGACTCGTTCTCTCCTTGAACACGGGCATCTAGATCCACAATGGACATAGGTTGTTTGCATGTATCCTTGAAGTTTGCTATAAACCGGCCTTCAATTAGTCCCATGATCCGATGGAGTTGGCGGGCAGGCTCTTTAACCAAGTGCGGGCTGTCCCTTCCAACATCATGGTGAAGTATTTTGCACATGCAGCTTCATCCACATCCAGCATCTCCATTGCCATCTCATGAATTTCAACCCACGCCTCGGGAGGTTGATCGGCGGTATAATTAGGTACTTTACGCGGACCCTTGAAATCCTTGGGTAGTTGCACATTACGGAGAGCCGGGATAAGACATGGCACTCCCCAGGAACTGAAGGCAAGCCCGGTACCTCGCTCTACTGATGCTGCTGGCTGAAGCGGGGCGGATTGATGATGACTCGTGTATTGTGCTGCTAATGCGGCCTCCCTTCATGCTCTGCCATTATCCACCACGTCCTGAGCATTCGCCCCACCGCGCGCCGGATTGGGCCCTTGGGGGGCATTATGGCGCCGCGCACTGCTAGACACCTCCAGTTCATCTATGTGCCTGCTATAACTTTTGCTCGGACGGGGGGTGAATGGATTCTGTCTCGGCTATAGGAATAAGCCTGTTGCTGCACAACAGTGGTTTGAAGAAGATCCCTGGCCCGTCGCATCTCAACCGCCGCCAGTGAATCACCCTCCATTGGAATAGCTGCCAGGCGAGATGCCGCAACAATCATGTTATCCAAAGGGCTAGAAAAATGACCCGGCGGTGTTGACACATATTGCGACAGGTTATCCGTTCGTCGAGGTGGGTCCGTTATGCGTGGTTGATCCGGAGCTGCCCCAGGTGCCACGGTCTGGTTTACCACTGCCGGATTACTTGGCCCGGCCCCCGGTGTATTGAAGAGATTCAGTACTTCATAGACCGGTGGCAGACGAGACCAGTACTTCCTTCACAGCACTTCGTTTGACGCGTTTTGATCCAACATAAGCCAGTAATTCTGCGCCTGGATCTGCTGTGATTGGGCATCTAAAGCGGCCCGTTCTTCAGCCATCCTGGCTTCCTCAGCTGCCAGGTCCTCCTTGGCTTGTGTTATCTGATCCTTTAGCTTGGTAACCTCCGCATTATGCCGATCCTGTGTCTCTAGAGTGTCTGCTGTGGTTAACAAGGTCGCCCAGGCATCTAACAAACCGAAAAGAACTTGAGCTGGTCGGCGCGCAGGGCCTCCTGTCGCGGCTTCTGACCCTGACGTCATTGCTGCTGTGGATGAAGACTACAAGATGGGCTGCGTCCCGGCCATGAAGACTGCAACCCGATTCGGTGGTTCAAAGGGATCCGGAATACTGTTACCATCGGAATAACCCCCGATCCAGCCGTCTTGCAATTGGTACAGCGACTCGGTTTCACCAGTGGATGACTCGCCATCTGAGTATATGGCCATCACACCATCGGACACCGGTTCAGATCCCGCACCATGGATGAATCCTACGAACGCACGCTTCATGGCAGGCTGAACCTAGGCAGGACTCGCACGCTGAGCCATTTCAATGAGGTCGGTGGAGATGTCCGGCTCAGGGCCGTGTTCGCCGATCTTGCCGATGAAAACGTGAATTCCGCCAAAGGGGACCCGGTACCCGTACTCGATTGAGCCAGCCTCGGGGCCCTATCCTACATCGTCGATGTAGAGCTTGCTGCAACGACTCTTGGTCATCCGGCCAACCGCATACCCCTTGAGTCCTTCAAAGCTGCCCTTCAAGAACTCAAAACCATTATGCGATAGCCCCACGGTGGGCGCCAACTGTCGTGGAAATATCACGTCAGATGTCCTAACGGAAGGACTTAGTCGTGGAGCCATCGCAACGAGATTACCTTGAAGGGGTTAAACCGAACAAGGGACACGAGAGTTTTATACTAGTTCGGCCCCTTACGATGAAGGTAAAAGCCTACGTCTAGTTGTGATGGAATTGCTTGGGTTTCGATGACCAGGGAGCGAATACGCTTTTCCTGAGTCTCGAGTTGTTGTTTCTTGTCCCTGAACCGCTGCTGGGTCGTCCCTATATATACACAAGTTGACGCCCGGCCGGTCTACAGAGTCCCGAGGCCGGCTCATAGAAGTGTCTGGCTCAGTCTCTCCCTTTTCCCTAACTTACAATACAAGTTATACAACTATGGCGGTTTACCATTATGGGCCCTAATCCGCCTTTGGGCTCTGGGCCTCTAAGCTTCATCAGTAAAGCACCATCTTCTTTGTCTTCATGGGCTTCAATATAGTTGAGCGTGAACCGGCCCTTCCTGGGTGGTTTACACTTAGTAGTTATATCCTCATCAGGGTTCGTAACTTGAGGATTATCCTCATTGCTGCACAGAAGAATTACGTCCTGGAAGCACCACTAGGTGCAAGACCCGCTGCAGGAGCAACACCGGACGTTGTGAATGTCTGGCAGAGCAAAGCTGATGACTACTCGATATTTCAGTGTGCCATGCTTTACGGCTTAGAACCGGGACTTCAACGACATTTTGAACGTCATGGAGCATATGAGATGTTCCAAGAGTTGAAGTTAATATTTCAAGCAAATGCCCGGATTGAGAGATATGAAGTCTCCAATAAGTTCTATATCTGCAAGATGGAGGAGAATATGCAAGGGATGAACAAAACAATTCCCGAGCTCTTCGCAATGCTAAAGGCTGCAGAGGTAGAAATCAAGAAGGAGCATCAAGTGTTGATGGTCAACAAGACCACCAGTTTCAAGAAAAAGGGTAAAGGGAAGAAGGGGAACTTCAAGAAGAACGGCAAGCAAGTTGCTACTCAAGTGAAGAAGCCCAAGTCTGGACCTAAGCCTGAGACTGAGTGCTTCTACTGCAAAGGGACTGGTCACTGGAAGCGGAACTGCCCCAAGTATTTGGCGGATAAGAAGGATGGCAAGGTGAACAAAGGTATATGTGATATACATGTTATTGATGTATACTGATATGTCTCCAACGTATCTATAATTTATGAAGCATTCATGCTGTTTTCTTGCCTATTTCAGTGTTTTGAAGAAAAGGAATATCAAACGGAGTCCAAACGGAATGAAACCTTCGGGAGCGTGATTTTTGGAACGAACGTGATCCAGGAGACGTGGAGCTGAAGTTAGGGAAGCTTCGAGGAGGCCACGAGGCAGGGGGGGCGTGCCCACCCCCCTGGGCGCGCCCTCCACCCTCGTGGGCCCCTTGTGGCTCCCCTGACCGACTTCTTTCTCCTATATATCTCCATATACCCTAAAAACATCAAGGACAACAATAGATCAGGAGTTCCGCCGCCGCAAGCCTCTTTAGCCACCAAAAACCAATCGGGACCCTGTTCCGGCACCCTGCCGGAGGGGGGATCCCTCATCGGTGGCTATCTTCATCATCCCGGTGCTCTCCATGACGAGGAGGGAGTAGTTCACCCTCGGGGCTGAGGGTATGTACCAGTAGCTATGTGTTTGATCTCTCTCTCTCTCTCTCTCTCTCTCTCTCTCTCGTGTTCTTGATTTGGCACGATCTTGATGTATCGCGAGCTTTGATATTATAGTTGGATCTTATGATGTTTCTCCCCCCTCTACTCTCTTGTAATGGATTGAGTTTTCCCTTTGAAGTTATCTTATCGGATTGAGTCTTTAAGGATTTGAGAACACTTGATGTATGTCTTGCGTGGGATACCTATGGTGACAATGGGGTATTCTATTGATTCACTTGATGTATGTTTTGGTGATCAACTTGCGGGTTCCGTGACCTTGGGAATCTATGCATAGGGGTTGGCACATGTTTTCGTCTTTACTCTCCGGTAGAAACTTTGGGGCACTCTTTGAAGTACTTTGTGTTGGTTGAATAGATGAATCTGAGATTGTGTGATGCATATTGTATAATCATGCCCATGGATGCTTGAGGTGACAATGGAGTATCTAGGTGACATTAGGTTTTGGTTGATTTGTGTCTTAAGGTGTTATTCTAGTATGAACTCTATGATAGATTGAACGGAAAGAATAGCTTCATGTTATTTTACTACAGACTCGTGAATAGATAGATCAAAAAGGATAACTTTGAGGTGGTTTCGTACCCTACAATAATCTCTTTGTTTGTTCTCCGCTATTAGTGACTTTGGAGTGACTCTTTGTTGCATGTTGAGGGATATATAGTTATATGATCCAGTTATGTTATTATCCTTGAGAGAACTTGCACTAGTGAAAGTATGAACCTTAGGCCTTGTTTCCTAGCATTGCAATACCGTTTACGCTCACTTTTATCGCTTGCTACCTTGCTGTTTTTATAATTTCAGATTACAACTACCCATATCTACTATCCATATTGCACTTGTACCACCATCTCTTTGCCGAATTAGTGCACCTATACAATTTACCATTGTATTGGGTGTGTTGGGGACACAAGAGACTCTTTGTTATTTGGTTGCAGGGTTGTTTGAGAGAGACCATCTTCATCCTACGCCTCCCATGGATTGATAAACCTTAGGTCATCCACTTGAGGGAAATTTGCTACTGTCCTACAAACCTCTGCACTTGGAGGCCCAACAACGTCTACAAGAAGAAGGTTGTGTAGTAGACATCAAGCTCTTTGCTGGCGCCGTTGCCGGGGAGGTGAGTGCTTGAAGGTATATCTTTAGATCTTGCAATCGAATCTTTTTGTTTCTTGTTTTATCACTAGTTTAGTTTATAAAATAAAACTATAAAAAAATGGAATTGAGTTTATCTCATACGCTTCATCTTTTTAATATCTTCCGTGAGAATGATGGTAAGGAAAATTGTGCTCAAGTGCTAGAAGAAGAAATCTATAAAATGTTTGGCACTAAATCTTTGAATGATGAGCATGATTGCAATGTTATTAGTATGAATTCTTTGAATACCCATGATGCTAATGATATGCAAAGCCACAAGCTTGGGGAAGCTATGTTTGATGAAGATGATATTTTTTGTTCCCCAAGTTTTGATGAGCAAATTTATTATGATGAAAGCATGCCTCCTATTTATGATGAGTATATTGATGAAAGTGGATTTGGAAGAGTGTCAACTTTAGGAAGTAATGATCCCACTGTTTTGGAGGATGTGGAATATTATTGTGATAATTATGAAAGTGGATTTGGAGAGGTCATGACTTTATTTAGTGATGAATCCACTATTTCGGAAGAGGTTCCAATTGATTATGAGAACAAAGTTGCTATCTATGATTATTATTGTGATGACTTGTATGCTATTAAGAATAACGATAATAGTGAAACTTGTCATCATGATTTTAGTTTTCAATTGGATTATGCCTCACATGATAGTTATTTTGTTGAGTTTGCTCCCACTATTATTCATGAGAAGAAATTTACTTATGTGGAGAGTAATAAATTTTCTATGCAAGTAGATCATGAAAGAATGCTTTATGTGCTGGTTATATTGTTGAATTCATTCATTATGCTACTGAAAATTATTATGAGGGAGGAATATATGCTTGTAGGAATTGCAATAATATCAAGTTTCCTCTCTATGTGCTTAAAGTTTTGAAGTTATGCTTGTCTTGCCTTCCTATGCTAGTTGATTATTGTTCCCATAAGTTGTTTGCTCACAAAATCCCTATGCATAGGAAGTGGGTTAGACTTAAATGTGCTAGTTATATTCTTCATGATGCTCTCTTTATGTTTCAATTCTTATCTTTTATGTGAGCATCATTGAAATCATCATGCCTAGCTAGGGGCGTTAAACTATAGCGCTTGTTGGGAGGCAACCCAATTTTATTTTTGTTACTTGCCTTTTGTTCATGTTTAGTAATAAATAATTTATATAGACTCTTGTTAGATGTGTTTTTATGTTTTAATTAGTGTTTGTGCCAAGTAGAACCTTTGGGAAGACTTGGGTGAAGTCTATATGATCTTGCTGTACAAAACAGAAACTTTGCGCTCACGAGATTAGCAGCCATTTTTTACTGGAGAGTGATTTTAGGTTGATTCTTCTTGAATATGATTAATATACAAATTACTCAGGTCCACCAATTTATTTCAGATTTGTTGGAGTTCCAGAAGTATACGTTTGATACAGATTACTACAGACTGTTCTGTTTTTGACAGATTCTGTTTTCATTGTGTTATTTGCTTATTTTGATGAATCTATGAGTAGTATCGGAGGGTATGAACCATAGAGAAGTTGGAATACAGTAGGTTTAACACCAATATAAATAAAGAATGAGTTCATTACAGTATCAAAAGTGGTGATTTATTTTCTTATACTAACGGAGCTTACGAGTTTTGTTTTGAGTTTTGTGTTGTGAAGTTTTCAAGTTTTGGGTAAAGATTCGATGGACTATGGAATAAGGAGTGGTAATAGCATAAGCTTGTGGATGCCCAAGGCACCCCAAGGTAATATACAAGGACAACCAAGAGCCTAAGCTTGGGGATGCCGCGGATGGCATCCCCTCTTTCGTCTTCATTCATCGGTAACTTTACTTGGAGCTATATTTTTATTCGCCACATGATATGTGTTTTGCTTGGAGGGTCATTTTATTTTGTTAGTATTTGCTTGATGTTATTTATAATAATGTTTTGCATCTATATTTTCAATAAAAATGTCAAGGATAGCCTTTACCATGCTTATTTTGCAAATATACATATTGCTGTTTCAAAACAGAAAGTTTACCGCTGTTGCAAAAATTCCCTAGAAAAGTCATAGAGTGATATAATGTTGAATATTTTTGCATAATGAGCTATGATAAATCTTCTACAGCGTAGTATTTTTCTTATAATTTTTGGAGTTAGGGAAGTATGATGAATCTTGCATTCTTTACAGACTATACTGTTTTGGTAGATTGCTATTATGTTTGCATTGTTTGCACATGCTTGCTTGTTTAGTGATTCTATTGAAGGATAGGAGTGTTAAATATGCAGAGACATTTAGTATGCAATGTTGAATAATAACGTTAGTAATTTGTTACAGTAGAAAAATGATAAGGTTTTTGCATTGTTTTATACTAACTTATCTCACGAGTTCTTGTTGAGTTTGTGTGGATGAAGTTTTTGAGATTTAGGAAAACCGTGATATGAGAGGAATTAAGGAGACACAAAAGCTCAAGCTTGGGGATGCCCAAGGCACCCCAAGATAACATTCCAAGAAGTCTCAAGCATCTAAGCTTGGGGATGCCCCGGTAGGCATCCCACCTTTCTTCTTCAACAATTATCGGTTAGCATCGGTTCAACCTAAGTTTTTGCTTCTTCACATGAGTTGTGCTATCCTTGCAATGTCATTTTATTTTGTTTTGCTTGCTGTTTGAATAAAATACCAAGATCTGAAATTCTTAAATGAGAGAGAGTCTTCACATGGCTACATAATTATTTAAGTACTCATTGATCTTCACTTATATCTTTTCGGAGTAGTTTGTCATTTACTCGTGTGCTTCACTTATAACCTATGAGTAAATGGTTGAATGAGTTGAATGTCATAAATCTGAAATTATATATGCACTTGAACAATTCATGAAAGAGTATTGAAGGAGGAGAAATTTCACATATAAATATACTATCTTGGACATCTTCTATGATTGTGAGCCCCATTAATTATTTTCAGACCTAAGCAAATTAGTTGAAATTGGACAAGGAAGACAACATAATGAGTTATGCTTGGGTATATTTGTATAGAAGTTATATTGTTATAGATCCTCCAACATGTGGTGCTTGCTATTTAGAATCCTTTGCTAGCCTAAATATATGTACTAAGCGGGAATACTGCTTGTGCATCCAAATTCCTTGAACCAAGTTTCTTCCATGAGTGTCCACCATATCTACCTATATGCGGTATTTACCTGCCGTTTCAAGTAAATTTGCATGTGCCAAACTCTAAACCTTCAAATAATAATCTGTTTTGTATGCCCGAATCGCTCATGTAGCGACTAGGGGCTGTCAGTATCTTCCATGCTAGGTGGGTTATTCTCACGATGAGTGGACTTCGCTCATCATTCACGAGAAAAATGGCTGGTAACTGGGATGCCCAGTTCCATGATCAAAAGATCAAAATCAAATCAAAATAATTGCAAACAAAAACTCCCCCAGGATTGATGTTAGTTGGAGGCACCCGTTGTTTCGGGCAAGCCATGGATTGATGATTGCTGGTGGAGGGGGAGTAAAAACTTTACCATTCTGTTTGGGAACCGCCTATAATGTATGTAGTATGGAAGATATTGGGAACTCTTGGTTGTTATGTTGACAATGAGATCATACCTCTCAAAATTATTTATCTCTATTTCAAAATCGAGCTCTCGCACCTCTGTAAATCCGTGCTTCCCTCTGCGAAGGGCCTATATTTTACTTTTATGCAAGAGTCAGTAGTATTCCTTCTCATTCCTACCTACTCTTTAGTTGGCAAGCATCGTGTGTTGGGGAAAGATCTAAGCATATATGGCCATGCAAATATATTTGATCATGAATTATTATTGTTGACAATTATCTATATGATAAGTGAGTTGGGAGGCGAAACACTAAGCCCCTATCTTTCTCTGTGTTCGATGGATGCTATTTGTTCTAAGAATATGCTTTGAGTGGTAGCAACCATGGATGACTATATGATAGTTGAGTATGTGGAGTTTTCTAAATCAAAGCTTTGACATAGGCCCTTCCTGAAAATAAGATGAATTGTAGTTGTTTGATGACTGAGAATGAAGTTTGCTAGTTTTCAAGAAAGTTTATGGTCTATGCTTTAACATGTGAATAGCTTGTTACTTGATCTTGAGAAGTTTTATGAGATGAACTATTGTTATGACATATAATCATGCTAGAAAAGGTGATTGAAATTATCATTGATCAAACTTGTGCACCTGCTAGCATTCACACTTCATAAATGCTTTCTTTTATCATTTACCTACTCGAGGACGAGCAGGAATTAAGCTTGGGGATGCTGATACGTCTCCAACATATCTATAATTTATGAAGCATTCACGCTATTATATTATCTGATTTGGATGTTTATGGGATTTATTATACACTTCTATATTATTTTTGGGACTAACCTATTAACCGAAGGCCCAACCCATATTGCTGTTTTCTTGCCTATTTCAGTGTTTCGAAGAAAAGGAATATCAAACTGAGTCCAAACGGAATGAAACCTTCGGGAGCATGATTTTTGGAACGAACGTGATCCAGGAGACATGGAGCTGAAGTCAGGGAAGCTTCAAGGAGGCCACGAGGCAGGGGGCGCACCCACCCCCCTGGGTGCGCCCTCCACCCTTGTGGGCCCCTTGTGGCTCACCTGGCCGACTTCTTTCGCCTATATATCTCCATATACCCTAAAAACATCGAGGACAACAATAGATCGGGAGTTCCGCCGCCGCAAGCCTCTATAGCCACCAAAAACCAATCAGGACCCTGTTCCGGCACCCTGCCGGAGGGGGGATCCCTCACCGGTGGCCATCTTCATCATCCTGACGCTCTCCATGACAAGGAGGGAGTAGTTCACCCTCGGGGCTAAGGGTATGTACCAGTAGCTATGTGTTTGATCTCTCTCTCTCATGTTCTTCATTTGGCATGATCTTGATGTATCACGAGCTTTGCTATTATAGTTGGATCTTATGATGTTTCTCCCCCTCTACTCTGTAAGTGCATCTAGTGCCCCTTAGTGATTTTGGTGTATTGAAGACTTATAGGTTAAGGGACTAATGTGTTTATGAGTGTACACAGGTCTATAAGTCTATGAGGAGTTTGAAATTTACAGGGAAAGTCGACCCCTAAAATTGAATATCTTCGACTGAAGATTTTGGTATTTTTGAAGACTTTCATGAAGACTTTGAAAGTGAAGAAATTGGTGTATCCGTGAAGACTTGATATTCATGCGAGGGATATGAAGCTTGAAGACTTCGTTTTCATAGTTTTGTTTTTCTCTTTCTTGAGTCATAGGAAACACCGTACTGTTAAAGGGGGTCGAGGAAATACTAAGGAAAAATTTCCATGTGATGCTCAACTCAAAATCCTACACCTACCAAACCCTTCGAGTGAAGCCTTTGGAAATCTCATACAGTTCAGTCACTTTCTTCAGTGACAGAGACGAAGTTCTTCTGGTCGCTGAGGAATTTGTTCTGACTGAGGAGTTAGGAATTCCCCAGTGCGGATTGCCTGCACAGTGAGGAACATGATAGCCCTGAGGAATTTGAGAGTCAAATTTCCGACCGTTGCTATGCTGCACGCCAGCTGTCCCAAAATATCTTATCCACCTAACGGTCATATCAGATAAGGGCATTTATGTCTTATCATGTCGGGCTGCTCCCTAGGCTATAAATAGCCGCCCCCTACAACCACTAGCTGGTTGGCTGCTCCGAGAGAAACTGACACTTGTCATTTGAGAGCAACCCATCCTCTGAGGACTTTGAGCGAAAATCATCGAGTGAGGGAAAACCCAAACCCAAACACCTATAAACCCCAAAGTGATTGAGCATCACTGAAGAGATTGATCCTGAGTGGATCCGATGCTTGTTACCTTTGAAGACTGTGCTTCTTCCAGATGGTTAGGCGTCATGGTCTAGAGCATCCAAGAGGAATTGTGGATCGCCGAGTGGCCGAGTCTGTGAAGGTTTGGAAGTCGCCTGAAGACTTACCACGAGTGACTGGACGAGGTTTGTGTGACCTTAGTTCAAGGAGAATACGGTGAGGACTTGGTGTCCTGAGCTGCGTGCTCAGCGACTGGGTGTACGGGACTATGTGTCCTCGAGTTTAAATACTCAGCCGCTCCAACCAGACGTATAACTGAGACAGTGTCGTGGTACTAAGTCTGACAGTAGAGTAGGGGGTAGGTATGGAGAGGCAAGATCCTAGCTATGGAGTAGTTGTATACGCAAGAGATTTACGAGTTCAGGCCCTTCGCGAAGGAAGTAACATCCCTACGTCTCGGAGCCCGGAGGCGGTCGACTGGATTATATGCATATGAGTTACAGGGGTGCGAACCCTTCTGCCAGTGGAGGGGGGTGGCTTATATAGAAGATGCCAAGACCCCAGCCAGCCCACGTAGCAGAGGGTTTAAAGTACATTAAGGCCTGGCGTTACTGGTAACGCCTTACATAAAGTGTCATCATGACCATAAAGACTACTTAATTACAGACTGTTTGGATACAGAGTAGATCTTGAACTCCTGGTGGTCGAGTGAGTCTTCATGGTCGAGTGTCGTCAAGTTCGTCGAGTGTCTTCCAGTCCGTCGAGTGGAATCCCTCTAGGTCGACTGGAAGACGGTTTCTCCTAAAGATGTCCTCGGGGAGGGCACTTTGGACAGGTCCATGACCCTACCCCAGGTACATGACTTCATCATTAGCCCCCGAATGGATCGAGGTTTGAGTGAGGAAGGAGTTGATAATCTTTCCGACCTGTCTTCTGGTGCTGTAAATGTGTCTTACTCTGGATCAATGACTTTTAAGTGAGGGTGTCAACTTTTCTTTCAGTCGCTTTGATCCATTCTTTATATCTGTCGAGTGAACTTTATGAACTTGGAGATTTCTGAGCGACAAATCGCAGGAGATCTTCCGTCTGACAAGCTACCCTGTGGTTAGCAGATTTAGTGGGATCCGAATTTCGGGAAGCGCGTGAAGGAGAGAAGGCCGCGGTACTCGGATGGGATAAGGCAGAGACGCCTCGATTCCCGCGCCGCCTTTTTTGCCACGTATCGCTCGCGCGACTGTTTCGGGATTTGACAGGATTGCCCGGGCCTACCAGTCAGCCACTCGGAAGCGACTCCATATAAGGCACCGGGCGGAGGTTTTTGAACAGTGCTCCCTCATTTTCTCCTCCCCCGTCTTCAGATTCATCCGCTTTGCTTGCTATCTGTTCAGCGCCGCTGCTCCGTACCAGTGTCGTCGGCGACAATGGTGAAAGAGAAGACGACGGCTTTGGAGCGGGCGAAGAAGGCGACGACGAAGGCGAAGGGGAGAGCGACCAGTCGGGGCGGATCCTCATCGCGGTCCAGCTTGCCGCAAGGTTGGATCCATGGGGATTGGATCCGCTCGACCATCACCCAGAAGGATCTCGACGACCTGGCCAACGAAGGGCTGATCGAGCATGGGGCAGCGAGGCTTCCGGGGACGGAGTGGCAGCCGCAGCCTCAGGGGGGTGAGTGTGTCCTCTCAGCGACTCATGTCGATCGTGGGTTTTCTCTGCCGCTGCATCTTTTCTTTCGGGGGTTTCTGAACTTCTTCGGGGCACAGCTCCATCACTTCACACCCAATTCCATTGCCTATCTCGCCGCTTTCGTGTCTTTGTGCGAAAACTTCTTGGGTTGTCGGCCGCACTGGGGCCTTTTCAAACACATATTCACTTGTCGCTCCCAGACGGTGAAAAAGGCTAATCCAAATGACGAGAGAACCCAAGTAATCCAGATGTGTGGGGGTCTTGGGGTCCAGATGAGGAGTAAGAGTGCCTTTCCAGCTATGACCCTTCCCGAGTCAGTTAGAGGGTGGCAGTCGACCTGGTTCTATTGCCAAGACCAGTCGACTGGGCTCCCTCCCTTCTCCATGAGTTGAGTGAACAAGCCGTATTCTCTGAAAGTAGTTCCGGAGGAGAAGGCTCAGGTTAAAATGTTGATGGAGCGTGTAGTCCAACTCATTCGCGACGGTGTGACTGGCATGGATCTTCTGGAGGTTTTCCTTCGACGGCGCATCCAGCCACTCCAATACCGGGGCCACCCGATGTGGTTGTACTCTGGTACTGAAGACACCACTCGGGTCCACCCAGAGGAGGTCGACGACGTCACACTGGAGAGGTGGATGACTGCCATCACAGGGAACAAGGACAACCCTCATGGGGCCAGGAGGATCCCGCCACTCGACCAGTCTTATGAACCAGACAAGGTATGACCACTTATCTCCGACTGTAATCATGTTTCGTCCATTCTGTTTTGCTGCAGATCAGTCGATCGACTTTTGTCTTGTTTGTTGTCTTTCAGGCTACCACTGAGTTGTATTCGATTCCCAACGGGGCGCATGCACAGACCGAGGAGGAGGAAGGAAGTGGAGGTGAAAGTCAGGAGGAGTGGGAATCGGATGGTGATGAGGGTGATGAAGATGCAGGCTCCGATGAGGAGGAGGAGGAGGAAGGGGAGGAGGAAGTTGCGCCTCCCCGTTCTGAAAGAAGGTCCAAGCTTGCCCATGACCCTGCGGTCGAGCGCGGCAAGGGGGCCGCACCTGTTGTGCAGTCGACCAAGCGTCCTCAGACGACCTCCCCGGCGCCGACTGAGAAAGCGCCGAAGCAATATCGAGTGGTGCCGTCAAAGCCGATGAAGGCCTTGCCGAAGATGAACATGGTGATTCCCACTATTTCTGGGTAATGACATAACTTGTGTCCTCTTGTTTCTCATGGATTTATTCTTGGTCGATTCGTTAGCTGACCGACTGATTTCTGAAACTGCAGTGCTGCTACTTCTGATACCTCGCCAGACCTGAAGATCAAGAAATGGAGGATGCCGTCACTTCTAACCCTCGTATGACCTTTGAAGTTTCGTTTTCAGTCGGTGGGATCTTCGTTTTTAACTTTGACTCTTTTTTGCAGCTCCATCTAATATCATCATTGATCTTCCTGATGATGATGAAGACGAGGAACCACTGAGGCAGAGGAGGAATAGGAGAGCGTCTGCTAGCAAGACAACGCAGGTCGTATCAGCACCTGAGACGTTGGTTGCGGAGGGGGACAACGTCACTTGGCCTACCGTATCCTTTGCGGTGCCGCTGACGAGTGCTCGCCCTTCGTCGTCGAGTGCTAGTCAGCCTTCACTTTTCTCTACCCATCACGTCCCCGAAGGCCAAGCAAGTGCTGCTAAAGAAGCCATACGCCAGGCGGGGGTCATGATGGAGCAAGTGAAGGCGATCCGAGACACCAGTCAAGTAGCTTATGACGCCAGTTCAGCCCTTCAGAGCAATGTTCAGGTTGGTCGGTCACTGCCTGTTCTGTTAGGATATGGTACCTAAAAACTTTTCTTTCTGAAAATCTTAGTATCTGTCGTACGCCCACTGATGGGGTTATGTACCTAGGGTAGGGTCATGGACCTGTTCCAAGTAACTTACCCTAGGACATCCCTAGAAGAGGTCGCCTTCCAGTCGACCAACGAGGATTCACTCGACTGGCCTGAAGGACTCGACCACGAAGACTCACTCGACCACCAGGAGGTCAAGAGGCACTCTGCACCACAACGGCCTGTAATTAAGTAGACTTTATGATAGTAAAGGCACTTTATGTGGGGCGTTACCAGTAACGCCCCAGACTTAACTCACCTTAAACCCTCTCCTACGTGGGCTGGCTGGGGTCCTGGCGCACTCTATATAAGCCACCCCCCTCCACAGGCAGAAGGGTTCGGCACCTTGTAATCCATACATTCATAATCCACTCGACCGCCTCCGGGCTCCGAGACGTAGGGCTGTTACTTCTTCCGAGAAGGGCCTGAACTCGTACATCCTTTGTGCTTACAACCTCTCCATAGCTAGGACCTTGCCTCTCCATACCTACCCCCCACTCTACTGTCAGGCTTAGAACCACGACAGTTGGCGCCCACCGTGGGGCAGGTGTTTTAGCGATTTTGTGGAGAAGTTGCGATTCTTCCGAGTACTTTCATCATGGTGTCTGCTGGAATTTTGGTCGAGGGTCAAGAGATCCGTCTCGGCGCTCTCGCCTTCATCGCCGACGACTCCGCATGGCTCCAGGAGGCTCCACTCGACGTAGATGCGCTCCCCGTCCGCGGTGCGACGCATTTTCGCGCATGTGTCCGCGGCGTTCTGCTGCGGCAACCATCGACCCAGTATCGGTCGGCTCCTCCATCTTCCACCCTCCCGGTCTCCCGCCAGCGCAAGCGCTCAGGCCGGTCGAGGCTTCAGCGATGGGTGAGTCACGCGGTGGCTCGCCAGTCGGCCACTACACAAGTTGCGGCAATCGAGCCCAACGAATCTCTCTACGGCTTGTTCGATCAGTCGACTGGCTCCGGAGAGACTGCATCCGAGTGCGGAAGCAGTGATCCAGCGGCGGAAATCTTGATGGTCGACGGGCCCCACAGTCCTCCTGGCTTCGCCCGTGGTGGTGGAGCAGGCGACGGCGGCGACCCTGCACGAGGCTACGAAGAGTACCAGCCCGAGCCACTCGACTCTCTGCAAAGAGAAGAGCTTCGCCGCAGGAACGAGGATCCCCTGCGTATTCCCATCGCAGGAGAAACCCCCGAGGCTCGTGCCTTGGAGGAGGCGCGTCTGGCCAATTTGGCCGAGCGCACTCGACTGGAGAACCTTCAGCGAGCACTCGACGAGCGCGCGCGGCAACGAGTTCCCGACACCAGTCGACGTCAACTCTTCCCGCCGACTCAGGTATATCGAACCCCAATTCAGAATTTAGCAGCTGCGACCCGTATAGCAGAGTCCATTCAGCCTTCGCAGTCAGAGGCTGGCAGAGGTTTGCTGCAGATCAGGGATCTGCTCCGGGCAGCAGGAGATCAGAATTCAGCCGTGTCTCAGTCGCGCAACAGAATTCACAGTCGATCTGTCACTGTGAATACGGTTCAGTCGGCTCACAGCCCCAGATCGCCTCCGCGGCGCGAAGGGCGTGAGAATCGGCGAGATCAATATGGCGACAGACTCGACCGAGATGATAGGCGTCGAGTGCCCTATTCCCCTCCGAGGGGTGGGTCTTACGCTCCTCGGCAGCCAGATGATAGGCGTCAGTACAGTACAGGGCGTAGGGTTCCAGTTGACCCCAGAGAGCCAGGCTTCGACGCGCGATCCATTATCGTGCAAGGGTTGGTCGACCGGAACAGAGCCCATCGAGGCGCACTCGACAGAGATGTGCCCACGAGCAGTCGAGTACATGTTTCTGGTCCTGAATGTTTCAGCAGAGCTATCAGAGCCGCAGTTATCCCCCCAATTTCAGGTTGGCAACAGGAGTCAGCAAGTTCACTGGTGAGTCTAAGCCTGAAACTTGGCTTGAAGACTACCGAGTGGCAGTTCAGATCGGTGGTGGGAACGACGAGGTGGCCATGAAGCATTTGCCCCTCATGTTGGAAGGTTCTGCCAGGGCATGGTTGACTCAATTGCCTCCTAGCAGCATTTACACTTGGGAAGATCTGTCCCGAGTGTTCGTCAGAACGTTCGAAGGGACTTGCAAGCGACCAGCGGGATTGACAGAGTTGCAAGTCTGCGTGCAGAAAACCAATGAGACTCTCAGAGAGTATATTCAGAGGTGGATCACTTTGCACCACACTGTGGAAAATGTCTCTGACCATCAGGCAGTATGCGCCTTCAAAGATGGTGTCAAGAACAGAGAACTGAGTTTGAAATTTGGTCGAACCGGTGACATGACCTTGAGTCGGATGATGGAGATTGCTACCAAGTACGCCAACGGCGAAGAAGAAGACCGACTCCGAAGCGGCAAGCACAAGCCGAGTCAGTCGGAAAAAGGAAACACCAGTCGGAAACAGAAGCGGAAGGCTGAACCGGCAGCTCCTGGAGAGGCTCTGGCCGTGACTCAAGGAAAGTTTAAGGGGAAACCAAAAGGATCCTGGAACCCCAAGAAGGTAAAGGATAAAGAAGGGAACGACGTGATGGATATGCCGTGTCATATTCACACGAAGAAAGATGAAGAGGGGAATATCATTTACCCAAAGCACACCACTCGCCAATGTCGACTCCTGATCCAGCAGTTTCAGGGAAAACAGTCTAAGGACAAGGAGAAGGAGCCGGACAAGGCCGAAGACAAAGAGGACAGTGAGGGAGGATATCCGCATATCAACTCCACTCTGATGATCTTCGCAGATGTGGAAAGCAGAAGTCGACTGAAAGTGATTAACCGAGAGGTTAACATGGTTGCCCCAGCAAAGGCAAATTATCTGAAGTGGTCTCAAACACCCATCACATTCGACCAATCTGATCACCCGACTCATATTGCCACCCCTGGGAGGCAAGCTTTGGTGGTCGATCCAGTTGTCGAAGGCACTCGACTGACAAAGGTGCTGATGGACGGTGGAAGTGGGCTGAATCTGTTATATGCAGACACGTTGAAAGGTATGGGCATTCCGATGTCCCGACTGAGCACTAGTAACATGAGCTTCCATGGAGTTATACCAGGGAAGAAGGCCGAGTCACTCGGCCAGATAGCTTTGGACGTAGTGTTTGGCGATTCAAAGCATTTTCGCAAAGAAAAGTTGACGTTTGAGGTCGTGGATTTTCAAAGTGCATATCATGCCATTTTGGGGAGACCAGCCTATGCACGGTTCATGGCTCGACCATGTTACGTGTACCTCAAATTGAAGATGCCCGGTCCCAAAGGTGTGATCACTGTCACCGGTGATAGGAAAAAGGCAGAGGAGTGCTTTCAGAAGGGCTCCAAAATTGCCGATTCCCAAGTGACAGCGGTCGAGTTCGAAGAATACAAGCAAAACGCAGATCCGAGTGACTTGCTGCGATCCAAGAAGCCCGCCACAGAATCTGCATTCCAGTCGTCCGGTGAGACGAAGCCTGTTCACATTCACCCGACCGACCCCGAAGCAGCTCCGACCCGCATCTCCACAACACTCGACCCAAAATAGGAAGAAGCGCTCATCCAGTTCCTCCGTGAGAACTGGGACATTTTTGCATGGAAGCCCGCTGACATGCCAGGTGTTCCCAGGGGACTGGCTGAGCATCGCCTAAGAGTCGACTCGTCTGCAAAGCCAGTCAAAGAACATCTTCGGCGGTCCGCCGTCCAGAAGAGAAAGGCCATCGGTGAAGAAGTGGCTCGACTGTTGGCGGCAGGATTTATCCGAGAGATATTCCACTCCGAGTGGCTCGCTAATGTCGTCATGGTTCCTAAGAAGGACAAGTCGCTCCGAATGTGCATTGATTTCAAGCACATCAACCGGGCCTGCCCGAAAGATCACTTTCCTCTCCCTCGCATAGATCAAATTGTTGACTCGACCGCGGGATGCGAGAGGTTGTCTTTTTTAGATGCTTACTCCGGGTACCACCAGATCCGTCTGTATGGGCCCGATGAAGTAAAAACAGCTTTCATCACTCCATTCGGGTGCTTCTGCTATATCACCATGCCATTCGGCCTCAAGAATGCCGGAGCCACATTTATGCGAATGATCCAGAAGTGTCTACTCACTCAAATCAGTCGGAATGTGGAAGCTTATATGGATGATATTGTTGTCAAGTCACGAAAAGGTTCCGACCTGCTCGCTGACCTCGCCGAAACATTTGCCAACCTCAGAAGGTATGATATCAAGCTCAATCCATCAAAGTGCACATTTGGAGTTCCTGGTGGCAAGTTACTCGGTTTTCTCGTTTCCGAACGGGGAATCGACGCCAACCCAGAAAAGATTGGCACTATTCTCCGAATGAAACGCCCTGTGCGAGTGCACGATGTCCAGAAGCTTACTGGATGCTTGGCCGCATTAAGTCGATTCATCTCACGACTCGGTGAAAAGGCATTGCCTCTTTACCGACTGATGAAGAAGGCTGACAAGTTCGAGTGGACTCCAGAAGCTGATGCAGCGTTTGCCGAGCTAAAAGCTCTGCTCTCCACCCAGCCGGTGCTTGCTGCTCCAATCAGCAAAGAGCCTCTGTTGCTCTACATCGCAGCCACAGGACAAGTCGTCAGTACTGTGCTAACGGTCGAGCGGGAAGAAGAAGGAAAAGCTCTCAAAGTTCAGCGCCCAGTGTATTATTTGTCTGAAGTCTTGACTCCATCCAAGCAGAGATATCCTCATTATCAGAAGCTTGTGTATGGAATATACATGACCACAAAGAAGGTTGCTCATTATTTCTCTGACCATTCAATCACAGTCGTCAGCGACGCTCCACTATCAGAGATTTTGCACAACAGAGATGCAACTGGTCGAGTGGCCAAATGGGCGATTGAACTTCTTCCCCTTGATATCAAGTTTGAGGCAAAGAAAGCCATTAAGTCCCAGGCAATAGCAGATTTCCTCGCCGAGTGGATCGAACAGCAGCAGCCGACTGAAGTTCACTCGGAGCATTGGACCATGTTTTTCGATGGTTCTAAGATGTTGAATGGTTCCGGTGCTGGGGTTGTCCTGGTTTCCCCCAGAGGAGATAAGCTCAGATATGTGCTCCAGATTCACTTTGATTCCTCCAACAATGAGGCAGAATATGAGGCCCTCCTATATGGGTTGCGCATGGCCATTTCACTCGGCGTCCGTCGCCTAATGGTCTATGGCGACTCGGATTTAGTGGTCAATCAGGTGATGAAAGAGTGGGACGTGAGAAGCCCAGCCATGACTGGATACTGCAGTGCAGTGAGGAAGCTGGAGAAAAAGTTCGAGGGGTTGGAGCTCCATCATATACCCCGACTGAAAAATCAAGCAGCTGATGATCTAGCAAAGATAGGTTCCAAGAGAGAAGCCATTCCGAGTGGTGTGTTCTTGGAGCATATACATACTCCGTCAGTCAAAGAAGATCCTTTCACCGAAGAAACTCCGCAGCCCAAGAGTGCCACAGATCCGACTGAAGTTGAAGTCCCAGCGGTGGTCGACTTGATCATGGAGGTTTTGGTAGTCATTCCCGACTGGACGATTCCGTATGTCGCATATATCTTGAGGAAAGAGCTTCCGGAGGATGAGGAAGAGGCTCGACAGATCGTCCGTCGATCTAAGGCCTTTACCGTCATCAAAGGACAATTATACAGAGAGAGCACGACTGGAGTCGGTCAGAAGTGCATAACACCAGAAGAAGGTCGACTCATCCTCAATGATATTCACTCGGGGACCTGTGGTCATCATGCGTCCTCCCGGACCATCGTGGCCAAAGCATACCGAGCCGGATTTTACTGGCCCAAGGCGAATGAGATGGCAAAGGAGATAGTGGATAAGTGCGAGGGATGTCAGTTCTACTCGAATATGTCGCACAAACCTGCGTCAGCTTTGAAGACCATCCCACTCGTCTGGCCTTTTGCAGTTTGGGGGCTGGACATGGTCGGCCCTTTGAGAACAGGACGAAGTGGCTTCACGCATGTACTGGTGGCAGTCGACAAGTTCACCAAGTGGATCGAGGCTAAACCAATCAAGAGCCTCGACACCGGTACTGCTGTTAGCTTCATCAGGGAACTAATATTCAGATATGGAGTCCCGCACAGCATCATTACGGATAATGGGTCGAACTTTGACTCAGAGGAATTCAGAACCTTCTGCAACTCCCAGGGCACACGGGTCGACTACGCATCAGTCGCCCATCCGCAGTCGAATGGACAAGCAGAGCGAGCTAATGGACTGATTCTCAAGGGACTGAAGCCGCGACTGATGCGTGATCTCAAACACGCGGCTGGAGCTTGGGTCGACGAACTTCCATCTGTACTCTGGGGACTGCGGACCACGCCCAATCGGTCGACCGGAAGAACTCCATTCTTCTTGGTCTATGGAGCCGAAGCAGTCTTGCCGAGTGATCTTCTCCACAATGCTCCTCGAGTCGAAATCTACAACGAAGCAGAAGCTGAACAAGCGCGGCAGGACGCAGTCGACCTTTTAGAGGAAGAAAGGGAGATGGCTCTGATCCGGTCGACCATCTACCAACAAGATCTGCGCCGTTTCCACGCCCGAAATGTGAGAGGTCGAGCCTTCCAGGAAGGGGATTTGGTTCTCCGAGTGGATCAGCACAAACCACACAAGCTTGCTCCTTCTTGGGAAGGCCCCTTCATCGTCACCAAGGTTCTCCACAACGGGGCGTACCGTCTTTACAACGTCGAGCATAATATCGACGAGCCCCGAGCTTGGAACGCGGAGCTACTCCGCCCATTTTACACTTAAGTTTTATCACTCGGATGAGTTGCAATAAAGTACTTCTGTAGTTCATGGGTTTAGAAATAATTGTGTCATCACTTTTTATTTTTGTCCACATAAAAACTCCCCCTCAGTGGGTGGCTTAGCCGCGAATCCGTTTCGCCTAAGTTTGTAAAAATCCTATCGAGTGGTGAGCCAGACTCTCACTCGGAGGCTTAGCTGCGAATCCGTTTCGCCTAAGTTTATCAAAATCCTACCGAGTGGTAAGCCAGCCTTCCACTCGGGGGCTTAGCTGCAGTCCAAGGACTCGCCTAAGTTTATCAAAATCCTACCGAGTGGTAAGCCAGCCTTCCACTCGGGGGCTTAGCTGCAGTCCAAGCACTCGCCTAAGTTGTCAAAATCCTACCGAGTGGTAAGCCAGCCTTTCACTCGGGGGCTTAGCTGCAGTCCAAGCACTCGCCTAAGTTTATCAAAATCCTACCGAGTGGTAAGCCAGCCTTCCACTCGGGGGCTTAGCTGCAGTCGAAGCACTCGCCTAAGTTTATCAAAATCCTACCGAGTGGTAAGCCAGCCTTCCACTCGGGGGCTTAGCTGCAGTCCAAGGGCTCGCCTAAGTTATAAAAATCCTACCGAGTG
Source organism: Triticum aestivum (assembly GCF_018294505.1). Lineage (NCBI taxonomy): Eukaryota > Viridiplantae > Streptophyta > Magnoliopsida > Poales > Poaceae > Triticum > Triticum aestivum. The sequence goes on from NC_057801.1 coordinate 601,997,929, forward strand.
AAGAGCAACCCTCTCACTCGGAGGCTTAGCTGCAGCCTCGTGCTCGCCTAAGTTATAAAAATCCTACCGAGTGGAGAGCAACCCTCTTACTCGGGGGCTTAGCTGCAGTCCAAGCACTCGCCTAAGTTGTGAAAATCCTACCGAGTGAAGAGCGATCCTCTCACTCGGGGGCTTAGCTGCAGCCTCGTGCTCGCCTAAGTTATCAAAATCCTACCGAGTGGTAAGCCAGCCTTCCACTCGGAGGCTTAGCTGCAGCGTCGTGCTCGCCTAAGTTATAAAAATCTTACCGAGTGGAGAGCAACCCTCTCACTCGGGGGCTTAGCTGCAGCCCTGCGCTCGCCTAAGTTACAAAAATCCTACCGAGTGAAGAGCGACCCTCTCACTCGGAGGCTTAGCTGCAGCCCAGTGCTCGCCTAAGTGGACTAAAGAATAAGTCGATTGCGGTACAGGCACCTTGCTTTGAACCTGCAAAAGACATTCCGAGCCGAAGGCAATCATATTCAAGCGCCAAATTCAAGTTTGAATCGATATCTAAAGGAACCGAAAGTGCTCGGGCGTCAAGCCTGTTAAGGTTTGTCGGTTACAATTCCACTCGGCATACCGAGGCAAATTTAAAGTGTCGAGCCAGAAGAAGTTTTTTACCCCTCCTGTGGAGGGCTGGAAGGTGCAACAAATTCATCAAGGTCAATTCCGTCGGCGATCCGAGTGGCAGCTGCAAGGAAAGTCTCCATAAAGGACCTGAAGTCGTGCTTCTTGGTATTGGCCACCCGAAGGGCCGCCAGCTTCTCCTCTCGTGCATCTTTGCAGTGGACTCGGGCCAGACACAGAGCGACATCTGCACCACACCGAGCCGAGGACTTCTTCCACTCCTGCACTCGACCAGGGATCGTGTTCAAGCGGGCCATCAGCGACTCAAGGTCATTCTGAAGTGTCTCCTCAGGCCAGAGCGTCGAGTCGATGCGAGATGTGGCGGCCTTCAGCCTTGCGAGATAGTCCACGACAGCTGCGACACGAGACTCCAGTCGGAAAACATCCATGGCAACTTCGTCGTTCACCGGAGAATTGACGGGGTCAAGGTTTGGCTCCAGTCGGCTGGTTTCCTCTTCAAAGTTTTGACAAAATTCTGCAAGGGTGATCACTAAGTCAAGGGGATAGTCGAATGGAAGAAGCCACAGTTGGAAATATTTGCCAAACATGGAGGTTTACCTTCAAGCATAAGAAACAGCTTCTTGGCAAGGCCACTCAGGAAGGCCTCCAGTTCAGTTTTCTTCTCAGTCAATTTGCTGACTTGGTCGGTCAAGGCAGCTTTGTCAGTTCTCAGTCGACTGACTTCCTTGTTGGCAATCCCAAGAGCAGTTTTCAGATTGGTATTGTCTTGTTCGAGCTTGGTGACTGAAGCTAACTTCTCGTCAGCAAGCTTGATCTTCTCAGCTAGCTCAAGGTCTTTCTTCTGCTGGGCCTCCCTTACCTTACCTGCAAGTTACAGCGAGATCAGATGCCGAAACAAGCAAGGGGAAAAGCAGTCGTCAGGGTCTCACCAAACATACCTTCGGTCTCCTCCTTTGCCTTTGTCAGCTTCTCCTGAACCAGCTTCAAGCTCAGCTCGACTTGAGTATGTTTTTGTTCCAGCTCTGAGTAGCGAGCCACAAGATCACAGGAGTTCTGCGAAGAACCAATCGACTAAACGTCAAATGTAACTCACTTCCGAGTGAAAAAGGGAAAAACACACGTTTCTAAGACTACAGCCGAATACAAGCATTCGACCGTAGTCTCGGGGACTACACCCAGTGGGTGCACTCAGCGTGCCCCCACTAATCCTGTTGAAGACAAAGTCGACCAGTCGACCTCAAAAAAAAAAACAGTGTGCGAGACGCATTCTCTAAGACTGTGATCAACTGCAAGCAGTCGACCACAGTCTCGGGGACTACACCCAGTGGGTGCACTCAGCGTGCCCCCACCGGTTTGCGAAATCCAGTCGACCAGTCGACTGACAGAAAGATTGACATCATAAAGCCTAAGGCCGACTGCCAGCAGTCGACCTTAGCCTTGGGGACTACACCCAGTGGGTGCACTCAGCGTGCCCCCACCGGTTTGCGAAATCCAGTCGACCAGTCGACTGACAGAAAGATTGACATCATAAAGCCTAAGGCCGACTGCCAGCAGTCGACCTTAGCCTTGGGGACTACACCCAGTGGGTGCACTCAGCGTGCCCCCACCGGTTTGCGAAATCCAGTCGACCAGTCGACTGACAGAAAGATTGACATCATAAAGCCTAAGGCCGACTGCCAGCAGTCGACCTTAGCCTTGGGGACTACACCCAGCGGGTGCACTCAGCGTGCCCCCGCTAACACGGAGTTTATTCGACACACCCAGTGGGTGACTAATATAAATTCCGGAAAAGAAAAGTTTTTGGTAGCATATCCAACAGAACAAACAGCGGTCGACTGACCTGGACATTGCTTTGGAGGGCAGAACTGGCGTCATAAGCTGCCTGGCTCGCGTCCCGGATGGTCTTCAGCTGCTCCATCATGAGTCCCGCCTGGCGTATCGCCTCCTTCGCTGCGCCAGCTTGGTCCTCTGGGACGTGGTGCGTCATGAAGAGGGAAGGCTGCTGAGCACTCGTCAGTGGATTCGCGAAGGTCACCGTGTGTCGAGTGGTGTTCTCTTCCTCCACAGTCAGAATTTCAGGCGCCGGCACATCCTGAGGCACCTTACTGGCGGACGCTTTCCGACTCCTCCTGTGCTTCAGCGGCTCTTCATCCTCATCATCATCAGGAAGATCGATAACAGTGTTGGGTGGAGCTGCGGAGAAGGATCAGGATCAGAGATCGCGAGTCAGTCGACTAAGAATGGTATTAAGAACACAGTACCTGGATTCGAAGTTGCTGCATCCTCCATCTCGTGGTCATCGGCCCGGGCCGAGGTCTCAGAAGTAGCAGCACTGCAACTCCAAAGGATCAGTCGACTAACCTCAGCGTCGACCAGAGATAAAGTTCGCACAGAATAAGAAAATATGAGCAACACAATTACCCTGATATGGTGGGGATGGACACCTTCATCTTCGGCAGGAGCTTGGTCGGCTTCGATGAGGCCGCCCTGGGCTGCTTCGGCGCCTTTTCAGTCGGCGCCGGAGAGGTGGTCCGAGGGCGCTTGGTCGACTGAGTGGCGGTCGCAACCCCCTTACCACGTTCGGTCGAAGGGTCGTGGACAAGCTTCGACCGCCTTTCTGAGCGCGGTGGAACGACCTCCTCCTCCTCTTCTTCCTCGTCCTCGATGTCATCTTCATCACCTTCATCATCATCATCGTCGTCATCATCCCCTGCAGCATCCGAGTCCCATTCCTCCTCTTCCTGGCTCTCGCCCCCGCTCGCCTCGCCCCCGCTCGCCTCGCCTTCCTCAGTCGAAGCTTGTGCCCCATTGGGCATCGAGTACAGCTCGGTGAAGGCCTAGCAGATGCCCAAACAAGGATCAGTCGACCAGTCGGCAGGGTTAGCAGAAATGAATACGACAAGGACACAATGGAAAGCAGAGCAAGTGTACCTTGTTTGGGTCGCTGTTGTGGTCGAGTGGAGGAATCCTTCTGGCTCCGCGCGGGTTGTCCCTGTTTCCGGTAACGGCTACCATCCATCTTTCCAGAGTGGCATCGTCGACTTCTTCTGGATGGACTCTAGTCTCGTCTTCGGGCCCACAGTACAACCACATGCAGTGGCTCCGGAATTGAAGGGGTTGGATGCGACGCCTGAGGAAGACCTCCAGAAGATCCATGCCCGTCACCCCCTCCCGAACCAACTGCACCACGCGCTCCATCAACATCTTCACGTCGGCTTTCTCCTCCGGAATCAGCTTCAGAGGGGAGGGCTTGTTCACTCGGTCCATGGTAAACGGAGGGAGTCCACTCGACTGCCCTGGCGTCGACTGGACCTGACAGTAGAACCAAGTCGACTGCCAGCCTCTGACGGACTCGGGAAAGGACATGGGCGGGAAGGTGCTATTATTCCTCACCTGAATCCCCAGGCCCCCACACATTTGGACGACTCGGGTCTTCTCATCACCTGGGCTCGCCTTCTTCACGGTCTGAGAGCGACACGTGAAGATACGTTTGAACAAACCCCAGTGCGGTCGACAGCCCAAGAAACCCTCACACATGGACACGAATGCAGCAAGATAGGCAATGGAGTTTGGGGTAAAGTGGTGGAGCTGCGCTCCAAAGAAATTCAAGAAGCCACGGAAGAAAATGCTTGGCGGCAAGGAAAACCCACGATCAACATGAGTGGCCAGAAGCACACACTCACCCTCTTCTGGCTGTGGCTGCCACTCCTTCCCCGGCAACCTCGCAGCTCCGTGAGGGATCAAGCCCTCGTTGGCCATGTCGAGGAGGTCCTTCTCCGTGATGGTCGACTGGATCCAGTCTCCTTGGACCCAGCCTTTCGGCAGGCGGGATCTGGACGAGGACCCTCTGCGGCTGGTGGATCTCCCCTTCGCCTTCTCCGATGCCGACGCCTTCTTGGCACGCTCCAGCGCCGCCGTCTTCTCCTTGGCCATGGTCGCCGGTGAGATGCACGAAGGGAAGTGGTGCGGGGGCGAGAGCGAGCACGCTGAGCAGGGAGGAAGGAAGCAGAGGGAGAGAGGGAGAATGCTGAGGCGCAGCACAGAAATCCTCGCCGGGCACATTTATAAGGTCCCTTCCGAGTGGCTGACATGTGGGCCCGGTCGATCTAATCATATCTGGGAGCAGTTATGAGGACTGGATACGTGGCGAAAAAGGCGGCGCGGAGATCGAGGCGTCTATGCCCCGTCCCATCCGAACGCCGCGGTCTGCCCCGCTTCGCGCGCGCCCCCAAATTTCGCACCCCGCGGAATCCGCGAGCAACAAATCAGTCTGTCAGACGCGGTGTTTCCGGCGATCCGTCGCTCGGAGATCGTCGAAGCTCGAAAGATCACTCGACGCAAAAATAGAATGGATCGAGTCGACCGAAGACAAATTGCTCCCTGTCAACGAAGAGATTCTTTGATCCAGAACAGCGCACAACTAGAGCGCAAAGGTTAATCGGAAACGACATCAACTCCTTCTTCACTCGAAGCCTCAATCCATTCGGGGGCTAATGATGGGGTTATGTACCTAGGGTAGGGTCATGGACCTGTTCCAAGTAACTTACCCTAGGACATCCCTAGAAGAGGTCGCCTTCCAGTCGACCAACGAGGATTCACTCGACTGGCCTGAAGGACTCGACCACGAAGACTCACTCGACCACCAGGAGGTCAAGAGGCACTCTGCACCGCAACGGCCTGTAATTAAGTAGACTTTATGATAGTAAAGGCACTTTATGTGGGGCGTTACCAGTAACGCCCCAGACTTAACTCACCTTAAACCCTCTCCTACGTGGGCTGGCTGGGGTCCTGGCGCACTCTATATAAGCCACCCCCTCCACAGGCAGAAGGGTTCGGCACCTTGTAATCCATACATTCATAATCCACTCGACCGCCTCCGGGCTCCGAGACGTAGGGCTGTTACTTCTTCCGAGAAGGGCCTGAACTCGTACATCCTTTGTGCTTACAACCTCTCCATAGCTAGGACCTTGCCTCTCCATACCTACCCCCCACTCTACTGTCAGGCTTAGAACCACGACACCCACTGGGTGTGTCGATTGAGATTCTGGATTGGTGGGGGCACGCTGAGTGCACCCACTGGGTGTAGTCCCCAAGGCTATGGTCGACTGCTGGCAGTTGACCATAGTCTTTATGTCTTGAGCTTTTTCCTCATTACTGTCTTCACTCGATCTGGTCGAATGGAATCATAAACCGGTGAGGGCACGCTGAGTGCACCCACTAGGTGTAGTCCCCGAGACTATGGTCGACTACTGGCAGTCGACTACGGTCTGAAGAACACCCTCCCTTTTTTTTGGGTCGACTGACTGACTCTAGCTGATAGAATTAGTGGGGGCATGCTGAGTGCACCCACTGGGTGTAGTCCCCGAGACTACAGTTGAATTTTTTGATTCGACTGTAGTCTTAGAAATACTACGTTTTTTCTCTTAGTCACTCGAAAGTGACCTATCTTTGACGTCTGTTGATTGGTTCTTCGCAGAAATCTTGCGAGCTTTCAGCTCGTTATACTGAATTGGAGAATAAGCATATCCAGCTCGAACTTGATCTGAAGCTTGTCCAGGAGAACTTCACGAAGGCGAAGGAGGAGGTAAAAGGTATGTTCGGTGAGAATCTTGACGACTGCCTTTGTTTCTTGTCCATCCCCGAGTCTGATCTTATTGTGATTTTACAGATAAACTGAGGGATTCTTTGAAGAAGAAGGATCTTGACCTCGCTGAGGCGCAGAAAGCAACTTCAGAGAAGATCAAGCTCGCAGAAGAAAAGCTGGCTTCAATCAGCAAGCTTGAAGAGGAGAATACCAATCTGAAAGCTGCTCTTGATGCGGCCAACAAGGAGGTCAGTCGACTGAAGAATGACAAGATCGCCTTGAGTGACAAGGCTAGCGAATTGGTGGGAAAGAAGAATGATCTGGAGGCTTATCTGGGAGGACTCGCCAAGAAGCTATTCCTCATGCTTGAAGGTAACCCTTCGTATCTGACCGGCTTTTTAATTTTGGCCTCACCACCAAACTGCTGCCTTAACTTTGGGGTTGTGTCTACAGAGTTTTGCCAAAACTTTGAGGAGGAGACTGGTCGACTGGAGACGAGCCTAGATCCCATCAACTCTCCTGTGAAGGATGAAACTGCCATGAACATGCTCCGAATCGAGTCTCACGTTGCTGTTGTTGTCGACTATCTTGCAAGGCTGAAGGTTGCGACGTCACGCATCGACATGATGCTCTGGCCAGGAGAAGCACTTCAGAATGACCTTGAGTCCCTGATGACTCGACTGAACGAAGTTCCAAGTCGAGTGCAAGAATGGAAGAAGTCTTCTGCCAGGTGCAGTGCCGACGTTGCTCTATCTCTGGTCCAAGTTCATTGCAAGGATGCGCGAGAGGACAAGCTGGCAGCTCTCAAGGTGGCCAATACCAAGAAGCATGACTTTCAATCCTTCATGGAGACCTTCATCGCTGCTGCCACTCGGATCACAGATGGAATCGATCTGGATGAGTTCGTTGCGCCTTCCAGCTCTCCACAGGAGGGGTAAAAAACTTCTATGCTTGATGCTTTAAATTTGTCTCGGTATGCCGAGTGGCTTTTGTAACCGATAAACTTTAACAGGCTTAGTGCCTGAGCACTTCTGGTTCCGTAAGACGTTATTTGAACTTGGATTTGACGTTGAATATGTTTGCATCTGCCTTTATACGCTGGTGTTTGAGATGCCCTTTTGCAGGTAAGGATGAAGCACAAATTGCAATCGACTTATACTTCGTCATTCTTAGGCGAGCACTGGGCTGCAACTAAGTCCCCGAGTGGGAGGTCTGCTCTCCACTCGGTAGGATTTTCAAAAACTTAGGCGAGCACTGGGCTGCAGCTAAGCCCCCCGAGTGGGAGGTCTGCTCTCCATTCGGTAGGATTTTCAAAAACTTAGGCGAGCACTGGGCTGCAGCTAAGCCCCCGAGTGGGAGGTCTGCTCTCCACTCGGTAGGATTTTCAAAAACTTAGGCGAGCACTGGGCTGCAGCTAAGCCCCCGAGTGGGAGGTCTGCTCTCCACTCGGTAGGATTTTCAAAAACTTAGGCGAGCACTGGGCTGCAGCTAAGCCCTCGAGTGGGAGGTCTGCTCTGCACTCGGTAGGATTTTCAAAAACTTAGGCGAGCATTGGGCTGCAGCTAAGCCCCCGAGTGGGAGGTCTGCTCTCCACTCGGTAGGATTTCTGTGGCGTACCTCTGAAGAAGAAGGTAACAGTCGACCTGCACCTCGTCCTCCTTGCGGGTCGCACGTTGTGTTTGTGGTGTAGCTCGGAAGGAGAGGGTAGCAGTCGACCTGCACCTCGTCCTCCTTGCAGAGCGCATGTTGTATTTGTGGCGTAGCTCAGAAGGAGAGGGTAGCAGTCGACCTGCACCTCGTCCTCCTTGTGGAGCGCACGTTGTATTTGTGGCGTAGCTCGGAAGGAGAGGGTAGCAGTCGACCTGCACCTCGTCCTCCTTGTGAAGCGCATGTTGTATTTGTAGCGTAGCTCGGAAGGAGAGGGTAGCAGTCGACCTGCACCTCGTCCTCCTTGCGGAGCGCACGTTGTATTTGTACTTAGGCGAGCGCTATGCTGCAGCTAAGCCCCCGAGTGAGAGGTTGGCTCACCACTCGGTAGGATTTTGTTGAAACTTAGGCGAGTACTTGGACTGCAGCTAAGCCTCCGAGTGGGAGGCTGGCTCGCCACTCGGTAGGATTTTGCTGAACCTTAGGCGAGTACTTGGACTGCAGCTAAGCCTCCGAGTGGGAGGCTGGCTCACCACTCGATAGGATTTTGTTGAACCTTAGGCGAGTACTTGGACTGCAGCTAAGCCTCCGAGTGGGAGGCTGGCTCACCACTTGGTAGGATTTTGTTGAACCTTAGGTGAAACGGATTCGCAGCTAAGCCTCCGAGTGTGAGGCTGGCTCACCACTCGGCAAGGATTTTCTTTTTATACAAACTTAGGCGAAACGGATTCGCAGCTAAGCCACCCACTGGGGGAATGCTTTATGTGGACAAAAGAAACAACAATCACTGGGAAAATTATAAACCTCTTGTCTTTGATAAACGAACTACAGAAGTACTTTTATTACAACTCATCCGAGTGAATACTTAAGTATAAAAGGGGCGGAGTAGCTCCGCATTCCACGCTCGGGGCTCGTCGATCTGGTGCTCGACATTGTAAAGGCGGTACGCCCCATTGTGGAGAACTTTGGTGACGATGAAGGGACCTTCCCAAGTAGGGGCAAGCTTGTGTGGTTTCTGCTGATCCACTCGGAGAACCAAGTCTCCCTCTTGGAAGGCACAACTCTTCACGTTTTTGGCATGGAATCGACGCAAGTCCTGCTGATAAATGGTCGACCGGATCAAGGCCATCTCTCTTTCCTCTTCTAGGAGGTCGACTACATCCAGCCGGGCTTGCTCTGCTTCAGCTTCAGTGTAGAGTTCGACTCGAGGTGCATTGTGAAGCAGGTCACTCGGCAAGACTGCTTCAGCTCCGTAGACCAAGAAGAACGGAGTCCTCCCAGTCGACCGGTTAGGCGTGGTCCTTAATCCCCAAAGTACCGACGGAAGTTCGTTGACCCATGCACCAGCTGTGTGCTTGAGATCGCGCAACAATCGGGGTTTCAACCCTTTGAGAATTAAGCCATTCGCTCATTCTGCCTGTCCATTCGACTGGGGGTGAGCGACCGAAGCATAGTCGACTCGTGTACCCTGAGATGTGCAGAAGGCTCTGAATTCCTCATAATCGAAGTTTGATCCATTGTCTGTGATGATGCTGTGTGGAACTCCATATCTGAATATCAATTCCCTGATGAAGCTAACAGCAGTGCCGGCATCAAGATTCTTGATGGGTTTAGCCTCAATCCACTTGGTGAACTTGTCGACTGCTACCAGCACATGGGTGAAGCCGCTTCTGCCTGTTCTCAGTGGTTCAACCATATCCAATCCCCATGCAGCGAAAGGCTAGACGACTGGGATGGCCTTCAAGGCTGAAGCGGGCTTGTGTGACATATTGGAGTAAAATTGACATCCTTCACATTTGTCGACTATTTCCTTTGCCATTTCATTCGCTCTTGGCCAGTAAAATCCCGCTCGGTATGCTTTAGCCACAATGGTTCGAGAGGACGCATGATGACCACAGGTCCCCGAGTGGATATCATCAAGGATTATCCAACCTTCTTCTGGCGTTATACACTTCTGACCAACTCCAGTCGCACTTTCTCTGTACAACTGTCCCTTTATCACGGTAAAGGCCTTAGATCGGTGGACGATCTGACGAGCCTCTTCTTCATCTTCTAGGAGTTCTTTCCTCAGGATATACGCGATGTACGACACTGTCCAGTCGGGAGTGATGACCAGTGCTTCCATGATCAGGTCGACCACCGCTGGAACTTCTACTTCAGTCGGATCTGTGACACTTTTTGGCTGCGGAGCTTCTTCGGTAAAAGGATCTTCCTGGACTGATGGAGTATGGATATGTTCCAGGAACACATCACTGGGAATGGCTTCTCTCTTGGAACCTATCTTTGCCAAATCATCAGCCGCTTGATTCTTCAGTCGGGGTATATGATGGAGCTCTAGCCCTTCGAATTTCTTTTCAAGCTTTCTCACTGCATTGCAGTATCCAGTCATGGCTGGGCTTCTAACGTCCCACTCCTTAATCTCCTGATTGACCACCAAATCTGAGTCGCCATAAACCATAAGGCGACGGACACCGAGTGAAATGGCCATGCGCAACCCATACAAAAGCGCCTCGTATTCTGCTTCATTGTTGGAGGAATCAAAGTGAATCTGGAGCACATATCTGAGCTTATCTCCTCGGGGGGAAACTAATACTACCCCAGCACCGGAACCATCCAACATCTTAGAACCATCAAAGAACATGGTCCAATGCTCCGAGTGAACTTGAGTCGGCTGCTGTTGTTCAATCCACTCGGCGATGAAATCTGCTACTGCTTGGGACTTAATGGCTTTCTTTGCCTCAAACTTGATATCAAGGGGAAGGAGTTCAATCGCCCATTTTGCCACTCGACCAGTTGCATCTCTGTTATGCAGAATCTCTGATAGTGGGGCGTCGCTGACGACTGTAATGGAATGATTAGAGAAATAATGAGCAACTTTCTTCATGGTCATGTAAATCCCATACACAAGCTTCTGATAATGAGGGTATCTTTGCTTCGATGGGGTCAATACTTCGGAAAGATAATATACAGGGCACTGAACTTTGAAGGCTTTCCCTTCTTCTTCCCGCTCGACTGTAAGCACTGTACTGACAACTTGTCCTATGGCTGCAATGTAAAGCAACAAAGGCTCTTTGCTGATTGGGGCAGCAAGCTCCGGCTGGGTGGAGAGCAGAGCTTTTAGCTCTGCAAACGCTGCATCAGCTTCCGGAGTCCACTCGAACTTGCCTGACTTCTTCATTAGTCGGTAAAGAGGCAATGCCTTTTCACCGAGGCGAGAGATGAATCGACTTAACGCGGCCAAGCATCCAGTAAGCTTCTGGACATCGTGCACACACAGGGCGCTTCATTCGGAGTATTGTACTAACTTTTTCTGGATTGGCATCGATTCCTCATTCGAAAACGAGAAAACCGAGTAACTTTCCGCTAGGGACTCCGAATGTGCACTTTGATGGATTAAGCTTGATATCATACCTCCTGAGATTGGCAAATGTTTCAGCTAGGTCCGTCAATAGGTCGGAACCCTTCCGTGACTTGACCACAATATCATCCATGTATGCTTCCACATTCCGACTGATTTGAGTGAGTAAACACTTCTGAATCATCCCCATGAATGTGGCTCCGGCATTCTTGAGGCCGAACGGCATGGTGACATAGCAGAAGCACCCGAATGGAGTGATGAAAGTTGTCTTGATCTCACCGGGTCCGTACAGACGGATCTGATGGTACCCGGAATAGGCGTCTAAAAAAGGTAATCTCTCGCACCCTGCAGTCGAGTCGACAATTTGGTCGATGCGAGGGAGAGGAAAATGATCTTTCGGGCAGGCCCGATTGATATGTTTGAAATCAATGCACATGCGAAGTGAATTGTCCTTCTTGGGGACCATGACAACATTGGCGAGCCACTCGGAGTGGTAAATCTCTCGGATAAACTCTGCTGCCAGGAGCTGAGCCACCTCTTCGCCAATGGCCTTTATCTTCTGGATGGCAGAGCGTCGAAGATGTTCCTTAACAGGTTTTACCTTTGGGTCAACTCGTAGGTGATGCTCAGCCAGCCCCCTGGGAACACCCGGCATGTCAGCAGGCTTCCATGCAAAGATGTCCCAGTTCTCCCGGAGGAACTGGATGAGCGCTTCTTCCTATTTGGAGTCGAGTGTTGTTGAGACATGAGTCGGAGTAGCATTGGGGTCGGTCGGGTGGATGTGAATTGGCTTTGTCTCACCAGACGACTAAAACGCTGATTTGGTAGCAGGCTTCTTGGCTCGGAACAAATCACTCGGATCTGCGGTTTTCTGGTATTCCTGTAGCTCTACCACTGCCATCTGAGCATCGACGATCTTTGAGCCCTTTTGAAAGCACTCTTCTGCCTTTTTCCGATTGTCGGTGATGGTGATCACCCCTTTGGGACCAGGCATCTTCAGTTTGAGGTACACGTAACATGGTCGAGCCATGAATCGTGCATAAGCTGGCCTGCCCAGAATGGCGTGATAAGCACTCTGGAAATCCACAACTTCAAATGTTAACTTTTCTTTGCGGAAATGCTTTGAATCGCCGAAAACCACATCAAGAGCAATTTGGCCGAGTGACTCAGCCTTCTTTCCAGGAATGACTCCATGGAAACTCATGTTGCTAGAACTGAGTGTGGACATTGGAATGCCCATTCCCTTTAGTGTCTCCGCATACAATATATTCAATCCACTGCCACCATCCATCAAAACCTTAGTCAGTCGAGTGCCTTCGATGACTGGGTCGACTACCAAAGCTTGCCTCCCAGGGGTGGCTATGTGTGTCGGGTGATCAGACTGGTCGAATGTAATGGCGGTCTGAGACCATTTCAGATAGCTGGGTGTCGCCGGAGCAACCATATTCACCTCACGGTTGATAACTTTCAGTCGACTTTTGCTCTCCACATCAGCAAAAATCATCAGGGTGGAATTGACATGGGGGTAAGCTTCATCACTGTCCTCTTTGTCCTCAGCCTTGTCCGACTCCTTTTCCTTATCCTTGGGCTGTTTTCCTTGAAACTGCTGGATTAAGAGCCGGCACTGGCGAGTGGTATGTTTCGGGTAAATGAAATTACCCTCTTCGTCTTTCTTCATGTGGATGTGGCATGGCAAATCCATCACATCGTTCCCTTCCTTATCCTTCACCTTCTTGGGGTTCCAGGATCCTTTGGGCTTCCCTTTGAACTTGCCCTGAGTCACGGCCAGGGCTTCTACAGGAGCAGCTGGCTCGGCTTTCCGCTTCTGCTTCCGACTGGAGTTTTCTTTTTCCGACTGGCTTGGCTTGTACTTGCCACTCCGGAGTCGATCCTCTTCTTCACCATTGGCGTATTTGGTGGCAATCTCCATCATTCGACTCAGGGTCATGTCTCTGGTCCGACCAAACTTCAAACTCAATTCTCTGTTCTTAACGCCCTCCTTGAAGGCACATACTGCTTGGTGATCAGATACATTCTCCACTGTATGATGCAACATGACCCACCTCTGAATGTAATCTCTCAAGGCCTCATTCGACTTTTGCACGCAGACTTGCAGCTCGGTCAAACCTGCTGGTCGCGTGCAAGTCCCTTCGAATGGCCTGACAAACACTCGGGCAAGATCCTCCCAAGTGTAAATGCTGCTAGGTGCCAAATGATTCAGCCAGGCTCTGGCCGAGCCCTCCAGCGTTAGTGGCAGGTGTTTCATGGCTACTTCATCATTGCCACCGCCAATCTGAACAGCCACTCGGTAGTCCTCAAGCCAAGTATCGGGCTTGGACTCACCGGTGAACTTACTCACCCCAGTCGCCAACCTGAAGTTGGGAGGGATCACTGCAGCTCTGATGGCTCTGCTAAAACACTCTGGTCCTGAAACATGAACCCTGCTGCTGGTGGGTGCATCTCTGTCATGGCCTTCACGGTGAGCTCTGTTCCGGTCGACCAGACCTTGCACGATAATGGATCTCGCATCAAAGCCTGGTTCCCTGGGGTCGACCGGAGCTCTTCGCCCAACACTGTGCTGGCGTCTGTCATCTTGTTGCCGAGGGGCGTAAGACCCACCCCTTGGGGGAGAAGTGGGCACTCGACGCCGCTCATCGTGATCGAATCGGTCATCATATTGATCACGTCGACCCCCACGTCCCTCACGCCGCGGAGGCGATCTTGGGCTATGAACCGACTGAACTGTATTCGCAGCGACGGATCGACTGTGAATCCTATTGCGTGACTGTGACACAGCTGAATTCTGATCTCACGCTGCTCGGAGTAAATCTCTGATCTGCATCAAGCCTCTACCAGCCTCTGACTGAGAGGGCTGAATTGACTCTGCTATATGGGCTGCAGCTGCTAGATTCTGAATTGGGGTTCGATATACCTAAGTCGGCGGCGGAAAGAGTTGACGTCGACTAGAGTCCGGTACTCGTTGCCACGCGCGCTCGTCGAGTGCTCGCTGGAGGTTCTCTAGTCGAGTGCGTTCAGCCAAGTTAGCCAAACGCACGTCCTCCAAGGCGCAAGCCTCGGGGGTTTCTCCTATGATAGGAGTATGCAGAGCATCCATGTTCCGACGGCGAAGATCTTCTCTTTGCGACGAAGTGAGTGGCTCGGGTTGATACTCCTCGTGGACCCGAGCTGGGTCGCCTCCGCCGTCCCCTCCGTCGGTGCAGGGGAAGCAGGGAGGACTACGAGGCCCATTGACCATCAGGACCTCCGCCGCTGGATCACTGCTGTCGCACTCGGATGTAGTCTCTACGGAGCCAGTCGACAGATCGAACAGGCCGTAGAGCGATTCGTCGGGCTCGATCGCCGCGACTTGGGTAGTGGCTGATTGGCGACCACTGCGTGTCTCACCCACCGCTAAAGCCTCGACCGACTGGAGCGCTTGCGCTGGCGGGAGACAGGGAGAGAGGACGACAGAGGAGTTGACTGATACGGAGCCAACGGTTGCTGCAGTAGGACACCGCGGACACACGCGCGAAAGTGCGTTGCCCCGCGGACGAGAAGCGCGTCGATGTCGAGTGGAGCCTCCTGGATCCAAGCGGAGTCGTCGGCGATAAACGTGAGCGCGCCGAGACGGATCTCGTGGCCCTCGACCAGAACTCCGCCAGAAACCATGATGAAGGCGATCGGAAGAATTGCAACTTCTCCAATAAGTCGCTAAGACACCTGCCCCACGGTGGGCGCCAACTGTCGTGGTACTAAGTCTGACAGTAGAGTAGGGGGTAGGTATGGAGAGGCAAGATCCTAGCTATGGAGTAGTTGTATACGCAAGAGATTTACGAGTTCAGGCTCTTCTCGAAGGAAGTAACAGCCCTACGTCTCGGAGCCCGGAGGCGGTCGACTGGATTATATCCTTATGAGTTACAGGGGTGCGAACCCTTCTGCCAGTGGAGGGGGGTGGCTTATATAGAAGATGCCAAGACCCCAGCCAGCCCACGTAGCGGAGGGTTTAAAGTACATTAAGGCCTGGCGTTACTGGTAACGCCTTACATAAAGTGTCATCATGACCATAAAGACTACTTAATTACAGACCGTTTGGATACAGTGTAGATCTTGAACTCCTGGTGGTCGAGTGAGTCTTCATGGTCGAGTGTCTTCAAGTTCGTCGAGTGTCTTCCAGTCCGTCGAGTGGAATCCCTCTAGGTCGACTGGAAGACGGTTTCTCCTAAAGATGTCCTCGGGGAGGGCACTTTGGACAGGTCCATGACCCTACCCCAAGTACATGACTTCATCAGACAGCAGTTGGAACTGGTCTACCAAATCATTGTCTTCACCAACCTTACTGGTTCTATTTCCTCAATTCTTTCATTTCCTCATTACTGTGTTGAGTGATTGTTCATATCTGTGTTTGAAGACTCTGACTGAAGACTTTCTCAATTTCCTCAGTTCAATTTCTTCAGTCTGTTTGTCTTCATCTTGTATTATCCTGATTACGCTTTCTGTACTCTGTGTTTGTCTTCATTTCATCATGATGACTATGTCTGTATCCTATTATGCTTACTTCTGAGTACTTATTCCGCTGCAAGTAGTTCTTCACCAAGGAATTTCCTCACCGGCAAATCCCTCAGTGAAGAATTCATAAAAATCGCCTATTCACCCCCCCTCTAGTCAATATAACGCACTTTCAATTGGTATCAGAGCAAGGTACTCCCTTGTTCTGTGTGATTTTGGTTTAACCACCTGGAGTTCTAGTTATGTGGACCGCAGGTATGATCAAGGTCTCCGCTGGGTGTCCTACCTTTGATGGCACGGACTACCCCTACTGGAAGAATAAGATGCGAATGCATCTTGAAGCAATTGACAACGATCTCTGGTACGTTGTGGAAAATGGTGTTCCCTCAGTCACACCTTCCCTGAATGCTGCTGATGTGAAGAGAATCAAGCAACTCGATTCTCAAGCGAAGAATATCATGTGTGGTCATCTGAGTAAAGGGCAGTATGGTAGAGTGAGTGTTTTGGAGACTGCTAAGCTTATCTGGGATAGGCTCTCCAAAGTAAACGAAGGAGTCTCAACTCAACGTGACTCTCGTGTTGACGTTCTTCGCAATCTCTTCAACCGCTTCAAAAGACTCAACAATGAAAATGTTCAGCAAACCTTCGATCGCCTCACTGATATCTCAAATGAGCTTCAAGCGCTCGGTGCCACTGACATCACCGACCATGAGGTGGTGAAGAAATTACTGAGATCACTTGATTCTTCATTTGACACTCTGGCATTGATGATTCAAGAGCGTGCTGATTACAAGTCACTAGATCCCGCTGATATCCTCGAGAGGCTAAATACTCATGAGTTCCAGCTTGCTGAAAAGAGAGATCTCTATGGTTCAAGCTATGGCAAACCACATGCCCTGAAGACCAAGGCTGTGTCTGAATCTGAATGTGAAGACTGTGGTAGTAGCCTTGGTGATCCTGAAGAATTGAGCCAGGAGCTAGCACTGCTCGTGAAGAAGTTCTAGAAGTTCTCAAGACGTGGTCACTTTGGAAAATCCTCAAGGAGCAGTGATTCCTCATCAAGTGACTATAAGAGAAGGCTATGCCACAAATGCAAGAAGCCTGGCCACTACATTCAAGATTGTCCTCAGTGGGACAAGGAATTAAAGAAGAAGAAATACAAGGATTATAGTTCTGATGATGCCAAGAAGAAGAAGAAATCTTCAAAGTCTTCATCATCAAAATCCTCAAAGTCTTCATCTCACAAGAAGAGCAGCTCCAAGAAGGCTCGGGCATTCATTGGCAAGGAAATGGACTCTGAAGCTGAATCTAAGGAACATGAGGAAGAGGAGGCATCCGAGGAGTCTGAGTCAGGTGTGGCAAGTCTAGCTCTTGCTACCGCATTTGTCAGCAAGTCTATCTTCAACTCTGAAGAAAATGGCAACACCAACAACGCTGATGAAGATAATGATGACTACGCTCCCACCTATTGCTTCATGGCAAAGGGTGCCAAGGTAACTAAATACCCCTCCTCTGAATCCAGTGAGGATGAATCTGATGAAAATCTTAAGCCTAGCTACTCTAAACTTGCTAAGATTGCTGAGAAACAACAAAAGGCTATTGAAAAGCTTCAAAACATGCTAGACAAAAGTGATGATATGTTGGGTGATGAAATGGACTGCACTAAAGACTTAACTGAAAATCTTCAGAGACTTCAGTCTAAGTTTGACAACCTTCAAAGTCATCATAACACTCTCTTATCTAATCACGAGAAGCTTTCTTATGAATTTCTTCAAAGAAAGCAAGATCTTGAGAAGCTAAGAGTGAGTTATGAAGATCTTCAGAAGGAGCGCGATTCATTGCTAGCTCAACAAATCAGCGCTTCTCAGGAAGAATTTTTTCCTCCATGCTTAAAGTGCATTGAACGTGAATCTGCTAATTCTTCACCTGAATGTTCAAATGCTTCAACTGTTACAAATTCTTCACCTGCCTCTGCTATTACTAATTCCTCATCTGAGGACATTGCTAGTACTACTAATGATGCAGGGCTGAAGGAATTGTACACGACAGGCATGTACAAAAGCCTCAAAGGGCATCAGATTCTTTGTGATGTGCTCAAAAAGCAGATCCTCAACAGTAACCCTAGGAAAGAGGGTATTGCCTTTGAGAGGAAACTCAATGCTGATGGAACATATTGGAAGCCTGAGCAGTACCCCAAAACCTCATGGGTTGCTGCAAAGGGACCTCCAGTTGATCCATCCAACTTATCTGGCTTTACATGTGAATCTCCTCATTCTTCTGATGAGTCATTTGACTCCAACTATAAACTGTCCAAGAATCAGAATGGTGAAGTATTTGCTAGATATGTTGGGACTAACTGCAGGAACGGTTCCCCTATGAAGAAAATCTGGGTCCCCAAAAGTTATGTTGAAAGTCTTCAGGTGAATGTCCTCATGACACCACCTGTGAAGAATAGGAACCCCAGATCAAACTCTTCATATGGACCTAATTCTTCATATGGATCCAAGTCCTCATACGGACCAAATTCCTCACGTGGATCAAATTCCTCAAATAGATCAAAGTCCTCATATGATCATCATCGTGCTAACAACTCTGTTTCGTAGGGTAGAGCTAAGGGCTATGAATATGCGCATTATTCTTCAAATCATTATGTTCATAAGTCCTCGAAGAATTTCTCTGCTTATTCATATGCTTACCCTAACCCCTCTTATGTGAAATGAAATGGATTGGCCTCTATGCCACCTTTCTCATATGGTGCTCGCAGAGTGATGAACTCTTTGCCACCCCTTCAAATGTGGGTGGTGAAGAAAAAGAACTAATTTCTTCTGCAGGGTCAGGTCTCCAGACGTGCTTTAATGTCTGAAGAATTTGCTGGGGGCCTGACAAAAATGCCTGAAAGGATGCAGGCGAATCATGATGAAATGAACTTTCATTTCACACGTCCTCACACTGCTTATCTGTGCTATTGCTTGATGAAATTGAACTGATGAATTTGACGTCATATTCTTCACTGATGAAGTATATGAGTTCGTAAGATGCACTAATTCATCTGCAGGATGATCAGCCCAAAGCAAACAAGTGGGTCCTCGATAGTGGATGTACAAATCACATGACTGGTGACAAGAACCTATTGATGGATGCTCCCTTATCACCGTCACATCTGAAGCATATCATCTTCGCTGACAAAGGCAAAAGTCAGGTATTGGGTCTAGGTAAGGTTGCGATCTCAAAG
This sequence comes from Triticum aestivum, assembly GCF_018294505.1. Lineage (NCBI taxonomy): Eukaryota > Viridiplantae > Streptophyta > Magnoliopsida > Poales > Poaceae > Triticum > Triticum aestivum. Next base: position 602,016,865 of record NC_057801.1, read on the forward strand.
GATCGACACATGGACAAAGTCATGCTTGTCGAGTCCTTAGGATACAACCTCATGCCTGTCTCAATGCTTTGTGATCTCGATATGGTTGTTGTCTTTGGAAGATATTGTTGTGTTGTGATCATGGAAGTTGACTATTCCAAAGTCTTCGAAGGCTTTAGGAGAGGAGATCGGTATATTGTTGGTTTCCCTACAGGACCGCAACCAGCCGTGTGCTTACTGGCAAAAGCTTCAGAAGGCTGGCTATGGCATCGACGACTTGGTCATGCTGGCATGAGGAATTTGCACACGCTTGCGAAGAAGAAGCATGTCATTGGCATCAAGGATCACTTATGCAGAGCTTGTGAAGCTGGAAAGATGACCAAGGCCAAGCATCCCGCGAAGACTATCATGACCACTACACGTCCATTCGAATTGCTTCACATGGATCTCTTTGGTCCTAATCATTATTCTGCTATTTCAAATGATGCATCTCTATATGGTTTTGTTATTGTTGATGACTATTCTCGTTACACACGGGTACACATTGTTACTTACAAACATGAAGTGCAGGAAATCTTCAAACGATTTTCCTCGAGGGCTTCAACCAAATTTGGTGTGAAGATCAAGCACATCAGAACTGACAATGGGACTGAGTTCAAGAATACCGGTCTTGATGGCTATCTTGATGAACTTGGTATTACTCATGAGTTATCCGCTCCTTATACTCCTCAGCAGAATGGCGTTGTGGAGCGCAAGAATAGAACCCTCGCTGAAATGGCTTGCACTATGCTTGATGAATACAAGACGCCTCGTCGTTTCTGGATTGAGGCAATTGATACTGCGTGCCACGTCATCAATCGGGTATATCTTCACAAATTCTTCAAGAAGACTGCCTATGAACTCCTCACTGACAAGAAACCCGATGTGAGTTATTTCAAAGTCTTCGGTGCTAAATCTTGGATTAGAGATCCTCATCACAATTCTAAATTTGCACCGAAAGCACATGAAGGTTTTATGCTTGGTTACAGAAAGGACTCGCACACCTATAGAGTCTTCAACAATGTTCTTCACAAGGTTGTTGAAATTGTAGATGTGCGGTTCGATGAAACTAATGGCTCGCAAAGAGAGCACCTGCCTTCTGTGATAGATGAATCAGCACGTGAGGATTCTATCGAGTTCAAGGCTACTGAGGATGTTATTCCTACCGAAGAATCTACTGAAGAATTCATTCCAGAACGTGAAGAAAATCGAGCTGGTGCACCTGATGAAAATGCTGAAGAAAATGGTGCTGAAGAAAATGCTGATCAAATTCCTCAACAACAACCAGCTCATCCTCGCATTGCAAAAGAAGTGCAAGTTGAAAAGATCATCAATGACATTCGAGCGCCAGGTCCTCTCACACGCTCAAAAGATTCACATTTATCTAACTTTTGTGGGCACTATGCTTTTGTCTCCATCACAGAGCCCACTAAGGTAGATGAAGCATTTATGGAGCCTGAGTGGATTCAGGCCATGCAAGAAGAATTACATCAGTTCGAGCTCAACAATGTCCGGGAACTAGTTAAACGTCCAGATCCTCGCAAGCATAATATCATTGGCACAAAGTGGATCTACCGCAACAAGCAAGATGAAAATGGCCTTGTGGTGAGGAATAAGGCACGACTTGTAGCTCAAGGTTACACACAGGTTGAAGGAATTGATTTCGATGAAACTTTTGCACCTGTTGCTAGACTTGAGGCTATTCGCATATTACTTGCTTATGCTAACCATCATAATATCACTTTATATCAAATGGATGTGAAAAGTGCATTCCTCAATGGTAAGCTTGAGGAAGAAGTATATGTTGCTCAACCCCCAGGTTTTGAAGATCCAAAGAATCGTGACAAAGTCTTCAGACTCAACAAGGCCCTCTATGGCCTCAAGCAGGCCGCTCGGGCGTGGTATGATACTTTGAAGGAATTCTTCGTGAAGAATGGCTTCACACCCGGTTCACTCGACCCTACTCTCTTTACTAAATCTTATGATGGTGAACTGTTTGTGTGCCAAATATACGTTGATGATATTATCTTTGGTTGTACTAACCAACGCTATAGTGATGAATTTGCCTATATGATGAGTGAAGAATATCAAATGTCTATGATGGGAGAGTTGAAATTCTTCTTAGGTCTTCAAATTCGTCAACAGCACAATGGCATATTCATATCTCAGGAGAAATACCTCAAGGATGTTCTGAGGAAATTGGGCATGCAAGATTGCAAAGGCGTCAAAATTCCTATGCCCACAAATGGCCATCTATGCACTGATGATTGGCTCTTTATTGTACTTATGTGCATCTAGGCCAGATATAATGCTTAGTGTTTGCATGTGTGCCCGATTTCAAGCTACACCGAAGGAATCACACCATAAGGCTATGAAGCATATTCTTCGATATCTAGCTCACACACCAACACTAGGATTATGGTACCCCAAGGGCTCTACTTTTGATCTCATTGGATATTCTGACTCTGACTATGCTGGTGATCGTGTGGACCGCAAGTCAACATATGGTACTTGTCATTTCCTCGGACGATCTTTGGTCTGTTGGTCCTCGAAGAAACAGAACTACGTATCACTGTCTACTGCTGAAGCTGAATACATTGTTGCTGGTTCTTGTTGTGCTCAACTGCTATGGATGAAGCAAACCCTCAAGGACTATGGCGTCAACGTGAAGAATGTGCCTCTCCTCTGTGACAATGAGAGTGCCATCAAGATTGCTCACAACCCAGTTCAGCACTCAAAGACAAAGCACATTCAGATTCGTCATCATTTTCTTCGTGATCATGTGTTGAAGGGCGACATCTCCATTGAGCATGTGAAGACTGAAGAACAGCTGGCTGATATCTTCACAAAGCCCTTGGATGAGAAGAGATTTAGCAAGTTGCGGTGTGAGCTAAATATCCTAGAATCTTCGAATGTTCTTTGAAAAAGGACACTCATCCTAACACTTATGCAAAATTGATGACTTAGATGTGCAACACATGAAGAAATGTTTTTCTTCAATCAATGAAGAATAACACTCTAAGTGTGAAGAAATTAATGAAGAATTTGATTCTCAGAACCCTACGACAATTGTACGCGGTGTCTGAAATCATCATTCTTATATGGTGGGTCACGCCACCACCAAAGTTGAAAATCTTCATTTTTGAAATTCCTCAGTTTTGAAATTCTTTAGTTTTTCAAATTCTTCAACTTTGCAAAGTCTTCACTATTTTCGTCGTTTTTCTTCATTGGCTATATATATATATGGGTTTATGTCCTCTACAACATTCACTTATGGCTATTTCTTCAAGTTGCATTTTCTGCTAAGTGAATGTGATTGGACCCTTCCCCCTCTATGCTATACTCAACCCAATCTATTCACAAATTCTTCATGTGCGTTCTATTTGAAACTCGTTCAAAATCTTCACTGTGTCCTTGACAGCTGAAGAATTTGCTAACGGAACTTTAAAACTAATCTTGTCCAAATTTTCGGTTTTACCGCTCAAACCGTCCCGTATCCCACGATAAACTTATCTATTCACCCACGATCTAACATGATCTCCACTTTTCAGTACGTGGGTGACACATGTCATGCGGATGAGAAGGGTCAGGGGCACGTTCGTCCTAAATCTTCGGGCGAACAGTTTTTCACTACTACTATAAATACCCCCTCACCCCTTCCTCACTTCCTTTACTCCGCTCGACCGCTCTCTCTCTCGCTCGAGCTTCTCAAACCCTAGCGCCGCCGCTACTCCATCATCGCCGGTGAGGAAGAGCTTCACTGCCTCGACCTCATCGTCGTCGTACTCGCGCCGACCGCGGAAATCTTCACTCTGCCGCCGCCGTAGCCGTCTTCCTCCGCCGAGTTAGGGCGTGGAAGATCTACACCGACGAACGTCACTGTTCTACTTCACAGTTCATCGTGTTCTTCATCCAGGGTAATTAAAAGTTACTTTTACTACCCTCTTTTTATTTGAAATTTCACAACAAAATCTTCAAAGGTGTTTTATTCTTCAAATTCTCACACACAAAACACCTCACTAGTCATCTGTTCTTGATTCGTTTCTCTAAGCATCATTTTTATTCAAGATTCCTCAATTGTGTGGATCCTTGATCTATACAACTCTGGAACCTAAGACAAAGAACGCTTAGTGAAATTCTTCAAGGCTCATCTGGTCAAATTCCTTAAACTTGTTCTTTTTGAAAAACCTTATGAGAACGCATATGACCTCTCCAAATTCCTCGCAACTATACTCTATTCACAGGTACTCATGTCCGCTGCTGAATCACTAGGTTCTCATCAACTTAACTCATTTGCAGCGTTCCTCGAAGAAAAGTTGCACACTTCTACAGAGAATTCGATTGTTCAAATTCCTCATCTGAAGAATATGGCTGACGGTAAGAAGCCGCAGAAAGGAGGAAAGAAGCCTGAGGTCATGACTGCTTTTGAAATCCCTGAGGCCATCTATGCTGACTATTGCACACCTGATGATGCTAAGTTCGGAAAGGAAAATAAAAATTAGCGCAAGGTGCGCATACAGAAGATTGAAAGGAGATGGGCAAGAGAATGGAGGGAGTACAGATTTGTAACTCCGAAGTATATGAAGAAATTCGCACTAAATCCTCCATGCCCAAGAGCTCCATTGGCACCTGGCCAAGAAGCTAACCCCACCAACATCAAGCGTGGTGAGGATTTTCCTGAAGAATGGGCCAAGTGCCAAGCCAAGTTGGCGAGACAAGCCAAAGAAGCAGTGAGGAAATTCAATGAAGACTCTGCTGCTGCTACTGCCACTGAGGCCTCTGTCAAGCCTAGAAAATCAATGGCAAAGAAGCCCGCTCACAAGCCAAGTGCTTCACCAACTATGCCCTCACGGTCAAGTTCCTCAGCAATGCCCTCACGGCCAGAATCTTCAAAGCCCTCACGGCAAGTTCCTCATGCTGCTCCTGCTCCTCCAAAGTCCTCATCTGCTCCGACAAAGTCCTCAACACATGTACATATGGCAACGTGCCAAAGGACAACAGGCATCTCTATTGCCTCTAGTGCCTCAGCGAGTTCCTCAGCTGCACCAAACTCTTCATCAGGCCCCACCCTGCAGAAGACAAAGGCAACGGCTGGTCGAGGTCCTCGACCAAGTCCGAAGAAGAAACAGGTTGCCTTCCAAGTGCCATCTGAAGATGAAGCTGATGATGATGAACTTGCAGAAATCATCAGAGGCCGACAAGAAAGGGACGCTAGAGCCAAAGGCACAAATGTGCCACTGCTTTTGGATCCAAGGGCGATCCTTGATTACATTGATCTCTGGCACAAGGATCCAAATACTCCTATGCCTAATTTCAATTTGACTCCTGGTCAAAGTCACATACTGAAGAGAAATGGAAATTTGAGAAGGCCAGGCAGATCAAGAAGGCTCAGTTAAGAAAGGAGAAGTTCCTGAAGAAAAACGTTGTCAATATGACAACTGATGAACTCCTCAAGATCCAAGCTGAAATCGAAGCCCTCAGCGATGATTTCAACGCTTACTATGCTGATTAGCAAGGAGCCAAAGTCAGGTTTGTGAAACTGACTGAGAAATTTACAAATGTTACAGCCCCATCGCAACAAGAAATTGCTCAAGCTGAAGCTTCTGCTCAGCCAACTGAAGAACATGCCAGCACCGCTGATGACATTCAGGCTGCAGATGAAAATGCTAGTTCCAGGGCTGGTGACTCCATTCCAGCCGCTGAAGAAATTGCCAGGGCATCCACTAGTGGTGCGCCTAAAGAAACTGAAGAAGTCAGGGCAACTGCATCAGTTGCGCCTGAGGAAATTCAACCAAACTCCCCAGCTCCTCTTGCGCCTACACCAACTCCGATCCTATCTGCATTATATGTGAAGAAGACCAAGGCTACGGAGCGAGCTGTAGTGAAGAAAAGGAAAGCATCAACTGCTTCAGAATCTTCAGCTTCGAAGAAGATGAAGCCTCTGACAAGCTCGATTGAAAATCCAATTGATGTTGTTCCGATTTCCACCATGCCATCAAAGGACCTTGTTCCTTATGGTGAAGAATATGTGATCCCAAGCGGATCTGATGAAGAACCTCAATCTACTGCTTCATCAGAGCAGATTGATGAAGAAATTGAAGTGGATACGATCCCTTCAACGACTGTTGCTTCCTCGCCAATGCCTCAGTTCACAGCTGAAGAGGCTGGCGTTGAAGAAACTGAAGATGAAGACGTGGACATTGGCTGCACAACGCCCATGATGAATGATGACTTTTGGGAAAGTCAGCACCCCAATTCTCCACTCTTCACTCCAATTCAAAAAATACCTTAGTCCCCTGCACCAACCGTTCAAATGGGCTCTGAAGAAACTCGTCCCACCTCGTCTGTGCATGAAGACATTCCACCCGCGAGTGCTGAAGAAACTGCTGTTGCTGATCCTTTGAACATGCAGACTGCCACTGAAGAGGAACCAGAAATTCCTTAGCCTGAAGAACCTGAGATTGTGATTCCTGAGATTGTGATGCAACTCACTGACACTCCAGTGCCCAAGCCAACGAATCCATTCTCAAAGAAGCAAAAGTTCAAGGCTGAAGATTTCTTCAGCGAGCATGTGTTCTTCACTGATTACAACCCCTATGACTCTGCTCGCATAAGGAAGAGGCATTTCTGGACTGCTAGTCAAGCAAATTTCTATTCCTCAGTACTGTTCAACAAAGACAAAGTCTTCGATCATGAACATATTCCTCATGTGTACATGGAGTCTCTACCGTGCTTCGAGCCAGTCCTCAGTGTTCTTCACGATGCTGGATTGCTAACTTTCTGCACTGACATCTGTGATTGGAATGAAGAACTCATTCTTCAATTCTATGCAACGCTGCACATCACAGGAAACTCTGAAGATGTGAATTCATGGGTACTGGACTGGATGTCTGAAAATACTCACTACAAGGCACCAGCTACTGAATTGCTTTGTGTCTTACCACTCAGTCCTCCCCTTGAAAGTGCTCGTTGCATCTACAACGAACCTGAGCTTTCAAATCATTACATGCAAGTGCTGATGAAGCCTTTGAAGCCAGGGCAGGTCCCTTGAACCAAATTCCTCGTCAAGGAATTACTATATGTGCCTCGGACTGTCTATCACATTCTGACAAAGACAATGAGTCCTATCAAAGGCCACAACTCCAATGATGAAGAAGTCATTGGCATCATGAAGAGTATGCTTTTCAATATCATTCATGGCATTCCCGTCAACTTCCATGATTTCTTCATGAGGACTCTGGCGAATATTGCTATGTCACCATTTGAGCTGAAGCCTTATGCACCATGGATTATCAGATTCATCAGGACAAGGTCTTCACTCAATTACAAAGCCGATACTCAGAACCATGGCAGCTTCTTGCCTCCAATTGAAGTCCTCAAATGGACATTTTCCTCAGTTGATGACAAAGGCAAGGCAACTGCTGTGCTAGCTGAAGGCATTCGTCCATTGGATGGTCAATTTCGCAAGGTTGCATCCTACTCCACCAATGATGACTCTGCCACACATGACTCTGCTGCCAACACCTCTGCCAAGCAAATTCCTCAAGCCACAGCACCCAGGGTGATGACTGATCATGAGTTACTCCCCAGTCTTCATCAGAAAGTTGATCGCAATCATAAATGGGTCAAGCGTCAGTTTGGTTCAATTCTTCACAAAATGACCTCAACACACAATGCAGTGAAGAAAAACCACTACTACCTCCATGAAACCTTCAACCGTACCTGGGCTGTTCTATCTCATGTCTACAACGCTGAAGATCTGAAGAGAATGGGTCTCAAGGAATAATTTGACTGGTCTGCACCTCCACCAAAGAAATTCAAGAAGGTCAAGGTTCCTTCCTTGCTGGCCAGCTCCTATTCTTCATCGCGCGACACTGATGAAAATGAAGACTTGGATGACACTTCGGCAGGCCCTACTACGACAACCGACCCCGACAACGCTAACGCTCCTCCATCAACTTGATATTCTTCAGGGGCGTTATTCCTCAGTTTTGACCCTTTTAGTCATTCGATGACAAAGGGGGAGAAATTTGAGTTAGTCTTCAAGCGGGTCTATTATATGGGTGTTTTTGCTAAGTTACAACTCTCGTTCTTCTAAAACTTTATTGGATCGAGTTGTAAACTTAAACCCGATGGTGCTCCAATACTTTTGATGCACTGTGCTCTGATACTCTTGATGCGTTATTCTGCATGCTTGTTCCTCATTAATATTATTGCATGCATGCTGAATTTCATTAGGCACCATATCTCATCATGCATTTCAAATTCTTCATATTTTATGTCAAATGCGTGTATGAATTACAAGATATAGGGGGAGATCTCCATGATTCAACTCTTCAAGTGTGCATTGCTTCAAAAGCAAATTCCTCACTATGCACATCTTTAGGGGGAGTTATTCTATATCTTGCAATCAAATTCCTCAATATCAGTACTTACACTTCATATGTTTATCCCCGTCGAAAACTTAACCTATATTGTCATCAATCACCAAAAAGGGGGAGATTGTAAGTGCATCTAGTGCCCCTTAGTGATTTTGGTGTATTGAAGACTTATAGGTTAAGGGACTAATGTGTTTATGAGTGTACACAGGTCTATAAGTCTATGAGGAGTTTGATATTTACAGGGAAAGTTGACCCCTAAAATTGAATATCTTCGACTGAAGATTTTGGTATTTCTGAAGACTTTCATGAAGACTTTGAAAGTGAAGAAATTGGTGTATCCATGAAGACTTGATATTCATGCGAGGAATATGAAGCTTGAAGTCTTCATTTTCATAGTTTTGTTTTTCTCTTTCTTGAGTCATAGGAAACACCGTACTATTAAAGGGGGTCAAGGAAATAGTAAGGAAAAATTTCCATGTGATGCTCAACTCAAAATCCTACACCTACCAAACCCTTCGAGTGAAGCCTTTGGAAATCTCATACAGTTCAGTCACTTTCTTCAGTGACAGAGACAAAGTTCTTCTGGTCGCTGAGGAATTTGTTCTGACTGAGGAGTTAGGAATTCGCCAGTGCGGATTGCCTACACAGTGAGGAACATGATAGCCCTGAGGTATTTGAGAATCAAATTTCTGACCGTTGTTGTGCTACGCGCTAGCTGTCCCAAAATATCTTATCCACATGACGGTCATATCAGACAAGGGCATTTATGTCTTATCATGTCAGTCTGCTCCCTAGGCTATAAATAGCCGCCCCCTACAACCACTAGCTGGTTGGCTGCTCCGAGAGAAACTGACACTTGTCATTTGAGAGCAACCCATCCTCCGAGGACTTTGAGCGAAAATCATCGAGTGAGGAAAAACCCAAACCCAAACACCTACAAACCCCAAAGTGATTGAGCATCACTAAAGAGATTGATCCTGAGTGGATCCGACGCTTGTTACCTTTGAAGACTGTGCTTCTTCCAGACGGTTAGGCGTCATGGTCTAGAGCATCCAAGAGGAATTGTGGATCGCCGAGTGACCGAGTCTGTGAAGGTTTGGAAGTCGCCTGAAGACTTACCACGAGTGATTGGACGAGGTCTGTGTGACCTTAGTTCAAGGAGAATACGGTGAGGCCTTGGTGTCCTGAGCTGCGTGCTCAGCGACTGGGTGTCCGGGACTGTGTGTCCTCGAGTTTAAATACTCAGTCGCTCCAACCAAACGTACAACTGAGACAGCAGTTGGAACTGGTCTACCAAATCATTGTCTTCACCAACCTTACTGGTTCTATTTCCTCAACTCTTTCATTTCCTCATTACTGTGTTGAGTGATTGTTCATATATGTGTTTGAAGACTCTGACTGAAGACTTTCTCAATTTCCTTAGTTCAATTTCTTCAGTCTGTTTGTCTTCATCTTGTGTTATCCTGATTACACTTTCTGTACTCTATGTTTGTCTTCATTTCATCATGATGACTATGTCTGTATCCTGTTATGCTTACTTTTGAGTACTTATTCCGTTGCAAGTAGTTCTTCGCCAAGGAATTTCCTCACCGGCAAATTCCTCAGTGAAGAATTCATAAAAATCGCCTATTCACCCCCCCTCTAGTCGATATAACACACTTTGATACTCTCTTGTAATGGATTGAGTTTTCCCTTTGAAGTTATCTTATCGGGTTGAGTCTTTAAGGATTTGAGAACACTTGATGTATGTCTTGCGTGGGATACCTGTGGTGACAATGGGGTATTCTATTGATTCACTTGATGTATGTTTTGGTGATCAACTTGCGGGTTCCGTGACCTTGGGAATCTATGCATAGGGGTTGGCACACGTTTTTGTCTTGACTCTCCGGTAGAAACTTTGGGGCACTCTTTGAAGTAGTTTGTGTTGGTTGAATAGATGAATCTGAGATTGTGTGATGCATATTTTATAATCATGCCCACGGATACTTGAGGTGACAATGGAGTATCTAGGTGACATTAGGGTTTTGGTTGATTTGTGTCTGAAGGTGTTATTCTAGTATGAACTCTATGATAGATTGAATGGAAAGAATAGCTTCATGTTATTTTACTACGGACTCTTGAATAGATAGATCGAAAAGGATAACTTTGAGGTGGTTTCGTACCCTACAATAATCTCTTCGTTTGTTCTCCGCTATTAGTGACTTTGGAGTGACTCTTTGTTGCATGTTTAGGGATAGTTATATGATCCAATTATGTTATTATCGTTGAGAGAATTTGCACTAGTGAAAGTATGAACCTTAGGCCTTGTTTCCTAGCATTGCAATACCGTTTACGCTCACTTTTATCGCTTGCTACCTTGCTGTTTTTATAATTTCAGATTACAAATACCCATATCTACTATCCATATTGCACTTGTATCACCATCTCTTCGCCGAATTAGTGCACCTATACAATTTACCATTGTATTGGGTGTGTTGGGGACACAAGATACTCTTTGTTATTTGGTTGCAGGGTTGTTTGAGAGAGACCATCTTCATTCTACGCCTCCCATGGATTGATAAACCTTAGGTCATCCACTTGAGGGAAATTTGCTACTATCCTACAAACCTCTGCACTTGGAGGCCCAACAACGTCTACAAGAAGAAGGTTGTGTAGTAGACATCAAGCTCTTTTCTGGCGCCGTTGCCGGGGAGCTGAGTGCTTGAAGGTATATCTTTAGATCTTGCAATCGAATCTATTTGTTTCTTGTTTTATCACTAGTTTGGTTTATAAAAGAAAACTATAAAAAATGGAATTGAGTTTGTCTCATACGCTTCATCTTTTTAATATCTTCCGTGAGAATGATGGTAAGGAAAATTGTGCTCAAGTGCTAGACGAAGAAATCTATAAAATGTTTGGCACTAAATCTTTGAATGATGAGAATGATTGCAATGTTATTAGTATGAATTCTTTGAATACCCATGATTTTAATGATATGCAAAGCCACAAGCTTGGGGAAGCTATGTTTGATGAAGATGATATTTTTTGTTCCCGAAGTTTTGATGAGCAAATTTATTATGATGAAAGCATGCCTCCTATTTATGATGAGTATGTTGATGAAAGTGGGTTTGGAAGAGTGTCAACTTTAGGAAGTAATGATCCAACTATTTTGGAGGATGTGGAATATTATTGTGATGATTATGAAAGTGGATTTGGAGAGGTCATGACTTTATTCAGTGATGAATCCACTATTTCGGAAGAGGTTCCAATTGATTATGAGAACAAAGTTGCTATCTATGATGATTATTGTGATGACTTGTATGCTATTAAGAATAATGATAATAATGAAACTTGTCATCATGGTTTTAGTTTTCAATTGGATTATGCCTCACATGATAGTTATTTTGTTGAGTTTGCTCCCATTATTATTCATGAGAAGAAATTTGCTTATGTGGAGAGTAATAAATTTTCTATGCAAGTAGATCATGAAAAGAATGCTTTATGTGCTGGTTATATTGTTGAATTCATTCATGATGCCACTGAAAATTATTATGAGGGAGGAATATATGCTTGTAGGAATTGCAATAATATCAAGTTTCCTCTCTATGTGCTTAAAGTTTTGAAGTTATGCTCGTCTTGCCTTCCTATGCTAGTTGATTATTGAAGCCAAAAGATGCAGAGTTGATAATGATAGTGCAACTTATTTGTGGTACTTCCATTTCGGTCATATTGGTGTAAAGTGCATGAAGAAACTCCATTCTGATGGACTTTTGGGATCACTTGATTATGAATCACTTGGTACTTGCGAACCATGCCTCATGGGCAAGATGACTAAAACTCCGTTCTCTGAAACAATGGAGCGAGCAACAGATTTGTTGGAAATCATACATACTGATGTATGTGGTCTGATGAATATTGAGGCACGCGGCGGGTATCATTATTTTCTCACCTTCACAGATGATTTGAGCAGATATGGGTATATCTACTTAATAAAACATAAGTGTGAAACATTTGAAAAGTTCAAAGAATTTCAGAGTGAAGTAGAAAATCATCGTAACAAGAAAAGAAAGTTTCTACGATCTGATCGTGGAGTAGAATATTTGAGTTACGAGTTTGTTCTTCATTTGAAACAATGTGGAATAGTTTCACAACTCACGCCACCCGGAACACCACAGCATAATGGTGTGTCCAAACGTCGTAACCGCACTTTATTAGATATGGTGTGATCTATGATGTCTCTTACTGATTTACCACTATCGTTTTGGGGTTACACTTTAGAGACAACTACCTTCACGTTAAATAGGGCACCATCTATGTCCGTTGAGACGACGCATTATGAACTGTGGTTTGGCAAGAAACCAAAGTTGTCGTTTCTTATAGTTTGGGGCTGTGATGCTTATGTGAAAAAGCTTCAACCTGATAAACTTGAACCCAAATCGGAGAAGTGCATCTTCATAGGATACGCAAAGGAGACTATTGGGTACACCTTCTATCATAGATCCGAAGGCAAGATATTCGTTGCTAAGAAAGGATCCTTTCTAGAGAAGGAGTTTCTCTCGAGAGAAGTGAGTGGGAGGAAAGTAGAACTTGATTAGGTAACTGTACCTGCTCCCTTATTGGAAAGTAAATCATCACAGAAATCTGTTCCTGTGACTCCTACACCAATTAGTGAGGAAGCTAATGATAATGATCACGTAACTTTAGATCAAGTTACTACCGAACCTCGTAGGTCAACCAGAATAAGATCCGCACCAAAGTGGTACGGTAATCCTGTTTTGGAGGTCATGTTACTTGACCATGACAAACCTATGAACTATGAGGAAGCGATGATGAGCCCAGATTCCGCGAAATGGCTTGAGGCCATGAAATCTGAGATGGGATCCATGCATGAGAACAAAGTGTGGACTTTGGTTGACTTGCCCGATGATCGGCAAGCCATCTAGAATAAATGGATCTTCAAGAAGAAGACTGACGCTGACGGTAATGTTACTGTCTACAAAGCTCGACTTGTTGCGAAAGGTTTTGACAAGTTCAAGGAGTTGACTACGATGAGACTTTCTCACCCGTAGTGATGCTTAAGTCCGTCCGAATCATGTTAGCAATTGTCGCATTTTATGATTATGAAATTTGGCAAATGGATGTAAAGACTGCATTCCTGAATGGATTTTTGGAAGAAGATTTGTATATGATGCAACCTGAAGGTTTTATCGATCCAAAGAATGTTAACAAAGTGTGCAAGCTCCAGCGATCCATCTATGGACGGGTGCAAGCATCTCGGAGTTGGAATAAACGTTTTTATAGTGTGATCAAAGCATATGATTTTATACAGACTTTTGGAGAAGCCTGTATTTACAAGAAAGTGAGTGGGAGCTCTGTAGAATTTCTAATATTATATGTGGATGACATATTGTTGATTGGAAATGATATATAATTTCTGGATAGCATAAAAGGATACTTGAATAGTAGGTTTTCAATGAAAGACCTCACTGAAGCTGCTGATATATTGGGCATCAAGATCTAAAGACATAGATCAAGACGCCTAATTGGACTTTCACAAAGCACATACCTTGATAAAGTTTTGAAGAAGTTCAAAATGGATCAAGCAAAGAAAGGGTTATTGCCTGTGTTACAAGGTGTGAAGTTGAGTTGGACTCAATGCCTGACCACTGCAGAAGATAGAGAGAAATTGAAAGGTGTTCCCTATGCTTCAGCCATAGGCTCTATCATGTATGCAATGCTGTGTACCAGACCTGAGGTGTGCCTTGCTATAAGTTTAGCAGGGAGGTACCAAAGTAATCGAGGAGTGGATCACTGGACAGCGGTCAAGAACATCCTGAAATACCTGAAAAGGACTAAGGATATGTTTCTCATTTATGGAGGTGACAAAGAGCTCCTCGTAAATGGTTATGTCGATGCAAGCTTTGACACTGATCTGGATGACTCTAAGTCACAAACCGGATACATATTTGTATTGAACGGTGGAGCTGTGAGTTGGTGCAGTTCTAAGCAAAGCGTCGTGGCGGGTTCTACATGTGAAGCGGAGTACATAGCTACTTCGGAAGCAGCAAATGAACGAGTCTGGATGAAGGAGTTCATATCCGATCTAGGTGTCATACCTAGCTAGTGCATCGGGTCCAATGAAAATCTTTTGTGACAATACTGGTGCAATTGCCTTGCCAAAGGAATCCATATTTCACAAGAGAACCAAGCACATCAAGAGATGCTTCAATTCCATCCGCGATCAAGTCAAGGAGGGAGACATAGAGATTTGCAAGATACATACAGATCTGAATGTTGCGGACCCGTTGACTAAGCCTCTCTCACGAGCAAAACATGGTCAACACCAAGACTCCATGGGTGTTAGAATCATTACTGTGTAATCTAGGTTATTGACTCTAGTGCAAGTGGGAGACTGAAGGAAATATGCCCTAGAGGCAATAATAAAGTTGTTATTTATGTTTCCTTATATCATGATAAATGTTTATTATTCATGCTAGAATTGTATTAACCGAAAACTTAGTACATGTGTGAATATATAGACAAACAGAGTGTCACTAGTGTGCCTCTACTTGACTAGCTCGTTGAATCAAAGATGGTTAAGTTTCCTAGCCGTAGACATGAGTTGTCATTTGATTAACGAGATCACATCATTAGAGAATGATGTGATTGACTTGACCCATTCATTTAGCTTAGCACTTGATCGTTTAGTGTGTTGCTATTGCTTTCTTCATGACTTATACATGTTCCTATGACTATGAGGTTATGCAACTCCCGAATACCGGAGGAACACTTTGTGTGCTACCAAACATCACAACTTAACTGGGTGATTATAAAGGTGCTCTACAGGTGTCTCCGATGGTACTTGTTGAGTTAGCATAGATCAAGATTAGGATTTGTCACTCCAATTGTCGGAGAGGTATATATGGGCCCTCTCGATAATGCACATCACTATAAGCCTTGCAAGCAATGTGACTAATGAGTTAGTTACGTGATGATGCATTACAGAACGAGTAAAGGGACTTGCCGGTAACGAGATTGAACTAGGTATTGAGATACCGACGATCGAATCTCGGGAAAGTAACATACTGATGACAAAGGGAACAACATATGTTGTTATGCAGTTTGACTGATAAATATCTTCGTAGAATATGTGGGAGCCAATATGAGCATCCAGGTTCCGCTATTGGTTATTGGCCAGAGACATGTCTCGGTCATGTCTACATAGTTCTCGAACCCGTAGGGTCCGCAGGCTTAATGTTTGGTGACGATCGATATTATGAGTTTATGTGTTTTGATGTACCGAAGGTAGTTAGGAGTCCCGGATATGATCACGGTCATGACGAGGAGTTTCGAAATGGTCGAGACATAAAGATCGATATATTGGAAGCCTATATTTGGACATCGGGATAGTTCTGGGTGAAATCGGGATTTTACCAGAGTACCGGGAGGTTACCGAAACCCCCTGGTAAGTGTATGGGCCTTATTGGGCCATAGTGGAGAGAGAGAGAGGAGACCAGGGCAGGCCACACGCCCCCTCTCCCTCTGGTCCGAATTAGACTAGGAGGGGGGCGGCGCCCCCCTTTCCTTCCTCCCTCTCCCCCCTTCCTTCTCTCCTAGTCCAACTAGGGAAGGGGGGGGGGGAATTCTACTCCCAGTGGGAGTAGGACTCCTCCAGGGCGCGCCATAGAGGGCCGGCCCTCCCCCCTCCTCCACTCCTTTATATACGGGGGAAGGGGGCACCCCATATACACACAACTTGATCATTGATCTCTTAGCCGTGTGCGGTGCCCCACTCCACCGTAATCCACCTCGGTCATATCATCATAGTGCTTAGGCAAAGCCCTGTGCCGGTAGCTTCATCATCACCATCATCACGCCATCGTGCTGACGAAACTCTCCTTCGACACTCTGCTGGATCGGAGTTCGTGGGACGTCACCGAGCTGAACGTGTGCTGATCGCGAAGGTGTCGTATGTTCGGTACTAGGATCGGTCGATCGTGAAGACGTACGACTACATCAACCACGTTGTCATAACACTTCCGCTTACGGTATACGAGGGTACATTTACAACAGTCTCCCCTCTCGTTGCTATGCATCATCATGATCTTACATGTGCGTAGGATTTTTTTTGAAATTACCGCATTCCCAATAGTACCCTCGTAGACCGAAAGCGGAAGCATTTAGTAACGCGGTTGATGTAGTCGAACTTCTTTGCGATCCAACCGATCAAGCACCGAATGTACGACACCTCCGTGTTCAGCACATGTTCTGCTCGATGACGTCCCTCGTACTCTTGATCCAGTTGAAGCTGAGGGTGAGTTTCGTCAGCACGATGGCGTGGCGACGGTGATGATGATGCTACCAGCGCACGGCTTCGCCTAAGCTCCACAACGGTATGATCGAGGTGTATAACTGTGGAGGGGGGCACCGCACACGGCTAAAAGAATAAATTATGTTCTAGGGTGCCTCCCTGCCCCCGTATATAAAGGAGGGAGGAGGAGGAGGCCGGCCCTAGAGGGGGTGTGCCAAGGGGGGGAGTCCTACTTGGACTCCCGGTCCAAGTAGGATTCGCCCCCACCCCTTTCCTATTCCAACTAGGAGAAGTTGGAAGGGGGGAAGAGGGGAGAAGGAATGGGGGCGCCGCCCCCTCCTAGTCCAATTCAGACCAGCCCATGGGGGGGTGCTTCCACCCCTTGAGGCCCTTCTATCCTTTCCCGTATGTCCCATTAAGGCCCAGTACTTCCCTCGGCGAATTCCTGTAACTCTTCAGTACTCCGAAAAAATACCCGAATCACTCGGAACCTTTCCGATGTCCGAATATAGCCTTCCAATATATCAGTCTTTATGTCTCAACTATTTCGAGACTCCTCGTCACATCCATGATCTCATCCGGGACTCTGAACAAACTTCGGTCATCAAAATCACATAACTCATAATAGATGACGTCATCAAACGTTAAGCATGCGGACCCTACGGGTTCGACAACTATGTAGATATGACCGAGACACATCTTAGGTCAATAACCAATAGCGGAACCTGGATGCTCATATTGGCTCCTACATATTCTACGAAGATCTTTATTGGTCAAACCGCATAACAACATGCGTTGTTCCCTTTGTCATCGGTATGTTACTTGCCCGAGATTCGATCGTCGGTATCATAATACCTAGTTCAATCTCGTTACCAGCAAGTCTCTTTACTCGTTCCGTAATGCATCATCCTGCAACTAACTCATTAGTCACATTGCTTGCAAGGCTTATAGTGATGAGCATTACCGAGAGGGCCCAGAGATACCTCTCCAATACACGGAGTGACAAATCCTAATCTTGATCTATGATAACCCAACAAACACCTTTGGAGACACCTATAGAGCACCTTTAGAATTACCCATTTACATTGTGACATTTGGTAGCACACAAAGTGTTCTTCCGGTATTCGTGAGTTGCATAATCTCATAGTCTGAGGAACATGTATAAGTCATGAAGGAAGCAGTAGCAATGAAACTGTTACGATCATAATGCTAAGCTAATGGATGGGTCATGTCCATCACATCATTCTCCTAATGATGTGATCCCGCTCATCAAATGACAACTCATGCCTATAGTTAGGAAACATAACCATCTTTGATAAACGAGCTAGTCAAGTAGAGGCATACTAGGGACAATGTTTTGTCTATGTATTCACACATGTACTAAGTTTCCGGTTAATACAATTCTAGCATGAATAATAAACATTTATCATGAAATAAGGAAATAAATAATAACTTTATTATTGCCTCTAGGGCATATTTCCTTCAAGCGCGAGGTAGAAGATAACATAAGGAGAGGGGAAATGAGAGGCCCAGACTGATTCTATTTGAAATTTGATACTACAGCAGTACTACACTCTGGCTTATGTATCTTTTGCCAGCCCACTAGTGGTGTACTTACACGGACCAGCGGCCCCCGCATACTAGACGACCCACTCAACACTGCTTGACCCGTTCAAATCACTCCCGCCTTCTATATCTTCTTCAGTCGTTTGCTGCCCGCGATCGCCTCAGGCTGCCGCACCTCGGCACTTACAAGTGTCTATGCCTGTTATTTTGAGTAGTGCACTATCATCATAATGTAAAGAACATGCCTCTCCCTATTATTGCAATTAATCCAATCATTCCAAATTATTTGTTTCAATCACAAGTATGAGCAGTACAACTGAACTAATTTACTGCTCCTCTACTCTAAAATGAGTTGATAGGCAAGAATTGAATGGTTGAGGTTTTTTTTGTAAAAAAAAGTAAATTGAACCGGACGGAGTACAATATATATCTTGGCCCTCTGCCTCCCGATCCCGCCACCGCCTCCCAATCCGATCCCCTTCTATCCCACCCCCTCCGCCTCCCGATCCCAGGCCAGCACCACCGCCATGTTGTGATGATGGATCTGCTAACACTTGAGTTGGTGAACGAACTGAAAACAGTCCACAATGGGGTTGCTAGGGAGTTGGATGATCTTGAACGGACTGTGCAAACAATACGTCACACACACACGCACACACACACACACACACATCTCATCGATAGAGGACTTTTGCAACCTATGCTTAGTTTGTTTCTTGTTTCAGATTAAGACGCTCGTGAAAGAATCTCGAATGATGTCCAAGTTCATCACCACGGCCAAGAACACGATTAGGGACCACACCAACCAGAAAGAGCAACTATAGCAGAAGATGCAAGACGAACCTGCCTTAAAGCAGCAGATGCAGGCTCAGATGCAAGAGATTGTGACTTTGAAGGAGCAGATGCAGAAGAAGGACAAAGAAAATACCAACATGAAGAATCAAGTAAAAATAATCAATGCTCAAATGAAGTCCAAAGTGACAAAGCTTAATGACGATATCTGGAAGCTGGTTGCCCTTGCTAAGAACATGGAAGATGTTGAAGATCAAAAGCTGAAGCATCTGCAAGACTACCTCAAGAAATGTAGAGATCAAAGAGCTGCTCGTGACACTGAGGATGTTTCCAATGGTACGTAAGTTTGAGCTTCTCCTTATTTTAATTGGCTTTGCCTCCTTTACTCAGCCTTGTCATTCACTTGATCTTGTATTGTTAGTCTTCGCACAATCCGACCTTAACATGTTGAATTGATTTTTGCAGTGCCAGGTTCAGTGATGAGAAGGACAAGAAGCACTTCAGGAAGAATTGATCCTTAAGGTTGTGAAATTATTATCTTGACTCATATAAGTTTTCTTCTTTTAGATGTTCCATTGGTAGTGCTTAATTGTTACAGAATGTAGTTTAGCTTGTGCGATGGCGGAAACGTCTTACCCTAGCTTGGGTGACGTGTTGCGTGTTATATAGCATGGGAGCAATGACCCTGATAGCGCATACATGATTCGGTTGGAGAGAATCAGAGATACATCTTGAGGAGGAAGAAAGAGGAGGAGATAGACTTGGTTACAACAGAATAAGATGCGGCCTAAACTACCTCCTAGATATCTCTTATGTCACGTTTACAAGTGCACATATGTATGCATATGTATGTATTTAACACCCTCCCTTAATCACAACTTGGTCAAGTTGAGATTATGTTTGAAGTCTTCAAAGCTTCATATGGGCAAGGCCTTTGTGAATCTATGTGCAATTTGATCTCTGTAATGCATAAAGCGAATGTCAAGTTGCTTCTAAGCAACTCTTTCTCTGACAAAATAAAAATCAATTTCTATATGCTTTGTTCTAGCATAAAAGACTGGATTTGCAGAAAGTGTCACGACCGGTTTTTTCAATAAAAACATTTATTGAGAAAACCGATCTTTAAATCTAGTATAGGAAAAGTCATCCTTTCTGGTAGACAAAACTTGATAAACAGAGAACCAGTAGCATCAAATATATTACAGGGTTGAGCTGAAGCTGCTCAACAATTTATTACAGACTCGCCAATACATTACGTATGGGCGGTTATGTCACAGGGATGGGGTGGCATGCTACTAGCTCGAGGGAAAAGTGGTGGTGGATAAATTGACTTCTACTGGCGGCACATCGAGCGTCGAAGTGAGGCTCGATGAAATTATTCGGGGTTGCGGAAGCGGATAATACAATGACCAAGACATGATCGCACGGGACTGACTGGGACTCCTCTAGGCGTCGGACTCGCTATCAAACTCTTCATCTATGAGATCGCCTTCGTCAGCGTCTGGCCAAATCAACAAGCTAGGTGAGTACTTGAAAGTACTCGCAAGATAGTTCGGACAAAAGATATAATCAATGAATGCATGAACGCGTCATGAATAAAGGATGATGCTCATATGACAATGGTAAGATTTGCAGGACTTGGTAAATAAAATAAATAGCTGAAAAACCGATCGGGTGTCTGGAGCGACACCTCGAAAGGTAAATAAATAAAATGCATGCCGCAGTAAGGCGTCTAAGCGACACCACATAAAGGGCTTAAAATAAATGCCATAGTCGGACGTCTGGGCGACATCACATAAAGGGCTTTACAAGAAATACCACAGTCGGATGTCTGGGCGACATCACAGACATGGTTTTAAAAGAAATACCACAGTCGGACGTCTGGGCGACATCATAGACAGGGCTTTAAAAGAAATGCCACAGTCGGACGTCGAGGCGACATCACAGACAGGGCTTTAAAAGAAATACCACAGTCAGACGTCTGAGCGACATCACAGACATGGTCTATAATGAAAGTAAATAACAGGTATGCCACCGTCGGATGTCTGAGCGACATCACAGACAGGGCTTATAACAAAAGTAAATAACAGGTATGCCATCATCGGACGTCTGAGCGACATCACTGACAGGGCTTATAACCAAAGTAAATAACAGGTATGCCACCGTCGGACGTCTGAGCGACATCACAGACAGGGCTTTGCAATAAATGTAAATAACGAGATTAGTCCATCCACAAGAATAATGTCAGGACCCCGACTCGATGTCACATCGATCTAGCCGGTAACACTTCATATCACTTTGCGGCCTCAAGCACGGTGTTCCCACGGGTGTCGCCTTACCTTTGCCCGGGACCGTTTGCGCCTTTTGGCTCACGTATATGATAGTGTCGCTAGCATCCATATGATAAAGAGCCCGGGCTGACATGACTAGTCGTAAACCCAAAGTGGCACAGACTTACAGGGACAGGCATCCATGACCCAGCTTCGAACGTGTCGGTCATCAGCAAGTGGGTCCGGGCTGTAGCACTGGGCTAGCAGGACTCCGGTAAACCGGGCTGTAGCGGGCTAACAGGACTCCGGTACTCAAAGCGTGACATTTCCCCGAAGGGACAGACACAGGAACGAAGAAGGACACATGCCGGCCAGCCTAAGTGTTCCAGAGCAGTAGCAAGCTACCATGGCTCAGCGGTAACACTAGGAGACATTTCCCGGTAAGAGAGGCTACTAAAGATAAACAACTAGATAGTCAGATCCCACACATACCAAGCATTTCAATCATACACACAATATGCTCGATATGTGCAATACAACGAAGCATCACAACATGACTCTACGACACAAGTACTTTATTTAAGGCTCAGGGAGCCATACATAACATACACCAAGGTACGGGTCTCACGACCCAACATACAAGTCATACAGTCATACAAACCAGCAGCGAAAGTAACTTGTCTGAGTACAGACAACTAGTAAAATAAAAGAGGCTTGGAAAGCCTAGCTATACTACATGGTCCTTCACAAGCTCAGGGTCACCACCTGGGTCTTTAGCCTACTCGTTGATGTCAACGTCTACATAGAACCCATCAGAAGGGGTTGCAGCGTCTTCTGTAAAAATGTAGATTATAGCAACATGAGTACAAAGGTACTCAGCAAGACTTACATCAGATCCTACATACATGCATAGTATCAAGAAGGGTTGGTGGAGTTATTGCAGCAAGCCAGCTTTGACTCTTGGCTAGGCTATCCTACGATACTCCAACTTGAAATGGTTTTGCGCACACGAGTCCACTACTCACCACTTCAATACACTACCGAGGATCCACCTCCGTCTTCCTACGGAAGAGCCATCCTCGGCACTCACACTTATCTTGAAGCTTTTAGTAGTTTCCATTTACTTGTCTATGAACTGTATAGGCAACCAAGTAGTCCTTTACCGCGGACGCGGCTATTCGAATAGATCATGTTAACCCTGCAGGGGTGTACTTCTTCATACATGTTTCCACCACTTAGCGTCTGCACACGACATGTGCTCGGCAGACTTCAAGCGAAAGCCGACGTGGGTGTAGACCACGACCTGCCTAAACACTTAAGCCTCTAGTCCAGGTTTATCGCCTATTCAGGTTCCATCCGCAGGGAGTCCGGCCGAGGTTTCCCATACGGCCCCGAACGATGTGAACAGGGTTCCCGAGATACCTAACGGGTATTCGGTACACCCGGCCACGTACCTACCGCATCACAGCCCACCCCTACGGTCAGCGCTGTCCACGGCCTCCAGTAGGCTACAAACACCAGAAACTACTTGCAACTCCTGGACAGAGGACTAGGGTGAATAAGAAGTCGAGCGGGGTCATATTTCAGGGCCCAATGTATGGTAGTAGCTGAATCATGGATCACGAACACAGAACTCAGTTCCTGAGGACGGCTGCAATGAGACAACCCACCATGTACTCCTACATGGCCTCTCACCGCTACCTTTACCAAATCGTGTTCACACACTTAGCTCACACACAGTAGGACAGGTTCACACGCCTCTGATTCATCCCCGATGAATCAGACCTGACTCAACTCTAAGCAATAGCAGGCATGACAAACAAACATGAATGAGTAGGCACATCAGGGCTCAAACAACTCCTACTCATGCTAGTGGGTTTCATCTATTTACTGTGGCAATGACAGGTCATGCAAAGGACAAAGGGGTTCAGCTACCGCAGCAAGTAACAGATGAATCGGTGTTGTCCTAATGCAGTAAAAGAGAGCAGGAGCGAGAGAGTAGGATTGTATCGGAATGAACAAGGGGGTTTTGCTTGCCTGGCACTTCTGAAGATAACATTGAGTCTTCATCAGTGTCAACGATCACATCATCGGTATCACGTCTATCGAGAGGGGACAAATACCGGCAACACAGAAAGGAACACAATCAATGCAATGCACAATATGATGCATGATCATGACATGGCAAAATGAATGTGTTTTGAGCCAATGCAACTAGCAACAGATTAAATGAAGTTGGTTTGAATACAAGATTCAAATTCAAACTCCATATGTGATTATTTAAGTGCCCTTTATTTGATTTGTGCTAAACAGCTGCTATAAGTTGTTCTAACATGCATGAAAATGGTACAGATGGATTCCTTGAATTTTTCTGATAATTTTTCATATATAAATTATTTAATTTGGAGTTACGGTTAATTTTCTATGAATTTTAGAAGTTTTAGGCATTTTCTGGAATTTCCTGAATATTTAGAATTAGAATAATTCCAGAAAATGAATTATGGCGTCAGCAGGTCAACGTGGCTGGTCCAGGTCAAACCTGGCCAGTGGGTCCCATCCGTCAGTGACTAACCTAACTAATCTAATTCAGTTAGCGGCCTGGGGCCCATTGTCAGTGTCTATTAAACTAACTAATATTTAGTTAACACTAATCCTAGCCTAATTAACAGGCCGGCCCCACATGTCATGGACACAGGGGGGGTCAAAGGGTCAAACCCCCTGGTCGGCGGGGTCAACTCGCCGGCGTTTAGCCGCCGGCGAGGCTAAACGCGGCGGTGCAGGTGCGGGTTTCACGTACAGGGCACCGTTCGGGGCGCCGTTGGGCGCTATGGATAGCTGGGAGTGGCCCGCGGCGAGTGGTGCAGGTAGTTGGGTTCGGGGTCGCCGGAAAAGGCGCCGGCGACGAGCTTTGGCGGTGGTGGTGGTCGGTGATGCACGGGCGCGTCGCTACGATGCGTCGGTGAGCAAAAGGAGAGGCTGGGCAGCACCTGCTAGGCACGGGGAGCACCACGAGCAGCATGGTGAGGCCAGAGGGGCATGGAGGCTATGCGTGCAGCAGCAATGGCGGACGGTGGCTTCAGTGCTCGTGGGGAACGGCGCTACAGCACGGGGGCGAGCACAAGGAGTTAGGGGATAAGGTAAGTGGCTCACGGCGAGTCAGACGGTGCAGACGGCGGGGCCGGGGAGGCTCTGGATGCGGCGAATCAAGCGACGGAGATCGCCGGCACCGAGGTTGAAGAAGACGTCCGGGGCGGCGATGCAGCGCTCCCCTGGTTGCTTGGCTCGGGGTGGACGAGGAGGACGATGATGCGGAGCTCGGGGATACGAAGAGGGAGCGAGGGAGTGGTTGTGGCTGCGGCGGTGACGAACGGCGGCGACGATGGCGTTCGGCCGTTCGCGGGAGAGGGAAACAGAGGAGGGGGAGGAGCACAGGGAGAATGAGAGGGGCCAGGGGGTGCGTGGCGTCTCCGTGGCGCAGGTCAGGACGAGGGAGGGCAAGCAGGAGGTGGCGGGAGGACGTGGCCGCGGTCGCTCGCGTGCGGGCACGCAACTGCTTCGGGGCGAGGGGAGGAAGACGACGGAGGGGCTGCGGTGGTGGGCTGGGCCAGTTGGCCAGGCCGCCTGCTGGGCCGGCCAGGTGGGCTGCCAGGTAGGTCCAGGTGAGTTCTCTCTCTCTCCTCTATTTTCTGTTTTCTATTATTTCTGCAACTGTAGGGCTTTATTAAAAATACTTAGGCATCTTAAAAAAATCCTGGAATAATCAAGGGCTCTATTTAGATTATTTCCAACAGCCCACACTTATTTTCAGAATTATTTGGGCATTTAGAATATTTTATAGCATTTAAATGCCCAAATGCAAATAGAGTATGATTTAATTCAGAGCCCAATATGTCCTGCAAAAATATAAATCATTTTTGGTAGATGCTTTCACCTCTAACCAGAAATGTTGAACATTTTTAGAGGGCATTTTGGGTTTAATGAAAAAGATTTTATTTTGACCCTAGTTGAATTCATTTGGTGCTAGGGTTTAGTCAATCCCCATTTCAGGTTTAAATGAAATTTAAACTGTCAGGACCCCGACTCGATGTCACATCGATCTAGCTGGTAACACCTCATATCACTTTGCGGCCTCACGCACGGTATTCCCACGGGTGTCGTCTTACCTTTTCCCGGGACCGTTTGCGCCTTTTGGCTCACGTATATGATAGTGTCGCTAGCATCCATATGATAAAGAGCCCGGGCTGACATGACTAGTCGTAAACCCAAAGTGGCACAGACTTACAGGGACAGGCATCCATGACCCAGCTTCGAACGTGTCGGTCATCAGCAAGTGGGTCCGGGCTATAGCACTGGGCTAGCAGGACTCCGGTAAACCGGGCTGTAGCGGGCTAACAGGACTCCGGTACTCAAAGCGTGACATTTCCCCGAAGGAACAGACACAGGAACGAAGAAGGACACATGCCGGCCAGCCTAAGTGTTCCAGAGCAGTAGCAAGCTACCATGGCTCAGCGGTAACACTAGGAGACATTTCCCGGTAAGAGAGGCTACTAAAGATAAACAACTAGATAGTCAGATCCCACACATACCAAGCATTTCAATCATACACACAATATGCTCGATATGTGCAATACAACGAAGCATCACAACATGACTCTACGACACAAGTACTTTATTTAAGGCTCAGGGAGCCATACATAACATACACCAAGGTACGGGTCTCACGACCCAACATACAAGTCATACAGTCATACAAACCAGCAGCGGAAGTAACTTGTCTGAGTACAGACAACTAGTAAAATAAAAGAGGCTTGGAAAGCCTAGCTATACTACGTGGTCCTTCACAAGCTCAGGGTCACCACCTGGGTCTTTAGCCTACTCGTTGATGTCAACGTCTACATAGAACCCATCAGAAGGGGTTGCAGCGTCTTCTGTAAAAAATGTAGATTATAGCAACATGAGTACAAAGGTACTCAGCAAGACTTACATCAGATCCTACATACATGCATAGTATCAAGAAGGGTTGGTAGAGTTATTGCAGCAAGCCAGCTTTGACTCTTGGCTAGGCTATCCTACGATACTCCAACTTGAAATGGTTTTGCGCACACGAGTCCACTACTCACCACTTCAATACACTACCGAGGATCCACCTCCGTCTTTCTACGGAAGAGCCATCCTCGGCACTCACACTTATCTTGAGGCTTTTAGTAGTTTCCATTTACTTGTCTATGAACTGTATAGGCAACCAAGTAGTCCTTTACCGCGGACGCGGCTATTCGAATAGATCATGTTAACCCTGCAGGGGTGTACTCCTTCATACACGCTCTCACCACTTACCGTCGTTTACACGACATGTACTCGGCAACCTTCAAGCGGAAGCCCAATGTGGGTGTCGGCCACGACCTACCTAATCACCTAAGCCTCCAGTCCAGGTTTATCGCCTATCCAGGTTCCATCCGCAGGGAGTCCGGCCGAGGTTTCCCATACGGCCCCGAACAATGTGAACAGGGTTCCCGAGATACCTAACGGGTATTCGGTACACCGTGCCACGTACCTACCGCATCACAGCCCACCCCTACGGTCAGCGCTGTCCACGGCCTCCAGTAGGCTACAAACACTAGAAACTACTTGCAACTCCTGGACGGAGAACTAGGGTGAATAAGAAGCCGAGAGGGTCCATTGGTTTCGGGCCCAATGCATGGTAGTAGCTGATTCTTAAATCACACATACAGATCTCAGTGCTTAAGGTCGGCTTCAATGAAACAACCCACCATGTACTCCTACATGGCCTCTCATCGATACCTTTACCAAATCGTGTTCACCACACCACTCTCATTACCGACATAATAATTTCACTCTAGCCCATCACCCAGATGAACCAGACCTGACACGACTCTAAGCATAGCAGGCATAGCAAGGTAGGAACAACACATACATAGGGCTCAATCAACTCCTACACATGCTAGTGGGTTTCATCTAGTTACTGTGGCAATGACAGGTCATGCAGAGGAAATGGGTTCAACTACCGTAGCACACAGTAGTTTGAATCGCGTTGTCTTAATGCAGTAAAAGAGAGCAGGAGCGAGAACATGGGATTGTATCGATATGATCAAATGGTTGGTTGCTTGCCTGATGGTTCGATGCACTGATACAGTTCTTCGTTAGGGTAATCACGGTACTCCTCGGAGGCAGAACCTATCGCAAAGGACACCGATACACAACCATCACCAAACAATGTGCAACAATATGATGCATGCATGAAACATAGCAATATGAGTGTGTTGGGCTAATGCAACTAAAACCAGAAGGGTTTGAACAAATTTGAATCATAGATTCAAATTTCAAACTCAAACATGGCCTCTTAAAGTGCTTTTCCTTGTTCTGCTTGAAACATCAATTTAACTTGTTTGATCATGCATGAAAATAGTACAGATGGATAGATTGGATTTTTCTGATCATTTTTCATATATAATTTGTCCAATTTGGAGTCACAGAATAAAAGTTATGAATTTTTGAAGTTTAAATAATATTCTGGAATTTCCTGATTTAAAATAAATCCAGAAATTATAATTATTGCGCCAGCATGACGTCAGCATGACGTCAGTAGTCAACTGCGGCTGGCTGGGGTCAAACCTGACGTGTGGGGGCCACACGTCAGTGACAGGGGGGGTTTAACAGGGTTAAATTAATCCTAATTAGGGATTAGTGGCGCTGGGGCCCACTGGTCAGTGTCAGGGGGTTAACTAACAGTGGTTAGCGCTAATCCTAATTAGCTACAGGGCTGGGCCCACCTGTCAGGGACTCAGGGGGGTCCTGCCGTGGTCAAAGTGGGTCAAACCCACCGGCGATGTGACGCCGGCGAGGCCCGAGACGGCGGCGCGATGCGGGATCGCGCTACAGGGCACGGGCGAGGCCGTTCTTGGGCTCGTTGGAGAGCTCTTGCTCCCGCGCATCGAACGGTGGTGGTGGCCGAGCCTGGGGTGGCCGGTACCGTCGACGGCGAGCTCGTGAGCGGCGGCCGGAGTTCGGGTGCGGTCGGAGTCGGCGTTGCAGGGTGTTTGGGGAGGCGTGGGTGCGTGCTGCGTGCTTCTAGTGAGGCGTGGAGCACGATAGTGTGCTCGGTTGGGCGCTACGGTGACCGTGGCCACGACGGCGACATCGCCGGCGGCGTGGAGCTCTCGGCCAAGGTGGGGCTAAGGCCTAGAGGTCGAAAGAGACCAGGGGAGAAGGGGGAAACGACTCGGGGGCTCACCGCGGTTGCAGTGGGCGTCGAAGCGGGCTCGAAGACGCGCTGGAGACGGCGAATTCGACGGCGATGATGGTCGGAGCCCGAAGAGGGGAACGGCGACGTGGCGGCGATGCAGGGCTTCCGGAGGCCCGTGGAGCGGTGGGGAGGAAGAGGGGGTTGTGGCGGAGCTTCTGAGCTAGTCGGGGGAGCGAGGGGTGGCCGGAGACGGCTGCTATGGCGAACGGCGGCGACGGTGGTGTTCGGCCGTGTGAGAGAGAGAGCGAGGGAGAGGAGGGAAGAGCCGAGGGCGAGTGAGAGAGAGCAGGGGGGAGGCGTGGCGTCGTCC